>NC_136914.1:161484178-162903842 GCF_949752795.1 Hyperoodon ampullatus | reverse complement strand
TATTAAGCCATAAAAAAGAGTGAAATGTGCCATTTGAAGCATTATGGATGGACCTAGAGAATATTATACTTAGTGAAGTAAGTCAGACAGAGAAAGACAAATACTGTATGATATCACTTATATGTGGAATCTAAAAATAATACAAATAAATCTGTATACAAAACAGATTCACAGACATAGAAAACAAACTTAGGGTTACCAAAGGGGAGAGGGAGGGAGGGACAAATTAGGAGGATGGGACTAATAGATACAAACTACTATATATAAAATAGACAAGCAATAAGGATTTGCTTATACAGCAAATTAGGAAATTTGCTATAGCATAAGAAATTATATTCAACATTTTATATTAACCTATAATGGACTATAATAAAAAATAACTGAATCACTTTGCTGTACACCTGAAACTAACACAGTATTGTAAATCAATTATACTTCAATTAAAAAAAAAATCACTGGCTACTGGTTCTCTGAGTGGTTGGGCGTGGTAACCTCTTAAGGCCAGGACTTGCATTTACCCAAAGGCAGTTCTCCGGAGGTGGGGGCTTCCGTAAACCTTTAGCAGCCAAGGCTCCCAGCAGCAAGCAGGTTTATAAGGATCTGGGTAGGACACCAATAGCATTTGCACCAATGTGTCTCCAACTTCCTGTAAACAGTACTTAAACCTAGGTGCTTGATCCAGATCAGGTTCTATCTCTGGTAAGACTACGTATAAGAGAGTGCTACGTGCTTCCTCCTGCACCACATCACAGGGCACCATGTATCTGCTTATCTTACAAAAACTTAATGCACAACTCCGGTACTATTAAATATTTCTGCCAGAAGCCTATTTAATTATATTGTGAGATAAGTTGGTTTAACAAAGAGTTTGAGTGTGTGTTTTCACTTAATTTAATAGTGAAACCCAGCAGGACCCTGTGGGGCTCCTGGGAACAGAAGCCTTCCATTTCTTATTTGTAGGTCAAGGGATATACATAATATCTTGAGCTCTTCTGCAGAACTAAAACCCCCAACAAGTGGAAGATGCTAACTACTTAATGAAGCATTCCTCAGAGAAGATCAGACCACCCGAAGCCAGATCAAAGGAATCATGGAGCTCATCAGGAGATCACCTGAGGCCAGATTAAAAGAATGAAGGCCCTGTACACACTCTGTTCCTTATCAGCAACCCCACCCTTGAGCCATTGCTATAAAACTCCTCACCAGGGCTTTTCTGGTGGCGCAGTGGTTGAGAGTTCACCTGCCAGGGGACACAGGTTCGTGCCCCAGTCCGGGAAGATCCCACATGCCGCGGAGCAGCTAGGCGCGTGAGCCATGGCCGCTGAGCCTGCGCGTCAGGAGCCTGTGCTCCGCAACGGGAGAGGCCGCAACAGTGAGAGGACCGTTGTACCGCAAAAAAAACCCCAAAAAACTCCTCACCAAATTCCCCCAGGTTGGGGGACACAGTTTTTTAGGGCATGAGCCTGCTGTGGCCCCCTTTGCATGGCAAAGCAATAAAGCCATTCTTTTCTATTTCACCCAAAATTCTGTCTCCGAGATTCAATTTGGCACCAGCACATGAGTAGGGTATATGTTTTTATGTATATTTTATACCTCATTATAATCCATATGAATGTATAGTACTTGTGTGGGAAAATCTGTTTTCTAACAACAAAGCTGGAAAAGTGTGTGCATTCTTTCAGTTTCTTCCAGATGACTGGGAAGGAAAAATCTAACTGGCTTAAATAAAAGAAAATCATTAAGTCACTCAGTTAACTGGAGAGTCCAAGATAAAGTCTCCAGTGCAGTTGGATCCAAGATGTCAAACATGTCAGAAGTAATCTGTACTGGCCCCATATTATGTTTCCTCTTTCTGAGGCTGCATTATCAACCAGAATCATGGCATTCAGGGGGACTTGCAACATTATCAGGTTTACATCTTATTCTCCCTTCAATCCCAGCCGATTGGGTGTCATTCTTTCCAGTAGGAACTGAGTTTTGTTGCTTGTGGTAATTTGCATCTCATAGGATGGGATTATCAAAACAGCCTCACAAGAATCGAAGCTCTTACCCAAGATCAAGCTGCATTAACAATTTCAAGGACAAGGATAGCCATGAGGCACGAGCAAAGCAGGGAGAGATTCAGGAGCACCAACGTCTCACCCATGTCCCTTCTTGCCACTTTAGGACTTTCTCTGACCAAGACTTAGCAGGCGAGGTCTCTAAATGATGCCTACACTCATACAACTTATGCAGAAAGGGGGTTTCATCATGAAATGTCTATTTTATATTCCAATATTTATGCAGCCTCCATGACATGTTTATATGCCCCATAGACTCACAGATTACCAGTTTTAGAATAAGCAATTCTAGATAGATTGAGAGTCCAGAGAAAAATATGCCATGGATAAGGAATCTCCTAGAAAAAAAAAAAAATTAGTGGTTTGCCAGGATGTTTACAAAGATTTGACCAGATCACTACCCTTTTTTCCCAGAGGTGTTTCCCCATGAAATAAAGAGAATGCTTTGCAGACCTGCTTATAACCACTTCCTTCCCACTAACATGTAACTGAGCCCATTGGTATGACCAGGAGCTAAGATGACCTGATTGATCAGGACTAGATTCTTGACTTGAACTGAATCAACTCAACCTAAACACATGGAATGAGAAAAAGCAGGGTGCTGGTACCAGAAAGAGGGCAATGCATGCTAAGGAGGCGAGAAGAAAAGGTGTCCCCAACCATGTCCTGACAAGGGTCCAGGAAGGCCTCAGTATATAGACAGATTTTCTAAGAAAGTTTCTCTTTTGTCATGAGGATTTGCAAAAGAGCAGGCTCTCAAAGCTCAAGGATCTGAACTCAGTTTAGAAAAGCGGTGTGAAACCGACACTATTGATTTAATCAGTGGATGCCATGATCACAATCTCTCTCCTGCATCTCATTTACTGTAGGTTGGTCTCATGCTATGATGAGGGTGTATGGAGCCTGGTCCCAGTGGATCCAGCATACCATAAGCCCTCAGACCAACGTACCATAAACTAGAGATGCTCCCTGGGGTTCTCACAGTAAAAAAAAAAAAAAAAAAAAAAAAGCAAAGCCACACCTAGAATAGGTGTCATTTGTGAGTGTACACCACCAGACCTTCTAGGGTTGGGAGGGCCCAATGTAACAAGCGTACCACCACCTAGATAGTTGGTTTCCTTGAGAAATGATGCCATACTTGGGGGGTGGGGGTGGCGGTGGTCAGTGTCATTCTCCATTGTTGGCAGGTTGGACAGTCAGTGGCAGTGATTGCTAGACCAGCCTTGGGAAGTGGAAGCCTGTGTTGTTGAATCCATTCATAGATTCTACCTCTGTCACGTCAGCCACTTCATTCATGTGCTCATCTTGCCTGCACTGGAGTGGCCAACACCATGGGGGACCTGAATCATTTTTTCTACTTCATTGTTAAGTGATAGATATTTTCTGGATATTTAACATGGAGTTAAAACTCCTTTATGTCCACCAACATACCGCAACCCCAGACCTGCTTGTCCTCGATTTTCCAATCTTTCTCTTTTTAGGCCTCTGCCCAGATGACCAGGCCATATACCATGGCTCAGGAGTCTGTATATATTCTAACTTCAGACCACTTCTTCACAAACTGAATGACTAAGTGAACCAATGTATATAGCCCAAGAGATAGAGCTGCTTGGACCCTAGCCTGGATCTTCTACAGAACTCATTCCTGCTCTGGGCTCCACTCAAAACGGGCAACTTCTCATGTCACCCAATATCTGTACTGGGACAGTATTCCCATGGGTGTAATAAGTTCTCTCCAGAGCCTGAAGAGATCGATGAATCATTATACTTCCTTCTTTGCGATGGGATGTGAAAGATGCAACAATTTCTTATTTTAGATGGTGTGGTGCCCATGGAAGAGGACCCACTTCAGGAAACATGACTGAAAGCCCCAGATACTGCCTATTTGGGCCCCCAAGTACCACGTTCAGACTGAGACCATGTTTCCACCAGCTGCTCCCAGCCAGCAACAGAGCTCAGTGAGATACTAGTGCCCCCCTGCCCCTATTCCTGCCCAATAGGAGAGTCCCCAGTTGGGGACTGGAATCTCCTGCTTGGAGATTCCCCCATGGGCCTAGCCTGCAGTCTTAGGCTCTTCCCACCCCATCCTCCTTCCTCCCCTCTCTCCTTTCATAGGTATCATACCTGCACTGAGGACTGAAGATGCTCCTTGCTTCTGCCTGCTTCTCTTTCTCCATCTTTCACAAGCATTTCTCCCAATAAGTCTCTTGTACATATAAACCCATTTTGGCGTCTGCTTCTCAGAGAACACAAATTGTCACAACTGAAATAGTCTGGCATGTCCCTGACTACTAGACTCCCTTTTTTAGGGGTCTGTGATTGATGTGGAGAATCTTTGCAGTGATTATGTTCTATCCTCTGGGTGCACGTGTATCATCAAGACCACCAAGGCACTGGCCACTTCTAGCTCATAGTAGGTCAGTGTGATGCTCTGCAGGACATCTGGACAGCCCAGATCCCTTCTGATTATGACAGAGAAATGAAATGAGATGGCCTTGAGATGAAACTGTAGACATATACTGTTGTCCAAGTGTTGGTAAACTTCAGCCCACAGGCCACATCTGGCTTGGCATGTGGTTTTTTTTTTTTTTTTTTTTTTGAATTTTTGAATTTTATTTTATTTATTTTTATACAGCAGGTTCTTATTAGTTATTTTATACATATTAGTGTATATATGTCAATCCCAATCTCCCAATTCATCCCACCACCACCACCACCCCCCGCCACTTTCCCCCCTTGGTGTACATATGTTTGTTCTCTACAATTGTGTCTCTATTTCTGCCTTGCAAACCGGTTCATCTGTACCATTTATCTAGGTTCCACAAATATGCGTTAATATATGATATTTGTTTTTCTCTTTCTGACTTACTTCAGACTGTATGACAGTCTCTAGATACATTCACATCTCTACAAATGATCCAGCTTTTTTCCTTTTTATGGCTCAGTAATATTTCATTGTATATATGTACCACATCTTATTTATCCATTCATCTGTTGATGGGCATTTAGGTTGCTTCCATGACCTGGCTATTGTAAATAGTGCTGCAATGAACATTGGCGTGCATGTGTGTTTTTGAATTATGGTTTTCTCTGGGTATATGCCCAGTAATGGGATTGCTGGGTCATATGGTAGTTCTATTTTTAGTTTTTTAAGGAACCTCCATACTGTTCTCCATAGTGTCTGTGTCAATTTACATTTCCACCGACAGTGCAAGAGGGTTCCCTTGTCTCCACATCCTCTCCAGCATTTGTTCTTTGTAGATTTTCTGATGATGCCCATTCTAACTGGTATGAGGTGATACCTCATTGTAGTTTTGATTTGCATTTCTCTAATAGTTAGTGATTTGAGCAGCTTTTCATGTGCTTCTTGGCCATCTGTGTTTCTTCTTTGGAGAATTGTCTATTTAGGTCTTCTGCCCATTTTTTGATTGGGTTGTTGTTTTTTTAATATTGAGCTGCATAAGCTGCTTGTATATTTTGGAGATTAATCCTTTGACCGCTGGTTCATTTGCAAATATTTTCTCCCATTCTGAGGGTTGTCTTTCATCTTGTTTGTAGTTTCCTTTGCTTTGCAAAAGTTTTTAAGTTTTATTAGGTCCCATTTGTATATTTTTGTTTTTATTTCCATTACTCTAGGAAGTGGATCAAAAAAGATGTTGCTGTGACTTATGTCAAAGAGTGTTCGTCCTATGTTTTCCTCTAAGAGGTTTATAGTGTCTGGCCTTACATTTAGGTGTTTAATACATTTTGAGTTTATTTTTGTATATGGTGTTAGGGAGTGTTCTAATTTCATTCTTTACATGTAGCTGTCCAGTTTTCCCAGCACCACTTATTGAAGATGCTGTCTTTTCTCCACTGTATACTCTTACCTCCTTTGTCATAAATCAGGTGACCATATGTGCGTGGGTTTATCTCTGGACTTTCTATCCTGTTCCATTGATCTATATTTCTGTTTTTGAGCCAGTACCATACGGTCTTGATTACTGTAGCTTTGTAGTACAGTCTGAAGTCCAGGAGTCTGATTCCTCCAGCTCCGTTTTTCTTTCTCAAGATTGCTTTGGCTATTCGGGGTCTTTTGTGTTTCCATACAAATTGTGAAATTTTTTGTTCTAATTCTGTGAAAAATGCCATTGGTAATTTGATAGGGATTGCGTTGAATCTATACATTGCTTTGGGTAGTAGAGTCATTTTCAAAATACTGATTCTTCCAATCTAAGAACATGGTATATCTCTCCATCTGTTTGTGTCATCTTTGATTTCTTTCATCAGTGTCTTATAGTCTTCTGAGTACAGGTCTTTTACCTCCTTAGGTAGGTTTATTCCTAGGTATTTTATTCTTTTTGTTGCAGTGGTAAATGGGACTGTTTCCTTAATTTCTCTTTCTGATCTTTCATTGTTAGTGCATAGGCATGCAAGAGATTTCTGTGCATTAATTTTGTATCCCACAACTTTACCAAATTCATTGATTAAGTTTTCTGGTGGCATCTTTAGGATTCTCTATGTATAGTATCATGTCATCTGCAAACAGTGATAGTTTTACTTCTTCTTTTCCAATTTGGATACTTCTTATTTTTTTTCTTCTCTGACTGCCATGGCTAGGACTTCCAAAACTATGTTGAATAACAGTGGTGAGAGTGGACATCCTTGTCTTGTTCCTGATCTTAGAGGAAATGGTTTCAGTTTTTCACCATTGAGAACAATGTTGGCTGTGTGTTTGTCGTATATGGCTTTTATTATGTTGAGGTAGGTTCCCTCTATGCCCACATTCTGGAGAGTTTTTATCATAAATGGGTGTGGAATTTTGTCAAAAGATTTTTCTGCAACTATTGAGATGATCATATGGTTTTTATTCTTCAATTTGTTCATATGGTGTATCACATTGATTGATTTGCATATATTGAAGAATCCTTGCATCCCTGGGATAAATCTCACTTGATCATGGTGTATGATCCTTTTAATGTGTTGTTATATTCTGTTTGCTAGTATTTTTCTGAGGATTTTTGCATCTATATTCATCAGTGATATTGGTCTGTAATTTTTTTTGTAGTATCTTTGTCTGGTTTTGGTATCAGGGTGATGGTTGCCACATAGAATGAGTTTGGGAGTGTTCCTTCCTCTGCAATATTTTGGAAGAGTTTGAGAAGGATGGATGTTAGCTCTTCTCTAAATGTTTGATAGAATTCACCTGTGAAGTCATCTGGTCCTGGACTTTTGTTTGTTGGAAGATTTTTAATCACAGTTTCAATTTCATTACTTGTGATTGCTCACTTCATATTTTCTATTTCTTCCTGGTTCCGTCTTGGAATTTTTTACCTTTCTAAGCATTTGTCCATTTCTTCCAGGTTGTCCATTTTTCTGGCATAGTGTTGCTTGTAGTAGTCTCTTATGATGCTTTGTATTTCTAAGGTGTCCATTGTAACTTCTCCTTTTTCATTTCTAATTTTATTGATTTGAGTCCTCTCCCTCTTTTTCTTGATGAGTCTGGCTAAAGGTTTATCAATTTTGTTTATCTTCTCAAAGAACCAGCTTTTAGTTTTATTGATCTTTGCTATTGTTTTCTTTGTTTCTATTTCAATTTATTTCTGCACTGATCTTTATGATTTCTTTCCTTCTACTAACTTTGGATTTTGTTAGTTCTTCTTTCTCTAGTTCCTTTAGGTGTGGGGTTAGATTGTTTATTTGAGATTTTTCTTGTTTCTTGAGGTAGGATTTTATTGCTATAACCTTTCCTCTTAGAACTGCTTTTGCTGCATCCCATAGGTTTTGGATCATTGTGTTTTCATTGTCATTTGTCTCTAGGTATTTTTTGATTTCCTCTTTGATTTCTTCAGTGATCTCTTGGTTATTTAGTAATGTATTGTTTAGCCTCCATGTGTTTGTGTTTTTTACACTTTTTTCCCTGTAATTGATATCTAATCGCATAGCATTGTGGTCGGAAAAGATGCTTGATATGATTTCAGTTTTCTTAAATTTACCAAGGCTTGATTTGTGACCCAAGATGTGATCTATCCTGGAGAATGTTCCCTGTGCACTTGAGAAGAAAGTGTAATCTGCTGTTTTTGGATGGAATGTCCTATAAATATCACTTAAATCTATCTGGTCTGTTGTGTCATTTAAAGCTTGTGCTTCCTTATTAATTTTCTGTCTGGATGATCTATCCATTGGAGTACGTGAGGTGTTAAATTCTCCCACTGTTATTGTGTTACTGTCAATTTCCTCTTTTATAGCTGTTAGCAGTTGCCTTATGTATTGAGTTGCTCCTATGTTGGGTGCCTATATATTTATAAGTATAATTGTTATATCTTCTTCTTGGATTGATCCCTTGATCATTATGTAGTGTCCTTGCTTGTCTCTTGTAACATTCTTTATTTTAAAGTCTATTTTATCTGATATGAGTATTGCTACTCCAGCTTTCTTTTTATTTCCATTTGCATGGAATATCTTTTTCCATCTCCTCACTTTCAGTCTGTATGTGTCCCTAGGTCTGAAGTGGGTCTCTTGTAGACAGCATATATATGGGTCTTGTTTTTGTATCCATTCAGCAAGCCTGTGTCTTTTGGTTGGAACATTTAATCCATTCACATTTAAGGTAATTACTGACATGTATGTTCCTATTACCATTTTCTTAATTGTTATGGGTTTGTTTTTGTAGGTCCTTTTCTTCTCTTGTGTTTCCCACTTAGAGAAGTTCCTTTAGCATTCATCGTAGAGCTGGTTTGGTGGTGCTGAATTCTCTTAGCTTTTGCTTGTCTGTAAAGCTTTTGATTTCTCCATTGAATCTGAATGAGATCCTTGCTGGGTAGAGTAATCTTGGCTGTAGGTTCTTCCCTTTCATCACTTTAAATATATTGTGCCACTCCCTTCTGGCTTGTATAGTTTCTGCTGAGAAATCAGCTGTTAACTTTATGGGAGTCCCCTCGTATGGTATTTGTTGTTTCTCCCTCATTGCTTTCAATAATTTTTCTTTGTCTTTAATTTTTGTCAATTTGATTACTATGTGTCTCAGCGTGTTTCTTCTTGGGTTTATTCTTCCTGGGACCATCTGCGTTTCCTGGACTTGGGTGGCTATTTCCTTTCCAGTGTTAGGGAAGTTTTCGACTATAATCTCTTCAAATATATTCTCAGGTCTTTTCTCTCTCTCTTCTCCTTCTGGGATGCCTATAATGTGAATATTGCTGTGCTTAATGTTGTCCCAGAGGTCTCTTAGGCTGTCTTCATTTCTTTTCATTCTTTTTTCTTTATTCTGTTCCACGGCAGTGAATTCCACCATTCTGTCTTCCAGGTCACTTATCCATTCTTCTGCCTCAGTTATTCTGCTATTGATTCTTTCTAGTTTATTTTTCATTTCAGTTATTGTATTGTTCATATCTGTTTGTTCTTTAATTCTTCTAGGTCTTTGTTGAACACTTCTTGCATCTTCTTAATCTTTGCCTCCATTTTTTTCCAAGGTCCTGGATCATCTTCACTATCATTATTCTGAATTCTTTTTCTGGAGGTTGCTTATCTCCACTTCATTTAGTTGTTTTTCTGGGGTTTTATCTTGTTCCTTCATCTGGTACATAGCCCTCTGCCTTTTCATCTTGTCTATCTTTCTGTGAATGTGGTTTTTGTTCCACAGGCTGCAGAATTGTAATTCTTCTTGCTTCTGGTGTCTGCCCTCTGGTAGATGAGGCTATCTAAGAGGCTTGTGCAAGCTTCCTGATGGGAGGAACTGGTGGTAGGCAGAGCTCAGTAAAACTTTAATCCACTTTTCTGCTGATGGGTGGGGCTGGGTTCCCTCCCTGTTGGTTTTTTGGCCTGAGCCAATGCAGCACTGGAGCCTACCCAGCTCTTTGGTGGGGCTAATGGCAGACTCTGGGAGGGCTCATGCCAAGGAGTACTTCACAGAACTTCTGCTGCCAGTGTCATTGTCCCCATGGTAAGGCACAGCCACCTCCCGCCTCTGCAGGAGACCCTACAACACTAGCAGGTAGGTCTGGTTCAGTCTCCCCTGGGGTCACTGCTCCTTCCCCTGGGTCCCGATGCGCACACTTCTTTGTGTGTGCCCTCCAAGAGTGGAGCCTCCATTTCCCCGAGTCCTGTCGAAGTCCTGCAATCAAATCCCACTAGGCTTCAAAGTCTGATTCTCTAGGAATTCCTCCTCCTGTTGCCGAACCCCCAGGTTGGGAAATCTGATGTGGGGCTCAGAACCTTCACTCCAGTGGGTGGACTTCTTTGGTATAAGTATTCTCCAGTTTGTGAGTCACCCACCCGGCAATTATGGGATTTGATTTTATTGTGATTGTGCCCCTCCTATCGTCTCATTGTGGTTTCTCCTTTGTCTTTGGATGTGGGGTATCTTTTTTGGTGAGTTCCAGTGTCTTCCTGTCGATGATTGCTCAGCAGTTAGTTCTGATTCCAGTGCTCTCACAAGAGGGAGTGAGCGCATGTCCTTCTACTCTGCCATATTGAACCAATCTTGGCATGTGTTTTTATAAAGTTTTATTGAGACATGGCCATACTCATTTTTAAAAATGTATTATCTGTGGCTGCTTTTGCACTACAATATAGTTAAGTAGTTGTGACAGACTGTACTGCTGGACAAACCTAACATGTACTATCTGGACCTTTACAGGAAGTTTGCCAGCCCCTGATATTGTTCATTTTGTGGGAATAAGAATGTATTTTTCTGATAGGGGTAAAATATGAATTTGCCGAATCAGAAGCCATGTTAATCTACTCTAGTAAAGAGGGCACATCTGGCATAGTGGTTGCTATTGAGATTTCTATTTGATTGTGGTTGTGGTGATTTACTGTCATCCTCCAGATCCATGTTGTGTTTTGTTTTTGATTTTGTTCAGGAGCCAGAATAAGTTATATGGAAACATGACAAGGACCACCACCACACCAGCATGTTTTAGATCTTAGCATATTAAACATAATCATTTTTTCCAGGGCAAGAGTGGGGGATGGTGGAAATTGTGCCAACATCATCCGCAGTTAAGGAGAACCCCGAAGGGCTGACAGGTGAAGGATATCTGGGGACAGCACTCCTAGCATCTGGGACAAATCTGTCCTTGATGATGGATCTGGCCAGTGCATCTCAGTGTCCATCACAGTTGCCTAAAGTCACAAAGCTAGAGATGCCAAAACTGCCTTGGTGGAAGACTGAAGAAAGAGTCAAGAGGCTCAAATCTGTAGAAATTTTTGAATAGCCTTTTCATATGAAAGGAGAAGACCTACCAGATATGTTTCCAGGAGGGACCAGAGAACATTCCTCTCATTAAATAAGAAATACACTGGTGATGGGAAAAGTGACACCATTGAGCAGCTCATGGTGACTGTCCTCTGAAGGACATGCCACAATGGAACTGGGTTCCTGAGTGTTTATGAAGATGATAGCATGCAGGCATTGGTAGAAGCAGGTGGTGGCATGTAATCGTTAGAGGCAAATTAGATGTAAATCACCATAATGGGAAAAGAAATAGAGATCATTGACCCACAGGGATCTGTGTCAATAACTTCCATTCCACAGTGAACCTAAGCATGAAACAGATGGGCAGCTGACTCAGGTCACAATTGACCTGTATAACCATGTTAAATCAAGAGCTGGTGAGAGGAAGCCTAATGGAAGCCATTGCATGGATAGTTATGATCCCTGATCCAACCTCTAGCTAAAGAGGGTCAGTCCTTTAGAAAACAGGGCTCTGCAAAGCCACAGCAAATATATCCAATAAAGTCTTCAAATCCTTCCCCAAACGACTTAACAAAATATTTCCTATCTTCCTAGGAAAGGATTTATTATTTATTGGTCATAGCAACAGTAACTACCAGAACAATTTTTAAATCTAGCCCAATAGATCCATGACAGTTTTGCATCAGGAACTACACACCTACAAGCCAGCAAACTGAAAAATAGTCCCCTGAAAGTCAGTCCATGAACCTCCTTCTGAAAGTCTGTCAGTCACTCAACTTTTTTCAACCACTGTGTAAGGTTCTCTCTCTGCTTATTTATGGAGACACTCCGAAGTATAGCTCTCCCTTGTTTAGCAAGCAATAAATTCAGCATTTTGGTTCAAATATTGAGTGGCAGCATCTTCCTTTGATAGACTTTTTTTCCAGAATAAATCAACACTAAAGAAAGGAAGTATGCAGACCTTCAAGGACTGTTGGGTAAAGGCTCTGAATTGGCAATGATACCCAGGGATCCTAAGTACCATTAAGGTTCTCAGATTAGAATAGGTTTCTGGAGCCCAGCACAAAAAATGAGTCATGGTAGTACTCGTTCTCATGGTGATTTCAATTGGAATGCAAAGCAAAGCCACCATGTAGTTATTTATACAGTCCCAAATGGATAATTAAGATGGATATTCTTTTTTTTTTTTTTTTTTTTTTTTTTTGCGATACGCGGGCCTCTCACTGTTGTGGCCTTTCCCGTTGCGGAGCACAGGCTCCGGACGCGCAGGCTCAGTGGCCATGGCTCACGGGCCCAGCCGCTCCGTGGCATGTGGGATCTTCCCGGACCGGGGCACGAACTTGTGTCCCCTGCATCGGCAGGCAGACTCTCAACCACTGCACCACCAGGGAAGCCCAAGATGGATATTCTTAATTAAGTTGTAAAACCCTTTGTTTACCTAACTAGTAGAATAAGAGCCATCGTTGCAGTAAAGGCCAAGTGGAAGCCTTTGACACTTCCTCCATCCCCCAAGCCAAGATGATAATTCAGAAGCAATATTGCATCCCAAGAGTATGTGCAAAGATTAATGCCCCATCAACTGCTTAAATGATTCAGAGGTTATAGTCCCCATCATATATCCTTTTCAATTCACCTACATGTCCCTTGAAAACAAATTGTATAGATTATGGTGAATAGTGGTGGATTACCATAAATCTAATCTAGCTGTAGGTTTAATGGCAGCTTAATTTGAGTATTAATATGGTAAATGTGATTTTATTCCAATCCTCATCAGTAGAAAAGCTAAAAAGCAAACATACCATCTTGCTGAGATTTACATTAACACTCCTGATCTCAATCACAATGTAATCCTGCAGAAACCTTGATTGCTTGACATTCCAGGAGATATCATGCAGGACCTTGAGTGCTGTATGTTAGTTGTCAGCTCTGTATTGCAGAGTAGAAGCCATGTGTACAGCAAAGATATTCTCAGAACGACCTTTTCCCAAACCTCCTTATATGACAGACAGACTCCAAGATAACCCCCAAGCATCTCTTCCTTCTGATATTCACACCTTTGTAAACTCCAATCCCTGTGAATGTGAGTGGAGCCTGTGACTTGCTTCTAATAGAACACAGCAAAGGTGAGAGGTTGTACTTAAGATGGTAACAACCTTCTTGCTAGAACAACCTCTCCCATCAAAAAGGCTTTCATGAAGCAAGCAGCTAGGTTGTGAACTACTCTACAGAGAAGCCCAAAGGACAAACAACTGGGAACTTCTGTCCAACAGTGACCAAGAAACTGAGGCCCTCAGTCCAACAGGCCACAAGGAACTGAACTTCACCCACAGGCACATGAACTTAGAAATGGATCCTTCTCCAGCCATAACTTGAGATGAGATTGCAGCCCCTGCCAACCCCTCAACTGCAACTTTGTGATATTCCAAAGCAGAGGACTCAAATTTCTAATTCACAGAAATTTTGAGATGCTGTGTTGTTTTAAGCTGCTTATACTATGGTAATTTGCTACACAGCAAGAGACAATGAATACACTTGCCAGTATGGTTTGGAGTTGAAGTTTGCCAATGAAAAGATATGGAATGCAAGAGGTGTGGTACTAGATCCCGTGGCTTTGCAAACTTCTCCATGAGCTCCAGCTTCTAAGATCTCTTTGTAAACTTCTATCTGTCATTATGGTGGTCAGATGTGGCAGCACCTCAAAAATTCTGAGTTCCAATTTCTTCACCCTTACCACCACTTCTGGCTAAAGCCATTAGTGAATTTTCCCCCGATCCTCCAGCCACAACCTTCCAGACATTCATTCTTCTAGTTCCTCCAATACTCATGTAAATTTTAGTTCCTATAGTATTCCTATGATACGGACAGTGGCTCTATTTTTGATCATAAATGCTAACATATACAAATAATTACATCAACTCAACCTATTTCTAACAAACTTTCCTTAATTATGTTTGCATGAATTAATGTTATATAAAATATAATGGTTTAGATATTAGCTATCAGAGGACAAGATGGCTTGACTTAAAGCAGGAATGGTATCCAAGGCTATTCACTAATTAGTGGGTAATCCCACAGTTTCCCTCCCTATGGCTCTAACCAGAAACCAGACTCAATGTTGGACGCAGTATAGACTTTGAATTACATCTTCGCCCTCTTGTGGCAATTGATAGCATTGCATGCGGAAAACCATTTTTCCTTTTTCTGTTTTGGGAACCAGACATTAAAGACTAGCACATTCAGAAACAATTACATATTTGAGGAAAATTAGAAAGTGACCATGCATGCCTAGGGAAAGCCACAGGCTCAGAAAAGACCTTAATTTAAACCTTAAGTGGATCCTTGGCACAGAGACAGTCTATAATGATAAAAAAAAAATGAACACACAAGAATAGCAAAAACAGCAAACCCTGTGGAAGGGGGAGAATCAGAATACAGAGAATACAAACTTACATTATTAGATTGAAATGCTCAGTTTAACAACAGCAACAAAAAATCATAAAGCATGCCAAAAAAAAAAAAAAAAGGCAATATGGCCCAAAGGGGGGAAAATTAAGCGAACAGAAACTACTCTGGAAAAAGATATGATGGCAAATCTATCAAAGGTTTTAAAACAACTGTCTTAATATCAAATGATATCGTTTATGTATAGAATCTAAAAAATGATACAAATGAACTTATTTATGAAACAGAAATAGGTTCACAGACATAGAAGAAAAATTATGGTTACCAAAGGGGAAAGGTGGGAGGGAGGGATGAATTGGGAATTTGGAATTAACATATACACACGGCTATATACAAAATAGATAACCAACATGGACCTACTGTATAGCACAGGGAACTGTACTCAATATCTTGTAATAATCTATAAGGGAAAAGAATCTGGAAAAGAATATATATGTATAACTGAATCACTTTGCTGTACACCTGAAACTAACACAACATTGCAAATCAACTATACTCCAATATCAAAGAAAATTTAAACATCTTTGACTTCTAGGACCATCTTTTCCCCTCAAAAAGAGCTGGAGCACATGAAAGTACAAGCAGCCCTTTGCTGGAATGTCCCAGCCCACCATAAACCTCTTAGAGAATGCATCAACAAATTCCAGCCCACTGGACACCTCTTAGAAAATGCATCAAGAGGAGCCACACTCGTCTTCTTTCTCTCCCATTCCTAGAGGTGGTTCCTCTTGGCCTCAACTGAAGGAGGACATTGAAAGAGGGAGGGGAGACCACTACCTTTATAGGAGCGTGTCCTGAAGGTCAGACATAGCTCATACTCTACGGCCAGAATTAACTAATCTCAGCCAATGAAACAGTAGGGAAATCAGCTTTATTCTCCTTGACCCATGAGGCACTAACCTCATTGGGCAAGACAAGTTATAGGGATATATGCTCCTCTCTGAGATCCTCTCCTCTGGCCTCTACAATCTTCCCCTGGACCAGATAGTACAGGGCAGATTAATTACCTAAGGGCAGCCAAAGCAGAAATCCAACTGGGAAAGGACACCACACACGAGTCATCAACTTAAGCGGGAGGGACATACCCTCATTTCCACTTCAGTGTGGGACTGCCGTGCTTTTAAAAAAGAAGAATCGAGTCACCTCATCAAAACTGCTTTTAGCAAAAAGACAGTTTACACTCTGCTCATCTTTATTACATACATGCTGGGGGAGAGGCAGTGGCCCTCAGAAACCATCTCCGACCAAGAAAGAATTCTAAGAATACTTTACAACAGTGCTTGAGATCCCAAAGAGAACTTCCTTCATCTAAGATGGCAGTAGGAAATAAAGAGAAACCGTTTAAGTCACATGAGAAGTTACTGCTTTGAAAAGAGCTGAGTGGGAAATAATCACACCTTCGGTGACTCACCTAACCGCTTGGTGACCACAGCCAATGACTCGTGCCAGGAAATGGAGAGTTTACATCCTAGGTCCCACCTATGGCCCCGTGGGTTTAACCAGGAAGGCAGCTATCACCTCACTGCTCCAGACAGACCCACAACTACAGAGCACATGAATCCCCAGATGCTCAGTGGCTGGAGAAACACAGGAAGGACCAGCCCACTTCTCTCAGGAATTAACAGGGAGCAGCTCCCACACTAAGCACTTTTTCTGCTGGGAAGATGAGGACTGTGTGTTTTGGGGAGATGGCCCACACAGGCTCCTATGTGTCTGATATTTGCCATGTTTAAGTATTACCATCTGTTAAGTTTTTCTAAACCTGGATTTCGCTACTTTAAGAGTTGGTTTTGCATCTTGAAGGGACTCTTGGTACCCTCGCACTTCTTGGCCACCTCCTGGAAGAAGTGGCCCAACGCCTCTAGTGCCTCATCATCGCAGTCAAAATAGAAGCCCAGAGAGGAGCAGGTCCAGCAGGTTCGCAGATGTAGGACCAGGAGGTGGACCCCAGCCTCCACTTCTGTGGAATAATTCCAATGAATCTGGGAGTCATAGGTGATTGGCAATACAGAACTAAGCTCAAAATTTGGTGTTGACTGGTTCTAAAGGCAGAGGATAGCAGAGAAGATGGTTTTCAAGTTTGTGACTGGAAAAGAGGTTGGAGGGAGGGGTCACAGGCTGGAACAAGGGGTGTCCCTGATACTGTCCCATCCAAACACTATTGAAGGGTCCAATTGGATGCATGGCTATGCATGATTCTTTGCTGACCAAACAAGCCTTTGTGAAGCAGGAACCTCACTGGCCTTCTGAAGTACAGAGCTGTCAGGAGAGGCAAACCCATCACCCTACCTCCTGATGGACAGCATGTTCTTTTTAAACAATAGTCCTCGCACTGTTCATTTTCCTCTTGTAACAGCCATTCCCTCGGGACCTCTGGGCCATTCTCCCCAGAAAATCATCACCAAGAATAAACCAGAAAGGGGCTAATACCCAGAAGGTATGGCCAACAGCTGTTTCTCCCACCCAGAAAGTGTCTCTGGCTCATGGTTTGCAGACCAATATAAGTATTTTCAGCCGCATGAGACTGTGGGACTGTGATGGTTTCAGCATCCTGCCCATGTCTCCTGGATGAGCCTTAGCTGCACACAAGAGAAGGTACAATGTTGTCCGCAATAAGCACATGCTGTCCCATCGGTCTGGGACATTCTCGTTATTACTGGTGCCAAAGAATTTCAGAAGGAAAAAAAAAGAACACCCAGTTCCTACCTTCTAGCATTCAGGTCTTCTCTTCCTGAGCATATATATTCACCAACATGCTAGATTTAAACTATTTCGATTTTCTAACTGATTGAGACAATGTCCACCTGAGTTGAAGAACTTTTGTACTGAACCTGGATGTCCTCCAAAGCTGGGAGCCCTCACGTTCTGCTCCTTGAAATTTCCCCAGAGGAAGCAGAGTCACCACAAGAACACAAAGTTCCAAGAAACTACCTAAAGGGCACCAGATTCTAAAGAAAACAACCTATACTCTATAAAGAGATTAATAGATCAAGAAGTTAAGATATTCAATATTCTCAGAGACACAGGGGTGGATATTAGCCCAAAGAATTCAGAGATAAAATATAAAAGGAAATATTCAGCATGAATACAGTATTGTGTAAAGCTATGTGGGATCAGTAATAGAATGAACATGGCTGAAGTTCAGATGAAGAACTCTCAAAAAGCATCAGGAAAAGACAAAGGCTAAAGCATAGAACACAAAGGGA
The DNA here is from genome assembly GCF_949752795.1 of Hyperoodon ampullatus. Taxonomy (NCBI): domain Eukaryota; kingdom Metazoa; phylum Chordata; class Mammalia; order Artiodactyla; family Ziphiidae; genus Hyperoodon; species Hyperoodon ampullatus. Next base: position 162,885,939 of record NC_136914.1, on the reverse strand, counting down.
CAGAATGTTTTCATCTCTCTCACTCAAATATTCCCTTCCTCAAGGGCCCCATAGTTCAAGGGAGAGGGTAATAGAAGACATTCATGCATTTGGGTTCAGGGTCCCATCCATGGCCATGGATCGTGGTTAATTCACTGTGGCCCATGTTGGGCTCAGACAGCTGATCTGACTCTGAATTACACCAGACCTCATTAGGAGTAGAAAGAGGTAACAGATTATTTTCTAAATATATAATATACAGAAGAACTATTTCCATCAGCATAAGATGTCATTCTTATTAATGAGAATACAGATTTAGATCCAGATTCTACTGAGAAATCAGGACTGAGTGTGGAACCAAACCGCACTTAAACATAGGCATTTCTGAGAACTAAAAAGACGGCCTGGAATATTCAGGGTTCAATTCCTGATGTAGCATGGAGAATTGCAGAGAAGATCATAAAACCTTGAGAAATAGCTCCCTGTCTCTCCTAAAACCATCAATGCTGAAGAACCACATGAATGGGTTTACAGATGGAAACCCTTTTTTGAGAAGGCGGTACAAGGGGAAAATACCCTGTCACTGAAGATGAGGAGGGTCCCCTGACAAAGGCAGGCACCCGCCACAGGATTTGCCTAGAGAGCAGAAAGATATAGACCTTGTCTCTACATCACTAGAAAGCATCAGGCAGGAGTTTTTCTAGTGGTTTAAGTCCTTCAATTCACCTTCAACCAACTCACGCCAACAAAGAAAGTCAGGGCTGGTTCCGTTAAGGGGACACAGCTGTGTCAAGACAGCCAGGCAACCAGGGTCAGAGCTCAGCATGTGGTGATCAGGGAAGAGGGGGAAGTATAATATCCTCTATAATATTTTAGGCCAATTCATGATATGTAAGGGAGATTTGACATATAGGAGGATGTAATTTTTCATCCTTAAACAGTACATTCTCATCTGTTTTTTGTGGTTGACAGAGAATAAATTTTAAAAAGACATCATCCTTTAGATATCTGTAAGTCTCTTTTGTGAATAAATTCATTTGTATCATTTTTAAGAATTAGATTTCACATATGAGTGATATCATATATTTGTCTTTCTGACTTACTTCACTTTGTATGATAATATTTAGATATAGAAAACAAACTTAAGGTTACCAAAGGGGGAACGTGGTGGGGAGGGATAAATCAGGATTGGGATTAATATACACAGATGACTATATCTAAGACAGATAACCAACAAGGACCTACTATATAGCACAGGGAACTCTACTCAATATTCTGTGATAACCTATATGAGAAAAGAATCCAAAAGAGAATGCATATATGTATGTATAATTGAATCACTTTGCTGTACACCTGAAACTAACACAACATTGCAAATCAACTATAACCCAATAAAATTTTTAAAAACAACAAAAAAAGACACCATCCTGTGAACATAATAAAAGTTAATTATTAAATTTGGCACTTTCAGCTATGTAATTCAGGCATGCCCTGCAGGGGGCACAGGTGAGGTAAGACTGGATGGGATCTAGAGGGTATGTGAAAGATCTCTTGCCATGAGAGGGAAAAAGCCTTCTCCACAGAAAGACGGATAGGGGGCTTCTTGTTTCAGTACGCACTGAATCTGCTCTTCTGCTAAAAGGGACATCCAGGAGGTTGAGCATTCTTCTGGAAAGATTGGGCTAGTGTGTGCCACACCCTCAACCTCTGTCCACTTGTTTTCACACGGAGCCACATCTCAGTTGCACAGGAAAATTGACATCTCAGGCTGCTAAGGTGACCACAAAGAACTTGGTGGGTAGAGTTGACACATAGGGGGGACAATTCTCATATTCGTGCTGTGTGGATCCTAGGAGGGCCCCCTGTGGCATTCGGCCCCAGTCACCACTACAGGTGACCAGCTGAATACAATACACACCAGTGACTGTTCCATCCCATTTCTGATTCACTACTCCCTTCCCTGGATTTCCTGGGATCACTTCCATATAAAGATCCAGATGCAAGAGTTTAAAGGACTCCCAAAGATTTTCATATTCCAGTCCTCAGAAACTGTGACGTTGTTTTGTTATGTGGCAAGAGATAATGAAGATAAAGAAAATCCTGACTCTGAAGATCTAATAGAGGGGCCTAAGACAAAGAATACCAAAGGCCTCTAGAAAGAGGCTAAGGAAAGGAAACAGCTCATCTTCCAGAAAACAAGAAAGGAACACAAGCCTGCAAACACCTGATTTTATCCAGTGATGCCCATTTCTGACTTATCCTCCACAAAACTGGAAGATAATATTGGTTTTGATGTAAGTGGAAACTTGTTGGGTTTTTTTAATAGCAACAACCGGAAATTAATATAGTATCTATCCAAAATTCTTACTTCACATTCTTTATTGAGAGTAACACATACTAACTCACTGGGGTTTGCTTCATACTTCAAATTTTAAGATTAACTATTCTTTCCCAGGCAGCACTGACAAAAATATCATAAGTATACCAACATTTCCTTAGTATCCCAACCTATAGTATTGAGAGTATATTATAAACAGTGTTCATTTAAACTTCAAATATAGAGCATAAATGCCATGGAAGACTTAAATTATTAAAACCTACCCAAGAAAAAGTAGATTTTGAATATCCAGGGTTTTTAGGATAGACAGTACACATTTGAAACCTTCCCACAAATTTTTCTCTGGGTATGTCTACAGAGGCTGGGATGCTCTGTGATATATCCTATGGGACCCTTGTTTTTAACACAGCACAGCAGTGAGTTATTTTAGTCAAAAGGAGACCTTGTGAATAAAAGTTGAGAATCACAGGAAAGAAAGCAAACTCCATCCCTGTCTTTGCAAGCCTAGAGCTCTCTCTTGAATGTGGCTCTTCTCAGGCTAACTCTGGCCACACAGTGGAATGGAAGGTGACTCAGTGACCAAAGACAATACAGCCTGGGTCACATGAGAATGGGTGCTCTGTAGGGACAGACAGACACATCCAATGACAGGTCCATAATCTGGGTGTTTAGGAGATAATCTACCACCTCTGGGACCATCTTCTCCCTTCAAATGTAGCTCATGGTCACGAGCGGCAGGGTAGACCATTCTGGGATCTTAGTTCAGTCACATCACCTGGAAAATGCATCAGCAAGACCCTCAGTGGGCACTACTCTGTTTGCACGGACATTCACAGAGGGCGTCACACCCAACCTAGTCAGTAAGGAGGACACTGGAAGAGGGAGGAGAGACTATCTCCTTTTAGAGGGAACAGTCATGAAGATGGGACATCATCCCTTCACTCACGTGACAGGACCAGACCTTATCTACCAGACCCGAGCTGACTAAAGACAACAGGGACACCAACTTCATACAAGTTCATTCATGAGGAACATCAGGACCCTGGAAGTTATAGGAATAGTCTCCCTCTTTAGTTCAGCTCGAAGTACAGCTGTTTTCTTCTAAATCATGCCACATAGGGAAGCTTAGAAAAAATGAAACCAAAAAGAAATCCACTGGAGAATGATCACCACACCCCTGTTATCCCTTCTTGCTGACATCTCTATTTTTTATAGATTTCACTCTAAGCTAGTTGGCTAGAAATTCAGGTAAGAAATATACTTCTTATTTATAGTTTGGTGGGGAAGTGCTTTGCATAATTAAAAGAAAATGGATCTCTTCACTAATAATGTCTTCTGCAAAGAAATAATTTATTCTCTTTATCTACATTATTTTCATTCAAATTTGGAGGTGGAGGTGGGCAGTGATCATCATAAGCTCTCTCTTACAGGGAAGACTCCTAGGAACATGCAGTTCATGGTCACAACCTAGGCTATACATAAAATCCTATGTATCCTATTTACAGGTACCCTCACGGAACAGAGGGAGCAATGCAAAGATCATGTCAATAGAAAGCACGTAGTAGTATGTAACCAGACTTGAGAGCAGCTACATTGAATTGGAAAGGTAAATATATAATATCATTTGTGCTAACATCTTATACGAGTGTTTGAGGTCATAATGTTGGCCCCCTTAATAAGATGATACAGAAAGAAACTCTGAAGTTTCATAGGGAAGTAATGCTCTGAGAATAGTTGTAGTGGAAATCAGAAGTTCATTCAACCAAGGTGGACCATCCTTCAACAGGACTGAGATCTGATACATGTTCAAGTTGATCTCTTCCCCCCAAATATATTTTCAGACACAATAACGAAAAATAATGGAAAATAGAACCCAGAGATGAAGGAAGGCTGTCACGTGTAGGTACCACTACATTAAGACATGGAACCCACACCAATGAAGACAGTGCACTGCCATGGGATCAAGGGTCAATGATTGAAGAGCCAACGATGAGAGATCAAGGATATGAGTCTTGGGGAAAGACCTGAGTGGCCCAGGCCCAACATAAATACTACCATGTAAGCAGCATCCAGTGGACGTGTCCAGGAATAAATTAAAGCTGAACTTCCTTTCAGGACATGCAAAAGGTCAATGGCTTCACCCAGAGCTTCACTAATACTCATGGTTGAAGAAGATCACTCTGACACATAAGAAACAAGAGGTTTAGGCAGATAAGTGTTAAAGGATGACCTAGGCTGTGTCCAGTAGGGCTGGCAGGATGACAACCACACCCCAAAATAAAACCTGGATGGGTGGAGCGAAAGCAAAATAGTTATGGAAGCCTTTACCGTGGTCAGTCAGCACAGTCACTAGTCCAAGCCTGCCCTCAGGTGAGACACTGCAGGCAGTGCAGCAGCAGAAGGGTTTCAAACCTATCTCACACGTCCTTCTGATTCAATCCTAGGAGGTTAAATGGAAAGCAGCACCTCCTAGTACAGGCTTCACTAGAATGCTTGGGGCTGCAGGAGGAGGTGCAATGTCACAGTGTGGAATAAACTCTTCCCTCCCCAGATGAGCAATATTTGCTCATATTCAAGGGACTGACATTTCTTAGAAGCTCGAGGAGGGTGTCCAAGATTCACTTACAAAAACTTAAAGGTAGTGTCCTTTTTAGTCATAAACTAATATTAAATAAATAGGAATATAATGAATTGTACTTTTGGAAGGGGAAGAGGCTGTCCATACACCATTAGAAATGTGAATATTTTAATATATCTGTCACTCATAGGAATGGAACCTGACACCTCACTATCCATTCCACTGCAATACAGGAATGAGATGTTGTAGATTTCTTCCACAATATTTTTCTTCGCAAAATTATATGAAATTTTAGCTAATATGCCAACATGGCCTTAGCTTATTGCATGGAAAGTGATGTTAAAAAGACAAAGCAATATTTATCATAGAGATCAGGGTAAGAAAATCTAATTATTAGCATTCCAGGGTATTTGATTCTGGATGACATTACTGAGAGACAGAGATGACAAGAGAATGGGATTAGGGATTGGATGTCAGAGACCTCAGCTATGGCGTAAGAATAGCCTTGCTTGAGTAGGCTTATGTGTCCCTTTTCGACTAAAGAAAACCTCAGGAGGTTGGCATTTCTTGAAATTGGGTGGGGTCTGTGTCAGAGAACAAAGTGCTCCATGACACATCCTCTAGATCCTGTTTTCAGCACATCTGTGGAGGACAGCACCACGCCAAGGAGACCTTGTTGTGATGGGTCAGGTTCTGTCCTAAAGCTTTCCCCAAAGTCTTCCAAGAGAGCTCAACACAGGCACAAGGTCCTTGTTAGATGTGCAGGAAGGAAATTACCTCAACCAATGGGGTGGATGGAGTTGGTGGATGAACCCTTGGATTCCTGTCCTTCCAGGGAGGACATCCTGTGATATATTCTACATGGTTCTTCACAGTTCTTCACAGGGTCCCCTTGGGAATGCGAAACCCACCAGGAGAGGTGACAGCTCAGTGCTGCGCCTGTTACTGGCCATTATCCCCATCCAGTCTCACATTCACACCTTCAAACCTCATGGTGTTACCTGGGATCACTTCCAAATAAAGTAACTGGCTCAAGTCCAGGTCTCAGATTCAGGACTCCAAGATTCATACTAAGACATTCAGGTTTCACTTTCTATTTAAAAAATGAGAGCTCTTAACTATTCTTTCATCATCATGAATGAAGCAGCTAGAAGGGCCTAAAAAGGGGGCCCAAGAAATATTAGGAAAGTTTAAGGAAAATGATGAAAACAGACATGACAAAAACTTGGGAATCAGAGTAAGGAGAATAAGACTGATTTTAATCTCCCTTACTTGTCTGGGACAATCTGGAACTTTCTTTCCCAAACCTGGTTATTATCACTAAGTCTAAACCACTTTCCATTCCATCTGCATGACTGGTGTCTTAAGCCTATAAAACTGGGCACATAGGAATGGGTGCTCTGGAGGGATCAACAGACACCCTTTGACAGGTTCCTGACCTGAAGGTTTCAGACTTCCTGACTTCCACGACCTTCTCCCCTCCAACCCTCCAATGCAGATCAGTACCATAAATGAAAAAGTAGCTCTTTTATGGAGTTCCCAGCACACTGGCTACTTCTTAGAAAATACAATGGCAATGATGCTTCAGGAACACCCCTCTCATTTTTCTCAGCCATTCCTACGGTGGTCACACATAACCTCAGCTTTGAGGACACTGAAAGGGGCAGAGGAGACCATTGTGTTTTAAAGGGCAGGATCTTGAAGGTCAGATATAATGCATACCACATGACCAGAACTTAAATACATGACCCCAGCTAATGAGAAACAGCAGGGAAATCAACATCAGCCCCAAACACCAAACAATTCCTCATGGCAATTATCAGACCTAAATTCTTCATATCCCACATTCATAATTCTTCATATCCTATTAGTGGAGTACCCTGATGAGACAGGAGTAAAGTATACTAGTAAAGTAAAGATACTTTTAAAAATGGCATAATCAGCTACATCAAAATGACAAATTAAAGTGTACATTATCACTAGTGCTACTCCTCTCTGAAGGAGTGGTTGAGAACCCAAAGTGAGCCTCCTTCAACAATCTAAGATGGCAGTGAGAGTTGGAGAAATATTTTAAGATATATTGAGGTTACAGCTTTGAAAAGAGCTGAGTGGAAAATAACCACATCTTGGGTGATTCACCTAACCACTTGATGACCACAGTCAATGACTCACACCAGGAAATGGAGAGTTTACATCTTAGGTCCCACCTATGGCCCCGTGGAATTATCCAGGAACGCAGCTATCATCTCACTGCTCCAGACAGACTCACAGCTATGGAGCATATGAATCCCCAGATGCTCAGTGGCTGGAGAACACAGGAAGGACAAGCACAATTCTCTCAAGGGTTAACATGGAATAAGTTCCACATAAAATTCTTCTCCTACTGTAAAGATGGGAGCTGTGTGTTCTGGGAAGAACTTCCCACACAGGCTCCTGTCTGATGTTTGCCATCTTTAATTGTCATACAATCTGTTAAGTTTTTCTAAACCTGGGCATTTGCCACTATAATTGACAGACCACCTTTGTTCAGAAAAGAGAACCAGATACCTACGAATGAGTTTTCAGGAGACCCTCCCAGGGATGTGGGTTAGTGAAGAAAGATAGGAACTGGGAATGTGTTTCCTGCTCCCTCATCTTCCTGCTGAAGGATCCACAGTCTTTCATGGTCATCTCAGCTTTGGACAAAGATATAGGAGCTCTTATCTTCCACTGATCATGGTTTTTGAGAGCAAGTGTGAGAGTTTACAATCTTCTAGCTCATTTTGTCTAAGGCTTTCTTCACCCTACATAAGGAAAACTAACTTTCCATCCTGAAAGTGACATAAAGTGATCAGTCACCAGCAGTAGGATCAAGGAACAAGAGGCAAATTATGACAAAAATGAATAGCTGGAGTGGAAGTAGTATGAACATGCCCCATCTGTATCAAATAATGATAAGCTGCCAGCAATGGTCAGTATACAAAAAGAAAACTGAAGCACTTTACTGGGAGCCAATGGGGAGTCCATTGAATGAAGCCATAACATGCTAAGACAGCCCACTATTGAAGAGTCAAATAGGCTGATAACTCTGCTCTCTCAGGCATGAGCAAGAATTCCAAGTACATACCAGGAAGTAATAACAAGCTCAGAAATCTATTCCCATGAAATCATTGGCAACTGGAATTCCACCTCAGCACAATTTTCTAGGCTGAATTGGTCTGGTACGTTCGGTAGGGGGTGTTAGAACACAGGGTGCTCCAGACTCAGTGGGTTTGTCCCTGACAACCACGTATACTGAGTCCACTGGCTGAATTCTCACCAGATTTACTGCTAGAGGAACAAAGATTCACGATTCTTTGTACTTCAGACTAATGATGTCCTTGCTTCCCACAGGCTTGTTGGTGAGCAGAGCGGCCAAGAGAGGCAAATCCTTCACGCTCTCTGCTGACAGACAGCATGTTCTTCATGAAAAAGAGGCCTAGCATTGTTCATTTTATTATAGCCATTTCTCAGGACCTCTGAGTCATTTTCCCCAGAAAGTCATCATCAAAAATAAACCAGAAAGTGACTAATGCCCAGATCATATAGCCAACAGCTGCTTCCCCCACCCAGAAAATGCCTGTCTCTGGCTCACAGTTTTGGGTTAAAGGTCAGTTATTCCCAGCTGTGTGACACTTGGGATTGTGATGGTTTCTGCCCATGTCTCCCAGATGAACCTTAGCTGCACACAAAAGAAGGTACAGTGTTGTCTTTGATAAACACTGTTCCCCTCCTGTCTGGGACATTTTTATTACTATTGGTGCCAAAGGCTTTCAGTAAAAAAGCTTGGGTGTCCAGGTTTCTAGCATTTATGTCTTTGCTTCTTCTGGGAAACTTTCAAGGAGCAGCACCTGAGACATTCCAGGGTCGGAGGACAACCAGGTACAGTACAAAATGTATTCAACATAGGTGAACATAACCTCAATCAAAAAAACTAGCATTTTAAATTGAGCGTCTCCTCTTACGTATTTGCTCAGGCAGAAGAGTCACTACAAGAATTTACAGGTCCAAGAAAGTCACCTTAAGGGTATCATTTCTTAGAAAGTTGAACCTATACTCCATAAAGAGATTAATAGATCAAGAAATTCAGGTATAAAGTCAGTGTTCTCAAAGACACTGAGATGGATATTAGCCCAACAAAGCAAGAATATAGACAAAAGGTAGATGGAAATATTCAGCATAAATATAGTACTGTGTAAAAACACATGGAATTATAATTGAATGAACATGGCGGAGGATCAGTTGAAGGAACTCTTGGCAAGGCATCAGGAAAGGCAAAGGCTATAGTGTGAAAGACAAAGGGACAGAACATTTTCATGTCACTTGAACATCTCTTCAGGGGCCCCAGAGTGTAAGTTTTTTATCTTGTTTCTATTGAGAAGTTGGGAGTAAGTATCAAAGTAAACCACACGAACACTGGCTTTTCTAAAAATAAGGAGACCTGGAATATGCAGGGTTCAATACCTGATGTAGTCAATCTTGGAGCATGGAGGATCTCACAGAGGATCAAGAAACCCTAAAAAATAGCTCCACGTTGCTTCTAAATCCACTGCAGAAGAACTGGGCTTATGGATAGAACAACTTCCGATGGAACCACCCATTTTTACAGAAGGCAGTATGAGGGGAAAACACCCCATCATGAAAAATGAGGAGTGTCTATGGCACCTGACAAAGGAAGGCACCTGCTCTATGACTTGTCTGGAGACCAGGAACCTACAGACCTTGTTCCTGCATCACAGGAAATCATCAGGTAAGGGGTTTCCTAATTGGTCAAGTCTTTCACTGTCAACTCACTCCAACAGAGAAAGTCAGAGCTGGTTCCATTAAGAAGACACCTGTAACAAGACATTCAGGTAGCCAGGTTTGGAGCTCAACATGAGATGATCATGTCAGATGGGAAGTGCTTTCCTCTAAAATATTTATATGGGAGCAATTTATGACATTTAAGGGAGATCTGACATATAGGTAGATCTAATTTTTCATCCTTAAGCAATACATTTTCATCTGTTTTGTAGTCAAAAGAATGAGTTTTAAAAAGACAAATCATCCTTTGAACACAATGAGAGTTCATTGTTTATTTCTGGCAATCTAAGGTATGTCATACAAGAAGCAAACCCTGCAGATGGAAGAGGTGGAGATAAGCCTGAATGGGGTCTAGGGTGTGTGTGTGAAGGGTTTCTTCCCAGGAGAGGTGAAGTCTTCATTACAGAAAGACAGATAGGGAGCTGCTTGTTTCAGTGGGCACTGTACCAGTCCCTCTTCTGCTAAAAGGGAAATCCAGGAAGTCAGACATTCTTTGGAAAGATTGGTTGGCCTCCTGCCACATCTTCACTTTCTCAATCCACTTTTATTCATACAGAGCCACATCTCAGGTGCACAGGAGACAACACAGGCTAGTAAGTTGAACACAAAGAGCTTGGCAGAGTTGGTGATTAAATGACTAGACTCTTGTCCCCAGGAGCGACAATTCTCAGATGTATTCTACAGGGATCTTCAGAGTGTTCCCTAGGGCATTAAGCCCCAGTCCACAGTAGGTGTCCAGCTGATGCCTCCTTTGGTGTCCATTTCCTACACCCCATTTCTGATTCATCCACCCTGTCACTGGGCTTCGTGGGCTCACTTTGAAGATTAACATTCTATCTATAATAACACAGTATTATATTCCTGGATCAAAAATAGTATTTGGAAAGACAAAGCAAAACCACCGAAAGAATCCAACAAAAGCAAATTAATCTCCAGTAATTGGAATACTAAGATATTTGATTCTGGCAGGAATTACTGAGAAGCATAGACGGGGACAAGGAATGAGAGGTATAAGGAATCTTTCTTAGGAAAATAAGACACCATCAATAGACGTATGTCAGAGACTTCAGCTATGGAATCGGTTAAGTCTCACTGCAGTACGACTGATCTATACTCTTCCTACTGAGAGGAAAACCCAGGCGTATTGGCGTTTTGTTTTTTTTTTTTCCCTGAAATGGGTAGGCATTTCTCCAGCGTGTGCGATGATCCATGACAATTTCTAAACCTTGTTTCAACAAAGCACAGCAGTGAGGCACACTCCTCTGCTTTTACACTGACATGCCTAGAGAGGTCACACCTGGCTGAGTCAAAAAGACGCTGGGGGCTTCCCTGGTGGCGCAGTGGTTGAGAGTCCACCTGCCGATGCAGAGGACACGGGCTTGTGCCCCGGTCCGGGAAGATCCCACATGCTGCAGAGCGTCTGGGCCCCTGAGCCATGGCCGCTGGGCCTGCGCGTCCGGAGCCTGTGCCCCGCAAAGGGAGAGGCCACAACAGTGAGAGGCCCGCGTACCGCAAAAAAGAAAAAAAACAAAAAAGACGCTGGAAGAGACCATCTCTTTTCAAAGGGAAGGATCTTGAAGCTAAGACAGCACTTAGCTCACACCCCATGATGACTCCTTATTTACCTGACCCCAGCTAACTGAGGGTAATACAGACATCAACTATATACAAGTTAATTCGAGGAATCAACGTGTCCCCATGAGTTAAGGGGCTAGTCTGCCTTTACTGCAGCTCCCTGTTTAGGTCAGCTCGATTTCTAGTCATCATCTTCTAGCCCAAGAAGCATAGGGAAGCTTAGGCCCAAGCAGAAATCCACTGGAGAATAAAGCACAGCCCTGTGTTCCCTCTGTGCAGACATACTTTTTTTTTTCCACACCACACAGCTTGTGTGACCTTAGTTCCCCACCCAGAGATTGAACCAAGGACCTTGGCAGTGAGAGCGCAGAGTCCTAACCAGGAGAGATCATCTCTTTTCAAAGGGAAGGATATTGAAGCTAAGACAGCATTGTCACAGACAGAATTGTCTGTGCATAAGTTGAATCACTCATCTCTTCCAGGGAAGCTGTAGAGTATGACAACTCACCTGGACATCCCAGGTATGCAGGGAAGGAAGTTCCCCCTTCAGATGTAGAAATAAAAATATTGGGTAGACAAAGGTAAAAGACCAAGGTCTTACCCAGCATGGGCTCAGGTGGTAGGCATTACTGCCTACCTTCTTAGCCACCCACAGACTTCTGGACAGAAGTCAAAGCAACATATCTTTGGAAAGATTCCCCTTTGAACATCAGTGTGGGATCTAATGAGGCCATGCTCTGGGATTAGGCTCTGCCAAGATTTGCAAATAAAAGTGGTGGAAAAAACATCTCAGTATCCCTTTGGAGGCAACCATGGGAGTTTCAAATGGGAAGACAGAATGGCTTCATTTGAAATAGCAACAGCTGGAGGAGGGGGAATGTCAGAGGACAGATTATGCTATTTTGAAAGGAAAGCTTGGAAAAGGTTTAAACACAATTTTTCCCAGCAAACAAGCAAGACAACACAACCTCCATTCCCTGTATAAGCAAGATGAAATCTCTCCTCTGGATGTGACTGTTTCTCTTCCTAACACTGTGATGCCTTCAACTCAGCTGGCAAATGGTGTCTGAGAAACATACATTTTGGGGTACATGATAAAGGGTGGGTGTTTTGAGGGAAACAAAATATACATAATATGGTATATTTCTTTGCTCTGTAGATTACAAGCACCCTACCTACTGCCAGGACCATCTTCTCCCATCAAATGTAGCTCTGGCTCATGTATAGGAAGTAGCTCTTTGCTGGGATGGGCTAGCCCAGTGGATACCTCTTAGAAAATGTACCAGCAAAAATGCTCAAGGCAAACACTTCAGCTTTAACTCTTCCATCCTTAGAGGGGTTCAATCTTAGCCTTGGTCAATAACAAGGATAATGGAGGATGAGGGGAGGTCACTTCCTCCACAAGGGCACGATCCTGAAGGTCAATCATCTCTTTTGCTTACATTCAATGGCCAGTACATAATTATATGATAACAGCTAATAGAAATAAAACAGGTATATCACCTTTATTCAAGTTGACTCATGAGGAACACGTGTGCCTGTGTAAGTTACAGGCATACAAGTTCCTTCTCTCTGGCCCCTTCCTCAGGGCAGCTACCTCTGAGAGCTTCTCCTGGATCAGGCAGCACAGAGATTAGGAAAAAAGTCATCCAAAGCACAAGTGAAACTGGCAACAAACGACACACCAATCATCCCATCTTCCAGACATGCCCAATTTTTAAATAATTCGTTGATAGTCTAAGATTTGGGGAAGGGGTGTAACCCCCCAAGCCCTCATCAGTAGAAGAGAGTAGTGCTTATTGGACGAAGAAAGCAGGTCTCTTCACCAACACTCCCTCTCCACAAAAGCCAATTTTCTCTTCCTAAACTATGATATTTTCATGAAAGTTAGGTGGTGCGGTGGGAGAGGGGGTATCGAAAATATCTACAGCCAAGGGAGAATTCTAGAAACACACAACTTTCAGCATACCACCAAGATTTAAAGGCATAAAATTCCCCAGATCCTATTCAGTAGGGGTCCCTACTGAGACAGGAGGACCATCCCTAAGGTCCCTTCCATAATAAAGAACAAGAAGGATCTAAAAATAAAGAGCAGGCAGAGGTGAGGAAGGACAGTTAAATCAAGATAGGGATAATATGGCTGAGCACTTGTGCAAACTGCTCCTTGTATGAGTACTTGAGGTGGACATGGGTCTTTCAACAACTACCTGATGAGTGGAAGAGAGGAAACTCTTACCTCCTGAAAGATACTGCTTTGAGTTGGTGGTTTGGGAAATATCCAGAGACGTGACGTGTCATATTCAACACTAGAGGAGACCTCCATTTGATAGCACATCCCAGGAAATGTAAAGGGTTAAAATCCTGATGTAAAACAGATGGTCCAGTATACCGTCTTACTGTTCCAACAGAAGCATGCCTCCTGGGAACATGGTCCCCAGACGCTCAGCGTTTGGAGAAAACAGTAATGACAGTGCTGGCATCATCTAACAGGAAGAGGCCCCCCACACTGAACTCCTCCCTGATGGTGATGATCAGAATTGTGTGTTGTGATTCAAAACTCAGTGTAGTTCATCATAGTACTAAAGAAAAACTCCACGATCATTTCAGTAGATGCAGAAAAAGCATTCAACAAAATTCAACATCTATTCTTGATTTTTAAAACTGTCAGCAAACTTGGAAGGGAAGGGAACTTCTCCAACCTAATAAAGGGCATTGGTGAAAAACACACAGCTAACATATACTTAGCAGTATAAATACTTTCCTCTTAAGATCAGGAAAAAAAGTCCATTCTGGGGTCTCTAGCCAGTGCAATAAGGCAAAAAAAAAATGAAGAAAAAGGCCTCCAGATTGGAAAGAAAGAAGTAAAACTATCTCATTATTTAAAATATTGATTATATGCTGAAATAATAATGTATATGTTTTGGGTTAAAATATATTTTATAAAAGGATTGTATGTTTTAGAGAAATGCCTCAGAACTGCTCTTATGAGTAATTTTTCATCAATAAGAGATACAGTCATTTAAAAAAATGTTCTGGAGCCGGAGGAAGATGGCGGAAGAGTAAGACGCGGAGATCACCTTCCTCCCCACAGATACATCAGAAATTCATCTACACGTGGAACAACTCCAACAGAACACCTACTGAACGCTGACAGAAGACCTCAGACCCCCCAAAAGGCAAGAAACTCCCCACATACCTGGGTAGGTCAAAAGAAAAAAAGAATAAACAGAGACAATAGGATATGGACGGGACCTGCACCAGTGGGAGGGAGCCGTGAAGGAGGGAAGGTTTCTACACACTACAAGCCCCTTCGAGGGCGGAGACTGCAGGTGGCGGAGGGGGAAAGCTTCGGAGTAGCGGAGGAGAGCACAGCAACAGGGGTGTGGAGGGCAAAGCAGAGAGATTTTGGCACAGAGGATCGGTGCCCTCAGGCACACACCAGCCCGAGAGACTTGTCTGCTCGGCCGCCAGGGCGGGCGGGGCTGGGAGCTGAGGCTCGGGTATCGGCTTTCAGTCGGAGCGCAGGGAGAGGTCTGGGGCTGGCGGCAGGAAGAGAGCCTGAAGGGGTTAGTGCTAGCCCGGAGGGAGCCCGGGGAAAGGGTCTGGAGCTACCGGAGAGGCAAGAGACTTTTTTCCCTTTTGTTGCCTGGTGCGCGAGGAGAGGGCATTCCCCTCCCTCCCCTCTGCCTGAGTGAGCCAGAGCCCCCGAATCAGCGGCTCCTTTAAACCCGTCCTGTCTGAGCGAAGAACGGACGCCCTCCGGCGACCTACGCGCAGAGGCGGGGCCAGGTCCAAGGCTGAGACCCGGGAGCTGTGAGAGCAGAGACAGGGAAATCTCTCTGTGCAGCCTCCGAGGCAGCGGATTAAAGCTCCACGGTCCATTTGATGTGCCCTGCGTCTGTGGAGTGCATGAATGGACAGCGAATCATCCCAAATTGAGGAAGTGGACCTTGAGGACAAGATTTAAGACTTTCCCCCCCTTTTTTTTTCCTCTTTTTACAACGAATTATCTCAAATTAAGGAGGTGGACTTAGCAAGATTTCAGACTTTTCGCCCTTTTCCTCTTTTTACAACGAATTATCCCAAATCGAGGAGGTGGACTTGGAGAGCAAGATTTTTGATTTTTCCCCCTGCTCTCTTTTTGTGAATGTGTATGTGTAATCTTCTGTGTAAGATTCTCTCTGTATAGCTTTGCTTCCACCATATGTCCCAGGGTTCTTTCGGTCCGTGTTTTTTTTTTTTTTTTTCAATAATTACTTTTTAATTTTAATAACGCTACTATATTTCATACTTTATTCTATTTTACTTTACCTGCTCTTTCTTTTTTTCCTCCCTTCCCTTCCTCCCTCCCTCCCTCCCTCCGCTCCTCCTTTCCTTCTTTCTTTTTCTTTCCTCCATCCCTCCCTCCCTCCCACCCTTCTTCTTTCCACTTTCTTTTTCTTTCCTTCCTCCCTCCCTCCCTCCCTCCTGTCTTTCTTTCTTTCTTTCCTTCCTCCCTCCCTCCCTCTCTTCTTCCATTCACTCTTCCTTTTGCTTTCATTCCTCCCTCCCTCCCTCCTTTCTTTCCTTTCTTTCCATCCTTCCTCCCTCCCTCCTTTCTTTCTTTCTTCCTTCCTTCCTTCCTTACTTCCCTTCTTCCTTTCTTTCAATCTCTCTTTCTTTCTTCTACTAATTATTTCTTCCTACTTTTTCTCACTGTTATTCTGAGCCGGGTGGATGAAACGCTCTTGGTGCTGCAGCCAGGAGTTAGTGCTGTGCCTCTGAAGTGGGAGAGCCAACTTCAGGACACGGGTCCACAAGAGACCTCCCAGCTCCACATAATATCAAGCAGCGAAAATCTCCCAGGGATCTCCATCTCAACACCAGCACCCAGCTTCAGTCAACGACCAGCAAGCTACAGTGCTGGTCACCCGATGCCAAGCAACTAGCAAGGCAGGAACACAACCCCACCCATTAGCAGAGAGGCTACCTAAAAACATAATAAGGCCACAGGCACCCCAAAACACACCACCAGACGTGGACCTGTCCACCAGAAAGACAAGATCGAGCTTCAACCACCAGAACACAGGCATTAGTCCCCCCCACCAGGAAGCCTACACAACCTACTGAAACAACCTTAGCCACGGGGGACAGACACCAAAAACAACGGGAACTACGAATCTGCAGCCTGAAAAAAGGAGACCCCAAACACAGTAACATAAGCAAAATGAGAAAGCAGAAAAACACACAGCAGGTGAAGGAGCAAGATAAAAACCTACCAGACCTAACAAATGAAGAGGTAATAGGCAGTCTACCTGAAAAAGAATTCAGAATAATGATAGTAAAGCTGATCCAGGATTCTATTTCCCAGATCCAAAATCTTGGAAATAGAATAGACAATATGCAAGAAACAGTTAACAAGGACCTAGAAGAACTAAAGATGAATCAAGCATCGATTAAAAACACAATAAATGAAATGAAAAATACTCTAGATGGGATCAATAGCAGAATAACTGAGGCAGAAGAACGGATAAGTGAGGTGGAAGATAAAATAGTGGAAATAACTGATGCAGAGCAAAATAAAGAAAAAAGAATGAAAAGAGCAGAGGACAGTCTCAGAGACCTCTGGGACAACATTAAATGCACCAACATTCGAATTATAGGGGTTCCAGAAGAAGAAGAGAAAAAGAAAGGGACTGAGAAAATATTTGAAGAGATTATAGTTGAAAACTTCCCTAATATGGGAAAGGAAATAGTTAATCAAGTCCAGGAGGCACAGAGAGTCCCATACAGAATAAATCCAAGAAGAAATACGCCAAGACACATATTAATCAAACTGTCAAAAATTAAACACAAAGAAATCATATTAAAAGCAGCAAGGGAAAAACAACAAATAACACACAAGGGAATCCCCATCAGGTTAACAGCTGATCTCTCAGCAGAAACTCTACAAGCCAGAAGGGAGTGGCAGGACATAATTAAAGTGATGAAGGAGAGAAACCTGCAACCAAGATTACTCTACCCAGCAAGGATCTCATTCAGATTTGATGGAGAAATTAAAACGTTTACAGACAAGCAAAAGCTGAGAGAGTTCAGCACCACCAAACCAGCTTTACAACAAATGCTAAAGGAACATCTCTAGGCAAGAAACACAACAGAAGGACTATACCTACAATAACGAACCCAAAGCCATTAAGGAAATGGGAATAGGAACATACATATCAATAATTACCTTAAATGTAAATGGACTAAATGCTCCCACCAAAAGACACAGAGTGGCTGAATGGATACAAAAACAAGACCCATATATATGCTGTCTACAAGAGACCCACTTCAGACCTAGAGACACATACAGATTGAAAGTAAGGGGATGGAAAAAGATATTCCATGCAAATGGAAATCAAAAGAAAGCTGGAGTAGCAATTCTTATATCAGACAAAATAGACTTTAAAATAAAGACTATTAGAAGAGACAAAGAAGGACACTACATAACGATAAAGGGATCGATCCAAGAAGAAGATATAACAATTGTAAATATTTATGCACCCAACATAGGAGCACCTCAATACATAAGGCAAATACTAACAGCCATAAAAGGGGAAATCGACAGTAACACAATCATAGTAGGGGACTTTAACACCCCACTTTCACCAATGGACAGATCATCCAAAATGAAAATAAATAAGGAAACACAAGCTTTAAATGATACATTAAACAAGATGGACTTAGTTGATATTTATAGGACATTCCACCCAAAAACAACAGAATACACATTTTTCTCAAGTGCTCATGGAACATTCTCCAGGATAGATCATATCTTGGGTCACAAATCAAGCCTTGGTAAATTTAAGAAAATTGAAATTGTATCAAGTATCTTTTCCGACCACAATGCTATGAGACTAGACATCAATTACAGGAAAAGATCTGTAAAAAATACAAACACATGGAGGCTAAACAATACACTACTCAATAATGAAGTGATCACTGAAGAAATCAAAGAGGAAATTAAGAAATACTTAGAAACAAATGACAATGGAGACACGACGACCCAAAACCTATGGGACGCAGCAAAAGCAGTTCTAAGGGGGAAGTTTATAGCAATACAATCCCACCTTAAGAAACAGGAAACATTTCGAGTAAACAACCTGACCCTGCACCTAAAGCAATTAGAGAAAGAAGAACAAAAAACCCCCAAAGTTAGCAGAAGGAAAGAAATCATAAAGATCAGATCAGAAATAAATGAAAAAGAAATGAAGGAAACGATAGCAAAGATCAACCAAACTAAAAGCTGGTTCTTTGAGAAGATAAACAAAATTGACAAACCATTAGCCAGACTCATCAAGAAAAGAAGGGAGAAGACTCAAATCAGTAGAATTAGAAATGAAAAAGGAGAAGTAACAACTGACACTGCAGAAATACAAAAGATCATGAGAGATTACTATAAGCAACTCTATGCCAATAAAATGGACAACCTGGAAGAAATGGACAAATTCTTAGAAATGCACAACCTACCAAGACTGACTCAGGAAGAAATAGAAAATATGAATAGACCAATCACAAGCACTGAAATTGAAACTGTGATTAAAAATCTTCCATCAAACAAAAGCCCAGGACCAGATGGCTTCACAGGCGAATTCTATCAAACATTTAGAGAAGAGCTAACACCCATCCTTCTCAAACTCTTCCAAACAATATCAGAGGAAGGAACACTCCCAAACTCATTCTACGAGGCCACCATCACCTTGATACCAAAACCAGGCAAGGATGTCACAAAGAAAGAAAACTACAGGCCAATATCACTGATGAACATAGATGCAAAAATCCTCAACAAAAT
Source organism: Hyperoodon ampullatus (assembly GCF_949752795.1). NCBI lineage: Eukaryota > Metazoa > Chordata > Mammalia > Artiodactyla > Ziphiidae > Hyperoodon > Hyperoodon ampullatus. Next base: position 162,866,835 of record NC_136914.1, on the reverse strand, counting down.
ACTAGCAAACAGAATCCAACAGCACATTAAAAGGATCATACACCATGATCAAGTGGGGTTTATTCCAGGAATGCAAGGATTCTTCAATATACGCAAATCAATCAATGTGATACACCATATTAACAAGTTGAAGGAGAAAAACCATATGATCATCTCAATAGATGCAGAGAAAGCTTTCGACAAAATTCAACACCCATTTATGATAAAAACCCTGCAGAAAGTAGGCATAGAGGGAACTTTCCTCAACATAATAAAGGCCATATATGACAAACCCACAGCCAACATTGTCCTCAATGGTGAAAAACTGATACCATTTCCACTAAGATCAGGAACAAGACAAGGCTGCCCACTCTCACCACTCTTATTCAACCTAGTTTTGGAAGTTTTAGCCACAGCAATCAGAGAAGAAAAGGAAATAAAAGGAATCCAAATTGGAAAAGAAGAAGTAAAGCTGTCACCGTTTGCAGATGACATGATACTATACATAGAGAATCCTAAAGATGCTACCGAAAAACTACTAGAGCTAATCAATGAATTTGGTAAAGTAGCAGGATACAAAATTAATGCACAGAAATCTCTGGCATTCCTGTACACTAATGATGAAAAATCTGAAAATGAAATCAAGAAAACACTCCCATTTACCATTGCAACAAAAAGAATAAAATATCTAGGAATAAACCTACCTAAGGAGACAAAAGACCTTTATGCAGAAAATTATAAGACACTGATGAAAGAAATTAAAGATGATATAAATAGATGGAGAGATATACCATGCTCCTGGATTGGAAGAATCAATATTGTGAAAATGACTCTACTACCCAAAGCAATCTACAGATTCAATGCAATCCCTATCAAACTACCACTGGCATTTTTCACAGAAGTAGAACAAAAAATTTCAAAATTTGTTTGGAAAAACAAAAGACCCCGAATAGCCAAAGCAATCTTGAGAACGAAAAACGGAGCTGGAGGAATCAGGCTGCCTGACTTCAGACTATACTACAAAGCTACAGTAATTAAGACAGTGTGGTACTGGCATAAAAACAGAAAGATAGATCAGTGGATCAGGATAGAAAGCCCAGAGATAAACCCACACACATATGGCCAACTTATCTTTGATAAAGGAGGCAGGAATGTACAGCGGAGAAAGGACAGCCTCTTCAATAAGTGGTGCTGGGAAAACTGGACAGGGACATGTAAAAGTATGAGATTAGATCATTCCCTAACACCATACACAAAAATAAGCTCAAAATGGATTAAAGACCTAAATGTAAGGCCAGAAACTATCAAACTCTTAGAGGAAAACATAGGTAGAACACTCTATGACATAAATCACAGCAAGATCCTTTTGGACCCACCTCCTAGAGAAATGGAAATAAAAACAAAGATAAACAAATGGGACCTAATGAAACTTCAAAGCTTTTGCACAGCAAAGGAAACCATAAACAAGACCAAAAGACAACCCTCAGAATGGGAGAAAATATTTGCAAATGAAGCAACTGACAAAGGATTAATCTCCAAAATTTATAAACAGCTCATGCAGCTCAATAGCAAAAAAACAAACAACCCAATCCAAAAATGGGCAGAAGACTTAAATAGGCATTTCTCCAAAGAAGATATACAGACTGCCAACAAACACATGAAAGAATGCTCAACATCATTAATCATTAGAGAAATGCAAATCAAAACTACAATGAGATATCATCTCACACCAGTCAGAATGGCCATCATCAAGAAATCTAGAAACAATAAATGCTGGAGAGGGTGTGGAGAAAAGGGAACACTCTTGCACTGCTGGTGGGAATGTGAATTGGTACAGCCACTATGGAGAACAGTATGGAGGTTCCTTAAAAAACTAAAAATAGAACTACCATATGACCCAGCAATCCCACTACTAGGCATATACCCTGAGAAAACCATAATTCAAAAAGAGACATGTACCAAAATGTTCATTGCAGCTCTATTCACAATAGCCCGGAGCTGGAAACAACCTAAGTGTCCATCATCGGATGAATGGATAAAGAAGATGTGGCACATATATACAATGGAATATTACTCAGCCATAAAAAGAAACGAAACTGAGCTATTTGTAATGAGGTGGATAGACCTAGAGTCTGTCATACAGAGTGAAGTAAGTCAGAAAGAGAAAGACAAATACCGTATGCTAACACATATATATGGAATTTAAAAAAAAAAATGTCATGAAGAACCTAGGGGTAAAAGGGGAATAAAGACACAGACCTACTTGAGAATGGACTTGAGGATATGGGGAAGGGGAAGGGTAAGCTGTGACAAAAGGAAAGAGAGGCATGGACATATATACACTACCAAACGTAAGGTAGATAGATAGTGGGAAGCAGCCGCAGAGCACAGGGAGATCAGCTCGGTGCTTTGTGACCGCCTGGAGGGGTGGGATGGGGAGGGTGGGAGGGAGGGAGATGCATGAGGGAGGGGATGTGGGAACAGATGTATATGTATGACTGATTCACTTTGTTATAAAGCAGAAACTAATAAAAAAAATAAATAAAATAAAAATAAAAATAATAAAATAAATAAAAAAATGTTCTGGGTGTCTCTCATGGTAATTGACAGACTCATTTATATCAGAAAAGAGAGAATAAACATTTCAGGAGACCACTCCTAGGGAGGTGGGTTCATGATGACTTGAGGGACTGGAAATGAGCCCCTGCTCTCTTATTTTCTTGCTAAAGACAGCTGCTGATTGCATGCTATTACCAGCTTTTCACAGAGGAAGAGGGCTCCTGTCCTCTACTGCCAGAGATCTCAGAAAGCAATATTGGGGGCAGTTTTATTTGAAGACATCTTTCAGCCTATGCTAAGGAAGAATTCAGTTTTCATTCTGATGGTGCACTGGTTTAAATATCATGGTGACCAGTTACTAACAATATAATACAGGGACCAGTAATAATGAAAATGAAATAGCCTGAGTAAACCTAGACTTCACAGCCTCCACCCTTGAACATTTAATTTTTAGATGTAAGAAGTTAAGGTCAGCAAAATAAATGACAAAAATATCACCTGGAACCAGTTGACAGCATGGATAGGAGTATAGCCAGATGAGACATTATTCTATTAAGTCTAAACTCCCAGGAATGAAGAGAAAGTCAGATTAGACATGAGGACACAATTTCACATCCAGACATTTATTTTCCTGATGCAAGTCACACTCTCCTAGAAGACACTCCAGGCTAGGGAAAAAAAAAAAAAAAAAACCTGTCTGGGTGTAGTCTGGACACAGAGTGCCCTAGGCTCATCACTGAAGAGCAAGTAGACTCTCAGCTCCCCTGGGGGCTCCTCAAACTGCTGTCAGAGAAGCCAAGAAGGGATGCAAGTGCTTCTGCTCAGAGTTGGCCTGTGAGCTCCCTGATTCCCAGTAGCTTATGGGTCAGCAGGGTAGGCCCAGAGAAATGGAACCCTTTTCACCATGCACCAGCAACACAAGTCTATCTGACATACATTCTGAAAGTTATTTTCTCCCATGGCATCCATTCGCCAGGATCTCAGAAACATATTCCCCAGAAACATATCACCAGGCATAACCAGACAAGCGTTAAGTCTGGGAAGACAAGCATAGCACACATCTCAAGCCAGAAAATACATTAGACTCACGTTTTTACCTCAAAAGATGCATTGAAGCTCAAGCAAGGTGTCACTGTGGTGGCTGGAACAGGTACAGAATTCTGCTCCACGTTTCCAGACTGGGTCCCGGCTAGGCAGAGCAGAAAATACTGCTACTGACCATCATGAGCACTCTCCCCTCAGCTTGTCTGGATCAATCATGTTGCTGGTGGTGTCAAAAGCAAGAAGGTTAAGGGACATCTAGCTGCAACCTTCCCATATTCAATCTGCATGTCCACGTGCACTTTCCAGCAGGAATACCCTATACCTTGTGGTCTAAAAGCAACCATCAGCTTAGCGAATAGATTTACATCAACTTGGGTGGACCACCCTTCAATAGGATGGAGATCTGACACAAGTTCTGGGATGATCTGTTCCCCCCAAATATATTTTTGGACAGAGTAATCAAAACCTGTGGGAAAAGGATCCCACAGATTAAGGAAGGCTGTCACCTGAAGATGCCACCACATTAAGGTATGAACCCATTGGAAGATGATCTCATGGCAGCATGAAGTGCCAGAGACCTGAGATCAAGGTGTGCACCTTGGGAGAGAACCTGAGTGACCCAGGTCGTAGTAGAGAAAATGTGTCACATGAGGTACATCTAATTTTACATCCTGAAACAATCCATTCTCATCTATTATTTTGGGGGGTTAGAAGAGAATGAGTTTTTAAAATGGAAATCATCCTTTGAATACAATGAGGTAAATTATTGCTAATTTTCAACAACCAAAGGTATATAGGCAGGCTTTGCAGAAGACAGAGGTGGGGTAAGTCTGGATGGGATCTGGGGACTCTGTAAAACTCTTCCTGTGGTGGAGGCTTTTCCCCTCTCCTAGGAGGATGGTGAAGGAAAGCCTGGCTTCTGTAGCTACCGCACCTGTCCTTTCTGCTCAAAGGGAAACCCAAGTGCTCCTGGAGAGATGGGCTGCCTCTCCCAACACCCTGTCTTCTCAGGCCCTCGTATTCATACAGTCAGATTTCGGCTGTACAGGGGATAAATACGTTAGGAGGTAACCACAAACAAGGTGGCAGACAGAGGGTGTGTAAATGACTGGATGCTTGTCCCTCAGGTGAGTATTATAATGGTATTATAATGAGAGGTATATAATGGTATTGAGAGGTATTATAATGGTTCCTCAGAAAGTCCCCTGGATTGAGCCCAGTCACTTCTATGGTGACCGGCTCAATAATACCCAATCCAGTGGCTGCTCCTACCATCCCCCATCTCCGGCTCACTGCTCCCTTCCCTGGGCTTCCTGGGATCACTTCAAGTACCAAACAAAATAGACAGTGAAGTAGACTGCTGAAGAAGTTCACCCCCAAATCCTCAGACTGTTGAACATGTTATATGCCAAGGGAGAATTAAGGCACAAATGGAATTAAGGCTGCTAATCAGCTGACCTCAAATTAAGGAGATTATCCTGGGCACCATGTAATCACAAGGATGATGAAGAGGATAAAGTAGAAGCAGGATTTGGAAGTAGAACTGAGAGCTGTTTCAAGATGCAAGGTAAACTTTGATCTTCAGAGTCAGGACTTCTTTTTCTTCAAAGATGGGGTCCAAGGTATGAAAAGCAGGAAAGCCTTAGAAGGTGGAAAAGGAAACAAAACATCTTCTAGAAAACTAGAAAGGAGCACTACCCCAGCAAACTTGATTTTATCTGAGTCACACCCATTTCAAACTCTGATCTCCAAGACTGAAAGATAAAATAGATTTTGATTTCAGTGGAAACTTGGTTATTTGTTACAGAAGCAATAGAAAATACAGTACCTATCCAAGTATCTTATTTCAGATTCTGCATTCAGTGGAATACATACTAACTCACTGAGGTATATTTTACATTTCAAAAAATAGGATTCATAAATATCGTTTCCCTGGCAGCACTGATCAAGAAGAATACAGTCATAGAAAGTGCAACATACCTTCTTAGCAGCCCAACCTACAGTATGGAAAGGGTATTCACATTGTTCATTGAAGGCATTTATGCTTCTACAGCACTTGAAGTTTAAATTCAAGACTTAAATTACTAAAGCTTACCCATGAAAAAATAGACATTATCCAGGTTTTCTATGAAAGGAACTAAATATTAGAAACCTTCACACAAAGTGTTCTCTGGGTCTACTTAACTACCTTCTTGGATTCTGCCATAGGTTGAAGAAATATACTAATCATATGCAAATTATTCTTTTGAAGAAGAAAAGCCTGAAGAGTTTTCAAAAGGGCGCTTTTCCCTGATGACCAAGGGGACTAAGACGCTGGTCATCCTCAAGTTTTCCTGCAAGTTCTTTCTGAGGCATGGCTCTGTACCATCTCTATCCTCCCCAGGACAGCCATCCTAAAGGCCCTCTGGATCACCTGGCCAAAGAAACGTCACCAAACACACACCTGAAGGTGCTGAGCTCTTGGAAAACAAGACCACCTGCTGTTTGCTCATCACACAAGGCAGAGCTGGCTCACATTTTGCTCCACTGGCCTGGCAGGCTCAGGATCTCAACACCGAGGTGATGGGATTGACTCAGAATCCTGCCCACTGGCTTGGAGAACATGAGCCTCCCTGTCCCCAGGAGAAGATGCTGGTGTCGAGTGATCAGCACTGTCCCCAGACTTTCTGGGATGTGTTTCAGTTGGTACCGAAGACACTGAAAGAGAAAGGCAAGGCTTCCACTGTGAGCTCCTTGCGTTCAAGCCTTTGTTTCCTTTGGGCATATTTCCGAGATGCAGCACTTACCAGTGATTGTTCCAAGAAAGAACAGAACAGATTTAAATCTGGCACATCAAGGAGCACCTGCTGCTCACAAGGGGGTGCTGCTGTGACTCGGGGGGGGGGTCTATTCTGCTCAACAGTCTGGAGGGAATTAAACAGCAGAGACAGAGCCTCAGTGCCTTTGTAGGTGGTCTGACACTGATGACACATCAGCTCTCAGGCATCAGGGAACAGTGTCTCCTCCTGTCTGGGGTCTACAGGCTAGAAATAGGAAACACACTTCTTAGTGCTCCTTTAGTCTTGGATGCCCAGTGAGCAGGGGTCACAAGGGGATTGGAGGTCATGCACCAGACCTGCTACCACTGACAAGGCAGCTGTTCCTTGTCTAATGATAAAAAAAAAGGGTGGGGTTTCAGGTCTCCATATGCAGCCACTTCCAAGTCCTAACAGAAGGGAAGGCCAGAGGGTGGGATGGGGGACAGGATGACGCTGCCCGTAAGAAGTGGACTTCAGTTTACAGGGGACTCAGTCTCTACCACTGGACTGAGAACTCTCTTGTCTCTAGGCTGTGGAATGACCCTGTATGTTGGAACAACCTGAAGCAAAGAAGGTGAAACTTGAAGAGACACCTCTCAGGACAGAGATGCTCTGTGGAAGCCAGGCAGTGATTGTATCAGGACCACACAGGATGCTCCATCCACCTCTCAGGGGCAAACATTCACCTGGCCCCGTGAAACTGAGCCTGTGTTACCAGCAGTTGCCAAAACAGTGTATTTTGGCCCCTATTACTGAAGCACCTTTTATATCTACAAAGATGTATCTGATTCTGTTAGGAAACCCTTAGTATATCGGATCCAATTTTACAGTTTTCATGGCCTGGACAATAAAGCCCTCAGCCCAACTAGACAGTTATGAACTACAGACATTACCAGAGGGCTATTGTCCGTTCAGTCTGAGTGCTCACCTTAAGCAGATGAATCACCATAGGAGCCAGAATCGCAGCTGGAAGTGCCCCTCTCTGGGACCCCACCTTATGCCCTGAATATAGCATGTGTGGGAGAAATGTAGATCTGGCTACACAAATCCTCTGGGATGGGGGAGGCCCCAGTGTGCCAGGCTCCAGGAGGGACTTGACTGTGAGTCAGTCTGGGAGGAACTCTGAGTCTGAAATGAGGACGTTACCCCTTGAGCATCGGAAGAGAAGGATGCCTATACTCCAGATTATTAAGAACACTGTTTTCATAGCTTCTTATGTGTCCACTCTGTAATTACTGGTGGAAAAATTAGAAAGTGCTAAGGCAAAGGAACAGAAGGCTTTCATTTCAATCACTCAAACACCCCGTCTCAGGGGCACCCACAGTATAGGGTGGAGGAGGTACAGACTTTCAGACTTTTAGATTCAGGGTTTCCTCCACGGTCTTGACATACCAAAGAGGCTGCCAGAAAGGAGAAGAGTCTTGGTAGATACTGCAGTCTCCACCCTCAGGAAGACCTAAGATCTCTTTAAAGGACTTCTAACTGTGGGATGAATTGGGAGATTGGGATTGACATATACACACTACTATGTATAAAACAGACAACTAATGAGAACCTACTGTATAGCACAGAGAACTCTACTCAGTGCTCTGTGGTGACCTAAATGGGAAGGAAATCTAAAAACAGAGGGGGTATATGTATAACTGATTCACTCTGCTGTATAGCAGAAACTAACATAACCTTGTAAAGCAATTATACCCCAATAAAAATTAATTTTAAAAAAAGGACTTCTTGGGCTTCACTGGTGGTGCAGTGGTTGAGAGTCCGCCTGCCGATGCAGGGGACACGGGTTCGTGCCCTGGTCCAGGAAGATCCCACATGCCGCGGAGCGGCTGGGCCCGTGAACCATGGCCACTGAGCCTGCGCGTCCGGAGCCTGTGCTCTGCAACAGGAGAGGCCGCAACGGGAGAGGCCACAACAGTGAGAGGCCCGCGTACCGCTAAAAAAAACAACTTAAAGTCAACTGATTTGGGACCCCAATTACATGTGAAAAATCCATCATGCTTGCCATGCAAGGTAATCTAATTATGGTCCTAACACCAGGGGGCAGAGAGCCTGGGGCCATCTGAGAATTCTGCCCACAACAGCAAGTTCCCTGCTAGTACCATTTTACTTAAGCCACTGACAGCAGTGAAAACCACACTTTCTGCTCTGCAAGGGACACCAATTGAGGCAAGATGTGAAGTGTAGGAAGGTAGTGACTTCAGAGGCCACATGACAAAGGAAATTGAGGCAGACAGAGAAACTTAGAAGTGAACCCGCTGACTGAACTACTGTATACCCCAAGAAGTCTTCCCAGCTGTAAAGACCATGCAGCCCCTATGGGCTCACTGTGGCTTTACTGACAGAGAATTGAAGGATGTCTTCACCCAGATTGGCTACCAACTCTCAACCCTGATAGGCTGCTAATTCAAGCATGGCTGCATCAAATGGAGAAAAGACTAGCACAAAACTGAGCAATGATCATCAAAATCACCAACCAGACAGTTTCAGAGCAGAAAGAAGAGGTTTCCTTACACAACTGCAAATATTTGCCCTGTGAGTCCTAGAATTTCTGATGCTTATGACCCTGATATGTTCACATTTCTGGCACCTGGACGGGCTGATGCCTCTATTTGGAATTCATCATGGGATTCTCTACCTCAGGATGACCAGCAGACGTGTCTGGGGATCACAGGACCTTGATGGATCTCCATTTTCTGAGACAGATCAACTTGCACAGCCCTACCCTCCCAGGGAAGATGATCCCAGCATCCTAGATAATATCTCTTTCCATTGTCCCACCTGATAGGAGGTGCCACCAATCTTCAGTATGGCTTATGATCCAGCTATGCAAATCCTGACAAAGGACTGATCAATAGAACATTTCCAAAATCTTTAATGTGTACTTCTGAGTCTAAACAAAACAGAGCTCAAGAAATTATTTCAGTTTAAGAAAAAAAAATTCCCACCTCATCCCTTCTTCCACACACAGACCTGTGGACAGAAGTCAAAGCAACAGTGCTTTGGAAAGACTCCCTTTAGAGCATCAGCACAGGGTCAAGTCAGGCCATGCCCCTGGGTTAGGCTCTGCCAAGATTCCCATACAAGAAAAGTCTCAGTCTCCCTTCTGACTCAACCACTGAGTGTCAAATGGGAGGACAGGATGGCCTCATTAAAAATAATGGGAGCCGGGCTTCCCTGGTGGTGCAGTGGTTGAGAGTCCGCCTGCCAATGCAGGGGACACGGGTTCGTGGCCCGGTCTGGGAGGATCCCACATGCCGCGGAGCGGCTGGGCCTGTGAGCCATGGCTGCTGAGCCTGCGTGTCCGGAGCCTGTGCTCCAACGGGAGAGGCCACAACAGTGAGAGGTCCGCGTACCACAAAAAAAAAAGGGAGCTGAAGGAGAAGGTGGAAGGTCAGGACAGGTTAAAACCTTTCCAAGGGCGAGGGGATGGGGGAGGGGAGGACTAGGAGTTTGGGGTTAACAGATATAAACTATTAGATATAGGATGGGTAAACAACAAAGTCCTACTGTACAGCACAGGAAACTAAATTCAATATCCTCTGATAAACTATAACAGAAAAGAATATTTTTTAAAAGTCAGAAAAAGAAAAAACCCTTTCCTTTTGAAATAGCATACATCGTTCAAACTCACATTAGTTCCAGCAAGAAAACAAGGCAGTACAATCTCAACTAGCTGTGTGGGCTGCCGGAAGCATCTCCCCGAGCTGTAGCTGTATTTTTTTCAACACTGAGCTGCCTTCAATAACATCTTGCATGGTTTTCCGACACCAGTTGTGTCTTAGTAATGAATGGATATTTGGAGGGACCAACGTGGACAATGATGTTTCCCTGATGTGGATGTTACAAGCAACCCTACCACACCCTCCAGAACCATCATCTTCCATGAAATGTGGCTCAGGGCCATGAATAGGAAGTAGCTCTTTGCTGGAGTGTTCTAGCCCAGATGACACCTCTGAGAAAATGTACCACCCTCTTGTTCCACTACTGCTAAGGGGTTCACTCTTAGCCTCAGTCAGTAACAAGGATAATGCAAAGAAGAGAGAAAGCCACTCCTATGAAAGGGCATAATGCAAAGGTCAGACGTCACTTCCTTTCTCACCCAATGGTCAGTGTGGAGTTATGTGACAGCTAATTGAAATAAACCAGGGAAGTCATCTAAAGTTGACCATGAGGAACACATGTGTCCATGTAAGATAAGCTACAGTAATACTTTGTCTCGGTGTTCCCTCCTCAGGACAGCTACCTGTAATGTCTTCTGGATTAGGCAGCACACCGAGCAGATTAGCAAAATAAGCTTCCAAAGTAGAAATTCAACTGGCAACACACCACACACTGGCCTTCCCATCTTCAAGACATGCCCAATTTCACTCAAATGTAGTCTCCCATGATTTGGGGAAAGAAGAGTAAGTCCCACGCCTTCTTCAGTGGAGAATTGAACTTGAGGGAAGAGGAAAACAGGTCTCTTCACCAATACTGCCCCTAGCCCAAAGCCAATTTCCTTCTCCTAAACTATAATATTTTCATCATAGTTTGGAAGGAGGAGAGAGGATGTCAAAAATATCTATGACCAAGGGAGAATTCTAGGAACAATCAACAACTTTCACCAAACCACCAAGATCTCTAGGCGTAAAATTCCCCAGATTCTATTCAGTGGAGGTTTCTATCAAGACTGGCGGAACAGGGACTTCGCTTGTGGTGCAGTGGTTAAGACTCCGTGCTCCCAATGCAGGGGGCCCAGGTTCTATCCCTGGTCAGGGAACTAGATCCCACACGCATGCGGCAACTATGAGTTCGCATGCCACAACTAAGGAACCCATGAGCTGCAACTAAAACCCAACGCAACCAAATACATAATAAATAAATATTTTTAAAAAGACAGGTGGAGCATTATCAAGGTCCCTTCCATAATCAATGGCAGGAAGGATGTACAAATAAAGAGTAGGCAGATATGAGGAAGGGCTGCTAGATGAAGACGAGGATAATATGGCTGAGCACTGGTGCAAACTGCTCCTTGTATGAGTACTTCAGGTGGAGATGGTCTTCCTGCAACCATCCAATGAGTGGAAGAGAGAAAACTTACCTCCTGAAAGATATGGCTTAGAGTTGGTAGTTTGGGAAATAGTGACATGATGTCATATTCAATACTAGAGGGAGACCTCTATCTGATAGCACATCCCAGGAAATGTAAAGGGTTAAAACCCGGAGGGCTAATGGTTGGACCCAGGGGTTTGTCCAGCACACGTGATATCGTCTTACTGCTCCAACAGACCTACTCCTTCTGGCCACGTGGTCCCCAGATTCTCAGTGTTGGAAAAACAGTAAGGACAGTTCTATCATCCCAACAGCTAACAGGAAAAGGCTCCCCCATGCTGAATTCCTCCTTCATTGTGATGATCAGGATTGTGTATTTTGGAAAGATGTCTCAAAACTAATCAATTAGAGATTTTTCATTATTATTATTATTATAGAATTTTGGTTCTTCTTCTTTTTTTTTTTTTTTTTTTTTTTTTTTTTTGGCTGTTCAGCTTGCCAGATCTTAGTTCCCTGACCAGGGATCAAACCCGGGCCCCAGCAGTGAAAGCGCTGAGTCCTAACCACTGGACTGCCAGGGAATTCCCTGAGATTTTTCATCTTTAAATGATAAAGTAACTTTTCCATTTTTTTCTGGTGTTTCCTATGATAATGAACAGACTTCTCTGTGTTAGCTAAGAGATCCTCAGCACAAGCATTTCAGGAGACCACTCCTAGGGATGTGGGTTCATGATGACTTGAGGGGCTGGAAATGAGCCCCCTGCTCTCCTACCTTCCTTTGAACACACCTGCAGCCCCCACACCACTGCCAGCTCTGCACAGAGGAACAGGGCTTCTGTCTTCTACTGCCAGAGATTTCAGAAAGATCGGTGTGGTCATACCTCACAGTTAATTTTGACTCACAGACATCGTTCAGCCTATGCTAAGGAGAAATTCAATTTCCATTCTGACAGTGCACTGGTTTAAATATCATGATGACCAGTCACCAGCCATGGAAATCAAAACCAGGGACCAGTAATGACAATGATGAAATAACCTGAGCAAATCTAGACTTTTAACATCCATCCTTTTTTTTTTTCTCTTTTTTTTTGTGGTACACAGGCATCTCACTGTTGTGGCCTCTCCCGTTGCGGAGCACAGGCTCCGGACGCACAGGCTTAGCAGCCATGGCTCACGGGCCCAGCCGCTCCGCGGCATGTGGGATCCTCCCGGACCGGGGCACAAACCCGTGTCCCCTGCATCGGCAGGCAGACTCTCAACCACTGCACCACCAGGGAAGCCCAACATCCATCCTTTGATATTTAATTTTGAGCTGGTAAAGGAAAGGCCAGGAAAATAAAGGGGAAAAAACCCACAGATTCAGCTGACAGCACTGATACAAGTTGTAACTCGATGGGACATTATTATAGCAGCCCACAATGAAAAAGACTGAAACACTATTAAGATTTTTTTTTTAATTTTATTTTTTTTATTAGTTTCTGCTTTATAACAAAGTGAATCAGTCATACATATACATCTGTTCCCACATCCCTTCCCTCATGCACCTCCCTCCCTCCCACCCACTATTAAGATTTTGTTGTCATTGGTGTAATGTTTTAAAGTCTTGGGGCTGTTAGGAGGATCCAGGAAAGCAAAGGATGTAAAAAAAAATGTTCTCAGGAAGAACATGAGGACCCAATTTCAAATCCAGACATTTTCGTGGTGGGAGTCACTCTTTCCCAGAGGAACTCAGCCCAGGCTAAAAGGATTACACTCCATTTCCAGGTGTAGTCTGAACACAGAGCACACTGGCTTCACACTGGCTTCACTACTGGAGACTAAGTGGACCCTCAGCTCCACCCAGGGCTCCTCGGATTTTACTGCCAGAGAATCTAAGATGTGGTGGGAGTAGTTCTGCTCAGAGCTGGCCTGTGAGGTCTTCCCTTCACATCTGCCAATGGTCAGCAAGTAGCCCAGAGAAGTGGAACCCCTGCCACCATGCATACACAAACAGCAAATCTGACACACGTTCTGAAAGTTCTTTTCTCTCATAGCATCCATCCTTCAAGACCTCGGAAACAGGGGCCTCCCTGGTGGCGCAGTGGTTGGGAGTCTGCCTGCCGATGCAGGGGATGCGGGTTCGTGCCCCGGTCTGGGAGGATCCCATGTGCCGCGGAGCGGCTGGGCCCGTGAGCCGTGGCTGCTGGGCCTGTGCGTCCGGAGCCTGTGCTCCGCAGCGGGAGAGGCCGCAACGGTGGGAGGCCCGCGTACCACAAAAAAAAAAAAAAAAAAAAAAAAGACCTCGGAAACATATTCCCCAGAAGAAAATGTCACCACACACAACCAGTAAAGGGTTATGTCTGGGAAGGCACAAACATAACATATATCCCCGCCCAGAAAATATGTTGGACTCATTTCTATCTCAGAGGATACACTGAAGTCCAAAGAGGGTAACACTATGGTGACTGAAAGAGTTACAGAATTCTGTTCCATGTCTTCAGACAGAACCGAGCTACCCAGAGCAGAAGGTGTTGTTGCTGACCATCATAATCAATATCCTCATTTTGGCTAAGACAACGTTCTGGTGGTGCCCAAGGCATGGAAAGAAAACTTCAGGGGCATCTGGGTGCAACCTTCCTGCATTCAAGCCTTTACTTCCTATGTGCACTTTCCAGAAACCATGTCTGACACCTCAAGGTCTAACAGCATTCCATCAGCTTATAAATAGATTTCCATTAACCCAGGTGGACCATCCTTCAACAGGATGGGGATCTGATACATGTTCATGATTGAGCTCTTCCCCTCAAATACATTTTCAGACACAGAAACCAAAACCAATGCAAAATGGAACCACAGATCAAGGAAGATGGCAGATGAAGGCCCCACCACATTAACATATGGAACCTATACTGATTAAGACAGTGCACTGCCATGGGGTCAAGTTCACAAGACTGAAGAGCGAGCTGAGGGGTATGAGCTATGGGGAAAGACCTAAGTGGCCCAGGCCTGTCACAAATGCTGCCATCAACGTGTGTAACTACAACACTGTTGTAATCAACAACCAGTGAATGTGCCTGGGAGTAAATTGGAGCTGCACTCCCTTACAGGACATCCAAAAGGTTAAGGACTTCACCCAGAGCTCCACAAATACTCATGAATGCACAGAATCCTTCTGATACATAAAGAACAAGAACGTCAGTCACACAAATGTTAGAGTACGACACAGGATGCGTCCAGCAGGGCTGACAGGATGAGAATCACACTCCAAAATGAGATTCCTCAGGCAGCTGTGGAAGTCTTTAACTTGAGGAAAGGGTTGGACTAGTGACAGCGCTGATTAACAAAAGTAGACCCTGCAGGCAGTGCAGCTGCAAAAGGGTTTCAAACCCAACTCACACGTCCTCCTGATTCAGTCCTAGGAGATTCAATGAGAAGGCAGCACTTCCCAGTCCAGGCTTCACCAGAATCCAAGGGCTGCAGAAGAAGATGCAAATGTCATAGTGTGGAATAAACAAACTTCTCTACACAGACGAGCATCATTTGCTCATATTCAAGTGAGGGACAGTTGAGAAGCTCAAGGATTGTGGATGAAACTCCCTTACAAAGACTGAAGGTAATACCATTTTTTATAAGAAACTAATCCTAAATGAATAGGAATATGGCAAAGTGTATTCCTAGAAGAGGATGTCTATGTAGTAAAGTGTATACCATTAGAAATGGGTCACTGATATATTCCATCCCTGTGAGAATATTTCAGTATAACACCTCAATATCCATTCTGCTTCAATACAGGAATGAGATATTGTACATTTCTTTCACAATATTTTTTTCTTGGCAAACTCATATCAAATTTTAGATAATATACCAACATGATTTTATATTCCTGGATGGAAAATAATGTCTGAAAAGAAAGCAAAAGCACCCTTAGGAATCAGGGTAAGAAAATAAATCTCATTTATCAGCATTCTAAGGTACTTGATCCTGGCTGACATTGTTGAGAGACAGAGATAACAAGGGAATGGGATTCGAGGTCTATAAAGAATCTCATCTCAGGAGAGGAAAATAGATGCCATCACAAGAAGATGAATGATGGAGACCTCAGCTGTGGTGTATGAATAGCCTTGCTAGAGTAGACTAACATGTGCCTTTTCTACTGAAAGGAGAACCCAGGAGGTTTGTCATTCTTCTGGAAAGGGTGGTTGGGGTGTGTGTCAGAGGACAGGGTGCTCCATGATACATCTTCCAGACCTTGTTTTCAGCACATCTGTGGAGGACAGCACCACGCCTGTTGCCTACATTTCACCAGATGATCTTGCTGTAATGGGTCGGGTTTTGTCCTAAAGCTTTCCCCAAAGTCTTCCAAGAGAGCTCAGTGCAGGCACAAGGTCTTTGTTAGATGTGCAGGAAGGAAATTACCTCATACAGTGGGGAGGATGGAATTGGTGGTGAATCCTTGGATTCCAGTCCTTCCAGCGAGGACATCCTGTGATACATTCTACATGGTTCTTCACGGGGTCCCATTAGGAGTGAGACATAGGGAGGAGTGACAGCTCAATGTTATGTTTGTTGCTGGTACTTCTCCCCATCCAGTCCCATATTCACCTCACTGACTTGTGTGAGACCTGGGATCACTTCCAAATAAGATATCTGGCCCAAGTGCAGGTGTCAGGTTCTGAACTCAAGGATTTGAACTAAGACATTAAGATTCCACTTCTCATTTCTAAAACGAACACTCTTTTGTTTTGTTGAAATGAATGATGAGGACAGAGTGATGCGAAGAGGGGGGCAAAATGATGGAGAGTTTGAGGAAAATAAGGAAGACATGACAAGAACTTGGAATCACAGGAAAGATGACTAATTTTAATCTCCCCTACTGTCTGGGCCATGCTACCATCCTCTCTCAGACATGGCTATTATTAATTGAACTCTGATCTTCCCATTCCATCTGTGTTGACCTATAAAACTTGGGGCACATCAGAATGCGCACTCTGCAGGAACCAACAGATATACCTACTGATGATAGGTACCTGATTTGGACATCTCAGACTTCCTTTTCAACTCTCCAGGACCCACTTATCCCCTCAAATGCAGATCAGGACCATAATGCCAAAATATCTCTTAGTGAGAATGTCTAGCCCACTGGATACCTCTTAGAAAATACAACAGCAAAAATGCTCGAAGCACACCTCTCCCATTTTTCTCTGTCATTCTTAAAGTAGTCACTCATGGCCTCAGTCTTGAGGACATTGAAAGAGGCAAAGGAAACTACTAGCTTTTACAGGCAGGATCTTGAAGGTCAGATATAACTCTTACCACATGACCAGAACTTGATTTCCCTGCTGTGATTCTTTAGCTGGGATCAGGGAACTATCTTTATCCTAGTTGACCCCAGAGGAGATAATGTGATCCAGCAAGACAACTTATGGGGATAAAGGCTCCTCCGAGGTCCCCTCCTCAGGTCAGCTACCTCCACAGTCTTCCCCTAGTTTGGGCAACACAGGGTAGATTAATTACTAAAGGTGATGAAAGCAGAAATCCAATTTATAAAAGACACCATAAACCTGTCCCCAGATTTAGAAGGAAGGGACATACCTTCATTTCTACTTCACAGGAGAATTGTTGTGCTTTATGAAAGAGGAATTTTGTCTCTTCATAAAAACTGTGTTTTCACAAGGAGACAATTCACTCTCTGCTCATCTACATTTTATTGGCACTAGTTAGAGAGCAGTGCTGTTGAAAAGCCATCTCTGACCAGAAGAATGCTAAGAAACACACCTTCACGGCCACCATCAGATCTAAACACAAAAAGCCACCTTATGGATATTATCAGACCTAAATTCACACCTATGAGTGAGGGACCCCCATAGGACAGGAGTAAAGTCACCAAGATACCTCCTATTTATTATGTAAGATAAAGAAAAGTAGCTATACCAAAACGACAAAATTTGCATTATCACTGGTGTTAACTGTTTTGAAGGAGTTGTAGAGATCTCAATGAGGTCCTCTTTATCTCACTGGCATCTTACATTGTCGAAGTTTTAAGTCTTATGAGAGATTTAAAAAGCTCTGAAATGGGCTGTAGTGGGAAATAACCACACTTCAGGTGATTCACCTAACCACTTGGTGACCACAGCCAATGACTTGTGCCAATGACTAGGCAGCAGAAGTTTACATCCTAGGTCCCACCTATGGCCCCATAGGACTATGCAGGCAAGCAGCTATTATCTCACCGATCCAAACAGACCCATGGCTACTGAAACCATGAATGCCCAGATGCTCAGTGGCTGGAGAACCCAGGAAGGACCAGACCAGTTCTCTCAGCAGTTAATAGCAAAAAACCTCCACATAAAATGCTTCTTCAACTATAAAGGTGAGGGCTGTGTGTTTTGTGGAAGACTGCTCACAGGCTCCTATCTGATATTTGCCATCTTTAAGTTTTGCCACTATAATTAAGACTATCTTTGTTCAGCCAAAGAGAATCAGACACACAAGCAAGATAGTTTCAGGAGATGCTCGTAAAGATGTGGGTTAGAGATGAAAGATAGAAATTGAAAATGAACTTCCTGCTCCCTCATCTTTCTGCTGAAGGACCAACAGCCTGTCATGGTCATCTCAATATTTGGACAGACATGGGAGCTCTTATCTTCTACTGACCAAGATTTTTGAGAGCAAGTGTGGGTGGTTACAACCTTCCAGTTCATTTTTTTTCTAAGTCTTCTTCATCCTACATTATGGAGGACTCACTTTCCATCCTGAAAGTGGCACACATGAAAGTGACCAGTCACCAGCAGTAGGATCAAGGAACAAGAGACAAATGATGACAAAGATGAGTAGCTGAAGTGAAGGTAGTCTGAACAGCCCTATCTGAATCAATTAATGATGAGCTGTCAGCAAAGGTCACTAGACAACAGAAAATGGATGCATAGTACTAGGAGTCAAGGTGAAATGCATTGATTGGACCAGACCATGCCCAGACCATGTCACAAAGCCCAACACTGTAGAAGACTCAAACAGGCTTATAACTCTGCTCTCTATGTCATGTGTAAAATTTTGGAATACACACCAAGAGGCCATTAAAAGTTCAGTCCTGTTCCCAAGGACTCATTAACAACTGGAACTCAGGACCTCAGATATTTTCCCAAGGAAAGCATCAGCAAGAATAAACCAAATAGGCTAATGTTCAGAAGGTATGACCAACAGCTGCTTCTCCCACCCAAAAAAGTCTGTCTTATTTTTGTGACAAAAGACAGTTATTTCCAACAGTGTGGGACTGATGGTTTCAGAATTCTGCCCATGTCTCCCGGACAAGCCTTAGCTGCACACAAAAGAAGGTACAGTCTTGTCCATGATGAGCACTGTCTCCCATCTCTCTGGAACATTCTTACTACTCTTGGTGCCAAAGGCTTTCAAGAAAAAAGGTTAGTGGGCATCGGGTGTCAACCTTCTAGCACTTATGTCTTTATTTCCTCTGGGAAAATTTCAAGGAACAGCTTTGAGAGCTGAGACACCACAGCTTTGGAGGACTTCCAGGTAGAGAACAAAATGTATTCAATCCAGGTGGACATCACCATAGCCAGTCAGAAAACTGAAATATTTTAAATCTAGCATCCTGGTGAATATATATGTTCAGGAAGAAGAGTCACCATAGGAACTCAAAGATCCAAGAAAGTACTTAAATGGCACCATATTCTAAAGAACACTATACTCTACCAAGAGATTAATAGATCAAGAAATTAACACAGAATCAACATCGTCAAAGACAAAAGGGTGGATATTTCCCAAAGAATACATGCACATAATGTAGATAGAAATGTTCAGCATAAATATAGTACTGTGTAAAAATACATGGGATCAAGAATAGAATGAATGTGGTTGACGATCAAATGAAGGAACTCTGAAAAGGCATCAGGAAAAGACGAAGGCTAAAGTATGGAAGACAGGGGACAAAATGTTTTCATGTCACTCACTCAAACACCCTCACTCCAGGGGCCACCAGAGTACAGGGTAAAGAATGGGACAGGACATTCATGCATTTGTGTTCAGGATCCCAACCATGGCCATAAATTGTTGTTAATGCACCTAGAGCCCCTGTTGTGCTCAAACAGCTCATCTAACTGAGTTACAGCAAACTTCCTTAGGAACAGCAGGAAGTAACGGACAGTTGTTCTTTATATGTTTACAAAATATATTTCTATCATTATAAAATGTCATCCTTCTTAATGGGAGCACACATTTAGATCTAGATTCTATGGAGAAGCCAGGACTGAGTGTGGTACTAAATTAGACAAATTGGCTTTTCTGAAAACTAAAGAAACCTGGAACATCCAGGGTTAAATTCCTCATGTAGTCAATCCTGGAACATTGTGGATCATACAAAGGATCAAAAACCCTGGAATTAGCCAGTTTTTTCCTCTTCTAAATGCATTAATCCAGAAGAACCATGGGACTGGGTTTATAGAGGGAACAATTTCAGATGAAAAATCACCTATTTAGGGAAATTGGACCAAGGAGAAAATAACCAGTCATGGAAGATAAGTAAGGTTCTCTGGCCCCTGATGAAGGCAAGCACCTGCAACATGACTTGTCTGGAGGCCAGCAAGCTACAGACTCCGTCTCTGCATCAGAAGAAAGCATCAGGCAAACTGTTCAAGTCCTTCAATTCACCTTCAACCAACTCACCCCTAGAGGGAAATTAAGGGCTGCTTCCGTTAAAAGGACACACTTGTGTCAAGAGAGTCTGAGAACCAGGTGTGAAAAATGACAGGCATGAGTATTCAACACCAAGGGAAAAAAATACTTCAAATTTGAACTGCTGTAAAATTTCAGAATACCAGGAAGAGAACAGTTAATCCTAAAATGCGAAAAAGAGGCCACATGAAACATTCTTCCTATCTTCACTCAGAATGGTATATGGAGAAAGGGCTAGGGCCCCACAAGGAGGACTAAGGCCATAGCCTCCTAAAATTGTAACCACTTGAGATTTTGAACATCTAAATAATGTTGAGCATTTAAAAAATATATCCATAGAGTAGCCAGCAATGGTGAATAATAGTTTACTCAAAGCAAGAAGATGGAAAATGGACATTTTAAATGCCTTTCACCGCCAAAGATTCCTGAGTCAGATCTAAAGTTCTGCAGGTGTCTGAGCATCAAGAGGAGAGGGAAGCCTTGAACAGAATTTGTATGGAGCAACACTTTTGTAACCACAGAATTTTCCTGCTTTATACTCTTATTCCTCCTTTACCCTCACACCCCAACAAGATAATCAGGGCTGGTTCCATTAAGAATATACACCTGTATCAATACCTTCAGGAAATTATTTTAGGAGCTCAACCTAAGACCATCAGGGCGGAGAGAAAATGCTTTCTCAGAGGTAAGGTCTATCAGTAGGCCAGTCCTGCACACAGCATGGGCATTCTGGGGCTGAACCTCAGTCCTTCACCCCTTCCCCTTCCCCTTCCCAAGGAACCCCAGGCCATGGATAGCTGAACGCCTGCCACTTCAGAGCCATGGGTGTGGGTGTCTAGGGGAGAAGATCTAGTTGAGCCGGGCCCATGATAAACACTGCCCATGTAATCGACATTCACTGAGAACTGAATACATATAAATTGGAGCAGTCATCTCCTCTAGGGCAGCGGTATAATAAGACAACTAACCAGGACCACTCCAAATATGCAAAATGATAGGACCCTTTTTAGAAATGTAGGAACAAGAATATCAGGCAGATAAAGTTAAAGACCAAGATTGTGTCTATCAAGGGCTCAGATGGTGGGCATTACACCACCCACCCCAAAAGACCTGTATACAGAAGTCAAAACAACATAGTTTGCAAAAGACTCTTTAGAGCATCAGAGCACACACCTGGGTTAGATTTTGTCAATAAGAGGTGGTAGAAAAAAAAAACTCAGTCTCTTTTGTCTTAACCATGGGAGTTTCAAGTGAAAGAGAGAATGGCCTCATTAAAAATAATGGGAGGTGAAGGAGAAAGTGGAAGTTTAGAGGACAGATTCCAATCTTTCCTTTCCAAATAGCACACATGGTTGCAGTGCCACTTAATTCCAGCAAGAAAACAAGGCAATGAACCTCCACTCGCTGCCTGGGCAGCAGGAAGCCCCTCCTAGATGGGGCTGTTTCTCTTCCTAACACTGTGATGCCTTCAATTCCAGCTTGCAAATGATGTCTGAAAACCAACATCTTGGGGTACAGGGTAATGAGTGGGTGCTGTGGAGGCACCAACACAAACTATAGTATGTTCCCCTGATTTAGAGGTGATAACACCCTAACTCCACCTCTAGGACCATCTTCTCCCATCAAACGTAGCTCAGGGTCATGTATAGGAAGCAGCTCTTTGCTGGGATGGACTAGCCCAGTGGACACCTTTTAGAAAATGCTCCAGCAAGAATGTGCAAGGGACACTCTTCTGCTTTAGCTCTGCCAACCCTAGAAGGGTTCAATCTTAGCCTCAGTCAATAACAAGGATAATGGAGGACAAGGTGATTTCACATCCATTAAAGAGCATGACCTGAAGGTCAGTCATCACTTCCACTTACATCCAAGGTCCAGTACATAGCTAAGTGACAACAGCTAACTGAAATGAGACATGGAAATCATCTTTGTTCAGATTGAGTCACGAGGAACTCAGGTGGGCCTGTCAGATAAGCTACAGGAAGAATACAAGCTCCTTCTCTATGGCCCCTCCTCAGGACAGTGACTTGTAAGGTCTGCTCTTGGATCAGGCAACACAGGTCAGGTTACCTCCCAAGTACAAACCCAACTGGCAACAAAGCACCCAATGGCTGTCCCATCTTCCAGTCATGCCCAATTTTTAAAGGTTTCATTCAAAAGATACTCTAAGATTTAGGGGGAGGGGTGTAAGCCCCACACCCTCCTCAATGGGGGAGAGGAGCGCTTGAAGGAAGAAGAGAACAGGTGTCCTCACCAGTCCTACTTCTCCCCAAAAGCCAGTTTCCTTCTTCTAAACTATGACATTTTCATGCAAGTTAGTTTGGGGGCAGGCAAGATAGCTATGGACAAGGGAGAATTACAGGAACAACTTTCAGCAAGTATCTAAACAGCACACCATTCCTCAAATTCTATTCCGTGGAAGCTCCTAAGACAGAAGAAATATCACCATGGTCCCTGTACACAACCAAAAAAGGCAACCCTACAAACACCCGATTTTATCCAGTTAACATCTATTTCAGACTTCTGATCTCCAGAACTGTTAAATAGAACTGGTTTTGATTTAAGCTAAAATTTGGTCATTTGTTACAGGAGCAATTAGAAATTAATATAGTACTGTTCGAAATTCTTACTTCAGTTTTTGTATTCAGGGAAATGCAGTGCTAACTCACTGGGATTTACTTTATATTTCAAATAATAGGACTTATAACTATTCTTTCCTTGGCAGCACTGATCAACCGACAATAGTTATAAAAATAGCAATTTATCCCTCCTTTGGTACTGAAAAGATTATGAACAATGTTCATTTAATTTAAACTCCTAATGTAGAAGCAGAAATGCCTTTGAAGACTTTGATTATTAAAGCTTATCCAAGAAAAAGTAAATATGGAATATCCAGATCTCCTATGAAAAAATTAAGTATACATTTAAAACCTTCCCATAAGTATTCTCTGGGCCCAGATAACTCCCTTCCTGTATTCTCCATGAGATCAGACAGAAATATACCAATCACATGAAAATTACACCAGGTAAAAGAAAGAAGTCAATCTCTCCAAACAGCTCTTTTCCCTGACAAGCAAGTGGGTTGATGCATATGCTGGTCCCCTTCTCAACTTCTCTAGCAAGTTGTTTCTGAAAACCAGCTTTGCACCTTCTCTACCTTCCCTTTGGAGAGTCATCCTAAGGCCCCCTGGTTATCTCAGAGAAACATCACCATACAAAACCTATGTGGACTGAAATGAAGAAAAAAAAACCCTCTCCCTTCACAGGGGCCTCCACATGCAGGGTGGAAGTATATATTTTCAGGCTTTTGGGTTCAGGGTTTCCTCCATGGTCTTGACATGTGATTTGAAAACCTATGAACCTACATTCTCTGTCAGAGTCACTACAACCAATGGAAAAGAAATGCACAGATGGAAGAGTCTATCATCTGAGGGTTCCACCACTTTAAGATGCTGAACTTAGAGCATTAGTCTTCATTGCACTGCCATGGGGTCCTCCTTCCAACGTTTATCATCTTGGTACTAACAGTCCAGGTACGTCAGCCTTGGGGGCAAGACTGGATAAGCCCAGGCTCCCGGTACATACTGCCAATGTAATTAGCATGGACTTGTCCAGGAAGAAATTAAAACTAAACTCTCTTTTTCAACATCCAGAAAGTAAGACCCTCGCCTGGTCAATCTCAAGTACTCTGGAAGGGAAGAACCCTATTTCTGAGAAGTACAGAAGAAGAGAATCAGGCAGAAAAGTTGAAGATGTCCTAGGCTGTGACATGGGAGGATTGGCAGGATGAGGGTCAAACAAAACCTTCATAGACACCTGTGGGAAAGTCAAAGCCTTAGCAGCCTTCACCTTGGTCCATCAGCACAGTGTCTAAACCACTGTGACACTGGGTTAGACACTGTAGAGAAGGCAGCAGGACAAGAGTTTCAAACACACCTCACTCCTGTTTCTGATTCAATCCTGGAGTTTCAAAAGAAAAGGCGGCGCTTCTCGGGCCAGGCTTGATTAGAATTCATGGTACTAAATATAATTCCCAGAGTTGGAGTTTAAGTACTTCCCTCCACCAAAAAAAAGTAAAAAAAGAAATTCTACCAATAAAATTTATGCTATTAAAAAAACCCAAATGGATCATATTTAAGAGAGAAGTACACATTTCTTAGAAGCTCAAGTTCTGAAAAGGGTCATTTACCAAACTTAAGGGTAATAGAACAGTTAGATAGTACTGTCCCCTAAGTGACAGGAATATAACAAATTGTGTACCATTAGAAATGCAGTAATTGACATATTAAAATATTCATACAGGAATGGAAACCTAAAATCTCAGTATCCACTTCACTGTGATACAGGAAAGAGATATTGTAGATGTTTGTCATGGAATGTCTCTTAGAAAATTCATTATATCCAAGCCAGATTGAATTTTAGATAAAACAAGAACACAGTGTTATGTCATGGATGGAAAAGAATATTTATAAAGACAAACAAAACCACTTACAGGATCCAATGAAAGTAAATGAATCTCCAGTAATCACAATTCTGAGGTATTTGATTCCGGCAGATATCACTGAGAGGCAATGATGGGACAAAGCATAAATGAGATTAGAGGTCTATAAAGAATATCTTCTCAGGAGAGGGAAAAAGACACCATAATAAGAGTATGAATGTCAGAGACATGAGCTATGGAATCGGAATAGCCTTGCTTCATGTGGACTGAGGTTTGGCGTTCTTCTTGAGTGGTAAGCGTGGCAGAGACTGGTGACACCCTCTAGACCCTTTCTTTGAGCACGACACAGCAGTGAGATGATATTTTAGATGCAAGGAGACATTATATGTTGGAGATACACAAACAACAATCTCTCTTACCTTTCCTGGCAAGCTGGGAGCTCTTTCTCCTGAATGTGGCTCTTCTTAGACCACCTTTGAGCCACCATTTATTCCACGTGTGTGACCAGTGGCTGAAAGACAATATATCCTGGGTCACATGAGAAAAAGTGCTCTGTGGGGACCATGCACACAATAATAGGTCCCTGATCTGGGTGTTAAGGACATCATCTTCAACCTCTGGCATCCTCTTCCCCGTTCAAATGCAGCTCAGGGCTATGAATGGGAGAATAGATCTTTGCTGGGATGTCTTAGTCAAATGGACATCTCTTAGAAAACCCATCAGTGAGAATAGTCACAGCACATTCCTATGCTTCTGCCATTCCTAGACAGAGTCACTTCTAGCCTAGTCAGTAAGGAGGACACCAGAAGGAGGAGAAAATACAACATTCTTTTAAAAGAATCTTGAAGATCAGAGAAGTTTGCTCAATCCCATGACCAGACACTCTTTACATGACCCCAGCTAGCTGAGTACAACAGGGACTTAAACTTCATACAAGGTGACTCATGAGGAATGTACATGATGACCCTCTAAGTTATAGAAGTAGTCCTGCTTTACTGTGACACTCTATCTAGGACAGCTTGATGTACAGCTGTCTTCTCAATTAGGTAGCATAGGGAAGTTTAGAAAAAAGAGACTCAACACAAATCCGCTGAGGATAAACCACCACTCCACTGTCATCTTTCCACTGAAACATACCTTTTTAAAAAGTTTCATTCTGGGACTTCCTTGGTGGTGCAGTGGTTAAGAATCCGCCTGCCAATGCAGGGGACACGGGTTCGATCCCTGGTCCAGGAAGATCCCACATGCTGTGGAACAACTAAGCCCATGCACCACAACTACTGAGCCTACACTCTAGACCCCACGAGCCATAACTACTGAGCCCGCATGTCACAACTACTGAAGCCCATGCACCTAGAGCCCGTGCTCCACAGCAGGAGAAGCCACCGCAATGAGGAGCCTGCTCACTGCAACGAAGAGTAGCCCCGGCTCGCTGCAACTAGAGAAAGCCCACGCCCAGCAACAAAGACCCAACGCAGCCAAAAACAAAATAAATAAATTTATTTAAAAAAAAATATGTACTATGTGAATACAATTTTAAAAAATAAATAAAAAGTTTCATTCTAAGCTAGTCTGCTAGGATTTGGGGGTAAGGAATATATCTCTATCTTCCAGTTTGGTGGAAGATTGCTCTGGATACATAAAATAGGAAGTACTTCTCTCCGATACTGTCTTCTAAAGATACAACTTATTCTCCAACTCAACATTACTTTCACTCAAATTTGGACATGGTGGGGGTGGGTGGTGATCATCATAAGGTATCTTATTCAGGAAAGAATCCTAGAAAGAATTCAGCTCTTCATGGTAAACAACCTAGACTACACACATAAAATTCTCCATATTTTATTTATGGGGATCCTTGTGGGACAGAGGGAACAATGTCAAGGTCATACCTATAATAGAACAGCCACATCAAAATGGAAGAGAAAATGTATGGTTTAGCATTGGTGCTAAACTCTTGCTTTATGAAAGGTTGAAGTCAGCATGATGTCCTCCTTATTCTAGATGATGGGAAGAAATGGAAAAAACTCAAGTCCCATTGGAGAATAATGTTCTGAAATGGTTGTAATGGAAATTAACCACATCATGAGTAATTTTTCAAAATAGTGGATCTCCTGTAACTGATGACATATCCCAAAAAAAGAACAGGGTCTAAGTTCTGGAATTCCACATGTGAGCCTGTGAGACTATCCAGCATGAGTTGATGTCATCTTGTTTATCTAAGCCAAGGGGAAATTAACTTTCTATAGTGTTTCAAAATATAAAGTTGATCAGTCTTCTGTCTCAACCAGTAGAAATAAGGACCAAGGTCTTAAAGGCCAGAAGTCATTATACTACATCAAAGTAAACAGAATGTAGTTATGGACTCAGCTGCCTGAGAGACAGCAGGAAAATTAGATTTTTTCAGGTTGACTCTGGGAACTCATGGGCCCCTTCAAGACAAGTCATGGGAACACAGGATCCTCTCTGCAACCCCCTCCTCACATCAACTACCTACATATCCTTCATCTGGATCAGGCAGTACAGGGCAGGTTAGTTAAAAAGGACGCCTGAGCAGAAGTCCACCCAGGGAACAAAAAACCCACATAGTGGCCATCAGATGTACGGGGAAGGATATAGCCCCATTTTTCACTGTGTGGTTATTACACTCATCTAGAGCAGGAATTGCAGAAGATGGTATTTGTAAGGAGCCCAGAGAGATATTTACCTTTCTCTTCATCTACCTTATATTCATGCAAGATAGGAGGTGGGATGAAGTGAGAGAGTGGCATTGACATACATACACTACCAAATGTAAAATAGATAGCTAGTGGGAAGCAGCTGCATAGCACAGGGAGATCAGCTTGGTGCTTTGTGACCACCTAGAGGGGTGGGATAGGGAGGGTGGGAGGGAGACGCAAGAGGGAGGGGATATGGAGATATATGTATATGTATAGCTGATTCACTTTGTTATACAGCAGAAATTAATCCACCATTGTAAAGCAATTATACTCCAATAAAGATGTTAAAAAAAAAAGATAGGAGGTAGAGTAGTCATCATAAGCTCTTTGACAAAGGAATTCTAAGACCAACCAACCAACCCGGAACTAAAAGCAACAAAATTCTCCATATAATTTATGGAGGACCCTAATGAAACAATGTTGATGTTGCCAAAATACATTCAACATTAAAGAGTGAAGGCAGATGAGGAGGAGCAGCTATATCCACATGAGAAGGAAAAATCACTAGTACTAACTTGTCATTATATGAGGGGTTGAATCCCAGTGAAGGGCTCCTTGTGCCATTATAATTACAAACACGAAGGCAGCGCCACCCAGCTCACTCCGCACATCAACAGCTCTGGGCTCCTGGGGTAGGTTAAACAGAGCAAGGTTTTAGGGAAGGGTGCTAGGTTCTGTTGTTCTATAGCAAAGTACCACCTACTTAGTGGCTAAAACCAACACTCATTCATTATATCACTGTTTCTGGAGCTCAGACACCTGGGCACAGCTTAACTGGGATTTCCTCAGGGTCTCACAAGAGGCAAACAAAGGTCATAGCTGGACTGCATTCCCATATGGAAGATTGATTAGGCAAGAGTCCACTTCCAGATCCTTCAGTTATTGGTAGAATCATTTCCTTGTGACTGTCACATTGATCAAAGCCACAAGGGGGAGAGTCTGCTCATACTGGAACCTCTTCCCTCAGGGAAGACTTAGGATCTCTTTAAAGAACTTAATTAGGTCAGGCCCACTAAGTATGATCTCCCTTTTGACAGCAAATACAATACTACTGATCTTAGACCCCAGTTACATTCGCAAAATTCCATCAACCATGCCATACAAGATAATCTAATTATGGTCATTTTCCCTGCTAAGAAGATCTTTACTTAGCCCGTGACAGTGGTGAAAATCACATTTTCTGCTACCCAAGGGAAAAAAAAAAGGCACAGGATATGTGATGTAAGAATGTTGTGACTCAGTCCACAGGACAGAAAATTGAGGCAGACAGAAACTTAGAAGTGACCCAGCTGAATTAACTATTGCACTCCCAAAGGAATCATGACGGCAAAGTCAAAGTGTGCCCATCTGGGCTATACAGTCTTTACAGCTGAAGGGTGTTGAAAGCTATGTTCAACAAGCCCACACACCCAGATAGTTTACCTGAAGAAACTGCTTCAATTTAACCTTGATGAGCAAGAGTTCAAGCACTGTTGCATCAAATGGAAAAAGCTACAGCACAAAATTCAGCAATGGCTGTCATTAGAAGCAGACTATTTCAGTGGGGGAGGAAAGATTGCCTTGCCCAAAAGGCCACCAACATTTGCCCCATGTGTTCTTGAATTCCCAATGCCTTAGGACCCCGATATACCTGAGTATACTGGTACCTAAAGGGAACAGTGCCTCTATTTGGAATTTGTCATGGGATAGCCAGTGGACATGTCTGGGGTTCTCTGTACCTTGATGGGTCTCCATTTCCTGAGACATAGGGTTGCACAAGTCAACTTACACCTTCCCCAGGGAAGATGATCCCAGCATCCTAGGTAGTCTCTCTCCCCCAGTGTCCCACCTGATAGGTGGTACCAATCTTCAGTTTAGCTTCTGATCTAGCTATGTGCATCCTGACAAAGAACTGTGCTCAACAGAATGACACTTACAAACATCTTAAATGGGTAGACTTGAGACAAAGCAGACCAGAGCTCAAGGATTATACTTTTGCCATAAGAAAAAAAAGTTTCCCTCATCCCTCCTCCTCAGACTGACCTCGGTATAGAAGTCAAAGCAATAACAGCTACAAGAACTCCCCATAGCATGTAAGCACAGGGTCTAGTGAGGCCAGGTCCCAAATCATGGTCTCCCTTCTGACTGAACCATAGGGGCTTCAAATGGGAAGATCATAAAGCCTCATTAGACATAATGGGAGCCACCAGAGAAGGTGAAATGTCATAGGACAAGTTACATTCTTTCAAACTAGCATAAGTTGTTCAGATACCATTTACTTAGTGTCAGCAAGACAACAAGGCAGGGGCTTCCCTTGTGGCACAGTGGTTAAGAATCCGCCTGCCAAAACAGGTGACACGGGTTTGAGCCCTGGTCTGGGAAGATTCCACATGCCATGGAGCAACTAAGCCCGTGAGCCACAACTACAGAGCCTGCGCTCTAGAACCCATGAGCCACAACTACTGAGCCCATGAACCACAACTACTGAAGCCTGTGTGCCTAGAGCCCATGCTCCGCAACAAGAGAAGCCACTGCAATGAGAAGTCCGCGCACTGCAACGAAGAGTAACCCCCACTCGCTGCAACTAGAGAAAGCCCGCCCACAGCAACGAAGACCCAACGCAGCCAAAAATAAATAAATAAAATAAATTAACTTTAAAAAAAAAAGAAAACAAGGCAATGCCAACTCCATTTCCTGTGTGGGCAGACAAAATTCTTTCTCCCAGAGGTGGCTATTTTGCAATTAATGCTGAGTCACCTTCAATATTAACTTGCTGCTGGTGCCAGAAAACCATGTATCTCAGGAAACAAAGTCAGTGGGTGTTTGGAGGGATGACCATGGACACTGTATGTTTGCCTGATCTGCATATGACAAGCACCCTACTCCACCTGAGAAACACCTTCCATCAAATGTAGGTTAGGGCCATGATAAGAAGCAGCTCTTTGCTGGGACTTTCTAACCCAGTACACATCACTTAGAAAAATGCACCAGGAAGAACAGTCAGGGGACACTCCGCTGCCTTTGCTTTGCTATTCCTAGAGGATTCACTCTTGGCCTCAGTCAGTAGCAAGGCTAATGGAGCAGAGGAAGCCATACCCTTTTAAAGGGTATGATCCCAAAGGTCAGACATCACTTCCCCTCTCACCCAATGGTCAGTATGTAGTTATGTGACTCTAGCTAATTGAAATAAACCAGGTAAATCATCTTATTTGACTATGAAGGAACACATGTGCCTGTGTAAGGTAAGCTACAGGAATATAAGCTCTTTCCCAGTGGCCCCTCTCCTGGACAGCTACTTGTCAAGTCTTCTCCTGGATCAGGCAGCACAAAACAGATTAGATAAAGAGGATTCCAAGATAGAACTCCAACTGATAACCAAGCACACTCTGCCCATCCCACCTTCCAGACACACCCCATTTTTAAAGGTTTCACTCAAAAGTAGTCTCCTATAACTGGGGGGAAAGTGAGTAAGCCCCACTCCCTCTTCAGTGGAGGAAAATAGTGCTTGAGAGAGGAGGAAAGCAGGTCTCTTCACCGATGCTGCCCCTCCCCCAAAGCCAGTTTCTTCTTCCTAAGTTAATATATTTTCATGAAAGTTAGTCGGTGGGATGAGGGTGGGATGTCAAAAAATATATGACCAAGGGAAAATTCTGAACGACTTTCAGCAAACAGTGAAAATCTCAAGGCTTAAAATTTCCAGATCCTATTCAGCGAAGCTTCCTATCAAGGACAGGAGGAACATCAAAGTCCCTTCCTTAATAAAGAGCAGGAAGGATGCAAAAATAAAGAGCAGGTGAGGAGGGCACCAAATCAAAACAAGGATAATGTGGTTGAGCACTAGTGAAAACTGCTCCTTGTATGAGCAATTAAGGTGGAGATGAGACTTCCTGGAAGAGGAAATTCTTACTCCCTGAAAGATACTGTTTGAGATGTTGGTACAGAGGACACAAGGACATCCTTGTCATTCTACGGGAGAGAATGTGCCTCCACCTGACGGCACATCCCAAGAAGGGTAAACGGCTAAAATCCTGGGTGGGCCCAGGGGTTCCTCCAGCACAAGTGGTGTCATCTTACTGCTCCCACAGACCCACTCCTCCTGGCCACAGGGTCCCCAGATGCTCAGTGTCTGGAAAAACAAAGACAGTGCTGTCATCCCAACAGTTAACAGGAAGAGGATCTCCCATGCTGAATTCCTGATTGTGCTTATTAAGAGATGAGGATTGTGTGTTTGAGAGATGCCTCAGAGCTCTTTCAAAGATTTTTTCATCTTTAAATGATGTAGTCATTTTTTCTATTTTTCTGGGTGTTTCCCACAGTAATTGACAGTCTTGTTTCAGGTAAGAGCCTCAGTCACCCAGCATAAGCATTTCAGGAGGCCACTCCTAGGGATGTGGGTTCATGATGACTTGAGGGATTGGAAATGAGCCCCCTGCTCCCTTACCTTCCTGCTCTAGACACTGCCCCAACACCACGGACAGCTTTGCATGGAGGAACAGAACTCCTGTCTTCTACCAGCATTCTTCAGGAACGGTGGGTGTGCATCAGGACAGGGTGCTCCGTGACCTTGTTTTCAGCACACCTGTGGAGGACAGCACCACACGGGTGTCCAGAGTCTACCAGATGATCCTGTTGTGCTATGTGTCAGGTTCTGTCCTAAAGCTTTCCCCAAAGTCTTCTGAGAGAGCTCAGCTCAAAGCACAAAGTCCTTGACAAATGTGCAGGGATGGAATTACCTCAACCAATGGGGTGGATGGAGTTGGTGGGTGAATCCTTGGACTCCTGTCCTTCCAGGGAGGACATCCTGTGATGCATTTTATGTGGTTCTGCAGAGGGGCCCCATTGCAAATGTGACACAGGAAGAGGTAACAGCTCAATGCCATTCCCATTAATGGCTGATCTCCCCATCCAGTCTCACATTCACTTCTCCAACCTGTGGGCTACCTGGGAAAACATCCAAATAAAGTATCTGACTGAAGTCTATGTCTATTCAGTATTAAGAGATCCGAACTAAGACATTCAGTTCTCCCTTTCTATTTCAAAAATGAGAACTGTTCCCTGTTCTTTCATCGACATGAGTGATGGGGGTAGAGAGTCAGGAGGAAGAAAAATGATAGAAATAAAGTTCAAGGCAAGTGATGAAAGAAGACATCACATGAACTTGGAATCACAGGAAAGAGCAAAACTAACTTTAACTTCCCCTACCTGTCTGAAACTACCTGGAACCATCTCTCAACCAGACCTGACATTATCACTCTAACTCTGAGCCACTTTCCACTCCATCTGTGTGACTGGTGTTGAAGCCTATAGAACTTGGAGCAAATGGGAATTGCATGCACTGGAGGGACCAACAGACATACCCACTGTCTGGCCCTTGATTTGGAGGTTTCAGTCATTGACTTCCAGGAAACTCTTCCCCCTTCAAATGCAGCTTAGGACCACAAATGCAAAATTAGTCTTTTTGGGGACGTCCCAGCACACTGATACCTCTTAGAAAATACAGCAGCAAGAACACTCCAGGCACACCCCTCTCATTTCTCTCTGCTAATTCTATTGGTGGTCACTCTGGCCTCAGTACTGAAGACATTCAAGAGGGAGGCAGGACCACCACTTTTTAAAAGGTAGGATGTTGAAGGTCAGGCATAAGTCCTGGTCATGTAGTATGGATTAATTACCTGATCCCAGCTAAGGAGGTACAGCAGGGAAAGCATGGTCACTCTGGTTGACCCCAGAGGAACAAACATGATACTGCAAGATGAGTTATAGGGATATGGACTCTTCTAAGATCCCCTCTTTAGGCCAGTTCTCTCCAGTCTTCTCCTAGATCAGGCAACATAGGACAGATTAATAAAGGTGGCCAAAGCAGAAATTCGACTGATAAAAGACTCCATGTATCTGTCAGAGTTAGGGAAGGAACATACCCTCATTTCCACATCAGAGGAAGATGTGTCCTTTATAAAAGAGGAATTTGGTTACCTCAGAGAAACAGCCTTTTATAAAGAGACAATTCATTCTCAGCTCACCTACATCATACTCGTGCAAGTGCAGGGGAAGGACAGTGGTGTTTATATCTCTGATCAAGGAAGAATTCTAAGAAGAAACATCCTCATGGCACTATAAGACCTTAACACCAAACACTTCCTCATGGACATTATCAGACCTAAATTTTTCATATTCTATTAGTGCAGGATCATAATGAGAAAGGAGAAAAGTCCCAAAGATACCTCAAATAAAAATAACAGAAAAAGTAAAGCAGCTACATCAAAAGGACAAGAAAAAATGTATAGGGACTTCCCTGGTATCCAGTGGTTAAGGCTCCGTGCTTACACTCCATGGGGCTGGGTTCAATCCCTGGTCAGGGAACTAAGATCCCGCATGCCATGAGGCCAAAAGAAAAAAAAAATGTATGTTATCACTGGTGCTAACTTTGGTGGTTGAGATCCCAGTGAGGACCTCCCTTCAACAATCTGTGAGGATTTAGGAAAAAGAAACTAAGTCACATGACAGATTAATGCTTTGTGATGTGCTGGGAAATAATCACACCTGGGGTGATTCATCAAAGGGCTTGATAATCAACATCCAATGGCAGGTGTCAGAAAGTGTGCAGTGTACATATTGAGGTCCCAACTTTGGTCCCATGGGATTATCTAGGAAAGCAGCTGTCATCTCACTGCTCCAAATACACCCATATATACTGAGCATGTCAATCTCTAGATACTCAGTCTGATTATACCACGGTAATGTCACATATCTGTGAGCATTTTCTAAACCTGTATTTTTGCCACTATAATTGACAGACTATCTTTCTTCAGCAAAAGAAGATTTTGCTGAAAAGTCAGTCAGCTGCATATGAGTGTTTCCAGAGACCCTCCTAGGGATGTGAGTTAGTGATGAAATATAGGAACTGGGAATGAGATTTCTGCTCCCTCATCTTCCTGATGAAAGACTAACAGTCTTTCACCTCAGCTTTGGACAGAGGCTCAGGAGCTCTTATCTTCCACTGACACATGTTTCAGAGTGCAAGTATGGGTGTTAAAACTTCCAGTCCATTTTGACTCTAAGGCTATCTTCACCTTACACAAGAGAGAATTAACTTTCCATCCCATATGTGACACAACATCAAGGTGACCAGTCACCAGCAGTAGGATCCAGGAACACTAGACAAATGATGACAAAGATAAAGTAGAACGTGTGATGCTACAGTGAAAGTCTCAGCATGCCCCATCCATATCAAGTAATGATAAGCTGACAGCAAAGGCCAGTAAAACAGAATTGAAGCATCTTACTAGGAACCAGTCTGATGTTCACTGAACAGAGCTATCACATGCCCAGACTATGCCACAAGGCCCAGCATTGAAGAATTCTCAAACAGGCTTATAACTCTGTCATCTAAGACATGAGGAAAATTTCAGGATACACACCAAGAGTATATTACAAACTCAAATCTGTTCCCATGGAATCATTAACTAGAACTCCCATCCAGCTAAACTTCTAGGCTGAACTGATCTGGCCCCTTCTGTAAGGGGAGTCATGACACAGCACTTTAGACTCACAGTGGTCTCATCCCTGAGGATCAAGTAGACTCTCAGTTCACTGGTTTATTTCTCAGCAGCTTTAGTGCCAGAGGAACTAAGATGCAGGATTCTTTGTATTTCAGGGGGCCAGTGAGGTTGTTGCATCATACAGGCTTGTTGGTGAACAGAGCTACCAGGAGAGGCAAACCCTTCACCCTACCTATTGACAGGCAGCATGTTCTTTATGAAAAACAGTCTCAACATTGTTCATTTTCCTTTTATCATAGTTGTTCCTTAGGAACTCAGAAAAGCATCACCAAGATAAACCAGAAAGGGGCAAATGCCCAAAAGTTATGACAAAAAGCTGCTTCTCCCACCCAAAAAAATGTCTCTGGCTTATGGTTTAGGGACAAAGGTTAGTTATTCCCAGCAGTGTGAGACTGTGGGACTGTGATGCTTTCAGCATCCTGACCATGTCTCCCAGACGAGCCTTAGTTGCACACAAAAGAAGGTACAGTGTTGTCCTTGATGAGCACTGTCTCCCATCTCCCTGGGACATTCTTATTACTGTTGGTGCCAAAGGCTTTCAGAAAAAAAAATTTAGAGGGCATCTAACTCCAACCTGCTAGCATTTAGGTTTTTGCTTCCTCTGGGGAAATTTCAAGGAGCAGCACCCGAGACATCTCAGCTTCAGAGGACAGCCAGGTACAGTACAAAATAGCAGTCAACCCAGGTGGACATATGTAAGTCAGAAAACAAGTGCTCAGGAAGAAGAGTCATCACAAGAACTCAAAGATCCAAGAAAGTACCTAAAGGACACCATATTCTAAAGAATACTGAACCTATATTCTATTAAAAGATTAATAGATCAAAAAATTGATGTATAGAGTCAATATCCTCAAAGACACAGGGATGGATATTAGCCAAAATGTATATAAACAAAATACAGATGGAAATATTCAGCATAAATATAGTACTGGGTAAAGATATGGGATCAATAGTAGAATGTATATGGTTGATGATCAAATGAAGGAACTTGGAACAGGCATCAGGAAAAACAGCTGAAGTGTGGAAGACAAAGGGACAAAACGTTTTCATATCACTCACTCAATCACCCTCTCTCCAGGGGCTGCCAGAGTGCAATGGGACAGAACATTCATGCGTTTGTGTTCAGGATCCCATCCATGGCTATAAACTGTGGTTTAATGCACCTAGATCTCCTGAGCACCTGTTGTGCTCAGAGAGCTCATCTGACCAAGTCATAGCAAACTTCCTTAGGAACAGCAGGAGGTAATGGACAGTTCTCTATATCATATATTTAGAAAATATAGTTCTATCATTATAAAATGTCATCCTTATTAATGGGAATGCATATTTAGATCTAGATTCTAATGAGAAGTCAGGACAAAGTGTGGAACGAAACCATGCTTAAATATTAGCATTTCTAAAAACTAAAAAGGAGACTTTGAATATCCAGGGTTGAATTCATGATGGAGTCCATCTTGGAGCATGGAGGATCACACACACTATTACGGAAACCCGAGAATAGCTCTTTTCTTCTAAAGTCATTAATGCAGAAGAGCCACGGGACTGGGTTTACAGATGGAACCCATCCATTTTTAGGGAAGGAGGTAAAAGGGAAACACACCCAATCTCAACAATGAGGAGGGTCCTATGGTTCCTGATGAAGGAAGGTACCTGCCAAATGATGTGTCTGAAGGCCAGCAAGCCACAGACATTGTCCCTGCATCAGAGGAAAGCATCAGGCAAGGAGTTTTCCTAACTGGTCAAGTCCATCAATTCACCTGAACCAACTCAGCCCCCCACCAACAGGGAAAGTCAGGGATGGTTCCATTAAGAGGACATACCTGTGTCCTGGGAACCAGGGGTAAAAAGTGAGGAACATGAATACTCAACACCAAGGAAAAAAATACTTCAAATTTGTATTGCTGTAAAATACCAATAAAATAGTTAATCCTAAAATGATTTTCCTAAAGTGATTTTTTTAAAAGGCCACATGAAACATACTTTCAATCTTCACTCAGATGGTATAGAGAGAAAGAATGCTAGGACCATACAAGGAAGACTCTAAGGCCATATCCTCCTAAAACTGTAACCACTGAGATTTTGACCCTCTAAAGAATAGGCTGAGCATTTAAAGAATATGTCCACGGAGGTGTCAGCAATGGTGAATTATAGTTCACATAAGGAAGCTGGAAAATGGACTTTTGAAATGCCTTCTCCCATCAAGGATTGTTGAGTCAGATCTGAAATCCTACAAGTGTTGTAGCATCAAGAGGATAGGGAATCTTTGAAGCTGAAATTTTTGGAAGCAGCATCTTCATCACCGCTTGGGTTGTCACTGCCCTAAATGAAGAAATGCAGAGGTAATTCTGCCTTGAGACAGAATGTCTTCATTTTCACTCACCTCCCCTTTCTCCAAAGAGGCCCTCATAATGCAAATTAGAGGGTGGTTCAGTTCCTTAGAAATTTGTGTCCTGGGTCCCCCTCCAGGGCACCAGGCACGTGATACAAGCACCTATGGCCCTTGTTACTCTTGGGCAGCTCACTTGCACTTTCTGAGGTTGTGACAGACTACATAAGTGTAGCCAGATGCTAGTGAAAAGTTCCAACTATATGTTATGCTGTAGGAAATACACTGTCTGAATGCTTATCATCTTTCTCAATTGAATTGCAGATGCTGATCTATATATGACTGAGAAATCAGGGCTGATTTATCAAATGATGTAGAACCAAAATATATGATGAGATTAATGGCTATAGTGAGGACTAAAGAAAAGCAGGAATATCCAGTGTTAGGTTTACTGATTGAGTCACTCCTGAAACACAGCTGACTCTGGGGAGGATTAGGAAACCCTAAAACATCTCACTTTCTCATCTAAGATAAGGCATTACTCAAAGAAAACTATAGGGTAAAGTTCTGGGGTACAGTTATCAAAACACAGCTATACTTCTTCCAGAGAAGACAGCACAGGAGGAACTGTCCAATCACAAAAGGTGAGAATTGGTATGAGATTGTTGTCTGGAGGCCAGGAGAACTGTTTGAGTATCAAAGAATACCACCAAACAAAAATTTTGCTAGTTTTACACTCAACCCATGTGGACCATCCTTCAACAGGATGGCAGTCGGGTACACATTCTAGGTGATCTCGTTCCTCTAAATGTTTTCAGTCACAGTAACAAAACCAATGCAGAAATGAAACTCACAGACCAAGGAAGGTTGTCACATAAACGTACTACTACATTAGGATACTAGTCCTATACCAAGGAAGAGAGCGCACTGCCAGGGCATCAACTTTCAATTACTGAAAAGCCAACTCTTAGAGCTCAGGGGTTATGAACCTTGGGGACAGACCTGTGTGATCCAGACCCATGATAAATACTACCCTGTAATCAACAACCAGTGACCATGTCTAGAAATATATTGGAGCTAAACTCTCTTCCAGGGCATCAAAAAAGTGAAAAACCTCACCTGGACCTTCACAAATACTCTTGGATGGAAAGGAGCTCTTCTGAAACATCAAGAACAAGAGGTTCAAGCAGACAAGTGTTAAAGGATGGCCAAGACTGTGTCCAGCAGGGCTGGCAGGATGACAACCACACCCCAAAATAAAACCTGGGTGAGCAGTCAAAGCAAAATAGTTATGGGAGGCTTCATCTTGGTCAGTCAGCACAGTCATTAGTCCAAGTCTGCCCACAGGTGAGACAATGCAGGCAGTGCAGCAGCAGAAGGGTTTCAAACCCATCTCACACGTCCTTCTGATTCAGTCCTAGGAGGTTAAATGGAAAGCAGCAACTCCTAGTACAGTCTTCACTAGAATGCCTGGAGCTGCAGGAGGAGGTGCAATGTCACAGTGTGGAATAAACTCTTCCCTCCACAGACGAGTAATATTTGCTCATATTCAAGTGACTGACATTTCTTAGAAGCTCAAGGAGTGTGGACAAGATTCACTAACAAAAAGGATATCATTGATCATAAACAAATACTCCTAAGTGAATAGGAATATAATGAAGTGTATTCCTGGAAGGAGAAGAGGGTGTCCATAGAGCTAAGTGTACACCATTAGAAATGTAGTCACTGATATATGAAAAGACAACCCTCAGAATGGGAGAAAATATTTGCAAATGAAACAACTGAAAAAGGATTGATCTCCAAAATTTACAAGCAGCTCATGCAGCTCAATATCAACAAAAAACCCAATCCAAAAACGGGCAGAAGACCTAAATAGACATTTCTCCAAAGAAGATATAGAGCTTGCCAACAAATACATGAAAGAATGCTCAACATCATTAATCATTAGAGAAATGCAAATCAAAACTACAATGAGATATCATCTCACACCTGTCAGAATGGCCATCATCAAAAAATCTACAAACAAAATTGCTGGAGAGGGTGTGGAGAAAAGGGAACCCTCTTGCACTGTTGGTGGGAATGTAAATTGATACAGCCACTATGGAGAACAGTATGGAGGTTCCTTAACAAACTAAAAATTGAACTACCATATGACCCAGGAACCCACTACTGGGCATATACCCTGAGAAAACCATACTTCAAAAAGAGTCATGTACCACAATGTTCATTGCAGCTCTATTTACAATAGCCAGGACATGGAAGCAACCTAAATGTCCATCGACAGATGAATGGATAAAGAAGATGTGGCACATATATATAATGGAATATTACTCAGCCATAAAAAGAAACGAAATTGAGATATTTGTAGTGAGGTGGATGGACCTAGGGTCTGTCATACAGAGTGAAGTAAGTCAGAAAGAGAAAAACAAATACTGTATGCTAACACATATCTATGGAATCTAAAAAAAAAAAGAGGTTCTGAAGAACCTAGGGGCAGGACAGGAATAAAGACGCAGCCGTAGATAATGCACTTGAGGACATGGGGAGGGGGAAGGGTAAACTGGGACGAAGTGAAAGAGTGGCATGGACATATATACACTACCAAATGTAAAACAGATAGCTAGTGGGAAGCAGCCGCATAGCAGAGGGATATCAGTTCCGTGCTTTGTTACCACCTAGAGAGGTGGGATAGGGAGGGTGGGAGAGAGACGCAAGAGGGAGGAGGTATGGGGGTATATGTATACTTATAGTTGATTCACTTTGTTATAAAGCAGAAGCTAACACACCATTGTAAAGCAATTATACTCCAATAAAGATGTTTTTAAAAAAGAATGTATATACATATGTATAACTGAATCACTTTGCTGTAGAGCAGAAATTAACACAACATTGTAAATCAACTATACTTCATAAAAAACTTTAAAAAATAAATAAAAATTATTTTGTTTACTAAATAAAAAAATAAGAATGTAATGAATTTTATACTATTAGAAAAGTAGTAACTGACATTAAAATATTCACACATGAATGGAAACCTTAAACTTCAGCAATCAATCCACTGAAATGTAGAAAGGAAATCTATGGAAGAAATCTACAGTATCAATTTTTAGAAAACATTACATTCAAGTCAGATTGAATTTTAGATAACAGTGATGCATTCTTGGAGGGAAAAGAAATGTATTTGGAAAGAAAAGAAAATTACCCATAGCAGTAGAATGAAAGCAAATGAATCACCAGTAATCAGAATTCTAAGGTATTTGATTCTGGCAGACAACTGAGAGGCAAGATGGGGACAATTCTGAATGAGAAGAGGAATCTATAAGGAATCTCTTCTCAGTAGATGAAAAAGACACCATCACAAGAAGGTGAATGTCAGATATAAGCAATGGAACTGGAATAGACTTGCTGTACTAGGACTAGTCTGTACTTTTCCTGCTTAGTGGAAACATTGCCATTCTTCTGGAATAGGTGGATATGTCTGCAGAGGCTGGTGTACTGTGACATCCTATAGAATTTTTGTTTAACACAATACAGCAGTGAGATATTTTACTTTAAAGGAGACATTACGTCTAAAATTTAAGATTTACAGGGAAGAAGCAAGGCAAATCTCCCTATCTTTCTCGGCACACCTAGAGCCTTCTCTCCTGATGTGGCTATTCTCAGGCTAACTCAGAGCCACTATCCACTCCACCTTGTGGCCAGTGGCTGACGACGATCCATCCTGGGTCCTATGAGAATGAGTGTTCCGTAGGGACAGACAGATACATTCAATGACAGGTCCCTGATCTGCTATTAAGGACAATTTTCTACCTCTGGAACTGTCTTCTCCCTTCAAATGTAATTTATGGGAGAGTAGATCTTTGCTGGGATGTCTTAGTCAAATGGACATCTCTTAGAAAACCCACCAGCAGGAATGTTCAAGACACACTCCTCTACTTTTGCTCCACCATTGCTATAAGGGATCACACATATTGCCTGGTCAGTAAGGAGGACATTGGACGAGAGAGGTGAGACCATTAAAGGAATAAAATCTTCATAATGGAGGTCAACAATTAGATGAAGAAAATTCAAATGTTAAGAAAGAAACAGAAAATTAAAAGAAATATTTCAAGAATACTCTGAAAAATAAAGGGCATGAGTATTCAACACCAAGGGAAAAAAATACTTCAAATTTGTGTTGCTATGAAATTTTAGAATACCAAGAATAAGAGAAAAGTTAATGCCAAAATAAGGGAAAAGACCACATGAAACATACTTTCAATCTTCAGACAATAGTACAGAAAGATGGCTAGGACCATGCCAAAAAGACTCTAAGGCTATATCCTCCTAAAAAAATAACCCCCTGAGATTTTTACCCTCTAAAGAACATTGTTGAGCATGTAAAAAACATATCCACTGAGATGCTGGCAATGGTAAATGATTCTTTACTCAAAGCAGTAACAAGGAAAATTGACTTTTGAAATGCCTTTCTCCACCAAGGTTTCCTGAGACAGATCTGAAGTTCTGCAGGTAACTGAGCATCAAGAGAGGGAAGTCTTGGGCTTCCCTGGTGGCTCAGTGGTTGAGAGTCCGCCTGCCGATGCAGGGGACACGGGTT
Organism: Hyperoodon ampullatus; assembly: GCF_949752795.1. Lineage (NCBI taxonomy): Eukaryota > Metazoa > Chordata > Mammalia > Artiodactyla > Ziphiidae > Hyperoodon > Hyperoodon ampullatus. Next base: position 162,825,132 of record NC_136914.1, on the reverse strand, counting down.
CGTGCCCTGGTCCGGGAAGATCCCACATGCCGCGGAGCGGCTGGGCCCGTGAGCCATGGCTACTGAGCCTGTGCGTCCGGAGCCTGTGCTCCTCAATGGGAGAAGCCACAGCAGTGAGAGGCCTGCGTACCACAAATAAAAATAATAATAATAATAATAATCAGCTGTTGTGAGAGCTGAAAAGGAATATATCCAGTGTTGGATTCCTCATCTAGTCAATCTTGATTCACACTGGACCACTCAGAATCACAAAAACCTGAAAACTATTTTCTCTTCTGAAACGTTAATCAAGAAGAACCACAGGACTGGGCTTATTGGTGGAACAATTTCTGATGGAAAACACCCATTCTTGAGAAGGCAGTACAAGGGGAAATTGCCCCATCAAGAAAAATAAGCAGGGCGTCCCTAGTGGCGCAGTGGTTGAGAATCTGCCTGCCAATGAACGGCACACGGGTTCCAGCCTTGGTCTGGGAAGATCCCACATGCCGTGGAGCAATTAGGCCCGTGAGCCACAATTACTGAGCCTGTGCGTCTGGAGCTTGTGCTCCGCAACAAGAGAGGCCGCGATAGTGAGAGGTCCGCGCACCGCGATGAAGAGTGGCCCCCCCTTGCTGCAACTAGAGAAAGCCCTTGCGCAGAAACAAAGACCCAACACAGCCAAAAATAAATAAAAAATAAAGGAATTCCCTTAAAAAAAAAAAAAAAGAAAAAGAAGCAGTGTTCTGTGGGCCCTGGGGAAGGCAGGCACCTGCCACATGACTTGTCTGGGGGCCATGAGCCTGCATTGTTCCTGCCTCACAGGAAAGGGTCAGGCAAGCATTTTCCCTAAGTGGATAAATCCTTCAATTCATCTTCAGTCAATTCACCCTGATAAGAAATGTCAGGACTGGTTCCATGAAGAGGACACAGGTGTGTCACAACAGCCTGGCAACCTAAGATGACCAGGGCAGAGGGGGAAATGCTATCTTTCCAGAGATATGATCTACCAGGGGCTCAGCCCTGCACACAGTGTGGACATTGCTGACCCCTGAGCCTCAGCCCTTCACCACCCTGCAGAGAGTCCATGGCACAGAGTAAGACCGAGATCTGGACTCACACGTGTGGTACAGGGAGGTCACCTGAGTGACCCAGGCTCACGGTAAATCCTGCCCTGGTCATCAGCATCCCTGGGGGCAAAATGGAGTGCTCTCTCCCCCAGAACAGACAGGTGGTAAGAAACCCCACCTGGACCATCTGAACCATCTAAATACTCTGGCTTGGAGATGACTCTCGTATAGGCACCAAAGACTAGGAGTTTCTGGAAGACATGGGTCAATGAAGGACCTAGGTTTTGACCCCCATCATTCCAGCCCCTGCTGGGCAAACACCACACAGCTGAGGGAGAAGCCAGAGCCCAGCACACTTGGCCGAAGCTTCCTCTAGAAGCAGCACAGGGCCTGGTCCATCCAGGCCTAGGCCTGCCAGGGACTGCCAGCAGGAGAAGGAGTTCAACACATCCCCTTTTTCCTTCTCATGCAATCTTAGGAGTTTTAAGTGGGGGAGTGGGGGAAGGCAACGTGACCAGACTAGGTTCACTAGAATTAATGGGAGTTGAGGAAGGTAGACTGTCAGGAGAGAAGAAATTCTTCTCATTAAAAAAGCATCAATTGTTCCAATTCAAATGAGATGTAGACATTTCTTAGAATCTCAAAACTGAAAATACTTAAGAAAACTAAATATTAATGAAATAAAGATTTTAGATCACATTCCCCCCTAAACGGTAGAGGTATATAGCAATGAAATACAAGAGTTGACGTATAATAGTATTTGCATGAATGTGGAAACCTAAACCTGCTGATCTCCATCACATGCCAACAAGGAAATCAGTTCTCGAATATTTACAATATGTATCTCAGAATGATTCATGACTCGTAAGGGAGATCTGCAATGAGGTAGATTTAGTTGTACATCCTTAGTATACTCTCATCTGTTTGTGGAAGAGAATGAGTCACCCTTGAATACAATGAAATTTTGTTAATTTGGGGCATCCTAAGATATTAAATACAGGCAGACATTGTGGGAGGCTGAGATGGGAACAAGGCTAAATGGGATCTAAGGAGGTATAAAAAAGATTTCCCAGGGCTTCCCTGGTGGCACAGTGGTTAATAGTCCGCCTGCCGATGCAGGGGACACGGGTTCGTGCCCCGGTCCAGGAAGATCCCACATGCCGCAGAGCGGCTGGGCCCGTGAGCCATGGCTGCTGAGCCTGCGCGTCCAGAGCCTGTGCTCCGCAACGGGAGAGGTCACGGTGGTGAGAGGCCCGCGTACCGCAAAAAAAAAAAAAAAAAAAAAAAGATTTCCCAGAAGAGGGAAAAGTCTCCATCGCAGGAAGATAAAACAGGGAGCACCTTGCTGTAAGCAGCCCTGAACTAGTCCCTCTTCTGCTAAAAGGGAAATCCAGGAGGTTGGCATCCCCTGGAAGGATTGGGCTGCCCAGTGCCACACCCTGACCCTCTCTGTCCCCTTGTTTTCATACAGAATCACATCTCAGAAGCGCAGGGGAACAGATGGCTCGGGGAAGGGAGTAACTGCAAAGAACACGGCAGATAGTGGGTAAATGGCCAGACTCTTGACCCCAGGAGGCACAATTATGACATGCATTCCACATGGCACCTCACGGGTTCCAAGTGGGGTTGAGTACCAGTCACCTGTATAGGTGACCAACTTAATAACAACCCCTTCAGAGCCTACTACCTTCAGCTGGTCTCAGGTTTCCCCCTCCTCTGGGATTCCTGGGGATCACTTCCAAATAAACTACCATAAAGTTGATAACAGCACGCCCCAAGGTTGTTAACATCCTAATCCTGGGAACCTGGAAACACATTATGTTACATGGCAAGGGGGAGTTAGTCAGAAGAGGAAATTAATTTTGCTAATCAGCCGACCTTAAACCAAGGAAATTATCCTGGATTATGCACCATGGGCCCAACGTATTCACAAGAGTGAAATAAGGTGAGTGAGAGTCAGATTTCAATATTCACTGCCAACTCTGAAGTTGAAAGAGGGTCAAGAATCTGAAGATGAAAGAAGAGGCCACAAGCCAGCAACTTCTGGAGGCCTCTAGAAAGCGAATAAGGCAGGGAAACAAACTGTCCCCTGCCACCACCAAAAAAGATGCAAACCTGCCAATACCTTGACTTTACCCAAGAGAGGCCCGTGTCAAACTCTTGATCTCCAGAATTCTAAGATAAAATTTGTCTTCACTTAGGCCCCTAACCCGGTGGTCATTTAGTTACACAAGCAATAGGAAGTTAATACAGTGCCTGTCCAAAATTGGTATTTCAGGTTCTATGTTCAAAGGAATCCGTACTAGCTCACTAAAGTTTATTTCAAATAATATTTGAAAGCCTCATAGCAACATATCTTCCTAGCATCCCAACCTACAAATGAAGGTATGAAGAGTGTTCAATTTGAGTCTTTCAAGGCATTTATACCTATGCATTTGACATTTAAATTATTAAAACTTATATACAATAAATATCAAATATTCAGTATTTCTATGAAAGGAACTAAATACACAATTGAAACCCTCCCCAACAGAATTATGTAGGCCCAGATAACTTCCTTGTAGGATTCTACTACCAGTTCATCTAGAAACACACCACTCATGTAACAAACTATTCACAAGAATAGAAAAAGACAAATTTCTCTAAAGGGCTCTCTTCCCTGACAACTAAGTAGATTGTCTAATACTTCTGGTCTATTTCTCTACTTCCCCCACAAAGAGAACGAGATGCTATGAGAGGCCTTGCCTTTCAGAGTGAACCGCAAGGTACCTGCTTCACAGGAGCTATGAATCATCAGAGCTTCCAGAAGAGGTGATAAGTTTCTTACTGTGCCCTGAAAAACAGCCCTGAGTTTTCGCTGTCCTCTCCTAGGGCAGCTGTGGTCCAGGCTCCCTAACTACCTCCCCAAAGACACCTTGAAATCACAACCAAAAAGTGGAAGCCCCGGAAAGCAAAACCGGCAGCTGTTTGCCCATCATGGAAGGTACCACCAGCTCACACTTAGAATCCTGGGCTGTCAGGCTGTGGGGCAAACACTGGGGTGATAGGATCAACTCCGAAACCTGCTCCTTGGAACACTGAAGCCTTCCTGCCCAGAGAAGGTGCTAGTGGTAACCAAGATCAGTACTGTCCCAGACTTTGGGGGACACATTTCAGTTGGTATGAAAGACATCAAAGAAAGGCAGAAGTTTCCACTCTGTGCTTCCTGTATTCAGACCTTCACTTCCTCTGGGTGAATTCCCCAAATGCAGCACCCACGTGACCACTCTCAGAAAATGCCAGAGCTGATTTAAGTCTGTCACCTCCAAGAATGACCTCTGCCCCTCACAAGGTGAGCTGTGCCTAGGAGAGTCCATGATCTGCTCCACAATCCAGGGGTCACATAAGGATGGGGGTCATGGACCACCCTGCTAAAACTGACAAGACAGCTGTTCCTTGTCCAAACATAGAAGAGTTTGGCTCCAGGACTGTCCACATGCAGTTGCTTCCCCAGACCAGAGAGAATAAAGGTCAGAGGTGGGTTGGGGGCAGGATGACAGTGCAGGCAGCCTGTGACAAGTGGACTTCACATTTCAGTCTCTGGAACTAGGCTGCTGAGTAGTTTGCAAGGTCCAGGTTAAGCAATGATCCTGCACAAGTGTGGCACCTTGATGAAAATACTAAAGTGAAACTTGAAGTGCCTCTCACTGCAGAGCTGCTCACTGGGCTGGGCAGTGACTTTCAGGATTCCAAAGGATGCTCCCGTCATGTGACTCCAAGCATCCACCCACCCCTTGGGAGGTTCTAGCATGTGTTGCCATGGCTTAGTGAATGAGGGCATTCTTCAGATCCACAGGACTGTCATGACTTATATGTAGTATGGTATTGGAGCTGTAATATCTCAACTCTTCTGAAGGGAGATGCTTGCTTTTAAGTATTTTAAGTGACTGCTGACCACTGGGGCCTCCAAAGAACCATCTGGAAATGATTAATGTCCAAGCTAGAAAAACTCTCAGAGGAGAATGTTCTTAGATGATGATGGGACAGATTTACACCTCTCACCTGGAGTTGCTGCCTCTTTCACCAGATAAAGCAGGACTCAGGAATCTTCTTTGACAGCATCTGGTTACCATGCAATTCCTCCCTGGGTAGCAGCTTATGCTCTGGAGCTGGGTTCTCTGAGGGCTATTGTTGAGGCAGCTGGAGTGCTCTTGGTGGTGCTGACCAGCTGCTGCTGACCCATCATTTCCCTGCATAGAGCCCACACCGCAGGACCGTCTGCAAATAGAACCCCGAATATACAACTCAGCATCCTCCATGCAAGTCAGGCGGAAACTCAATATTTCTCTTCACTATATGCAAGAGAAGGGCATTCGATTGGACTTAAGGTGAAGTGCACAGTGAAAGATGCTCAAGGCCCCCTACTTTGGCAAAGCCTACTTCTGTATAAAATTCTTATACATTGGATGAGATTGGTAATTCTTGTGGCCATAAAAGCAGCATTTGACCCCCATCAGGAAAGATATCAAGACTGGACACTGAGCTGGGAATATCAGGTCAGATTTAGCGCTCAGCCCAGGAATCAGAGCCCCATGTGCCATGCCCATAAGAAGGTCCTCCTCAGTGTACCAAGGTATGCAATTCCGAGAGCCACACACAGGGGTTGCACTCGTGTTCTGGGTCAGGAGAGTCCAGGGGACCAAGCTCAATGAGCTCAACTACATTGTGAAGATAAGGGCTGAGAGGCAATTACCCCAGAGGACCCATCAGTCAGACCCGAAAGTCTCACACATTTCTGAGCATCAAGAGAGGAAAGACTTGAGTCTGGATTTGAGGGAAACAGCATTTTAATAATCCCTTGGGTTGTCGCTGTCCTGAATGATTATATAAGGAAAGCAGAAACAAGTTAATATGACAGTGCTTTCATTTTGAACCCTCAAATGTCCCTGCCAAGATTTAAGATAAATGCTCAAGAGCGTCTCACATTTGAGTTGTAGGGTCCCCTCCATGGCACTGGGCAGGGGGCCTGCTGTGCACTGGGCAGCTCATCTGATCCTCTGGGTTAGAGAGAACTTTGTGAGAGTTGCAGGTGGTCAGTTGCTTGGAAAGTAATTTATAACTATCAGCATAAAGTATCATCCTTATTAGTTTGCAGATTTTGATCCAAATTCACTTGTAAATCACGGTTTCTTTATCCTCACTGGACCTAGGAATACATGTCAGGTTCTTGGCTACTGTGAGAACAAAAAATGGGAAAGAAATGAAATATCTTTCATTTCTGTGTTTCTGATCTAGTCACTCCTGAAACATACCAGATGCCTCCAGGATCAGAAAACCTTTAACAAAAAAATCTCTCCTGAAATAATGCAAGCTGCTACTACTCAAGAGAGGCACAACTGATTTTCAGATGGAGGCACTTTAATGAGGAACCCATCTGCTCATCTAGAAAACACTACAAGACAAAAATGCCTGCTCATTAAGTTGCGTGGGCACCTAGCACCATCACATGGCACATAACTTCTGGTGGCCAACAGGCTACAGAATCTGTTTCTGCACAAGAACATCAAGCAATGAGCATTCCTAGCTTGACATTCACTCAGTAGTCCCTCAACCCACTCACTGCATTAAGGAATGTCAGAGCCAGGGTTCCATAGGGGGCACATACCTGTACCAAGTCCTCCAGGCGATTGGATTGCAGCTTCACCTGAGATTAGCTGAGGGGCTGGAGAACAGCCTGATCCATTGGGAGAAAACTCAGACTCAAATCAATGGGTTCCTGACTTCAGGCCTTCACCACAAAGGGAAGAAAACCAAACACCCTGAGTCTGAGAGCCAGAGGTGTGGGAGTTAACACTGATGACACAACCACACACGCAGGTTAGGTTCTGCCAAGGACTGCAAGCAAGAGAAGGGACTTAAGAACATGTTTTTCTCTTCCCTGATTCAGCCATGAGTGTTTTCAGAGGCTAATCACAAACTTGAAAGACTGGAAGGAGATATTCATAGGGTACTTTGAAAAGCTCCAGAATATTTCTGGGACTTCAGAAGGCCACACACAGGTACATGGCTGTGCACATACCCAGGAAAGACCTAATAAAGCCCTAATCTCCTACTTCTTGCCAACCTTGAGACTCTCACAGTAGAGAGTAAAGGTTAAGGTAGAGTTACAACTGCCAGATAATTAAAGGTGTGTCTCACATACACAGCACTTCATCCACAACTGGAAGACTTATTGGTCCAAAACGTTTAAGGAACTAGCTGTTTTAATTGTTAAGTGATTAAGGTAACTGAGCAGAGAGTTCAGTGGCTTACCAATTAAGCCACTGAATTATGACCTTGCAGAATTACTCAGAAAAGTCACTAAACAATCAGCAACAACAAAGCCTGGATTAGAGGAATCTAATCTCCAGAGTTGCCAGTAATGTCCATAGTTGCCCATTTTAAATATCCAATTTAACAACAAATTGAGGCATGCCAAAAAACAAAACAAACAGGCCCATACACCGGGAAAAATTCAAATCAGTAGACACTGTCCCTGAGGAAACTTAGATGTTCTACTTACTGTAAAAGAAACTTAAATCACCTATTTTAAATACATTCAAAAAGTAAAGGAAATCATATGTAAAACTGAAGTATGAGAACAATGTCTCATCAAGTAGAAAATATCAATAGAAGTTTTTAAATAATCATATGGAAATTCTGGAGTTGAAAGATGCAAAAACAAGTTCACTTGAAAAGCTCAATTGCAGATTCATTCTTCCACCAGCCCATATCTCCTAACTTGGAGATGAGTTGATTGAGATTAGTCTGAACAGAAGAAATTAACAGAGCCTCAGACATCTGTGAATTTCAGCATCAAGCATACCAACATGAACATAATGGTAGTCCAAGAAGGAGAGGATAGAGAGAAAAGAGCAGAAAAAATATTTGAAGAAATGGCTGTAAACCTCCCAAACTGATCAAACCTTTGACACATCCAAGAAGCTCAATGAACTCCAAAGTAGGATAAACTCACAACTAGACACATCACAGGCCAACTGCTGAAAGAACATTGAAAGTATCAAGAGAAAAGTAGTTCATCACATACAAAGGAGCCTCAATAAGATTAATGGCTGATTTCTCAGACACCATGGAGACCAGAAGGCATTAGAAGCTCATTGAAAATGTTGAAGGAAAATGACTTTCATGAATTCCTTACCCAATGACACTATCCTTCAAACATAAATTAATACACTTCCAGATGAACAAAAGCTGAGGTGACAATCCCTTCTCTTGTCCCACTTTCCCATCCTTGACTAGACCAGTTGTGTTACAAAACAGGGTAATTCTAGAGCCCACATTTTCCCAATAATGGCTTCTTTTCAGACTCACAGCATGGGATAACTTGGCTCTCGAATTGATCATCCCTTCAGTCAATCTCTAGTTTATTCTTTCACAGAAAGGAATGCCAGAGAAACTGAGAGGAATGAACATGAACTCAAGCAGGCTGGACTGTCTCTGCTGACCATTCCTGCAGGAGAGGAGGCATAGTTATTCTCCTCTCAAGAGAGGTGCTAGTTGTGGTAGACAACATGGTGTGGAAAACTGTTTCATTTGCACGCCCCTTCCTTATGATCCTTTCAAGTAAGAGAGAGACACTTAAGCACTTTGGCACTTGCTCTAAGTAGTCAGACATCTGAGTCAATACACAAGAAGAGATTCGGTTTTAGTTGACTCTATTTAGAGTGCCTGCACTTGGTCCTGATGCAATCGAAGTGAAAAAAAAAGAGACGTTTTTCTGTCCAGGCAAATTGAAAAAACAGGATTACAGTGAGCAAGACTGAGGGTCATTTGTAGAAAAGTTTCATAACTAAAAAGTTCTTTTGGATGTGGCTCCTCTCTTGTATGGGACCATCAAGTTCCTCCTTGCTCAAAGTCTGACTGCTTCGTGTAGTTGGACTGCTCACTCCCATAGAGCAGATGAAGAAATAACAGGGCAAACCCAACAAAGCACCTCCCTGTTTGGAAATCCTCAGTGGAATTTGGTCATTAAACATATTTGAGTCTCAGAGGAGTGCACACGCACAGAGCTGCTTCCACCGACCCCCAGACCTGTGAGGACTAGAACAAAGAGTTCCCGTTGTAGACCCCTGAGGTTTGGGTGCTGGCTGACAAGATTCTCTCACAGACAGCTTTTGAGTCATTCAGCACTGCTGCATGGAGTTGTGGTTCATCTTCAAGTACTAGTTTCTCCCTGGAAGGATGGGTTTAAAGGAAGTCAGGTGGGCACCCAATACAAACAACTCCTGGACAAGATAGCCTGGCACAGAAGCCCTCTGGACTTTACTGCCAAACTTCATATTCTCTAGAAACCAGGTGGGAGCCTACAGCATTCTTTCACCTATGTATCCAGGATGGAATTGGCAGCTAAACAGACAAGTTTTATACAGAAATGGATTCTGAAAAACATGACCATTTTAGTTTTTCATTTTGTACATCCACTTAAAGTATTTATTCTGGGAATAAACGAGGATTATTGGTCATATAACACTGACTATCAAGCTTTGTTTTTCATGTAAATAGTTCCCTGTTGTTTTAGTTACTTAGAGGACTGGTGGATTTCCCAAGATGACATCCAGGCTGGTAAGGTTTTTCCTCAATAAAGTAGGAGGCTTTAACTTGAAAATGCTACTCTGAGGATCTACTATTGGATAAGTGATAGGTTCCACTAGGCATTTTCGCTGGTTTTCTTTCTATGAGAGAAAAAAAGAAATAAACTTGCTGAAAAATGCATCACTTTGTAGAAACAAAGGATTACACTTGAATACAAGTGAGCTGTCTAACTTGACCCTCCTCAGGGACTCTACAGCCAGGGTTGAAGTCATGAGCACGGTCCCGGAATACAAAGGCAGATGAGATAACTCTTCTCTCCCCACCAACATACACAACCTGGAGCAGTGGTAGGCTGAGAAGTGTCTATAGATGTACCCTCAAGTTTTGAGATTCTACCAGAAGATTATGACCAGCTGCAACTTCCCATGAGAGGCAGGAGGAGATAGCAAAACTCTCAGCATAAGGTAATAAAATTTCCATAGTAAATAATGCAGTGCAGCTGATTCTGTTAATTTTGTTAATACCACACAACATTTGGTTGTGAACTTAGTTTTACCTTTGGGCAAGGCAAGAGAGTAAGACACATTCCAGAGTAGAACAAAGAACACCTGGGATGCAGTAACTAGGCCACACTCCAGTGTCAGCCAAATGATTGAGAAAGGTGGAGTTGACCATATCTGACTTCAAGAGAAAACTCTCCTTCTGGTAAATGTCTTTCCCTATTGTTCCTAGAAGATTCCTGCATGTATTATGGGTCACCCTACCCTTGAAGGGCCCCACCCTGTTATCAAGGTTTTCCCTCCTTTCCTCCCAAGTATTTGGTATAATTAACATGCAATATTATTTTCAGATGTACAGCATAATAATTCAATATTCGTATGTATTGTGAAATGATCACAGTAAGTCTAGTTAACACCGGTCCCTATATATAGTTACAGAATTTTTTTCTTGTGATAACTTTACAGTTTACTCTTAGCAACTTTCAAATATGTAATAAAGTATGAAGTATAGTTGCCATGCTGTACATTACATCCTCACATCTTAGTTGATAACTGGAAGTTTGTACCTTTTGTCTTTCTTCAGCCATTTTGCCTATACCATACCTCGCCTTTAGCAAAACACCCATCTGTTTTTTTAAGATTTCAGATATAAGTGAGATCATATGGTATTTTTGTTGCCCAAATTGTAGTTCCCAGGGCTCCAAATAAAACTCTTTGTTTTTTGCAGACTTGAATCTGATTGTTAGAAGCAGGAACCAAAGTGACTCACTTCTACCTCCAGAGCAGCCCCAAATGGGAATAATTCCCCTATAAGAGTCCCTTGGACTCTGTCATTTCTTTGTGATTTGGGTCATGACTTACTCATGGTCCCAGACTCTCATTTTGGCAGAGGTACTAAATGCCTTTACTTGGGTATCCTCTGTTGCAGGCTTTATCTGGAAAGGGAATCCTTCATTGTGGTAAGTACTCCCTTATGGGGAGTTTGGTTTCTAAGGGCACTGCCAAAGGGCAACTGCTGTGCAGAAGTCACTCATCTTAGGTTTAAAACCTACAGGCCCTCCTCTTGTAAATTTGTTGCTTTGGATTTAAATCACCTATGACAACTTGAAACTGTTTGCCCACTTTCGGCTCATTTGAGACTTTTAAATGAGTTTATTTGCATGCTCAATTGGAGAAAAGGTTTAGAACAGGACAAAAAGAATGCAAATCATATTTCAACTGGTATTTTCAGGCCTCCAAACATAATAGTGAATCCACTATTGCTTCTCTCAGAGAAACCAACTCGCAATGATCTCAAAGGATTTCCAAATTGGAAAAATCCTCTGAGGCTTCTGAGAGCTCTCTCTCCTTGGCTTCCTCTGCTTCTTCCTTTTCCTCTCAGTGTCCATCACAAGGCTCTCCTCCTTGCTGTCCATCTGTCTCTGAACTTTTTATAACACTGAGATTGACCCCCCCCTACAGAAGGCTAGTCATATTGCCCTCCTGTAATGACAGCCCCTTTTAAAGCCAGGTCCATTGAGGATGGCCCCAAAACAATCACATACACCCCTTGGACTAAGGCAGAATTATATGCTAAGGACTTCCCAATGTTGAAGAGGATTCCATTGAGTTTGCCAGACAATTTGGCCTCCTCCCTGAAACATATCAGCCTGGCTATTCAGATTTATATCATTAGACAGAACCTCACACACAAGCAGATATATTAAAGAACGGATGGAAGATGTTGATTGGAAAGATCTTACTGGTGATATTTCTAGAGTAGGCACAGGGGGACAAGCAGATGTTCAAACGTTGGCTAATAATCTCCACAAATTCCCATTTTATTTCTTAGTCATAATGACTGGCATGTTATTCAAAAATGCATCAACAGCCTGATGAAAGAGTCTATGATCATTACAGCGATTTTGAAAAAATTTTCAAATTTCTGACATTAAGGACCTGACAGATAATGCTGCCAGTTTATTTAACACTGTCAATTTATTTAACTCTAACATTACAGCAGGATTACAAGATGAATTCCTATCTTGATTTCCACTCAGTTTTCCCTCAAACCACTGACCACACTAAGGAATGTCAGAGTCCGAGTTCCATAAAGAGGACAAGCCGTGACAAGTTCTCCAGGCAACCTGGTTTGCAGCTCCAGGTTCAGCTGAGAGTCTGGAGAACAGCCTGACACATTGGGAGAAAACTCAGACTCACATCAATGTGTTCCTGACTTCAGCCCTTCAGCACACCAAAGGGAAGAAACCCAAACACCCTGAGTCTGAGAGCCAGAGGTGTGGGAGGTGACCCTGATGACCCAGGCCAAAATAAACATTGTGCATGTAATCAACATCCATTGGGTCTTGCCTGGGGTAAGAGATACAAAAACACTCTTCCATAGAAGCAAGAAGGTCAAAAACCTCACCTGGATGATCTCAAGTACTTTGGGAAGAGAAGGAACTTTGAGATCAAAGGATCAGGATTGTCAGGAAGATAAGAATGAAAGGAGGACCTAGGCTTACCCAGTAGGGGCTTGGATGATGAGGGTCCCAACCTGCCCCTCCCTCACCCATATGCATACATCCCTGTAGGCAAAAGTCCAATTAAAATCGCTTTTGAAACATTACCGTTAGAGAGTCAGGAGAGAATCAGGTTCAACCACACTCCTGGATTAGATTCTGCCAAGGACTGCAAGCAGAAGAGGGTTTTAAGAACATGTTGCTCTTTTCTCACTGATTCAACCCTGTTTTCAGTGGGAAGAAAGCACACAAGAAACCAGGTATCACTACAGAGGATGAGAGCTGAAAGAGTTGGAAGAATGTTAGAAGAATTACACTCTTCCCACCAAAAAAAGCAGAAAATGCTCAAATCAAATAAATACTGTTCTAGAACCCAGAGAGAAGGATATTGTTCAAATAATAAATGTAAAAAAGTTAAATTCTCAGATTATATTTCTCCCCATGAACTAAGAAAGTGAGGTGTGTACCACCAGTTGACATTAAACTAATCATGCAGGTCTAGAAACCTAATACATGAGCAGCCATTTTATCCCAATGAAAAAAAAATGAATTGTAGATTTCTTTCAACATATGACTTACAAAATCTCATCATCTAAGGCAGATCTAATTAGAGATCATTAAACAATGCACATGCATCTTATAGCAGATTTAAAACACATGAGACTTAAGTAAAACAATACTTAGAATCCAGTGAAAGTAAAATATTATCCCATTATCAGAGTTCTGAGACATTTTTTGTCAGGTACTACTGGGAAGTAGAAATGGAGGCAGTACTTAATCTGAAGAATCTATTTGTAGGAGAGGAAAAGCCACAGTCATAAAAAGATGGATGTTGGGACTTCAGCTATGGAATCATCATAGCCTTACTCCATAGGTACAGAGCCCATCCCTCTTTCTCTGAAAGGAAAGCCTAAGAGGCTTGACATTCTTCTGGGATGAATGAGTGGCAGAGGCTAGGCATGATCCATGCCACATTCTTTGTGCCCACTTGTTTTGGGCACAGCCTGGAGGACAGCAACATGCCTGCTGCCTGCAACCCACTGCGAGCTCCTGATTCAATCTGTTTTTCAGCCCTTTCAAAGTCTCAGAGTGATGCTCAGCGTCAGGCATACTGCACATTCCCCATTTCAAGCAGCCCTGATGGGTGCTCCGTTGATAGGAGCTGCAAAAAGTCATCATTGAGACAGCTCCCAACTGAGTAAGACTCTTTTTGCAGCTCTGATTTCTGAGGAAGAACGGAATTCAGAATCAAAATGAGGAGCCACTTTCAACTTCAGACATCTCATCTCATGGTACTGAAGAGCAACCTCAACCCCTTGTGACGCCAACTGTCCAAGCTCTGATCTGCCTCCCTCTGAGGGTTAGCCAGGGCACAGAGCACCTCAGAAGCACAGCGATCTTATCACTGAGGACCAAGAGCAAGTACTATGTCCACTGGTTACATTCTCAATGGAAGCATTTCTGGCTCATAATTGTGCCTCACTTAAGTTAAGCCCAGCACATGGTACTATGGTGGCAGGAATAGTTTCAGAGCTGTCTGCTCCGTAAATCTTGGATCGGTCCCCCACCTTCTCAGAGAAGGTGTTGATGTCGACTATCTGAGGCACTGTCCCCAGCCTGTCTGGAACAACCCTATTTCTGCCAAAAGCATCCATTTAAAGAATTGCAGAGGACACCTAGTTACAAACTTTCTGCATTCAGTCCTTTGCTTCCTCCATGTGAATGTACGATGCTACTCCTTGAGACATCACAGCTTCCTCAGAGCAGAGAGCCAAGTGTTTCAGAACCCTGAGGAGAAGACAGTGCCCCAAGGCAGCAGGCAATATTCCGCAAGTAATCTAGTTCCACTGATAATTGTCTGGGGTAAGTTGAAGAGCTAACCTTTTCCAGGAGGCAACTGTATAATGAGAAACATCACCTTGACCATCCCAAGTACTCTAGGATGGAAAAAAACCCCTTATTGAGACAAAGCAATAGAGATGTCAAGTAGACAAGAGCAAAACATCCACAAGGCTCTATCCAGTATGGTCTCATGATGTGCATCATACACTCCCTACACACAGAGACCTGTGATCAGAAGTCAAAGCAAAATAGTTTTGTAAGAATTTTCCCCAATAATGTGAGCACAGTGGAATAAGCACTTCCAGAATGGTAGAGTAAGGATCTCTAAAGATCTTCCTACATAAAAGCAGTGAGCAAAATGACAAAACTGTCAGTTAATTTTTCCAGTACTCTGGAAGTTAACCAGATGCTTCCAACAATCCAAAGTGTTTATTCCAGAAAAAAATGTACCTAATAATTATTAAGAACAGTGAGCTTTTTGGCATTCTAACTTGTCTTTTTCCAGTCTTCTCCCCAATTCCACAGTAGACTTGAAAACCAACAGCCTCACAACCATTGTAGCTGCAAAAAATGTCAGCCTATCAGCCTTTGTAGGGGCAAATTGAGTCTGGATCTTCATAAAAGTCCCTTGCCCTGAAATTAGGACAATTTGACCTGTCTAGCACTACCCAGTAAAAGCCCTATTCTGGGATTGGCTTTAGTTGACCTTACTTAGAGGTGGCTCACTGAAAACAGTTCTATTCCCAATGTTCTTATCAAAAAAAAATTTTTTTTTGACCCATCTGGTAATGCTACATCCGTGTTAAGAGATAACAGGATGATAGGGGAAAAAAAGAAAAAAAAAAACTTGGACAGAAAGGAGATGTTCATACGGGCTTTGAAAAAAGCTCCAGCATTATTTCTGGGACTTCAGAAAGCCACATATAGGTGCATAGCTGTGCACACACCAAAAAAAGATCCAAGAAAGCCCTAATCTCTTACTTCTTGCTGACCTTGAGGCTCTCACAGTGGAGAGTAAAGGCTAAGGCAGAGTTACAACTGCCAGATAATTAAAGTTGTGCCCCATATACACAGCATTTCATCCACGACTGGAAGACTTGTTGGTCCAAAACATTTAAGGAAACAGCTGTCTAATCGTTAGGTGATTAAGATAACAGTTAAATGGCTGAACATGCAGAATTAAGATCTTGCATAATTAGTCAGAAAAGCCAGGAAAACAAACCCTGGGCGTAAAGGAATCTGATCTCCAGACCTGTCCATCATTTAAAATATCCAATTTAACAAAATTGAGGCATACAGGGGCTTCCCTGGTGGCGCAGTGGTTGAGAGTCTGCCTGCCGGTGCAGGGGACACGGATTTGTGCCCCGGTCTGGGAAGATCCCACATGCCGCGGAGCAACTGGGCCCGTGAGCCAAAATTACTGAGCCTGCGCGTCTGGAGCCTGTGCTCCGCAACAAGAGAGGCTGCAATAGTGAGAGGCCCGCGCACCGCGATGAAGAGTGGCCCCCGCTCTCCACAACTAGAGAAAGCCCTCGCACAGAAACGAAGACCCAACACAGCCAAAAATAAATAAATAAAGCAAACTGTCAACAAGTAAAAATAAACACTATTATATTTAAAAAAATAATTGGAAGTAAAAAAAAAAATTGAGGCATACAAATAAATATTCTCATACACAGGGGAAAATTTAGTCAGTAGACACTGTCCTGAGGAAATCCAGGTTTGTACTTACCATAAAAAAAAAACTTAAGTGAGTTATTTTAAGTACTTTCAAAGAGGTAAAAGATATCATGTGTAAAGGAACATGAGAACAAATGTCATATCAATTAGAGAAAGTCAATAGAAATGATTTTTAATGAACTATATAAATTCTGGTGTTGAAAAGTATAACAAATTTACTTGAGGGACTCAATAGCAGGCATGAGCTGGTAGAAGAATGAATCAGCAAACTTGAAGATAGGTTGATCGAGGTTATAGTCTGGGAAAATAAGAAATTAACAGAGCCTCAGACACCTATGAATATAAGCATCGAGTATTCCAGCATATACATAATGGTAGTCCAAGAAGGAGAGAAGAATATTTGAAGAAATGGCTGTAAACTTCCCAAGATGACCAAACATTTGACACAGCCAAGAAGTTCAATCACCTCCAAAACTGGATAAACTCGATCTACAGGTAGACTCATCATAGTCCAACTGTTTAAAGACAGAACCTTGAAAAGAACAAGTGAAGAGCAGTGCTTCTCCTACAAGGAAGCCTCTATAAGATTAACAACCTATTTCTCAGAGATCATAGATACAAGAGGGCACTAGAACCACATGTCCAAAATGCTGAAAAAGATTTTCAAACAAAAATTCTTTACACAATGAAACTATCCTTCAGAAATGGATTATCACTTCCAGATAAACAAAAACAGATAAATGAGGTGAAATCTCTTCTCTTATCCCACTTTCCCATCCTTGACTAGACCAGTTGTGGTACAAAACCGGACAGAACCCACATTTTCCCTATAATGGCTTCTTTTCAGACTCATAGCCTGGGATAACTTGGCCCTTGAATTGATGGTCCCTTCAATCAATCTCTAGTTTATTCCTTCACAGAAAGGAACGTCAGAGAAACTGAAAGGAATAAACATGAACTCGAGCAGGCTGGAACGGCTCAGCTGACCATTCCTGCAGGAAGGGAGGCATAGTTATTCTCCCAAGGTAGGAGCAACTTGTGGTAGATGAGGGGGTGTGGAAACTATGTCACTGGCAAGGCCCTTTCTTATGATCCCTTCAGTAAGAGGGAACCACTTAAACACATTGGCACTTGCTTTAAGTTGCCAGGCATCTGTCCCTGGGTTAATATACAAGAAGAGATTGGATTTCAGTTCACTTTAAATAGAGTACCTGAACTGGTCCTGATGCAACTGAAAGTGGAAAAGAGGGAATGTTTTCCTGTCCAGGCAAATTGCAAAAACAGCACTGCAGTGAGCAAGATCGAGGGTTATTTCTAGAAAAGGTTCATAACTACATAGTTCTTTTGGATGTGGCTCCTCTCTTGTATGGTGCCACCAAATTCCTCCTTGCTCAAAGTCTGACTGCTTCGTGTAGTGGGACTGCTCACTCCCATAGAGCAGACGAAGAAATAACAGGGCAAACCCAACAAAGCACCTCCCTGTTTGGAAATCCTCAGTGGAACTTGACCATTAAACATACTTGGGTCTCAGAGGAGCGCACACGCACAGCAGTGCTCCCACCGACCCCCAGACCTGTGAGGATGAGAACTGACAGTCTGTTATAGAGCCCTGAGGTTTGGGTATTGTTTGCTAACTGGCTCAGAAGCTGTCCATGAGAGAATCTTGTCATCCAGCACTGCCTCGTGGAGTTGTGGTTCCTCCTGAAGTACTAGTTTCTCCCAGGAAAGACTGGTTTAAGTTCCACAGTAAATAGTGCAGTGCGGATCATTGCGTGTTAACACCACTCACTGTTAGGTTGTGAACTCCGCTTTTACCTTTGGGCAAGACAGAGTGGGAAACATTCCAGAGTAGAACAAAAACCACCCTGGGATGCAGTAATTAGGCCACCCTCCAAGTGTCAGCCAAATGATTGAGAAAGGTAGAGTGGACCATTTCTGACTTCAAGAGAAAACCCTCCTTCTGGTAAATGTGTTTCTCTATTGTCCCTAGAAGGTTCCTGTGTGTATTATCAGTCACCCCATCCTTGAAAAGCTCCCCCTGTGGTCAAGGTTTCACCTTTCTTCCTGTCTTTCCTTCCTGTGTACTGTGGTATTAATAATGTACAATGTTATAGTTTCAGATGTACAGCATAATGATTCAATATGAGTGTTGTGAAATAATCATTACAATTCATCTAGTCACTATACATAGTTACAAAATTTTCTTGTGATGGTGACTAAGGTTTACTCTTTTAGTAACTTTCAAGTATGCAATACAGTATTAAGTACAGTTGTCATGCTGTACATTGCATCATCATGACTTATAACTCCAAGTTTGTACCTTGACTTTCTTCAGCTGCTTTGCCTACACTTACCCCTGCCCCCCACTGCTGGCAAAACACCCATCTGTTTTCTATGAACTTTTTTTTTTTAAGATTCCACATATAATGAGATCATCTGGTATTTGTGTCTCCTGTAGTTCTTAAGGCTCCAAAAAATCTGTTCTTTGAAGACTTGATCCTGCTTATCAAGGCACATTTTGATGAGTGCCTCGATTCTGACTCTTTGGCTCCCTCTTCTGACACCATCAAGTCTAAGTGACTCACCTCTACCTCCAAGGGCTTCCCCAGACACAAGTGAGGTGCCTACAACAGTCCGTTGTGCTCCATCATTTCCTTGGTGGCTTTGGGTCATGGGAGTAGGTCATCTTGGTCCAAGCCTCCCATTTTGGTTAAGGTTCTAAGCCTTTATTTGGGTGACCTCTGTTGCTGAGTTTATATGGAAAGGGAATCCTTCATCTTCGAGAATACTCAGTTACAGGGAGTTCGGTGTCTAAGGGCACTGCTTATGGGCAGCTGCCGTCCAGGACTCTGGCTCACCTTATGTTTACAACTTACAGGCCCTCCTCTTCTCAGTTTGTTGCTTTGGACTAAGATCACCCATGACAGCTTGAAACTGTTGGCCCACTTGCTGCTCATTTGAGATTCCTAAGAGAGTTTATTTGCACGCTCATTTGGAAAAAAGCTACAGAACACCACAAGAAGAATGCAAGGTATATTTCAGTAGGAATTTTGAGGGCTCCAAACAAAATAGTGAATCTACTATTGCTTCCCTCAGAGAAACTAACTCAATTATCTCAAAGGATTTGCAAATTAGAAAAATCTTCTAAGGCTTCTGAGAGCCCTCCCTCCCTGCCTCCCTCTGCTCCTTGCTGTTCCTCTCAGTCTCCACCACAAGGCTCTTCTTGTTATCGGTCTTCCTGAACTTCCTTTGATAACACCTAAATTGATCCCACACAGAAGGCTAGTCCCATTGCCCTCCAGTAATGACTGCCCCATTTAAAGCCAGGTTCAGTGAGGACGGCACCAAAACAATCATATACCTCTTGGACTAAGGCAGAATTACTTGCATAGCTAAGGACTTCCCAATAGTAAGAGGATTCCATTGAGTGTCCAAGACAATCTGATCTCCTCACTGAAACATATCAGCCTGCCTACTCGGATTTTTATCAACTAATACATCTGCTTGTGGGACAGCTTATGTCTAAAGTAGGGATGGAAGCTATTGACTGGAAAGATCCGACTGATGATTTTTTTAGAGTGAGCACAAGGGGACAAGCAGATGTTTAAAAGTTGGCTGAAGGTCTCCACAAATTCTCAACTATCTCCTAAGTCTGTTGAGTGGTGTGTTATTCAACAATGCATGAGCCTGATGAAAGTGTCTGGTTACGGCCATCTTGAAAAATTCAAAACTCTGGCTGTTTCATCTGTCAGGTCCTTAATGTCAGTCTATTTAACTCTACCTTTACAGCAGGGTTAAAAGATACTTTAAGTACCTTAGTTAAACAACATTCCTTAACATGGATTATTCTGAGACCTCATGAATGTGCTACTCTAGTTGCACAGCTTTCTCAGGCTCTTGCCCAAAAATCTAAAGAGAAAGCTACCAGAGCCATGGATTCTCAGATCCAAGTGGCTCAACTCAAACTTTCAGCTGAAATAATTGTCCACCAAACCAAAATTTGAAGGCTTTCTTGGTACTCCTGAGGATGTATGCCATTATTGCAAGAAACCAGGACACTTTAAGACAGCCTTCATCTGATAGAAGAATTAGCATGGTGGGGGGGGACTTCAAGACGGGGAGGAATAAGACATGGAGATCACCTTCCTCTCCACAAATACATCAAAATTACACCTACATGTGGAACAACTCCTACAGAACACCTACTGAACGCTGGCAGAAGACCTCAGACGTCCCAAAAGGCAAGAAAATCCCCACATACCTGAGTAGGGCAAAAGAAAAAAGAAAAAACAGAGACAAAAGAATAGGGACAGGACTTACACCTCTGGAAGGGAGCTGTGAAGGAGGAAAAGTTTCCACACACTAGGAAGCCCCTTCACTGGCAGAGATGGGGGTTGGCGAGGAGGAAGATTCAGAGCCATGGAGGAGAGTGCAGCAACAGGGGTGCAGAGGGCAAAGAAGAGAGATTCCCGCACAGAGGATCAGTGCCGACCAGCACTCACAAGCCCAAGAGGCTTGTCTGCTCATCCACCGGGATGGGTGAGGGCTGGGAGCTGAGGCTCGGGCTTCGGAGGTCAGATCCCAGGGAGAGGACTGGGGTTGGCTAAGTGAACAAAGGCTGAAGGGGGCTAGTACACAACAGCTAGCTGGGAGGGAGTCCAGAAAAAGCTCTGGACCTACCTAGGAGGCAAGAGACCATTGTTTCAGGGTGCAAAAGGAGAGGGGATTCCTTCCCTGTCTACCCACAGAGGGCAGAACACCACCTAAATGAGATCCAGAGATGGGCATGAGCCATGGCTATCAGCTCAGACACCAGAGATGGGCATGAAACCCTAATACTGCTGCTGCAGCCCCCAAGAATCCTGTGTGCAAACACAGGTCGCTACCCATACCCACGCTGGGAGCCTGTGCAGCCCACCACTGCCAGGGTCCCGTGATCCAGGGACAACTTCCCTGGGAAAACACACAGCACACCTCAGGCTCTTGCAATGTTACGCCAGCCTCTGCTGCCACAGGCTCGCCCTGCATTCCAATTACAACTACCATAACCCTCCCTCCCCATGGCATGAGTGAGCCTGAGCCCCCAAATCAACCACTGCTTTAAACCCATCCTGTCTGGGTGGGAACAGAAGCTTGAGGGCAACCTACATGCAGAGATCAGGCCAAAACCAAAGCTGAACCCCAGGAGCTGTGTGAACAAAGAAGAGAAAGGGAAGTTTCTCTGTGTAGCCCCAGGAGCAGCAGATTAAATCCCCACAATGAACTTGATGTACCCTGAATCTGTGGAATACCTGAATAGATGGGGAATCAACCCAAAATTGAGGCGGTGGACTTTGGCACCAACTGTAGACTTGGGGTTTGCTGTCTGTGACTGATTTATTTCTGATTTTTGTTTATATTAGTATAGTTTTTGGTGTTTGTTATCACTGGTGGATTTGTTAACTGGTTTGGGTGCCCTTTTTTTTTTTTTACTACTTTTTTATTTTTATTATTTTATTATTTTTTCTTTTAATTCTCTTCTTTTTCTTTTCTTTATATTTATCTATTTTTTTATTTTTTTTATTTCTTTTTTTTTTTCCCTTTTCTTCTGAGTCACCTGGCTGACAGGGTCTTGACACTCCAGCCTGGTGTCAGGCCTGAGCCTCTGAGGTGGGAGAACTGAGTTCAGGACACTGGACCACCAGAGACCTCCCAGGCCCATGCAATACCAATCGGTGAGAGTTCTCCAAGAGATCTTCATCTCAACACTAAGACCCAGCTCCACCCAACAGCCAGCAAGCTCCAGTGCTAGAAGCCCATGCCAAACAACTAGTAAGACAGGAACACAACCCCACCCATTAGCAGAGAGGCTGCCTAAAATAATACTCAGTTCACAGACACCCCAAAACACAACACCAGACACAGCCCTGCCCACCAGAAAGACAAGATCCAGCCCCACCCACCAGAACACAGACACCAGTACCCTCCACAACCCACTGAACCAACCTTACCCAATGGGGGCAGACACCCAAAACAACAGGGACTACAAACCTGAAGGCTGTGAAAAGGAGACCCCAAACACAGTAAGTTAAGCAAAATGAGAAGACAGAAATATGCAGCAGATGAAGGAGAAAGGTAAAAACCCACCAGACCAAACAAATGAAGAGGAAACAGGCAGTCTACCTGAAAGAAAATTCAGAGTAATGATAGGAAAGATGATCCAAAATCTTGGAAATAGAATAGAGAAAATACAAGAAACATTTAACAAGGACCTAGAAAAACTAAAGAGCAAACAACAACGAACAACACAATAAATGAAATTTAAAATTCTCTACAAGGAATCAAGAGCAGAATAACTGAGGCAGAAGAATGGATAAGTGACCTGGAAGATGAAATAGTGGAAATAACTACTGCAGAGCAGAATAAAGAAAAAAGAATGAAGGACAGTCTCAGAGACCTCTGAGACAAACATTAAATGCACCAACATTTGAATTATAGTGGTCCGAGAAGAAGAAGAGAAAAAAAAAGGGTCTGAGAAAATATTTGAAGATATTATAGTTGAAAACTTCCCTAACATGAAAAAAGAAATAGCCAATCAAGTCCAGGAAGTGCAGAGAGTCCCATAAAGGATAAATCCAAGGAGAAACATGCCAAGACATATATTAATCAAACTATTAAAAATTAAACACAAAGGAAACATATTAAAAGCCACAAGGGAAAAGCAACAAATAACATACAAGGGAATCCCCAAAAGGTTAACAGCTGATCTTTCAGCAGAAATTTTGCAAGCCAGAAGGGACTGGCAGGACATATTTAAAGGGATGAAAGGGGAAAACCTAAAACCAAGATTACTCTACCAGCAAGGATCTCATTCAGACTCGACGGAGAAATTAAAACATTTACAGACAAGCAAAAGTTAAGAGAATTCAGCACCACCAAACCAGCTTTACAACAAATGTTAAAGGAACCTCTCTGGGCAGGAAATACAAGAGAAGGAAAAGACCTAAAAAGGCAAACCCAAAACAATTAAGAAAATGGTAATAGGAAATACATATCAATAATTACCTTAAATGTAAATGGATTAAATGCTCCAACCAAAAGACATACACTGGCTTAATGGATAGAAAAAAAAAGACCTGTATATATGCTGTCTACAAGAGACCCACTTCAGACCTAGGGACATATACAGACTGAAAGTGAGGGGATGGAAAAAGATATTCCATGCAAATGGAAATCAAAAGAAAGCTGGAGTAGCAATTCTCATAACAGACAAAATTGACTTTAAAATAAAGACTATTACAAGAGACACAGAAGGACACTACATAATGATCAAGGGATCAATCCAAGAAGATATAACAATTGTAAATATTTATGCGTTCAACATAGGAGCACCTCAGTACATAAGATAAATGCTAACAGCCATAAAAGGGGAAATCTACAGTAACACAATCATAGTAGGGGACTTTAACACCCCACTTTCACCAATGGACAGATCATCCAAAATGAAAATAAGGAAACACAAGTGTTAAATAACACATTAAACAAGATGGACTTAATTGATATGTATAGGACATTCCATCCAAAAATAATGGAATACACTTTCTTCTCAAGTGCTCATGGAACATTCTCCAGGATAGATCATATCTTGGGTCACAAATCAAGCCTTGGTAAATTAAAGAAAATTGAAATCGAATCAAGTATCTTTTCTGACCACAATGCTATGAGACTAGATATCAATTACAGGGTAAAAAACTGTAAAAAATACAAACATATGGAGGCGAAACAATATGCTACTAAATAACCAAGAGAATGCTGAAGAAGTCAAAATGAAAAAATACCTAGAAACAAATGACAATGAAAACACAATGACCCAAAACTTATGGGATGCAGCAAAAACAGTTCTAAGAGGGAAATTTACAGCAATACAATCCTACCTCAAGAAACAAGAAACATCTCAAATAAACAGCCTAACTTTATAACTAAAGCAATTAAAGACAGAAAAACAAAAACAAAAAAAAACCCCAGGTTAGCAGAAGGAAAGAAATCATAAAAATCAGATCAGAAATAAATGAAAAAGAAATGAAGGAAATGATAGCAAAGATCAATAAAACTAAAAGTGGGTTCTTTGAGAAGATAAACAAAATTGATAAACCATTAGCCAGACTCATCAAGAAAAAATGGGAGAAGACTCAGGTCAACAGAATTAGAGATGAAAAAGGAGAAGTAACAACTGACAGTGCAGAAATACAAAGACTCATGAGAAATTACTACAAGCAACTATATGCCAATAAAATGGACAACCTGGAAGATATGGACAAATTCTTAGAAAAGTACAACCTTCCAAGACTGTTTTCTATTTCTTCCTGGTACAAACAGACCAATCACAAGCACTGAAATTGAAACTGTGATTAAAAATCTTCCAACAAACAAAAGCCCAGGACCAGATGGCTTCACAGGTGAATTCTATCAAACATTTAGAGAAGAGCTAACACCTATCCTTCTCAAACTCATCCAAAATATAGCAGAGGGAGGAAGACTCCCAAACTCATTCTATGAGGCCACCATCACCCTGATACCAAAACCAGACAAAGGTGTCACAGAAAAAGAAAACTACAGACCAATATCACTGATGAACATAGATGCAAAAATCCTCAACAAAATACTAGCAAGCGGAATCTAACAGCACATTAAAAGGATTATACACTATGATCAAGTGGGGTTTATCACAGGAATGCAAGGATTCTTCAATATAGGCAAATCAATGTTATACACCATATTAACAAACCGAAGGATAAAAACCATATGATCATCTCAATAGATGCAGAAAAAGCTTTCAAGAAATTCAACAACCATTTATGATAAAAACTCTCCAGAAAGCAGGCATAGAGGGAAATTACCTCAACATAATATAGGCCATATATGACAAACCCACAGCCAACATCATTCTCAATGGTGAAAAACTGAAACCATTTTCTCTAAAATCAGGAACAAGACAAGGATGCCCAGTCTCACCACTATTATTCAACATAGTTTTGTAAGTTTTAGCCACAGCAATCAGAAGAAAACGAAACAAAAGGAATCCAAATTGGAAAAGAAGTAAAGCTGTCACTGTTTGCAGATGACATGACACTATACATAAAGAATCCTAAAGATGCTACTAGAAAACTACTAGAGCTAATCAATGAATTTGGTTAAGTAGCAGGATACAAAATAAATGCACAGAAATCCCTTGCATTCCTATACATTAATGATGAAAAATCTGAAAGAGAAATTAAGGAAACACTCCCATTCACCACTGCAACAGAAAGAAGAAAATATGTCAGAATAAACCTTCCTAAGAAGACAGAAGACCTGTATGCAGAAAACTATAAGAAACTGATGAAAGAAATTAAAAATGATACAAACAGATGGAGAGATATACCATGTTCTTGGATTGGAAGAATCAACATTGTGAAAATGACTATACTACCCAAAGCAATCTACAGATTCAATGCAATCCCACTCAAAATACCAATGGCATTTTTCACAGAAGTAGAAAAAATTTTTTTCACAATTTGTATGGAAACACAAAAGACCCTGAATAGCCAAATCTATCTTGAGAAAGAAAAATGCAGCTGGAGGAATCAGGCTCCTGGACTTCAGACTATACTACAAAGCTACTGTAATCAAGACAGTATGGTACTGGCACAAAAACAGAAATATAGATCAATAGAACAGGATAGAAAGCCCAGGGATAAACCCACACACATATGATCACCTTATCTTTTATAAAGGAGGCAAGAATATACAATGGAGAAAAGAGAGCCTCTTCCATAAGTGGTGCTGGGAAAACTGGACAGCTACATGTAAAAGAATGAAATTAGAACGCTTCCTAACACCATACACAAAAATAAAGTCAAAATGGATTAAGGACCTTAATGTAAGGGCAAACACTATGAAAACTCTTAGAAGAAAACACAGAAAAAATAGTCTTTGGCATAAATCACAGCAAGATCCTTTTTGACCCACCTCCTAGAGAAATGGAAATAAAAGCAAAAATATACAAATGGGACCTAAGGAAATATAAAAGCTTTTGCACAGCAAAGGAAAACATAATCAAGACAGAAAGATAACCCTCAGAATGGGAGAAAATATTTGCAAACGAAGCAACTCACAAAGGATTAATCTCCAAAATATACAAGCATTTCATGCAGCTCAATAGCAAAAAATAAAAAACAACCCAATACAAAAATGGGCAGAAGACCTAAATAGACGTTTCCCAAAGAAGATATACAGATTGCCAACAAACACATGAAAGGATGCTCAACGTCACTAATAATTAGAGAAATGCAAATCAAAACTACAATGAGGTACCACCTCACACCAGTCAGAATGGCCATCATTGAAAAATCTATAAACAATAAATGCTGGAAAGGGTGTGGAGAAAAGGGAACCTTCTTGCACTGTTGGTGGGAATGTAAACTGATGCAGTCACTATGGAGAACAATATTGAGGTTCCTTAAAAAACTAAAAATAGAACGACCATACGACCCAGCAATTCCACTACTGGGCATATACCCTGAGAAAACCATACTTCAAAAAGAGTCATGTACCACAAGGTTCATTACAACTCTATTTACAATAGCCAGGACATGGAAGCAATCTAAGTGTCCTGCAACAGATGAATGGATAAAGAAGATGTGGCATATATATACAATGGAATATTACTCAGACATAAAAAGAAATGAAATTGAGTTATTTGTGGTGAGGTGGATGGACCTAGAGGCTGCCATACAGAGTGAAGTAAGTCAGAAAGGAAAACAAATACCGTATGCTAACACATATATATGGAATCTAAAAAAAAAAAAAGGTTCTGAAGAACCTAGCAGCAGGACAGGAATAAAGGGGCAGATGTAGGGAATGGACTGAGGACACGGGGAGGTAGAAGGGTAAGCTGGGAGGAAGTGAGAGAGCAGCACTGACATATATACACTACCAAACGTAAAAAAGATAGCTAGTGGGAAGCAGCTGCATCCCACAGGGAGATCAGCTCGGTGTTCTGTGACCACCAGAGGGGACCACAGGAGGGAGGGAGGGGATATATGTATATATAGCTGATTCACTTTGTTATACAGCGGAAACTAACACAACATTATAAAGCAATTATATTCCAATAAAGATGTTAAAAAAAAAAGAATTAGCACATAAAGGACAGAAAATATCAAAAGCTTCAGTTTTTTAAAATGCAGGTGAAGTATTTAGACCTGTGATATTCAAACAGGGTGCTACTATTAGACCCTAACTGCATTGGAGGTATCCTGTCTTTCTCTCCCTGAAACCAAGATATAATTAAAAGGACTTTTAGGATGAGCAGGATACTGTAGAATTTAGATTCCTAATTTCTTTATTATGACTCAGTCTTTATACAGTGTCTTTAAGGCTGAACAAGCAGAGCCTTTAGACTGGACCGTGGAATCTGAAACTGCATTTGAAAGGATCAAGGATAGCCTCCATGACCCCCCTGCTTTAGGGCATCCCAATTATAAACTGCCTTTCTTCTTTGTACATGAAAGAAGGAAACACTGGGAGTCTTAGCCCAATGACATGGACAGAGACCTGTTGGATATTACAGTCAACAGGTAGATCCAGCAGCCAAAGAGCTGCCTCCCTGTATGCAAGCAACTGCTGCCACAGCAAACATATTACAGGCTGTTGAGAAAATTGTCATGGGCTCCCCACTGACAGTATGCATTCTCCATTCAGCCAATGGCCTACTTAATCTCACAGTCAGAGTCTACCAGCAGACCAACCTCTTACAAAATCCTTTTGCTGTCCTCTCCAAATGTAATTACTGCTCACTGCAACACTTTGAGTCCTGCTACTTTTCTCCCTCTTCCATACAAGGGAACTCTTTATAACTGCTTGACATTGACCAGTCAGTTGCTAACTCCTCATAGATTTACAGAAGACACCCCTGGATAATACAGAAATAATCTGGTTTACTGATGGGTCATATCTAAAGAACGGAACTGGACATACAGCTGGATATGCTACAGTATCTTTAACTGAAAGTATAGAAGCTAAACCCTTATTGGAGGCCACTTCTGTCCAGGAAGCAGAGCTTTTTGCTCTAGCTGAGTTTGCTTTTTAGCCAAAGACAAAACAACTAACATACATACTGATAGTATATATGCCTTTGGTGTAGTTCATGATTTTGGTGTGCTCTGGAAACAAAGGTTTCTTGACCTCTTCTGGGCAGAAGATTTAAAACATGTTTTAAAGAGATATGGGAACATATGTATATGTATAACTGATTCACTTTGTTATAAAGCAGAAACTAACACCATTGTAAAGCAATCATACTCCAATAAAGATGTTTAAAAAAATAAATAAGTCATCAGAAACCTTAAAAAAAAAAAACCTTATGGATTCCATCCTGAGGCCTAAATCTTTGCCTATTTCAAAAACTTCTGGGCATTCTCTGGCAAACATAGAGGAAAGCAAAGGAGATCCCTTGGCTGCTGCTGCTAAGTCTGCTGTCCTCCAGATTCCTGGTAGAATTAGCCCTAACTCCATTGCCTCTGAAGATTTTTGGAGTCATAA
Organism: Hyperoodon ampullatus; assembly: GCF_949752795.1. Classification (NCBI taxonomy): domain Eukaryota; kingdom Metazoa; phylum Chordata; class Mammalia; order Artiodactyla; family Ziphiidae; genus Hyperoodon; species Hyperoodon ampullatus. The sequence continues at coordinate 162,796,431 of NC_136914.1, read as the reverse complement.
AAGATAAACATATGGTGGCTCAACAGTTGGCTACCCAACATGACAAAGAAAAATGGGTAAAAGAAAGTTGCAGGTTTGATTCTAAGAGGAGGCTATGGATTCAGTCCTAATGGCCAACCTGTTCTCACTGATTGCCTAGAAGAACAAATCTTGAATCACACACAGAAATTAACTCATTGGAACACTGATAACAGGTATCTTAAGGAAAAACAATATGACTGGAAGCCATCCCCAAAGGTGGCCTCCTGAGTATCAGAGATGTCAAATTTATTCAAAATATAACCTAGAAGAGTCTATTCATACACCTATGGGACATTTTTCTCTCCCCTCAGGACCCTTAGAGATATGGCAAGTGGACTTCAGTTGTTTCCCTCTCAAGGGTTTAAATATATTCGGTAGTGATTTTAGTATGTTCTCTCACTGTGTGGAAGCATTTCCATGTTGCAGAGTTACAGCCATGGCAGTTAGTAAAGTGCCATTAGAAAAAATTATCCCAACTTGGGGAATTCCCTACGAACTATGTAGAGACAGAGGCTCCCACTTTACAGGACAAATTTTAGTCTGTAACATTTGGCCAATTATGCAATGTTTTCACTGAGCTTACCTTCCCCAGTACTCTGGATTGGTAGAACACATCGATGAAATAATTAAACCTCAGCTGGCAAAATTCGTTGACTCATTTAGGCTGCCTTTGTCCAAAGTACTACCTTTGGTTTTGCTTAATCTAAGATCTACTCCCTCAGAAGAAAATAGACTGTTTTGCTTTGAAATGGTTACTAGCAGGATCCATGTGAATAGATGAAGGAAGGAATATATGAAGCTACTATGATTAAAGGAGATCTCACCTACTGCCAAGAATTAACTAAAGCCCTGAAATTTATACAAAGCTTGTAGAGCAACTTTCCATAGTACACTTCCTCAAAAGAAGAGGAAATGAAGCAAATGCCAAGCTGTAGGAACTACACTGAGGAAATCCAAGGAGGGAGAGAGTTGGCTTCAGTGGGAGAACCATCCTGTCCTTTCTCTGAAATTTTCTCCCATATTTCTGAGCTCATGAGAAAAATACCTAAGCATCCAGCTCTCCATCCATGAAGGCCCCATGGAGAAGAGCTACAAGATGCCCTCAGGTGTTCCTTGAGGGACCTAGCTCATTGACTCAACCAGGAGACACTCTGTTCCCCAAGGAAAATATAGCTGTGTCTGGAGACACTTGTCATGATAGACAAATGCTGCTCAACATCCTACAATGCACAGGACAGCCTTCCACAACAAAGAACCAGCCAGCCAGAAACATCCATACAAATGACGTTAGAAAGGCCTGACCTAGTCAGCTGCCTTTGAGATTAAGTCCAAATAATATGAAGTCTTTCGATGCTGCACAGCACAGGTAAAACCTTCAAGAGTTCTAAGACTCTTTACACTGAAGCAGCACACAAGGATAAAGCTCCACCTTGGCTGGTGAAAGCTTGTTCTTCAGAGACAAGATGAGCCACCTTCCACCTATTTCCTCAAAGTCTGCCAGAAGACCTCTCCCCTCCATCATGCACTGTTGCCCCAAGGGCTTGCACAAAGACAGTGAAGGTTAACAGAGTTGAAGGTTGCTCTATTTCCCTCTGGGGACACAATACAGTTGCCACACTGTGACATCTTGAAAGCTATGACTGGAGACCAACCTGCCTGTCATTCTTTGCACTGGAGGCCAGGTCTGGTGTGTTGGGTACAGGACTCAAACACCAGGACTCTTCTCCGTGGTCCTGCCCAGGTGCCCTTTGCTAAGCTTTGTCTTCACTTTCTGCATTCTTTCCACAAAACAGCAGACCAACACAGACAAGAGGCCCACAGGTGTGAACTCAGAATAAACTTCAATAGACCAAGGGATCCATGAAATACAGAGATCTTAACTTCAATGGCAATTGACAACTAAGATAGTTCTATTTCTTTGTACAAGATAACGTTAAGAAAACACTGGGTCCCGACACTTTGGTGGGAGAAGCCCCTGGGGCCTACACAATTGATGTCGTCTTAATGCTGCAGAGAGCTGCATTCAACGGCTGGAGGTGACCCTAATGGAACTTCATTGATCAACATAGAGGTCACCAGACCCTTGGCACAGATGAGCCACATACATAGAATCAAGCTAAAATATCCCTCCCATGTCTAATAAGGTTCAGATACTTCTAACTCTTCTGAAGCTTAAAGAACATGATCTCAAAGCTGCAGACAGCCAAGTCCCTTACCATAGAGAAAGCTAAGAAAATTACGTACATCAAGTAAAGATGATTGGAGGTCAAAGTTCAACCTGACTAGGTGACTTTCCCTCTAGAACAACAAGAGGCCCAGGGTGAAGTGAGCCATCGTCCTTTGTCTGCCCATGTGACTTTATTTTTGGGTTCAACATGAAAGGGGAAGATAAATAGACGTATTATGAAATATCAGGGTAACAGAGATCCTCAGAAGAGGGAGGGTAGAGACAGCAACCTTACAGCAATTCATGGGAGGGACTGTGAAACACTCAATCTTTCAAGGATAAGGGTATGTTTCCCTGTTTTCCATAAAGAGCCACCCAGATCTATGTTCCATGGTTCTGGACCCTGGGACCCCATCACTATGAATGCTATCATGTCTCTCTATGAAGGATCTGCTCAACTTTTTACACTCAGACCATCTGGGGGCAGGCTGCACCCCAGTATATGGTGAACCATATATCAGTCTTTGCTTAGACCCCTCAGCCCAGGGCAATCTACCCTTGATGCTAGTTCCAGATGTGTCTCTAGAGATGTGTTCTAGATCCCCTGATGGTCACCCAGTTCTTTTATCATGTATCGTACTCCTGGATTTCATCTGCTGAATACTGAATCAGCCCACCACCCAGTCTTCTGAGGTTCCCTAGAACAGTCTTGACTATGAACCTTCTGGGAACAGACTTACGAGAGCATCAGACAATGTTCAGTTTGGAGCCAATGGAGAGCAGGAGAAGACATGAACGATGCAGCGCAGGCTTGCGTGGAAGAAGAAAGTCCATCCTGAGGGGACACAACCTCTGAGCTCTGCAAGAGGGTGCTCTAAGGAAAAACCTGAATAGACCCTATGGTCTGATTTCAAGAACCCCCTCATGGAGAACAAGGAAAACCTTTCTTCTACCTTGAGTACCACAAACACCTAGAACAGAGCCATAGGCAGAGATGACTTTCAGTCAAATATTTGGGCAAGAAATGTAAAAGGAACCATAACATTATCTAAAGGCACCCTTCACCCTGGCAAAGTCCTCCTAGCAATCCCAAGACATCTCCAAGCTTTATCACTGAGAAGATGCATCCTAGTAAAATAGCTTGGATGCCAGAAGATCCATCACCTGCTTTTCCAGTAACATCTACCGATAAAGCCCAGTCACCACTCTACCCTCTCCCATCAGCCACTCTGGCCTACTGCTTCTAACCAGAGTACAGAATGGATGTATACCTCTGGGCCATCTCCAGGAGGCTTGTTAAGATACTTCTTGACACCAAGCACAGAAACCCCTGACATTAACAAGGACAGTGAGAACCAAGTTGTAGTCATCTGTCTATACAGAGAGACCACTTAATTAGAATTGGGTACATTCTCATATCTAGATTCACAACTGAAGGCCACTAAGCTCTGTTAAGGCTATAGACAGGTCTTCAGCACTGATGGTTTTGGGGTGAGGCCATGATCCGATTTTCCAGCTATGTTAGCATTCTCCCAAATTACCCAGACTTTCCTCATTAAGTGAAGGTAGTTAAGTATCCAAGAAACAAACTATGCTTCTTTTCAAACTACTTATGGTTAAGACAGGAGTTCTGGGTGATTCTTCTGGATGAGATGCTGTCAGCAGAGTAAACTTTTCACCAAAAGTTGACCACTAGCTAGTATCAGATAGTCTCCGGGAGGAAGTGACATTCCTGGTGAGCGGTGGTGTGTTCCTGGGATTTGGTCAATCCACCCTGTTCATCTGATATAATCAATTTGTGTGTGGCAATGGGTGAGGTGTCGCACAGAGCTACAGAGAGTCCCCAAATAAAGACTTGGAGCCTAGCAAGAAGATTGGGGGGTGTCTCTAGAAATGGGATAAAGGACCCAAAACCACACAAAGGCCCTTGATATCACTGTTTCAGTACAACCACCTCTATTGATTTTGTCTGCTTCTTATGCCAATCAGAAGGGATTCATCCAGATTTGCTTCCAACCCTGCAGTTCATCCCCTGAACTTTCCTTGAAGGACCTGTGGCCCTGGAATTGAGACTCACAGACCTAACAGGATGTAAAAGGAAATTTAACTAGATGAGAATAACCCCAGGACAAAAAGATCTGCCAAGATCTGCTTATTTCCAGATGGGCACACTATACACATCCTTCCTGAGATGTCTGCAGTGCTGCACCACTGATAATCCCTGCACTGGAAGTGCCTAGATGCTCATCCCCCTCTGGGAATGGCTCTTACTCCAATGAGAACTGCCTCAACCAAGACTCTGCCCCTTCCCTGGGGGAAGTCACATTCCTGGGCTGCTCTGAGGTATCCAGAGGTCCAGCCATGTTGCTCAGTTCAGGGCAACTCTGGAGGGCCATTCTTGCTCCAGAACTCCTCATGGGGCTGGTTGAAACTTCTGTTGAGGATACACAGTTGAACTTCTCCTTCTGCCCTATCTTGCTGTCTTTACTTCCTTTCCAGTGCTGTTCCCAAGTACATTCCCTATAAACCTAATGCATGTGAGTCATCATCAAGGAGTCTTTTCTAGGGAAGCCAAACCCAGACACTTGACTTTTCACAGGTCCGTTTTTTAATCTTTAAATTTTTAGGTCACATAGGAAATGAAACTTTTGCTGCTTAATGAGTAAACCATCATCAGCCCCCTGGGTTTACTATTGCACAGTGATGATACCGTTATTTGGAACTAAAGATTCTGCTTGGCTTATAATATACAAACCAAATTGAGAAAATTGAGGACTGCCCACAGCCTCCCTAGCAGACACGCAATCTCACTGTGTGCCTCTTTTCATATTGCAGGATTGGTGCTCTTTTAATCTGTCCACTAAGTCTAAAGCATGTTCCAAAACTTGACAGTTATTTGATCTTCATTGTTAGCCTAAGTTGATAAGTAGTTTTTTCTGAGGACCCAGGAAGGCTTGGGGAATTGGGGAGAAAGTTCTCTGTAGACATGACGTTCTCCTTCTCCAACTGTGGTAGGTAGAGGAGAAATGAAGGAGGGAGGCAGAGAGCCATCATTTACTGGATCATACTGGTGATGGAGAGAGGATGGTCCAGAATTTTCTTTGGTCCTTTGAGGAAGACAATAAGGCAGCTGGCAACCACCACTAAAGCCTGTAGGACTGAAGTATCCCTCTCTTGTTCTCTAGTAAGCTCTTTAGAATGATAAAAGCTCCAGTGTATGTGCATTACCAACTGGGAATGGATCTCTCAATATCCTTCAAGCCATAAATTTGCTATGGTCCTTCACCAAGTTACTTCTTAGAGCACTTAAAGGAGAGAGGAGCCATGGAGTTCTGAAGCACCTCCCTGCTCAGAAATCCCAGGGGAAAAGTTCAAAATCCTGTGATCCAAGACCTCACAAGTGTCTCCTTGTACAAACTCCAGTCATTATGGCATGTGCCACTCCATTATATTTTGTGTATGAATGGCAATAAGCATAGACCTACCAATAATCACTTTAAATGTCAATGGACTAAATGTTTCAATCAAAAGGCAGAGGGTGGACGCTTGGATAAAAAAGAAGACCCATCTACATGCTGCTTACAGGAGACTCACTTCAGAGCTAAAGACAGATTGAAAGTGAGGGGATGGAAAAAGATTTCCTGCAAATGGAAATGACAAGAAAGCAGAGGTAGCGATACTCAGACAAAATAGACTTTTGAAGTATATAACAAAAGACAAAGAAGGGCACTACATAATGATAAACGCATCAATACGAGAGGATAACTCATTAACATAGGCACCTAACAGATACACAAATGGGCCTTCTTCCCATAACCCAGAGAGGTCCTCTCAGGCTTTTCAACGTGGGCAGGAAACAAGGTTTTCAGCAATAGGACTGGGGTGAGGAATGTTTCACTTCCATAGGGCAGTCCAGATACCTGCCCAAGGGATGTACTTCATCTCAGTCATGGACAGGGATGCCTTCCTCCACATTAAGTCTGCACTGAACACAAGTCAATTAGGAACCAAATAAAAACCCAGAACTTTTCTGGCAGTGTGAATCCACCCAAGTGAAGGAAATGATGTCATTTCATAAGACAACGGGTCAGCCGTCAAAGGTCTGCTTGATGTGAGTGCAGAGGCTGAGTCCAGCCATCTCCCTCACACTTGCCAGGGCGTATGCCAGCTTTCACAATGCAAATCCCATCCTGAAAACACAGTCTGACACGTGACTCTGTTGCAGTGCTTTATGTAAAGGATGTATGTTTGAATTCAGTTTGGAATGAGATGTACCTCTGGCTACAAAATGGTCCCAGCTATCCAAGTTCCAAGCATTCAAAGGCTCCACCCTAGGCTATTTACATTTATGCATGTCATTATCCCCTAAAAACTTATTGGAGGCTACATGATTGTCTTTCAGCCTCATGATAGCAGGCAACCTCACAGATGATTTGAAAAGCTTCTTGAACCAAAGGGAAGGAGTAGAATTTTTAATTGACAAATAACAGACTGTATTATTCAAGGTGATGGTCTAGGACGGTAAGACGTTGACATGGAATGAAGTCATCTTTAGGCCACTTAGGCACAGAGGAAGATGGGGAAACTCAGGTACTATCTTCACAGCTGCTTCAATGCTTGCCCCAGCAAGAAAATTCCAGAAGCCCATAGGCTTCATTTAGAGACACTTCAAACAGATTTCAGTACCCAGCTGCCTGGTAACGGGGTGTCATCTCCAGGGGGCACTGCTACCATATTAATTGCTCTGCAGCTCAGAAGGGCTGGATTCTAGATGCAGCTCAGTCACTGAGCAGGAACCAAATTGAGAATTTCAGTCTCTGAAGGACGTCAAATGTGGCAAGATGTTATGGTGCCAGTTTTTAATGGAGAAATTTGTACATTTTCCTGTATCCAGGGATAGATCATGAAAGAATAAGGAAAACCAAAGACACCTGAAGTGTACTAGTTCCCTGCAAGTGTCACACAGGCTCAGAAGTACCCCCTGGTTGTCAGTAACAGGCTAACTGCCTATAGGAGTGACAGGCCTTGTGCTTCATTACCACAATCACTCAAGCAAGGTTTACAGAGCCATGTGTTTCCCAGTGTAGACTCCTTATCTAGATTCTCATTCCTTGGAGATGAGCTACCTGGATGCCATCCCATAAACAGGAGGCCTAGCCTTTTCAAGGAAAAAGACACTGAACACGAGGATTCTCTAAGGTTGAAGCCATAGCCAAAGACACCCAAGAGGTGACAACCTCTAATCTTCAATTCTCTACAAATAAAATTTAGAGAACAGAACAAAAATGGTTGTCAGTCCCTTTAAGCCATTCTAAGACCCCCAAAAAAGCCCACTGGGCTGTACTTAATACTCAAACTTCATTAGAACAATTATTATCATGTATTTGCCAACACTCATTTTGGTCATGGGACATTTTATCCAATGATACATCTGTTTACACATAGCCTGGCCTGTTGTCAAAATAGAGGCCAACCAAGGTATCTCCTCCCCTCCACCCCCAGCTCTGCAGAGAGTCTGAAGTTTCAACTCCCTTGAACAGACTTTTCAAGCCCAACTCCCAGCACCCGAGATCTGCCAGCACTCAGGGTTACAATCCTTTGCCCAGACACACACACCTCACACTGGCCCCTGGGCTTGGTCTAGGAAATTCCAGGACATTTGTTCAACTCAAAGGTAATACCATGTCTCCAAGTATAGGAATTGCTGATGAACAGCTGTCCCAAACACAAGCCCTTTTCCTCATCCAGCCCAGCCAGGACCTGTACTTCATGGTTAAAAATGAAGCAGGCAGAGAAATTCTCTCTTTTCCTGAAGAGATAAGTCCACAAACCTTCCATGAAAGAATCCTTCCTTCCCTCCTTTCCTTTAAAGGAGTCTTTCTACTGGCATCATAGCTCCCTTCACCCAAATGTCAGGCAACACTAATGCTCAGGTAAACTGAAGAGATACCCAGTAGCTTATGAAGATGGCGCCACCACATCTGACTTGTGGACCATACTGATACCATCCAGGCTTCCATGTTTCCACATGGATTAGAAATAGTCAGTGAGCATTACATCAGTGAGCATTACAACACAAGAATCTAACCAGAGGCAGATCCAGAAAAGCACAGCCTGGAGCCATTCAAGACACCCAGGGATCGAGTCAACTCCAGGTACCTCCTCATGGCAAACTGATCGTCACTCTTCAAATAACCTCACCACCACATCAGGTCTCTAAAAAGTGTGAAGGCTGATGTTCTTTTGATGTAAAGAAAATGTGTCTTTTATTCTAAACCTCCCCAGACAGAGGACAGATCTTTGTGAATGTGACCTTTATTCTATCTGCTACAGTCTGAGGACAAATGTGTGAATAGAGCTATAGTCAATGGTTTCATTGGCAACTACTTCACTTATGGTTAAAGAAAAAGAAAGAAAAATTCAAGCAAGGTGTAAAGTCAGGCACAGCTTCTTGGCTTGGAAAAGTAGGTGATTACACCTTGATACCTAGTGAGCAGCTCACTGAACCTAGGCCTTAGGACCTTTTCCTGCCCAGACCCTACTCCACCCACCCCCACACTGGCTTGACAGTAAGGCAGTTTGCACCTAGAGTACCCACTGGCAGAAGGATCTGCTTCTCTGAAGTTAATTTTCTCACAGCTTGAGAGGGGGTTGGATGTAGGGCTGATTACCACCTAAAGACGCCACAGGAGTCAGGCAGCTCTTGCTGACAACCCCACCCTATGGTGGTCCCTACGGCATCCATTTTACTATGATCTCCCATACCTGGGGCAATAGTTAAGGCCCAGTGAGCAGGTCACTGTTTTGCATTTCTATCCATCCTGTGTCTTGGGCTGGAACCCCAGTTCTCCTAAAGAAACCTGGATTTCTACATTAAGAACACGTCTGTGACAATTAGTGTCCTGCCTCAAAAGAACTGGAACTGGTCCTCCAGGACTCACGTTTGGAAGACAATCAGAAAGGTCCTGGAATATAGAACAGAGTGGTGCTTTGGAGAACTTCAGTAATGAGACCAGAAAGGCTTCTCAGCACAGAAGAACTTTGACCACTGGTTCAAGATGACCAACCAGAGGACTTCTTTTGTGTGCCTACTCCCTTGGCTGGTAAGAATAGAAGTCACCCTGCCTTTGGTCAGAGGTCTTTGTGATTCCTTGTTTCAATGAGACCTTCGGAGTCCCAAGACAGATGACAGTGAACTATCACAGCTGTCATGGAGGTATGATCTTTATTAGTAAAAAGCACTACTTCTGGCATTTAGCATGCATCTCCTGATCTAGTGAATACATTATTCAATCCTCAGTGAAGAGAGTATCAATTTGCTTTCTCATGGGAACATCAGCACTATACATTCATAGCCTCATCCTAGAGTTATGTCAACTTTCCTACTCTCTACAATAAAATCTACAGAAATCTTGATTATATTGGCATTCCAGATTATGTTGGGGAGAGTGGGCAAGATGGGCGAGTAGGAAGACCCTGAGCTCACCTCTTCTCACGAGCACCCCAAAATGACATCTGCAAGAAGACCATCAATGAAAAAGACTGGAACCTATATTGGCATTCCACAGAAGATCCTGCTGGTCTAGTTTATTCCTGACATTGTTTTGTTAGAATTGAAGACCTATGTGCCAGAATGTGGTAGGTAAACCTACAAAGATTCAGGGCCTGCCACATCACTGCTGCTATTAAGTGTCTAGGGCATGCAGGACATCACTTCCTACTTCCAAATTAAAGGACAATTTACTGCACCTTTTATCTCCTACCATGAAGGAAGTGTAACTTCAAAATTGGTAGGCCTCTTTGGATTGTAAAGACAGCATATGTCACACTTGGGAATAGTGCCCCGAACCATTTTTCAGTGGGCTCCAAAATCTGCCAGTTTTGAGTACCTCTGGTCTGGCCATTCAAAATACAATCTGACAGATCTCAGTGTTAGCCACACCCATGGTAGGAATAGATGCAAGTTCCTGCAGAACTCAACAGGAATCTTCATTATATTGACTTTCCACAAAAGGTCTTTCTGATCCACCTTATCATTGGTGTTATATTGTTAGACCTGGAAATCAGAAGTATCAAGTACTCCGGAACACACCTATGGCCAGAATGTGAGAGGTAACAGCAGACGCCTAAGGTTGCAGAATAAGTTCATACATTTGCCCATAGAAAACTTAACTTGGAAATTGGCTCCAAGTATAATACTGAGACTTAATAGAGACTGAATTCCTAGCCATGAAGCATCAAGTATGGGTTTAGAACTTCCCATGATGAGCTGGACACTGTAAGACTTAAAAGCATAAGGTCCAATGGGCACCAGTGTTACACAGGTAATAGTGAATTTGTGGAAAGTCCCAAGCAAATCTAAGGTCACATTTAAGTTACAAGAACAAATGACTCCACGCGCCCATCATCCCCTATCTCTGTTGCACTTATACCTCTCAGCTCACACCTGTGGCCCCATGAAGAAATCCCTGTGACAAGGAGAGAAAAGTAAAGCCCTGGTTCGTAGACAGATTCATTCAATAAGAAACAATGAATTATTAATGGATGGCTGCAATCTCATGACTCCTTAGAGGATACCCTAAGGAACACTGAGGGAGAATTCTCCCAGTGGGCATAAGTTGAATCAGTACACTTGATCATTTCTTATGAAATGAGGGGGTCTAAGATGGTATTCAGAATCCCATGCATTAGCAAATGGGTTGGCTGGCTGCTCAGTGTCCTGAAAGCATAAAGATTAGAAGATTAGAGACAAGGAGGTCTGGGGAAGAGGCATGTAGAAGGACCTACGGGAATAGGCACAAGGCATAAGTTGTTTGTTTGTTTGTTTGTTTTTTAAATCAAAAGGCAGTGCCTACCAGATCATTCATCACAGAAGATGTGCTCAGTAAGTGGACAGGATGACTTGTCCAGAAGTCAGCTGGTTTCTGTGCTCAGCCCCCTAGTTGCTTTGCAAAAAAGTCTACCCATTTCATGGGTCAATATCATGGCTCCCTCTCAAAGCCAATCTAGCTACTGCCATTGTTTTAAAGCTGGCCTGTCAGCAACAGAAACAGATGTTAAACTTCCATACAGTGCCACCCAGCCTCTTGTTGGCAAGGTGATTACATCTGACCTCTCCCCTCCTGAGAGAAGCATCCATCCTTCTGTGATAATTATTCTGGATTTGAATTTGCCTTCCATGCCCTGGCACTTCCATGCACAGTGCCTGTGTTAGCACCATTAGGGGCTTCCAGAATACCTAACTTACTGCAGAAATGCCCATATTAAGTCACCTGGAACAAGCAATCCATCTTACAGAGACACATGATTACAGAAACCTTGATTTTATCATATATTAACAAGAAGCTGCCAGACCAGCATGTCATTGAAATGCCCTCTTACGTGTCCAGGTAAAGAACCAGTTTGATGATGAATTGCAGAGATGGTGTGTTCTGTAAGAAACCCACCACACAGATCTCTATTTAGGGAAGGACGTGCTGCTTGGTATGGAGCACAGCCAGCAAGAGCCTCCAGCTAGCTGTCAGTCCCCCAAGGGCAGCCCACATCCAGGGGCCAAGTGAGCCAGGAGTAGAAGTCCCAGCCTTATCAGTCTGGTGTGGGATGACTAACAGAAGATGCCTGCCATGGCACTCTCCACCTGGTTCTTGGTCCATCTTCCATCCCAGTCTGACTTCTGCCTAGACCTTCTTTTGCCCCTCTGATCAACATTATATACTCCAAACCCTTGCATTCCTAAGTTAGCATCTCAGAGTATCCTTTCCAGGAAACTCAACCGCACAACCACCATGAAATATCAGTAGCAGTAGACTCAACGTGGTCCAATGGGTGTAAGGAATCATACTGGTGATTCCCGCTTTCATAGTCCACCTGAGTTTGCTAACAATTCAAGACAGGAACTGCAACTTGAAAGCATCATGCTCATCACAATGGTGTTGGTGTACTTTGCTAGCAAACTAGTGGCCATTAAATGATGCCGTGTCTCCAAGAGCTAGAATATAGGTCTGGGAACCAAGGAGTGGAATTAAGTTTCTCCCTTGTCTTAACACCCAGTGACCCAATTGGGAAATTTGTGCTTTCCATCCCTACAAGTTAAGTTCAGCAGGTCTAGAGGTCCTAGATCTAGATGCTTATACCAAGGGACACAAACAGTGCTCTTTTGCCAGTAGACTATCAAGATTTTCTGCTACATGAGAGGAAAGGGGAAAATGATTCATTGGAATGTTGCTTGGTTCTTCCACACCCAATGTTAAGCATAAATAAGCAATTGCAGCAAACATGGCCTGATAAGGTCACCAGGGGTTCAGACCTCTTAGAAGTGAAGGTCTTGGGCACTCACCAAAATAAGCAACTTAAACCAATGGAAGTGTTGGCATCTATGGTTGAGAGTAGAAGGAGATAAATATTACATCTTATAATGATGGTCCTTATAGACAACCTGTAGCAGTGATTGAAGATCTGGGTGCTCATAGCTGCCCATCACAGGTAGACATAGAGGTATACCACACAGCTCTCTTCTCGAAAGAGCTTGCTGTCCATCTGTGAGGAGCATGGCTACCCAACAGCCTCCAGCTGTTAGCCCACATTCTTAGAGTGGCTCCAAGCCAACGATGGAGGGAGCCTAGCCATTTCCATCCAGTGTGGGATTCCTCAAACTGGTCCTCTGCTCCAGAGCTCCCTGTGGGACTGGCAGAAAATGTCAGGGACACATTATGCTCTGACAGCTCCCTCTGCATAATCCTGCCTCTTCCCCTTTTACACAGGTGTTATCCCCCAGTAAATCTTCGGCAGTCCTAATTCTCTTGGCATATGCTTCCCAGAGGATAACAGTACAACCACTGTAAAGCATCAGCAGCAGTCTACTCAACATGGTCCAAAGGGTAGGAAGAATCAGGAATGTGATGCTTTCTCCCAGTCCACCCAAGTTCACCAGCAACTTCGGGAGACCTTTCCAGCACATCCATGGCTTCCCCACCTCAATGCCCGCATGTGTTTGCCTGACCACTTTCTTTGGTATTACGGGAGCTCGCTCTGCCACAAAGTGGAAACTACAAGGGAGTTAATGTTCTTGAGGGTGCCCACTCCCCAGCTAATGAAGGAGAGATAGTCACTGAGTGACTGTCAACCACCCCATTACATAGGGGTGTTACCAGATGAGCATTACACAGTACCATATATCAGAGGCTCCCCAGCAGGACTGAACCCCAGATGCCCATAGAAGTAAACCCACTTTAACACAACCTTGACATTCTCCTTCCCCAGTCCTGCTTTCCTCACTCTCACTTATGCTTCCTGGGATCACCTACCACCCGTATCCTTGTCTCAGCGTCTGCTCTCTGAGAAAGGCAAACTAAAAAGTCTGAATTTTGTGAGATTACAGTCAGATTGAGCCCAAAATTCAGTGACACTCTGTTAGGAATGAAGGTTTGTGTCCCCCCTTAATATAAAGTTTCAGGCTTTATATTAATATTTTAGATAAGAATTTCTCATTACAGATGAAAACTTATACCTGAGGCCACATGAGTAACATCACGAGGTGTTCACAATCTACAGGATTCTGAAGAAATGAGCTTACCTGCTTAGTGCAGGACACTGGGCGAGCCAGATCCCAGGCTGTCCGGCAGGAATGGAATCAATTACTCTTCAAAAGGTAGGTGAGCTTGGTATAGGGGGAGGCAAGTCACACAGGATCAAGATTCCTGGAAGGAAAATGGGGCAAGAGCAAAGATGTTTAGGCAGAGGAAAGATTCCGCACTGATATCCTCAAAACCCATTCTTTTTTTTTTTTTAATTAATTAATTTATTTATTTATTTTTGGCTGTGCTAGGTCTTGTTTCTGTGCGAGGGCTTTCTCTAGTTGTGACAAGCGGGGGCCACTCTTCATCGCGGTGCGCGGGCCTCTCACTGTCACGGCCTCTCTTGCTGCGGAGCACAGGCTCCAGACGCGCAGGCTCAGTAGTTGTGGCTCACGGGCCCAGTTGCTCCGCGGCATGTGGGATCCTCCCAGACCAGGGCTCGAACCCGTGTGCCCTGCATTGGCAGGCAGATTCTCAACCACTGCGCCACCAGGGAAGCCCCAAAACCCATTCTTGAGTCCCCAGAGTTTCCCGCCTGGCTACTGGCTGAGGGGAGTCCTTTGGCACCACCTGGTGGCCTGAGGGCATCACAGCAGCAGACATGGAGAGCAGAAGCCTGTGGAAGCTTGACATTCTGGTCTCCCAAGCCCACCCTGGGAGATGCTATGCTCCCTACGAATATCAGACCTTGACCTAGACAACCGAAATCTTGGAACACCCTTAAAACCTACTCAGCACTAGGGTAGGCCTGGGCACATCTTTTCTCTAGCTGCATCTTCTCTGCTGGCCCTGCATCAGGCTCAGGGCTGGGCTAGCCCTGGCTAGGCTCACTACATGACCTCCTGGCCAGAGAGCACCAGAACACAGACCCCTAAGGAGCTCCCAACCACGTCCAACTTGAAGCAGCTGGCTGAGCCAGAGATGCTGTTCACAGGCAGCAAGACGTGCTAAGATGAGACAAACCCATCTCTGGAGAAGCTGGAAATGCGTTCTCTTTAACATGAAGGCACCCAGTCACATCAAGCTAAGCAGGGCTTGGGAGAAGTCCTCTCCCAGATCCAACCTGCAGGTGGAGTGGTCCTGGTGACCAGGGCCTGACATTAACGTCCCTGTTTAGATGGTTTCTATGCTGTTTACGACCTATGAGTGACATGCGTCACCTGCTTGTCACAGTCAACATCCCATGACCACCTCTAATACACCCGACAGTCTTAACTGCCTCAGGTGAGGCTTGGAGAGCATTTAATCAAGAACAAATTGCACGGAGTCAAGGAGATGGTTCTGCGTACATATTATGCTATGCTCACTATGTATGTTTATGTCTAAGTATGTTCCTAATAAGAGACCTTAAAATTCACTTTGTCGGGCTTCCCTGGTGGTGCAGTGGTTAAGAATCCACCTGTCAGTGCAGGGGACATGGGTTCGAGCCCTGGTCCGGAAGATCCCACATGCCGTGGAGCAACTAAGCCTGTGCGCCACAACTACTGAGCCTGTGCTCTAGAGCCCACGAGCCACAACTACTGAAGCCCCATGCCACAACTACTGAAGCCCACATGCCTAGAGCCTGTGTTCCGCAACAAGAGAAGCCACTGCAATGAGAAGCCCGCGCACCGCAACAAAAAATAGCCCCCGCTCGCCACAACTAGGGAAAGCCCACATGCAGCAACGAAGACCCAATGCAGTCAAAAATAAATCAAATAAATAAATTTATTTTAAAAATTCACTTTGTCATACAATAACCAGAGGGAATAAAGTAATTGCTATGGTTCATTCCTTTCCTTAGCAGTAATGTGTGCAGAATAAAGGGTCAGAAATATGGGGGCAGAGCAGCATTTATACTTTCCATTCCAAGTCATGGACGAGGACAGTCTAGTTTGAAAGCCCATAACCCTGCCCAAGTTGACAAAGCTGACAGGTATTTTCCAAGGATGGCTTCAGTGTGTATTTTGAAACTATAATATACCCACAGTACAAGAACAGCAAAAGTGAATTGCCTAACGAGCCAGTTAAGGTGGTGATTTTGTCAAATCCACTCACTGCCATCTGGCAGAAGTGATACATTTCAAAGCTTCACAGACAAAAACCATGATCCTTAATATAAAGCCCTTGTTATATACAGGTAAGTCAAAGGGCTTCATGAAAATGTTTACTCTTCAATCACAATTTATACTATTGGGGTCGCTCGTGCCTTCTGAAATGGCCCACGCTCTGTCTATGGAGTATGCCTCTATATATAAACATTTTCACTTAAAAAAAACAATTTACACTATTGGAAGCTCAGAAAGTCAGGCCACATATCACAGATGACCCTGAAGAACTTGGTTAACCTGCAGATTGCTTTTATAGCCCTACCCACCTATACCTCCCCAAAGCTGCATCATGGCGCAGCCCCCAGCAGTGCCAGCACTTGACTACCAAATGGAGACCAGTAGGGGACACATGTGACAAGTTCTGGCCACTCTGACAGCCTCCTCCCCTCTGTGAGAGCAAGGAGCTCAATCCTCTCTTCAGTCTCTCAGCCAACAGCTCCCTCTGGCCAGAGCCCTCAGCACAAGGACCGGCACCCCCTTCTCTGCAGGCCCACAGACTACATTTCAGAAGCAGGAATTATTCTAGGAGAGTGAACTCAGACTCAACAGGGATGGTAACTCCTTGGAGATTCTCTGGGCTCTGAGAGGCACAAGCCCAGGGGTTATAAGGATGCCCCATGTTTAGTGCTGGGGTAGAGAGGGCAAGCTGTCGGGCAGTGCATATCCTCCCCATTCTGCACGGCCACTCGGGTGGGCACACTGGCCCCCTTCAGATGAACACACAGCTTGTTCTTGAGGTTGACCTTCAAAGAAAGGGCTTGGGACATCCAACCTCTCCTTACCAGCAGGTGCCCCAGACGGTTGTACCAAGTTATCAAAAATGCCTCCATGGCCCCCACAGCCCTTTCTGGGTACTTCTCTCACCAGGAAAGACAGGTCCAGCCACAGAAGACCATCCAAGATCCCCACACTCAGTCACTCCAGGGCAGGTAGGTGGTGGAGGGCAGGAGACCACACACCAGGATAGCTTCGCAGGTACACCTTATCTATGTGCTCCACTTCACTGCATTTCCCTTTTTGTTTTTAAACAAATTGCAGGTTTGTGGCAACCCTGGATCGAGCAAGTATCAGCACCATTTTTCCAACAACATGTGTTCACTGCATGTCTGTCACAATGTGATTCTCCCAATATTTTGAACTTCATTACTGTATTTGGTACGGTGATCTCTGATCAGTGATCTTTGATGTTGCTATTATAATTGTTTGGGGGCACCATGAACTGCACCCATATAACTGTGTTCTGACGGCTCTACCAACTGGCCGCTCCACCGTATGTTCCCCTCTCTTTGTGCCTCTGAATTTCCTGAGATACAACAGCATTGAAATTAGGCCAATGAATAAACTCTTAGAAGCCATTGTAGGGTTAAATGAAAGGAACAGTCACATGTCTCACTTTAAATCGAAAGCTAGAATGATTAAGCTTAGTGAGGAAGGCAGGTCAAAAGCTGGGAGAGGCCGAAAGCTAGGTCTCTCGTGCCAAACAGTTAGCCAAGTTGTGAATGCAAAGGAAAAGTTTTTGAAGGAAACTGAAAGTGTTTCTCCAGTGAACGCAAACGCACAAAGAAAGTTCAACAGCCTTATTGCTGACATGGAGAAAGGTTTACTGCTCTGGATTAGAAGAGCAAACCAGCCACAACATTCCCTTAATCCAGAGCCTAATCCAGAGCAAGGCCCTAACTCTTTTCAATATGAAGTCAGGGAGGTGAGGAAGATGCAAAAGTTTGAACCAACAGGCAGAGGTTGGTTCAGGAGGTTTAAGGAAAGAAGCCATCTTCCCTAACTCAGAAGTGCAAGAGGAAGTAACAACTGATGATGTAGAAGCTGCAGCAAGTTATCCAAAAGATCTAGCTAAGATCACTAATGAAGGTGGCTACACTAAACAGATTTTTTTAATGCAGAAAAAACAGCCTCATATTAGAGAATCTCATAGCTGAAGAGGAGTCAACGCCTGGCTTCAAAGCTTTAAGACAGGCTGACTCTTGTTCAGCACTCATGCAGCTGGGGAATAAGCTGAAGCCAGTGTTCATTTATGATTTCAAAAATCGTAGGCCCTGGGGCTTCCCTGGTGGCGCAGTGGTTGAGAGTCCGCCTGCCATTGCAGGGGACACGGGTTCGTGCCCCGGTCCAGAAAGATCCCACATGCCGGGGAGCAGCTAGGCCCATGAGCCATGGCCACTGAGCCTGCGCGTCTGGAGCATGTGCTCCACAACGGGAGAGGCCACAACAGTGAGAGGCCCGCGTACAGCAAAAAACAAAAAAAAAAAATCCTAGGCACTTTATTATTCTAAATGGACTCTGCCTGTGCTCTGTAAATGGCACATAGCCTGAATGACAGCATATTTTGTTAACATGGTTTCCTGAATATTTTAACTGTTGAGACCTACTGCTCAGAAAAAGATTCCTTTCGAAGTATTATTGCCCACTGACAATACACCTGGTCACCCAAGAGCTCTGATGGAGATGTAAGAGATTTATGTCGTTTTCATGCCTGCTAACAACATGCATTCTGCAGCCATGGATCAAGAAGTCATTTTGACTTTCAAGTCTCATTATTTTAAAAACATTTCATAAGGCTATAGCTGCCATGAGGAGTGATTCCTCTGAATCTGGGCAAAGTACATGAGCTTTCTGGAAAGGATTCGCCATTCTAGATGCCATGAAGAACATTTGTCATTCGTGGGAAGAGGTCGAATAAACATTCAAAGGAATTTGGAAGAAGTCGATTCCAACACTCATGGGTGACTGAGGGGTTCAAGACTTCAGCAGAGGAGCCGGAGGAAGATGGCGGAAGAGTAAGACGCGGAGATCACCTTCCTCCCCACAGATACATCAGAAATTCATCTACATGTGGAACAACTCCAACAGAACACCTACTGAACGCTGACAGAAGACCTCAGACCCCCCAAAAGGCAAGAAACTCCCCACATACCTGGGTAGGTCAAAAGAAAAAAAGAATAAACAGAGACAATAGGATATGGACGGGACCTGCACCAGTGGGAGGGAGCCGTGAAGGAGGGAAGGTTTCTACACACTACAAGCCCCTTCGAGGGCGGAGACTGCAGGTGGCGGAGGGGGAAAGCTTCGGAGTAGCGGAGGAGAGCACAGCAACAGGGGTGCGGAGGGCAAAGCAGAGAGATTTTGGCACAGAGGATCGGTGCCCTCAGGCACACACCAGCCCGAGAGGCTTGTCTGCTCGCCGCCGGGGCGGGCGGGGCTGGGGCGGGCGGGGCTGAGAGCTGAGGCTCGGGTATCGGCTTTCAGTCGGAGCGCAGGGAGAGGACTGGGGCTGGCGGCAGGAAGAGAGCCTGAAGGGGTTAGTGCTAGCCCGGAGGGAGTCCGAGGAAAGGGTCTGGAGCTACCGGAGAGGCAAGAGACTTTTTTCCCTTTTGTTGCCTGGTGCACGAGGAGAGGGCATTCCCCTCCCTCCCCTCTGCCTGAGTGAGCCAGAGCCCCCGAATCAGCGGCTCCTTTAAACCCGTCCTGCCTGAGCGAAGAACGGACGCCCTCCGGCGACCTATGCGGAGAGGCGGGGCCAGGTCCAAGGCTGAGACCCGGGAGTTGTGAGAGCAGAGACAGGGAAATCTCTCTGGACAGCCTCGGAGGCAGTGGATTAAAGCTCCACGGTCCATTTGATGTGCCCTGCGTCTGTGGAGTGTATGAATGGACAGCGAATCATCCCAAATTGAGGAAGTGGACTTTGAGGACAAGATTTAAGACTTTCCCCCCTTTTTACAACGAATTATCCCAAAGTAAGGAGGTGGACTTAGCAAGATTTCAGACTTCTCGCCCTTTTCCTCTTTTTACAACGAATTACCCCAAATCGAGGAGGTGGACTTGAAGAGCAAGATTTTTGATTTTTCCCCCTGCTCTCTTTTTGTGAATGTGTATGTGTAATCTTCTGTGTAAGATTCTCTCTGTATAGCTTTGCTTCCACCATATGTCCCAGGGTTCTATCGGTCCGTGTTTTTTTTTTAATAATTACTTTTTAATTTTAATAACGCTACTATATTTCATACTTTATTCTATTTTACTTTACCTGCTATTTCTTTTTTTCCTACCTTCCCTTCCTCCCTCCCTCCCTCCGCTCCTCCTTTCCTTCTTTCTTTTTCTTTCCTCCCTCCCTCCCTCCCACCCTTCTTCTTTCCACTTTCTTTTTCTTTCCTTCCTCCCTCCCCCCCTTTCTTTCTTTCGTCCTTCCTTCCTTCCTTTCTTCCCTTCTTCCTTTCTTTCCCTCTCTCTTTCTTTCTTCTACTAATTCTTTCTTTCTACTTTTTCTCACTGTTATTCTGAGCCGGGTGGATGAAAGGCTCTTGGTGCTGCAGCCAGGAGTCAGTGCTGTGCCTCTGAAGTGGGAGAGCCAACTTCAGGACACGGGTCCACAAGAGACCTCCCAGCTCCACATAATATCAAGCAGCGAAAATCTCCCAGGGATCTCCATCTCAACACCAGCACCCAGCTTCAGTCAACGACCAGCAAGCTACAGTGCTGGTCACCCTATGCCAAGCAACTAGCAAGGCAGGAACACAACCCCACCCATTAGCAGAGAGGCTACCTAAAAACATAATAAGGCTACAGGCACCCCAAAACACACCACCAGACGTGGACCTGTCCACCAGAAAGACAAGATCGAGCCTCAACCACCAGAACACAGGCATTAGTCCCCCCCACCAGGAAGCCTACACAACCTACTGAAACAACCTTAGCCACGGGGGACAGATACCAAAAACAACGGGAACTACGAATCTGCAGCCTGCAAAAAGGAGACCCCAAACACAGTAACATAAGCAAAATGAGAAAGCAGAAAAACACACAGCAGGTGAAGGAGCAAGATAAAAACCTACCAGACCTAACAAATGAAGAGGTAATAGGCAGTCTACCTGAAAAAGAATTCAGAATAATGATAGTAAAGATGATCCAAAATCTTGGAAATAGGATAGACAAAATGCAAGAAACAGTTAACAAGGACCTAGAAGAACTAAAGATGAATCAAGCATCGATTAAAAACACAATAAATGAAATGAAAAATACTCTAGATGGGATCAATAGCAGAATAACTGAGGCAGAAGAACGGATAAGTGAGGTGGAAGATAAAATAGTGGAAATAACTGATGCAGAGCAAAATAAAGAAAAAAGAATGAAAAGAATAGAGGACAGTCTCAGAGACCTCTGGGACAACATTAAATGCACCAACATTCGAATTATAGGGGTTCCAGAAGAAGAAGAGAAAAAGAAAGGGACTGAGAAAATATTTGAAGAGATTATAGTTGAAAACTTCCCTAATATGGGAAAGGAAATAGTTAATCAAGTCCAGGAGGCACAGAGAGTCCCATACAGAATAAATCCAAGGAGAAATACGCCAAGACACATATTAATCAAACTGTCAAAAATTAAACACAAAGAAATCATATTAAAAGCAGCAAGGGAAAAACAACAAATAACACACAAGGGAATCCCCATCAGGATAACAGCTGATCTCTCAGCAGAAACTCTACAAGCCAGAAGGGAGTGGCAGGACATAATTAAAGTGATGAAGGAGAGAAACCTGCAACCAAGATTACTCTACCCAGCAAGGATCTCATTCAGATTTGATGGAGAAATTAAAACGTTTACAGACAAGGAAAAGCTGAGAGAGTTCAGCACCACCAAACCAGCTTTACAACAAATGCTAAAGGAACTTCTCTAGGCAAGAAACACAACAGAAGGAATATACCTACAATAACGAACCCAAAGCAATTAAGGAAATGGGAATAGAAACATACATATCAATAATTACCTTAAATGTAAATGGACTAAATGCTCCCACCAAAAGACACAGAGTGGCTGAATGGATACAAAAACAAGACCCATATATATGCTGTCTACAAGAGACCCACTTCAGACCTAGAGACACATACAGATTGAAAGTAAGGGGATGGAAAAAGATATTCCATGCAAATGGAAATCAAAAGAAAGCTGGAGTAGCAATTCTTATATCAGACAAAATAGACTTTAAAATAAAGACTATTAGAAGAGACAAAGAAGGACACTACATAACGATAAAGGGATCGATCCAAGAAGAAGATATAACAATTGTAAATATTTATGCACCCAACATAGGAGCACCTCAATACATAAGGCAAATACTAACAGCCATAAAAGGGGAAATCGACAGTAACACAATCATAGTAGGGGACTTTAACACCCCACTTTCACCAATGGACAGATCATCCAAAATGAAAATAAACAAGGAAACACAAGCTTTAAATGATACATTAAACAAGATGGACTTAGTTGATATTTATAGAACATTCCATCCAAAAACAACAGAATACACATTTTTCTCAAGTGCTCATGGAACATTCTCCAGGATAGATCATATCTTGGGTCACAAATCAAGCCTTGGTAAATTTAAGAAAATTGAAATTGTATCAAGTATCTTTTCCGACCACAATGCTATGAGACTAGACATCAATTACAGGAAAAGATCTGTAAAAAATACAAACACATGGAGGCTAAACAATACACTACTCAATAATGAAGTGATCACTGAAGAAATCAAAGAGGAAATTAAAAAATACCTAGAAACAAATGACAATGGAGACACGACGACCCAAAACCTATGGGACGCAGCAAAAGCAGTTCTAAGGGGGAAGTTTATAGCAATACAATCCCACCTTAAGAAACAGGAAACATTTCGAGTAAACAACCTTACCCTGCACCTAAAGCAATTAGAGAAAGAAGAACAAAAAAACCCCAAAGTTAGCAGAAGGAAAGAAATCATAAAGATCAGATCAGAAATAAATGAAAAAGAAATGAAGGAAACAATAGCAAAGATCAACCAAACTAAAAGCTGGTTCTTTGAGAAGATAAACAAAATTGACAAACCATTAGCCAGACTCATCAAGAAAAGAAGGGAGAAGACTCAAATCAACAGAATTAGAAATGAAAAAGGAGAAGTAACAACTGACACTGCAGAAATACAAAAGATCATGAGAGATTACTACAAGCAACTCTATGCCAATAAAATGGACAACCTGGAAGAAATGGACAAATTCTTAGAAATGCACAACCTACCAAGACTGACTCAGGAAGAAATAGAAAATATGAATAGACCAATCACAAGCACTGAAATTGAAACTGTGATTAAAAATCTTCCATCAAACAAAAGCCCAGGACCAGATGGCTTCACAGGCGAATTCTATCAAACATTTAGAGAAGAGCTAACACCCATCCTTCTCAAACTCTTCCAAACAATATCAGAGGAAGGAACACTCCCAAACTCATTCTACGAGGCCACCATCACCTTGATACCAAAACCAGGCAAGGATGTCACAAAGAAAGAAAACTACAGGCCAATATCACTGATGAACATAGATGCAAAAATCCTCAACAAAATACTAGCAAACAGAATCCAACAGCACATTAAAAGGATCATACACCATGATCAAGTGGGGTTTATTCCAGGAATGCAAGGATTCTTCAATATACGCAAATCAATCAATGTGATACACCATATTAACAAGTTGAAGGAGAAAAACCATACGATCATCTCAATAGATGCAGAGAAAGCTTTCGACAAAATTCAACACCCATTTATGATAAAAACCCTGCAGAAAGTAGGCATAGAGGGAACTTTCCTCAACATAATAAAGGCCATATATGACAAACCCACAGCCAACATTGTCCTCAATGGTGAAAAACTGAAACCATTTCCACTAAGATCAGGAACAAGACAAGGCTGCCCACTCTCACCACTCTTATTCAACCTAGTTTTGGAAGTTTTAGCCACAGCAATCAGAGAAGAAAAGGAAATAAAAGGAATCCAAATTGGAAAAGAAGAAGTAAAGCTGTCACTGTTTGCAGATGACATGATACTATACATAGAGAATCCTAAAGATGCTACCGAAAAACTACTAGAGCTAATCAATGAATTTGGTAAAGTAGCAGGATACAAAATTAATGCACAGAAATCTCTGGCATTCCTGTACACTAATGATGAAAAATCTGAAAATGAAATCAAGAAAACACTCCCATTTACCATTGCAACAAAAAGAATAAAATATCTAGGAATAAACCTACCTAAGGAGACAAAAGACCTTTATGCAGAAAATTATAAGACACTGATGAAAGAAATTAAAGATGATATAAATAGATGGAGAGATATACGATGCTCCTGGATTGGAAGAATCAATATTGTGAAAATGACTCTACTACCCAAAGCAATATACAGATTCAATGCAATCCCTATCAAACTACCACTGGCATTTTTCACAGAACTAGAACAAAAAATTTCAAAATTTGTTTGGAAAAACAAAAGACCCCGAATAGCCAAAGCAATCTTAAGAACGAAAAATGGAGCTGGAGGAATCAGGCTCCCTGACTTCAGACTATACTACAAAGCTACAGTAATTAAGACAGTGTGGTACTGGCATAAAAACAGAAAGATAGATCAGTGGATCAGGATAGAAAGCCCAGAGATAAACCCACGCACATATGGCCAGCTTATCTTTGATAAAGTAGGCAGGAATGTACAGTGGAGAAAGGACAGCCTCTTCAATAAGTGGTGCTGGGAAAACTGGACAGGGACATGTAAAAGTATGAGATTAGATCATTCCCTAACACCATACACAAAAATAAGCTCAAAATGGATTAAAGACCTAAATGTAAGGCCAGAAACTATCAAACTCTTAGAGGAAAACATAGGTAGAACACTCTATGACATAAATCACAGCAAGATCCTTTTGGACCCACCTCCTAGAGAAATGCAAATAAAAACAAAGATAAACAAATGGGACCTAATGAAACTTCAAAGCTTTTGCACAGCAAAGGAAACCATAAACAAGACCAAAAGACAACCCTCAGAATGGGAGAAAATATTTGCAAATGAAGCAACTGACAAAGGATTAATCTCCAAAATTTATAAACAGCTCATGCAGCTCAATAGCAAAAAAACAAACAACCCAATCCAAAAATGGGCAGAAGACTTAAATAGGCATTTCTCCAAAGAAGATATACAGACTGCCAACAAACACATGAAAGAATGCTCAACATCATTAATCATTAGAGAAATGCAAATCAAAACTACAATGAGATATCACCTCACAGCAGTCAGAATGGCCATCATCAAGAAATCTACAAACAATAAATGCTGGAGAGGGTGTGGAGAAAAGGGAACACTCTTGCACTGCTGGTGGGAATGTGAATTGGTACAGCCACTATGGAGAACAGTATGGAGGTTCCTTAAAAAACTAAAAATAGAACTACCATATGACCCAGCAATCCCACTACTAGGCATATACCCTGAGAAGACCATAATTCAAAAAGAGACATGTACCAAAATGTTCATTGCAGCTCTATTCACAATAGCCCGGAGCTGGAAACAACCTAAGTGTCCATCATCGGATGAATGGATAAAGAAGATGTGGCACATATATACAATGGAATATTACTCAGTCATAAAAAGGAACGAAACTGAGCTATTTGTAATGAGGTGGATAGACCTAGAGTCTGTCATACAGAGTGAAGTAAGTCAGAAAGAGAAAGACAAATACCGTATGCTAACACATATATATGGAATTTAAAAAAAAAAATGTCATAAAGAACCTAGGGGTAAAACGGGAATAAAGACACAGGCCTACTTGAGAACGGACTTGAGGATATGGGGAGGGTGAAGGGTAAGCTGTGACAAAGTGAGAGAGAGGCATGGACATATATACACTACCAAACGTAAGGTGGATAGATAGTGGGAAGCAGCCGCAGAGCACAGGGAGATCAGCTCGGTGCTTTGTGACCGCCTGGAGGGGTGGGATAGGGAGGGTGGGAGGGAGGGAGACGCAATAGGGAAGGGATGTGGGAACAGATGTGTATGTATGACTGATTCACTTTGTTATAAAGCAGAAACTAATAAAAAATAAATAAATAAATTAAAAAAAAAAAAAAAGACTTCAGCAGAGGAAGTAACTATGGAGGTGATAGAACTAGCAAGAGAACTAGAGTGAGGTGGAGCCTGAAGATGTGACCAAATTGCTGCGGTCTATAACACTTTAACGGATGAGGAGTTGCTTCTTAGAGAAGACAAAGGATCTACCTGGTGAAGATGCCATGAAGACTACTGAAATGACAAACGATTTAGAATGTAACAGCAACTTAGTCAATAAAAGCAGCAGCAGCAGCAGAGTTTCAGAGGATTGACTCAAGTTTTGAAAGTTCTATGGGTAAAATGTCAAACAGCATTTCATGCTACAGAGAAATCGTGAAAGAGAGTCAACGTGGCAGGCTTTATTGTCATCTTATTGAGACATTGCCACAGCTACCCCCCAACTTTCAGCAATCACCACCCTGATAAGTCAATGGCCATCAACATCGAGGTGAGCCTCCCCACCAGCAAGAAGGTGATTACTCACTGAAGATTCAGGTGGTGGTTACCAATTTTTAGCAATAAGCAAGTTAATGTACATGCTATTGCACACTTAATAGACTACAGTGTAGTCTAAACAACATTTATCTGCATTGGGAAACCAAAAAACGTGTGACACTGATATTTTCTTTTTTTGTGGTGGTCTGGAACTGAACCTGCATATCTCCAGGTATGTCTATAATGCATAGAACTGGCCCCCTTCCAGGATTCCTGTAAGGATGCAAACTTTTAATGGCCAGTCAGTCCAAAGAACTTCTAAAAGCATGATAAAAACTGTCCAGTCTTGATTCTGAAAGATGGGATTAAAACTAATATTTCTATTTTTACTCATCACTAGACAAACCCTCTACCCCCAGGTATCGAGGACAAGGCCTGGAAAGATCCCCCAAAATCAAAGGATAAGCATCATGGTGAACCACTCAAGGCTCAAGACTGGCTGCCTAAGGAAAGTCAGGCATGTTCCTAAGTGTTGCAGAGTATAGCAGGAAATCTCATGAGGCAGAAACAAGATGCTATTGAAGAGCTGCAACATGGTTTCTATTTTCTGCCATTGGATAAGGAGTCACTGGCTTCAAAATCTGCAACTACTTAACAGGGAAGATCTTCATATAACAATTCATTGCGAAAAGGACTGAGCTTTCAGTTCTGTTGACTCTTAACAACCAATGATCCACAAGTGTCCCTGAAGAAAGAATCTTGACCCCCTGAATGGATGGCTGGGCTTCCTCTTCCAGAGGTTAACGTAGCAGATATGACCTTCCTAGATGTTCAGTTTCAAGTATGAAACTACAAGGAGTTGATTTTGTCACCTGTGGGGGGTCTTATTCCAAAAGGACCTTAGGACCTTATGTCTTCTACATAGAAGCACCTCCAGAACCAGTTCATTGTTTGACAGTTCGTCAAAGTGCTAAGCACAGAATTACCATTTGACCTAGTCATTCCTGTTAAACACTCAAAAGAACTGAAAACATGGATTTCAGCAGTTACCTGTACACCAGTATTGACTGCAACATTCACAAGAGCCAAGATGTGGAAACTCCATTATCCATCAACAAGTGAAGCGAAATAAAACTTGGTATATCCAGGCAATGGATTGTTATTCAGACCCAAGAAAGGATTGAATTTCTGACACATTGTACAACGTGGATGGAATTTGAAGTTATTTAGAATTGTTGTAGTTGTTCAGTCAGGGACGAAAATCAGTCCAACACACGAGATGCATGCGTTAAAGCACAGTGGTAGAGGGCTGAAGCTCGCTCAAGCAAAACACCAAAGCCCTCAGTCCACTATGGCACATTTATTTAAGCTTTATCTAATACAAAAAGGTTCTTTTTAGCACAGGCTGTGTCGTCCTTGAACATCTAAGCAATGCACCTCCTTACTTTCTTATGTTCCCAATTATACCAAGGACATGCGTGGATCAGTGCCCAGAGCAATCAGTACTGCTTGCAGTCCTGAAACATTCTCACGCACCCAGCTTCTTAGGTGAGTCGACTCTTGGGTCACGTCTTTTCCCATGTCCTCAGTTACCCTGCTACATTAATAAATAAGCCAGACAAAAGGACAAATGCTTTGTGATCAAATGACATGAAATAGAGAATAAGCAAGTTAATTAATAGATTAGAAGTTGCCAAGGGCTGGAGATGGGGGGAATGGGAGTCATTGCTTAATAGTTGCAGAGTTTTTGTAGAGTGCTGAACAAGTTTTCAAATTACCCTAACAATATTGTACAACCATCACTAATGATTGCCACCGATTGCATACTGATTGTAATGATTGTATACTGTATGCTTAAGATAGTTCAAGTGGCAAATTTTATGTTGTAGGTATTTTATCACAAAAGATGTTTTGGGGAAAAAAACAGCTCACCTACTTCAGGAGGAGATAGCTATAGGCTCAGCTGTTATAGACAATGTTTCTATGCCCCTAAAGTTCATATGTTGAACTCCTAACCCTCAGTGTGATGGTATTTGGAGGTGGGGGGCTCTGAGAGTATTAGGCTTAGATGGGGTCATGAAGGTAGAGCCCCATGATGGGGCCAGTGTCCTTTTACTGCGAGGAAGAGACCAGAGTGAAGAATCAAAGAATCAAAAGGAAACTCCAAGCATCCTTAACAGATGAATAGAAACGAAGGGTGATACATGTATGCCAGGTCTCCTTCAGCCATTAGAAAGGAGTAACATTGACACATGTAACAAATGTGGATAAACCTCAAAGATTCTAAATGAAGCAGACACAAGGACACGATGTGGCCTTATTCCACTTGTACCAGAGCGCCCTGAGGAGTTTCCCCAGCTGTGTGGCTCTTTCGCATGCCTTGAAGCCACACATCTCACCATAAGGACATAAACCCAGGAGCCCATGAGGAAGCAGCCAGGACCCAGACACCTAGAATGCACCATCTGGTGACAATTCAGAAGGCATCTCCCTATAAAACCAAGGGTAGCCATCAGCTAGAGCCATTGAACCGTAACTTGCTTCATCATCGGTAAGATGCCCTTACTGGTCAACTCGCTTTGTTTACCAAAACGTGCATATCCTCCCAGCATCACATAGTCTAAAGTTAGAAGACCCCTTCACCACCCCTATAGATAGTATCTGACATAGGATTCAAGATGTTAGTGTACAAGTTGTTTTCCAAGAACTTGGAGTCAGCTGTTGTCTAGTTCCAGCCGCAGCAGTTAAGACTGGTTAAGAACATCGACCCTCCAAATGGGCATGTGCGAGTGTCCGAAGGATGGCCTTTTGACATCAAAGGGCCAAAAACTCCCTCAGCTCCTACTGCCATTTTCCAAACATGCATCCCATGAAGAAGCCTGTAGCTTAGCTGCACCTGTGCAGCACAATGACTACCTCACCTTTTCCTTATTTCCAATCACCATTCCCCACGCTCCCCAGGCCACCCTGCTTCTTTGTCCCATAAATACACTGAGCCCCTCCCCACTGGGGAGGTGGGTTAGAGATTCATCCTGTCTCCTTGCTTGGCTTCCTCATGGACAAACCCTTCCTCTGCTATAAGTCTTTGCATCTCAGCATTTGGCTTGCGGGGCTTCGAGCTAAGGATCCCAGTTCGGTAACACCCGTGCATCAGGCCTGAGTCCACATTTGAAGACTCTTCCCCTTATTCTCAGTAACCCAGACATCCTTCCCTCCACCTCCACTTAAAGGGGCAACATTTGCCGCAAAAAGCACCTGGACATGCGAAAGCTGAGGGAACACGACCCTTGAGAAACATGCCCCTTACAGACAGGAGGCAGGCGTTTCTGGCACCCAGGGGTCACAAGACAGCCCCCATGCAGACAGTGAGTCCTGTCCAACCAGGGACTTAGTGAAACCACACCCCACCTCCTCATGCAGCAGCATGGGCTCAGTCCTGCCTGAACACCTCAGGTTAGGCTGCACCAAACTTTTGGTGGGAGAGGAAGGAGCTAAGGAAAGCCTGCTTCCCTGTCCTTAGTGAGCTCACAAGAGAGACAGCAGATAAGGCCCAGTGTGATCCTGAAGCAACAGAACCTACGGAACAACTGAGCCGGATCACATAAGAGGCAACATCCAAGCACTCAACACCCCTGGGAGGCTCCAAGGAAACTTCATGCTGAGCACCAGAAACACCGCTGTTATCAGCACATCGTCCCTGCCTTCAGGGAGCTTCCATTCTGGCAGAGACTATAGCTGAGAAGGTACAACTTTGACATCAGGTGACAAGTAGCAGCAAGTCCTGCAAGTTCACCAGCATGGCATCCGAGCACAGTGGGGCACCGACTCCAGGGAGGGAGGGTCCCACTTCCACTGCGACCCCTACAGAAGCACTCCCCTGGATCCTGGCTGCAGTCCACACTGTCTGCCAGCCTCTCTCCCCATCACAGCTCCAGGACACCACCCTCAGTGCTTCTCCAGATTTTCTTAGTACACAAACCTGGCAAAAGAAAGTAGAAATAATTCTGAAAGACTAAAACTAAGGTATATCATTAAGTACCATGCAAATGGCAACTAAGAGGCAGAGGCATTCAGTGACGTTATCAGACTTCCAGATTATGGCCTTGACTCCTGTCACCAAGTTCCCTCTCCCAAGGCAGGCGTTCTCTGCCTCCTGGTGTTTGTAGCCTTTTATGGTGGGTAGGAAAAGCCAGACCTCCCACACGCATCTGCCCCAGAAGCTCTCCCAGCACAGCGAACTGCTTCTCACACATCTCGCGGGAAGAGGCCAACCCAGCCTGGACCACGAAGAATGTCCATTTTGAGGTCCCCAACATCCGCCCAGGGCAAAATTCCTAGGTTTAAAAAGAGATTCTTCAGTTTAGGAAGTCCTTTGTCTTGCTCTGACCTCAAGCTCCAAGGTGCCTCTCACTCGTAAAGACACATGTGGGAAGAACTCCACGTCCACTGGAGCGACTGCCCCCTAAACCAACTGCCATAATCATCCCCAGCACCACCACCCTAAGCAGATAGCCAAAGTCCCCCGTAAGTCTGGACTGCCATGCACCAGGGCATCAGACTTTACCAAAAATCTCTTGAATTTCTTGTCCCCGATCTTTTTTTCTAGGCGGTCCAGGAAGCCCATTCGGACTGTAGCCTGTCCTGGGCCCCAGGGTTCAGCCATCAGAACTTTGCAGGCGGCAGGTGTGGCCACCCTGCTTGGCATGTTCAGAGGCTGAGCTGTGTGCCATTAGGGGTGCTGAGTGCCCAGCAGAGGACACAGCTCGTCCTCCTTCCAGGAGTCTGAACCTTGGACATTCTGTCCTGGGATAAGGTTCCCAAACATACGCACATGAGAAAATGAAGGGCTGGAGAGGCCATTCCTAGGTCTTCTCCCGCACTTCAGCCAGTTACCATGAAGTCAGCAGCATCCTACAATGTTCACCTACATCCCCTTCCTTCTGTTTAAGGGGAAACACGGCAATTCCATTACAGCCAAAGAAACTCAGTATCCGTTTATTGAATCTTCAACTACACCAACCCACGACGCAAACCCCAGCACGGGCTCACAGCTCTCTCCCTGTGGTGTCCTTTCCCAGCTGTTAGCACCAACTCCAGGGCCCCTGTGCCCACCTGCCTCAAAAATCAGGACATTCTCTGCTTCTGCAAGGTGGTCAAGGTTTTAAAATCAGATTATGTTGCTTGGCAGTTCCAGACGTGTTTTCTGGGTGGGGCCTGTGAAGCCGTAGCTTGGTTTTAGCTCAGGGTTGTCATTCCCATAGGGAGGACGTGGCCCAGGGCCTACCTGGACCCTCAGATTCCAGGCTCCAGGATCGGGAGGGAGCCACTTGCAAAGGGACTTACTGGGAGGGGCAGCTGGCACCCTTTTGCCCATCTCAGCCAGTTGACCCAACTCTCCCAGGATTCGGTCTCTGATCCGCCCCATCACACCACTGTCCACATTCAGGCACTGCCAGTGGGAGGGACTGGGGGGCCCACCTCATCTGGGAGAGGTCCCATGATGCGGGACCACAAGAGGTAAAGCCAACCTCTGCAGCTTTACCTTCACAACGGAGGATTTTTAAAAGGAGGCATTTGTTCTTATAGTTCTTTTGGATTTAACTTCATCTGAGCCCATCACAACCTGGTAGCATCCAGATCCCCACAGCCAGCCTCATTTCTCACTATCTCACCTACCTGTAATTTATTGCACGTGCAATTCGGTAGCCAACATCAAGTCATATTTGGAAAGAGGACACCAACAGACCAGCTAACGAGACATCTCATGACTCAACAGGAAAGTTGGAGCAGCATCTGCCAGTTTCCAGGCCAGCCTTGTGTCTGTCTCTATAGCCCTCCCAGGCCATCTCCACCCAGAAGGGAGGTTTTTTTCATCAGCAGCACCAGAGCATTAGCATGACAGATGGCCAGCAGAGAATTGACCAAGGCACAGAAGTGCAACTTCAGCAAAGATCAGGATGAGGCAGTCCCATCGAGGTGCCAGCAGCACAAGGTGCTGTCCCCACAAAAGTCAGATTCCGGGCCACGAAGACTTCAGACCAATTCACATAGAACCCATCTTTATTTTCTATCTTAAACTCAATGTCTTCAGTATAACCTACTGAAGAATAGATGCTGTGACCTGAATGTTAGGATTCGTGGCCCACCTAAATGGGCCATGCCTGGGGTTGCGGAGGATCGACATTTCTGACCATTAAAATTTAATAGGATTTTCATCACTGTCTTGCAAAAAAATCTCCATGCAGAATCAGACCAACTTATCTACAGCAAACAAGAGCGAAACATTAAACGCCAGTGAGGTTTGTGCAGCAGGATTCACACTAACTGAAAGGCTGAAGGTACCTCCACATGGATTCCCTTTGCCCTCCAGTGAGGCTTTGGACACATATGAAAGGAGAGGACTCATTATGTTTACTGAGTGGATGAGGTTTTTCTCCAGTGTGAGCCAATTTTTCCCCAAAGGATGTAGCAAGATGGGAACCAACAGGATTATTCTCCAAGGTGGATAATCACATGTATCCTAAAGGATAAGCATCCAAGGTGCTCCCACATTTACTGCGTTTGGAGAGTCACTCTCATGGGACCACTAGCCCCACATTCCCTATAGTCCTGGTGTTTTCTGGGGTGTGCTTTGGGACGAGTGCTCACTGAAGGCTGTTCACATGGATGACTTTCAGGGAATTTCTCCAATGACAGTTACTCCATCTCCTATGGGATAAGGAACCACTGAATCCGAGTTACTGCATGAATTCGTAGGGTCTTTGTCCAAATAGGAGTGAAACTGGAGCGGGAATCATATACCCAGACCAAGACTCCATCCCCCAGCTCAGGCATCTGTATGCTAACAAAAGATCCAGCAAGGCTCCGTTTTCTTTGAATTCCACAGCCAGGCCCCCATAGCCTATTGGTTCTTACCACCAGCCTAGCAACCCCTGCATGACAGGCAGGGTCTGAAGAAGCTTAGCACATGCAGGGTATAAACACCTGCTACTCTGAGATTAATAGTTTGTTTCAATGGGATCCTGAGACAACTGAGTCAGCTCCCCAGCTACTCAGGACAGGGAACAGTCAAATCCTGGGCCAGGGAGGCCAAGACTTGAGGGTGGAGCCTCTATGCTCCTGATGTGCTCATCTGCTCTGGCTCACAGAGAGCAGGCTCTGAAAGTCAGCCAGTGATGCATCCCTGAGCAGGTTTTTCTGGCTGAATTCTAAGCTCAGGGGTCTATTTCACTAGGATCACCCTCTGGAGGGCTCTGTAGAGCTCACTATGCCACACTCCTTCCATCCCACACCTTCTTAATAAGTCTGAGTTTTCCTACTGAGCACGGCCCCAGCAAGAAGGGGCCAACCAAAGGCATCACGGAGACTCATTCAGTACACGACAGCCAGCTGGGCTCCTTTCTGGGTCACAAGCTCTGGTGCTGTGTCCTCCTGTCACTACCTGCTTTCAAGCCTCTTTAGACCCCGACAAGGAAAATCTGCTCAAATCCTGAGCTCTGCTTAGACTGAGGTTGCAGAAAAGTGTGCCTCAAGTGAGTCAGATTAAACTCCTTTTCTGTTTTAAACCCAGAAGGAGCCTAGCACATCAGGACACTAGTCAAGGCCACATTTGATAGTCCAGCTGTTCTGAGTCCACACATCCATGCAGGTTAAAGCCAGTCATAGCCATAAGAGCTGCTAAACTTCAGCCAGCATGCTCACAGAGTCATCCTCTGGCATACGCAGCCCCCGTCTACGCCAAGGAGCATCCAGAGCAGCGAACACCAGCAGCCCCTCACAGCCACACCAGGAAACTTATTCTTTTTTTTTTTCTGCGGTACGTGGGCCTCTCACCACCGTGGCCTCTCCCGTTGCGGAGCACAGGCTCCGGACGCACAGGCTCAGTGGCCATGGCTCACGGGCCCAGCCGCTCCGCGGCATGTGGGATCCTCCCGGACCGGGGTACGAATCCGTGTCCCCTGCATCGGCAGGCGGACCCCCAACCACTGCGCCACCAGGGAAGCCCCAGAAGCTCATTCTTACAGGCTGGCCTCCAGCTTCACCTGGATCATGAAAACAATGCCCTTGGTGAGAAGTTAATGCTATACCAGCCCAGAGTCTGAGACAAGTTCTCCCCACAGAGCTTTACCATTACAAAAGAGGCTCATCTATGTGTCGTTAGTTCCTTCAGGGCACTGCCTTCTAGAAACCTCAAGGGCAAGGAAATGAAGGTTGGATTTGGGCACCAAAGCTCCACCCCACATACAGGAGGCCTGGATTGGGTGAGTTTACAGGAGGAGAAGTGTACTGCAGGACCCAGTGCAGTCACGGATCCAGCACCAAGAAAGCCAGAGCCAGAAGCCAGGGCCTGGAAGACCGTGACAGGCACTCAGGCAGGAGTCTGGTGAGGTTTCCCTGCCAAAAAGCCTCAAAAGATTTGCCTCAATTTGCATACTGTGACCCCTAAAGTGATGCTGTGCTCCAAAGCCATTTCCCCTAAGAGGTCTTCACAGGTCATAAGAGGTAGGGAGCTGCCCTCCCTCATCTGAATTCAGACTCTTCCATTGGTTACAGACTACCTTCCTGTTATCTCCCCACGAGTAATCCAATCTCATTTGCAGGATAAAACCCTTGCCAGTGCAGTTTGTCTCCAGCACCAGACCGACCGTAGCAGTCCTTACACAGCCTAGCAGAATCAGCCATTTAGCCGATTTATCTTGGGCACACAGCACGGTGTCTGGAACATAGTAAAAACTTAATAGATGTGTAGTCAGTGTTGATTTTGCCACACGCCTGGAGAGTAATTCTACAGTTTACAATGCACCATTATCTACTATCTGCTCGAAGTCTCAAAATACTATTCTACCACTTATAGAAGTTGGATAGACAGTTGGCAAGGCAAGGCAGGCAAGCAGCTAGAAATATCCTGTGTCAGAGTACATCCGTGAGGCCGAGACTCGTTTGTACGTTCCATCCAATAAAGGATCATCTGAAACAGTCTAGCTTCCTGTCCACAGGGCCAGATTCAAGCTTGGGTACCTTGATTCTTTTGAGTTAACCTGGAATTGAACATAGACAAAACCAAACCTACCTAAACTAAGTTGTGTGCACAGCTGCTGATTATCAAAAATTGCTGTCTCATTTAAATGTCTTACTTGCTGTCATGCCAGTGATCTAATTTGCCGTGGGAATGAAAGTATTTTTACGGCCAAGAGACCCAACCCCTTAGTCTGGAGCTCACTTATCGACACTGAAAGTCTTATGTGCTATCCCAGCACTATGAACTCAGCCAATTCCCTTTGCACTGAGCATAACTTAGCTCATCATCATTAACGAGTCAGCCGTAGAAGGAACTGGTTGATTTGCTACCTAATCAGATGTAGCTTTATGGGAAATAATTTTGGGACTCTACATCCTCTAAGGTTAAAGACAGTTCTTTCTGTCCAGGTTGAGATGGTAGATAGCTGTGCCTTCTAAATTTAGATGTTTGTATCAAGTGGGAACAATGCAAGACAGAAGGTATTCGTTTTTTCTCAGGACCATGTCCCAGGGCCCACCTCAGGGCACTCAAGGAGAACTGGTTCTACTAGGTGCCGGTAGTTGTCATGACACAGCCAAAGACCACTGCCCAGCAGAGTGCGCCCAACCATGCTCTTACCCTGAAAAGTCTTCATCTATTAGTGTTATGACCATGGACCCACATGTACATCTCCCCCACATCCATAGCTGGGACTCTTCCAGGGACCTGAGGAACTAAATCTTTCAACAGTCGTGGGAGATTTAGCTGCATGACATCATCTATTCCATGAAAATTATGGTCCAACTGCAACTCTAAGAATGTCACTATATGTTTAACATGCAGTATGTTTTAGAAGTTAGTTTTAAGCACTACCAAAAGATACCAGACTACCCGCAAGCTGTTCTACTCCTCACACGGCAGGGCCCCTGGAAGCCCAAGCTTACAACTGCAAAGCATGTTGTCAGATCATCTGCTTGGTGGCCTAGCTTTTAAGTGACTAGATCACCTACCACCCAACTGCCCAAGCCAGAAGTCGGCCATCACTGGGCTCCTTTCCTCACCCTGAAATTCCATTGCCTACACATCTTTATCTACTTCCTGTCCCCATCACACACCCCACACACTGTAAGTTTCAATTAAGGTCACTTCTCTCAGAAGATATTCCAACACCTTAGGAAAGTGAGGAACCTCATGCCCCATGTCTCTGTAGCACCTCCAGCTACAGAGATGACACCCAAGATGCTATTCTTCCAAGTTATGTACTTCCAACAACTGTATCTGAGCAAGGTTATGCTTCTTCCCCACGAGGAGCTCAAGTTTTCAAAGGGATAGAAAGTATTCCAGGGCCTAGTGCACACTAGGTTTTCTATTTGTGTCTAACTTTTCAACGCCCATCATTAATGCAATGGATATTTCAACTAACAAACATGATTCCATGAGTTGACACAGGCCAAAATTTTTTGGAAACATCCTTTAAGTATGTTTTCTTAATTCCACCCACGATCAAGGGTGATACTCAATATTTTGACACTAGACAGTGGAGTGGTTGGGGGGTGGGGAACCCAAGGGAGGGTTGAAATAAACTTCCTGTGAACCAATCCTGAACTATCATGACAAAGTAAACTGACATCCATCCAATGGCTGACTCCACACTTACTTTGCCTAGGATTAAGCACTTACAATTTCCAAGTTTTAGACGTTCACAGTGGTGTTCCTGGGAACATTTCTCTTGATTCTACCACTCCTGGAATTAAACGACCTCTTCCCATTGGTTTCTAGTGGTGCAGTAATTGAGAATCACTTCAACACCCATAGCACACCAGGCAGACACTGGGTGCATGGCTGACTTGCAGAAGTCATGCTGCCTGACCTACATAGTCTCAATCCTCCAGGAGCAAGCCTCCCAAGGACCCACGGTCATCCTCCCCAGCATGTCTAAAGCCTCCAACTGTGGCCAACACTGCAGCATCCTCCAGTCTTGGGAATTTCAAGGGGACACAGATGTGCCAACCTCCTGAGAAACGACAACTACAGCCCAAAGACTCATAGAGCTTAAATGGTATGGACATGCCAGAGGAGACTGCAAGCCTCTTGAAATTAAAACCAGATGCCAACCACTCCCAGACATACACTAGTGGTGCTGCCTAATGCACTAACTTTGGAGATAAATAAGCTGAGGCTCTGACACCAGCCTCACCCTCTGCAATCTCCCTTTGGAACTACCAACTTAAACTTTAAAGTTCATGTTGTCTGCATACAGAGGCCCTTACTATCCAGTCCCAACAATTCCATCAGTAGAGACTGGAGCCCACACAACCAGGGACAAGGAGTGTGGGCCTTCTCCAAGCCCAGACTCAAGCTGGGGGCATCGAGGCAGAGCTGTCTTGGGCCGCAGACACCACCCTCCCTCTGCCCTTGGAAGCAGAAGTACTTCATGGTCACGCCAGCCAGGCTGAGGAGTTTGGCCTCCTTACATCTTAGAGGCAGACTAGAGAAACGACCAATATATGTGAAGCAGGTTTGGAGATGGCCAGCAGTGATGCCCCAAGGAGTCAGAGGCACTGGCCTGGAGTAGGTGTTGGCAGAAGCCAGGATGAATTTCTAGAATGCTTCGGCAGTCCGAGATCCTCAGTTATTTGGGGCAGGGGTTGGAGCCACTTCTGCAGAATCGGGACTTGAAGACACCCTGCACTCAGTTATAGAGACTCAGAATTTTTCCACGCCTGCAGTGGCCAGGGAGAATGACCCAAGTGCTGACCAGACTAGAGTGCAAGGACACACCTGGGAAGCTTTCTGCAGAAAGCGAAGCCCCCTTGACTCAAGGCTCCATGTCATCACCAAGGGCACCAGCACGACTCTCAGACCAGACACCCCACAGTAACACAGGATGCCAAGAGATCCTGCAGCCAAGTGCCTGCTTCCTGGGTGCCACCCAGACAGAACAGTGCCCAGAGCCCAGCATCACCACCGACCACACAGCCAGCCAGAGACTGCTGGGTCATCTTCTGGCATCAGGATTGAGAGGCAGAAGCACTTTGATTCTGAATATTTGCCCCAAAAGGGCAAACCTTTTCAAATGAAGTGTAATTGATGTCATCCTTGAACTTGCCTGAAAGAGCTACTGGATTCTACCATTTCCTGGGACACGATCGAGTAAGTTGCCTATTCAAGAACACAACTAAGGCTGACAAGTGTTGGTCTGTCCAGTTTAGCCCTTTCTCATGTGCTTAGGACAACAGCTTGGGCTCTGGAGAAAGCAGACCCAAGTTTGAATCCTGGTTGTGCCCCTTGCTTTTGAACTTGGGCCAAGTCATAACCTGAGCCAAGAGCATGCAAAACAAACCAGTACCTGACTCACAGAGAGTGAGTGCAAGGGCAGAAGTCTGTTGTTCCAGAAAGGGAACCAGGGAGGCTGGGGTGAGGACAGGACTCCGTCACCTGTCCTCAGGGCACTTCACCCACCATGCTGAGTCTCAGGCAGCAGCGGAAAGGCAAGTGGGGCTGTGTTAGTTGTATGACTCATGGGAGTTCTTTGTGCAAAAAGCAAAGGGGAGCAGGGGAATGGAGTGACTGCTGCCCTGTGGGGAGGAGTGAGTGAAGTACTTAGGCCCAAGTCTCTGAAACCAGGTGTGTAGGGCTCCTCTCCTGGATCTTAGAAGGATCAGACAATGGAGGTTGTTGTCTACGAGGTGATGGCTTAAAGAAATGAGGATAGGTCAGTAACTTGAGTAAAGAAGATATATCCCCTGAGCTATGTTTATTAAATCTAGGCCGAAGCTATGCAGTGCTACAAAGTTCTCAAAAGTACATCCACTGGACATAACCTCAAAGGGGAAAGTTTTGTATGCAAGATTCCATAGCTTGCAAGGAATTGCAAACTCTTACAGAACTAGTTAGAGGTGTTAGATACCTGTTTGCAAAGCCCAGAGCCCTGCCAGCCTGTGAAATAGTTTCTTGTCTTCAACTGAGCAGCCCAAGGAGGGACCCAGTAACAAGCTCACACACAGGGTTGGAGGTAAGAATTACTTCTTGTTCTTGCCTTGGAAGAACTTACAGAGGTTAACACTCATAGGTTTATATAGGCGGGTCAGGGTTTTGCATTATTTATCCTCTGACAAAGGTGTGGAGGACAAAAGCAGAGCTTTTGCTGTCATGGCCCTCAATAGTTCTCCCTTCTAGGAGGGCAGCTCCATGCCCCGCCCCAGGTTTCCAGGACACAAGGTGGGTACCATGTAGCTAAGTTTGCCCCATGCGCCTTCACCACCCCAGTTCATAGCTAATTGGACTATGGTTGTGAAACTGAAGACTAGATCCATTAAACTGTAACTTGCTTGAATAAGTGGTAACTTGCCTTTACTCATCAAGCTTGCTGTAATTGTTCTTGCAAATTGCATCCCCTCCAAGCTTCACTGAGCCTAGATTTATCAAGAGATTCCTTTAACTGCCCCATATAGATAACAGCTGACACATGGGTCAGTAATAGTGAAGAGTTGCCTAAGTGTTTTTCAGGAACTTGGAGCTAGTTCTGGCCCAGCTCAAACCAGTCGAGACCACTGACCATTCAACTGGGCCTGCGTGAGTGTCTGATGGATGACCTTTTGCCATCACAGGGCCAAAAACACCCTCAGATCATGTTAATGTTGCCATTTTCTGAACACGAGTCCCGTGAACCATGCAATTCAGACACATGTGCAGAGCAGCAATTACCTCTTTTCCTGCCTCCAATCACCTTCTGCTGCGTCTCCAACCTCCCTATACTCTTCACCCGTAAGTAGGTCAGGCCCTCACCTTCAGGGAGCCAGATCTGAGGTTCGTTCTCCCGTCTTCTCTCACTTGGGGGCCTCCTGAATAAGCCTTTTCTCAGCTACAAACCTCAGCGTTTCAGCATTTGGCTTGCTGTACTCATCAGGCGAATGAAACTGGTTCAGCAACAGAGGGACCCTTGATCCAACCTGGGCTCAATTATCAGGGAAACTGGAAGTGAGGGTCTGCTTGTGAAGCAGATTGAAGGTGATGGCAGTAAGACTGGCTTAAGGTAGGAGAGACAGAGGTGATCGCTTCCAGGGACATTTTATAGAGATGCTTCTTGAGTGTGGCTTACCTGAGCTTGTTTACACATTACAGAGAAGGACCCAGGAAAAAATAAGATTCCTAGAAGAGCAGGGCTAGTAATGGGGAGGTTACCCTAGTGCACAGTACATCCCAACATCCCCTTCCAAGAGGTGGGCTAGTCCAACCCTGAGCTCCTGGAGGGAGCAGTGCCCACCCTGCTCCCTGTTCCTCATTGCAGCAGTCGGCATGGAGTCCTTTTGCACGGGCCCAGCGCACTCGAACAGGAAGGAGATCCCTTTCCTCAGAGCCTGACGTGAGAACACCAGTGTTGAAAGTGAGCAAGCAGAAGTTCAGAACCTGTCCAGCTGCTCCTTTGTTTCTCCCCAAAGCTCTGTATAGACTCCCTGTATAGACTCCCAATTTATGGAGGAGGCAACACGGGCTGAGGCAGATTCCCGTAGGGCCGCACATCCTGAGCCCTCGTTTTCACTACAAAGCAGTTGGCAGAACCAAAGGGGGCAAAGGTAAAGCCTCTTCATACACACATCTAGAGCCAGACTAAGGGTTTCCTCCGAGTTACCCAATTCAGGTAACTGCAACCAGTTTCCCCAAAGCCAGCCTAGGAGTTTTCCTGGAGAAAGACTTAAGGAGTTGCCCCAAAGTGGAGGTTTTTAAGAGACACTATTTTACGTGCTTTGGAATTCAGTGCAAAGTCATGTGATGCTCTTGTGGCTCATTCTCTCCAGGATGAGAATCAGCAGCTTCCTTTAGCTTGTCTGGTAGGCCTTTCACTAAGGATTGGAAAAACATGGTCCCTGTTCTCAAGATGTTTACAGCAGGGGTAAGCAAGCTGGATTAATCCAGCAGGCCCAGCAACAAATGTTAAATGCTGCTTACATACAGTTTAAGAATTCAGTTGAATGGACTCTGGCCTTAAACTGGGGTGTCAGGGAAGGCCCGGAAACAGGTGCAGTAGCCCCAAGGCAGGCGCTGTGCCAGTGGCAGAGCTGAAAGACTCGGTGAAAGAGCAGCTTGAGAGCCAGGCTAGATCAGATTTGGTGAAGGATTGAATGTGAGGGTGAGAATGGGTGGGTGAGGTTTCTGACCAGTGCAGCTAGAGAGATGGGGTCACTGGTCACTGCAGGAAGGGACCCCCCCAAAGGAGTCCCGTCTCATTCGCTTTGGTTTGGTCCTAGGCGCCTTCTCTGGGACATTTCCGAGGTGCCAGAAGGCAGTTTCAGAAGTGAGGGTTTCAGAAGTGGCTGGACAGACACAGCACTGAGTCACCGGAGTACAGTAGTTTCAGGGTCCCCACTGGAGGCCAAGGTCACATTGTTAGGTGGTTGTATTAAAGGCGTAGGTGAGGAGTAGGAGAAACCGAGGAGAGCTGGAAACACAGCTAGCCACAGCTCAAGTATCAGAGCCCTTACAGCTGAAACCACCAGACCAGGATCACCCCAGAGAAGAGCACCCCGCACCCCTCTTCCTTCCAACTGCCGCAACTCCCTGCCAAGTCACACTGTCTGCGACTTCTGTTTTATAAAGGCCAGCATCCCCACCACACCCAAACTTTTCTCAAGCTCCCAGACCAACCTAATTTACTTGTAAGCTAAAAGAGCCATAGAGCCTAGCATCCTGCCAGGGGTTTGGAACTTAATTCTAAGTAAATTTGCTTTATAATCTCATTTTCACCGAGTCCAATGAGGCTTTACCCACATGCATAAGGGCTTGAGGCTGAGGCCTCAGTTTTACTTTCAAGTCAGTCCTTGCATTACATAGATGCCCTAGGGATGAACTCAAGTTATCACACCTGCTCTTAACCCAGTCCCAATAAGGGTGATAATTAAATCCTGGTTTCTCAGAATAATTAATTACAGCTCCCACCTGTAGAACACTTGTTTTTCATTTCTGCTTTAGAAATCTCACCCTTATGTACAAAGACAACATTTCTAGGGTCCTTCAATTCACAGAACTACCTTCCCATCTACCCTGTGCCAGGGACACACTCCCAACAAGAACAGGGAACGGAGTATCAGGAATGCACTTGCAAGGGCTGGAAGGTTGCAGTTCAAAATAAGGTGCTCAGGGTAGGGGACTTTCACTGAAAAAAGTGACGCGAGCAGAGCATTTAAGTACTTTTCAGAGTAATTCCAGGTAGCGAACAGAGGTGAGGGGGGTACCCCGCAGGTGCAAGAGCAAGCCTGGGGCATTCCTGGGGTACCAAGGAAGCTGGGGTGCTGCAGAAAGCAAGCAAGGGGAAGCAGAGCTGAAGGCAAAGGAGAGTAAGATGGAGTCTCATGGAACCCATCACACAGGGCCCAGTAGGCCACGTTAATCCCTTTGGCTTGAATTTTGAGATTCCAAGCACCTACAAGTTTTAAGCTGAGGAACAGATTTCATTTTCAATTTTGAAACCAACAGGCTGCAGTCGGGAGAGCAGACTAAGGTGAAGGTCGGGGAGCAAAAGCCAAGAGACCAGATAGGAAACACCTGCGTGAACCCAGGTACGACTTCAGGGCTCTACAGGCCAATTAAGTGGAAGACGCAAAAAATGAACCTGGATGCAGTTTGAAAATAGAGCGAACAGGATTTCCCAGTGGATTAGATCAAGTCAAGGATCACCCCGAGGTTTTCTAGTTTGGGCTTCAGGCCCTTTAACATATTCTCACATTTACCCTCCCCTCCCCCAATTCCGATGGAAAGACAGTAGCCCCCAGCCCCTGCTGAAAGGTGAGGTTCAAGGTATTAATAACACCTCAGAATCCTTGCTTCTCCCCTCGCAACGAGCCGCTGCCTCGCTCTTACAAGTGGAAGCTCCCTTTCCCTTCTGCTTTCTTCATTAGAAAATAAGCCCTAGTTTTCTTTGAACCTACATCCCCTTTGCTCTATGGCTTCCTAGCTTTCTAAAAGGGAGTTTTGAGAGAGCTCGGCCCTGCAAGGTACATCCCTAAAGTTCCTCCTGCCAGCTGCTTTTTTCGAGGAAGGGCGACTCCCAGTTAGTCTCGCTTTAAAAAGAAAGAAAGAAAAAGCACTCTCCTATGTTTGCAAAACCCAAGCTGGCGCCTCACAGCTTCTGCAAACAGCAGGCGCCCACCCGGCCGGAAGGCTGGCGGCTCGGGAACGCCCGCTACGCAAACACAGGCAGGAAAAAGGCTTTCCCGGAGCGCTCCGCTGCTTTCAGCGCCCGCAAAACTTCAGCAAGAAGCAACCTCGAGTACCCCAACCTTCCGCCCACCCTTCCCCAGCGACCCCCACCCTCACAAACCTCGCCCACCAGTTCCCAAGAGCAGCCTGACGCCCAGGGCGGCTGGCCCCGCCTTTTCTCAGGGCCGAGAGTGACGTCACTTCCGGGGCCGGGGTTCCCTGGGCGGGGCCCGCGCGGGGGGAGGGGCGCGGCCAGGTCCGCGCAGGCTCGCCGGGGCCGCTGCCTCCGAGCTGAGCGCTTGACTATATATGGTCAAAGCTGGGGGCGAGCCGCGCGCGGGGCCGCGCTTCCGGGTTCGGCGCGTACTCAGCGGCAGCGCGCAGGGCAGGGCGCGAGCCGGCCTCGGAGACCCGGCCTCGGACCGCCCCCTCCGCGCACTGCACGCCCGGCGCCGCCTTTCGGCCCCTGTCCCCGGCTCGGCCTCGGCCCCGTCTGATTCTCGGCGCGCGCGGCCCCGGAGGCTCTCGGCGAGCGCTGCGCGGTAACAAGTGGGCAAGGATGCCATACGAGATCAGTAAGTGCCGCGGCCCGGTGCCCCCGGGATGGGCTCCGGCCCTGCCTGGCCCCCTCGGCCATCGGCGGGGCGCGAGGAGCGGGCGGCCTGGAGGGGTCCCCGGAGCGCGGGGGAGGGGTGCGGGCGCAAGACGGTGAGCGACCCGCCGCCCTCGGGGTTGCCGCGCGGCGATCCCCGGCCAGGGGGACGCCCCAAAGTTGGCGATGCGGTCGGAGCCCCGCGGAGCCCCCGCATCCCTGAAGGGCCTGGTGGAGAGCGCGGACCAGGAAGTCGCGCCGTCCCCTGCGCTCCTTCAAAGTGGCGACCGCCCCTCCGGGTGGAGGCAACAGGTGACCGGCTGAGACCGGCCCAGGGCCCTTCTCCTTTCCCCCCCCGCCTCCCCTCCCCTCCCCTGCTTTCTGTCCTCAGCCCGGCGGGGGGCCGAGGCA
Organism: Hyperoodon ampullatus; assembly: GCF_949752795.1. Lineage (NCBI taxonomy): Eukaryota > Metazoa > Chordata > Mammalia > Artiodactyla > Ziphiidae > Hyperoodon > Hyperoodon ampullatus. The sequence continues at coordinate 162,752,050 of NC_136914.1, read as the reverse complement.
GGAGCTGCCCCTCATGTGCCCTGCTGCGTTTGTGTCTCTGCAGAGAAGGTGTTCGCCAGCCTCCCCCAGGTGGAGAGGGGTGTCTCCAAAATCATCGGCGGCGACCCCAGGGGCAACAATTTTCTTTACACCAATGGAAAGTGCGTCATCCTAAGGAACATCGACGTGAGTACCTACCCGCTTCCCCCCACCAGGCGCTAGTTCCTTACCTGAGCGCAGCTCCTGGGTGAATTCTTCCCCTTCCACCACCTCACCGGCCGCCCAGCGGCCTGGGGAGAGGACGCCACGCCCCCTCAGCCTTGGGAAGACACCTCGGAAGCCCAGGAAGACAGCTTCAAATTTATACAGGCCCAATTCTCTTTCTTCGTGGGGAAGCTGAGGCTCAGATTAGTTCAGTTCAAGAGAAGAAGGGTTCGAGGGGTGGGACCTTGACCTTGGGGTGGTTGGTGACTTGGCCTCTCTGAGTCCCAGTTTTCTCATCTGTAAAATGGAGGTGATGAGATGAGGCTCCCCTCCACTTCCCTCGGCTGCCTGGGCCCCCTGAGTGAGACGCTACATCCCTCCAGCCCAGCATGCCTGGCAGACACCCAACACTGGTTAAATGGCACTCGTGTTTAATCATTTCACATCCAGGGTCCCCCAGTGTGGCAGAGCCCAGACTCACAGCCAGGCCTCTGCATTTCAGCCTGGTCTTCCACCTACAAATCTGAGCCCCAGTGCAAAATCAGGAACCAGTGTTTTCCCATGAATCATCTGCATGGGCATCCTGTACCCAGGCTGAGAATGCTTCTAGAGCCCACTCCTTGGGAAATCCTGGAGATTTTCCATTACTGCTCTGTAATCATTGAAATGACCCAGTCTGCTGGTCAGTCTCCCGGCTGCTAGGACGGCACGCGGAAATCTTTCTTCTGCCTGCGTCAGCTGAGTGGTGGGGTGGGGTATGGAAGCCAGAGGTACCAACATGACCATTTGGGGGTGTATGGGGGGGTTCTCTTGAGCTTGGGGTGGGGCCTTGTGCACAGTTTGTAGGTGGGTGATTTTGATTGGCAATGCCCCCAAGGGATGTCAACTTAAATTCACATGTGTTGTGCATGATTACCCTTGGGGGGTTGGAACTGTCGCTTTTGAGATGCCCGTGTTCTCAGGAACCTCAGGGCTGGCTGAGGGAATGAAGGGGCTCTGTGGGCCTTGGTTTCCTTGTCTGTGAGAGGAGAGGCCCCCTGTGTGGAATGAGGTGCTTCTGGCTCTGCCCCCATCTCTGTTCAAGCCAAGCAGTCTGCTGGGAGACAGAGCTCCATTTGGCAGTTTCTCCCCTGCCCAGGATGGCTGGGCACCTCACTGGAGGGGGGTGGGTGGGTGTGAATGTGCCTTGAAGGTGCTAACAGCTCCTCTTCTAGATACAGATTCCTAGAAAGTGGATCCCGCCTTGCTCAGAACTGGGGGAAACATTACCAAGGACTTAGATCATAAAGATCTGGAGGTCTCCAGAGAGGTCCTGAGATATTGAGAAAATAAAAGTTGAGATGGCCCTTAGTAGATAGATACTCACTTGTAGTTTGTCAAATAAAATGGGCGAAAGCATTCTCAGGGATACAGTACAGTGGAATGAATGCTTGGGTTTGTCCCTAACGAGGCACACACACATCATGGCAGGCTACACTCACTTCCAGATGGGAGACCTCACATGAAGACATACTGTGTGTCTGGTACCATGAAAGGTTCTTAATCTTCAGCATCTCCTTTATACCCTGCCCGCCACCCCCACCCCCACCCCACCCCCCGCAGTAGACCCATTGCTCAGAACTGGGGTCAGGCTCAGCAAGGTGAAGGTAGCCAGTAACGGGAGCTGCTTCCAGTGGAGGAGCTGTTTACAGTCACAGACAAGCACCCTCTTTGCAGGAGGCATTCCCTGACTTGTGGAACCCATTCTGCTTGTTCTTCTGAGCTTTTTATTCTTATCAATACTCCAGAGTTTACTATTCTCTTTTGAGGGTGCATCTGCTTTCCTTTCCTATCTATTTGTAAGTTTCTACAGGGCCAGGACAGCATTGGGATGCTGATGTGCTCCTTCCTCTCTGTTCTGGACATACATCATGCATTTAGGCTTTTGTTCAATGGGGGTGGACCACTGGTACTTGAGTAAAGGGGGGTACATTTTTAATTAGGGCAGAGTACCCCTGGGAAAAAGACATGAATCTAATGAACATTCCGGAAATAGGAAGGAAGGTGATCTGGTTGGAATACAGGCTCAGAGTAGAGAAGAGACATGAAAGGGAGGAGGGGACCAGATCGTGGAATGTCCAACACATGTCTGATTGGCAGCTCATACTTAATGTGCCCAAACCATATTTGGGTTTCCCATGTGTCTGTCCCTAGAACAGCGATGCCACTCCCCAGCTGGTCAGGCCCCAACCTTGGACTTCTCCTTGGTTCCCCCTTCAATGCCATATTTAGTTCTTCAGTTAATCCTATTGACTCTACATTCAAAGACTTCAGAATCTGACAGAACTACTCATCCAAGCTACCATGCTCTCTCGCCTGGATTGCAAAAACAAAAGGCTAACCTGGTCTTCCACCCTGGCCCTCCTCTAGTTTGCTCTCAGCACCACGGCTGGTCCAGTTATATTAAAATATGAGATCAAGTTGCTCCTTTGCTCTCCCCGACCCACCGAGGCTGATAGGGCCTTGCTGTCCAGTCTTGCACCTTTGATCTCACCTCACTGCTCACCTTCTCCTGCTGGCTCCAGGCACCCTGGCTTCTGTGCTCTCCCTGGAGCACGCTCCATATGGGTCTCAGGACACGGGCATTGTTGTGCCCTTTGTCTGGATATTCTTTCTTCAAATAGCTGCATGGCTCACTCCCTGTCTTGCTTTATGTTTCTGTTCAGATGTTGCCATGTGGCAGGGGCCCCTCCTAAATAGCGCTCCCATCCTGGCCTTCTCTGCCCTTTGGTGCTAATGGTGCATGGGGAGCCAGCCAGCGAGCAGCCACCCTAACCTGCTATGTCCTGGCCTAGCACAGTACCTGGCATGTAGTAGGTTCTCAGTAAGTCATTTATTGATTGAAAGGCCTTGAAAGCCAGGCTGTGTCGTGGAGATAATAGGTAGCCACTAAAGGTTTCACTGCATGGAAGTAAGAAAGGCTTAGCCTGGTTCAGGCTGCTGGACCTAAATTGTGTGGCATCCACCTTTATTAACACCAAGCAGGTATCAGACCCTTGCTGACCTTCCACTTGGAGCCACGGCTGTCATTCACTTTATTTCCTTAAAAGTTGTTTTGTGAACCCAGCATAACGGCACTTCTTAAGCTGGTAGAAAAGAGTGTTTCTTATCTATTTTCTTTCAACACATCCCGATTGCCACACCTTGGAGAGGAAATTCTCCACAGTTAAAAGCATGCAGTGATGTGGCCGTTCAGAAAGGAGTATTCCAGAAGGAGGGAACCTGATACACTCTTAACTCTAGGGCTGCATCACCTAGATGTAGTCTGGGAAGGTTCCTCCCAGTGTCTATGAAGGAGCCTCTTCATATTCTGAACTGCCCAGGATCACTTCCCTGTAAAACAGCTTTGGCAAGTGAGCCTCCCGGCAGAGTCCCCTCTACTGCCAGAAGCAGCCAGCAGGTTTGCTACAAGGGCAAATTTGGGGCTTCCTTTTTAAAATAGCCAGTCCCTAAATTCCAGAACTAATATATATATTTTATATATGTGTATACACACACACACACACACACACACGTGTGTATACATACACACGTGTGTGTGTATATATATTTGGAAAAAATGATTTATATGAAGTTAAACTCCAGGGAGCACAATATCTGTAGCAGTTTGACGTTGCTCTGCTTCCAGTCACAGGATCAGTGGCCTCATCTCCTTGAACAGAGTCTAGACCAGGTTGGGAGATGTTGAACTTGAGTGCTGAGTTTCACGCAGGATGATCTGCTGCCAGTCATGTGCAGAAGGGCCACTTGTGCGTCCCCTTCAGGTGGGGGAGAAGGACTGACCTCGTCCCTTCTGTCCCATTGCACGTGCCTGCGAGTCCCTGCCGCGTGCCCAGGATGGCCGCCGGCCCCGCGGGGAGCGCAGACACAGAAGCCCTGCCTGCGCGGAGCTCGCTGCCTTGGGTGGGAGTGAAACGGGCCCCCGGGTGACGGGAGGAAATAGCGTGTTTGATTACGGCCTGGACAGAAAGCCAGCAGGCAGCACACGTGTGGGGTCGAGGGCAAGGAGAGCACTGAGGAAGCTGGGGCTCCGAGAAGGCCCCGGAGCTGAGTGGAGCCCGAGTGGTGGGGACGTGCCTTACTGGCTCCCAGGCCAGTGACCCTCCGGTGCTTTGGATGTGACATCAGTGTCACCCCCTCCCCCGCCCATTGCCAGTCGTGGTGCGGTCCCCCATGTGTCAGCTGGCTCTGGGTGGGCACTTCCATTTCGCTCCCCACCACCCTTCCCCCTCCATCTCCTTTACTTGAGCCCGAGTTAATCCTGTTACAAGTATTTCTAAGCACCTGCTTTGTAGTGAAGCCCATGCCTAGTTCTGGAGACACCCCAGCAAAAGCGTGTCCTCATGGAGCTTACAGTCTCCCAGGGAAACCGACACTCAGACGGGACTGATGCTGAGAGGAGGAGACGTGCCGTGAGGACTTCTGAGCAGCTGGGAGCCCGGGGAGGGACCAGTCAGTGGAGAGGGGGTAGCGAGAGGGCCCCGCACAGGTTGTGGAGTTTTGTGGCTGGAGCACTGGGGTTGGGGGGAACGACAGGCAGGCAGGAGAGGGTGCGGGGCTCTGGTGCTGGGGGCCGGGCAGCTCTGAGACAGCCCGGCCCTGACCGGAGGCCACCAGAACCATGAAAAGTTTCAGCAGATAAGCAGTGCGGTAGAGAACTGGTTCTGTATCTAAGATGTGAGGCGGGAGGGAGACCGGTTAGGAATCTGCTCAAAGATTAAGGCATCATCAGCTGGTTCATCGGATCCTCGATCCTGGGTCTTGGCGTTGCCCACACACATTCCATCTTGCCGAGCCCTGCCCGCAGCCACAGTGCCTAAGATTAAATCAGTGGTTCTCAGTGAAGCCGTTTCGCCCCCGCTTCCACCCTGCTGAGGGATGCTTGGCAATGTCTGAAGACATTTTTGTGCTACTGGTATCTAGTGGGTAGAGGCCAGGGTGTTCCCAAACATCCCACAATGCACAGGGCTGTCCTGCAGCCCAAAGTGTCAGCAGGGGTGATTGGAGAACCCCAGTAGGTAACATTCTAACACACCAGGTTAGCACTTTAAAAGAAGTGTGTCCTGAGTGCTTTGGGAACAAGAGGGAAGGACCAGTGCCACAGAGCCGCAGGGAAGGCTTCTGGAGAAAGGGCACTTTTGAGTTGGGTTTTGGAGGGTGAGTAAGAGTTCTCCAGGAAGGGCATTGAGACAGCAGAGATGGGGGGGAGTCTAGACAGGGAGTACAAGTGCATGGAGGTTGGAAGAAGTGGTGAATCAGACCCGGGCCCTGCCCTCTGTGGAAAGCTTTGTGGGTATAAGAATGGCATGTAGTCCAAGGTAGAAAGTACTAAGGGCAATGGAGAGGGAGGTTAGGGAAGGTAGTGTGAGCTTTCTGGACTGGGAGAGATATTTCCAGCTTGGAGCATCAGAGAAGGCTTCTTGGAGGAGGTAACCTTTGCCTGAGGTTAAAAGATAATTAGGAGAAGGTTATCTGGAACCGGGAAGTAGGGAAGATATTCCAGACTGAGGCAGATAAAGGGAAGAGTGTCACAGCTAGTGATCTGATAGAGGAGGGACGAGGGCGGAATGGGAAATGGACTTTGGACCGTAGGTCCAGACGTATGGCTGCGTTCCTCTGGGTGAGAGGGAGCCTTGAAGGTTGAGCAGGGCAGGCTGATTGCCCTGTGTGTGAAGTCACTGGTTCACTGCTGGACCCTGGGCCAGCCCAGAGGAGGTGCAGGTGTGGGGAGTTCTTCGGAGGAGTGAATGTACAGTGCTTGGTGTGTTCTCACCACCCTCTGAGGCACTGTGATCAGGCTGAGCCTCTGGGTTCGGACCTGCAGGTCTGGAAGCGCAGAGGTTTGTGGAGCTGCCTGGCAGCTGGGTCGCTCTGTAGTCATTCGAGTTGAGCCCTTGTCGCCAGTGAGCAGAGGGCCCTGCAAGTTGTGTTTGCTGCACAGGTCCCACCACCAGCGCCTGCTTTTAGGAACTGGCTGTGTTTAGAAAGCCAGTGCTCTGGAAACTTAATCCTCCTGAAGGTCGTGCTCACTTTGCCTGGTTTGGAGGAGGCCCAGGTCCTTCTCTGGAGGCCTCCGCAGCGCTATGTCCCGCAGCTTCCGTGGTTGGGCGGCCTCCCCGATCCCTGACCTGTCCATTGGGTTCACGGGGGGCCTGGTGTGCCATGGCAAGCCGCCATGCGCCGTGGCCGGAGCCACCCCTTAACCTTACCTGTAAAGTGCGGTGGTGACCTCTGACCTCAGCACCTGAGCCTCAGGACAAAGGAATGTGAGAGAGCCTTGAGGGGCTCTTTTAGTGACTTCCCACCCTGTGTTGTGGAAAGGTGTTGAGGGGGAGACTGCTTAGCTTGCTGCTGGTGGGGGGCTCCGCGCACAGGTGGGAGGTGGGAGTGGCCTCCTCCTCCAAGGCACCTGCACTGCTGGGCCCTGAACCAGCCCTCTGCAATGATGGGATCAGAGTTGGGACGTGGAGAGCCTGGCGGATCAATGGAAGGCAGATCCGAGCGGTTCGAATTGGGGTCAGTCCGAACGACATTGTCAGGATATTGTCCCGGTCCCAGGAGGGGCAGGAAGAACTGGATGGAGTCTGGCTGGGGTGGAAAGACAAGGTGGGGTTGAGAGCTGTGGCAGAAGATGGGACAGGGCTGGGGCAGGCCTGCAGGGTGCGGGGGTCACAGGTAGGGGGCAGGGCAGGGACAGTCCCGAGGTAGAGGGTGAGGGGCAGGGCTGGGGTGAGCCTGGGGTCTCGGTGAGATGACAGGAGGTTTTCACGGGCTCTGCCTGCCTCTGCCCACATCTGCTAGGGACCCACGGGCCTCAAATGCCAGGGCTTCCTCCTGGTTTCTGCCTGAAGTCCCTTGTCCCCTGATGGGGGCAGGGCAGGAAGGAAGTCCCAGGGAGGGGCACCCCAGCTGCACACCCTCTGGCAGGGCAGAAAACCCAGCCCCGCTCTGAAGGCCTCCCTGCGGCTCCTGGAGTTGGCTTCCTTCCCTTCCTGTCTCATTCCCCGTTCCCGAGTGCTTCCCCAGATAAACCGCACACCCCAAATCCTGTTCTCCCTGGAAACCGCGGAGTCAGGAGGGGAAGAACTGCTGCCCGCCCTGAGGGTCTGAGTCCTGACCCTGCTGGTCTGCAATGAGCCTGGCCTGCAGTGGACACGTAGGGCACAGGGAGGCATCATCTTCAGCTCAAGCAGCCGGCCTCCCTGTGTGCGGAGCAGCAGGGAGAGGTTGCTGCTGGTCGGATGCATTATGTTCTTTATGTTCAGCCTGGAGAACTTGCCCCCAGTCGTATTGGGAATACGGACGAGGTGCTGTCTCATCCAGCCCAGAGCCTGCTAGGAGGCCGTGCCTGCTGGGGATGACCCTGGGGTTTCACTCACCCTGACCATTCAGGGGGAGGACTTTTTAGGGGCAGAACTTCCTCCCAGAGCGGCTGCTTACTCGTCTTCCACCAGCCACCCACTCACCCTCTAAGGGCAGTGCCAGGCTGTACATCCAGCGTGGGCATTGCCCTCGGTGGGATGGCTTTCCCATCCGTAGTGCCCACGTGTGGGTGTGAGAGTCCTCGGTCAGCCTCGAAATGGACAACTGAACAAGAGCCTTTGTGACGGCCTGGCCACAGACCACTTTTGCCAACTTCTCTGTGAGGGAAGTTGTCTCTGTTAGAATGTTCAGGTACAGAGGACTAACCTGGGCAGGGACAGGTGGGGTTAGACGGACGTTTAATGGATCCTGGGGCTCATCATTTTATTGAGGTGTAATTTAGGTACAATAAAATCCATCCGTTTTAAGTGCACAACTTGAGTTTTGACAAATTGATACTGTCCCATCACCACCGCCATGATCATGGTACAGAACGTTCCAGTTACTCCCAGAAGTGCCCTCTTGCCCCTGGCCCTCTGTCGGCCTCTCCACCCTCCCCCCAGGCCCTGGCAGCCCCGACCTGCTTTCTGTCACTGTGGGCTTACCTTTCCTAGACTTTGATCAGAAAGGAACCATGCAGTGTGTTCTCTTTTGCGTCCGGCTTTGTCGCCGAGCGTGGGCTTTCGAGGCTCCTTCCTGTGGTTGAGGGTATTTAGCAGTTTGTTGCTCTCTGTTGGCCGAGTCGTATTCCGCTGGATGAACAGTGCGGTTTGCTTCTCCAGGCACCTGCGGGTGGATGTTTGGGTTGTTTCCACTTGGGGGCTGTCACGAACCTTCAACCATGTGTGTCTTCTCGTGGACATGCACTTTTCTCTTGGACAAATACCTAGGAGTGCGATGGCTGCATTTCTGTATAAGTGTATCTTTATAAATAACACGCTGAACTATTTTCTGGCTGTATTATTTTGCATTCCCACCAGCAATATATAAGCATTCCAGACTGTACCCCACCCATCCTTGCCAACAGTGGTGACATCAGTCTTAATTTATTGACTCTAGTGAATATGTCATGGTTTCTCCTTGTAGTTCTGATTTGCATTTCCCAAAAGGCTAACGACATTGAGCGCTTTTTCATGTGCCTGTTTGGCATTCAGAAAATCTTTGGATGCCTGATATATTTCTAATTTCATTAAACAAATGTTTATTCTGCAATGGATTAATTTATGAACCACATACATACTGTATCATATGATGCTAAGTGTTAAGTGCTAGGGGGAAAAGGACTATGTAAACTTTTTCCCCCCAAAAAACACTTATTGAGCATCTGTTATTTGCCAACTGCTGTGATGGCTAAAGAGATAAATGCACATGAAGCAGGTCAAAGAAACGTTGGAGGAGAGGGGCAAGAAGGCCAGGGACTGGTATGTGTCATAACTGCCTTAGGGACGTGTGAACTGCTTTGGAAGCACAGGAGGCTTCGCGCAGATTTCTCCTCAGTTAGGCCTGATAATTGGGTGTTAGCAGGCAGGGAGAGGTGTTGCTGGCGAGGGCACGGCATTTACGGAGACAGGGGGCTTACAGGAAAGGCAGGAGTTTGGTTGCCAGGGCTAGAACTTAGGGGGTGCTCCTCCGGGCTTACTCTGGTGGGAAGGAGGCAGGGGGGATCCCGCGGCCGGGAGGCTGAGAAGAGTCCAGGCCTCTGACCTTGTCGAGGGGCGTAAGGAGGGGGTGAGGGAGGAGACAACGGGGTGGTCGTAAGAGGTGGGGTCAGTTGGGGGTCAGGTTAGGTGTGCCTGCAGCAGCCTCCCTGGGACCCGATGTGTCCACAGCCTGTGGGAAGCTGCCTCTTTTCCACGGGCACTTGGCTCGCGGAAAGCTGTCAACGGGTATCAGGGATTAGACGGCTCCGTCTTTCTTCCCTCCTGGGAGAAGGCTCGGCTGTGGAGACAGATGGAGAGCATCTCAGCACGTGCTCCAGGTTTGCTGAGAAGCCTTGGTTGTGTGTGCAGGGGGTGGAGGGAGTGCCGTGATCTACTTAGAGTAAATTCTACGTTGAAACCGTACTGCAGAGTAGCAAAGATGCTCCTGGTCCCAGATGCTGGCCCTGTTCTTGCTGCAGAGTCCAGCCAGCCTTGGATTTGTGCCACAAAAGGCAGTTTCCCAAACGAGGGATTTGGACGAGGAGAGGCTCCTGGCTGCCTGCCCCCCTCTGTTGCCGCACCTCCAGGCCAGAGGCTCTGGTTCAGGTCAGACACTGCCTGGCAGCCTGTGGTAGAGTTGGTTCTGAACAGGGGAGACCCGCTTTGAGGGAACTGGACTCAGAGAAGGCAGCAGCAGCCGGCAGCTCCCCAAAGTGGGAGAAAAGGAGAGTCATAGGTTTTTTTCTAATTTTTTCTAAGTTTCTAATGAAACTTGTATTTCCTGTATGTATTTCACAAATACATATTTGCTTGTACTCTGGCAAGGAAGGAAAAGCAGACAAAGGAAAGAAAATCACCTCGAATTTTATAAAAGAGTTAAAAACTACCTAGAATTCTATCACCCAGGCAGGTAAGTGTACTTCTGGATTTTTTTTTTTTTTTTTTTTTTTTTTTTGCTGTACGCGGGCCTCTCACTGTTGTGGCCTCTCCCGTTGCGGAGCGCAGGCTCTGGACGCGCAGGCTCAGCGGCCATGGCTCATGGGCCCAGCCGCTCCGCGGCACGTGGGATCTTCCCGGACCGGGGCACGAACCCGTGTCCCCTGCATCAGCAGGTGGACTCTCAACCACTGCGCCACCAGGGAAGCCCCTTCTGGGATTTTTTTATGGAGGTTTTGACTTCAGTATTTGTGTGTGTGTATGCGGTGGTGGAGGGGTGTTATTTTCCCACCCAAATCCATTAATCTGGAGAGCGGAAAGCAGTTTGCCTGCTTCTTGGTTCCCTGTGTTCATTCTGGTCTCCTCCCTGCAGAACCCGGCCATTGCTGACATCTACACGGAGCACGCCCACCAGGTGGTGGTGGCCAAGTACGCGCCCAGCGGATTCTACATCGCCTCTGGAGGTACCTGTCTGTCCTCGCGCATGGCTCCTTGGCCCATGTGGTGTGCCTCGCCTCCCCCCAGTCCTGGGACCAAGCTGGGCGCCTGGCTTGGGAGGGTGGGGGGTGGAGGAGGCAGGGAGGAAGAGGGAAGACCCTCAAGGAGCGTGGGGATGGCAGGTGGGGCGAACGTGATGAGTTGCAGTTGGGGCTGACAAGGAAAGTGTAAGCCAGCAAAAAGCCCCTTTCCAGAACTCTAGCTGGCCGTGTTCCAGCTGGTTCCAACTCGGAGGTCAGTGGAGATGCTCATGTGAGGTTGGCTGGAGGCCTCTGCGGGCAGCTGTACCGTGATGTATTGGAGCCCATTTTGTGTGTGTGTGTGTGTGTGTGTGTGTGTGTGTGTGTGTGTGTGTGTGTGTGTGTGTGTTTCTGACTTGTAGCTTTGTCTCATGTCACCTTTTGCTGTTCCGTTCCCTGTACCGAGCACAGCGCCAGCTTCAGGCAAGCACTTGTTCCATTGGTGGTCAGGCCCTTGGCTCCATCCAGCCAGGCTTTTGTGTGGCTCAGTGGGAGGCTGGGCAAGAGGAGGGGCATGAGCTCATCACACTGTAGGATGCTCTATTCACCCGATTCTTCGAGGTTGGTCTTTTACTATTTACAGATGAGAAAGGGAGGCACACAGGTTAGCGTGGCTTACCACGAGTCTCCCATTCGTTCATTCATACACTCAGCAGATGTTGGCTGTCTTGCCTGTGTCCAGCCTGGTCTCAGGCCCCATGAAGAGCCAGGTGGATGAGCTGATGTGGGCCTCATCAGCCTCCCTGGAGAGGGACAGAAAGGAGCAAATTGCTGAAGGAACTAACGGCCAGTGGGGGAGGGCCGGGATCATACACCCCGCTGGCCGTTTGTCTTCAGTGCCCTCACTCCCTGCATGGCAGGCAGTGCAGACCTGTCCCTGAAGGGGTCACCCCTTCCTAGCTGTGCAGCCTTCCTTAAATAACTTACCTTCCTGGGCCTTAATTGTCTCTTCTGTAAACTGGTACTGTTAGTTCCTACCAGATCGGTTCGGGCAGGACCCAGTGCAGCAATTCATGTACAATGCCTGGGGCAGCCCTGGCACTGGTGGGCACCACAGGGGACCGTGGTGTCTGTCACTGAATGCCCAGACACACCAGGGTGACAGGCGTGCTGGCTGACGGCTAATGCTGGCCGCCCGGGGTTGTGTGTGAAGGGTTCGGCCAGGAGCTGGCACAAAGTGGTCACTTCATGATTTTTATGTTTAGACCTACTCTGACTCCATCTGTAAAACTTGCTCTAATTTATATCCTCCGATTTACTCTAGCCCTGTGATTTCCCCGCCCCCCACCCCTGCCTGCCAGCAAATCTCCCCTTTATTTAAAGCGCCATGATTTGGGCCTGGTGCCTTTTAAAACCGTGTCTTCTCAGGAAAGAAGTGTGGTTGGCACAGCTTCCCTGGCTGCTCTTTGAGCTGTGGCCCAGCTGCTGAATCACTCACGAGCCCAGGCCTGCCCTCCGGTCCCCAGGCAGGTAGTTTAACCAGACAGGAATCACGGTCTTCAAATGCTGGCGCAGAGACTGTTGCAAAGGACAGTCCACAGAAGTAAAGCCTCCATCTGACGTTTTCCTCTCGTACAAGCGCCCTGACTTGGTGGGGGAAGTGAGGGAGGTTGGGCTGCAGGCAGGCGTGGGCGGTGTATTTTATGTTTCTAGTGAGCTGGCCCTTTGAATGGAACAAAGACCACAAAACATTTACTGCAGAGATTAGGGCTCTGGGCTAAACGTAAAAATAGTGTGGTGTGTAGGGTTTGGAGATGAGGTGCTGTGCCCTCTGGCTAAGTGGGTTACCCGGCACCCAGTGTGCCCGGGGTGGGGCTGGGGTCCCTGAGGGCAGGGATCCCCATATCTCGGGAACCCTGCAGTCACTCCCAGACTGGTTTCCAGCCTCAGATCTGCGAGTCTTTAGATCCCTGTAAGTCTGGCTGGTCCACGTTCTGCAAAATGATCGAACCTTCTGGAAGGCCCGTGGGAGGAGCCCATGCCAGGGGCTGGACCTCCAGCTCTGAATGAGACGGCAGGCTGTGCCCTGGGGGACCCTGGGTCCTGTGTGATGGTTCTCAGGGTGGAGCCATTCCGGGGCCCGATTTCCCTTTCTAGGGGATCTTCCCAGGCTGCGGGGTAGAGGCTCTCCTGGATAGGGTTCTCCGTGCCCTGAGAAGGATGTGAGGGTTGCTTAGGTGAGGCACGTGGGAGGAGAGACCAGGCCGCAGAGCCAGAGCGGGTGTGAGCAGAGGCCACCCCCGCCGCTGCTGCCCCAGCAATGCTGGTGTGCGTTCCACACCAAGGCGGGGTAGGGGGCAGGCTCACCACAAACGGTCATTACCGGATGCAGCTTATTGTCCGGGAGGAGAACTGTTCCCAGTGATGCAAGGAGGCCTTGTTGGAGGGAGGGAGCCTCTTCCCCACTGTCACCGTCTGTCCCCTTGCACTGTGGTGCTTTTCTCCGTAGTCCTGTAAGTGCGTGGACGTGTGTGTGTGTGTGTGTGTCTGTGTGTCTGTGTGTCTGCCAGCAGATGCCTGGTCCGTGCTGCGCCCCCAGCACCTGGCACAGGGCCTGGTACCCAGGTGCACCTGGTCAGGGCCGCCCTCATCAGATGGGGCCTGAGCGCCTGGTCTCCAAGCCCCACTGTCTGTTTCTAGCCCCAGCTGCTTCTGAAAAGAATCAAATGCATGAGTTGGGCCCATCAGAAGAGGCTGATGGTCCGGGCAGGGAGACAGTGGAAGAATGACTAGGATGCCTGGCCTGGAGGGGGGTTGAGCTGAGGGAGGTACAAGCGGCAAGCGGGTTGCCCGTTGAGTTCAAGGGGTGGAGAGCTGAATTCAAGGGGTGGAGAGCAGCTTCCTGCTGTCTAGGGGTGGGGAGGGGAACGGGCTCGGCCTCGTGCCTGCAGACGCTGTGTTCTCCATGACTCCATGTAGCGCCCTGGGCTGACCTGAGCACGGGGACCACACAGCCCGGCGTGTGCGTGAATGTGAGCACGCGCGTGAGTGTGTGTTTCCTTCCTGTACACACAGTGCTCCTTTTCTGGCTCCAGCCTCTGCCCCTTCCTTTTCTTTCCCCGTTGGCCCATTTGTTTAGTCAAGGGACTTAACTGGCTCCGGTCAGCCTTGGAGCTCGCCTCGGGCAGCGTGCCAGGCAGTCTGGCTGGACCTCATCCAGAGACCAGGGCCCCCGGGACCTGCTCATTAGTGCTGTTCACAGGGAGGCCAGCATCTCATCTGTGCCACGGCGGACGTGAGCCCCGTGTGCTTGCCCACGGGGAGGGGTCTCCAGTGGCTTCTGCAGAGCCTTAGTTAATTCACTGACAGTGAGAACTAACTCTAACTCGTTACAAGTGTCTGCGGTGTCCTAGGGCCTAGTCTAAGGCTTTATACGTGTTGACTCATTTTATCGTCACAGCAGCCTTCTGGTGGCATGTTATCCCCCCTCTTGTGGGTGCGGTTGTAGGTGGTGTTTTAGGCCTACAGAGCCGTGTGGGGCAGGGGCCGTGTCTGCAGCCGACACCCACCCTCGACTGGACCCGAACAGAAGTTGAAAGCTGTTCCCACTGGAACAGTCTGTAGACCTTGCGTTCAGTGCTGAAGTGGCCAGGGGTCGTGGATACAACTCGAGCTTACATGCTGGGGGAATTGGCCCAAACCTACATGGGGCTGAGGTCTTAGCCTCAAGAGTTAGTTTAAAATGCTCCACTTTTCCTTCTTATTTGGGAAGTCAGTGCTCAGTTGGGAAGGGGATGTGTCGGGGTTGGTGCTGGGAACTTGGTGATGGGGTGGTGGTGGGGAGAGAAGGGGATGTTACTTTATCACCCATCCGTTGCAAATGCTGCAGTGAGAACAGGCCTGGCGTCAAGTTCTGCCTCTAGCAAGACTCCTTCCAGCACCCACCTGTGTGTCTTACAAGAGGGTCTCACTCATGGCTCAGCCATGAGTGGTGGGATGGTGCCTCGCTCTACCGAGTAGGGGCTGCCGATTGCCTGAGGCGGGGAAGGAGCTCGGAGGGGAGTGGGGCCCCCGTGCGGGACCCAGCATGCCCCAGGCTGCCCAGCTGCACACACAGCAGTGCCCTCGTTTGTACTGGTGACTGCAGCCCCTGCACGGGAGATGCAGTGTCACTAGTACTGCCGTGTTTTACAAATGAAGATCTTTAGCTCCTGAGTGTTAGGGAAGTGGCCCGGGGCCTGTATGCCAGTTAGGTAACCCTCCAAGGAAAGGAATACAGTCATTTCCCAAGCTGCTTCCTGGGCGGCGGGGGGGAGCATGGGGGGGTTGCCACCGTGGGTCCCTGGGCTTCCTGTCACCCATGCAGGGCTTGAGATCCCTGTGATGCCTGGAGAAATGTAGAGACCCCCTGTTGGTCCTCATGGAGGCAGCAGGCTCTGATTGACGGGGGCTGGGTGTTGTTTATCTGATTAACACACACGCCTTCTCCCAGCTACGCCCGGCCAGCTCCAAAACCCTGGGTGGTGCTGGGTGGCCATGCCTTGTGCCCACGTGGCCCTGGCACAGTGGTGAACGTGGCTCTCGCCGCCCCGTTGTGTCCGCAGATGTATCTGGGAAGCTGAGGATCTGGGATACCATGCAGAAGGAGCACCTCTTGAAGTATGAGTATCAGCCTTTCGCTGGGAAGATCAAGGACATTGCTTGGACGGAAGACAGTAAGAGGATCGCAGTGGTCGGGGAAGGAAGGGAGAAGTGAGTCTGGCCTCGAGCCCTCCTGCCTGTGTCCCTTGCTCTGCTTCCTTTCCCGCACGCCCCCGGTGGGAGGGGTGCAGTGACGTCGGTGCAGCTTGGACTGGTGTGTGTTGAGTCCTGTGGGTGCTGGGCTTCCTTCAGAGTGGGCTTCGGCAGCACACAATGGAAAACCACACGTAACCACGGGGAACCCCCAGGGTTTGTCTCCGGGCCCAGGCGCCTTCTCTGATCTGATGTCCTTGGCCCTTCACCTCCCAGAACCCCAGCTGTCCTGCCCACGTTCCAGGCAGCAGGAAAGGGAGCAGGTGAAAGCGATGCAGCTCCTAAGAGTGCTATTGCGGTCCCTCCCAGCAGCAATGCCACGACCACCCCTGCCGAGAGTGAGGCTGGTTGTGTTCCCTAGTTGGGCGCACCCCATGGCCACCTTACTGAGGAGGGAGGAGGGGGCGACAGGACGCTGGGTGAGCGGCCCCGGGGGGCTGCTGCACTCACGGGGCCGGTGACCAGCAGGGTCAGTACCGCAACCCAGGTGTCTTATTCTGAGTGCAGTCAGGGTTCCCTCCCCGGCACCTCTGCCGCCCTCAATCACTTGTACTTGGCAGACACTTATCTTTGTTTCCCTTACCTAGAGGCTCCTCGTAATGTGTGTTCTGATAGGTGTTCATTCTTCCATAGCTTTTCTTCAAGTCATTCCTGTTGGTCTTAATTCCTTTTTCATTCAGTCACAAATGGTAACCCAAACAGTACATTTTCGTTGACTATTGACTGCTGGTTGACAGTAAGGCAGCATCTCCGTCCTAGCAGGGGATGGTAACCGATGTGTCTCCTGGTCCCCAGCCCAACCCCAAACCCCGCCCCCATCCACTGCCCCGCCCCCCACCCCTTATTAAAACTGCTGTGAAACTGATGAAGCCTCGAGCTGTTCCCTGGCAGGTGCTTTTAAGGCACCTTCATGTGGGAGGCTCCTTGGGTCTGGGCCATAAGACACAGACATGTAGTCCCTTCCCAGAGGCACTTGGGACTGCTTCTGCTTGTTTTCCTATCCTTCAGACAAATCCTGGGTGCCGTCAGTGTTGGCTCTTTTGGGGAGCGTGTATGAAGCACAGCTGTGAGCAGGGCCGCCCTGCCAGCACCACTGCCCTCTGACTGCTGGGAACACAACTGCCCGTGGAACACAACTGTCCCAGGACTGACTTTTCTCTCCTGTGACTCCCCTCCTGGGTAAAGGTTCGGAGCCGTCTTCCTGTGGGACAGCGGCTCTTCTGTGGGCGAGATCACGGGACACAACAAAGTCATCAACAGCGTGGACATCAAGCAGAGCCGGCCATACCGCCTGGTGACCGGCAGCGACGACAACTGCGCTGCATTCTTTGAGGGGCCACCATTCAAGTTCAAGTTCACAATTGGCGTGAGTGGGCTTCTCTGGAGGGTGGTTTTTCGGTGAACTTTATGGTTTGTATGTGAAGCCAGTGGAGTCTAGACCTGCTAGATGCTGATGGCAGAAGGTCACGGGCGCACAGCATTAATGCCAGGATGGGGCGGGGGTCGCCCTGGGATGATGGGTGTATTTCTGGGTGGGGGCAGGCACAACTCTGATGCTGTGAGACCAGGCGAGCATCCTGGCCCGGAGGTGCCTTGTTAGAAAGGGGAGCCCAGGCCCAGCAGCAGCCTGCCCTCTAGTTGTACCAGCTTGAGATCCACTGAGCCACCAGAGTGGCAGAGGAGGTGGGCTTCCAGGGATGTCTGGTTTTGTCCCCTCCTGCACCTCCCCGGGAGAGATGATGAGGGCAGGGTCACACCTGTAAAGTGACACAGGGTGAGCAGAGTTAGGAGCTTTGCCTGCGGGTATGTGCTCTAAACGCCCCAGTGGAGTGACACAGGTTTTGGGTATAAATGGCTCGGGGCCTCAGTCCCAGCTCTGCACGTGCTCCCTGACTGAGGCAAGTGCCTGAA
The DNA here is from genome assembly GCF_949752795.1 of Hyperoodon ampullatus. Taxonomy (NCBI): domain Eukaryota; kingdom Metazoa; phylum Chordata; class Mammalia; order Artiodactyla; family Ziphiidae; genus Hyperoodon; species Hyperoodon ampullatus. The sequence continues at coordinate 162,734,727 of NC_136914.1, read as the reverse complement.
CCCTCGAAGCCTCACCTTTCCCGTCTGCAAGATGGGCGTGGAGACATGGACGTGAGAGCATTTTAACCATGGATTTGATCTGTGCATAGGGCCCGCAGGCCCAGAGCGGCCCACAATGCTTGTTTCCTGACGTGGGGTCTGAGGCTGGAGCACAGAGGAAGGGCGCCTGGCAGGGGGTGGCCCTCAGGCCGGTGTCAGGGTAGCCATGGTTCTGAACCTGCCCTCCCAGTTTGTCTTGTGAAAACACTGGAAAGGCAGCCAGCACCAGTGGTGGAGGTGGAAGTCAGCGCGGAGGATGCGCGGTGCTTTACGGCCAGCTCTTTCCTTTGGAGGTGGCTGGGCTGGGGTTGGCCGAGGCCTGGGGACGTGTCTCGAATGTTACTGGCTGGCTGAGGAGTCCTGTTAACTTTGATGACAATGCAGTGAAGCACGAAGAGCAGGCAGGGCGTGGCCGGGAAGCCGGTGACGGTCCTCAGCGGGTCCCCAGGGGAGGGTCCCTGGGGACAAGACTCGGGCCATGGGCAGCATGACCAGACACAGGTAGGTCTCGGCTCGGGTGCAGAGGGGCTCTCCAGGTTACCTGTTTGTAGTGAAATGGGGTTGGATTCATCCCGGGGCCACCAAGTGGGGCCTGGCTGGCTTCTGTGCCCTGCAGGGCAGGCAGCCTGGAGTCCCTCCCGACACCCCACATCTCCCAGAGGCTGGCTCTGGGGCTGCTGCTCATGGGGAGGTGGTGGCACTGTGTTGGAGGCCATGGTTCAAGGTTGGTGTGTCTTAAGTGGGATAAAGTACCCTGGGACACCGGTGAGTCAGGCTGAGTCAAGTAACTGGGCTTCCTGCACGCCGCCCGGGGGAGGAGGGAGGGGAGGTTTCCTTGGCAGCGAGAGGCCGTCCCAGCTCGTACCCGTGAAGTAGCCCCGCTCCCCACGCCCGCCACACATGTTCTGTTTGGCTTCACGTGGCCATAATCTGGGCTGTGGATGGGCGGGGCTCCTTTCCCTGTCCCCACCCCCGCAGAAGGATTCATTTCTTCTTTGCAGATGCGGGTTAAACCCTGCACGGGGCAGTTCGGTGGCGGGTGAGTGGAGCCAGGATTCGAGTCCAGAGTTGGCCCAAATCTGTGCCCCTCACCACCCTGCCAGGCTTCCCCGTGTGCTCACTTGGGGACTTGGCCAAACGTTCTTCCTCTTTCCGTTTTCCTTTCTAACTTGGGAGCCCTGCCCTCACCCTGTGGCCCTGGCAGGCACCTGTCTCCAGGGTGGGCACACAGCTCGTCCCCAGGTCTTCCTGGGTAAGGACCTAGCGAGAGATCAGAAGGGGCTGTGGACCAAGAATGGGGGACATGGGGCGGCAGCCCAGTGCTGCAGGTGGTGGCTCTGCGGCCCTCCAGCTGGCCGTGCCTCTAGGCCCCCGGGAAACGGGGTGAAGATGGCCCTCCTCCACTGGCCCCGCAGAGCTGTGGGGACGACAGGAGAGATGCTGGTGGACATCTCAGTGTCCGTGAGGAATTGTTGGGTTTCTTTCTGCTGGAAAGGACTAACAGGCTCATTTGGCCTCAAGCAGGAAGGACAGGAGGACACTCGGGTCCCCCACACCCACCTGAAAAGCCTTGTAAGGCGCTGACAACTTGAGATCAGTCTGTGACTTTTCCATGTACCCGCCCTAGGCCCTCACGGCCGCAGAGTAAAGCTGTAGCGTGCAGGGCTGCCCTTCCGTCCCGTTCCAGCTCCTGCCACCTTCCTCTTGACCTTGTTCAGGACCACGGGGTAAGGGGTGGTTATGTGAGGAGCACAGAGGAGTCGAGTTCAAATTGCTGCCTCAAAAAGGAATAAGTGGTGTTCCGAATTTCAGTACAGGCCAGAACAACTCCAAGGAGGCTCAGCCCCGCATGGAAGGAAAGCAGTATTGCAGACACATGGGGCGGCCATGTGGAGCAAGTCAGGCCAGCCGTCCACCCTGCTGGCCTGGGTGCAGGGGTCCAGTTGCTTTTCCTTCTTGTTCATGAGTTCATTAGCTTAAACCAGCTTCTCGTGTTGGCAGAGTGAGAGTGCAGACGAAGCTGATTCATGGCCCAGCTTTAGCCGGACTGCCCTGATTCCCGCCTGGTCCTCTGTCCTTGTTTACCTGAACCTGAAATGGGCTGAGAGGCTGTAGGAACACCAGGTGGAAGACACTTTCCCCTGGAATTGGCCCCAGCCCACCTGGGGCAGTGACTTCAGGGTCACAGGGGACCGGCTGTGGGACAGAGGCCATGGACAGCATGGTCTCCACCTCTGGTGTCCTGTGCGCAGGGATTTAGGTTCCCCTTTGAGGCCCTAAGGGTGGCCTGAAAAGTGGGCAGGTGGACCTTGCCTCTCCCATGGAGGCTTCTTCCTGCTGAGTGCATTCCTGTGATAGACACGTCTGGATGTGTAGTAACAGGCCCCACTAAGCGTCTCTGGCTCACCTGTGTGACTGTGCACCTGGCCCACTATGGCATTGGGCGAATTTCTATGCCTCTCCAGCCTCTGTGTCTTCCTCTGTCGGGTGAGCAGGTTGGCTGCCCAGGTGACCGCAGACACTCCTGGAGCGGGCGCCTCTGAGGGCTGTGTCCACAGTACATGGGATAGTGTGTGTCTGATGAAATGATTGCTCAGAGCAACAAGGGTCAGGACCCTTATTTGCCCTGGGCCTGCTTGTCCGTCTGTGACCATGTGATCTGGACTGGAAACTACCTGCCGCATCTGCCCAAGCCTCTGAGAGCAGGTCACCCAACCGCACCTGGCGGCGAAGGGGACGCCTGGCCTTCCCTCCTCTGTGCGGGTGGGCTGTGCACCCTGTCACCTGTGTGTCTCACACATCACCTAACGGGGAGTTACACTTCCTCCTAGGAATCTCTGTCTCTGCTATTATTATAAGTATCACTTTCCTAGACAAGTAAAATTTGAGCTCTAAAATGCAAGGTTTTCTGGTGGTTTTTTTCCTGTTCCCTGTGTCCTTACAACAGGGCAGAAAGGTTCAGTCTCCTTCCCGGTGAACTCCTGAGCCGATGGCAGGGAGTGACCCGGCAAAGCTCCGTGGATGGTCAGTGGCCCAAAGAGGATTAGAAGGAGCCTTTCCTCCCTTCATCAGTCCCCTTTCTCCAAGGGAAAGTGGTAACTGGGCAGGCAGATCTGTGCTGGGTGACGGGAAAGGCAGGGCGAGGGATGCGGTGCTGCCCTTCCAGGCACTTTACAGGAGGACCTCACAGAGAGAACAGGGAGCCCGGTTTGGGAGGGCGCGGTGGCCTGAAGGAAGGCGAGGCAGCGTTCCAGGTCAGGGTGGACACCCACTTTTGGAGTGCAGACCGTGGAGGCACATGCTGCTCCCAGTAAGGCAGCAGGTGGCGGGCACGGGCGTCTGAACTGCTTGTCCCTCCACAAGCCTGTGACGAGGGAGCGCGGCAGGTGGGCACAGGGCATTTCAGCGTGAGGGTAGGAGTCCTGCTGCAGGACACAGCTGAGGCTGGTGGAGCCGGGAGGGCTCCCAGGGACACCTGAGCTGACGGGCTGGTCAGGCCGTGGCGCCCAGTGGCTCTGCGTCCCTGTCAGTGACGTGGACTTGGGTGCATTACCTAATGATTGCTAATTGCTCCCATCTCAGGTTTCTCAGTGGTGGGGGGAGGGGTAATGACAGGGCCGGGGAGGTAATGATGGGGGGACAGGTGATAACAGGGTTGAGGGGTGATTACGGTGGGGAGGTTCCCGCCAGAGCTCCGCTTGGCTGTGACTGAGGCCGGGCGGGACAGCCCCACCCCCAGAGGTGGCCGCATGGAGTGGCGCTGCGCCTGCGGAGTGGTGCTGCCCCTCCAGGACGGTTAGCAGGGATGGGGGCCAGGAGCTCAGCCCAGTCGTCTGAACCCCCACCATGATACTTCCCCAAGCCCGTTCCTTCCTGGTCCTCCGGCCTCCCCTCCCTGTGGACCGGGCTATTTTTAGCCCTCATTTTTTTGGTTAATGGGCTGCTCACTGTTCCTCCCTTTAAATGGGCTATTTCAGGAGCAGACATCAGTCTCCTGCTCATTTGGGCTCTTGGCTCAAGTTGCAAGAAAACCTGACAGGGAGAATTTTCTAAAGCCGCAGCGCCCAGTCGCCAGGGTGGGCGTCTGCCCTGTCCAGTCCAGTCTGAACCCCGGGAGCCCGTGTTGTTCTGGGCCTGGGAAAGGGCACCCTGCCCCTGGCGGGGAGACGGACAACAGACGCGTCCACACGCGTGACATCCCCTGTAGCACCAGGGGCGCAGAGGGGGGCAGGCAGTCAGGGAAGGGGGGGCAGTGGCGTAAGCAGGGTGGCTCTGGCCTGGTGTCTGTGCTGCCCCGCTGCGGCACCCTGACCCCTGAGCTGGGTGTGTGGGGGCGCGGTCCTGTTTTCTCAGGGAACCACTGTGCCTGGAGTTTGACGAGTTGGAACTGCAGTGTAGCCGAGGGTCCCTCTGGTTCACGGCGTGTTCTTCACGCCGCCCACCGCAGCCCCCCTTTGGCCCCGTGGTCTGCTCCACCCAGGGGAGCTCTCGGCATCCCGGTTCTCGGGGGGTCTGGCCGGGGCTCGGTCTGTCCCAGGGAGCCGGCCCCAGCCTCCTCCCCCCGGAGCAGCAGGGCCGGGTCAGCCAGTAGAGGTCAGGACAAGAGGACCAGACGTTTGGGCAGTTGTGTAGGAGGTTCTGTCACTTAAGAGCTTTGCCTTTGACCTCCTCCAGGAGGAGCTGTGTCTGCCTGTCCGTCCTCCCCTTCCCACAGGGTGGTCCTGGGGGGATTGGGAGAGGCCTGGGGGCTTTGTCTCAGCAGCCCTCCCACCGCGGGCTCTGAACCACCCGAGGGACAGAGGGCCCCGGGCCCTGGCTGTGCAGCTGGCTCCCCGCCCGGCCTGCCTGCCTCCTGGCCAGGGCCCGGGGCCAGCTTGCTCCCGTAGAGAGCTCTGGACGGGAAACCGAAGACCTAGGCTCTCAGAACCCAGCCTCTCCAGGCCGGGGCTGTCTCCTGTGGAAGGAAGAGTGCCCGAGGTTCCCCAGGGCCCCTCGAGGTGGTAGGATGATGGGTGAGTGACAGTCACGGGGGAAGAACAGTCAGAGGGCCTGAGAGATCCCAGTTTGGAAAGATCATTGCTTTTGTTGTGTTGCGCGCCTCCTGGGAAATGGCCATCCTCCAGCTCAGAACACAAACCTTAGAGCAGGAAAGCTCGGCCACAGAAGCAGGATAGGTGTACCCGAGAAACCAAGAAGGCGAAACAGGCCTTGGCCGTCGGGGGGATAACCCAGGCTCTGCCTCCATCTTCACGTGGTCTCCCTGTGCCTGCACCGAGTCCAAATCTCCCTCTTCCCATAGGGACACTAGTGGTGTTGGATCAGGGCTCACGCTAAGGCCCTCATCTCACCTTGAGTACACCTATAAAGACCCTGTTTCCAATAAGGTCACATTGACGGGTACTGGGATGTCAACCTACCTTTTCAGGACACAAGTCAACCCGTAACGTTACACAGTCAAACACATGCAGCTCCTACCACCCCAGCAGCTCCTGTTTTAAAATTGTTGGTGGTTTACCTTGGTGGGTGCAGGTGATGCACTTTGAGTTGAATTGCTTTTCCTGCAGGTTGGGCGTCCATGGCTGCAGGGGCAGTTAACCCCGCATACCTTCAGGAGAGTTGATAGCTAACGCTTCTTGCGTGCTTGCAGGTGGGGTGGGAGAGCAGCCAGGCTTTGCATGGGTGGCTGGTGGGGTTTTCAGAGGATCATTCTCTGATGCAGACCCTTCTTGACTGAGGAAAGAATGAGTTCATTTACTTATTCAGGTAACGGAATCGCCCCTGGAGATCACGCCTCCTCAGTCACTCAGACTCTTGTTCCCACAAAGGTCATCACCACTGTTTAATTTCTTTAAAACCTCAGTTCGTTCAGCAAATGCCCGCTGGGCACCTGCTGTGTGCCGGGCCCGGGCCAGGCCCTGGGGGCTCGGGGATGAGGCCTCACAGTCCCAGCCTCATAAGCATAAGGGTTCCGGCCTTGAGCCCCCTTCCAGGGCTGGAGGGCGGGTAGGGGGCGTTTCTGTCTGCGGAGCTCAGGGAGCACGTCACAGCGGAGGGAGGCCTTCCAGGCAGAGATGCACCCGGCCACGGCAGGTGGGCTGGGACTCAGGCTGAGCTCTAAAGTCTTCCGTGGACCGGCATCCACACGCGTGGTGGTTGTGGACCGTGTGGTGCATAGAGAGCTTTCCTGAACTGCCTGTCACTGGATAACTGTCCCACTTCCTGCAGGACCACAGCCGCTTCGTCAACTGTGTGCGGTTCTCTCCTGATGGGAACAGATTCGCCACCGCCGGGGCCGATGGTCAGGTAAGGGCTGCAGGTCCTGGAGGGAGGGGTTCGTCTCTTGGTCTTCTGCGATGGTTCAGAACAGGCAGACTTAGTAAAGCTGGTCTCGATGTACAGCTCCCTCCTTCCCCCTCCTGGGATGCAGCTTAGTTAAGGGGCTCTGTCCTCAAAGCATGGTAGGCCCGTCTCTCCATCTCTCTCCTTTTAAAGGAGCTCGAAACTCATCTGTTTTTAGATTCTTTGTTGTAAGAGCCACAGTCTTGATGCCACTCTCTTTTTTTTTTTTTTTTTTTTTTTTTGGTACGCGGGCCTCTCACTGTTGTGGCCTTTCCCGTTGCGGAGCACAGGCTCCGGACACGCAGGCTCAGCAGCCATGGCTCACGGGCCCAGCCGCTCCGCGGCATGTGGGATCTTCCCAGACTGGGGCACGAACCCGTGTCCCCTGCATCGGCAGGTGGACTCTTAACCACTGCGCCACCAGGGAAGCCCGATGCCACCCTCTTGATGGTGGAGCAGGGATGAGGAGGTCATTTAGCGTGCCGGCTGCTGGACCTTCACACACGCACGCCTGATCCTCACCTATTTGTGTTTCCTGAAAGATCTACATCTATGACGGGAAGACGGGGGAGAAAGTGTGTGCACTGGGAGGAAGCAAGGCTCACGACGGCGGTATTTATGCTGTAAGTATGGGTCCGTGTTCACTACTTGGTCTGTGGTTGTGGTCGGGCCGTGTCTACGTTTATTGTCATCTGTACACACGTGTTAAAGTTGGAAGCTTGAGACGGGGGGTTAGAAGTAGGGGCAGTGGCAGAGACCTTCAGGGTCACGTGGGACACGGTGACGTGGCCTGGAGAGGCCAGTGGCCAGGATGCTCGTCCTGTCCTTGCCCTGGTGTGTCCCACCACCTTCTGGGCCGTCCTCCCTGCTCAGAAATGGGGGCTGTGGACAAGCTGCTGTCTGAGTCTCTTGCCCCTCTGGAATGCTTGACCCATGACCACCGTTTGTTTGAGTAGATCAGCTGGAGTCCCGATAGCACCCACTTGCTTTCTGCTTCCGGAGACAAAACCTCTAAAATTTGGGACATCAATGTGAACTCTGTTGTCAACACGTTTACCATGGGCTCCAACGTTCTGGACCAGCAGCTGGGCTGCTTGTGGCAGAAGGACCACCTCCTCAGCATCTCCCTGTCCGGCTACATCAATTACCTGGACAAAAACAACCCCAGCAAACCTCTGCGGGTCATCAAGGTACGGCCGGGCTGTGGAGCTGCTGTGTGTGCAGGGGCTGGCCGGAGGGGAGGTAGGCGCCCGGCCAGACGTAGGGAAACTGAGGTGAGGTGAGGCCCAGTAGAATGGCAGGATGCTGGTTGCTTTGGGGATGTGAGTTTAGCAGAGGTGGGAGGCCAGATGCCACATTCCCCTTGAGCCTACCGTGAAGCTGGATGCTCGGGGCCTGGGGTTCAGGGCAGCAGCCCGTGCCCCTGCTGTCAGGGTTGTTTGTCTCGAGGGGATCAGCCTCCCCTGGTTAGGAGGCCACTGGCTGTGTCCACTCGTGAGGCAGGACCAGGAAGATGCTGAAACCCAAGATGGGGCACGTCGTGGGGCACCACCGCAGACATGGGTAGCCAGCAGGCCTTAGAGCTGGGCCTTGACAGTGTGCGGGGTTTGAACGTGGGAATGGGTGTGGGCAGGCACTTGTCCTCTGTGGTTAGAGCAGGCATGAGGGAGTGGTGGGGAGTGAGAGGAAATGGACTTGGACAAGTCGGTGGAGCCCGAGGTGCAGAGGCCTGAGGTTTGGGCAGCAGGGAGTGATTGGAGGGCTGGGAGGACCCCGTTCCTGCCTCCCGTCCTCGTGACCCAGGACGGCTCACTCAAGGTCGGCTGATCACCAGGGTCTGTCCTGAGTGTCCCCTCCAGTGGGGACTGTTCCTTGCCCCTCCGTCAGCCCTGGAATTTTTGGCCTCTCAGGAAATCGCAGCCAGACTAGAAGCTTCTGTGTCCTGGGGCCCTGCTTGGGCACTGCCCATTGCAGACCTGCTTCTGCTGGAGGGTGGGCTGCGGTGGGAACTCGGGGTCGGCCTCGCCTGCTCTGTCACCCTGGATGAGCTGTGCCCTCAAGGGAGGGGTTTCCATAGCCCAGCTCCACGCTGCACCCCTTCCTGGCAGCTGAGCCTCCTGGGGCCAAACCCCAGTGCTTCCTCACACCCTGCTCACTCAGCTGCTTCAGGGCTCTGCAGACAGGCTCTGGGAGACGGCTGGGCCCTGTGGGGTTGGTGTTGGCCAGCCTGGGACTGGGCCAGCTGCCCGGCCCTGCAGTGCTTTGTACATCCCATCCCACAGTCTCTGAGGTCGTGGCCCTTGTGGACTCGGTGTACAGATGACCTTGCCCAAAGGAAGGGGCCGAGCCTGGCTGTCTGCCCCCTTAACCCTGTGTGAATAGCTCGTGAGGCCCCGGTGGGCTCGGTGCCTGCTGCACCCCATTCAGGTGGGGTGTTGCTGACGGGAAGGGCTGATCCAGAGCAATAGCTGCTTCGGCCCTCAGTGCTGGCCCTGCACCCTCTGCTTCCACAGAGGTTTATCTGACTTGGCCCTGAGGATGGGGCCACTGGGGCCACTTGCTCCACAGGCTTCCAGCCCAGTGTGATGAGTGTAAAGTGAAGGTGTGTACATCCTGGCACAGAGCCCAGGGGAGCTGGGAGGGGCCCCCGGCGCAGTCACTTCTCTGGGCCTCCATGCGATGGGGAGAAATTGCTGGAGAGAGTCAGGCGTTACTGTCTACCTACTTCCTCTTCCCAAAAGAGCAGCTTCCCGTAAGCCGCCCTGATGCTGGGCTCAGGTGGCTGTCCCAGGCATCGCCCCATGTCTGCTGGCGCCCTGGGAGTGATGGAGGCCTGGGCCTGACTGCTCCCGCTGATGTCACTGTCGCCGACAGCACAGGCGCTACCAGCCAGGCTCCTGTCCACCACCACCCCCACGCCCCGCCCAGGTCAGCTCAGGAACCTCTTGGGCGTTTACAGTTGTCGGAGAAAACATCCCAGCCCTCCTGCCGCACATATATGAGTCCTGAGCAGTGTTTGGTGCTAATGTCGGGCTGTGAGTGAGCCCAGTAACAAGCTGGAGTTAGAAGAATGTAGTTAGAATAGCGGTTCTCAGCCCCAGCGCACGTTCAGATCACCTGGGAGCTTCCACAAAGGGCTTGATGCCTCTGTACGGGCCCAGTGGGATGTGGTCAGAGACCAAGACCGTGGGGACGGCTCTTAGGTGCCGGTGCTTTTAAGACGTACCCAGTGACCCTGCGGCTCAAGCTTGAAGGCGCATCAGTCACCTGAGCCAGCCTGCTTGTTAGAACACGGTAGGTGGGCAGCACCCCGGCGCTCGGAGGGTTCATCTGTGGGACGCTTGAGAGCTCCATTTCTCACAAGTTCCCGGCGAGGCTGCTGCCCTAGGTGGGGGCCATGCACAAGTCGCCAGCCGTCTTGTTGAGCACAGGTTCTCAGTCTCCAGGCTGCATGGGGTGACACTCCCAGTGAGGCCAACACTGGTCTGAGGACCATGCTTTTTAAGTAGCAGGGCCAGTGGGTTGCTGCCCTGTGGAAAGGACTCGGGGTCTGTTCACTGGTTCTCCCGTCTCTGAGAACTGTGTGTGCCTTTCTCGGAAGATACACACCACACCGTGCAACAGTCAGCAAAGCTCAGAGGGACCCGCCTGCCTCTGGTGCTGGGAAAGAACTATGATTAGACCAAACCTCCGGGTTGTTTCCATCCAAGGAGCAGTTACAGGGGAGGTTAAGTGCCTTTCTTGAAGCAGACAACTGGTTGTAAATGAGTGATCTGGGCCCACCATGTTGCCGGTCGGGGAAATTGTGGGGCCCCAGCCCTGGGACAGCCTCGGGGGGAAGGGGAGAGCTGGGAAAGAAGAAACCTCACGAGCCAGGGGCTGGAGCTGGAGCCGCGAGCTGTGCTTCTGGGTAGAGGACGAACCGTTCGCAGCACCCGGGACCCTCTGGCCTCCGAGTGGCCTGGGGGTCCCCCTGCCTGCTTCTGCAAGGGTTGGTCCCTCCCAAGACTACTCCCCGCTACTGCTGCTTCCCCCCGGGTAGGGGCTCACCCTCTGTGGCCGTTTCCTCCTTGTGTGGGGAGGGAGGGTGACCGGGTGCTCTGTTTGGGCTTCCACTAGACCCCCGTCCTCCACCCAGGTCGGGTTGAGTGCCTTGGTGGGGAGGCCCGAATGTCGAGGGTTTGAAGGGTTTGTCAGGTGGTCGCTCAGCTTGGGGCTGTTTCGGGCCCACCGGGGCTGTGGCGTTGAGGGCTCTGCCTCCCCTCCCAGGGGCTTAGCCGGTGGAGAGCATTTAACAAGCACAGGCAGGATGGCATGTCCTGAGCTCACCCCGCCGCCTGTCTCCTCCGCAGGGCCACAGCAAATCCATCCAGTGCCTGACGGTGCATAAAAACGGCGGCAAGTCTTACATCTACTCTGGGAGCCACGACGGACACATTAATATCCTTTGACTCACAGCGCTGGCTGGCTCTGGGGCCCCTGTCAGGAGAGTCGGGAGTTTCCTGTTCCCACGGTGCCAGAGGCGAGGCCAGCCGGCTGGCAGCCACAGGGCTCCTCTGAGCGGTCTTGGCTGCTGGGAGGTGCCGTTTCTGTACTCGGGGCCTCCAGCTCCAGGCCGCGGCCTTGACCTGACGGGTCACGTTGTGCAGCCTTGAATGGTTGCCGAACCTCCCTGAACTTGAGCTGCTTCTCCCCGTTTGTGACCTGGTGTCGGCCTCTTCCCTCTCACGAGCAGCAGCAGAATCAACGTGTGTTAGAATCCAAAAGGACTTAGAGCCTTTTGGGAGAGTCCCCTTATTTTAAAAATGGGGAAAGTGTAGCTCAGATGCCTCAAGTGCCTTCCCCAACGTTGCACCGCTTGGCGACGGCTGAGCTGGGCGGGAACCGAACCCCCGCTCCCCGGTGAGGGGCTTTGCAGTCCCTCTGAGACGTTCCCGGCAGCTCTTCCAACCTCCTCCTCCCAGGATGGCGAGCGTGGGAGGGGTCGTCTGAGGGGCCCGCCTCAGTGTGTGTGTCGTGGCTGCAAGAGAGGCCTGCCCTCGTGCAGCCTGGCTCCTGGTCCGTGGCTGCCCTGCCCACTGGAGGGGCTGTTCCAGACCCCCTGCTTCTCCCACCTCTGCAGACCCACCTGGTCTGTAGGGTTTCCTCCCGGGGAAGGTCTCCCTCAGCCCCGAGGGAGGAGGGCAGAGACGTCACCCTCCACCCTGCCATACGTAAGGAGATGGTACAGCGGAGGGTCTTGCCCAGCGTCCCCCCTCCTGGAGCCGCCCCTTCCTCCCCACTCATGCCCCGCCCCGATGTCCATGCACCGTGACGTTAGCCCCCTGCGGTATCGATGGCTGGCGGTCCCTTCACAGGACCGTGTCAGGAGTGGAATACACACGCAGTGGAATACACACGCAGCTTCCTAAGGGAACAGTCTTCGGTGCAAATGAGACTCATTTGTTGATGTAAAAAGAGAATCTCGTAACTTAAAACACCTCACACCTGAGCCCCTCAAGCTGACAGTCCACACGCTGGCCCCGCCCAGGTGGGTCAGCCCCAGGCCCATTTACCTGGTGGCACCTAGGTGGCCATCAGGTGAGCCACGGGGCACAGCCAGCCTCCTGCTGAGGGCCGTGGGCTGGACAGCAGGCTAGAAAGAGCCGGGGGAGGGGGGCTGTGTTTTGGCGCAGTTACGCAGGGTCCCAGGGAAAGGTAGCTTCCTTCCGAGCCCGCTCTCGGAGGGAGGCGCTGTGCTGTTCCATTGTTCCAGGGCAGCGCAGTCCCGTGATCTGCCTGGTTCCTGTCCTGAAGACGGGCAGACTGTGTCTAACTGGGTGTGTGGGGTTGTAAATGGCCTACTGGCCCTCTCCCCAGAACGTCTGCTGCCTGAAATTCAGAGTTGGACGTGCGCAAGGAGTCCCCCGCAGGCCCGGGACGAGGGCCTGGCTGCAGCCTCCCTGGGGGGCTCGCGCCGTGCCCTGGACGTCAGGCTCTTCCTTAACCCCTGTTCCACATTACTGGGATTCAGAGACGGGGGAGAACGACTCCTTCGCCGGGAAGGGCCACACGAACCAGGTGTCCAGGATGACCGTGGACGAGTGCGGGCAGCTGGTGAGCTGCAGCATGGACGACACGGTGCGGTACACTAACCTCATGCTGCGGGACTACAGGTGAGAGCTGCCCGGGGCCCGTGCGCGCCCCGCCCTGAGCACGTCCCCGGTAAAGCCCTCGGCGGGGCCGGGCTGCTGCCCTGAGCCTCGGCTCACGAGAGGACCCGGGGCAGAGCCACGGCCTGGTCCCCCGGTTGCAGGGGCCCATTCACTGAGCCTTGGGGACGCCACACTTGCCAGTTACGTGGAATTTTTCTCCATTCACCATTTCCAAGAAGTTCTTTGCGTGTGCAACTTTTTCTAGTTTGTGTTTTCATCGTTTTAACCAAAAGTCAAGGTAACACAATTTTCACCCATGAAAAGTACCAGGTTTTTTTTTTTTTTTTTTTAATTGCCCTGCAGAGGAGACTGGGTATGACTGCGGGCGGGTGGGGTCAGAGCTCAGTTTTGTCTGTACCCGGGGAATGCCGGGATCTCTAACTGGTGGACGTGGGCAGAAGCCAGGACAGGGCAGCTAGGGGGGCGGCACTTGGCACAGATGTGTAGGAACAGGGAGTGATCCCTTCACTTCCTCTCACCACCCCCTTCCCCCGGTCCCAGCCCCCATCGTGACTCCTCATCTCTCTCCCAGAGGCTGAGTCTTCCCTTACCCCTTCCTGTGTTTTAGCAAAGCCTCGTGCAGTAGAGATCAAGGTGGAATTGCCTTGAGTCACCCGAGCGCTGTGGTCCTGCAGTGAGTGTGTATTTACACCCGCCCTGTGCCCCTGGAGACTGAAATAACGACTTCCTCCTTTCCACAGCGGACAGGGAGTCGTGAAACTGGACATCCAACCGAAGTGCGTGGCTGTCGGCCCCGGGGGCTATACCGTGGTCGTGTGCATCGGTCAGGTACGGCTCCCAGCCGGGTTCGGTTCAGGCTGACGCTGTGCAGTGTCTGGTCCCCACGTCCCCTCTCACGCGCATTCAACCCCATTTCTACTGAGCCCCGTTTGCGTGTGCTGAGGGCTTCCCACGTGTTCGCTGAATCCCCAGGAATCCTATCGATCAGGCATGGCGTCATCCCCACCTTACAGGTGAGGAAACCGAGGCACAAAGAGTAAGTTGCCCAAAGTCTGCATCTGGCAAAGGGCTGAGCTGGGATTTGAACCCGGGCAGCCTGGTGAGAGCCTGCGCTTGAGGGTCACACGCCCTGCACATCCTTCGCCCGTGAGGCCCACGAGAGGCACGGCCCAGGCAGCTGTGTCCATTCACATTCGAATCCCAGCCCTGCAGCATTGGGGTGGTGTGGCTTCGGGCATTTTCCTCACCCTCTATGAGCTTTAGTTTTCTCATCCCTCGCAGCTCACAGAGAGGATTATGAGGAAGTATGTGTGGGGCTCCTTGTACCATCTCCATGAGCAAGGAGGCTGATAGTGACCATGACTCCCTGTGGCCACGTGATGGGCGGGTGGCATAGAGGGCCGCTCCCCAGCACAGTGGGGTCTGGCGTTCAGCCCCGCAGCCTGGGTGCTCATTCAAGGCGGTAAGGTCTCTACACGCCGTCTCCTGGAATTTCTGGAACGAAGCACCCTTGACTGAGACCTAAGCCTGACCCACTTTATCCAGGATCCTGCTCTGCAGCAGACGCCATCTGTCAGCGGGCTGGGCATCCCAGCATGCAGATCAGAGGAGGCAGGTGTGACGGAGCCCCCGCCCACTGGCACAAGTGACAGACCCACCGCCGAAAGCTGTCATTCAGATCCGCCACCCCTCCTCCGTTCTGGGAGCTTCAGTGCTTTGGAGAGAGTGGATTCCTGTGTGTCCTAGATAACACGAACCTCCTCCTGTCAAGCAGTTATTGCAGACAGCCTGGCCAGTCAGCAGGGGCACAAGAGGAATCAAGGGCCCTGAGCGCCTTAGCAAGTGGGGGAAAGACTGGACGAGGACCTTCTAGAAGGACGGGCGGGAAGGCTGCCGCTCCATGGAGGGGGCTCCCCCAGCCTCGTGTCTGAGCACCTGGCCTGTAGGTGAGAGGTGAGACCTTGGGCTCTGCGGCCTGGCTCGGCCTCCCCAACTGGCCTCAGATTCCTGTCTGGAGCTGCAGTCGGGACAGGCTGTGGCCTCTGAGGCTCACGCTGGGCTCACGTGGGGAAGTTCAGGGAAGAGCCGCCTGGGGCTCTGCTCTGGAGGGGCTGGCGAGTGCAGGGTCCAACCCCCAGGTTCCAAGGAGTCCAGGGCCCACGGGGTCAGGTGTGACGATTGTCCTGTGATGTACTGTCTCTGCCCTGGTTCTCTAGGGCATCCTGACCTGAACCTCCCCATGGCTGATCATAGGGTCCACACAATGTCCTGGAGGGGCCTGCGATTTTAGGTCAGGGAACAGCCACGTTCAAGTGTTGCCTCTGAGGCAGATTTGGGCCAGTGCCCTCAGCCTTTCCCTGTCAGGTGTAGGTGGGTAAGTGCGCTTCCGGAGTCGGGCAGATGATGCAGGTGAATGTTTCTCAAGGTGCGTTTTCTGTAGCAAATTTTAGGGAGGGTGCTGCTGCCCACCCGCCTGGTGCTTCTTTGCCTCCCCTACCCGACAGCACAGCCCACAACGCACCCCGAGGGCGGGGAGGGGCCTGCTTGCCCTTGGGACAGCTGGTGGCTTGAGCAGGGATGCGATGGGGTGAAGCCAGAGCTGTCACAGAGAGAGGCTACCCTGTTGGGGACGGTCCAGTGAATTAGAACCAGGAGAGGGTAGCGAGGGGCGAGAGGGGGTGAGGCTGGTGGAGGGTCACCGTGCCAGGCGGCCTTGGGCTGTGCGCCAGAGGGCGGAAGGCACACTGTGGCTGCCAGGGCGGGGCTTTGGGACCCCACGGCCCTGTGAGCTGCGGGGCTTGCATCTCATTTGCTCCTATACACCGGGAGGTGACCCTGCCATCCCAGGGATGGACACACGGCGCTTAGTGAGGCGCGTGGCTCCCACACGGTGGGCTGTAGCTGCTGTTTTGTTTGCCTTTGCTAGGCCCGGTGTTTAACCTGAGCCCTGAATTCCGTCTCCGTGACGTCTAGGCACTGCTGGGTTCTTACCCCTGCGAGGCCGAGGTTCAGTTCAGTTCATGAGCCGGTGTGTGTGACCCATCCCATCCCCTCCACCCCGCCAACCCCCAGCAGCAGGGGGCTGAGCCAGGGCACCTCAGTGAGGCCTGCACACCCGGGCGCTCAGCCCCGTCTGCGGACCGTGTGCTGCCCTGTCAAGTAGGAGGGAGCCAAGGCAGGGGCTGGTGGGGATGGGGCAGGGGCGGTGCACTGGGTGCCTCCAGGCCACTTGGCCGTGAGCCGTCTGTCCTGTCCTCCCTTCCCTGCCGGGGCTGAGGGCTAGCGGAGAGCCTCGCAGCGCTGTTGCCTACCTGCTATAGTCAGCACCTGGGTTCGCTCCCAGCAGGTGGGGCGCCAGTCCTATGTCCCCGGGCTGCGGGGACTCATGCACTGACATCATCAGTTTTTTCACACACCACGGGTCAAGGTCACAAAGGGTGTTCTTTGGACCCGAGAAGCCAAAACTTGGAAGTCTAGCCTGTCCTGTTCATTTCCCGTGTCAGCTTATAGCTTCACCACTTCCGAGGGCTGCGTCCTCTTGAACCAGTGAGAACTCAGCAAAGATCATTTATTACACTCGACGTAGAGTTGGAGGAACTAAAGTTCAGGCGTCAGATGGCTTTCGACGAAGCCCGTGCGGGTGGCGATAACAGCACCATTCATATTGACAGATTAGGGAGAAACACCACAGGGCTGGGGCCGGTCCCACTTAGTGTGGCTGGAGCCCCGGCCTGGCCCCCAAAAGGTTGAAGATGGAGCCCAGCCCGGGCCTGGGCCGTCTGTCCCGGGGCCTCTCTCTAACGGCTGCCTGTGTGTTTCCCAGATCGTCCTGCTGAAGGATCAGAGGAAGTGCTTCAGCATCGACAGCCCCGGCTATGAGCCCGAGGTGGTGGCTGTGCACCCGGGTGGCGAGACGGTGGCCATCGGGGGTGCGGTAAGGCCCTGTCCCCACGCCCTCCGCCCTGGGGTATGTGGCCGGGCTGGGGGCGCCGTGAGCTGTGTGGGTGCCGGGCTGCCTCAGGGCAGGAGGGATGGCGGCGGGAACCAGCTGGGGTGCCTCCTGCCGCCCAAGTGAGAGCCTCCCTGGGCTGCCCTGCAAGGCCACCCTCCCCCCAGGCTGCCAGCCCCAGGTGACACAGCAGCCTCCCGGGAGACCAAGGGTCCCGGGCAGTGAGGCGGGCTCTGCTGGGGTGCGGGCACAGGGCAGGGATGCCTTGGCCTGGGGAGCTCGTGGATGCAGCACGTGGAAAAGGAGTTGCGTCCCGAGCCGGGCTCGCTGGGCTCAGGGAGGCGACAGGAGATTCTTCACACCCGTGAAGTGAAGTGCCAGCCTGAGGGTTTCAGTTCCCCTTGAGTCTGACTTCCTGTTGCCCGCATCCTGGCGGCTCCTCTGTCCCCTGCTCTTTCCCCTCATTGCCTGGCCCCTGAGGAGAGGTGCCTGGACCCTACGAGGGTGGGGTGTTTGCTAGGAGCCGGGCTCGACAGAGCAGGGAGAGGAGCCTGGTGCCTGAGGGCACCTGCCGGGTGTGGGGTACAGGGCACGGGGCAGATGGCTCCGGCTGAGGACAGTCAGGGCAGATGAGGGGCCCTTGTTGGAGAGCTAACTCGTGTACAGGTGCTTCTCAGAGCTTGGCCTGTGGACGCCTGCACTGGAACTTACTGGAGTGTTTGTGGAAAAGGCAGACTCATGAGCCCCCAAACACGCAGAATCACAATTGGGGGGTTCTGCGTTTTAATATAATTTTAATGTAATAATTAGACTTATTTTAATGTAACTTTGCCCGCTGTGCCTTTACAACCACGAGAGCTGCCGCAGGGTTGTAGGAGTTGCCCTCTGGTGCCAGGGGGACAAAGGAGCAGCTCTTCTGGCACAGGAGCCAGCACGTGGGCAGGTGGCCGAGCCAGGGCAGTTGTTAGGAGGAAAGGCGCTGCTTCTTACTGATACCCTGGCGCCTCCCTCCAAAAAGAAGGGCGTCGGGGGAGTGTGTGTGTGTGCGCGCGCGCACGCGCGTGCACGCACTCACGTGTCGGGAGTGACCCACTGCCCCTCTGTCCTCCCACAGGATGGGAACGTCCGCCTATACTCCATCCTGGGCAGCACGCTGAAGGACGAGGGCAAGCTCCTGGAGGCCAAGGGCCCTGTGACGGACCTGGCGTATTCCCACGACGGCGCCTTCCTCGCCGTGTGCGACGCCAGCAAAGTGGTCACGGTCTTCAGCACCGCTGACGGCTACTCGGTGAGTGCGCAGGCCCCCTCCCTGTCTCCACACTGGGCAGTGCAGACGGCTGGAGGGGGCCGTGGCCTCTTTCCCCTGTCGTCACCGACCGGGCGGGTGCCCAGGACACGCAGCTTCGTTGCTCCTAGAGCGTGAATGACGTGGGAAAAGGACTTTCCCTGCTGTCCAGCAGTTTGTGGGCCCGAGACAGAACAGCTACCAAAAAGTTAGGGGCCTGGGCGGCAGCAAAGCTACTGTGAAATCAGGCTGGTTGGCTCACCTGGGTGGCCTGGTTCAGTGACTTCTGGAACCTTATTTTTCTCCTCTGTCAAAAGGCTTAGGCTAGATTTTTTTTTTTCCCCTTGAATCTCATTGCTGCTTCAAGTCCTGTAAAGTGTGAGCGCTGGTCGTCCGGATGTGGCCTTGCACTCGGGGGCGGGGGTGTTCCCTAGCGGTGGATGGGTGAGAGAGAGGACCCGGTTGCCAAGGCCCTGGAAGCTCATCCCGCTCTGAGCAGGACAGCCGAGGACACTGTCATGTGACGTGTGAGAGTGCCCACGTGTCACCAGCCAACCCTGTTGGGCAGTGTTAGTCGCATTTCACAAACAAGACTGCACTCTGGAGGGATTCGGTCACCCGCTGGGTGTGACTGGACCACAGGGCATGGGGCAGATGGAGGGTCCTCCAGTCCCTCCCATGGGGTCAGCCTGGCCCCCTCCCCCCAACCTCCAACACTTAGGACAGTTTTGAAATCTACAGCAGTCAAAAGAATTTACCACCTAGATTCTACCATTACCATTTTACTATGTCACGTTATCCATCTAGTAATCTAATTTTTTAGTGCATTTAAAGTAAATTACAGGCATCCGTATAATATATCAGCCTACGTATTATTAACTAGAGTTTAGTAGTTTTATCTTTGGCTGTAAAATTTACATATAATGAAGGATGAGTGGGAACATAAGTATACACCAGCGCTGTGCGTATGCCTCCACCTGCACGTACGCCCACACCTCCATCAACATAAAGAACATGTCACGTCCCAGGAGGTTCCCTTCCACCTCAGTATCACATTTATCAGATTTTGCGTTTATCACACTTTAAGCGATTTCATTTGCCTATAGCAAGCCTTGTTTACAGCGTGCTAAGTAATCTGCAGAGTAGAATCAACAAAAGATGGAAGAGGCAACCTTGAAGAAGAAGATCGTGGTTAATATAGGGATTAAGAACAAGATGGACTGCTCTGAAGTAAAAACGTTCCTAAAGCTTTAGTAGAAAGCGTTATTTTTGGTCATGTCGACCGCCGGGTGAGACAGTGGCTCATGGCTGGGACATGCGGTAGACACATGCTCCTGTAGACACGTCTGCCTGCCTGCAGGCCACACCCACCCCACCCAGGCTCCAGGGTGAGGGCGCGTGTCTGGGCAGCCCCCTCCCCCGTCCTCATATGCACAGAGCTCCGTCCAAGCCAGGCGAGACCTTCTCGCGCCTCCCATTCTTGCACTTCTGTCTCTCCCCTCCCTAGGCTGAGAGCTCTGTGCAGGCGAATAGGCACATCTGGCCCATGTGATAGATGCTACAAGGGCAGCCCTGGAGTCCCGGGTCCTGGGGGGCATGGTGGCTACTGTTTGATCTTGGGCTAACCCCTTTGTGTGCCTTCAAGCAGTGGGCACCCTGGGATTGTTAACAAGGAGTCAGTGAGTTGGTGAGAGTTTCAGAAGCCAGGCACAGAGAAAGCGTTTCATGAGCACCGGCCCTCATGAAGGTTAGGTGACATGATGCCCACTCACTCTGGCCTGAACCCTGACCCACCACCTATTTTTAATCTGCATCCAGGAGAACAACGTTTTCTATGGACACCACGCAAAGATCGTCTGCCTGGCCTGGTCTCCAGACAACGAGCACTTCGCCTCGGGCGGCATGGACATGATGGTGTATGTGTGGACCCTGAGTGACCCTGAGACCAGGGTCAAGATCCAAGGTGATTCACGCGCCCTCCTCGGCTCCCCAGGCGGTTCCGGAGAGGTGTCCCCAGGGCTCGAGGGTCCCTTCTGTGCTTCAGGGAGGTGGCCTCATGGAAGCCTGGCGCCCCAGCAAACATCAGCTCTGCTGGTCTGGGCAGAGGACGCCCGTGTGCCCAGCATGAAAGCAGGTGGTCTCAGTACCTGGGACACACACTGAGTAAAAGGGGTTTCCTGGCATCTCCTTTGTCTTAGTCTGTTCGGGCCTCTGTCACAAAATACCCCAGACTAGGCAGCCACTAAAGCACAGAAGTCTACTGCTCCCGGTTGCAGAGGCTGAAGTCGAGGATTGGGTG
Source organism: Hyperoodon ampullatus (assembly GCF_949752795.1). NCBI lineage: Eukaryota > Metazoa > Chordata > Mammalia > Artiodactyla > Ziphiidae > Hyperoodon > Hyperoodon ampullatus. The sequence continues at coordinate 162,714,661 of NC_136914.1, read as the reverse complement.
TCAGCTTGGCCGGGAAAGGGTCCTCTTCCAGGTCACAGACTTCTCATCAAGTGTCCTCTCGTGGTGGAAGGGGCCTCTTGTATAAGAGCGCTCATCCCACTTGTGACCTAGGTAGGCTCCTCCCAAAGGCCCCACCTCCTACACCATCACCTTGGACGTTAGATTTCTAATTTAGGAATTCTGGGGGGACACAAACATTCAGACTCTAATACCTGCTTTCTCCCACCCACCCCACCCCCCTTCAATATAGACTCATAACTGGGTTCTCGCTCTAGGACAGTAGTGTCCAATAGAAGTATAACAAGAACCACACGTGGACTTGACATTTTCCTAGCAGCCACATTTAAAACAGAAACAGGTGAAATTATTAATAGTAAATTTTATTTAACTCAACATATTTCCACATGTGGCAGTAGCTCACTTCAGGGGCTCTGTAGTCACATCTGGCTCATGGCCCTGGTAGGGACACTACTACCCATGCAGGGTGGATCTCAGATCTCCTGTTCCCGTGGCACCACGTCACATGGGCTCTGGTCCCTTTCCATCCATTCTTTACCTGGCAGGCAGCCTTTTGTCTTGAATGTAAGTGGGATCCTTTCCTATTCAAAAATTGTTCTGTGTCAATTTGTTCTCTGTCCCACAGAGCTTTTTACCATGCCCAGCAGGGGGAGGGAGGGGACCAGCAAGCTGACCCCAAGTGGGTGGGAAGGCGGTTGGTCTAGGATGGAGGCTGGGACAGAGCAGACTCAGGTGGGCCACCCTGGTCTCCACAGAAAGCAGCAGTTTTGTAGTAAGACTCGAGCAAGTTCAAAAGGCAGCAAGAGCTCACAGGGTAGAGGGTGGAAAGTCCGGTCCTTGTCTGGGCCGTGGGGTCACAGGTCACTGGACGTGCACTGGCCTGAGGTTGGGCTGTTGTGTGCACGGGTACCCCAGCCTTGTGTTTCTCAGCGTTTTATTCCTCATCTCCCCATTTTAACACCACAGATACACTGTGCACTGTTTGTGTATTGTCTGTACATTGTTGCTTTATGCATAGAAAGACTTGTTCACCCCCTGGGGGGAGGGGCAGTTTTGCCTCCGGGGGCGTTTGTGGTGGTCAGGACTGTGCTGGCCCTGGGAGCTGCAGCCAGGATCGCTGATCAGGGAGTGTCAGTGGTGGGGGTGCTGAGAGCACCTGCTTCCCCTCCCATTACCCAGACGTTCCGCACTGAGAAGAGGAAAGGGGTCTGGTTGACCTGGATCCTGTTGGGTTTCTCGGTGGCGCTGTGGGTGATCTCGGCCCGGGTTTCCCATCTCCTGGTCTAGGTACCTGTGGGAGCAGAGCTCCTGGGTTTGGCTCAAAACGCGTGTTCTTTCTCCCCAGATGCCCACCGGCTCCACCACGTGAGCAGCCTGGCCTGGCTGGACGAGCACACGCTGGTCACGACCTCCCACGACGCCTCTGTCAAAGAGTGGACAATCGCCTACTGAGGAGCCCTCCTCGGACCAACCGAATCAGGGACTTGGGTTGAACGCAGCTCCACAGTCACTTCTCTCTGTGTCCCGCCCCCACCCCGCCCTGGGGGAGGGGCCTCACCTTGTGCCCGCCCTCAGCCCCGCCCCTGGGGAGGACCCTGCCTCCTCCCCGCCTGCCCGCTCGCAGGGTGATCCTGTCTGTACAAGTCCTTCTGAAAGCTTTAGACGGTGACAGTTTGCACATGGAAAATAAAGTGAGCACTTCAACCACGTGTGGCGCGTGACTCAAACCCACCGCCTGCCCGCACAGAACATTCCAGAGGCAGAGCCTCCAAAGCACACAGACCCGCCTGTGGCTCCGGGAGGTTGCATCCCCTCCCACTCCCCACCTGCGGGTCCTTCCTGGCCGGCAGGGCGGATGCTATAGAGCAGGTGGCGCTCGTTCCGGGCCAATGGGCGCACATGGAACCCGTGTTTCACTGTCAGTTTCTGTGCTTGATTTTGAGAATGGAATCGTGGGGTTTTTTTGTTTTTTTTTTTTTAATGTATCTTAACTGATGTCTCTCAGTGTTTATGGCGCTGCCTCTAGGCTTTTAGATCCCTAGTTAGCAGGACGGGGAGGCATCCTGGTCACCGGTTCACTCTCGTGCTTTGATGTTTTCCTGTCTTTCTATCCCCCTCTGTTCCCAAGAGCAAAGATTAATTTAAAGGCAAAGATGGAGTCACTGTAAACTAACCTGTCCTCATTTACACCTTCCTTTTCTTTTCCAGTGCAGAAATTAAAATAAGTATAAAGCACAGTGATTTGGAGTTTCTTTGCGAATGTCGGAATCACTGGTAAAATGCTGGCTGAGAGCAGCCCCTCCCCCTTGCACTTGTGAAAACACTTTGAGCGCTTTAAGAGTTTAGATGGAGAAATAATTAAATATCTTTTCTCTTCATTGTGGGTCGCTGACTTTGTGTGACGGGGACACGTGGGGGCAGGGGACTGGGAAGCTGCTTGGAACCCCATGGCTTGGGTATCTCACCAGCCTGCAGCCTCGGGATGGTTCGGGAAGGCACGGGGACCTAGGGATCCCCTCCCATCCTGACTCCCCAATCACTGTGTGACCTGGGCCATCACACTTCTCTGCGCCTAAATTTGTTTGTGAACTGAAAGCACTGGACCAGGTGAGATGGATCCATCCTGCCTGATTCTCAAGTCCTGTGGCAGTTAGTGACTTTTCTGGTACTGCCTTCAAAAATAAGGAATAGTATGCATTCCGATGTTGAAAAAAACTAAATTCCCAAGCATTCAAATTAATAATGGTAAGACTGGGCTTCCCTGGTGGCGCAGTGGTTGAGAGTCCGCCTGCCGATGCAGGGGACACGGGTTCGTGCCCCAGTCCGGGAAGATCTCACATGCCGCGGAGCGGCTGGGCCCCTGAGCCATGGCCGCTGAGCCTGCGCGTCCAGAGCCTGTGTTCCGCAAAGGGAGAGGCCACAACAGTGAGAGACCCGCGTACCGCAAAAAAAAAGAAAAAAAAAGTAAGACTATCTTATTCTTGGCTAGAAAGAGAACATCATAAAGATGTCTATAAATTTGCAGTCCCGATAAAAATTTTCCCCCTTCTGTTCTCTTATTCCCTCTACAGTTCATATATAAAAAGAAGCTAAAAATGGAAAATAAGTTGGGGCCACCACAGGACACAAAGTTCAGGACTGTGCTTTGTGTCCTGTGTGTGTTTGGACTGGGGCCAGGTACCTTTCACATCAGTGGGGAAATAGCTATTCAATAAACTGTGGAGAAAACTGGGTAACAATCTTTCAGATTAGGATTACTTGTTTTGTCCTTACACCAGATGCAAGATCTAAAAGTAGATCCAAGTTTTGAAATTTAAATCATGGAGTTTAAGAGTGCTGGAAGAAAACATGCAACCTTGTATAGTCACACAAACCTGTTTCTAAAAATGACAAAAATGGTCAAGGAGAAAATACTGGTACATTTGACTTTTTTTTAAATTTATTTATTTTTGGCTGCATTGGGTCTTCATTGCTGCACACAGGCTTTCTCTAGTTGCAGCAAGCGGGGCTACTCTTCATTGCTGTGCACAGGCTTCTCATTGCAGTGGCTTCTTTTGTTGCGGAGCACGGGCTCTAGGCACGCAGGCTTCAGTAGTTGTGGCTCGCGGACTCTAGAGCACAGGCTCAGTAGTTGTGGCGCATGGGCTTTGTTGCTCCGCGGCGTGTGGGATCTTCCCGGACCAGGGATTGAACCCGTGTCCCCTGCGTTGGCAGGCAGTTTCTTAACCACTGCACCACCAGGGAAGTCCCTGACTTTAAATCTACATTGAAGGAGGAAAAAAAAACATAAAATGTTAAAATATGGCAAATGACACCAATACCTTCAACACATGCCAGACAAAAAGATACGTAAGTATGTTTGATGCTTGATGTAATTTTTTTAATGGGAATTATATGTTTACACATGGGAAAATTTTCCAAATATATGACCAGAAACTGTCAGAATAATGCATATAGACTGACCACAGTTATGAAAAAGACACTTGGATCAGAATTTAAAACAGTGTTGGGTGTCAAAGGCCCATGGGAGGGGTGAGGATGATGCTCACAAGCCAGCCCTAGGGCTGCCTCCCTCTCTCAGTCCCTTCACTCATAGAACTAGAGTTTTTTACAACAGAACTTGAGTACACCCAACACGCCACTCATTTCAAGGGGGGAGGCATTTGTACTCAAAAACCTTAACAAGAAAACAATGTGGAAATAAGCCACTTCTCTGCCTTTGGAGAGAGAACGTAGCCTTTGTGAGCTAAAAGTTTGCCGGTGATCTGTGCTCACGGCCCAAGCCCAAGGTCACATTCCTTGTTTGGGGAGTGGGAGGCAGGAAAGCTGCACCCACAGGGGTGACCCAGACGGGACCTGCCCTCGGGGCTCCACACAAGGCAGGGGTGATAGCTTTGTGCACCAGTGTCATTTCCTCACTGGTGCAGGCCAGCTCTGGTAGTCTGGGAGAGTTACGAGGATCCCAGGACCTTGCCAGGCTGATCAGCAATGCCTGGCAAGGACCCACACCTGGAGGGGGAGGCACACATCTATCCTGCTCAGTTTGCCAGCTCAGGGCTGAGCACAGACTTGTACTTGCCCTAGAGAGGCAATGTGGGGAGAAAGCTGAACTAAGCGATCTAGGATTCTGTCCCAGCTCTGCCACTTTATGGTGTGACCTCGGGGCAAGTCACCATCCTCTCCAAGCCTTCCTCTTTGTTGGTAAGATGAAGTTCAACTAGAAGAATGTTGACTCCTATGGGCCTCTTTGGGAGCACTGCCTTTCTTAAACAACCATGTAGATAACATGCATCTGAACAGTTTGGTCAGTTTTTGAACAGTGCGTCTGTGTGCATCCCTGTGCTGAATATGAGGATTTGGTCAGTTTTTGAACAGTGCGTCTGTGTGCATCCCTGTGCTGAATATGAGGATTTGGTCAGTTTTTGAACAGTGCGTCTGTGTGCATCCCTGTGCTGAATATGAGGATGTGCTAGAATGGAGTTCCCTGCTACAAAGATTGTTTCCATGTTTACTGCTGACCACTGGGCACTGCATTAACATCACTGTATTGATCACCAAACCGACCAACTGTTGGTATGAAAATACTTCTCCAAGTGATTCCTGTACTGGAAAAAGTATGTCTTGGGTCCTGCCTTATATGATTGTGCCCAGTGTGTGTGTGACCCTAAGCCTGTTACAGCTTCACGTCACCTACCTGGACCTCTGAGGCCTGGGTACCCCCTTGTGATATAAACCAGTGCAGTGACCTATGGTCTCTTGACAGTCTTGACAATTATTAGAGACCCCAAAGAGCTTTTGATTATGTGGATAATATGTATTGAAATATACTGGACTAGAAATTGAACACCAAGGAAAACAACAGTTATTAATGTATGCATCTAAAATTAACAATTATAAACCCATTCCATGTTAGCACACCTTTAAGAAAAATAATTATATTTTCCAAAACCTAAAAATAAAAATAGTAGAAGAATGACATTGTTTTTTATTTTGGAAAATCTTTTTAAGGTCTGGCTTCCCCAATCTACAAAATACATCTTTTAGTTGAAGTCTATGAAGAAAACGTGGCCTTGCACTGATACACAGTTGGAAGAGGGACAAGTATTTGAATAGTGTTTTCAGAAAACTGCAGATATTCATCTTTGACACCATACCAAAACTCGACAAGTGGAAATTTCTTAACGGTTATCTTCAAGGTGGAATCTGAAACCATTGTCAATGAACTTTTTGTACTTTGTTATGTTAAAATCCACTCTGAATACATCTTTGATTCATGCATAATTTTGTAACATTCTTTAACTATTTGCAAAATACTGGTTCATGACTTACGCAGAGCTTTCCAATGTTAACACATTTTGTACAATATCAAAAAATCACATTTGTTCGGATCATCACCAGCCTCATCCGAAACATCATTAACTATTGGGAAGGAAGCTGTCCGGCTCACGGAACTTAAGAATTCCAAATGAATAACCTAGGTCCTTGGGTATGTCTGTTCCCTGGGGTCCTCCCATAATCTCCTGTCTTGTTGTCTTGGTTGAGGTCGAGTGGCTTCTGCATTTTGGTCTCACCTTCCAATAGGAAGAGGCACACAGGTGGTCTTTAGGGCCTGCACACCCATAATTTCTACTCCCATTTTAGGGGGACACAGTCATCTGACTACACCTACCTGCAGGGACCGGGCTGGCTGGAGTCGGGGGTAGGGGCTGGGAAATGTAACACCCCATGCCCAGCCACTCAGTGCCATCCCTGGATCTCCTCCCTGTTGGGCAGTTTCCTTCACTGTGTCCCACTACGTGATTTGGAGGAAGGAATGCTGGACCAGAAGTAAGGATGCCCAAATTCCAGGCTTTTCTCTCACGTATCAGCTGGGCAACTTTCACCTCAAACAAATCACCTCCCTGGGGCTTCCCTGGTGGCGCAGAGGTTGAGAGTCCGCCTGCCGATGCAGGGGACACAGGTTCGTGCCCCGGTCTGGGAAGATCCCACATGCCGTAGAGCGGCTGGGCCCGTGGGCCATGGCCACTGAGCCTGCGCGTCCAGAGCCTGTGCTCCGCAACGGGAGAGGCCACAGCAGTGAGAGGCCCGCGTACCACAAAAAAAAAAAAAAAAAAAAAAAAATCACCTCCCTGGTTCTCAGTTTCTCCATTTGCTCATTCATTTCTTTATTCAAATAAAGTTGATGTTTTTTGAGCATTGTGTCTGGTACTGTGTTAGGGGCTGGGGGAAGAAAAGGATTAAGAAGAAGAAAATCAACTACTACTATTTATTGGGGCTCACGTAAAGGGCAGGCAATGTGCTATTCACCAGATAAAATACAGAAGACCCAGTTACATCTGAATCTCAGATAAGCAACAAATCATTTTTTAATACAAGTATATCCCAAATATTGTGCGGACATACTTACACTAAAAAAGTATTCATTGTCGAACTGAAATTTAAATGTAGCTGGACATCCTGTACTTTTTTCCTAAGTAAGTATGTTGTTATTTTGCTTAATTCTCACAATAGTCCTATGTGGTGTGTGGGTGTTATCCCCACATAACAGATGCTGCAACCAAGAATCATCAGCTGGGTAATTTGGGTCAAATGATTGAACTCCTGCAGAGAGGAGAATATAAACTTGAATCGGATCTGCCTGGAAGTTCTTTGTTATGTGAGAGTGCAGAATCAAGACCAAAGAGTAGAAGACACAAGGAGACTAACTGCGGGTCTACAGTGGGATGGGCTACCTTCGAAGCAGTGAGCTGCCTGTCCCTGTTTGTGTGCCGGAAATGGACGGCAGCTCAAAGGGTTAATTGAAGATACTTGAATGAAGGGCTATTTGGAGAGTTGTGAGTGGGGTTAAGGAGATCATGAAGGGGTGGTGAAGCACCCAGGAACTCACTCAGCAGGACGCTGGGCCTGAGGGTACATGGGGAGGCACTAGTACCAGTACACAAAGAGAGAGGCAGTCAAGAATAGGAGTGGGGTACTCTTGGTGCCTCCCATTGGCTAAACCCAACAGGAGCCAGAGGGCCTGGTTCCTCCCCTCCCCAGCTCTGTGACTGTCCCCCTTAGCAACTGCTTTCAGATGCTTAGATAGGACAGAGCAATCAGGAAGTAACGGGGCAGTCCTGTGTATGCCTCCATGAAACCATCACTGTCCCAGCTCCCATCCATTGGCTCTGCCATCTTTAAATTGTGTCTTTCATTCTCATGCTGTTGTCTCATAATCTTTTAGGCAGCTCTCCCTCCAATGTCATATCTGCATTCCAGGAAGGATGCTAAAGAAGGAAGATGGAGGAGGAAGAGGTTGTCCTTGTATCAGGGAAGCAAGACTTCTTCCTAGAATGACGGTTGCCTTCCAGCTGGGTCTCATGAACCAGAACTGGGCCACTGCTCCGTGTAAGGAAAATTAGGGAACGTGTGTCTTAGTGGGACACTTGGCCGCCCTGAATAAAATTGACAGAGCCATTTTGTGCTTCACCAAATATGGGTTGGTCCCTACGTTTCCAGTCTCCTTGCAGTTCATTTGGGGCCCTGTGGCCAGGAGGGGGAGTGTGGGCATTTCAGGCAGAGACCGTTCAGAGTTCATCCTCCACCTCTATTTCCCAGCACTGACCTTGGCAGCCACATATTCCAGAAAGGCTTGTCTTAGATGGGGGAAGACCACCAGACTTGCAGCAGACTGTGGTGTGAACAAGAAGTAAACTCTTATTCCACCCCCTAAGATCTCATTTTTTGTTACCACAACACAGTTTATCCTAAGCTGACTTATCAGAAAGAAAAAAGAACGGGATGCATATTGGGGTTATTAGCAGTGTCTATGACACTGTGAGTCAGTTTCCACATTAGTAAAATGGGGATACTAATGGTACACATCTCATAGGGCTACTCATGAGCTACTCCAGGGAAAGCCCTAAGTCAGTGCTTAGCTCACAGTAAACACAATAAATATGAGACATTTTTGTAGATACAGAAGGCAGTTAGCAAACTATAAATGGTAGTTATTGTTGTGAATTCAGGACACAAAATTAATATCCAATTAATGATAATATACAACACATAGTGACCTGTGCCCCAGGAGGAGCCCACGTGGAGTCCAGGGGGAATTCGAGGAGGAAAATTAGGATGGGCTTCCTAGAGCAGGTGGTCCCTTGAGGCTGTGGAGGATGCTTTCAGAAAGCCCAACAGGGCTCAGGATGTGACATTCCTGGAAAATATCCAAGGCAGGGCTTAATATCATCCAATGTTCTTCCTTGGATTCATTCCTTCCTTCTGTCTATGGAGATAAGCTATTATAAACTTCACAGTCTTTTTTTTTTTTTAATTTTTATTGAAACATAGTTGATTTACAATGTTGTGTTAGTTTCAGGTGTACAACAAAGTGATTCAGTTATACATAAACATATATATATAATTCTTTTCCATTATAGTTTATTACAAGATATTGAATATATTGGGTGGGCCAAAAGTTTCGTTCAGTTTCTTCCATAAGATGGCTTTAGGACTGCTTAGTCGTCTTTAACTTCATCTGAAACAATTTTGTTAGATTGTATGTGACAGCTGTCATATCAGCATGCATTTAAAAAAAGACATCAAAATTGGTGAATTTTTGTGTAACCATTTTAATATTGAAGATGGAAGAAAAAAGCAACATTTTAGGCATATTATGCTTTATTATTTCAAGAAAGGTAAAAACGCAACTGAAATGCACAAAAAGATTTGTGCAGTGTATGGAGAAGGTGCTGTGGCTGATCGAACGTGTCAGAAGTGGTTTGCGAAGTTTCGTGCTGGAGATTTCTCGCTGGACAATGCTCCACGGTCGGGTAGACCAGTTGAAGTTGATAGTGATCAAATCGAGACATTAACTGAGAACAATCGACGTTATACCACATGGGAGATAGCCGACATACTCAAAATATCCAAATCAAGCATCGAAAATCACTTGCACCAGCTTGGTTATGGGAATCGCTTTGATGTTTGGGTTCCACATTAGTTAAGCAACAAAAACTTTCTTGACCGTATTTCCGCATGCGATTCTCTACTGAGACGTAATGAAAATGTTCCGTTTTTAAAACAAATTGTGATGGGCAATGAAAAGTGGATACTGTACAACAATGCGGAATGGAAGAGATCATGTGGCAAGCAAAATGAACCACCAGCAACCACACCAAAGGCCGGTCTTCATCCAGAAAAAGTGATGTTTTGTATATGGTGGGATTGGAAGGGAATCCTCCATTATGAGCTCCTTCCGGAAAACCAAACGATTAATTCCAACAAGTACTGCTCCCAATTAGACCAACTGAAAGCAGCACTCGATGAAAAGCATCCAGAATTAGTCAACAGAAAACGCATAAAAGCATCCAGAATTAGTCAACAGAAAACACATAATCTTCCATCAGGATAACGCAAGACCACGTTTCTTTGATGACCAAGCAAAAACTGTTACAGTTTGGCTGGGAAGTTCTGATTTATCCACCATCTTCCCCAGACATTGCACCTTCAGATTTCCATTTATTTTGATCTTTACAAAATTCTCTTAATGGAAAAAATTTCAATTCCTGCAAGACTATAAAAGGCATCTGGAACAGTTCTTTGCTCAAAAAGATTAGAAGTTTTGGGAAGATGGAATTATGAAGTTGCCTGAAAAATGGCAGAAGGTAGTGGAACAAAAGGGTGAATATGTTGTTCAATACAGTTCTTGGTGAAAATGAAAAATTTGTCCTTTATTTTTACTAAAAAACAGAAGACACTTTTTGGCCCACCCAATAATTCCCTATGCTATACAGTAGGTCTTTGTTGGTTATCTATTTTATATATAGTAGTGTGCATATTTTAATCCCAAACTCCTAATTTATCCCTCTCCCTACCCCTTTCCTCTTTGGTAACCATAAATTTATTTTCTATGTGAGTCTACTTCTGTTTTGTAAATAAGTTCATTTGTATCTTTTTTTAAATTCCACATCTAAGTGATATCATATGATGTTTGTCTTCATCTGACTCACTTCACTTAGTTTGACAATCTCTAGGTCCATCCATGCTGCTGCAAATGACATTTGATTATTTTTTATGGCTGAGTAGTATTCCATTGTGTATATATACCACATAGTCTTTTTTTTTAATTTTAATTTAATTTATTTTTATACAGCAGGTTCTTATTAGTTATCTATTTTATAAATATTAGTGTATGTATGTCAATCCCAATCTCCCAATTCATCCCACCACCACTTCTTCTTTTCCATTCATCAGTTGATGGACATTTAGGTTGTTTCCATGTCTTGGCTATTGTAAATAGTGCTGCAATGAATATTGGGGTGCATGTATCTTTTTGAATTATAGTTTTTTCCAGATATATGCCCAGGAGTGGGATCGCTGGATCATATGGTAGCTCTATTTTTAGTTTTTTAAGGAACCTCCATACTGTTCTCCATAGTGGCTACACCAATTTACATTCCCACCAACAGTGTAGGAGGGTTCCCTTTTCTCCACACCCTCTCTAGCATTTATTATTTGTAGAATTTTTGATGATGGCCATTCTGACTGGTGTGAGGTGATACCTCATTATGGTTTTGATTTGCATGTCTCTAATAATTAGCTATGTTGAGCATCTTTTCATGTGTCTGTTGACCATCTGTATGTCTTCTCTGGAGAAATGTCTACTTAGATTTTCTGGCCAATTTTTAATTGGGTTGTTTGTTTTTTTGATATCGAGTAGTATGTACTGTTTGTATATTTTGGAAATCAATCCCTTGTCGGTCGCATCGTTTGCATAAGCCTCACATTCTTTACTATTAAAATCTCTGGGGTTTTTTTCTATTGTTGCCTTAAGTCCTAGGTTTCCGTGAGTCTGCTGCTTTCTGAGATACCCCTAGCTATCATAATCCTGTCTAAAATAAGGGGCCATTTTCATCCAATTAGCAGCCACCAGGAAGAAGAATCTGAGGGAAGATAAGGAGTTATTTTCATAGGTTTATTGAAAGACAAGAGTGCGGAGCTTAGAAAATCTTTTTAGGTAATGATGCATGTTAAAGTGTTGGCAACAATATATAGTACGTGCCTTTCACTTGTTGAGGGTCCCTTTTTATTTTGAAAGAGCTAGGGTTTTGCTGTTACGTAGAAGTGCTTACAACTCCACGATCCTAATAGCTTAATTCCCTTAAAAAGAACATGAATCAGGTATTCGGTTTTTTCATTCATTCATTCAAAGTCCACTCAACCTTTTATTCACTCATTTATTTGACTGACTATTCATCAATCATCTGTTAGGTACCAGGCAACACACTCAGCCTTGAGATCAGACAGACGTGGTTTGTCTCGTTTCTCTGCATTTACAGAGTGTGCAGGGCTGAGTTTAGACAAATGAATCCAGGGCAGGAGGGTTGTGGTAGAGGATGCTCAGAGTGCCGTGGGTGTCTAAATAAGGGACATGAGATCCAGCCTGGGGTGGGTGGGGATTCTAGCCCACCCCGCCGGCTTTATGAGATCCTGGATGTACAGAGCCTGGTTCCTTTCCCACCACATCCCAGCCTTCTCCCATCTCGGGAGCCCTGCTGTCTCTGGTCTCTGAGCCCTTGGTTGTAGTGTTTGGCTAAGAACAGCAGAGAGCAGCTTGAGATCACATCTCGCGGAGGCAGGGCCGACCTGCTGGAGGCACTGAAACAGGGAAGGAAAACTGGCTCCTGGCGGAGGGACCAAGGAAGCCACACATAGTCAACCCTCCAGGACAGCCCTTCTTTGGCCTCTGCCAGCAGGAAGCCCTGGTTTTGGGCCTCCTGACCTCAGAGGAGCTGGCTGGGTCTGTGTCATCCGAAAAGGACAGTTGGCATTTGTTGTCGGACCCAACACGCTGGACGCAGAAGGAGGAATGCCATCTCTTTCATCTCCTGCAAGCCATTCTTTGGTTAAGAGCCATGGGCTGGCCATCAGCACAGAGGAAACCCCTTTGCGGTTGTTTAAAATGAGCAAAAGAGACAGTCGCTCCCCACAGGGATAACCCAAGGTCCCAGGCAGATACCTTTTCACCAGCAAATGAACGGAACTGATTCTAGCTCATGGCTGGGATGGGAGGGGGCTCAGTTGATGAGGCAAAGTGACCTGGTTTCTCACCTTCCCAACCCCATCAAACATCCCTGTTCTCAGCTTCTTTCTCTTGGGCAAAAGAGTAAATTGCAAATATTTGTCCCCAGGCAGTGCTAAGGGATGGTATTAATTTCTCATTCTCTCCTCTTCTCCAAATCACCTAGCTGGTATCTCGATGTAAGCACGTTTGTCCGCACTTACACCCCAAGGAAAGGTGAGATAAAGGGAATATGTTTGCTCACAAAATAGGGCTTTCAGGGCTTCCCTGGTGGCGCAGTGGTTGAGAGTCCGCCTGCCGATGCAGGGGACGCGGGTTCGTGCCCTGGTCCAGGAGGATCCCACGTGCGGCGGAGTGGCTGGGCCTGTGAGCCATGGCCGCTGAGCCTGCGCGTCCGGAGCCTGTGCTCCGCAAGGGGAGAGGCCACAGCAGTGAGAGGCCCACGTACCGCAAAAAAAAAAAAAAAAAAAATAGGGCTTTCAACGAAGTAGTGTTTTTCAGTATGGTCCAAGACCAGCTGTATCAGAAATTCCTTATAAAAATGTGGATTATACTGTGTGGCAGTGTCTACCAAAATTAAACACATACCCACCCTGTAGCCCATCAATCCCACTCCTAAGTACATACAAGAGAATGGAGCTTGTACGTCTAACAAAAGAATGGATAGGAACAGTTGAGCAGTGCTGTTCAAAAGAGCCCCAAACTGAGATCAACACAGGTGCCCATCAACAGGAGAACAGAGGAATAAATTGTGGCTTATCCATATTCAGCAATAAAATTCAACGAACTACCGATACAGACTCATAAACATGATGTTGAACAGGATAACCTAGACACAAAAGAGGGAGTCCTACGTGGTTCCTTTTATAGGAAGTTCAAGCACAGGCGAATCTGAGTTGACAGAAGTTAGAATAATGGTTACCTTCTGCAGAGGTGGGTAAGGGCATCTGGGGTGTTGAAACTGTCCTGTATCTTGATCTGAATAATGATTATACAGGTATATACCTATGTATAGGTAGATGGATTGATCGATCAATCAATCAGTCGATCGGTAGATAGATACCTATATGGAATTTACCTATGGTATACTACGGTTATGTACATACCATATATTCATAGGTGTATACATATGAATCGAGCCCTATGCTTAAGATTTACAAACTTTACTATATGTTTCACACACATACACACACACAAACACACACAAACACACTTCCAGCCTCATTCCAGACTTACCAAATCAGAATCTCTCAGTATGGGTATGTGGGAACCTGCATTTTGCATCCCTGGTGGTGTGAATGCCCATTGAAGGTTGACTGCCAGTGATGTGGGCTGTATAGATGGTCCACAGATGGTGCTTTGTGCCCCAAAGCACACCACACTCCACTTCCCATCTGGCTTGGAATATTACAAGACTTCTGCTCTCACTAGGGAATAAGGTTGGCATGAGATTTCTCCCTTCTTAAGGTCGGGTACTAGGATCCTGTGAACAAGATTGTCACAGTCTCTACCCCGGACAGATGCCACACTCTCAGGGAAATACAGACCAGCAACTCTTCTCTGCTTTTTTTTTTAATTAAAAATTAAAACCAGCTGTTTTGGGGCTTCCCTGGTGGCGCAGTGGTTGAGAATCTGCCTGCCAATGCAGGGGACACGGGTTCAAGCCCTGGTCTGGGAAAATCCCACATGCCGCGGACCAGCTAGGCCCGTGAGCCACAATTACTGAGCCTGCGCGTCTGGAGCCTGTGCTCCGCAACAAGGGAGGCCGCGATAGTGAGAGGCCCGTGCACCGCGATGAAGAGTGGCCCCCACTTGCCGCAACTAGAGAAAGCCCTTGTGCAGAAACGAAGACCCAACACAGCCAAAAATAAATAAATAAATAAATTTTTTTAAAAAACAGCTGTTTCCATCCTTCTACTTCTGAGTGGGCACATATGTATTTTAAACGCATAATCAGTCTGCGTATGATTTTTGATTCTGTCCTCTTCTCTCCATGTGTCATAATCCCCACATTCAGCGTTATTAACAAAAACAGTCAGGTGACATTCGCCAAGTGTCTAGAATAGGTAAGGCTATTTTGCTTATGTGATGTCGTTGGATCCCTAAAACAAACCTAGGAGCACACCCGAGGCTTGAAAGGATCCAGCAACTCCCTAAAAGTACACAGCAAATAGGTGGTGCAGCTGGGATTTGACCCTGATCTGTCCAACTCCACTGAAAAATTGCTGTTGCTTTGGTGGGAAGAGTCTACTCAGGATTCCTGTCTTGTTTTAGTTTGTTTTAACTTTCAGCCATAAGAATTTATCCTTGTCATTAAAAGTTATAAGCAAATGTCATCTTAATATCTGCATTTTATCCAATAAGTGGATGGTTAGAGCACAATATATGTAATCATTCCTCTAATATTTGTTGGATAAGGTCATCAAGAAGACGTGACCACCAGCTGACCCGTGAGCTGGACCCAGGCACTTGGAGGCTGTCCCCCACCACTGCCCCCTCCTCTTGTCCTTGGAATGCGTGTTCCACTTGCCTTCCCCACTCCCAAAAGTGCTCTAAGGCTACAGCCTTGAAATAGAAATGTGGAGTTGAGGCTACCCTAACTGGGTATGTGACTGACTCCAGTTAAGGGGTCTTTGTAAACTTGTAAGATTCTGGCCGGCGGGTGCAGAAATCTACTGGTCTTGCAGCTGCCCAAGACAAGCCTCGTAAGTAAGTTTTCTCGCTTATCAAGCCTGACACCTACCAATCTGAGTGGTCTGCTTTGTTCTTGGGTCTTTCCCTGCCCTCCACATTTGGGGCTAGTTTCAGATTTCCATTTTTTGCCAGAGCAAATGTCTTGATCAACGTGTTTTCACATCAGTCATTGCACTGAGGATTGTTGCCTTTGGATAGATTATTAAAAATGAATAAGTAGAACAAAGACTATGCACACTTTTAAGACGTGGGAACTATTTTGCCAAACTACTGTCCAACAGCATTCTACTAATTTGTGTTCCTCTCCACAGTGAGCAAGGGCCTGTGTTATTCTGTTCTTGCCAACTTTGGGTATCATAACTCAGCCTAACTCCAAAACCAACTTGGCCAATATGGCACCGCAATTCAACTGGCATCAGTGAAGCTGATCATTTTTAATCTATTTATTATTTTTCTTTTTCCAGATATGAATTTCTTAGTCTTGGGAGTGTCAATGTGAGCTCTTGTTACATATATTAAGAAGCTGTTTTATAGTTTGCCATATTCCATATGTTTAGAAGCAGGTCACAGGTTCTATCCACGCTCAAGGGAATGAGTCACATGAGCACACGAAAGCCAGATCATGGGGCTTCCTTAACAGTGTGTCTGCCCAGGTGGTCATATGGGTGTTCACTCAATTATTTTTAAAATTGTATATATATAGATACAATTGTGTATATATATATGTGTGCGTGTGTGTATGTATATATTATACATAAGATATATATATATAAATATGTATATAAGATTTTTTCACAATTTAACCTTTGTTTCACAATTAAAATTTTTTTTAACTCTGAAGCAGGTTTGTTTAAATAAATTAGTTTGGATCTGAGTGTGCCCAGGTACAGTCAGGCAAAAAGCATCTCACTGCTTAGGTGGCTGTGTCTGAATGAGCTCTTTATTTCCACATATGATTTCCACTGAATGTTGACAATCCCCAGGAACATATCTGGGTTTTAGATATGCACCAAGTTTTTGCTAAACTCCCAAATTAATTCTCAGAATTTTTATTTCTATTTTCTTAGATTTTCTAGGTACACAATGGTAACATGTAGGAACTATGCCTTGTTTTGTTTCCTTCTTCCCTGAGGCCGTAACCCTGATTTACATCTCCTGAAGCAAGTTCCTTAAAACTTTAACCTTCTGAGTCAGATAAATCTCAGATGGTTTGCGACTGCCTTGGAGAAGCCTAACCTCTCTGTACCTCACTTTTTCTTATTTATAAGAATCTTCTTCATAGGACTTTTGTGAAGATTCATACTGCTTACTTGTAGCACAGCATCTGTCGCAAAGCTTGATACATGTTAGACAAAGTGTGATTATTATTATATTTTAACAGGAACATTAAAATGACAGGGAGGGGACACCCCGGTTGTTAATCCCAAGCTTGGTGGTGGAGCAGACATATATTGACATATGGCAGATGTTATGTCTCCAGGGACTGAGCAAGGTGCTTTCCAAGCATCTTCTTCCTTAACCAACAGCCTCAGGTAAAACGACCATCCCAGCGGCTTGTAACTCCCTTGAAAGGAAGTGGAACTCAAACCCAACGCACTTTGCTGCAAAGCCCATGCTCATCTCCACTGGGCGATCCAGCAGGGGGTGAGGCGGGGGATCAAATGTTCATTTAGCCCAGAGGCTCCCAGCCCTGGCTGCACACTAGGAATATCTAAGGATTTCTAACAACACATCAATGCTTGAGCCCCGCCTCAGTCCAAGTGGATTGGACTTTCCAAGGGTAACTCTGACATCGGCATCTTGTCAAAGCTCGGCAGGTGAGTGTAATGGCCAGGTCTGAAAACCACTGATGGCCCCAGTATGACATCTATAACATTGACCTTTCAGGAGGTAATCATGGAAGCCTGGCCCCAAATTCCAGGTGCACTTAAGTGCATCCTCCCCCTCTTTGCTGTGAATTAATTCATCCACTGATGCCTGTTATGATTAATTTTAGGTGTCAAATTGGTTGGACCACAGTGCCCAGGTATTTGGTCAAACATCATTCTGGATGTTTCTGTGAAGGTGTTTTTTTGGGTGAGACTAACATTTAAATCACTGGACTTCAAGTAAAGCATTACCCTCTATAACATGGGTGGACCTTAAGAAAAATAAGACTGACCTCTTCTGAGCAAGAGAGAATTCTGAAGCAGACTGCCTTTGGACTTAGACTGCAAATCTGCCCGGGTCTCCAGCCTGCCTTTTGGATTTGGACTTACACCTCCATGAATTACATGGGTCAGGTCCTGCTATAGACACACACATCCTAATGGTTCTGTTTTACCGGAGAACACTGGTACACTGCCATAATGAAAACTGGCCTCCTGTTCAACACAATCATAAATAAAGCATCCCAGTCCCACTCTTCTTTGTAAAACCATGACTAGAGAGTGAGTGTTATGGAAGCACAGGATTTTCAGTCTAAGGGAGACTAATACAGATTGCTTGGTCCAACTGAAATAGAGGCACAGAGATGGAAATAGCCCTGGGGTGGTTTTACTCCTCAAGAGACATTTAGGATTGTCTGAAGACATTTTTGGTGGTCACAGCGTGGTGGGAGTGAGGGATTGGAGATGGGGGTGCAAGGTTGCTATTGGCATCAAGTGAGCAGAGGGGCAGGGAGGCTGCTAAACATCCTACAACGCACAGAATTATCCAGCCTAAAATACAATAGCACCAAGGTTGAGAAACCCTGGGTTAGAATGGTGAAACACTTAGTCATTAAGGAAGTTAACTTTTCACCCTGTGGAAGGAGGAGGATTGCACTCAAATCAGGAAGGAGCCCTAATCTGATTGACAGACTGGAAAAACAGGCTGGGGGAATTATTACTGAAAAGCCTACAGCACATCAGGGAAATTCTGAAAAGGCCAGCTCTACCTGGGAGGTAGGATGGAGAGGCCAGGCAGTGGGAACTTCCCGGGCATGATGTGTGGCTTGAATTATGTTCCTAATTGGCCCTGAACTCAGAAGGTCTCATCTGGGGAGTTCTGGCACCGGGTCTTAGCGGGAGACTAGAGGTGGTGAGTAGCCGTCTTGTGTTCTGGGACTGTAGCTGCTGTTGCTGCTCTAAGTATCAGAAGCAATCTGATAAACTTTCTGGGGGAGCTCAGTGTTGAGAGCTAGGATGCCAGACTTCTGGTCTTCTCTCTGCCAAGAATGATCTTTTGTACTGACTCTAAGACACGCATGACTTCATATTTTAACTTCTCAGAACTTGGAATACACCCAGGTGGCAGCAGTTGTGTGTGATGCTCAACACAATGCCAAATGCAGTCAACCCTCAGTAAGGGCTTATTAAAGAGTTCATGAATAAGTGGAAAAAGCAAATGAGGTAGTAACAAATAAATGGCATTTTGGTTCCCTCATCTATAAAAAGGGGATGTTAAAACATTGAAGGTAGTTGTGTGAATCCAGTAACATGGATGACACAGTAACGTCATTGAAAAAGGTTAAGTGTCCTTTAAAAACTCCAGATGTTCTACTCTCTTGTGTGTGTTACATCCCAGAGGATGTTTCCAGGATGACATTAAAACAAAGAAAGGGCTTCCCTGGTGGCGCAGTGCTTGAGAGTCCGCCTGCCGATGCAGGAGACACGGGTTCGTGTCCCGGTCTGGGAAGATCCCGAATGCCGCGGAGCGGCTGGGCCCGTGAGCCATGGCCGCTGACCCTGCGCATCCGGAGCCTGTGCTCCGCAACGGGAGAGGCCACAACAGTGAGAGGCCCGCGTACAGCAAAAAAAAAAAAAAAAAAAAGGATTTCAAATTACATATTAACAGAGCGGATCAGAGCATGTGACATCAAATGAGACTACTGTACGGTTTCCAGAGGATTGTCTGGCAAATTGTCTAGGCTGCTTTGCATCATATTGGGAGGCAACTCAAAAGTTGCAATTCATTGTAAGCACTTATTTTAAAATAAAGTTTAATTTTCACTTTAACATATTTTCATGATTACAAAAATTAAAAAAAAAAAAAAAAGAACAGGAGAAGGAAACAAAACTAGCACATTCCTGGAAACTACTGTGAATGTTTTCCTGTATTTCCTTCCTGACGTTTTAAGGGACGGTTTATAATCGTCGGTTTATTTATCAAGCGCCTTGGCACCCATTGAGTAAAATGGATCCATCTTTACAAACCCCAGCATCTATCCATCACAGTCACTCCCCTGAGGATATTTATAAAGGGAGGACTCTATTCTTGGCATAGAAGACATGGCATATTGCTAACGATTTTTATTCGAGTTATTCATACATCTGAAAACTCTACAGTCCTCTGGGCTGCCCCCCTTTGCCATCAGCCCGCATCAGTCAGCATTTCACCTAATACCAGGGCTGGAAGGAGTGGGTTTGTTGATTTTTGCCTTGGTGCTTTTTTTTTTTTTTTAACCTGTGCATACCACCCAAACTTTATTTTATTCTCTTGACAAATGCAACACAATATAGGTAACAAAGGTGCTAATTTCAGGGACAAGTTTGAAACAAGGAGAATGCAAATATATTACTTCATGTCAGGCAATAGTAACTGAATTATAACTAAAAGTGCATTAAATTACTTCCCTAGGGGTTTCCTAAGGACCAAACCTAGATAGAAATGGCCTGTTTTACATGAGCTCACGGACACCTCGAGGCAGTCACTATTCAAGGGACAGTTGTGCACCCTAGGGTTTAGTTCTCAGAGCTGTAGTTGCCTTTGCTTCTCCTCCCAGGCAGAGGGAAGCTCGCTATGTTCTGGGGCTGGGAGAGTTTGCGGGCTAGCAGGGTTAAGAGCTCGATCAGGGTCTTGCAGTCTGTGACCGTCACCTCCCACAGATGCACCTTCTCGCTCCTGGCCCACTGCTGTGCCACTTCGGCATCCCCTTGTCTCTGCTCAGAAAGGTCAGTTTTGTTTCCTAACACAATTGCCACCTCTTTTTTTGTCTTTGAACTGATCAATTTCTTTCTTCAGAAGCTCCACTCTTTGAAAGGATTCAAGGTTATTCACACTGTACAGAAAAACGAAGCCATCGGCACATGAAAAATAATGCTTTAGCAGCTCCACACCTTCCTATAGGCCCCTGGTGTCGTAAAGATGTAACTGTTCCTTGACTCCCCGATCTGTTTCCACTGAAGCCATATACACATCTTCCATTGTTTCACAGTCCTCCATTCCAATAGGATGATTCCCATAAAGGAGCTACTACAAAATTGCCATTTTCCCCACAGATAACAAGCCACAAACCACAACCTTACAGACCTTTCCCATCTTCTCTTAGGATGTTGGACAGCCAACAACTAATAGTCACGGTGAGAAGCAGAGGATCTGAGGGGCTGACACCCCCAACCCCCAAAGGGAGAGATCATCATCGTAGGTGGTGCTTCAATGCTATAGCACACCAGGGGTCTATGTCGAAAACCTGGGTCCATGATGCCATGAAGTCAGGGTTTCACTCTTAAGCCCTGTCTTCAAGGAGGGACTTCAGCTCCCTCCCACTCAAGCCACAAAGGTAGGATGACCTGAAATCTATTTAGCCTCTGCAAAGGCCATACTGAACTGAGATTTTTCTGTGGCTAGATCAGCAGCCACCGGATACTGTACATCAAGAAGCCTCTTGCTTACAATGCTTTTAGGAGACTCCAAACCAATCCATCTCAGGGTTACTGATGCTGGAGATCATGTTCTTCCTCTCCAGATTCTTCCAACACAAGACCCTCTAAAAGGCCAGAAAGCCAACAGGCAGCAGCTGGTTTAGGAGACCTCCCCTGTCCCCTGCTCCTATAAAATTCAGAGGGGAGCGTGGCTCTGTAGTGTTACCACACTGATGGAGAGAGAGCACCACAACGGCAGTTTAGTTTCTCTTGGATCTGGGAACAGCCTGGTGTGGGGAAAGACTGAGAGCAATCAGTCCAATTCCTGGCTGTGTGACCTAAGACAATTACTTGACTTCTCTGAGTCAGGTCGCTCAGCCATAACATGGGAATGACAGTGCTGTTGTGTCGTAGGGGTAAGCAAGACAACACTGAAAGCACTTGCGCAGAGAGGTATTCAAAGGTCGCTTTTCTCTCTTGGGAAGTGAGCAGGAAACCTGGAAATCAGGTTACTAAATGGTATGGTGAGGTGCTGTTTCTCTTTCAGTCTCTTCACTTGGCATTAGGTACTGATGGGCTTACTCAAGGATTAATTTTGAAGAGTCAAGCAAACAAATAAATAATTACCATTAAAGCCTGATCAATATCAGTTCTCCAAAATAGAAGCTGATTGCATTGATCTATTACACTCTGCTGGCTAGGTGTCCACACTGGGCCTGGCCCCAGGCATGGGAATGGAGCGTTCTTGACTCCAGGGGAAAACGGAACTTGCCTGAAGCTGTCCCTGAAGGCTACGTTGGAAAATTTGGATTGGAGGCAAATCCTAAAACAATGAGTAGGAATCTGTCAGGTGAAGAGAGCACAGGGACACGGGGAGGGGGAAGGGTAAGCTGGGACGAAGTGAGAGAGTGGCATGGACATATATACACTACCAAATGCAAAATAGATAGCTAGTGGGAAGCAGCCACATCGCACAGGGAGATCCACTGGGTGCTTTGTGACCACCTAGAGGGGTGGGATAGGGAGGGTGGGAGGGAGACACAAGAGGGAGGAGATATGGGGATATAGGTATATGTATAGCTGATTCACTGTGTTATACAGCAGAAACTAACACACCATTGCAAAGCAATTGTACTCCAATAAAGATGTTAAAAAAAAACAAAAAAAAGAGGGCAGGTGAAGGGCATGCCTGGCTGGGAGAGGCGGGTGCAGTGTCCGGGCAGGACTGTGAGGGCTTCGTGTGTCATGGGGGCAGGCGTGAGGGGTGAGGGGAGAGTGAGACAATTCAGGGATGCTGCTGGCACAGTGCTGCCCCAGGACAGGCTCTCCTGAACTCTTGTCCTCCCTCCCTCCCTCCCTTCCTCCTCTCCCTCCCTCCCTTCCTCCTCTCCCTCCTTCTTGCCTTATTTTCTTCCTTCTTCCTCTAAATGTAGACTTAATCTAGAAACAGCTGAGAGCCACTGAAGGCTTTTGAGCAGACAACTGACGATGCCGTTTGCCTTCAGGAAAGATTACCCCAGAGGATACTATAGAGAATCGGACAAGAGGCTGGAGACCAGAAGCCAGGCTGATGTCCAGGTGGGACAGGACAAGAGCCTGGCTTGCGAGAATGGCGGTGGGGATGCAGAGAACCCAGGTAGAGACATCCTCTGAGATGGGATCACCTGGATGTGGGGTTCCAGGAGGAGGGGGAGGACAGGTTAGCTAGCTCTTATCCTGCTGGAGCAGCAGGGGGTTTGATGGTGTTACTCCTTGAGACAGAGGTAGAGGGAGAGGAAGTGTCGTCTTCGTGGAACCGCCTTTGCATGCCCCCCAGTTCCCCCTGCCCTGTGTCCTCAGCTGTTCTTCGCTGATGGACAGTCATCCATTCACTCACGTACTCATTCGCCACCCGCCACCCATCCTTCCTCAAACTCTCATTGCACATGGGTGAGGGTGCTCTGTGAGTGGCACTTACATTGTCTGGGGAAAGTTCTTAGTAAAGCACTCCTGCTAAGAACTGTTCCGAGGGACATTCCAGGCTGCCTCTGCGCTAAGCATTAAGTCAGAGATTTCATGAGCTTACATGAACACTCTAGAACAGGGGCAGCCAACTATGACCCATGGGCCAAATCTGGCCCACTGCCTGTCTTTGTAAATAAAGTTTTCTTTATTTATTGTAACACAGGCACACTCATCTATGTACACATCTCAGGCTGCTCTCATGCTCCAGTGGTAGAGTTGAATAGTAGCAACAGATTGTATGGCTAACAAAGCTGAAAACCATCTGGCCCTTTAGAGAAAACATTCGTCAGCCCTGCTGTAGTGCATCCTCTCCTCTCTCTGGTGCTGTGAACAGATGTTTGATACTGATTTGGGGACCACAGTGCTCCTTTGTCTAAAAGCCCTCCATGCTTATGAATAAAGTTCAGGATTCTTAGTTCGTCGTCCAACATGCTCTTTGGAGAGAAGGAGACATTCTCTGTGTCCTTGGGTGAAACATTGATGTGAAACATTGACAGACGTCAAGAGACTTAGAGGGGCTTCCCTGGTGGTGCAGTGGTTAAGAATCTGCCGCCAATGCAGGGGACACGGGTTTGAGCCCTGGTCCAGGAAGATCCCACATGCCTCAGAGCAACTAAGTTCACGAGCCACAACTACTGAGCCCACGCACCACAGCTACTGAAGCCTGCGAGCCTAGAACCCTCAACAAGAGAAGCCACCGCAATGAGGAGCCTGCGCATCGCAACAAAGAGTAGTCCTGCTCGCTGCAACTAGAGAAAGCCCGTGTGCGCAGCCACGAAGACCCAACACAGCAAAAATAAATAAATAAATATTTTTTTTTAAAAGAGAAACTTAGAACTGTGCATTGGGCTTATTTTGACACAGTAGCTCCTTTATTGAAATCTAGTCTAAGGGAAGAAACCAAACGATAGTGGAACTCTTTGCTCCTTGAGGTGGCTGCACCTGCTCATCTGGCCTCATTCTTTGAAATTCATCAGCCCTCACACACACTCCACAAATAAATAAACACATAAGGGACAGACAAGGGGTAACAAAGGTTTAGGAAGAAGAATTAAAGCAGGGAAAGTGGCCACGGGATGCCAAAGGCTGTTTTTCAGAGAATGTGGGTGGAAAACCTTGTCTCAGGATCCGATTCTATGCTTGTAAAACGCACCTCACTGGCCTCCCCCTCATCCCCCACTAGATCCTGCCTTTATTTAAAATGTTGATATTTTGTTCATCATGGAGTTTTTTTTGTTCATTTTGACTTTTTGGAAATACTGTGTTAAATATTATTTATCTCGATGACTGAATTTTTCAATACCTCCTTCGATTTTGCTCCCAAGGTGAAGATCTCACTTACTGCCCCAAGTCCCAGCTCCAGGAGAAGGAATAACTAGCGTAGTAGGGAAACAAAAAACTCAGTGTCTTGCAAGCCAAGTGAAGAAGGTTTATCAAGAAGACGCTGGCGGACAGGATGAACGTCAAAAATGTCATGCTTAAGTGAAAGAAACCAGACACAAAAGGTCATGTTCTGTGTAATCCTGTTTATAAGAAAAGTCCAGAAAAGGCATATCTGTAATCTACAGAGATAGAACTTAGATTAGAAGTTGCCAAAGCTGGGGAGGCGCGTGGAGGGGTAGTGTCTGTAAGGGGGCATGAGTTTCTTTTCAGGCATGGTGGTAATATTCCAAAATTAGATTGTGGTTGCCTAACTCTATAACTATTTAATTATACACTTCTAAAGGTGCCTTTTGTGGCATATAAATTGCACTGTAACAAAGCTGTTTTTAAAAAAAGAAAAAAAGGCCAAATAACATGAAAGTTGAGAATTAAGCATTGAATGAATAAATGAATGAGTGAATGAGTGAATGACTCAACAAACGGGCACTGTCCCTAAACAAGAGAATGCCATGACGCGGGAGCAGAAAGAACTGAGTCGAGAGGCTCAGATAGTTCCTTAGTAAGTCAGAGGAGGGAGTGATGTGTCATGCAGCCTTGTATACATCCCCAAGAATGCAAATTTGTATAAATTTTCTGGAACCCAAAATATCAATGTACATCAAGAAACCTAAAAATGTGCGTTGCATTTTGTGCTTGTGCATTGCATTTTGATGCAGTAATCCCATTTCATGAAATTGATTTCAAGGAAAGAATCGCAATGTTGGAGGACCTATTTGCCCACATATGTCTATTCCGGAGCTGTTTGTAATATTCAAAAAAGGAAATCAACCATGACCAATTGGTTAAAGGACATATGAGCACCTAAAAGACAGAGTATTTATACAGTCAGTACAATAATGTTAATGATGATGGGAATATTCTGGAACATAAATTGGAAAAAGCAGGATGACAAAGTATAAATAGAGTATGGAAACAACCATCTGGAATTACCTGTACACAATGGTAACATAGTAACAGTGATGACCTTGTTTATGGATTTCCTTTTACTCTCTGTCAACACTGGGAGAGGACATTTTCATACGTTATCTCTTTTAATCTTAACACAAAGCTCATGAGTTAGATATCATTTTTCAATTTTACAGATGAAGAAATGAACACTGAGGTTTAAGGAAACTCCTGCAGGGTCACGCAATTGGCAAGAAGTAGAACCCAAACTTTGCTAGCTCTCACCTCTGTGCTCATAAGTGTTATGCTATGTATATTTTTCTTCTTTGTTACAAAAAGTGTGAAAATGGAAACATGTGGACTAACTGTGAACTCTGGTCTAATAACAACAGCTACCATTTATCGTTGGTGTTGTCCCAGTAGATTGTCCGAGGCAGTCACAGAGAGAGCTTTCTGGAGGATCCAAGAATCCCTCCCAGCCGGTGAGGTGGGGTTTTCTGTTGTTATTACCATTTCACAGACGCAGACACTGAAGTTTGGAAGAGACAATCATGGCTCAGGGTCAAGCAGCCGGGACTGAGGGGAGGGCCCTAGGACCCCTGCGGGCTGATCCCAGACAAACTTCTTGCTGGTGCTGAGAGAAGGCCAAGGGTCAAGGAGCAAGGGTACCATGGGCAACCAGGCAGCACTGGGGGAGCCGGGCATCAGGTGCAGGAAGGATGACTTAAGTTGGCCTCATGCTGAGTCACTGGAGAGAGCTGATGCACGGGACCGAGGGCAAACACCAGGGATCTTGGTGGCACAGTAGACAAAGCCCAGCCCAGGTGCTGAGGATGCTCTTCTGCAAGTCACCTCTCAGAAGGGCCAGGCCTAGGACCTCAGAAATCTGCAGGCCAGCAGTGTTCTTCAGGGAGTGGGGCCCAGATCACCAAAAGCAAATGGTAAAAAGTGAGGCCAGTGGGCTTCCCTGGTGGCACAGTGGTTGAGAGTCCGCCTGCCGATGCAGGGGACATGGGTTCGTGCCCCGGTCCGGGAAGATCCCACATGCCGCGGAGCGGCTAGGCCCGTGAGCCATGACCGCTGAGCCTGCGCGTCCGGAGCTTGTGCTCCGCAACGGGAGAGGCCACAACAGTGAGAGGCCCGCGCACCGCAAAAAATAAAAAAATAAAAAAAGTGAGGCCAGCATGTTAAAAGAAGGCAATAGGGGGCTTCCCTGGTGGCGCAGTGGTTGAGAGTCTGCCTGCCGATGCAGGGGACACGCGTTCGTGCCCTGGTCCAGTGGGCCCGTGATCCATGGCCGCTGAGCCTGCGCGTCCAGAGCCTGTGCTCCGCAACGGGAGAGGCCACAACAGTGAGAGGCTCACGTACCAAAAAAAATAAAAATAAAAAGAAGGCAATAGGGCCCGTGCTGGACCAGGGTTCAGGAATTCAGGGATGGATTGATGGGCTTTAGTGCTGAGATTGACGGTGGAGTCAGTCCAAAGCCAAGTGATCCCAGGTCCCTATGGGTCAAAGGTCAGCAGCAACACTGGCGCTTTCCTACGTGTCCTGACCCCATGCCCAGGTACAGAGGAAATCCCTCACCTGAGAGCCAGTGGCCTCTGACATGCCTCAGGAGCTAGTGCATGGCGGAGGGAGCTGGCTCAGGGGCACTGTGCCCCCTGTCTTCCTGTGTGACCTCGGGCTGACAGCCTCCCCTCTGAGCCTTGATTTCCCCGCCTGTTATCAAGTGTTTCTAGCAGCAGATGCTGTCGTAAGCACTGCGCACATATTGGCTTGATCCGCACAGCACTCCTGTGAGGCTGGTCTCGTGGTCTTCACCCCTATTTACAGATCAGGGGACAGAAGCCCCAGGAGGTGAAGGGACTTGTCTGGAATCACAGGCAGCAGGGAGAGGAGGTGAGATTTGAGTGCAACCCCTCGGGTCCCAGGTTCTGGGCTCCGGCTGCCCCTGGGCTGAGGCTACGGACTTGTGAAAATGAAGCCGCATAAAACACCAGGTGACCGGCTCTGACCGTGGTCTCACTGCCACCACCAAAGGCAAACGCTGGGTGGTTTCTCCAGGTCTGGGCTGCACTCAGGAGATCCTGCCCCTCCAGAGGTGTCAGAATGTTCCAGCTGACAGGAGAGAATGGAACCAGTTCCTCCTGTGTGCATTTCACTTAAACTTGTTAATGAATTAAATGGCTTAAACTTGAAAAAAAAAACATACACCGAATATATATTTCAGTGGACTCCCTGCTCTCTCTATCTTGTGTGAGTCCATGATTCTCCCAGTTTGTCATCCTCCTTCTTCCGTTTGTGTCCCTGTGGGGACTGGGAGAAAGACTCTGGGGAAAGCTATGCGGTGCCTGTCAGGACTGACAGGGGTGGGGTAGACTGGGGAGAGGGAGTGGGCACTGGTGGAAGGCTTCATGGGGAAACAATCACAGAAGACAGCAAGGTCCCCAGGGATGGAGGTGGAGAGAGCCGTGAGAAGGGGGGGACCCCTGAGAAGTGTGGAGGGATCTGTAGGGAGCCAGGGCTTGGGGTGACATGAGCCCTCGGGTTTAAGAACAGGAGATCCTATGGCTCTTCAAGGGAATCACTTGGATGGGCCTCATCCCGGATTTCAGACGGTAGCACCAGGAAGTCAGCCCCACAAGGGCATGGACCAGGTGGCTTGTTCACCTCTGTGCCCCCGGGACCAGCCCAGGTTGGTCAGGTACTCTGTAGGTGTCAGTATTGATGACTGATTGATTAATTGAGTAGATGAGTGTAGGACACAGGCCTTGACAATGAAATCAGAAACAGCCATATTTGGATAACCAACAAGGAAGACTCAGCCCCTTAGGGATGGAGAAAGGATTTGACCATCTAGGAGCTTCGCCACATACATATTTTAAGAATGACAAACTTTCAGAGGAACCCAGCCTCTGCTGAACCAGGCCATGGGAGTCTTGGTGCAGAAGCTTGTCCAGAATAAAGCCTAACCCATGTTTATAATGTCCCTTTTCAGCTCTCATCCCCTGTGATTAAAAAACAAATCAGTGAAGGGTGTTCTCGCCGTTCTGAGTTCCTCCCAGAGTCACTGGGCTCAGGAGGAACTTGGTGCTGGCAGCCCCAGGGCAGAATCCTCGAGCAGATGAAGGCAACACTCATGCCTCTTGGCTGTGCTGGACCATCTTATGAAGGAGGCAACTTGGTGTTGGGCAGCGGTGAGTAGGTAGAGGAGGCAGCGCAAGGAGTAAGTGCACGCAGGCTCCGAGGTTGTGGCACTCACACTGCAGCCTCGAGGCAGCTGCCAGGACAGGCGGGCGGCACGCCCTTTCCCACCCAGGTGTCTGGGTGCCCCTGATGCTTGTAGTGCTGTGTTGAGAAGGATTCTGAAGCTGAATCTGGGCTTAGTGGGAAGAGTAGTCCGAGTCATTAATAATGTCTGCCATGGGACTGGGGAGGGGAGAGGGATGCTTCATTTGTTACTTCTTGGCTAGAAATGGATAGTGAGACCAAGCAGTGAAGGCTAGTGCGTATCTGGCTGAGGAATTTGGACTTGATCATGGATACCAAGTGTTTTAAGCTTAGTTTCTCCATTTTAAAAAGAGTATTACAGGGACTTCCCCGGTGGCGCAGTGGTTGAGAGTCCGCCTGCTGATGCAGGGGACACGGGTTCGTGCCCGGGTCCGGGAAGATCCCACACGCCGCGGAGCGGCTGGGCCCGTGAGCCATGGCCGCTGAGCCTGCGCGTCCGGAGCCTGTGCTCCGCAAAGGGAGAGGCCACAACAGTGAGAGGCCCGCGTACCGTAAAAAAAAAAAAAAAAAGAGTACTACAACCAGGGGCTTCCCTGGTGGCGCAGTGGTTAAGAATCCGCCTACCAATGCAGAGGACACAGGTTCAAGTCCTTATCTGGGAAGATCCCACATGCCGTGGAGCAACTAGGCCCATGTGCCACAACTACTGAGCCAGTGCTCTAGAGCCCACAAGCCACAACTACTGAGCCCGTGTGCCACAATTACTGAAGCCTGCATGCCCTAGAGCCTGTGCTCTGCAACAAAGGAAGCCACCGCAACGAGAAGCCCACGCACCACAACGAAGAGTAGCCCCTGTCGCCGCAACTAGAGAAAGCTTGTGTGCAGCAATGAAGACCCAACACAACCAAAAGTAAAAAGTAAAAAATAAAGAGTACTACCTCCAGAAAATTTCTGGGTAGATATTGAGGATTTCTTAGAAAAGGCAAGACTTGGGTTGAGCTTTAAGAGATGAGTATGATGCAAAGAAGCAGAACAGAGGGAGGTGGGTGTTTCGGATACACCCAGCATCTGCCTGGAAGCCCTCTGAGACAGAAGGAAGCAGTCCAGGGGTGGGTAGATAGGTGTCTGACAGAGCCAGGCTGGTGAGGAGACCTGGGCTGGTGGACAGAGCGGCCTGGCACAATGAAGCATCTCACTTGTTTATCCCATCTATTGCAAGACAAACCATCTTAGTTCTTTCCAGTAATATCTTCCAACATCACAGACTCAAGGCAGTTATAATAAACCATTAAGAGCAGAAATTTGATTTTCATGGAGCACAGGACAAGAAGAGGAAGTTGAGTTAGATATTCAGAGACTCTTTAGCCCTGGAAGGGGATGGAGAGAGAAATATGTGCTACAAAAGATGGAGGGAGGGGGCTAAGGTTTAGCGAGCTGCCCCTCAGGGCCTGACTCACCGCATCTTCATTTGCTGCAGCCCTCGACCTGCAGAGAGAGGTTCCCATTTCCTTTCTCGAAGTGGAAATCATGGCTCAGCGTGTTTACACAACTCGCCCAGGGTCACACAGCTAAGTCAGCAGAATCAGAACTGCTCAGTGTGTCTCCGAAGCCAAAGTCCCTCCGCCGCCCACAGTGCTGCGCTGTCTTCCTTTGAGGCTTCCTGGAGAGCTTGAAGGAGGGTAACGGTCGCCTGTCCGGCACGGTCTGAGGGCAGGACGGGCTAAGCCAGGTCTCCCGTTCCCGTGGACCAGGCTGTGTGTGCGGGCCTCAGCACGGGTGGTCTCCTGTGGTCCCTGGAACCACGTCACGAGTCGTCCACAGCTCCTAGCCTCACTCTGGTCCAAGCCTCCATCACCCCTTGTATGGACCAGATTGGGTCTTCCTGCTTCCACTCGGTCACCATCCTCAAATCTCCCCCCAACGCTAATGGCCCAGCAACATGCACTGCCCGAGAGGCCTCTGTAAGAGCCTGCCTCATTGTCTCCCTCAACCCCCCACCTAAATGTAGAAACCTTCAATACTTTGTTCTCAGGATGCAACCCTGCCTCCCTAACCTCGTCTCCAAGGCAGGACTTGCCCAACCCCACGGCTGCGGCTCCAGCCACGCTGGTCTCTCACACCCTCACACACTAGCCCCTCCCAGCCCCGGCCCCCACTGCCCGCTGCTCCTTTCACCAGACCCCACTGCCAACCCCACCTATGTCCATGTGGGGTTAATTCTCACTCTTCAGTTTAGGTCAGAATCCCGATGTTCTCTCTCACACCACCTTACACCACTTTCTCGAGTTTTCCATAATTGTACCTAAACATCCATTCAAGCGCATGCTTGTTTCCTGTCTGATTAGCCACTGTGTGAAGGACCAGGAGGACAGGGACTTTCTCTGCCTTGTTCAGCTCTGGGTCCATGATGCCTTGAACAGCGTGGTCCCGACATGCAATAGATGCTTGGTACATACTGTGAATGAATGAATGAATGAATGAGTGAGTGAGTGAATAAATGAATACAAGAATGGGTAAACATCAAACAACACAGCCACATGCCTCCTCTCTGGCGTCCCACCTCTGCCTCTGTTAGAATATGCTGGAAACTTCCGTCATGTCTGTGACCCACTTCCCCATCCATAGCGCATTCCTAGGGGACAGGAGTTAAGCCTTATTCATTTCAGCATCCACAGTGCTCAGAATTTAGAATGAAGTCAGCCTCAGGACACGTAGCATCATCCCCTTCCACTTCTGCTAACCAGCATGTCCCTCTGAGCCCTTTCTGACCTCATTTCTAAAAGGAAAGTCTGTAACATGATTCTTCTGATCCCATCATGGCTAGGACTGATATGCTAGGATTTTGTAATCAGAAGCACTCGTTGTCTTTAGGAAAAAAATTAATTTGGGAAATCCCTTCCGGCTTTCTACTGTGCCCATCAAGACGGGGATTTTGTGTGCCCTTGAAGAATCAGACTATAAATACAACTGCCTCGGGCTGCCCGGGAACAGGGAGGCCTCCTTACTCACTTTGGTGAACCCAAGATGCAGCTCATTGTTCTTGAGCTGGTCAGGGAATCTGAAGCTAATTAGATTGGATCAGTAAACAGGCAGCCAGTTTTCAAACTGAGCACAGCTTTCCTGTAATTAGGCTTTGCCAGGAACTAAAGGTCACGGGCCAGCCTATGAGCCACACAAATGATGGAATCATGACAAATCTGATCCTTCTAATGCTGATTAGAGCTTGGCTTCTCTGATAGTAGTAAAACTATTCCTTTTTGCTAATCTCAGAAGAAACCAGAGGGAATTAATCACGAGGTGAGTGTGGTAAAGCCAGACTCTTTGCAGAGTTCTGCATACATCTGAACACACTTGATTCCCAAGGTAGGTCTTTTGGAGAGCTCATCTTAGCCTGTGTTCCAAACTGGTACACAGAGTGAGTCCCATCACCCCTCAATCCCACCCCACTGGAAGGCAGGACCACTCACTTCTCTGCCCCTGACCGGGCAGAAAAAGCATGTTGTTTAGAGTTGGGTGGCTGAAATTGAATTCTCTGCAAGTAACGTCCTAATTCTAGAAGAGTCAGCATTTGGGAGCCTCTAAGCCTCAGTTTCCAAATCTGTAAAATAGGCATGATAGCGACCTCTGCCAGGGTTTCTCAAAGCACGGAACCCAGGATGCTTTTTGGTTTGTTGTGGAAGAGCATGCTCTTATGTTAGCATTTATGCATATGTTTCAATATCTAGTAGATTCCATGCATATCATACTTAAGGCTGTGGTCCTTAACCCTGGCCATACCTTACAACTGCCCAGGGAGGTTTTAAAATGCTCCAGCTCAGAGGGGCCTGGCTTTGGGTTTTATATAACACTCCCCAAGGGGTATTAATGAACAGCCAGGGTGAGAACCACTGTCTTAGGGCAAAGCTGGGTACAAAATATAAATAACTCTGCTTAAGGTAACACATCATTGGGGCTTCCCTGGTGGCACAGTGGTTGAGAGTCCGCCTGCCGATGCAGGGGACACGGGTTCGTGCCCTGGTCTGGGAGGATCCTACATGCCACGGAGCGGCTGGGCCTGTGAGCCATGGTCGCTGAGCCTGCGCGTCCAGAGCCTGTGCTCCGCAATGGGAGAGGCCACAGCAGTGAGAGGCCCGCGTACCGCAAAAAAAAAAAAAAGTAACACATCATCAAGGCAGCCAGCTAAGGCTGAAGTTTGGGAAACATTCAAAAGCTGATGATTTGCTTGAAGGCTGCACATCAGGATCATTCAGGATGGGGTGGGGTGAAGTGGAGTGGGTACTTGTTAAATTTCAGATGCCATGCCCTATCCCTGATCCATTAAATCAGAATCCCAAGGGGCAGGCTTGGAAAAATCCCTGTTCTCACTAGCCAACCTGGCCCTGGTCCTGGTCCTTCAGAGGGCACTTAGGAACCATTCATTTTATAAAGGTCAAGGCCTTGCTCAGGAAAAAGGGAGATACTCCACGGTCTGCCAAATAGCAGAGCAGGGAGGATGCTGGCCAGCCGATGCCAGCCAATCACGCTTTGACTTCTGGGAGGTGTTGAGCCAATGCCCACCCCAGGGCAGTGAGGGGCACAGAGGCTGCAGTTCTGGGTGCACTGAGGGGCTTTCTGGGGAAACTCTGTGCTAAATGCAGGAGGTAAGGCTTCTCTGAACAAGTCCAACCCGAGTCCCTAGGACAGGAGGGAGGCAGAGAAGCAGCACGAATGCCCAATGCAGGAGCATGGTTCAAGGGTGCATTTGGCAGAAGTGTTTCCTGGGCGGAAACCTGCAGGATGGTGAGTAACTTTCCACATCTAGTACCTCAATATTTGCTGCCCAGAGATACAGGTGTGAACATCTGGAGAATTCCATACCTACGTACTCCCTGCTGTGCCCGCAGCCTGGTCCCAGGAAGTGCTTGGAGAGGTTGACTGAGGAGGGACACCTCTGCACCAGGGTGACACCCTTGGCAAAAGGCTACACACAAAGGCAGCAGAACACACAATTCTGCTCTTTGACAGCAGGCAAGCCACTTCATCTCTCTGTGTCTCTGCGTGTTCATCAAAAAATGGATTATTGCAGTACGATCGGGGGGATGAAATGCAAATTTATTTGAGGGTCTAGCACAGGATAAGCTCCTAATAATAACAATCCATTGCTTGTCAAAGGACAAATGTAGTACGTATTGATTTCCATCTTTGCTTGGGTTCCAAACTCCAGCTTAGCTACAGAGCCCAGCCTATTCATTTCAGCAACTCTCTTCAATACCTTTCAAAGGATCCTTTCAAGTCAATTCAGCCCCATATACTCTGGCTTGAGAACTCTCCAGGAAGTGGTGGTCTTTCTTAGCTGGAAGGAAGCTATGTTGGAGAGGAGGTTGGAGCCCATAATGGGGGCCGGGAGTGGCCTCTGTTCCTTCTGGCATCTTCTATGAGTACCATCCAGTACAAGAACCTCACAGGGCTGGGATGGTGGTGGCCTGTGACTTTATTCCAGCCTTGGAGCTGATGTCTGCTTAGGCTATTTCATAGCTTGTTAAAAACAGATGAGATAATGTCAGTTAAGTAGTAACCAGAATGTATAATATTTTAATTGAATATAACCATTTACTTACACACTTACTGATTGATTGACTATGATGACTTTGCAGACTGAGCATGCAAAGAGTGGTGGGGAGCATTAAAGCCTTGCTGGGGGAAATAGTGGGGAGAGGCCTGGGCTGAGAGCCAGGGAGCCTGGTTTAGTTGTGACCCATTTACAACTCACTTTGTGGCCTTGACTTACCTCTCTGTCCTTCAGTCTTTTATTGTGAGTGTAAGGTGTGAGTCCATCCACCCCACAAGATTCTGGGGAAGATTATCTCTGCTAATAAACATGAAAAAGTTTTGTAAGTTACAATGATTTATAAAAATGTTATTTATCCCAGTTATTTAATTTGCATTATCTCATCCATTTTCTAGAATAACGTGTGAAACAGGCTTGGGGGTAACATCTTTAAGTTCAGAAGTCCAGGAGACACACTCTCACATCATCAACTTTCCCTTTGCTTGAAGGGGTCCTTTGCAGACGCCTGGCCACATTCCTGTAAAGATAGCTCCCGTGGGGAGTCAGGAGTCCAGACACTCAGAGTGAATCTGAGTCATCAGTGGCTTCAAACCGTCTCTAGCTCAAGCATCTGTTACAGTTATGTCCCCTCTTCCGTTTTATTACTTATTCATTATTTCTTATTACCTTAGTCTTGTTTTATCCGTTTTATTTTAGTGTCGGTACCCTGAGATCTTCCCAGAATTAGGAGGCTCATAACCATTAAATATGTCAGCGGGAGGAATGCACAAGCCTTGAAGGTGTTGCAGGTTGAACTGTGTCTCCCAAAAGAGATGTTGAAGTCCTAACCCCAAGTATCTCAGAATGTGAACTTAATTTGGAAATAGGGTCATTGCAGATGGAATTAGTTAAGATAAAGTCACACTGCAGTAGGGTGGGCCCTAATCCAAGATGACCTATGTCTTTACAAGAAGGGGACATACATGGAGAAGGCCAGGTGAGGATAGAGACAGAGTTAAGTTGTTTGGCTATAAGCCAAGGATGGCGAGCAACACCAGCAGGTGAGAGAAAGGCACAGGACAGATGCTCCCTGGATCCTTCAAGAGAGAACAGCCTTGCCCTGCTGACACCTTGGTCTCAGACTTCTAGCCTCTAGAAGTGTGAGAGGACACATGTCTGTGATTTTAAGCCACCCAGTGTGTGGTGCTTTGTCATGCAGCCCTAGGAAATGAATGCAGATGGGGATGCGAGGACTCTGATTTCCAGCCTTGCCTCGGCTATACCCTGGAGGCTCATCCTCGGGCAAGCCTCTGGACGCCACGCTTCCTGTCTGCAAAAAGAGGGGGTTGTGTTGGATCAGCATTTGCCAATTTTGCTGATAATTAGAATTACCTGGGCACATTGAATGATAGTTTATTAGACCCTCCCATTGGGTTTTCAGAATCAGTGGGTCTGCGTGGGGGCCAGAAATCTGTTTTTAAGGAACTCTCCAGGTGGTGGCAGTGACCGACGTCATGCTGTCGCTGCCCTCTCTGGTGTTCTAGGTTTTTTCAGAGTCAGGCTTTGCCCCTTGACTCCACAAGCTATGCAAGCCTACCCTGGATGGTGCATGTTGGAATCCATACCCCTACACCCAGATTGCAAACCCAAGAGGGCAGATCCATGTCTGTATCTCCAGCATGTTGCCTGGAAGATGGCTAGTGCTTAGGAATCAGGCATCGAGCAAAGGGATAAATCATCTTTACATACAAACGTCCTGCTCTAGGACATGTGATCAAAGACCTTGCAAGCTCTCAAATGCGCCTCCCTTCCTCCAGGCTGGCCCGGCCCCTCCGTGCTCTTTCAGAGGAATAAATGATGCAGACACAGTTCTAAGACACTTGGTCCTGTGAAGTGGGTTCTGTGACTCTTGTCTTTTACAGATAGGGAAGAAACTGAGGCTCAGAGAGGTTAAGTGACTTGCCAGTGTCACAGAGCCAGTGGTGGAGCTGGGGTTTGAAGCTGGTTTAGTGGTCTAGTATCAGCATCTTAATCTCTCTATCGCTCACCATCCCACTACTCAAAGCAAATCCCTTGCCAACAGGACCCAGTCCAAGCAACTGGGTTCATCCCATCTTCCTGTCTCACCGACCTCTCTGGAAAGATCTCCTGTCACTCTCCCCACCCCCTCAGTCTACACTCCGGTAGCTACTCGCCCTTTTGGCCCTTCTCCCTCAGCTGTCCTTCTGCTGGAAATCTCTTTTCCTTCCCACTCAGAGAGCTTTTCCCTCTGGGCTGCGGGGATAGTTAGCCCCTTGTGTCTTTGACAATTACAACACACAGCCCAGTGCTCCAGGTGGCTCAACCTCTCCCTTCCTTCAAGTCTTTGTTCAGATGTCACCTTTGCAGGGATGCCTTCCAGAACCACCTTTTAAAATTTTGCTATCTCCTTATCCCCACCACCCTACACTCCCATCTCCCTCCTTTAATGATTTTTTTCCCCATGGCATCTCTCACATTCTAATATACTGCATCATCTACGTATGTGTTTTATTTACGATCTCTTTCCCTCCCTGAATGTCAGCTCCACGAGGACAGGAATTTTTGCTGTGTTTTTTCATTGCTCCATCCCAGCACCTGGAACAGTGCCTGGACCACAGTGCACATACAGTGCATGTCTGCTGGATGGATGGACAGTTTCCGCACTGTTACACTTCTCTGCTGTGCATCTGTCTCCCTCCTATGAGTGCCAGCTCCTTCCAGGAGGGACTTTATCTGATTCATTTCTGTATCCCAGCAACTCACCAAGGGCCTGCCTCTTAGTAAGTTCCCGGGAAACCTTTGTTGAATAAATGACTGAGTAAGCGAATGAATGAATGAATGAATGGACCGAGGGATTTCTTTCCCAGAGGAGACCTTGCTTGGCAACACGCAGCGAATAGGTGTCCATGTGTAGCTTCACCTATGGCTGCTCCTCAGGGAATGAGCCCCCTGCACTGCTGCTGGGACGTTTATAGCCCCGGAAGCAGGATCAGGGCTGTAAAAGTTGGACAGGGTCCGCAGGCCTGGGCCCAACAGTGACATCAGCTGGTGTCGGCCTTGATTCTGCCCCTCCCGTGATCTGCCCCTTTGCCTCTCCCCAGAGGGAGCACTTGGCTTCTCCTGACCTCCTCCAGACCTCACCAGGCTGGAAAGGTGGGGTTGGCAGCTGGGGCTCCAACGTCAAGGGGATTTCAGACTCTGCATGCATCTTCCTGGGAGGACGTTCCTGTAATCTTAACCTTCAGGGTGAGAGCCAATGGAGGAGACAGGCAGGCTCAGTGGTCCACTGAGCGCACAATTCAGAGAAACCCAGGGATTCTGTTCACCTTTTTTTTTTTTTTTTGCCATTTATGCTTCCATGAAAGCTAACTCATCTGCTTAACTCATTTTTTCTTTCAAGGAAACAAAATGCTTTGCTCCATCCGCTTATCTATTCATTCTTTTAAATAGCATATTGATTTCCTTCCATTCATTGTTCTGCTAATTAATTCATTAGCTAATTCATTGTGAAGAATGTTTATTGAGCACCCACTACTTTCAGAACAGTGTCCTAGGTGCTGGACACAGCAGAGGATGTGACAGGCTGGCAGGGCTAGGGTTTCAGGAGGAATCAGAATCCACCCCAGATGGCGAAGGGAGGACTTACAGAGGCCGGGGCAGAGGGAAAGGAACAAACAAGGGACAGCAGGGAGCCGTCAGCCCAAGTGCGAGGGCGGGGAAGGAGCAGTGTTTGTGGAGCTGGTTGAGAGCCTTGGAGGGTGGGCCGCCTGGGGCTGCTGGAGTTGAGGATGTAGCTGTTACCAGAGCCACTGAACAGAGCAGGGAGGGAGCGGGGAAGAAGCGCCCCCAACTCCTTCTCTTCACACCCCTCATCTACTGCTGGGCTGGCAGCCCGTTGCAAGAGAGCAGGCCAGCCAGGGCAGGAGCAGGGCAGAGAAGGTGGAGGACCAGAGCGGGGAGGCGAGGAGTGGCCAGCACAGAAAACCAAATCCCAGCTCTCTGGGCCACAGGTTCCTGTTGGAGGACACGGATCAACAAACAGGTAACTATTCACCAAGTGGTGATGGGCGCCATTCCAAAAGTAAAGGGCTAGGGTAGACGGAAAGGAGGCGTTGATTATGTGGGCTGCATTTAGTATCAGGAGGTCAGGGGTCCTCTCCAGAGGGTCCTATTTGAGTGGAGACCAGAGGGAAGTGAGCAGGGAGCCCTTTGGGAATCTGAGGCAGGGTGTTCTCGGCAGAAGAACAGCAGGAACCAAAGGTCCTGAGACAAGCGTGTACTAGACTTGCTTGAGGACACCAAGGGGTCCAGCTGGCCAGAGTGGAGGGGAAGGGGGAAGAGAGGGTGGGGACATGGGTCGGGTATGAGTCGGTGAGGGTCAGAGCCTGTGGACCTTGCTAAGAGCCGAGGACATAACCCTGAGAGGGTCGGGAGATGATGAAGAGAAGTGGTCAGATCCTGGGTAGATCTCAGGGGCGAGGTGGGGCGTGGACCGCAGGTAGAACAGTGATGCCGTTTACCTGGAAGGGAAGACTGTAGGGGAGCAGGTTCCGACATAGTGAGTTTGAGACTCGGATTATTCATCCAAGTGGAGGGAGTAACTGAGTGCAGCCCAGGGGGACCGCTCTGGCCTCAGGCACATGACTGTCTTCAAGTCCTTGCTCTGCCAGGAACTGACCCAGCCACTTGCCAGCTTCATTCCATTTGGTGTCCGAGTGACGATGTGCTCTGGACAGGAACGTGGGACACAGGTCTGGGCTGGTGACGTAAAACGCGGGACTGTAAAATGAGTCCAAGCTTGCTCTGCCTGCCGCACGACAGGCCAATAAATGGGAGATAAGAGGTGTGGAATACGGCTGCCGGCAGACGGAGAAGATGGCAGACTAATGTCTCAGAAGAACCATCTTATTGGGGTTTGGATGCCAGTTTCTTTTATAGAACGGAGAGGGGGAGGAGATGAGGAAGTAAAGTAAAAAGGCCATAAGATTTGCAAATGTCCCCTGGAATGGCCAGGCTCAGGGAGCAGATGTGTTCATTTCTTCTTGCTTGTAGCCATCCACAGGTGAACAAAGGCACTTCGGTTTACCATTCAGGCAGAGGGGCAGGGTTCCCCGAGGCAGGTCATTGTGTACAGACAGTATTCTTGTAGTGAACAAAAGCAGTGGAAAACAAAGGTTAAAGCCAAAGAAACAGGTCCAACATGTAGTCAGATTTGGCTCTTCCCTGTTACAGGACTCCCCAGTGTAGAGATGGGATCAGAGCCACCCAGGGGACCAGGGGGCAAGTGCAGAAAGAAGAGGGCGAGGGGAAGGGGAGGCCCCAGAAG
The DNA here is from genome assembly GCF_949752795.1 of Hyperoodon ampullatus. Classification (NCBI taxonomy): domain Eukaryota; kingdom Metazoa; phylum Chordata; class Mammalia; order Artiodactyla; family Ziphiidae; genus Hyperoodon; species Hyperoodon ampullatus. The sequence continues at coordinate 162,675,347 of NC_136914.1, read as the reverse complement.
AACATGGAGGGCGGCCAGTGAGGCGGGAACAACCCAGCAAGCTCAGGGAAGGGGCTCGGGTGAGCCTCCAGGTCTCAGCCGGATCTGAGCTGACCATGTCTAGTCCACAGCCTTTCTTTGACATCTAATCCGGACCCTCTGAATTTTATGAAAGATTGATGTAGAGATGTTAAAAACTAGGTACAATTTATGAGTCTCTGCTGGGTGTTGAGTGTCATGTCCACACATGGCTACTGTTCCCCACACATGTTTTTATGGGACATGCTGTTTACGATACAGGTAAGGAAGCTGAGCTCAGAGAGGGTAGCTGAGTTGCTTAAGGTCACACAGCTGGTGGGCGGCAGGGTCAGGGTTTGAAGCTGGGTCACTATGGATGCCAAAGCCTTGATCTGCCTTCTGAAACCAAACTGATGAGTAGGGAGGAGGGTCTGAATTTAGAACATTCCATTCCACCTTTTTTTTTTTTAAACAGGTTGAAAATTTTAATTTATTTCAAAATGGTAACTAAGTCGAGGCATGTTGGCTGGAAGATGGGACAAGGAAGTTTGTAGAAGGACCCAGAAGGAAGAGGAGTGATCAACTTCACCAAAGCTGCTGGGAGGTTACAGGGAATTGACTACTGACTTTGGATGATTGAGAGGTGCAGTGGGTCAAAAACCCCATGGGCACGAGCTGAGGAGAGAAATGAAAATGACACAGTGAGTTCCTGTAACAAGACCAAGGAAACAGGTGGGAGTGGGAGATCATGGGGTCAAGGGGAGGTTTTTTTTTTTTAATTGAGGTGAAATTCACTTAACATAAAATTAACCATTTTAAAGTGAACAATTCAGGGACTTCCCTGGCGGTCCAGTGGTTAGGACTCTGTGCTTCCACTGCAGGGGGCTCGGTTTTGATCCCTGGTACAGGAACTAGGATCCCACATGCCCTGCGGTGCCAAAAAAAAAAAAAAAAAAAGAACAGTTCAGTGGCATTTAGTACATTCACAATATTGTGCAACCACCACGTCTGTCTAGATCCAAAACATTTTCACCACCCAAAAAGCAACCCCTTGACCCATTAATAGCTGCTCCCCAATTGCCTCCTCCGCTGGCCCCAGGCAACTACTAATCTGCTTTCAGCCTCTGTAGATTTGCCTCTTCTGGACATTTAATTTAAATGGAATCATACAACAGTTGACCTTCCAAATCTAGCTTTTTTTTTCACTTAGCATGATGGTTCAAGTTTCTACGTTGTAAAACATGTCAGAACTTCATTTCTTTCTTTGGCTGAATAACATTCAATTTTATGGAGAGACCACAATTGCTTATCTTTTCATTTGTTGATGGATATTTGGGCTGTTTCCACCTTTTAGCCATTGTGAATAGAACTGCTATGAGCTTTCATGTACAAGTTTTTGTATGAACACCTGTTTTCAGTTCTCTTGGGTATAGACCTAGGTGTGGAATGGCTGGGTCATATGGTAATTCTACATTTATTTTTTGAGAAACCATCAAACTATTTTCCACCATGGCTGAACCGGTTTACATCCCCACTAGCAATGTACAAGGGCTCCAATCTCTCCACATCCTTGCCAACAGTTAGTTTTGTTTTTGTTTTTTAATTAGTGACATTAAGACGTTTTTGTACAGAGCCTGGGATGACCTAAGAGACAGGGAGAAATTGATGCTATTGAAATGAGATAATTGCTGGAAAGAAGGAAATTTTTGAGAAGGTGAGAGGGATGCGCCCATAAGACCCACAAATGGGAGGTGCTCCCAAGTGAGAAGTCTGTCTGGATGCTGGGCTGTCAAAAAAGAAAGAAGAGAAAGGTGTCTGACATCAAGGTCTCACCCTGATGGACTTGTTCTCTCTGGTGAGGGCCTTGCCCACACAGCAGCAGTGAACAGGTGTCAGGGCAGACAGAGCGGGTGGTCTCGCTTTAAAAGCGTCAGTTCTCATACACAAGACGTGGTGCATTGGGCAAGTGGGGTGACCTCTGAAACCCAGCAGGCTCAGTCGTAGAATGGAGATAACAAGAGCTCAGGGGCTGTTCTTCGAATTAGATGAGGCTATGCCTAATCAGTGCCCGGAACGTAGTAGGTGCTCACTAAAAGTAGGTCCCTTCCAGTGGCTCATCCTTCTGATTAGACTGTGAATTTCCTGACAGGTTTTTCCTTCTTTGCAGCCTTCTCAGCATCTAGCACTGTATTGGCCTCACAGTAGGAGCTCCGTAGACATTTGTAAAAGAATAAATAAAGGAACAGAATAAAAATAGCGATAAAGAGATTTCTCAACAGTAACTGCAATAGCAAATATTTACCTGGAGCTTGCTACATTGCAGGCCATTTCAAAGGTATACACCCGGGAGTGATTAGTGGGAATGTAAACTGGTTTAGCCACTGTGGAAAATAGTTTGGTGTTTCTCAAGAAATAAACACAGAATTACCATTTGATACAGCAATTCCATTCCTAGGTATATACCCTTGCATCTCATTTGGTCTGGACGTGACCTTGAGATGATTATTCCCTTATCCCCACTTTGCAGAGAGGTGACTTGTCCCATGAGACATGCTGGGGAGCAGCAGTTGGGATCTGAGGTATGACATCAAATCTCAGGCTCTGTCATCATCTTATACTTTTTATCTAGATGCTGCTAAACCAATGGTTGAATTGTCCTGGCACCTGAGAATGATTTATTACAGCAAAAAAGATGTCAAGAGAGAGTTTGGGTGACTGCTTGGGGAAAGGAGGGGTGGGCGCCAGCTGGGTAATCGTGGAAGGTTTGAAAAGCCTGGGAAAGCAATCCCCTCGCTCCACAGCCTTTTCTTGGTGTGTCTGCCTGTCCTAAAGTACAGCTGAAGCCACGCAGGCACAGAAGTGTCATCTTTCTAGCTTGCGGGCTGTGCAAGCATCAGAGGTCGGTTGGTAAAGACACCTTGAATAGGTGTCTTCCAGGGATCAGGTGATTTCCTCCTGCTCTCCAGCCCTCCTTTGTCAACAACAAGGCACTGGGGAAATGGGATTAGCCATGAGGAGGTTGCCCGGTTGCTTCCAATCGATGCCAAGGGAATTGGATGGGCTTTTCCAGGCTCCCAAGACAGCACTGTCTCCCAGGGCCTGAATTCATGACTGAGCCAGGCGCAGGGTTCCTTTCCCGAGGTGGGTGGGACTCCTGGGCACCCATCTCTCTGTGCTTCACCTCAAAACCATGCGTCACTTCCCACGCCCTCACCTCTCTCTGTGAGCTGCTCAGAAGGAGGCTGTTGATGCCCTTGGCTGAGCTTGGATCTAGTCCCAGCCACCCAGCAACGCTCTTAGCCCCTCACCTCCCTCCCTCACATATCTCTGCCACTCCAGCCCTCCATCTATCTCCTGGTGCTGAAAAAGAGTAAGATTAGCACACCTGCATCACTTTTGAGCTAGAGAGAGGTCAGGAGGACAGCGTGCATTCATAAAATAACAGCAATGGCTGTGACCATGGGAGCAGCACTTCCCAAGTGACGGCTCTTGTGTATTTCACCACGGGCTGATTTTACTCCTCCATCGACAAAGCAGCAAGAGTTGACCCCTCATCCTGCTCCTCTGGGCTTCAGACTCGATCAACCTGCATTCCTTTGTGTTTTGCTTTACAACTCTTGCGTGTCGTTTTACTGACCTTCATCACAGCTGCCCGGGCAGGTTGGTCCTACACTGTTATGCAGAAGGGAGTTGACACCCTAGGGCAGTCAGCAGTGACTTCACCAGGGTACCTCTGCCTTGGACTCCCAGGCCAGAACTTGCTGACCCACAGCTGGGCACATTTTTTTTTTTTTTTTGGCGGTACACGGGCCTCTCACTGTTGTGGCCTCTCCCGTTGCGGAGCACAGGCTCCGGACACGCAGACCCAGCAGCCATGGCTCACGGGCCCAGCCGCTCCGCGGCATGTGGGATCCTTCCGAACCAGGGCACGAACCCGTGTCCCCTGCATCGGCAGGCGGACTCAACCACTGCGCCACCAGGGAAGCCCCTGGGCACGTTTTTAATAATCTGAGCTAGCCATCAGTAGCTCGATGTTAATCATTTATCGCTTGTCAAGATTGCCATCACAGAATGTTTACGGTAGCCGCTGGATGCCTTTTAGTCATTAATGCCGCTTTCTTTCACAATTTCCCAGGCTTATATCCGATTCTACCGGGAGCCATTCTATTCATGAAGCATCTTCTGTTTGCTCTCTAGACGGGGAACGGGCTGAGGAAGCTCCAGGAAACAGGGAAGTCAGGCTCGCAGGTTTGGATTGGCTTTGGAGACCATTTCAGGAATTACCAAGACTTACAGAGCAGCTTGGGCAAGAGATTTAAAAATTGAGGGATATGAAAATCAACTAGGTGAAGATGAAGTGAGAAATGCACTTGGAGTGCGTAGCATGGTGTCTGACAAATGTTTATATAAAAACGAAATTGATTATGGTGTGGTCCTTATTCCAAAGGCAGCTAATACCCCCCTCCTCCCTTCCCCTTCTTTTTTCCCGCCCCTCCCCTTCTTCCTAGCTGCCCTATTTTCCACATTCCTTTAAGTTAGCTTTAGCTCCATGCCAAAGTCAGCAGAGAATTCACCCTGAAAATTAAGAATAAAGTCACTGTGAAGTGTTGGGCAGAGAACTGGGGCCAGGGCATGTGTGGCATTTTCTGCTCAGAGCTGTCAGCCAGCGACTCGCTGGGCCCACAGGGCTCTGTCAGCAGGGCCACATCTCGGGGTGGACAGAACAGAAGCCCACGACTCCAGACAGTTCAGGGAGGTGGCTGCCGTCCGCTGGAGCCGCTTTGGGAGAAGACATCCGCCTTCGCTGTCTGCTGACATTTTGTGCTGCACTGATGCAGGTGGGTGCCTTTTCTTCACTTGCATCCTTACTCTCAACACAGGCTCGTGAGCACGGGACTGACTTCAAGGGGTCTGGGCTCAGATCCCACCTCTGTGGTGGCTTGGGTGGGAAAAGATTCTTCTCCAAGCCCTGCTTGCTTTGCCTCTAACATGGCCAGTTAAACATCCAACACACGGTGCCCCTGAAGGTTTTATTATAAGGAGCAGCAGCAATAGTACAGGAGAGGTGATTTTCTAAGCATTTAACCCTAGGTACAGCCTAAGTGGGCCCAATCAAATTGTCAGGATCAGAGTCCTGTTGCCTGTAGCTGCTGGATTGTGGCAGGTGGGCCCCCGGGGCCTCAGCACGTGGCTCTCCACCAATGGGAACAGCAGCGATCTGACGTTTTAGGCCACAATGATGGGCACTGGCAGGGTGTTAGACTTGAGTAGCAGCAATATTAGTATTGTTACCGCAGATTCAAAAGACAGGGGCTAGCATTTTTTGGAACCCCATGCACTGGGCTTATATTTATGTTATACTATGTTATGTTATTGATATTATTCTATTTAAGCCTAGAGGATTATTTTGAGGTGGTTTAAGGTTCTCTAGTCAAACACCAAGTGGGGGGCTTCCCTGGTGGCACAGTGGTTGAGAGTCCGCCTGCCGATGCAGGGGACGCGGGTTCGTGCCCCGGTCCAGGAGGATCCCACATGCCGCGGAGTGGCTGGGCCCGTGAGCCACGGCCGCTGAGCCTGCACGTCCGGAGCCTGTGCTCCGCAACAGGAGGGGCCACAATGGTGAGAGGCCCACGTACCACAAAAACAAAAAAAAACAAAAAAAACACCAGTGGGTCCCCCTCCTTTTTCCTCTGAGCCCGTTCTAAGACACCGTTCGTTCCATGAGATCTCCCAGGAGCCTGTTGTGATGCCGACGGCTCGTGATCCTTTAGCATGTGCTTCACATACACTGACTCACTTAATCCTCACGAGAGCCCTATGAGGCAGGTCCTATTATTATTCCCTACTTGACATAAAGAAACAGAGGTACAGAGAGGTCAAGTAACTTTCCCCAAGGCACACAGCTAGCGAGCTATAGAGCTGGGATTTGAACCCATGACTCCATGCTGCCTCGGATGCGAGCCATCTGCACTTGGCCTTGCACTGCGCAGGCGGCAGCTTCCCCCTGTGACGTGATGTCCTGGGGACGTGGCGTCATTCTCAGCTCCGTGGCGGCCTCTGCATGGGAGGCACACCGTCTTAGGCTTCTGCTGCAGACAGCAACCCTGGGCAGTGGGTCCTTACGGACTTAACAACCCTCTCTGACCAGGGAGTAGAAGGTCAGAGCTGGCTTTGACCCCAAAGGAAGCACAACCCACACCCCACACACACACATCCTCCTGGTACCAGCAAAATTTCTCCTTTGCAACATGTTTTCTGGGAAGAATGAACAAATACCTCTGCATCCTTGGCCTCAGGCACAACTCACCTCTCTCAGTGTAGGAGATTTATTCAGCCTCTCGTGTTGGATCTTCTGAGCTCACCGCTTCCCGCATCCTGCTCCCGTGCCCCCTCACCCTAGTTGTACCCACGGGAGGATTTAACACAGGCTGTGATTAGTTAGTGTCCACTTGCTGCCTTCTCTTCTCCCACCCACGTCTGTTCTCACTCCTTCCTCCTCATCTGGAACCGTTCATCAGCTCTGACCATCAGTTCTAGGTGGTTCCAGCTTTGGACACATCCTCACAAAAGCCACCCTCTGATCACAGCTTGGATCCCATCTTCTCTCAGGTGTTCTGCAATCTAAGCCCCCAGGGGAAGCTTCCACCCTCCCTTAACTGCCTCACCATGCCTGCCACTCACCCTCTGTCCTTCCCTCATGAACCCCCAGTGCTCCGAGACCCACATCTTCCTTCCCCAGGACCAAGCCGGGAATGGACTGTCCATACCCTCCTACAGCCCAACCAGGCTTGGTTTCTAAGGCTGCTCCCCAGAGGTCCCCGGTGGCAATTTCTCAGTTTCACAAACCTTCCTGCCCCTTCAGTTGGTTGCTTGGCCTTGTGCTTCACTGAGAATATGGACACCATTGGACAGAAGTCTCCCATCTCCCCACTTCCAAACCTGCATCCTGCCCATGCTTCACCCAAGTTCCGTCCTCTGATTCCACACCCACTGCCCACCCCCTTCTCTGCTCCTCCTTGAGGCCAAAGTTCTAGGAAGATCCATCTCCTCCTCCAGATGGTCCAGGCTCTCCCCAACCCCCTGACTTACACTTCCCTATGGCCTCCATGTGGCCACATGCCCTGGACACTCTTAGCTCTTCTTCCTTGACCCCTGAGCCATATTCACACAGCTGACCACTCACATCCTCTTAAAGTTCTCCTGCCAGAGTTCACTCTCCCTGCTTTCTCCGACTCAGTCCCCTTTGCTGTCTTCTGTCCCCCATCTGCTCTTTCCTGGTCAGAGTTCCTTAGGAATCTTTTTCTACAGTCTGTCCCTGGGTGACTTATCTAATTCCATAGTGTTAATTGTCATTAATTTATCTCCAGCCCAGACCGCTTCTTGAGCACCACTCTTATTTCCAACTGCCAGAGTGATATTTGTACTTGGATGTCACACAAATGTCTCAGCCACACGCTTCCTAAAGAGAATTCTTTATTTCCTCCCATCCCCATATCTGTTGCTTTCTGAGTCTTCTCCAGCTCAGTGAATGATGGTTGCCATTACTTAGACACCACAGATTTGCCAGGCATCTCCCCGGGCCTTTTATGTACATTCCCTCATCTAACAATCATGACATGAGAGAATGATAACAATCATCCATTGACTGATAAAGAAACAGACCCAGAGGTTAAGTAACTTGCCCTGGGTCACGGTGGCAAAACCAAGACTGGCAGGTTTCTGACTCCAGTATAGCTTTGCTCTTTCCACTCGGCCCATGCCTTTTCAAATCAGACTCTTGCTTGATTGTTTGGAGACCATCTTCATCCTTGGGTACCCACAGGACCCCCATGTTGCATAACTCCAGGGGGACTTTGACAATGTCACCTGTGTAATTGGTGCTCCCTGGAGTCATGTGGTGATAGCCATTCACATAAGCTAGAATGGGAAGGCAGTCTCTGGAACTCAACAGGTGGTGGCCATGGATACCATCATTCTGGCTCCCTTGGTCCCATCCCATCTCATCTGATCCCATTCTGACTCCTCTCTTCCACCCCAGCCACCCATTCTGTTTACTATGCTCGTCTCAAGCCAGTCACTGTCAGACTCTGTGGGCACAGAGATGGGTCAGCTGTGATCCTATAGTGTGAGGCGTGTATCAGGCAGGGTTCTCCAGAGAAACAGAACTGACAGGATGTATGGATAGATAGATAGATAGATAGAGATATTGATAGAAGAATAAAGAGAGAAAGCTTTTAAGGAATTGACTTGCATGATCATGGGGTTGGCAAGCCCCAGACCCATAGGGCAAGCCCACAGTCTAGAAATTCTGGCAAGACTTGATGTTGCAGCCTTGGTCTCAAGTCTGGAAACTCAGGCAGGATTTCTATGTTGTCATCTTGATACTGAGTTCCTTCCTCTTCAGGCACCTTAGTCTTTGCTCTTAAGGCCTTCAGTTAATTGGATTAGGCTCCCCCACATTATGGAGGGTCATCAACTTAAAGTCAACTGATTGTAAATGTGAGTCATACCTAAAAACTACTGGCAACATCTCGCCCATTCTCTAAGTGTCCGACCACACAACTGGGCACCATGGCTTTGATGAGCTGCTACATAAAATGAACGCTCAGGAGGAAGTCACGGTCACTGGCAAGGACACAGATAAGAGAACAGTCAGCCAGTACAGTCTGGCTCCCGCGAGACTAATGTGATGAGCTAGGGGATGCACAGGACAAAGTGATTCAGATTTTCTGGAAGGAATAGATGGACAAGCAGAGTAGGTGAGCCTTGAAGGTGAGACAAGGACAGGAGGAGAGGCACTCCAGGCCAGGGGCCAGCCTAGGAAACAGCCAGAGTGGCCTGAACACAGAGGTCCAGTGCGTGGCATGTCCCTGGGCGTATGCTGGAGGGAGAGAGGCGGTTCCCTCGGTGGAGGGCCTCGAATGTCACGCTCACGTGTGACCAACTGACATTCTGTCAGGCCAGCTTACATGACTTCGGACCTCACAGCCCGTCATCGTATAAGAACTGTGTATTCTTCCACAATTGTAGTTTTTAAGTCTACTTGGCTCCTTGAGATCTTAAGGGCTTAATTCTTCAAAAAAAACTGTTTCTTTTTAATTTGAAGAAATTCTAAAAGCTTGTTTTTCCAGTTGTAGAAGTGGTTGATTTTTGTTGGATCATTTCAGTGTAGAAACTTGGAAAACTGTAGGAAAACAAATCAGGTTTAAAAATTGGCTAAGGGCTTCCCTGGTGGTGCAGTGGTTGAGAGTCTGCCTGCCGATGCAGGGGACGCGGGTTCGTGCCCCGGTCCGGGAAGATCCCACATGCCGTGGAGCGGCTGGGCCCGTGAGCCATGGCCGCTGAGCCTGCGCGTCCGGAGCCTGTGCTCTGCAATGGGAAAGGCCACAACAGTGAGAGGCCCGTGTACCGCAAAAAAAAAAAAAAAAATTGGCTAAGATAACCACGGCCAAGTGGTAATTGTTATTATGCTGTGCTGCTTCTAGGAAGTCTATTTTCTATGCACAGAAATATGCGATCTGTCCCCTGCTCATCTCTGCAGTCCATCTCCCACTACCCCCCCATCCCGTGCTGGGCCAGGCCACTTACCTTCCATATGCCCCATGAGCAGCCCATATTCTCTTCCTAAACTGTCTCCTCTCCCAGAATGTATGCTCCATAAGGGGAGGGCAAGGTCTGTCTTGCTCGAGATCGCATCCCCATAACCTAGATACCAGGGGCTTAATAAATAATTTAATGTATGAACATTTTATTTCACTCTTAATTTTAAATTAAAAAGCACATGGGGGGCTTCCCTGGTGGCGCAGTGGTTGAGAGTCCGCCTGCCGATGCAGGGGACACGGGTTCGTGCTCCGGTCCGGGAAGATCCCACGTGCCGCGGAGCGGCTGGGCCCGTGAGCCATGGCCGTTGAGCCTGCGCGTCCGGAGCCTGTGCTCCGCAATGGGAGAGGCCACAACAGTGAGAGGCCCACATACCTCAAAAAAAAAAAAAAAAAAAAAAAAAAGCACATGGACATAGTTTAAGTACATATATTGTTTAATAGTATGACTCTATTAATAAGTACACCTATTTTATTTTATTTATTTATTTTTTTGCTACACTGGGTCTTCGTTGATGCGCCCGGGCTTTCTATAGTTGTGGTGAGCTGGGGCTGCTCTACGTTGTGGTGTGCGGGCTTCTCATTGCGCTGCGTTCTCTTGTTGCAGAGCATGGGCTCTAGGCACGTGGGCTTCAGTAACTGTGGCTCGCGGGCTCTAGAGCACAAGCTCAGTAGTTGTGGCGCAAGGGCTTAGTTGCTCCGTGGCATGTGGGATCTTCCCGGATCAGGGCTCGAACCCGTGTCTCCTGCATTGGCAGGAGGATTCTTAACCACTGCGCCACCAGGGAAGCCCAGTATACCTATTTTAAATGTTGACTAATGTATATTCTTTTATATATCTTCCTCCTATCAAGTAAAAATGTATTATGAGCAGTTTCCAATGACATTAAATATTCCTCTTTAACATTAGTTTTAAAGTGGTGCATGAGTTTCATCACTTTAAACCTTACTCTTAGATATTTTGTCCTATTGTGAAGAACATTTTTCTACCATGAAAAATGCTGCAATGACCATCTCAGGCTTAAATCTTCACACATTGTTATTACTGCTTTAGGCTAACTATTTACAAATGGAGTCATTGGGCCAAAGGACCTAAATATTTTTATGGCTCTAGAACCATATTTCCAAACTCCAGAGAAGCTGTACAGTTTTCCACTTCTGTTGTGCCAGTGATTTGGGTTATAATTTCGGTATCTGTGTCCAATTTGACAGGGCAGATTGGCACTTTGTTTGAATTTGCACTGCTTTTATTTTCACATCTTTGGGACAGAAAGTCTAAGGTTTCCAAAGCATGTCCCACTGTAAGAGTGACCTTTTGAATGAGGATGTTCCGGGGAAGGGCCTGTACTTGATAAGTGATGTGGCATATGTAGGAAAACAGAGAAGTGGTCCAACCTGACCATCTTGCAAATGGAGAAACCAAGGCCAGAGAGGAGCAGAGGGGTACCCAGGTCTCTGGGGGAGCTGGGACCCCCATCCTGATGTCCTCGCCAGGGACTCTCCCCTGGGTTCCTGAACTGTGACAGCAAGTGTCTGTCTAATGGCTTCTTCCTTTTTTCTCTTTTTCAGGAACAAAAAAGCCCAGCCCAAAAGCTGAAAACTAACCATGAAGCTCAGGGAAAAGGACCCAGCAGATAACACAGAAAGCGACTTGGAGAAAAAGAAATTGGTTAGTCCTGGTCTCCCTACGTCTCCCTTGTAGGAGTGTTCAGGTGACCCTGGGGCCGTCCCTCCTGGCACCCTCCCTTCTCCCAGGGGAAGGGATGTTGAGGTGAGGTCAGGCAGAGAAGGAGCAGAGGCTGGAAGCAAAGTTATGCAGGAAGGACCCTTGTGAATTGTAAATTGTATACGGTGAGGCACAGGCTGCTGCTGCTGATGTACTCTGGTTGATGGTGATACTATCTGTGGTGACCTTCCAGACTGAGGGGTGGTCTCCATTCCAAACATCATTTCTCAGCAAGAGGACATTGATGTTGAAGGTGATAATGTCATCATCCTTAAGGAAACACTGAAACCCAACCCTCTGCAAGGCCCAGTCCATGTGCCCCCTCCTCCAGGAAGTCCTTGGCACTTAGAAAGTCCCTCTCCTTCCTCAGGACTCCTTGGACCCTCTCTTTAAACCAGATTCAAAACCAGCAGCCAAACAGTGCCTGCTCTGTGCCAGACCTTACATAGGTCTCTCATTCCATTCTCCTGGCTACACTGTAGTGGAGGCATCACTACCCCCCTTTTACAGGCGAGAAACTGAGGCTCAAAAAAGGCTGAAGCCACGTGTCCAAAGCTACGTAGCTAGTTTAAGGTGCAGCTGATCTCGAACACTGGCCCATCTGTGCCTCGTGTCCCGTGATGGGTGTGGAGGCAACCAGGACTCAGAAGAAGATGTGTCCATGTTTGTAATAAACCTGTATTTAGCAAGACAAAGATCAATACAAGTGTATTTACCAAATTCCCTGGGGAGTGTGAAATGGCAGCTAAGCATCCCCATCCCCATCACATAGGTGTGAGCTGGAGGTCCAGGGCGGCCAAGCCACCTGGCTCAGGGGCCCCAGGGACCCTGAAGACCCAGGCTAAGCAGACAGAGATTCCCTCCAAGTGGACACAGTATCTTTTTCTTGGTGCTCATATTAGGTTGAGCCAAGGCTCCACTGTCTAGGCATTGGGTGTGAGGAAGGAACGGGTGAAGTCACTGCAAACATTCTGCTCAAATGATATTCAGTAGAAAATTCCCCCTTTTTCCTACTCTCTCTTTGGTAGAAAGTTTTCATGTTATCCAAGCCAACTTAACAGTCTCAGTACTTCACCCAGGGGAGAATTTGATTTCAGTTCCAGAAATATCTACTGGGCCCCTTCCCTGAGCCGGGTGGGAAGAAGGCCCTGGGAATTCAAAAAAGGCTTAGGACATCGTGTGAATTTTTTTCTTTTTTACAAGGACAAAATTTTTATTTGTACTAAAAACCTCAGGCTATATTCTCTTTATTCTTGATTCCAAATAAATTCTTAATTTAATTGCTAATCATGCCAAGAGTAGTAGCTAGACTGGTTTCTTTTATTTGTGAGGTAAATTTCACAAACCTAATGAAACGATTTATTTTATTCTTCAGTGAAAATTGGCATTTTTATTCGACTTACATCCAGATTTTTTTTGAATTTTATTTTATTTTATTTTTTATACAGCAGGTTCTTATTATTATCCATTTTATACATATTAGTGTATACATGTCAATCCCACTCCCGCAATTCATCCCATCCACCACCACCACCCCCTGCCACTTTCCCCCCTTGGTGTCCATATGTTTGTTCTGGAAATACAAGAAAAATAACAACTCCTGTCCTCGGGCAGCTTACCACCTGGTCGGGGAGAGGGTTAATAAACAAGTGACGCTTCCCTACTGGGTAGCGGTGAATGGTTTAAAGAACAATGAAGCAGAATAAGTGGAGAGCTGGGGGAGCCCTTAGAAACAGAGGTCAGGGAGAACTTCTCTGAGAAAGAAAGCCGAGATGAAGGGGAGTGGGAAAGCAGGATGTGCAGACATGTAGAAGAAGATTATTCCAGGAAAAGGGAAGAGCATGTGCAAAGATCCTGAGGATATTGGAGGAGTGTCAGAAAGGCAGTGTAGTGGGAGCAGAGAAAGAGAGTGGGAGAGGGTGGTCAGAGAAGTAAGGGGGCCATGTGGGTGCTGGGCTTAGAGGCCGTGGTAGGGACTTGGGCTTTGCTCACCTGCCTTGGGATGTCATGGTGCATTTGGAGCAGAGGAGTGACATGCTCTGTCCTTTGCTCAACAGAATCACTGTGGCTTCTCTCTTGAGAATAATCTTAAGCCGGAACACAGGAGAAGCAGGGAAATCTGTTGGGAAGCTATACTAACAATCCAACACAGAGATGATGATAGCTTGCACCAAAATGGTAACAGTAGAAGTGGTAACAAGTGCTCGGATTCAGAATATATGTCAAGGTAGAGCTGACATGATTTCCTGATATATCAGATGTGGGTGTGAGAGATAAAGATAAGTGTTTGGTTGGCTTAAGCAAATGGCAGGATGGAGGGGCCATCAACAGAGGCCGGGAAGACCAGAGCAGGAGCAGGTTTAAAGGCTCCATTGGGACTTGGTAAGTCAAGATGCACATTCAGCATACAAGTGGAGATGTTGAAAGCCACACAATATATCTCATTTCATCTTTAAACCAATATGTGGTATAGATCACCATGTTAGAAATGAGGAAACTTCAATCAGTGCATTGAAGTTCTATCCTAAATGGCACATCTTAAGTGTTGACACATCATGTAAGTGATGGAGCCAGGATTTGAATTCTACCCAACTGACTATAGAGCCCACCCCCTCCCTTCTCTGTTCCACTCATGGAATCTCTGTGGACAAGTGGGAAGGCACATGCCCTCCCAGCCAAGTGCTCCCAGGTGTGAACTCTTTACTCCATCCAGGACTGCTCTATGACCTCTACAGGGCAATGCCTCATTTAATTCGCACAACAACCTATAACTACCATTATTATCCTCATTTTACAACGGTGGAAACTGAGGCACAAAGAGCCTCAGATTCAGTACATGGTGCATCTAGGATGTGATCCAGAGATCAAGTTCTTCAACACTATGTCTTATTCCAAAATTAAATGTTTGTCAAATCAAAGAATAGCATGTAATTGACTAAAATCAAGATATCGCTTGCTGTGAAGTATCATTCAAAGACAGTGTCACCTTATCTTTGAATCAGTAGACGTTTGTTAAATGAAAAAGGCACAGCCCTGACAGCTGGAACCTATAAAGCCTTTTATTTAACAAACATTTATTGATCAACTACTATGAGCCAGGCACTGGATAGGAACAGGAGCTACAGAGGTGACTGAGTCACGGAGAAGCTCAAGGTCTAGTGCAGTGGGCAGGGTCATTCCAGTGCTATAATCAGGATACATAAAGTAAAGTGATTACATTCAACATTTCTCTCTTTTTCTAGTCTCTCTTATTTGTAAGAAGCCGTATGTCTCAGAGCAGCAGTGAGTTAAATCTTTTGCATATTAGAAAAAATGGTGTTATCTTGGCCTAGCCTATGCTCTGGAAATTTTTTATGAACTGGGGAATTTCACTTCCCTTTTGACATTGAACTTTTCTCCTGTGTATATTGGAGGGAGGAAGAATGTGGTTAATGGTAAATATGAACTTAGGATAACATTCAGCAAGTATCACATTTTGCTTTCATGATGAGTAATTTTTATATGCCTTGTTTTCAAAATAAATAAAAACTGCCATTTCCTCATCTTTACCAGGGTTTGAAGCTGATTCATTTGTGTCTCATGTGAGAACATCTCATGTAGACATTTATAAGGCACATTTGCCCATAGAGCCAGCCTCACACCTGCAGTGTTTTATCCAGGAACATTGATACATGAATGGGAAACTATTAAAAAAAAATCAGCCCAGAGATGGTTTCACAGCCAATTTAGCAATTGTCTTTCTGATGTTTTTTGTCTCTGCCTTCCCACAGAAAAGTCTGGACACCTACTGTTTCCTGGTCTTTGCCGCAATCTCCTCGCAGGTACTCTCTATTTGTATTTTTTCCTGCCTGAGACCAAAAACAAAACCCATGCAAAAATCAGCCAGGCATTTGCCAAAAGGAACAAGGCCTACCCACCAGAGAAGAAAATTGACTCAGCTGTAACTGATGATAAAACAACTGGAAGGCCTGAACCGGACTCCTCCTCCACACTGGAGAATTGTGTCAAAAAGAGGATTGTCTGAATGGATGATCTCACCATTTTTGGAAATGGAAGAGTCCCCTGCAAGTTTAACACTACTAAGTATTTAAAAATAAACCTTTGCTAATCTAACATGGCAGCCATTTGGGGTTTATTCACAGCTGAATCCCCCAAACTCTTCTGGCAGCTGGAAAGAATCACCCTATGTTTTAGTGGACCCAGCATTCTTCTGTAGAGATCCATGGGCTGCTTTCTTCATGACTTACCCCATGGTTTCAAAATGAAATTGGGGAAATAACATTTGAATGCTTTCTCAAAGAATAACAATCTAGTCTGACAGAGGACTCGATGGACTAGAAATCCAGACTGAGTTTCCAGTCCCAGCTCTGCCAGAAATAGCCTTGAGCCACCCTCAACCTGGATCCTGAAGCATCCAAGGACCCTTGGCTTTGATCCTGGATGAAGGTTTTTATACCTCCTAATAAATGCCTGTTTCCAATCTTTAGCTCTACCTTGTGGATCTCAGACTCAGGAGAGGCTGATACCAACCCATCACCCTCCAGGTCCCGTCTCTCCCAGGATGTCCCATGGGGCTCCAGAAATATATTCACCTCTGAGTATCAGATGTGCTCACAGAGGGCATAAAGTGGATCAATATGTGGAAGACCTAGAGGCGCAGACATAAGAAGTAACTTCCCAGAAGCTGAGGCAGGGACTGCAAATTTAACACTGTTCAGTTGAAAAAAACAATGTTAAGAATGCTTCTGAAGTTTAACCTAAGCTTGGAGGAAAGGAACACTGTGATTGATTAGTGATGTCTGCCACAGGTATAGAGTGAGAGTATCACACATGCTTTATGTTTGCCAATCTTAGAAGAGATTTACCTGAAAGACAATGTATTAGGGTTCTTTGGAAGAACAGGAAAATATATATATATATATATGTATATATGTAATTTATTATGAGGAATTGGTTCACACAGTTACAGAGGTTGAGAAGTCCCACAATCTGCCACATGAAAGCTAGAGACCCAAGAAAGCCAAAGGCCTGAGAACCAGGGTAACAAGTGGTATGAGTTCTACTCCAGGTCTGAAGGCCTGAGAAGAGAAGTGCTGATGGTGTAAGTCCCAGCCCAAGGGCTGGAGATCAGTGTCCTAGCTCAGCCATTAGGCTGGGAGCAAATCCTCCCTTTCTCCACCTTTTAGCTCTATTCAGGCCCTCAGTAGATTGGATTTCCACCCACACTGGGAAGGGCAATCTGCTTTACTCAGTCTACCAATTCAAATACTAATTCCATCCAAATTACCCTTGCAGACACACCCCAGAAATAATGTTTAACCAAATATCTGGGCACCCCATGATCCGGTCAAGTTGACACACAAAATTAAACATCACAAGTCCACCACTTGTCAACTTGGCACCTATATGCATCTCTTTAAATCATACTCAGACTCCAAAGACCATAACAAGGTCATAAATCTGCCTAACATGATAGAACTATCCTATGTTCAACCAAAAGTTCACTAACCCCTTCTCCAGAAGAGGAGGTAAAGTCCTTGAGTGATGTTTACTCTTCTCCTTGATTCTTCATAACTGAAATGCTATGAGGTCAAATTAACAATACTTAAATACTATGATACAAAGTCAATACATCTTATGTTACATGGTGAGGAAATAAAAGAAAGAAAACAAAGTTATTGTTAGATCTATAGAGAGAAACATAAACCTGTTCATAAAGTGAGGAAATACTCATGATAATTACAATCTTCATTCTGTAACTGGTCCTATGGTCATAGCTGGTATTATCACTACCTTCTTCCACTTTTTGTATTCCCTTGGCCTTCAGCAAACACCTCAGCTGGTCCTGGTTCTTTATCTGGTAGGGTGACCCAAACCTTCTTTCCTGAAGGATCTGGGCCATTATTAGTCCAGTGACAATTGGGTTGTTATCGTTTTTCATGACCCTTAATCACAGGGCTTGGTAATACTAATGATGCCCTAAGGGATCTCCTGTTTCCAGACACTCCCTTACCTCCACTGTGGAACAGTCATCCAATTTCCCCTTGGTGGTCTGAATCAATCACCCTAGACAGCTCAGTATGTCCCTTTTACTGTTTGCTTGTTGATTCAGGGGCACGAGGAGCCCAAAGTGGAATCATTATTGTACATCCTGGTGGAAGGATTCCTCCTCCTGGAACTCAGACTCCTAAGCCAGCAGAGCATAAGGCTGCAGGAACAGGAAACAAACAATTTGCTAGGGGATCACTAGGGGTAATAGTGAGTGATACCACTCCCATTTCCACCCCTTGATTCCTGGACCCGTGAATTTGTGCTATGGGAGAAACAGCACCATATTGGACACTGATTCAGAGCATACTCAGCCTTATAGGGAACTTTGCCCCAGCCCTGCAAGGTATTGCCACCTAGCTGGCACTCTTGACAAGTCTTCAAAAGGCCATTCCAGCATTCTATGAAGCCAGCTGCTTCAGGATGGTAAGAACATGGTAAGACCAGTGAATTCCATGAGCATGAGCCCATTGCTGTACTTCTTTTGCTGTGAAGTGAGTTCCTTGATCAGAAATAATTCTATATGGGTATCATCATTGTGGATAAAAGATTCCATAATTCCATGGGTAATTCCATGGGTGTATCAGAAACACTGTGTGCAGAGTAAACAAATCTGTGTCCAGAGTAATTTTCTATTCCAGTAAGGACAAAACACTGCCCCTTCCATGATGAAAGTGGTACAATGTAATCAACCTACCCCAGGTAGCTGGCTGATCACCTAGAGGAATGGTGCCATATTGGGGACTCAGTGTTAGTCTTTGCTGCTGGCTGGTGGGGCACTCAGCCTTGGCCATAGCCAGGTCAGCTTTGGTTAGTGGAAGTCCATGTGGCTGAACCTGTGTGTACCTCGACTCCTGCCACCATGGCCTCTTTGTTGATGAGCCCATTGGGAGATGACAAGGGTGGCTGGGGAAAGAGACTGACCGGAATCCACCAAATGGGTCATTCTATCCATTTGATTATTAAAATTTTCCTCTGATGAGGTCACCCTTTGATGATCATTCACATGGAATACAAATATCTTCACACTTTTTGCCCATTCAGAGAGGCCTATCCACATACCTCTTCCCCAAATTTCCTTGTCACTGATCTTCCAATCACGTTCCTTCCAAATCCCTGGCCACGCAGCCAGACCATTGATGACAGCCCATGAATTGCTACATAATAACATGACTGGCCATTTCTCTTTCCAAGTAAGGTGAACAACCAAGCGCACTGCCCAAATTCTACCCAGCAGAAGGGTCTCACTTCACCACTGTCCTTCAGCGATGTCCCAGAGAGGGGTTGTTGTGCTGCAGCTGTCCACTTTGGGGTGTTGCCTGCATATCACGCAGAACCGTCTGTAAACCAGGAAGAGAAGACTCTTCTCTTCCTCTGTCAGCTGACTGTAGGGAACTCCTTATGGGGCCACTGGTGCAGACTGGGAGAGAGGAGGCAGCGCAGTCAGAGTGGGGACCGTGGGCATCTGGGCTACTTCTTCATGTAACTTGTGTCTTCAGGGCCTGCTCAGGCCTGATCACATATACACCATTTCCATTGGATAATAGAACTTATGGCTTAGTGGGTCAGATAACACCCAGTTCATGATTGGCAACTCAGGTCAAGTTGTAACTTGGTAGCCCACAGTCTAGTGTTCAGTTTCTACTAAGGCCAGTAGCAGACCAAGAGCTGTTTCACAAAAGGAGAGAAGTTATCCACAAAGGATGGCAAGATTCTATACCAAATTCTTAAGGTCCTATGCTGGGATCCACCTATAGGGGCTGCCAAAGACTCCAAATAGCATCCTTCTCTGCCATTGAGACTTCAAGTATCATTGGATCTGGTGGCCCAAATAGCAGAGCACAGCAGCCTGGAGCTGGTACAGAGTCTTATCTTGGGCCCCATTCAAAACTAGCAGCTTTTCAGTAGGTGGGCCAGAGTAATACACCCAAATGTGGAATATGTTGTCTCCAAAATCCAAAGAGGCACGCTAGGCATTGTGCCTCTTTTGTGGTTGTAGGAGGAACCAGATGTAACAACTTATCCCTCACTTTAGAAGCAACATTTGACATGCCCCACACCATTGGACTCCTAGAAGTTTTACTGAGGCAGAAGGCCCCTGAATTTTTGTCAGATTTATTTCCCACTCCCTGGTAAGACATGCAAATATCTTACCAATAAGTCTAGAGTCCTTGCTACTTCTTGCTCACTGGGTCCAATAAGCACAATGTCATCCATGTAATGGACCGGTGTGATATCTTGTGGAAGGAAAAGACAACCAAGGTCCCTGTGAACTAAATTGTGACAAAGGGCTGGAGAAATGATAAACCCCTGAGGAAGGATAATGAAGTTGTATTGATGGCCTTGCCAGCTGAAACAAACTGCTTCTGATGGTCCTAATTAACAGGTGTCAACAAAAAAGCATTTTCCAGATCAATAGCTGCATACCAGGTACCAGTGGATGTGTTCATTGCTCAAGCATTAAACCGACATCTAGTACAGCAGCTGCAATTGGAGTCACCACCTGATTAAGCTTATAAGAATCCACTGTTATTCTCCAAGATCCATCTGTCTTCTGCACAGACAGAATAAGGAAGTTGAATAAGGATGTGGTGGGAATCACCACCCCTGCATTTTTCAAGTCCTTCTTAGGGACACTAATCTCTGCAATCCCTCCAGGAATTTGGTATTGCTTTTGGTTTACTGTTTTCCTAGGTAGAGACAGTTCTAATGGCTTCCTCTTTGCACCATAATAGTCTTCATTCCACAGGTCATGAAATCAATGTGGGGATTTGCTGATGTATATCTATCCCAATTTTGTGCTGAGAACTAGGAAGATAATCACAGGGTGGGTTAGGAGACCCACTGGACCCAACTGTGAGATGGACCTGAGCTAAAGCTCCATTGATCACCTGTCCTCCATAAGCTCTTACCCTGATTGGTGGACCACAGTGATGTTTTGGGTCTCCTCAACTTAATATCAGGGCAGAGCCCATCCAGTAGTCCCCAAAGGCTGATTATCCTCTTTCCTAATTTACAGTTACCTTGGTAAACTTGTAGGTCACTTAAGGATAGGCTGGGAGAAAGGTTAACAGGATAAGTTTTTGGTATTGTACCAGGATCTTTCTTCAAGGGGAACCGGCCTCTCCTTCATTCAAGGAATTCTGAGAATAGAATGAGAGGCTGTGTCTCTGTTTTTAGACTTTTGTTCACTTGGTCTAGAACTTTTCTGCTAACACAGATCAAGTGAGAATTTACTAGGCTTTCTATCTATTTCACTTCCAGGAACACCAGGATTTTTGCATCTATGTTCATCAGTGATATTGGCCTGTAGTTTTCTTTCTTTGTGACATCCTTGCCTGGTTTTGGTATCAAGGTGATGGTGGCCTCGTAGAATGAGTTTGGGAGTGTTCCTCCCTCTGCTATATTTTGGAAGAGTTTGAGAAGGATAGGTGTTAGCTCTTCTCTAAATGTTTGATAGAATTCGCCTGTGAAGCCATCTGGTCCTGGGCTTTTGTTTGTTGGAAGATTTTTTATCACAGTTTCAATTTCAGTGCTTGTGATTGGTCTGTTCATGTTTTCTATTTCTTACTGATTCAGTCTTGGCAGGTTGTGCATTTCTAAGAATTTGTCCATTTCTTCCAGGTTGTCCATTTTATTGGCATAGAGTTGCTTGTAGTAATCTCTCATGATCTTTTGTATTTCTGCAGTGTCAGTTGTTACTTCTCCTTTTTCATTTCTAATTCTATTGATTTGAGTCTTCTCCCTTTTTTTCTTGATGAGTCTGGCTAATGGTTTATCAATTGTGTTTATCTTCTCAAAGAACCAGCTTTTAGTTTTATTGATCTTTGCTATCGTTTCCTTCATTTCTTTTTCATTTATTTCTGATCTGAGTTTTATGATTTCTTTCCTTCTGCTAACTTTGGGGTTTTTTTGTTCTTCTTTCTCTAATTGCTTTAGGTGCAAGGTTAGGTTGTTTATTCGAGATGTTTCCTGTTTCTTAAGGTAGGATTGTATTGATATAAACTTCCCTCTTAGAAGTGCTTTTGCTGCATCCCATAGGTTTTGGGTCGTCATGTCGCCATTGTCACTTGTTCCTGAGTATTTTTTAATTTCCTCTTTGATTTCTTCAGTGATCACTTCGTTATTAAGTAGTGTATTGTTTAGCCTCCATGTGTTTGTATTTTTTACAGATATTTTCCTGTAATTGATATCTAGTCTCACAGCGTTGTGGTCGCAAAAGAGAGTTGATACAATTCCAATTTTCTTAAATTTACCAAGACTTGATTTGTGACCCAAGATATGATCTATCCTGGAGAATGTTCCATGAGCACTTGAGAAAAATGTGTATTCTGTTGTTTTTGGATGGAATGTCCTATAAATATCAATTAAGTCCATCTTGTTTAATGTATCATTTAAAGCTTGTGTTTCCTTATTTATTTTCATTTTGGATGATCTGTCCATTGGTGAAAGTGGGGTGTTAAAGTCCCCTACTATGAATGTGTTACTGTTGATTTCCCCTTTTATGGCTGTTAGTATTTGCCTTATGTATTGAGATGCTCCTATGTTGAGTGCATAAATATTTACAATTGTTATATCTTCTTCTTGGATTGATCCCTTGATCATTATGTAGTGTCCTTCTTTGTCTCTTCTAATAGTCCTTATTTTAAAGACTTTATTTTAAAGTCTATTTTGTCTGATATGAGAATTGCTACTCCAGCTTTCTTTTGGTTTCCATTTGCATGGAATATCTTTTTCCATCCCCTTACCTTCAGTCTGTATGTGTCTCTAGGTCTGAAGTGGGTCTCTTGTAGACAGCATATATATGGGTCTTGTTTTTGTATCCATTCAGCCAATCTGTGTCTTTTGGTGGGAGCATTTAGTCCATTTACATTTAAGGTAGTTATCAATATGTATGTTCCTATTCCCATTTTCTTAATTGTTTTGGGTTCGTTATTGTAGGTCTTTTCCTTCTGTTGTGTTTCTTGCCTAGAGAAGTTCCTTTAGCATTTGTTGTAAAGCTGGTTTGGTGGTGCTGAACTCTCTCAGCTTTTCCTTGTCTGTAAACGTTTTAATTTCTCCATCAAATCTGTATGAGATCCTTGCTGGGTAGAGTAATCTTGGTTGCAGGTTTTTCTCCTTCATCACTTTAATTATGTCCTGCCACTCCCTTCTGGCTTGTAGAGTTTCTGCTGAGAGATCAGCTGTTATCCTGATGGGGATTCCCTTGTGTGTTATTTGTTGTTTTTGCCTTGCTGCTTTTAATATGATTTCTTTGTGTTTAATTTTTGACAGTTTGATTAATATGTGTCTTGGCGTATTTCTCCTTGGATTTATTCTGTATAGGACTCTCTGTGCCTCCTGGACTTGATTAATTATTTCCTTTCCCATATTAGGGAAGTTTTCAACTATAATCTCTTCAAATATTTTCTCAGTCCCTTTCTTTTTCTCTTCTTCTTCTGGAACCCCTATAATTCGAATGTTGGTGCGTTTAATGTTGTCCCAGAGGTCTCTGAGACTGTCCTCTGTTCTTTTCATTCTTTTTTCTTTATTTTGCTCTGCATCAGTTATTTCCACTATTTTATCTTCCACCTCACTTATCCGTTCTTCTGCCTCAGTTATTCTGCTATTGATCCCATCTAGAGTATTTTTTATTTCATTTATTGTGTTTTTAATCGATGCTTGATTCATCTTTAGTTCTTCTAGGTCCTTGTTAACTGTTTCTTGCATTTTGTCTATTCTATTTCCAAGATTTTGGATCTTGGAAATAGAATCTTGGATCATCTTTACCATCATTATTCTGAATTCTTTTTCAGGTAGACTGCCTATTACCTCTTCATTTGTTAGGTCTGGTGGGTTTTTATCTTGCTCCTTCTCCTGCTGTGTGTTTTTCTGTCTTCTCATTTTGCTTATGTTACTGTGTTTGGGGTCTCCTTTTTGCAGGCTGCAGGTTCGTAGTTCCCGTTGTTTTTGGTGTCTGTCCCCAGTGGCTAAGATTGGTTTAGTGGGTTGTGTAGGCTTACTGGTGGAGGGGACTAGTGCCTGTGTTCTGGTGGATGAGGCTGGATCTTGTCTTTCTGGTGGGCAGGTCCACGTCTGGTGGTGTGTTTTGGGGTGTCTGCGGACTTTATATGATTTTAGGCCACCTCTCTGCTAATGGGTGGCGTTGTGTTCCTGTCTTGCTAGTTGTTTGGCATAGGGTGTCCAGCACTGTAGCTTGCTGGTCGTTGAGTGAAGCTGGGTGCTGGTGTTGAGATGGAGATCTCTGGAAGATTTTCGCCGTTTGATATTATGTGGAGCTGGGAGGTCTCTTGTGGACCCGTGTCCTGAAGTTGGCTCTCCCACCTCAGACGCACAGCACTGACTCCTGGCTCCTCAATTTGGGATGATTTGTTGTCTATTCATGTATTCCACAGATGCAGGGTACATCAAGTTGATTGTGGAGCTTTAATCCGCTGCTTCTGAGGCTGCTGGGAGAGGTTTCCCTTTCTCTTCTTTGTTCTCACAGCTCCTGGGTCTCAGCTTTGGATTTGGCCCCGCCTCTGCGTGTAGGTCGCCGGAGGGCGTCTGTTCTTCGCTCAGACAGGACAGGGTTAAAGGAGCAGCCTCTTCGGGGACTCTGGCTCACTCAGGCCGGGCGGGAGGGAGGGGCACGGAGTGCGGGGCGAGCCTGCAGCGGCAGAGGCTGGCGTGACGTTGCACCAGCCCGAGGCGCGCCGTGCGTTCTCCCAGGGAAGCCGCCCCTGGATCCCGGGACCCCGGCAGTGGCGGGCTGCACAGGCTCCCGGAAGGGCGGTGTGGACAGTGACCTGCGCTCGCACACAGGCTTCTTGGCGGCGGCAGCAGCAGCCCCAGCGTCCCACACCCGTCACTGGGCTCCGCGCTTTCAGCCGCGACTCGCGCCCGTCTGTGGAGCCCCTTTAAGCAGCGCTCTTAATCCCCTCTCCTCGCGCACCAGGAAACCAAGAGGGAAGAAAAAGTCTCTTGCCTCTTCGGCAGCTCCAGAGTTTTCCCGGACTCCCTCCCGGCTAGCTGTGGCACATTAGCCCCCTTCAGGCTGAGTTCTCGCCGCCAGCCCCAGTCCTCTCCCTGCGCTCTGACCGAAGCCCGAGCCTCAGCTTCCAGCGCCGCCCGCCCCGGCGGGCGAGCAGACAAGCCTCTCGGGCTGGTGAGTGCCGCTCGGCACCGATCCTCTGTGCGGGAATCTCTCCGCTTTGCCCTACCCAGGTATGTGGGGAGTTTCTTGCCTTTTGGGAGGTCTGGGGTCTTCTGCCAGCGTTCAGTAGGTGTTCTCTATTCAATATTTTATAATAACCTATAATGGAAAAGAATCTGAAAAAGAATATATGTATGTATGTATGTATGTATGTATGTATGTATGTATAACTGAATCACTTTGCTGTATTCCTGAAACACTGTAAATCAACTATTCTTCAATTAAATTTTTAATTAATTAATTGTTTTAAAAAGAAATTTTAAATAAATATATTGATTAAGGGTGATATCAGCTGTGCATAACGGAAAACCTGACTATTCGTGGTTTATGCACTAAAGACATACATAACAGGAAATTCAGAGGGAACCGGCAAGGGCTGGTGCAAAAGCTCAGTGATACAACTGAGGACCCAGAATCTTTTCATCTTTTCATCCAAATGCTCCACCTTCTCAACGCTGTGGCTTTGTGCCCTTGGAGCCTCATGGTCACAGGATGGCTGTTACAGCTTTAGGCATCATGATCAAGTTCAAACTCCAGGAGAAAAATGGGGGGAGACTATGTCAGGGGAACTTTTCTTGATGTGTCTCTCACCTGTCACCAGTGAAGAAAATCTTCTTAGAAGGACCTTCTGTCTCCCTAGCCAGAAGGGAACCACATGGCCACCCCTAGCTACAAGGCAGACTGCAAAATGTTTCCAGTATCAGGGAAAAGGGAACAAACTGCCCGTGCTTGGCTTCAACAGACCGTGAGTCATCACCTGAGACTGGGCACTTTGAGTCCCCAACCAAAGTCAGGGTTTTCTTAGCAAGCAAAGGAATTGTTCTCGGAAAGCAATTAGCAGTGTGTGTCATCATTGATATTTGCTAAATACCTGCTCGGTCGACATTGTACTGAACATCAGAGATGAATTAAAGAGATGAAGACTCAGTCCCCATCCCTGGAGCTCACAGTCTGTAATTCCCCCATCACAGCCCTCCATCTGGAGTGTGGAAGCCCTTTCACAGTTCAATTAGGAAGTGGTACCAAGAAAAGGTGACCTCACAAAGTTTATCTGAGTTTTTCCATAGCAAATAAATAAATAACTTTTTAACCTTTCTAGTCAAATATCAAACAAATACTTGTTTTCTTACTGAGTTTTCCATAGTATTGAAACTATCTTCCAGTTCCCTCTTTTTGTCTTAAAAGATCTTTAAGCATTCATTCATTTATTTTGTCATTTGACAATGATTATGGAGCTCCTCTTCTCCTGGGACTGAGGACACAGTCCTCAGGAAAAAAAAAAAAACCAGACACTGTCTTTCCCTCTTGAGGCTTGCAGTTAAGTGGTTTTAAAAAAAAGGACCACTATTCAAACAAGCTGACACATAATTGTACGATTAAAAGGTACAATAGACACAGTGAAGGAAAGCTAAATGGTGCTGCAAAAGTTCATAGGGACACCAGACCTGGTCTAGGGGTGAGTGAAGACTTCCCTGAGAAACCATTGTTTGGATGGAGATCTGAAAGATGAGTAGGAATTAACTAACTGAAAGGAAGAGGAAGCAGCAAGTGCAAATGTCCTGGGGCAGGAGGGAACATAACACATTCAAAAAGCTAAAGAAGCTGGTCAGTGTGATGGAGCACAGAGGAAAAGTGAAGCACAAGGAAAGTGATATGAGATCAGGCTGGAGAGGTGGTCAAGAAAGACCATGCAGGACCCGGGGCCAAGGTAAGTTTCTCTGTCTCAGCAGTGAGGGGAGGCCACCAGAGGATGTTGGGCAGGGGAGGGATAGGAGCATCTTGGCCTTTCTCAAACACCACTCCAGCCATAGCATGAAGGACAGACTGGTAGAGGCAAGGGATGCACTGGAGAAATGAGTGAGGAAGCTACTTCGGAAGACCAAGATGGAGACGATGGTGGCTTGGAGTAGGTGGTGGGGTTGGAAGTGGGGAGAAGTGGATGCAACCAAGGTATTTGGGGGTGGAAGTGACAGGTGTGGCCACTGATTGGAAATGAGGCATAAGGGCAGTGTAAAGACAGCCCTTGTTTGTCTGACTTGAATAACAGACAGAGGCTGGAACAATCCATGGGGATGGAAAATATGAAGGGAGAAGTGGCCAGAGGAGTGGGATATCTTGAGTTTGGTGTTGGACACATTCAGTATAAAGTGCCTTTGAGACATCCAAGTATGCTGCTGGAAATAACCAGCCTGCAGTTGAGAGGTCAGGCTGAAAATGCAAATTTCAGAGCCAACAGTATCTGTACAGTAGGCAAGCCCTTGGCCATGAACTAGACCACCAAGAAGAGCAGTGAGAAGCCAAGAGGACCCAGTATAGCCTCCCAGAAATTCCAACACCAAATGGCCAAGAAGAGGGCCATGAGCCTGCAAACAGCTCTGAGAAGGGAGGCCAGAGAAATAGAACCAACCCAGAGGAAGTGTGTCATTGAAGCCAAGACCCGATTCATGCTGTTCACCTGCTCCATCTGCAGACAGGGAAACCAAGACACAGATGGCTTGGTAGTGCCCTGGACCATCCAGCTTTTTCCGGTGTAAAGGGAAAAAGCATTTCCTATGCATGTGATAACAAACTGCCACAAACTTTGTGGCTTAAAACATAAATTTATTATCTTACCGTTCTGGACATCAAAAGATCAAAATGAGTCTTACTGGACTGAAATGAAGGTGTTGGCAGAGCCATCAACAGAGGCCTGAAGGAGAATCCCATCCCTGCCTCTTCCAGCTTCTGGTGGCTGCTGGCACTCCTTGGCTTGTGGCCACATCACTTCAATCTCTGCCTCTGTAATCACATTTCCTCCTCCTCTTCCATAGTCAAATCTTCCTTTTATAAGGACATTTGTGATTACATTGAGGGCCTGCCCTAATATTCCACGAGAATCTCCCATGTTAATATCCTTGACTTAATCACACCTGCAAAGTCCCTTTTGCCTTCTAAGGTGACCTTTTCACAGGTTCCAGGGATTAGGACATGTGAACATCTTTAGGGGGCATTGTCTTTCCTCCTACGGGCTCTCTGGGCCATGTAGAGGACCAGCAATCTGAGAATTCTCGGAGCAGCACTTGTCATGTGCAAAGAGAGACATCTGGTCCACACTCGGCAGCATCCTGGAGGCAGAGACCTGAAATTGTCCGTGTAGCCATAATAATAACTTGCTGCCAGGGCTTCCCTGGTGGCTCAGTGGTTGAGAGTCCGCCTGCCAATGCAGGGGACACGGGGCCCCGGTCCGGGGAGATCCCACATGCCACAGAGAGGCTAGGCCCGTGAGCCATGGCCGCTGAGCCTGTGCGTCTGGAGCCTGTGCTCCGCAACGGGAGAGGCCACAACAGTGAGAGGCCTGCGTACCGCAAAAAAAAAAAAAAAAAAAAAAAGAACTTGCTGCCCGCCAGGCTCTATGGTTCCAGCTTTACATTCATCATCTCAGTTCATACTTTCAGTGACCCTTTAAGGTGTGTCAGGCTATCCCCACTGTCTTATAGAGGAGAAAACCAAGGCTCAGTGAGGGGACAGTAACTTGCAGCAGAGACCTGAACCTGGACTCAAAGCCTGTCCATCTCCCCAAACCACGCTTCTGCCACAGAAGTACCATTCGTCAGGGACACATTAAGGGGCAGCCCCGGCTCTCTGTGCACCTGGGAGGGTAGAATCAGGACCCTTTCCTGGCAGGCCCCACCCCTAACTCTTGCTGGGATCTTGTCCTTTCTTCAGGGTCCAGCATAGCACTCAAGGAACACCCGGATTCTAACATCAGGGACAGAGCCCTCACCTGTTTCTGCAGTTCATGACCACAGTGCTGGCCACGGTCTTAAACACCATTATGCCATCATATCACCTTTAAATTGTAGGAGAAATTGCACTTTCGGGGACGGTGCTCAGTCCAGGAAGGTGATCTGCCCTGTTCCTCCTTTGGCTACTCTTTGGCTCTGTGACCTAGTAGACACAGCTGTGGAGCTCAGTCCTGCCCAGTGAGTGGGCCATGCCATCCCCTGCCAGGCAGGGTGGGTGAAGGGCTGACCGCAGCCAGAGTAGAGCATCGAGGGGAAGCAGGAGCGCCTTTCATTCCCTGGATCACATTCCTGGAAAAGGTGAAACCGTTTTTGTTAAGGTCATGTGCTCACAGGACAGTTGTTAGGACTACGAGAAGATATTGGAGGAAACAGTGGGAAGCATGATGTGGACATGGAGAAAAGGACATATCAGTGGGTGGACTTTATGTGCTAATCCCCCAGCACCCACCAGCACTGCAGCACCTCCACATTCTCAGGCTTACCCCTCCATGCTAGAGACCAGGGGCACTTCTGAGCTGAGGCCGACTTCAGAGAATGCTAGTTAGGATGGGTCAGCTGCAAGCAACAAAATACCCAATGCACAGCAGGCATCAGCAAGCTCCCAGGGCCAGATCCAGCCCACTGCCTGTTTGGTTCAATAAAGTTTTATTGGCACAGCCCCACCCATTCATTGATGAATCACCTGTGGCTGCTTTCATGCTACAGGGGCAGAGGTAAGTAGTTGCAACAGAGAGCTGATGGTCCACCAAACCTAAAATATTTTCTACCTGGCCCTCTACAGAAAATGTTTGCCCACCCTTTGCTTAAACAACAATAACGTTTACCTCCCATAAGAAGGAGTTCAGGGGACGACAGTTCCAGGATCAGACAGGGGCTCAGCAGTGTATTCAAGGACTCAGCCTCCTTCCATCTCCTTCCTCTGCATATTGGCCTCTTATTCTTGGGCTGCTTGCTTCATGGTCACAAACTGGCTGCCACAGCTCCAGGCTTGACTTCCTCCCACAACCACATTTAGGCAGGAAAAAAGGCAAACCTCCTCCTCATCTCTTCCTTATTAGGGATCCAAATCCTTCCAGGGCTATCCAGCAGAGGCCTCTTACCTCTCATCATCAAGACCAGGGGTCAGCAAACGTTTTCTGTAAAGGACCAGATAATAAATATGGTAGGTTCTTATGGGCCATAAGAACCTTATGGTCTCTGCAGCATATTCTTTTTTGAATGTGTTTTTTTAAAAACAACCTTTCAAAAATGTAAAAACCATTCTTAGCTCACAGGCATAGGTTACCCCCAACTGGTCTAGACCTACTCACATGCCCACCTCCATACCATCCATACCGATGCCCAGCGAAGGGGAGGAGGGTGTCACTATGCTTGGCTTAGACCAATCACCCAAGACGGGTGCTCTAGAAACATCTGCCAAGACAGGTAGGCAGCCCTTGCGGCTGTCAGTCTGTCGGGGAGACGGTCGGATCACTTCCTGTCCTGGCGGGAAGAAGCGATTGGCCGCTGGTTCCTCCCTACGGAGGAGAACAGACCCCACCTACAGGCCTCCGTAGAACTGGGTGCCCCTGCTTAGCTCCTGATGCAGAGCAGGAAGAGGGGAGCACATCCTAATGCACGGTCTTGTCTGGACTCTCTATTAAGCACCAGGCTTAAAGCGCCCTCTTGTGCCTTAAAGGCAAACGGGGGTCCGCAGATGTGGACTAGAAGCGGACAGAGAAGTTCTGCCAGGTCTGAAACAGGCCAATCACAAGCCTTCCCGGGGTCTCCCCACGCCCTGCGACAGTCTGGGGTCGAGAAGGCAGCACATGTGGTCATGCAACCCACGTGGTGAGGCCCTGGGAGAGAAAGAGGCAAAGCGCCACCCTCCCAAGAGAAAAGCACAAAAAAAGAAGTAACTAACTATGCAAGTAACGGTAAAGGGCGCCGAGGTGAAGCACAACAGAGGGTCTGTTTAGACAGATGATCAAGGAGGGGTGGGAAGCACTGCAAAAGTCCTGAGGATCAGAAGAGGATCAAGGACGTGCCCTGGGAGGGCTGTGGCTGCAGCAGTGCAGGCGGGGGTGGCTGGGGGAGGGGGAGGCAGAGGGAGGGTCTGGCTTGAGAAGATGGAGCTGCAGAGGCCAGATCCTGAAGATCCCAACAGACCACGGTTAGGAGTTTGTACATTCTTCTAAAAGCAACGGGAAGCCGTTGAAGGGTTTTTAGCAGGTGACTTGATTTGATTTACTTTTTTTAGACAATTAACATACCGTCATCACTGTGGTGTTTCCTATGTTATTAATGCGGCTGAAACACCACACCAGAACTACCATCCCTTTTGAGCATTAAAACACTACACTCATCATTCTCCTGTCTCCTCACCATGGTCCCCATGGCTCTGCTTTTAGGACAAGCTAATGTCTCGGTCATTCCCCATCAGACCCCACGGAGTGCCCTCCCGCCAGCTGCCCTGACCAACTTCCACCCCAGCCTCATAACACCCTGCATACACCCTGTTCCTCCAAACCTCCCCCAGGAAGTGGGAGGTGGTGAGGGCACGTGGAAGGAGCATCCTTGTTGAAACTAACTAGTTCTCAGCTTCCCTGTGAGAACTCAGAATTTTCCCAGCCCTCCGCTGGGATGGTGACAACCATCTCTGACACTTCGCAGGAACCCAGAGCTATGGATAGAGTACAATCGGGGCATTTTTACCCTTAGGCTGCTACCACAACATCACCCCTCACTTTGGCCTGAAAGTGCAAGTGAAGTGGGCTCAGAAGGAAAGGCACCAGCGCCCCCTGCTGGTCATGCTCTTCCACAGCAACGCTCATAATCCCAGGGAAGAACCAGCTGTTTGCAGCAGCTTCCGCTCGCTCTTCACCCTGTGAAGCTAAGTGTAGCAATTTACAACTGGGAGAAAAGGGAGATGTTCTGTCCGTGGGTGCATTGGCCTGTACACACATCCTCAAGCAACTGTTTGAATGATATTTTTACCGAATTGGCTTTTTTTAAAAGACGATATGTCTAATAGAGAGGAAAGGGAATGGGTTTTTAAAAGGCTCAGTGGTCCAAATGCTACAACTTCCTCGTGATATAGGCGTGGTCAAAGGTTCCCCGCATTTTTTTTTTAGCCGCACCGCGCAGCATGAGGGATCCTAGTTCCACGACTGGGGATCGAACCCCGTGTCCCCTTCAGTGGAAGCACAGATTCTTAACCACTGGACTGCCAGGGAAGTCCCACCCCCCATTCTAATAGAAGAGTAATGCTTATCCAGTGAGGTCAGCTGGGAGCTGAGACTTCATAGACAGAGACAGACAAGAGGAGCTTGGTGAATTTGAAGGGTTATGCAGTGAGCAGGCGAGAGTAGTAATTACTCCAACTGGGCTTCATGTTCCCTGTGGGGGGACAAAGGAGGCTAATTTGACCTCCAGGCAAGGACGACTAGGCAGATGCTGGTGCGGTTTAGTCCAGCAGTTCATAAAAGGTCTTGTGGAAGGGAAATCTTTTCTAAGACACACCCAGGTGCCACGGGGCTAGTTGTGACCCTGGGCGTCCAGCTCCAAAGTTTTTGCCCTTCCATTCAGCCTCACCAAGAGCCATGGCACCCAAAAATCACGAGTTCAAATCCTGCCTTGACCAGGGTCAGGAATGAATGAGCTCAAGCTGCCAAATGCATAGACTCTCCCCTGATCAGGTTGCCACAGGTGAGAACAGATGAGAAAGAGATTATCCTGGTAACTTGAGTGCCAAGGGCATCGGTCCCCACAGTAGAGAACCACATGGGAAAACAAATCCATGTCGGGTTTCCTGACAAACACGGAATCATCCCTGGGGAGCGAGTCGGGTGATGTTTACAGCTAATGGCATTGAGTTACTCCATCTCTGGGATCTACCTGCCCAGGAGACCACACAGCAGTAGCCTTGACACCCTCCTCCCAGCAATGGTGGATGAATATTGCAAGTTCACCTTCTCTGATGACTCTGAGTTCATCTTCCTTATGTTGACTTTCTTTTCTCTTTCTTTCAAATGTTTTTATTATGAAATATCTTGTGCATATCAAAAAGCACAGAAGAAACTATAATGAATACTTTTACACCAATCACTTTGTCTAAGACATCAAACATTTCAGACACTGCATGCACTCAGCTGTTTGTTTCCACTCCAGCCCTGTCCCTCCCTCACTCCCAGCCCACAGGTAACCACTACACTGAACTTGGGGTGTATCCTATCTTCATGTGTGTTTATAATTTTACTGTGTATGGATGTATCCCCTAAATATCAGGAATTGTTTTGTCTGTTTTGAAACATTATATTAATGGTATCATACCAATTATACCTTCATGCTACTTCATTCTTAATTCCTCATTGTCTTGAGGGATTACCCAGGTTGATACATGTTGTTCTGGCCCATTCATTTTTTTCACTCCTGTGAAAAAATATTCCATTGTCGGAATAGTCCATAATTTACCTATTCATACTCCTAACTGAAGGACATTTAGGCTGTTTTCAGTTTTTCCCAATGACAAGCACTATTGCTGTAGACATTTCTGAACACATCTCCTATGTGTGGTGAACACATGTGAGTGAGGGTACCTCTGGGGCACACACACACCAAGTGGTATTGCTAGGTCTTAAGGAATATGCACCTGTAGCCCTAGTCAATATTGCCAATTGTTCTTCCACATGGCTTTATTAATATATTCTCCTACCACCCGTGTATATGAATTCCCTTTCTTTCACATCTTGCCAACCAACCCTTGCTAATCTGATGAATGGGATATAGTATCTCATTGTTATTTTAATTTGTATTGCTCTTACTCTAGCCCTGAGATCTGGACACTTGTTAATTGCACACTCTGGTTCCTTTTCTGTGAATTGCATTAAGGTAATAAATTTTCCTTGGTGCCTAAACTGGTTGAGTCAGGATGCTTAACTACTTGTGGGTTGAAGCTGCCTGGCTGGAATAGCCACCCCTGAGGCTGTGGGCTCTTCTTGTTTAGGGACATCTTTAAGATCACTCCTCAAAAGCCCTGAGCCCAGCAAGGCTATACTGACTTTTCTGAGCTCTGATGGTGCCCCATGCCCACCCCAAAACGACCACTCCTGGACCAGTTGTTCCCAGCATTACTGTGATTCCCTATATCTCTTTGGCAGGGCCTAAAACCCACAGGCTGAGGCCCTAGGGCTGTACTGATGTGCTTAGAACAGGGGGAAATTAATAATGACCAAAATGGGATCTTTTGGAGAAATTGGCATTCACATGTAGTAATCTCACACAGTGTCGTTTACCAAT
The DNA here is from genome assembly GCF_949752795.1 of Hyperoodon ampullatus. NCBI lineage: Eukaryota > Metazoa > Chordata > Mammalia > Artiodactyla > Ziphiidae > Hyperoodon > Hyperoodon ampullatus. The sequence continues at coordinate 162,641,720 of NC_136914.1, read as the reverse complement.
GTGCACAAAGACTCAGCAGAAGATGCTTGCCATGGTGTCGTTTACAATAGCAAACAAAGAAACCACTTAAATGTCTCTAAATGTCCAACATCAGGGTTTCACTACATCAGGAATGGTATCTCCCTCCAGGGAATGTACTTTGAAGCCATGCAAAGTCACGTTGCAGAAGAGAACACAATGTCGAGGAATGTCCTTCAGGTGTCTTAACTTGAGGTGCGTGGACTCCTGAGATGCTTCTGGAAGGGAGTTGGCATCACCTGAGATGCTTATTTAAGCATCCAGAACCCCGCTGTAGACCAACGGAAGCTGACCTTCTAGCTGGGAAGGCAGGAATCCTAACAGGCTCCCTAAATGATTCTAATGCATTCAGAAGTGTGAGAATCAATGCCAGGGGATCCTAAAATAGTTACAAAGCTTGCTGGTGTATTAAGATTTAAAAAGCAAGTTACATGCAAATACAATATATATAAAAGCAATCCCATTTGTGCCTGTGTGAGTGTGTGTGTATCTGTGTGTGTACTAATAGGCAGCAAAAATTAACAGCAATAACCTCTAGATTGTAATTTCTCAACCTAGGCACTGTTAACATTTGGATCAGGATAATTCTTTGTGGTGGAAACAGTCCCGTCCTGTGTACTGGATGATGTTTAACAGCTTCCCTGGCCTCTACCCATTAGATGCCAGTGACGCCCGCTAGCGGTAACAAAAATGTCTCCAGACATTGCCCAAAGTCCCCTGGAAGACAAGATCACCCACGGTTGAGAACAACTGCCCTAGATGGAAGGTATGATAGATAATGTTTTACTTTGCTTTTAGTCTATCTGCCCATTTCCTACCTTTCCCAAAAATGAATATAAAGTATTTCAGTTATGTAAAAATTTTGGTGTTTCTTATGTCCCTCTGTGTTGTCAAAAAAAAAAAAAAAATATATATATATATATATATACACACACACTCAGATGAAAAGATGTTCACATTAGTACTTACAGTAAGTTAACTAATTTTATTATGATTTTAAAAGAATTAATAAAAAGCATATACAAAACCATCCCAAATGTCAATATTCCTTCAGAGGCTTTAAACTATTTATAACCTTTGGATATGGCATCCTGATTTTAAGAATATATCTTAAGAAGCAATTCTAAATATAGAAAATGTTTTACATATATGGTGGATTTTTGCAGAGTCACTGATAAAAACAAAAAGTTATAAACACTCTAAAACCAACAATAGGAAACAGTTAATTACAGTACTCAATAGAATAGAATATAGTATGAAAATTATATTTACAAAGAGTTTATAATAATGTGGGTGGGAAGGCTTGTGCCATATTGTTGAGGGGAAACTGCATACAAAATTGAATATGTCGCATCATCTCTGGCAAGTATAACAAAACAACAATGAAAAGAATCCTGTGCGTCCAACACAGTTAAAAGAAACACATCAAGATGTTTAAAAAATGACTGTCAAGGGCTTCCCTGGTGGCGCAGTGGTTGAGAGTCCGCCTGCCAATGCAGGGTACACGGGTTCGTGCCCTGGTCCGGGAAGATCCCACATGGCATGGAGCGGCTGGGCCCGTGAGCCACGGCCCCTGAGCCTGCGCGTCCGGAGCCTGTGCTCCGCAACGGGAGAGGCCACAACAGTGAGAGGCCCGCGTATCGCAAAAAAAAAAAAAAAAAAAAAAAGACTGTCAAGATCCTTATCTTTAATTTTGCATCTATATGAGATGACGAGTGTTCATGAAGCTTATTGTGATAATCATTTCATGATGTAAGCCAAATCATTAATGTACACCTTAAACTTATACAGTGCTATATGTCAATCACATCTCAATTAAACTGGAAGAAAAAGATGATTGTCAATTGAACAATAGCATCTTAGGGGATTTTTCTCTCTCTACTCTTCTGAAATGTCCTAATTTTCTAAAATAAGCATATATATATTTATAGTGAAAGGTACTAAAAATGTATTAAAAAAACCTTTACAAATGAAAATATGCCAAAATTTCAGGTGAGAAATATGTCTTTATATTGATCTATACACAAATTTCCATCCAGACGATAAAAATAACTTTGTTCAAAAAATGAAACGTATTCAGAAAGCACAATATAAACTAAATGTGATTTTAGCTACATTCATCAGCTCTGGGAAAGATAAAATTTAAAGGTGATTAGACTATGCAGATGGTCAGGAAAAGGTTGTATATAGTAACATGATAACAGAAAATATTTTAATGAGAAACAAACTGGATACATGTTTTTTCCAACCTGAAATCACATTATTCTAAAACAGAGGATCTCATTTCGAAGGAGATCAAATAATTTAGGTTCAATTAGAATTAGCTAACCAAGGGCAGACTTCAGCCATCTCAGACTTTGATCTAACTTGTTTACACTCATCCAGGGTGATGGGCAATTCCAGCTCATGGGAAAAACAATTATCGCAGACAAAAGGCAGACCTTCTCACATTTGTAAGGCAATGTTTGCCCCACCTCGCCATTCCCAGGTGGCTCCACTGAATTCTCTTGTTAGCTCTCTCCTCAGTCTTTGAGGTGGACACAGATTATATCTTACAGTAGACCTCAAAGAGGGAGGCAGCTGCGTGCATTCGGTAGAAAATAGAAAAAGGCATGGCCAGGTTGACCACTATTATCCAGGGTTCAAAGCCAAAGACAATTTCCTCCAATCCGTTGTCGTACTCGGGGCGGCAGCCAAAGGCGGGGGGGATCCAGAGCTGCAAGAGAAGAGGAGGTGGTCCTAGCAGCCGCCCGGGGGCCCCCCACAAACCCAGGCGCTGACTTGGACTCAGGGAGACCGAGTCACACCTGTCACAGGGGTAAGCAGCCCCTGCGTGTTTCCCATCTCTATGGAGCGCGTCAGTCCACTGAGCCCCGATCCTGCATGAATGCTCTTCACACCTACCTGGTTCTCTCCATCCCCACAGCCCTCACCTTCGTCTAGTCCTCCGTCTCCCCTTCCCCGGACTGCTGCAATGCCTCCCATGATCCCCCCCAACTCCAGTGGGTGCCTTCGATTCCCCCACCCGCTCCAGCACATCACGTGGCTTCAGAGTGATCTTTATAGAGCACACATCTGACCTTGTCACTCCTCTGCTGACCACTTCCCAGGGCTCCAAATGCCTTCAGGAGACAATCCAAATTCCCTCAATGATCGGGAACATGTCCACGTCTCCACATCCCTCGTCACGCCCTTCACTCTGGCCCTCCCAGGCTGTGCACAGCCCCCAAATGTGCCTTTCCCCAGCCTTCAGGGTTTTGCTCCTGCCTCTTCCTCTATCAGGGACTCCCTGTCTTCCTTCTGCTAAGTCCTACCTTCTTCCAAGTCCTGAGACACCTCCCCTTCCAGGAAGCCCTCCTTGATCTAGCCAGTCAGGCAGGAACTCCCTGTGTGTTCCCATAGCCCCCAGTGTTTTCCTACAGTGGTGCTCCCTGTTTCCCACACCCGTCTTTACATTTCACCATTGGTGCTTGGGGTCCCAGCCACGTGGGTCTGGGCTGGTGAGTTCTGTGGTCCTTTTTCTGCCTTGTTCTTGGCTTAGAGAGGCAGCCCAGGCCCTGCCCACATCCCCCTGATCAGGAGGAGAAGCACGTGCCGTGGAACCAGCCCTGGGTTCCTGCCACTTACAGACTATAATTTAACATCTCCAAGCCACAGTTTCCTCACTTATAAGATGGGAATACTAACACCTGTCTCAGAGGGCTCAGATCAGAATAAAATGGCAACTAAGTCTGCAAAACATAAAGCAATAACCGATTATTTTTGTTGCTCATGGAACCTACACACTGGTTTCCCCTTCTCAGCCCCCCTGTCCCAGCTCCTCCTCCTCTACCTCCCCTTAAATTGTTGGGCTCCTAGACCTGCTTCCCTCTCACACTGACATTTCTACAACTTTCTCCACCCCTACACTGTGGCAGGCAGCCTCTTGGGTGACCCCAATGGTCCCACCTCCTGGGAATCTTGTGGAGCCCTGTCCCCTTGAGTTGGACTAAATCTAGTGACTCTCTTCTAACCAACAGAATATGACACAAGTCATGGGATGTCACTTCTGAGATTAGATTACAAAAGGACTCTGGAGTCCATCTTGCTCACCCCCTCTTGCAAGAGAGGGAGCTGGCTGCCATGTGAGCCAGCCTATGGAGAGGCCACATGGCCAGGAACTGAGGGGGATCTCAGGCCCGCAGCCAGCAAGGAACTCAAACCCTCAGCCCAACAGCCCACCAGGAACTGAATCTTTCCAACAGCCACATAAGTGAGTTTAGAAACAGACCCCTTTCCCCTCCAAAATCAAGCCATGAAATGACTGCAGCTCCAGTTGGCAGTTGGACCACAGCATGTAAGGGACCCTGAGCAGAGCCACCCAGCTAAGTCACACTCAGATTCCTGACCCAGATAAGCTGTGAAATAAGAAATGTCTGTTGTTTTAAGTTGCCGAGTTTAGGGCTCATTTCTTACGCAGCAATGGGTATCTGATACACATGGCTTTCATTAACATCTCCATATAGAACACTCGTGGGCTTATATCTCTAGACCACTGTGTTCTCTGTGTTCTGGGTCCTTAAGGGTCATCCTCCCATGCCAGCTGGTTCTTCCCACCCTCCTTAGCTGGTTCCTTCTCCTTTGCTCAGTCTCTTAATGTTGGCTGGTCCCAGGGCTCATTGATTCCTGGTCCTCTTCTCTACCCTATACCCATGACCCCTGATGATCTCACCCAGCCCTGGTTGTAAATACCAGCTATGGGCCTACGACTTCCCAATCTAAATCACCAGCCTGGTCCACCCTTGAGAATTACAGGCTCGTATATCCCACCGGCTACTTGGTTGTCTAAAATGCATCTCAAACTCAACATTACATTCCCATTTCTCCCCGTCTCCTCAGCAACAACTTCCTCCCAGAGGCTCAATCAACATTTCAGGCATCATCCTCATCTTCTCACTCATTCTCATAACAATCTGCCTGCCACCCAATCCATCAATTCTCAATCCACCCGTTTCTCTCCACTCCACCTGCCAGGCCACCACCCCCATCTCTCACCTGGACCATTGCAGTGGCCCCCTGCTTAAGCTCTCAGCCTACAGTCTATTCACCACTCATCGCCAGATTAATTTTTTATGTAAAATGGTGTCCCTTTCCTCGTTAAACACCCAAGGGCTTCACAGCACATTTAAAATAAAATCTACCTGCTACATGGGATGGCAGAGCCCTCTGTTAGATGGTCCCTTACCACCCGCCAGCCCAGCTCCCCAGATTGTCCCCCACCCACCCACCCCAGTCACATGCCCTTCTTCCTCTTCTCAAAGGAGGCAAGCTCCTCCCACCCAGGGTTTTGCACCAGCTGATTCCTCTGTCTGGAGCACCCATGGCTCCTTCTACCATCCAGCTCTGGTCTCTAATCCCACCGCCTGAGAAAGCTCTTCCCACCAACTTGGCCATGTGATCTACCATGGCCATCCAAGCACCACCTCACGCCCATCCTTTCTTACTTCCCTGCAGGGCACGCAGCACTATAGGCATTTCTCCTGTTTGATTTTTTGTTGCTAGTCCTGCCATCTGGTTTATAGGCCCCATAGGAGGAAGACCAGAGCTCTGGGGCATGTTGCACCCTCATCACTCACAGCACTGCTGGCCCTCAGTGGGCACACAGAGGATATATTGTCAAGAACGGAGGGAAAATGAGAAGAAAAGGAAGAGACCTTCAAGATGGCAGAAGAGTAAGACGTGGAGATCACCTTCCTCCCCATAAATACATCAAAAACACAGCTGCATGTGGAACAACTCCTACAGAACAACAACTGAATGCTGACAGAAGACCTCAGACTTCCCAAAAGGCAAGAAACTCCCCACGTACCTGGGTAGAGCAAAAGAAAAAAGAAAAAATAGAGACAAAAGAATAGGGAAGGGACCTGCACCAGTGGGAGGGAGCCGTGAAGGAGGAAAGGTTTCCACACACTAGGAAGTCCCTTTGCGGGCGGAGACTGTGGGTGGTGGAGGGGGGAAGCCTCGGAGCCACAGAGGAGAGCGCAGCAACAGGGGTCTGGAGGGCAAAGCGGAGAGATTCCCGCACAGAGGATCGGTGCCGACCAGCACTCACCAGCTTGACAGGCTTGTCTGCTCACCCGCCGGGGCGGGCGGGGGCTGGGAGCTGAGGCTCAGGGCTTCGGAGTTCAGACCCCAGGGAAAGAACTGGGGTTGGCTGCGTGAACACAGCCTGAAGGGGCTAGTGCACCAGAGCTAGCTGGAAGAGAGTCCGGGAAAAAGTCTGGACCCGCTGGAGAGGCAAGAGACCATTGTTTCAGGGTGCACAGGAGAGGGGATTCCTCCCCTGTCTGCACATAGTGGGCAGAGCACCGCCTAAATGAGCTCCAGATACAGGCGCAATCCACAGCTAACAGCCCAGACACCAGAGACAGGCATGAACCACTGACGCTGCTGCTGCTGCCACCAAGAATCCCGTGTGTGGGCTTCCCTGGTGGTGCAGTGGTTGAGAGTCCACCTGCCGATGCAGGGGACACAGGTTCGTGCCCCAGTCCGGGAGGATCCCACATGCTGTGGAGCGGCTGGGCCCGTGAGCCATGGCCGCTGGGCCTGCACGTCTGGAGCCTGTGCTCCGCAATGGGAGAGGCCACAACAGTGAGAGGCCCGTGTACTGCAAAAAAAAAAAAAAAAAAAAAGAATCCTGTGTGCAAGCACAGGTCACTACCCATACCCACCCTAGGAGCCTGTGCAGCCCACCACTGCCAGGGTCCCATGATCCAGGGACAAGTTCCCCGGGAGAACGCATGGCACAGCTCAGGCTGTTGTAACATCAGGCCAGTCTCTGCTGCCTCAGGTTCGCCCCACATCCCAATTATGACTACCGTACCCCTGCCTCCCCCTGGCCTGAGTGAACAATAGCCCCCTAATCAGCTGTTGCTTTAACCCCCTCCTGTCTGGGCAGGTAACAGACTCCTGAGGGCAGCATACACCCAGAGGGAGGGCCTAAACCAAAGCTGAACCCCAGGAGCTGTGCTAATAAAGAAGAGAAAGGAAAATTTCTCCATGCAGCCCCAGAGCAGCAGATTAAATCCCCACAATCAACTTGATAAACCCTGCATCTGAAGAATACCTGAATAGACAACGAATGTTCCCAAAATTGAGGCAGTGGATTTTGGGAGAAACTGTAGACTTGGAGTTTGCTTTCTGCATCTAGTTTGTTTCTGGTTTTAAGTTTATCTTAGTTTAGTATTTAGTACTTATCATTGGTGGATTTGTTTATTGGTTTGGTTGCTCTCTTCCTTTTTTTTAAATATATATATATTGTTTTCCTTTTTCTCTTTTTGTGAGTGTGTATGTGTATGCTTCTTTGTGTAATTTTGTCTGTATAGGTTTGCTTTTACCATTTGTCCGAGGGTTCTGTCTGTTCATTTTTTGTTTGTTTTTGTTTTTTTTCTCTCTTCCTTTTCTTCTGAGCCATGTGACTTGCAGGGTCTTGGTGCTCCGGCCAGGTGTTGGGCCTGAGCTTCTGAGGTGGGGGGACCATGTCGAGGACACTGGACCACCAGAAACCTCCCAGCCCCACATAAGATCAATTGGCAAGAGCTCTCCCAGAGATCTCCATCTCAACACTAAGACCCAGCTCCACCCAACGGCCAGCAAATTCCAGTGCTGGACACCCCATGCCAAACAACTAGCAAGACAGGAACACAACCCCACCTTTTAGGCAGAGAGGCTGCCTAAAGTCATACAAAGTTCAAAGACACTCCAAAACACACCACTGGACATGGCCCTCCCCACCAGAAGGACAAGATACAGTCCCACCAACCAGAACACAGGCACCAGTCCCCCCCAACAGGAAGCCTACACAGCCACTGAACCAACCTCACCCATTGGGGCAGACACCAAAAATAATGGGAACTAAGGACCTGAAGCCTGCGAAAAGGAGACCCCAAACACAGTAATTTAAACAAAATGAGAAAACAGAGAAATATGTAGCAGATGAAGGAGCAAGGTAAAAACCCACCAGACCAAACAAATGAAGAGGAAATAGGTAGTCTACCTAAAAAATAATTCAGAGTAATGATAGTAAAGATGATCCAAAATCTTGGAAATAGAATGGAGAAAATACAAGAAATGTTTAACAAGGACCTAGAAGTACTAAAGAGCAAACAAACTATGATGAACAACACAATAAATGAAATTTAAAATACTCTAGAAGGAATCAATAGCAGAATAACTGAGGCAGAAAAATGGATAAGTGACCTGGAAGATAAAAGAGTGGAAATAACTACTGCAGATCAGAATAAAGAAAAAAGAATGAAAAGAATTGAGGACAGCCTCAGAGACCTCTGGGACAACATTAAACGTACCAACATTCAAATTATAGGGGTCCCAGAAGAAGAAGAGAAAAAAGAAAGGGACTGAGAAAATATTTGAAGAGATTAGATTTGAAATTTTCCCTAATATGGGAAAGGAAATAGTCAATCAAGTCCAGGAAGTGCAGAGTCCCATACAGGATAAATCCAAGGAGAAACATGCCAAGACACATATTAATCAAACTATCAAAAATTAAATTCAAAGAAAAAATATTAAAAGCAGCAAGGGAAAAGTGACAAATAACATAAGAGGGAAACCCAATAAGGTTAACAGCTGATCTTTAAGCAGAAACTCTGCAAGCGAGAAGAGAGTGGCAGGACATATTTAAAGTGATGAAAGGGAACACCTACAACCAAGATTACTCTACCCAGCAAGGATCTCATTCAGAGTCGATGGAGAAATTAAAACTTTCACAGACAAGCAAAAGTTAAGAGAATTCAGCACCACCAAACCAGCTATATCACAAATGCTAAAGGAACTTCTCTACGAAGGAAACAGAAGAGAAGGAAAAGACCTACAATAACAAACCCAAAACAATTAGGAAAATAGTAATAGGAACACACATATGAATAATTACCTTAAATGTAAATGGATTAAATGCTCCAACCAAAAGACATAGACTGGCTGAATGGATACAAAAACAAGACCTGTATATATGCTGTCTACAAAAGACCACACTTCAGACCTAGGGACACATACAGACTGAAAGTGAGGGGATGGAAAAAGATATTCCATGCAAATGGAAATCAAAAGAAAGCTGGAGTAGCTATACTCATATCAGACAAAGTAGACTTTAAAATAAAACTATTACAAGAGACAAAGAAGGACACTACATAATGATCAAGGGATCAACCCAAGAAGAAGATATAACAATTGTAAATATTTATACACTCAACATAGGTGCACCTCAATACATAAGGCAAATGCTAACAGCCATAAAAGGGGAAATCGAGAGTAACACAATCATAGTAGGGGACTTTAACACCCCGCTTTCACCAATGGAAAGATCATCCAAAATGAAAATAAATAAGGAAACACAAGCTTTAAAAGACATATTAGACCAGACAGACTTAATTGATATTTATAGGACATTCCATCCAAAAACAATAGAATACACATTCTTCTCAAGTGCTCATGGAACATTCTCCAGGATAGATCATATCATGGGTCACAAATCAGGCCTCGGTAAATTTAAGAAAATTGAAATTGTATCAAGTATCTTTTCCAACCACAACCTATGAGACTAGATATCAATTACAGGAAAAAAAACTGTAAAAAAAACCAAACACATGGAGGCTAACTAATACACTCCTAAATAACCAAGAGATCACTGAAGAAATCAAAGAGGAAATCAAAAAATACCTAGAAACAAATGACAATGAAAACACAATGACCCAAAACCTATGGGATGCAGTAAAAGCAGTTCTAAGAGGGAAGTTTATAACTATACAATCCTACCTCAAGAAACAAGAAAAATCTCAAATAAACAACCTAACCTTACACCTAAAGCAATTAGAGAAAGAAGGACAAAAAAACCCCAAAGTTAGCAGAAGGAAAGAAATCATAAAGATCAGATCAGAAATAAATGAAAAAGAAATGAAGGAAATAATAGCAAAGATCAATAAAATTAAAAGCTGGGTCTTTGAGAAGATAAACAAAATTCATAAACCATTAGCCAGAATCATCAAGAAAAAAAAAGGGAGAGGACTCAAATCAGTAGAATTAGAAATGAAAAAGGAGAAGTAACAACTGATACTGCAGAAATACATAGGATCATGAGAGACAACTACAAGCAACTATATGCCAATAAAATGGACAACCTGGAAGAAATGGACAAATTCTTAGAAAAGTGCAAACTTCCAAGACTAAACAAGGAAGAAATAGAAAATATGAACAGACCAATCATAAGTGCTGAAATTGAAACTGTGATTAAAAATCTTCCAACAAACCAAAGCCCAGGACCGGATGGCTTCACAGGTGAATTCTATCAAACATTTAGAGAAGAGCTAACACCTATCCTTCTCAAACTCTTCCAAAATATAGCAGAGGGAGGAACACTCCCAAACTCATTCTCTGAGGCCACCATCACCCTGATACCAAAACCAGACAATGATATCACAAAAAAAGAAAACTACAAAAAAGAAAGTCATTATCACTGATGAACATACATGAAAAAATCCTCAACAAAATACTAGCAAACAGAATCCAACAACACATTAAAAAGATCATAGACCATGATTGAGTGGGGTTTATCCCAGGAATGCAAGGATTCTTCAACACACACAAATCAATGTGATACACTATATTAACAAACTGAAGGCTAAAAACCATATGATCATCTCAATAGATGAAGAAAAATCTTTCAAGAAAATTCAACACCCATTTATGATAAAAACTCTCCAGGGCTTCCCTGGTGGCGCAGTGGTTGAGAGTCTGCCTGCCGATGCAGGGCACACAGGTTCGTACCGCAGTCTGGGAGGATCCCACATGCCGCAGAGCGGCTGGGCCCGTGAGCCATGGCCACTGGGCCTGCGCGTCCAGAGCCTGTGATCCGCAATGGGAGGGACCGCGGCAGTGAGAGGCCCGCGTACCACATAAAGAAAAAAAAACTCTCCAGAAAGTAGGCATAGAGGGAACTCACCTCAACATAATGAAGGCCATATATGACAAACCCACAGCCAACATCATTCTCAATGGTGAAAAACTGAAACAATTCCCTCTAAAATCAGGAACAAGACAAGGATGCCCACTCTCACCACTATTATTCAACATAGTTTTGGAAGTTTTAGCCACAGCACTCAGAGAAGAGAAAGAAATAAAAGGAATCCAAATCAGAAAAGAAGAAGTAAAGCTGTCACTGTTTGCAGATGACATGATACTATACATAGAGAATCCTAAAGATGCTACCAGAAAACTACTAGAGCTAATCAATGAATTTGGTAAAGTAGCAGGATAAAAAATTAATGCACAGAAATCTCTTGCATTCCTATACACTAATGATAAAAAATCTGAAAGATAAATTAAGGAAACCCTCCCATTTACCATTGCAACAAAAAGAATAAAATACCTAGGAATAAACCTACCTAAGGAGACAAAAGACCTGTATGCAGATAAGACATGGATCCTTGATGAGAGGGTTCAGCTGCCAGGTCAACCCTGAACAGCCAACTTCCAGAATTCTTTTCTTTAAGACTGGAGATACTACTGATCAAGCTTTCTGTTATTTGCAGCCAAAAGTACTCCTAATTGAGTCTCTGTCTCACCTCAAGCATCCCCTACTTATTGAAGTCCCTCTTTGAATCCATGCTCCCATTCCACCTTGCAGATAGCCCTGTCCCAGGATTTGCCATATTGACTGTATTGTATTTTTTCCTTGTCTCCCTCTCCCACTAATACTGTGACCTTTTTGAGGAAAGAGATTACGTCTTCTCACCTTTAATTCTTAGTTCCCACCCCAGTCCATGGCATACAGATACTCAGTAAGTGGATTTGTAGAATATAAGCCTATGTTCCAGTCTAATATTTTAACCTTACATTTAAATTATTTTGATTAAAAGCTGCCTTCATTCCTTATTTGAAAACGGATGCACCACGTGAGATAAATTCCATATGATTCCACTTATATGAGATACCCAGAGTAAAACTCAGAGAAAGAGAGTAGAACAGTGGTTGCCAGGGGATGGGGGTGGAGGGAATGGAGAGTTGTTTCATGAGTACAACATTTCAGTTTTGCAAAATGAAAAGGTTTTAGAGGTGGGTGGCGGTGATGGTAGCACAGTCATGTGAATGCACTAAATGCTACAGAATCGTACACTGGAAAATGGTTAAAATGGTAAATTTTAGGTTATGTGTTCATTACCACCATTAAAATTTAATTTAATTTAAAAGAATAAAAACACGAATCAGATCTTGTCACTCAGAGCATAAAACCCTTAGATGGTTTTCTGTTGCATCTAGGATTAAGTCCTGGCTTGTGGCCATGGCTTACCAGGCCACGCCTCTCTCTTCTTGCTCTCCAAGTTCTAGCCACATGGGTTTCCTTCCAGTTCTTGAGCGCATCCAGCAAGCTCTGCCTTGCTCTGCATCCGTGCCTTCCCCATACCTGCTGCTCCACCCAGACTGCCCCACTCCACCAAGCCCCGAACCCCAGTGTTCCCACAGCACCCAAAGTCTTCCGTCATCACACCCACCACCCTTTACTGTCCCCCCCACAGCTGCCAATTGCCCCACGTGGTCGTGCACACCAGCACCTCCAGCCGCTGCCTCTGTGCCAGCTCCTGGTCCCACACAGAAACAGTTCCTGCCTCTGCCAGATGCCTTTAGCACAACATGGGATGAAGTGCAGGGTTTCAAAGTGCTGCCCGTGGAGTTGGCTCAGGTCATCCTAAGATATCAACCTGCAATGATTTCCGTCCTCTGGCTCACTTCCCAGGGAACGGAGGCAGTGCCTGGGGCCATCAGGGGCAGAGCACAGAGATGAAGAGATAAAATGTGTCCTTCTCCTGGTCCAGAGCCCTGGACCTGGCCTTCAGGTCTCAAGAGACCATCAATTGTCACTCAATTCTAGTATAGCAGTGCTGTTCTCGGTCAAGCTGGTCCAAAAAAGTGAGCCAAGTGTACCACCTGGTGATCAAGCAAAAAACCTACACAGGGAAAGTGGTCTTTCTGAACTCACTGAAAAGAGAGATCTTCATACCTTGGGGTGCATAAAAAACAATACGCTTTAGGGGCTTTCTAGAACCAACTCTGACTTCATAAGAATCTAAGCTGATACACCCCTCTCTGGAATGTAAGCCTTACATAAAATGCAGCCCCACTGTAGTTATTCATCTCTCTCTCTCTTGTTTTCCTGTTTTAAGTCCTTTGTTCACTGCTGCAGCCACATAGTTCCTGACACAGAGCAGGTGCCCCATAAATGTCTATAAGATGAAAGAAGAGGGCGCACCTAGAGCCACACTCTTCTGGGACCACTTCTCCCTTCAGAACTCCCCATATCTGTCTGCTGACCTGGAGGGGGACCAAGGTCCAGGTGACCCAAAGCAAGAATCAGATTTGGTTGGCAGACACATGGCCCTTTCAGCTTCAGATGGACCCTCCCAATTTTGTGGCCTTAGGGTAATATCAAAAGTTGCAGTCCCTGGACATGCACCAACTGATATTAGGGCGAGGAAGCTAAAAAGCCAGTAAGCTTCTGGGGAAACAGAGCAGCCCTGATGATATGGAGGCTGGTAGCAGAGAGTTGGCTGCGATGACGGGCGGGCCCCGTGGGCCGGGGCGTCGTCACCATTCCACCAGCCACAGTCACTGCAGATGCCTGTGTGCACCAAAGGCTGCTTCTCCCTCCTTTTTACCCAGACCTGTCACCCTTCTATGTACCTCTAGAACAAATCCCAAGAACACACAATGCTTTGTATTCCTTTTCCTTCTCCCCATCCCCACCAGCACTGCCCTGGTTCAAGTTCCCATCATTTCCTCTCTGGGCAGCTGTGTGGGGCTTCTGTTCCGGTTTCCCTGACTTTGATCTTACCTCCCTCCATCCTTCCTGCACGTTGCTGCTAGAAGATCATTCTAAAACACAAATCTGAGAGGGTCCTCTACTGCCCTCAGCGTGAAGACCAGACTCAGACAGGCTTATGTAGCTCTGCTCAAGCCAGACCCGTCTAACCAGACCCTCCATCCTGTTTCCCGCCCTGCTTCATGTGTATGGAATTCATGACAAGCTGCTGGTGCTACTCAAATAGGCCACGGTGTCCTTTGCCTCTGTGTCTTTGCACATCATGTGTCCTCTGCCCCAAGGCTTTCTTTTTCTTGCCTTGATCACAGTTGGTAAACTTCCAACTGTTCCTTGAGGCTGAGGCAGACAATACTGAGTGGCTGATTATACATCTTTTTCTACCTTGTTACCATCCATTATAGAGGCTAGAAAGCAAACCATCCACTTCCCCCTCCTCCCTTGCAGTTAGGGGTGGTCAAATCAATTGCAGACATTGCCTGGCACCAATGCTTCCCTCTGTCTTCCTGTCTTGAACCCAGACGTGATGCCTGGTGCTGCTACAGCCATCCTATGACCATGTGCCAACCACATTCAGTAGAAAGGTGAACAGTGCCTGGATCCTTGATGAAAGGGTTCAGCTGCCAGGCCAACTCTGAACAGCCAACTTCCAGAATTCTTTTCTTTAAGACTGGAGATACTGCTGATCAAGCTTTCTGTTATTTGAAGCCAAAAGTACTCCTAATTGAGTCTCTGTCTCACCTCAAGCATCCCCTACTTATTGAAGTCCCTCTTTGAATCCATGCTCCCATTCCACCTTGCAGATAGCCCTGTCCCAGGATTTGCCATATTCACTGTATTATATTTTTTCCTTGTCTCCCTCTCCCACTAACACTGTGACCTTTTTGAGGAAAGAGATTATGTCTTCTCACCTTTAATTCTTAGTTCCCACCCCAGTCCATGGCATACAGATACTCAGTAAGCAGATTTGTAGAATATAAGCCTATGTTCCAGTCTAATAGTTTAACCTTACATTTAAATTATTTTGATTAAAAGCTGCCTTCATTCCTTATTTGAAAATGGCAAGGAAAATAGATTAATCAATATTTTTAAATAAAGAAATAACTTGCAGATTACCGAAATATTGCAGAGGAACAAAAAGGCTGCAATATTCCTTAAGACTCTTCTCTGGGCATTGCCTTGCAGGAAATGGGGGTGGCAGGCTGGGCCCAGGGCCCCTTCCCAGCTCTTCTCCTCTTCCTCTTTGCTACCAACTTCTCTCAGACACACATTTCCATTGGCCGCATGTGGCATCTCGCTGTCCTGGGGAGCCACATCCCCGGCTGCAGGTCTGCTCTCGAAGCAAGAAGAAGGGAGGGATGTGGCATTGCCATTGCAGACTGTGACCACCTGCAGGGTTCTGATGTCCTTGGAGAGCTTCTCCGGCTCTCGGTGAATGGACTCAATGATGAAGAGGTTCTGGATGTATTTCTCAACAACCACCAGGATGGAGTAGGGCAGGTTGTACCAGGTGTACAGGGGGCGGGACTCGGCACAGAGGATGGCCAGGATGGAGCCCCAGGAGATGAGCCAGGAGCCGGAGGCAGTGCCCACCAACAGGTCTGCGTCCAGTTTGCGGGCTGGATTTTTGGACTCATCTAGTGATTGCTCATCTAGCCTATAAATCCGGATCCCAGCCAGCCCTGCCGCCCCCATGAGTATGAGCAAGATGATGGCATACAGGTAGAACATGATGAGTGCTGACTCGCTCCTGGTTTTGGAACGCCCGATCCAAATCAGATACACCACCACAACCCCAATGGTGGCAGCCAGTGCGGTCAGGCCCAGGACCGAGCCCAGCATGACCCCGTGAGACCTGAACTGCATCTTCTGATGCTGATGACTGTCAACTTTGCGCCCGATGTTTTTCCACAGGACGTAGAGCATCGTGGAGGCCAGTATCTGATATTCTATGTTGAAAGGGTAGAGGTAGTAGATCCCGTGGGAGATGGCAGAGCAGAGGGTCGGGGGTGTGCAGTTACACGGAGGTGTGTGGTCATCTAAAACTAGGGGGGAGACAGACCACAGGGGAGAACAATTAGCACATTCAGTGGCGAAGCAGAAAACCACAAAAAACATATTCTCACTGTGGATTCATGCTTGGGTTTGCCATTGAATTAAAAGCTTTATTTCATGGCTTTTTGTCATGTTTCATATCATGGCTAAATTGACAGCCATGAATACTCCCCAAAGAGTACTAATTACACGAATTAGATCTTATCCATACATTAGGATATTGTCCAGTCATTGCAAATGGTATTTTAGAAATTTACTTATCAACATATAAAGATGTTCAGAAGACACTGTTGAACAAAAGCAGCTGCCAAAGAGGCTAGAGTATGGCTCCATTTTTATAAATTATAGATATGTTGGTGATATATATATACAGAGACAGAGAGATAGGGAGATAGACAGACATAGAAAAAAATTGGAAGGACATAAACTAAAATGTTAACAATGGTTATCTCTGGGCAGAAAAATGGCATGTGATTTTTTTTTTCAGTAAAAGAAACTTCTATTGAGATATAATTGACATACAACCTTATGTAAGTTTCTCTCTAGATTTTGCTTCGCTGTATTTTCTAAACTTTCTATATGAATATGATTGACCTGTGTGATTTTTAAATTACTTTTTAAAAACAACTTTGTGAGGGAAAATGCCCCTTATCAGCAAAAATTTTCCTCTTGAGAATATTGGAAGCCAGCAAGTGTGGCACAAGACAGGGCCCACCTTCTGAAAGACACTTGGCAATGGTATAAAGGACCATTTCATAACAAGGAGGGGAAAAGCTGTAAGTAAATAATGAAATAGGAACAAAAGCCTTAAAGATGATATAAAGTCTCTGGCCTATAATTCCAATCTATTCTAAGGGACAAGTCAAAAATATAGTCAAAGCATTAGGTAAAATTTTGTTGTGTGTTTTTGAGAAAGAAAGAGAAACACCTCAATGTGTAACAATTTAGGAAGTGTTAAATGAATTTTGGTACCTCCTTACAATAGAATAGTAGGCAGTCATTAAAAATTATAATTGTGTTTTAATGATACAAGGAAATAATTGTTACAATAACAATGGGAAAAAAGTAAGAACAAATTGTATATCCAGTATTTTTAAATGCATACCACAACCCAGAACTCAGTTGTGAAATCAATTTAGAGGGTAGAAACCAATATTTTTTTTAATGGAATTGCAATGGAATAAAACAGGATTGAATGAATGGAATCAAATATAATAGAAATTTGAGTGTCTCTGATATAGTAAGATTATTATTTCATGTGTACACACATACAGGTATGTGTTCATTTGGGTTGCAATGTAAAATCTATTTCTTATTGTATGTTGTAGAAAAAAATGATTGAATATGTACAGTATGATCTCAACTATAAATAAATAAATAGCACCAAGACCAAAAAATAACCAGATGTTAACAGCATTTAAGTGCACTTCTGGGTAGGTGTTATTGTGGATTTTTTCTTTACGTTTTGTCATTGTTTTAATTTATGATATGTTTTAATTTATATGATACTACTTATAAAATCAGACAAAAAACCTTGGTAGTAGCATTAATTACCCTCACTTTTGCAGAACACTGAAATTTTCAATTCATAAGGAGTTTCCCCAACACTTGTAACACAATACTATACAATGCAAAAGACAAGGGAAATACTCAGGAGAAAAGGTTCAGATTAACAGAATGTTAGAGCTGACAGAGTCCTTTTTTTATAAATTAATCTAATCCCATCTTCACCAAGGTCTCTGGAGCCAGATTGCTGGAATTCAAATCCAGGCTCAATCATCCATCTGCTTTGTGATCTTGGGTTAGTCACTTAACTTTTCTATGGCTCAATGGCTTCATCCATATAATGAGGTCACTGTTGCCTACCTCAGAGTGTTGGGACAAGAGTTTAATGTGCCAGCCACTCAGAAAATGCTTAACAAAACTTTTTGTTATTCTTGTCACTGCTGTTACTGTTATTGATACCAATGAGGAAACGGGGTCCAAAGAGAATGGCCTTCCCAAGAGTGGGCTGCTGGTTAGGGGTGGTGAAGAAATGTAGTATGTCCCCCTGATTTTGTCATCCTCACCCCACTGGTGAGGAAACGGGTTTAAAGTTGCTCTCTGGGACTGACCTGGGTTTGTACAGAGAGGATAGATGTGCATTACATTAAAGCTGGAAGGACTCATGGAAAGTACATGGTTCAAGTCCCCTCACTTCATAAAAGAGAAAAGGGAGGCTCAGAGTGGTTGAATGTTTTCCAAAGGTCACGCAGCTAGAAGGTGATGGGAACAAGACCCAAACCTGAGATATCAGGCCCCTGTACATTGCACCTTCCTCTACCCCATATTCTTCTCAACCCCAGTGCTCTAATATAGAAGCAACAGGTCACAAATGCTAAAGAATTTTGGAAGAAAATGAAGAGTCATGAGACAGGCGCTCCAATAGGAACAAGGGGGAATAAAGATGGGCCAAAATTATAAACTAAGTAGAGTTAAATAAAAACTTCAAATGAACGAAAACCAATTAACCACAACATACCATTAGACTTCTATGGATTTTTTAAAGCTATACTTTTAGTAGAAAGAACTGGTAATAGAGGTTTAATTAAAAACACAAACAGAAACAACCACCAATCTTCCAAGGTTGTAAACAAAGACATTCATTTCCACACCAAACTGGACCATGAGAAATGGTGATCAAAATGATTACCCCTGGATCTGACAATCCCTGAGTCACTGAAGAAACCTTTAATTATGCTCAGCACACCCTACTTATGGAAGCAGGATGAGAGACTTAGGAGGTTTTGAAAGATTTTCAACAACAGAGGATTGTCTGGCCGATGTTGAATTGGGTGGACCCTGCAGCTCTTTGAAACCCGTACCTCCATCTATGGACATTCTGGTCTCTGCAGGTTTCCAAACTGTTCCAAGATGGCAGCTGGGCAACTCTTACCACTCACCTATTGTTATGTTCCCGAAGCCCAGGGTGATGAGCCGTTCCTTGTGCTCGTTAAGTTGGTGCTTTGACTCATTCAGGACGCTGTTCGCCCAAAGAAGCAGGTTGGTGAACACTGAGTGGATCACCCCAAACCTGAAAAACACAAGGACTCACTTCCTGAGCAGCCCTGGGAAGCTCCTAGCCCCGTGAGGTGAGATAGAGACATTGCACACATGTACACGGGCACACACACAAGCTTCCTTCTTAGCAGTGATTGTGATTTCATCTGGCAGCTCAGGCTCTGGGTGGGTCCCCTGTCTGGCTAGGAGAAGCAGTTCCATGGGACCTTCCAAAACCACAGCCTTGGGGGCTTCCCTGGTGGCGCAGTGGTTGAGAATCTGCCTGCTAGTGCAGGGAACATGGGTTCGGGCCCTGGTCTGGGAGGATCCCACATGCCGCGGAGCAACTGGGCCCGTGAGCCACAACTACTGAGCCTGCGCATCTGGAGCCTGTGCTCCACAACAAGAGAGGCCGCGATAGTGAGAGGCCCGCGCACCGCGATGAAGAGTGGCCCCCGCTCGCCGCAACTAGAGAAAGCCCTCACACAGAAACGAAGACCTAACACAGCAAAAATAAATAAATAAATTACTAAACTCCTACCCCCAACATCTTAAAAAAAAACAACAACAGAAAAAAAACACAGCCTTGGCATCTGCCTTAATCTTGAACCTGCCAGTACTCAACTCATTGTCTACGGGACAAAACAAAACAAATAAAAATCTGGGTCTTGGAAGCAGGGATACAGGGATGGAAATTTTCTAAAACCAGGCAACCAACCCCACCATACCGCAAACCCTTTCTTCCAAAAGGGAAGAGAACAATGAAGGAAAGATGAAAGGGCTACATTGGAAATCTGGAGAATCAGGTACGCCTTTACTGTTGGGTTGCCAACCCAATGATCATTATCCACCCCCTCTGTCTTACCACTTACTTCTAAAGACACCAGAACAAACCAGAAGCTCACTATCTGGCCTCCCTTGAAGTTAGGCATGGCCACTGTGGCCAGTAGGATGTGAGATGAGGTCTACTGGGCACTACTGAAAAGCTTTTGCTTTCTTGATGGAAGAGATCAGAATGAGAAAAGTCTACTTATTCTTCTTCTCCCCCTTTTTTCCAGCCTTCAATACAGACGTGAAGGCTGGAGTTTGGGCAGCTATCTTGTGACCATGAAGCAACAAGCATGGGATGAAACCCTCACCCACTGAGGGTGGCAGAGTGGAAACACAGAAAGATCCTGCTCTGTGATGACACTGTTGAGCTGCTGGAGTCTTGGATAGGTTCAGGAATTAGGCCATATTATTTACAAATAGAATATGTAGCTGCATTTGGGGTTGAAAGTTAGGAAGTGACAAGGCTGTTCTAGTCTGACCTCAGAGTTCTGTCCCTGCCTCTGACCACACTGCCTCCTAAAGAAGAAAAGAAATGACATGGAGGGTGGACTCTGGACTCTGGAGAACAGAGGACGGATCTGAGGGAATATGGTTCCAATGGAGTCACTGTCTGTTTCAAAACCTCCAAAGATTCCCCATGGCTGCCAGTCTAAGATGTATTCACTTTGGTAGCTTCCAGGGTGCTTAACAATGCGCCTTGCATGGAGCAGGTGCAGCAAATACAGGTGATTTGAGAGAGGAATTCCTTGAAACCTATGTGTAACTACTTCTCAGTTGGAGAGCAGAGGCCCAGAGGATGTGAGCCCCCTCCCCATGTAACCAAGAGCACCCTTGTCCATAATCTCCCTACAGGAAGAATGGTACAGTTGGGTCCTCAACCCTGACCTTGCCTCTCCTCTGAGTTTTAACCCCAGATGACCCCCTGGGGTTCCCACGAGCAACTGCAAGCAAAGTCTTTCCTCATTTGAACTCCAGCTTCCTTTGGCAGCTTCCCAGTGTCCAGGCATAAGTGGAGAAGGAAACAGCCACCTGGGGGTGTCTGAGTCAGCTGTTTGCCCATCTGCTTGCCCCTCATGCTTGCCCAGTTGCTATAGATTGTGGCCAGCCTTCCCCGGGACATCTGGGAGGCATTGTATAGAGCCTTTGACAAATGCAGACAATGTTGTTTGCCTCCGGCTGGCTGGCTTTTCTTTTACTTATAATGCACACAGCTCCCCTTTCTTCTCCTCTTTCCTGGTCCAAATGGTGTTGTCTAATCCCAGATCTACTGAACCTGAGCAGGTAATACCAATGCCGCCCACAGCTGCTGGCTGTTCTGCCACAAATGCTCCCTGCGAGCTGGCAGCCTCCTGTTGATCTGATCTGGAAATTGTCCTACAAACTAAAGGCAGGTGTTGTTTCCTCGTGCCAAGCTGCCTTTCTCACACTTGGATCCGATAACCCTAGACCACAAAAAAGAAGGTTCTGTGAGCCATTTTCTAATCCCAATTTATGTTCCAGCTCTTTTTTCAGAACTGCTGCTCCTCAAAACTTCACTCTTGAGAAAAGAAAAGGACCCAAACCAGTAAGAGGAATTCTCACACCAGGAGAAAAGTCCTTGTATGTACTACAAGCATGGATAGTGGAATATTGGCTCGAAAGATCAGAAAAAAGGGTAAGTCCAGGAGAGGGAAGTTTTGAAAACTCCAGGGCATGGCAAGAAATGTCAATGAATAAACTAGGCCTGGGATAACATTAGGGAGTGCTGGGGACTGTAGCTAACTGAGCAGCCACCCCATCTGGAGGGAACAACCCCAACTTGGCTCTAGCTCTTTGTTGTCATGCACATTTTGGATTATCAAACCTCCCAATTTTTCTAGAGACATCTAAATCTAAAACTGAAAGGTGGGATTTCCCTGGTGGCGCAGTGGTTAAGAATCCACCTGCCAATGCAGGGGACATGGGTTCAAGCCCTGGTCCAGGAAGATCCCACATGCCGCGGAGCAACTAAGCCCATGCACCACAACTGCTGAACCTGCGCTCTAGAGCCCACAAGCCACAACTACTGAGCCCATGTGCCACAACTACTGAAGCCCACGTGCCTAGAGCCCGTGCTCCGCAACAAGGGAAGCCACCACAATGAGAAGCCCACGCATCACAACGAAGAGTAGACCCCACTCACCACAACTAGAGAAAGCCTGCGTGCAACAACAAAGACCCAATGCAATGAAAAAACAAATTAAAAAAAAAAACTGAAAGGTGGTAACTCAAAAATGGTTAACACTTTGCCCTATTTAAAAAACAAAACAAAACAAAAAACAGGTTAAATCAAGCTATAAGCATATCTGGTTCAAACCACTCACTATCCAGTTTAGGAAAAAGGCCCAGAGACAGAGGGAGACTTGTCTCCAATTGCTCAACAAGCAAGGCCAAGGCAGGACTAGGCCCCAGTCCTATAGGGTTCCCTCAGATGAAAAATCCTGGTGGGAAATGTCTGCGTACATGGCCTAGAACAGCATAATCCCCCAAAAGATAATGCAAGACACTGATGTGAGCCACATATGTAATTTTTAATTTCTTAGTAGCCACATTTAAAGAATAGTAAAAAGGAACAGGTGAAGATAATTTTAATGATATTTTGTTAATCCCAATATATCTAATATACTGTGATGTCAACTAATCAAAGAGAAAGATTTCACTCAGCAAACCCTGCTGGCCACTGCAGCCACTGCAATGCCATGGAAATAGCAGTAGATTTAAAGTCAGCATTCAGATCCCACCCAGCTATGCACAGGCGAGCTGCCTGACCTTGGACATTTACTTCATTTCTCAGTTTCCTCATCTCTAAGTGGGATCATGATCATACCTACTGTCCCTGACAGGGCTACTGTGAGAGGTTCTCATAAGTAACACGTGTAAAAGAAAATGCTTTATGAATGGGAAAGCCCATTTCAGTCAGCCAGAAGTTCCCAGTAGGTCAAACTACCCAATATACATTCGTTGAAAACATCTCACTCTTTATCCCCACAATCCTACTTCTAGGAATTTAACTCAAGAAAATAACCAGAGGATAAACAACAAGGTCCTACTGTATAGCACAGGGAACTATGTTCAATATCCTGCAATAAATTGTAATGGAAAAGAAATATACACAACTGAATCACTTTCCTAGACAGCAGAAATTAACACAACATTGTAAATCAACTATACTGCAATAAAATAAATTTTAAAAAAGAAAAGAATCAGAGATGTTCAAAAATATTTTTAGCCAGAGATGTTCATCACAGTACTATTTATAATAACAACAAAAACTTTCAGAAAAATTCAATGTCCAACAAGAGGTGTTATGGACTGGATTGTGGCCCCTCAAAATGTATATGTTGAAGCCCTAACCCCCAATGTGACTGTACTTGGAGATGGGGTATAAGGCGGTAATTAAGGTTAAATGAGGTCATAAGGATGGGGCCCTGATCCAAAAGGACTGGTGTCCTTATAAGAAGAGGAAGAGACACCAGAGAGGTCTCCCTCTCCCTGTCCAGAGAAAAGGCCATGTGAGGACATGGCAAGAAGGCAGCACCTGAAAATCAGGAAGAGAGCCTCACCAGGACCACAATTGTAAAAAGGAAAAAAGAAAAAAATATATATATCTATTCACTGAAAAAAGAATGGAAGAAAACAGACTAAAATGTGAATAGTAGTGACCTCTGGGTAGTGGCTGTCTTAGCTGTGGTTGCTATAACAAAACAACAGACATTTATTTCTCACAGTTCTAGAGGCTCAAAGTCCAAGAGCAAGGTGCCAGCAGAGTTGGTCTCTGGTGATGCCTCTCTTCTTGGCTTGCAGATGGCTGCCTGTCACTGTGTATTCACGTGGCCTTTCCTCTGGGTGCGCTCGGTGCAGGGGTCAAGGAGGGGGGAGATCTGGTGTCTCTTCCTCTTCTATAAGAACACTAATCCCATCATGGGGAATTAGTGGGACCTAATGACCCTCATGACCTAACTACTTCCCAAAGGCACCACCTAATACCACCACCTAATACCATCACATTGGAGGTTAGGGCTTCAACACACGCATTTGGGGGGGGACACAAACATTCAGTCCATAACAGTGGCATTATGATGATTTTTAATTACACTGTACCCTTACACGTTTTATCAGGAAAAAAAAAAGTCACATATTTTTTTTTTTTTTTTTTTTTTTTTTTTTTTTGCGGTATGCGGGCCTCTCACTGTTGTGGCCACTCCCGCTGCAGAGCACAGGCTCCGGACGCGCAGGCCCAGCGGCCATGGCTCACGGGCCCAGCCGCTCCGCGGCATGTGGGATCTTCCCAGACCGGGGCACGAACCCGTATCCCCTGCATCGGCAGGCGGACTCTCAACCACTGCGCCACCAGGGAAGCCCAAAAGTCACATATTTTAAAGAATGTCTATGGAATAGATGAAGTGAAACCATGCCCCAGAACAAAATCAGCAAGTGTTCTCCTCAAGCTGCGAGTGGGAGCCCAGGCTCACTGATGGAAGGAGGACCAGGTGACCTGGTCCAGCACACAAAATGGGAGAAACTGGATGGGAATCCCCAGCTGGCCACTGCACTCTGGAGACCCAGGTAAGTCCCCTAAACTGCCACATCCATTTAATGCAGAGAAGAATAGTTACCATAGTTACCCTGGCAGAGCCTGGATTAAATGTGAGGATGGATGTGGACGTCTTTGTCCTGCCCTAAGGGACAATTAAAGCTGCCTTTGCTGGGTCATCGGGGCCTGGACTTCATTTGTCCCTGACTTATCCATTGGACCCCATTTGTCCATTCTCCTCCCCTGGAGGCAGAGCAGTGGCGCCTTCTGCCAGGAGGTGTGGCTTCTCGTGTTAAGATGGGAGTTAAAGATCACTGCCAAGGCCACTGCTTGGGGCTGCACAGGGGAGAACACAGGCTGCACATTCCTGGAATGATGCTCAGATGCCTGGATATCTCGGCCCATTACCTCTGCATATCACCACCAGTGCCTGGCAGCAGGCTCTGCACACAGTAGGAGCTCAATAGATGCCCACTCCTTGTCGAAGCTGATCCTTTTTGCATAATGAGGTTGGTGAAAGTTATTTCTAATTCAATAGTCTGTTAAAATAGTTCCAACCAGTGGTCTTACATAAGTCACTCTCTTAAATAGCAGTTTTCATTTCAAAAGGTACTGGGGGACTTTTCTGTTCCTCACTGACAGTTTATATGATGAGGGATCTTTCTAGAAACCAAACAGTGATCCCTTGATTCCTCTGTATGTGTGTACAGAGGCTTTCTTACATGATAATCATACCATGCGTTTAGGTATTTCACCCTCTTATCCTGTAGATTCTCTCCCTTGATCCTCACAATCATCTCGAGGGAGAGGTGAACAGAGATAATAATAGAGCCAACACTTACTGAGTCCTTGTTCTATGCCAGGACAAGCTTTACATCAATTATTTCATCCAGTCCCCAGAGGCTGGCTATGCTATTATCTCCATTTTACAGATGAGAAAAACTGAAGCTCATAAAGGGGAAGTTTCTAAGACAGCAGAAGTGAAATCCAACCCACAACACCCTACTTCCAGAGCTGTCCCAGAGAGGCCAAAGTGGAGGGTCACCTTCCCAGGCCACAAATGAAGGCTTTGCTTGTCAGGATGGAGAGGAGACTCGGTCTCATTTAAAACCCAAGCAAGCTAGTTGGCAGAGTCCAGACTGTTGCTTTTTCGCCACGGCTGACATCGTATCATAACTCAGAAGACACAACGTCTGCCAGCGACCAGTTGCAGTGTGCTCAGAGCCGTTTCAGGAGGTGAAATACGTTACAAACAAACAAAAGGATGTGATCGTTCATTGTAAAGCGCTTTGTAAAATTCACATTTACAGAATAATAAAGTCAGTTCAACCCCCCCCCAAAAAAAAACCCAATCAAGATGGCAGTGATGAGTTTTGTTTGTTCCAAATGAACATTAAATTCAACACGTAAGCAATTACCCATGATTTTTACCTTTCCAGTGTTTTGAAAGATTGGATGATATCCTTTGCATGCCCCCAAAGAAAGTACACCTAAATGGAAATAAAGGAAGAAAAGAAAGATACGTCAATGGGAAAGCCATTACTGTATTTGCACCCATGAGAAGCTATAAAACCTAAGGGAAAGGTGTGAAAAATTTTGGGAAAGTCAGTGCAGTGACCTCCCCCGCCCAAAAATGGCAAGTCACTATCCTCATCTCAGGTGGCAGTGCCATTTCCGGGGATGTTGGGGGGAACAGTGCTGCAGGGGCACTGCCGTGAGAATCAGATGGAGGCCTCCAGGTTTAGGAGGAAATAGAGACGAGTCTGCCGTGGGGTGGGGCTTGGGGAGTGGCAGCCTGCCTACCATAACCCCTGTTCACGTGTTTATGTCATCCTTATCAGGCTTCATTTGAGAAATATTCACTGAACTGTTACTACGTCAGTGGCCAGAAAACAGATTCTGAGTGCTTTAAATGAGGAACAGAATTACTTCGAGCTGGTCTTTTATTTTACTCTGTTATATATGCTGCCCAGGACCCTGGCCACGCAGTCACTAGAAGCAACTCAGGATGGGGGCTGTATCGGACCCGTGTGCAAATCCTGGCTCCCTCAGCCTTGGGCAGGTTTGTTTTCCCATCTATGAAATGGGTATGATAGTGGAACCTACCTTGGAGGGTGTTGTGAGCAGTGAAATAGGATAATCCATGTCAACTACTTAGAACAGTGCCTGGAGCAGGTACCTTTTCAGTAAAATCTCTCTGCTCTCAACTCACTTATTTGTGGACATTGAATGAGCACCTCCTCTGTCCCAGGCACTTTCTGAGCTCTAAAAGCATTTGGGGCCTTATTTAGACACAAACACATGTTGAGCACCTACTACATGCCAAACACAGCTGGGCACTTTATAAATTTGTCTCATTTAGCCTTCATTTTCAATTAAGTGCTATAAAAAAGAAAATCAAACAACACACAAGAAATTACACTTACACATACTCTCTCTTCCACATCGTTTCACCTAAGATTTACTATCCTGCTCTGGAAAACACTTTCAGGCATGATTCTCGAAACATCTAACAATTTAAAAAACAGATAGTAGTGACTCCTGGTAAAGAGGACATTCAACCCAACAATAGGGAAACACTGAAGTAAATTAACTTTTATCTAAGTTAGAGGACCACTTAACTGATGCTTGATAAAGACTACGTAGCAACACAAAAATGTATATGATTTTTTTAAGTGAAACACTCAAAACAGTAAATTCTGCACCTTACATGTAAAACTTTGCCAAGAATGTACACTTGAGCACAAAGAATGGAGAGAACACATAAAAACAGCAACAAATATTTCAGTTAATGGGCTTACAGACACATTTTTAGTCTCTTTTTCAATTTTTTCAGCAATGTTATACTATATTTTTTAAATAAATATTTTTTAATTACCATACAACCCAGCAATCCCACTTCTGGGTACAAATCCAAAAGAACTGAAAGCAGGGTCTCAAAAAGATATTTGTACACCCATATTCACAGCAGCATTATTCAAAATGGTCAAAAGATGGAAGTAACCCAAGTGTCCAACAGTGGATGAATAGATACACAACACGTGGTCCATCCACACAATGGAATAGTATTCAGCCTTAACAAGGAAGAAAATTCTGACACATTACGACGTGGATGAAACTTGAGGACATTATGCTAAGTGAAGTAAGCCAGTCACAGAAGGACAGATCCTGTATGATTCCACTTGTCTGATTCAAAGAGACAGAAAGTAGTCAAATTCATAGAGATGGAAAGGTGAATGGCAGTTGCCAGGGGCTAGGGGTGGTGGGAATCAGGAGTTGTGTTTAAAGAGGACAGAATTTCCTCTGCAATATGAAAGAGTTCTGCTGATTGGTTGCACAGCAATGTGAATATACTTAACACTGCTGAACCATACACATAAAAATGGCTAAGGCAGGGCTTCCCTGGTGGCGCAGTGGTTGAGAGTCCGCCTGCCGATGCAGGGGACGCGGGTTCGTGCCCCAGTCCGGGAAGATCCCACATGCCGCGGAGCGGCTGGGCCCGTGAGCCATGGCCGCTGAGCCTGCGCGTCCGCAGCCTGTGCTCCACAATGGGAGAGGCCACAACAGTGAGAGGCCAGCGTACCCCCCAAAAAAAAGCTAAGGTGGCAAATGTTATGATATGTGTACTCTACCACAATTTAAAAATAAATAGTATGTTTTAGAAAGTAATGTTTTTTATTCTCCCATCATCTAATGTCGCAAATGCACGTAGTAAGTGTCCAATAGGTATAGAAAGATTGATTAATTGACCTACTGACCAAATGCCTTAAATGAGGAAGAAAGAGATCCCCAACCCACCAAATAACAGTTTTTGAAAACTCACTTCTGTGTAGGTCTTTCCTCTGCCCAGAACCTTCAATGGCTCCCCATTGCCCTCAAGGTAAAGTCAAAGCTGCTAAGTGGCTGTCAGCCTTGACCAAGCGCTCCCTGCAAAGTGTTCTACACACAGCACCTTAATCCTCACAACGACCCCGTGAAGGAGGCATTTTTACAGATGAGACCCATGAGGCCTAGAGAGGTTAAGACATTTGCCCGAGGTCACACTGCTGGTATGAGCCAAAAGCCAGGTAGTCTGACCAGAGTCCATGCTTATAAGCCCTACACTAAACCATGGCTCCAGTCCGGGCCCATCACCCCTGCTCACCTCCCCCCACGGGCCACACATCTTCTCCCCATCTGGTGGAGAGACTTCACAGCCCCAGATGTCCTTTGTAATGGTGTCTGACACACCACACCCCTCTCTCCTTGACAACCACCCCACACCCCAAAGCTAGTGAGAGGCCCTCCCTGGCGCCCCCTCTGGGCGATTATGTCAAAGCATTGACAGTGCTGACAGTCTGTTTTGGTGATTGTCTCCCGCTCTGACACCTCCACAGGGCACAGACCACGGCGTTTCAACCCTGGACACAGTACTGAACACAGGGTTTTGCCCCGTGTGGAAGGAAGGGAGGGAGGGAGAGAGAGAGAGAGCAGAGTAGAAGGAGGGAGGAAGGGGGGGAGGAAGGAGGAAGGGAGGGAGGGAGGAAAGAAGGTGGGGAGGAAGGGGGGAAGGGGGAAGGGAGGGAGGAAGGAAGTTCTTTCTGGTCCCCTAAGGTTTTCCATGTTGTCACTGGAATCACTATAGGACTGTCATCATGGGATTGGACGCCCCTGGAATAAATAGCCAGTTAACTCTTGTATTCCTTTACTGGCATTTCCAGAACAAAGTACCACAGACTGGATGGCTTAAAACAACCAAAATTAATTTTCCCATAGTTCTAGAAGCTATAAGTCCGAGATCAAGGTATTGGCAGGTTGGTTCCTCCTGAGGCCCCTCTCCTTGCCCTGCAGATGGCCACCTCCCTTCAGCATCCTCACACTGTGTGTCTGTGTCCTCCCCTCCTCTTCTCATAAAGTTGCCAGTCCTATTGGATTAGGGCCCACCCTCATGACCTAATTATTTAGCCTTAATTACTGTTGTCAAGACCCTATCTGCACACAGTCACATTGTGAGGTCCTGGAGGTTAGGACTTCAACATCTGAATGCAGGGGACACAATTCAGCCCTTAACAACTCTCAAAACGCAAGGCGACCCGTTCAAACAAGTCTCCCTGGAAGCTGCCACCCTGTTCCACCGATGCTGCCACCCTGTTCCTCCCTCAGAGGCAAACTGCTGCCAGGCTCATCTCTCACAGAGCTTCACTTGTGAGAGTGAGAGTGTGTTTGATCTCAAGAAACACTCTAAGGTCACCAAGAGCTGACTGGCAGTCACCTGGGTGCAGAGCGGAGACCACTTTCTTATAAAAGACTGAGATTAAAAATGGCATCCTTGGCATTCAGAGGTGAGAAATTGGTCCTGAAGGATGTTCCTAAATCGAGAATGCAGAAATATTTTGAGCAATAACAGTATCCCTGGACCAAGTTCATGGTCTTTCTGGGTGTCTTCTGTGGAGAAGAACCATGGAGAATGTAATATATATATATGCATAAGATTGTGTGTGTGTGTGTGTGTATATATATATATATATATATATATATATATATATGTATAAAGAATGTATTCAATATATCTGTAAAAGAATGTGTGTATATATATATATATAAAGAATGTGTATATATATATATATATATATATAACTGAATCACTTTGCTGTACAGCAGAAATTAACACAACATTGTAAATCAACCATACTTCAATTAAAAAACAAGAATCATGGCATCTTGGCTGTGACTTAGGGCAAGTCATTTGTCCCCTCTTCTTCCTTAGTGTGACAATCCGACAGTTGTTCTCGTGGAGTTGTTGAAAGCATTACACGAAGTGTAAATGAAAAGTACTTTGCAAAAGTCCTATAGACATACTACTTATTACTTTTACTGCTATCTCAACTCTGATAGCCATTTCTAGGGATTTCTGCCAAGGATGGAAGCTACACTGGAGATCCATCTAAGGTTTCTTTCAAACATGAGATTTTTCTGATTCTAAGCTATAGGTTTAAATTATATATCAAATCCTTATTTCTTACCCACACCAAGTTGACCAAGGCTGAGAATGAACCTCTCATTCATTTCTAAAGAATTTAATCCACAAGTAAGCAAACAAACAAATGAACAAAGAAAAGGTCTCAGTGACTCAGAGGAGGACTGTAATGGCACAAATTTCCTTTTGGGGGTGATGAAAATGCTCTAAAATGGACTGTGGTAATGGTAGCACAACCCTATGAACATACTAAACCACTGAAATGTACACTTTAAATCAGTGAATTGTATAGTATGTGAATTATATCTCAATAAAACTGTTAATTAAAATTCCCCAGAGCCTTTTCTGGTGGACTCTGACTTGGCAGAGTTTACTGATTCTTCATCAGTGTAAGTTCTGCCACTTAAGATTCCCACAAAAATGGCCAAGAGGACACAGTCCCACTTTACAGTGCAGGCAGCTGAAGGACTGTTTTATATACCCTGGGATACACTTAACAGGAATCCAGGCAACAAGCAACAAGCAACAAGCATCGTGTGGTTTACCTGCAACAGAGTATGTACCGCATGGGTAACAGGGAAAACTCCTTCTGTGGCTGATAAACATTCAGAAAATCCAACGAAGTACCCAATTTTAAGGCATCCCAGGATGATGGTAATGACTGCAAACAATGTGATACTACCTAAATTGGGGGAGGGGGAAGGGTAGAAATACACACATATAAGTGTTAATATGCACTAACATCATTTCAAAATAAATTATATTAAACCTTCACATAAATGGTCAAATGATTTTTGACAAGAGTGCCAAGACAATTCAATGGGGAAAGTACATTTGTTTCAACAACTAGTGCTAGGAAACTGGGTATCCACGTGCAAAAGAATGAAGCTGGATACTTACCTTACAGTATATCAAAAATTACCTCAAAATGAATCAAAGACTTAAATGTAAAACCTAAATCTATAAAAATCTTAGATGAAAATATAGGAGGAAATCTTTATAATGTTGGATTTGGCAATGACTTATTGGATATGACACCAAAAGCACAAGCCACAAAAGTAAGAAATAGGTAGCCTGGGCTACATCAAAATGAAAAAAAATTATGCATCAGAGGACACTATCAACCCACAGAATGGAGAAAATATTCACAAATCGTATATCTGATAAGGTGTGAGGGTCCAGACTCTATACAGAACTACAATTTAACCATTAATTAAAAAATAAAAAATAAACAAAGGACTTGAATAGATATTTCTCCAAAGAACATATGTAAATGGATAATTAATACATGAAAAGATGCTCAACATCACTAAACATTAGGGAAATGAAAATGAAAATCACTATGAAATACCACCTCAGGGACTTCCCCGGTGGTCCAATGGTTAAGACTCCATGCTTCCACTGCAGGGGGTGCAGTTCGATCCCTGGTCAGGGAACTAAGATCCCACATGCTGTGTGCCATGGCCAAAAAAAAAAGAAAAGAAATACCACTTCACATGCATTAGCATGGCTGCTACCCAAAAAAGAGAAAGAAAAGGGTGGGGGGAGGGGGGAAGGAGAGGGGGAGGGGAGCGAGGGGAGGGGGGGGAAGGAAGGAAGGGAGGGAGGGAGAGAGGGAGGGAGGGAGGGAGGGGGAGAGAGAGGGAGGGAGGGAGAGAAGGAGGGGGAGAGAAGAGTAAACTAATAACAAATGCTGGCAAAGATGTGGAGAAATTGGGGCTTCCCTGGTGGCGCAGTGGTTAAGAATCTGCCTGCCAATGCAGGGGACACAGGTTTGAGCCCTGGTCCGGGAAGATCCCACATGCCGCAGAGCAGCCAAGCCCGTGCGCCACAACTACTGAGTCTGTGCTCTAAAGCCCATGCTCTGCAACAAGAGAAGCCACCACAATGAGAAGCCCGCGCACTGCAACAAAGAGTAGCCCCTGCTCACCGCAACTAGAGGAAGTTGGCGCACAGCAACGAAGACCCAATGCAGCCAAAATTAAATAAATAAAATAAAAATAAATTTAAAAAAAAGATGTGGAGAAATTGGAACCCTTATACACTGTTGATGGAATGTAAAATGGTGTAGCCGTTATGGAAAACAGTATGGCAGTTTCTCAAAAATTTAAAAACAGTAACTCCATATGGTCCAGCAATATACCCAAGAGGATCAAAAGCAGGTACAAAAGCATGTACACCCATGTTCATGGCAGCATTATTCACAATAGCCTAAAGGTGAAAGCAACCCAAGTGTCCATCAATGGATGAACGGATAAAGCGTGGCCGGGACTTCCCTGGTGGCGCAGTGGTTGAGAATCTGCCTGCCAATGCAGGGGACAAGGTTCGAGCCCTGGTCAGGGAAGATTCCACATGCCACGGAGCAACAAATTTCGTGAGCCACAACTACTGAGCCCTTGTGCCACAACTACTGAAGCCCGCACACCTAGAGCCCATGCTCTGCAACAACAGAAGCCACCACAATGAGAAGCCTGCACACTGCAACAAAGAGTAGCCCCTGCTCGCTGCAACTAGAGAAAGCCCACGTGCAGCAACGAAGACCCAATGCAGCCAAAAATAAATAAATATTTAATAAATAAATTAATTTTTTAAATTGCCCTGTGTTTTTTTTTAAAAAGTGTGGCATATCTGTGCAATGGAATATGATTCCGTTTTAAAAAGGAAAGGCAGGGGCTTCCCTGGTGGCGCAGTGGTTGAGAGTCCGCCTGCAGATGCAGGGGACGGGTTCGTGCCCCGGTCCGGGAAGATCCCACATGCCGCGGACTGGCTGGGCCTGTGAGCCATGGCCGCTGAGCCTGCGTGTCCGGAGCCTGTGCTCCGCAACAGGAGAGGCCACAACAGTGAGAGGGCCGCGTACCGCAAAATATAAATAAATAAATAAATAAATAAATAAATAAATAAATAAAATAAAAAGGAAAGGCATTCTGATCCCTGCTACACCGTGGATGAACCTTGAGGACATTATGCCAAGTGAAATAAGCCAGTCACAGAAGGACAGATGCTGCATGACTGTGCTCCTATGTGATGCCTTAGAATAGTTCAATTCGTAGGGAGAAAAAGCAAAATGGTGGCTACCAGGGGCTGGGGTGAGGGGGAAATGTGGAGTTATTTAATGATACAGACTTTTAGTTTTACAAGATGAAAGAGTGTTGGACATTACAATTGTAATGAATTCACAATATGAATGTACTTAACACCACTGAACTGTACACTTAAATGATTAAGTTGGTAAATTGTACATTATGCTTATTTTGTCACAATTTAAAAAGTTTTAAATATATATAAAGTAAATTCTACTATTGGCCTCACAAGCTGAAAGTAGAAGACAATATTATGTCTTGTTTATCATTGTACCGACTTCATGCATATTCCAGGGTCTGATAAGGGACGTACATTCAACAAAGTTTGGCCAAAACAACACAAGTCCTCTAGAAGTTTTCCCCCCAAAATGATCCGTCTAAGAGTGTCACTGTTCTGCTCAAAAATCTCAGTTCTCTGATCCTAAATTCCTGCTCTAAATAATAAAAGGGGTATAAGGTATACAGGAACTTTCTGTACTATCTTTGCAATTCGTCTGTAAAATAGAAAGTTTATTTTTTCAAAATGATAGGGAGGGGTCTAGAGCAGTGGCATGAAAAGGGCCATGCTAGTGAAGTGAAGAAAGGCAAGTTCTCTGATGGTACATCCAGCATAGTTGACAACAAATAAACAAAAAATATGCATATGAATAAGACTGGGAAGGAATATGCAAAATACATTTAAAAGAAACTCGTAATCAAATGAAAAAAATTAGCAAGAAAACCACAATGATGGTGGGGACTTGATCAATGTCACAGTCCCTAATCCCCCTTCTGGGCCAACATTAACCACCATTCATACATTCTCTCCCACGAACAGAGGAAACTGGATCATGTTTGACATGAATTATGGCAAGAGAAGGGCATGAGCCATAACAGGGAGCTATAATATTACAGCTCTGGCCTAAGAAGCCTCCAGTGAAGAGTAATGCAATCGCCTGGCTCCTTTCCATTGCTCAAAGCATTATAGAAACAACTCTAAGTCACATTTTCTTAAATCCTGGAAATGCCCCAGTGAAATCAGAAACTTCATAAGAGTGGAGACTCAATCCCAGGGCTTTGAAATGGTTTGATAAATGCATGGTTCGTTTTGATTACAAAGAGAAATAGTAAGATGAGGTGAGGCAGTCTGGTTGGGTGGTAAGGGCACAGGCTGTAACTCTGGGAACCTGGCTGTGCCACCAATGGAACATGGGAGTTCAGACAGGTCACTTCCATGCTCCAAGCCTTGGTTTTCCCATCTATAAAATGAGATTGCTCCACAGCAGTGGCTCACAAACTGCAACAGAATCACCTGGAGGGCTTGTTAAAACGCAGAGTGCTGGGCCGCACCCCCAGAGTTTCTGATTCAATAGATCTGGGGTGGGGCCCCCAAATTTGCATCTCTAACAAGTTCACAGATGGGGTGATGCTGGTGATCTGGGACCTCACCTTGAGAACCACTGATCTTTGCCACTGACATTTCAAGAGTTGTAACAAACACATCATGTGCCTTCTCACGCTCTTAAAGCCCTTCCTTTCTTCATTCATCCTTCCATCCATTTATTTGTACAACAAATATTTTAGGGACTCATACTATGCATGAGGCATTTTGCCAGGGGCTCAAAGGTAAACAAGTAAGATTGCTGGAGAAACAAAAATACACACATATAGTATTGCATAAATTGTGGAGTACACAAAATATAGAGTGATGAGCTGGCACCAGACTTCTCATCTGCATTGGGGGAAACCAGAAGCCAGTGGAAGAGTAGCTAGAGTCCACTGCAAGGAAAGGACTGCATCTTAAGAACCCTATTCCCAGCCAAGATGGCACCCACTTGTCAGGGCAAAAGACAGAAGGATATTTGAAGGTATGCCAAATATAATTGTTTGACAACTATTTGTTGTTCAACTAAGATCCAGGTACTTGGGATATAAAAATGTCAGTAAAGGGCTTCCCTGGTAGCGCAGTGTTTGAGAGTCCGCCTGCCGATGCAGGGTACACGGGTTCATGCCCCGGTCCAGGAAGATCCCACATTCCGCGGAGCGGCTGGGCCAGTGAGCCATGGCCGCTGAGCCTGCGCGTCCGCAGCCTGTGCTCCGCAACGGAGAGGCCACAACAGTGAGAGGCCTGCGTACCAACCCCCACAAAAAAAAAGTCAGTAAAATAAAGTATCTGTCCTTGATGAGTTTAACATTGAGTGGGGAAGCAGAAAAATAAACAAATAAATAATAAACATAGAAGAAATGCTAAGTGCATGAAGGAACGTAAAGCAGGGAAGAGGACTGAGGTTGACGGTGGTGGTCAGAAAAGGATTCTCTGAGAAGGTGACAGTTGAACAGACAAAAAAAGTACAGGGAGAAAAATATCATCCACATAACTCACCTGAAAAAGGGCTTTAACCAAACAACCAGTGAATTAGGAGAGAGTCCTCTTAAGAAGAGAAGACGAAGAGGAGAGGCAACGATAGTGAGCAACAAACTTTGCAACAGAATGAAGAGGTAGATGGACATATAATGGAAGGAAGGAGAGAAGGAAGGGAGGGAGGGTGTAAATGAATGTATGATGGATGGATGGATGATGGATGGATGGATGAGTGAATGGGTGAATAGTCCAGCAGATAAACAGATTAATAGAAAAGAAAGCAAGATAAGAGAGGTTAAATCCGAATGGACGAAGATAAACTGTCTGGAAATGCATAATTTACATGCTATATAAAGACTTGTGATACAGAATAAAATTGGGGATGACTGAGTAGGGAGCAGAGATGAAAAACCTTTCAAAGTTCTCATGGTAAAAAGGTGGGTACTAAGGGAAAAGAGGGAAACAAATGTGTACTCTAAAGGTCTTGTCTCACTGGAATAGAGAGTGGGTGGGAGGATCTTGGAGTGAGAAGCAATGTGTCTTGCTGGGGGAAATGTTGCATATTTTGTTTGCAGGTAAGAATGGAGTAATATGTATCTGGTTATGAGAATGAGAAAAGGGAATCTAGCCATTAATGGAATAGAAAAACACAATAAAATGTTCAAAGTGCTCCAAAAAGCAAACATGTGGAAAAGGCACATGAGGCAACAATATGTAAAATAAATCATTATAATCAGCATAAAGAAAAATAGAAATAATAAAGTCTGGGATATAAGTCATTACAATTAGAATGATCTAAGTCTCGCATTAATTAAGGGATGGGAATATTGAATTATAAACAAAACCAGCTATATGTTCTTTATACGAAACATACTTTTAACTAAGTGATAATAGTGGAAAATAGAGGGGTGGGCAAAGAGGAAGTAGCAATGCAAATGAATAGAAAGGAGGAACAGCAATATTAATATCAGACCACATGGGATTTAGGGTTCAATGTAATAAATAGGATAAAGAATCCTTCCACCCTTATCACTACACATGAAAAAAAACCATAATGTATGAGGAAGATACAATAATCAAATAGCCCATATAAAATCATTTTTGTTTTGTATATTTAACTGCTATTTAAAAAAAAAAGAGTGGAAGATTTCAGAACTAGACAGATCTAGTAGACATAAGATAAGATATGACACAGAAGAATTGAATCACACAATTGATAAACTTGGTTTTATAATACCACCTTGCATATTGATAAAAATCAATTATGCTATAAAAACACAGTACACAGAGTATAGAGGTAGGTACTGACTGCCTGGCTTCAAATCCTTTTTCTACCACTTATTATAGTTGATGACCTTGAGCAATTACTTAACTTCTCTGTGCCTCAGTTTCCTCATCTGTAAAATGTGGATAATAAGATTGACTATCTCCTAGGGATGTAGAGGAGATTAAATGAGTCATAACATGAAAAGCGCCTAGAACAGTGCCCCATAAATAGAAAATTCTATAAACGGGATGTTATCATCATCATCATCATCACTCAACCACAAAGAAACACTTAATGAATTAGAACCCATTAGAAAGTTCCCCAGCCACATTCCTTGAGAATAATCCTAAAATGTCTAGTGTTGGCAGAGGGGAGACTCCTCCTCTGTGTTAGGCTCCCAGATCCCTTCTAGGAGTCTAGAATCTTGGAACCATAGGCTCTTAGAGGTGGAAGTTTCCACAAAGTTAGTTTACACCTCCCATCTCATGCAAGGATGCTTCCCAGTGCATCATGACCAGCGGCCATCTGGTCTCCACCTGGACATGCCCAGGGCTGGGAGGCTCACCCTTCCATCACCAGCTGGTGCTTGGATTACAATGCTCTTCCCCACAGTGAACTGCAGTCAGCCTCCCAGAACTGCCATCCTCTTCCCTGGAGATTCTGCCATGGTTCACTCATTCCTTCATCCATTCATCCATGCATTCATCCATTTGATGATTCAGTAAATGTCAACTGGCACTTGTTACATGTTAGGCACTGTGCCAGGAGCTCAGGTTATAATGGTAATTACATTCAGACAGGGTCTTTGCCTTCAAGAGCTCACCATCTGGTCAGATCAACAAACAAACTGAATGACACAATCTCCTGCTTGAGAAGTGCTAGGAAGAATAAAGGGTGTTATGAGAACATACAACCCGGAAGCCACACCTGGTCTGAAGGCATCGGGAAAGGCTTCCCTGAAGAAGTGACTCTCGTTTGCTGACCTGGAGCTGACAGGGGTGGGCCTGCAGCATTTTCCACCCCACCATCTCCACATCCTCTCTCTCCTGGACTGGACATCCTTTCGCTCCTCCTGGGGCCACCCTCCTGCAGGCACCCATGTGATGCTCAAAGGGGGACGTGACACTCCACGTGCAGCCTGACCTCCTTTCCAATCAATGCCCCACCAGCATCAGCTTTTTGGGCAGCTATATCATGAGGCTGAAATCCTGACATCAGGCTTACATTTTCTACTAGAGCAGAAATCCTGTCCCCAAACCCCAGACATGCATGATAATGCATGCAGTTAGGCAAGACTCTCTAACGGTGACCCCAGGCTGGCCCTTGGGGATCACCACTCCCTTTCATGAGGGAATTGCTCAAAACTCCCTGCATCTTGATCTGCTCCAGAATTTTGCTGGGGGTTGCTCTTATGCTCAGTTCTCTATATTCTGTGTATTCTTTTATCATTTTTAAAATTCAGGGTAGCTTCCTGAGACCCTACATATTCTCCCTAAGTCCACTTAATTCCTAACTGACCTCTCAGCCTCCTGTTTTACTCCTCTGAAAACCAGGTCCTACCCTGCCGATGGAGTGATCATTCTGAAATACAAGTATGATCACATCATTCCCTTTGTTCAAAACCTCCAATGACTACCCACTACCCACTGGACAAAACCAAGATCTGAAGCCTGCAGATAGGGTTCCAGCTAACTCAGACCTTGCTGACATCTCTGGACTCACTTCCAGACTCCAGCAAAAGCAGAAGGTCCTCCTCTGGGACCTTTCCCTAAACCCCCAAACCCTTGCCCCAGGCTACCCTTCTGCCTACCCATCCATCCCCTGCACATCATAACGATGAATCATTTAGTTAATAATAATAATGTATTTCTTAGCAGGTTTCCCTAAGCATTTTACATGTACAAACTCACTGATTCTCATACAACCCTATGTGATGGTTGGGAGGGTATCATCCTCCCCATTTTACAGATGAGGAAACCGGGGCAGAAAAGGGAGGCTACATGGGGTGGGGTGGGGTTTGGTGGGGAGCTCTTAGCCATCGTGCTCTGCTGCCCCTCATTGTCTGCACCGTCTTTGCCCCCTCCTGCAAGCCCACCATGCAGGGCCAAACCTGAGCATCCTGCTGCCCCCAGGGCCCAGCCAGCGCCTGGCACAGAATGGGAGCTCAGTCCAGACTGCTGAACGAAACCAGACCAAAGTTTCTGCCCCGATGTCACAAAAGTTGTCCCCATGCAGTGGGCTTGGCCACCTTCTCTGTTGTTCCCTGCAAGTTCCACAGTTCCCTCTGCTCGATGAAGAGGACAGAAGCCAAATGGAAGTTAGAGGTTTTGTCTTCTCTGTCACCTGCTAATATCACACCCTCTGTCCCGAAGCCAGGAACTTATCTCTCTTCTCTTTCTCACTCTGTCTGAATATTTCTGGTGACAGGGGCTCAACCCTCCTCCTGATGCCCTTTCAGCTTCCTGGTCTAGAAAATGAGGGTGATAACACCCACCCCAAGAACCGCTGGGAGACTGAAAACATTACGCTAAGTGAAAGAAGCCAGTCGCCAAGATGACATATTATGTGATTCCATTTATAAAAATGTCCAGACCAGGTGAGTCTAGAGACATAAAGTAGATCCATGGTTGTCTATTCCTGGGGAAGGTCTGGGGGATGATAGCTAAAGGACACAGTGTTTCTTTTTGAGATGATAAAATGTTCTAAAAATTGACTGTGGTGATGGTTGCACATCTCTGTGAATATCCTCCAAACCATCGGCTTGTGCACCTTAAATGGGTGAACTGTAGACCATGTGGACTATATCTCAAGAAAACTATTGTTTTAAAGAAAGGAGGAGAATTGCCAGGCACACTGACATGGGCTCACTATACCCAGAGCAGGGACAGAAGCGCAAGGAAACGAGGAGTATCTGGAGAGGCTGTGTCTGCAGAGGAATGAGGTGATCAAAGTGAGATGAGCGTGCATTCTGAGGAGGGAAACAAGGTGAAGCCCAGACCCATGTTCATGAACTTGCTGTATCTGCCCCGAAATCAGCAGGGTGGGCTGGAATACCACGGTGACCCACCCTGACCACTCCCTCCTTGCCCACACCAGACGCTGCCACAGGACTGCACACCAGGTTTTGCAATCCTGTCAATCATCCTCCAGTGGTTTCTGTGAGTCCTGGCTGCACTCCTAGACTGTGGGCTCCCCTGGGTGCAGGGGCGGTTGCATCCTCGTGTCCTGCAGCCTTCATCCTTCCCCTCTCCCTCCTCTTCTGCTCTCTGCCGCCATCTCGCATGGCACCCCGCCTCTCTTCACACATGCACTTGGAACCATTTCTTTTAGCAACCTTCACTTTCTCACACATTGGACCGCCTGTTTCTAAAACCCATCACTGTGTCCCAATCTTTATCTCTACAGCCTGTACAGCCACCTATCCTGGGCAGATCTCACATAAGCAGCTCATGTCTGCCCCTTTACCTGCAGCCCCTTAGGGATAAAGAACACGGTGCTCTGAGCAGCCCTGTTCCAAGGATGGTGCACTGGACAGAGATGTAATGTGTCGAATACATGGATGTGCCTCATTTTAAGTAAAAAGCACTTTGTAAAAAATCTCATCTCATAAAAGTAGATTTGGGAGTGATTATTCACACGCACAAAGAAAGCCTCACTGCGACAAACAACTGGGACAATGCCTCTAATGTACCAGCATTCCAAACGCACTCAATAAATGTGGCTATTAGTCTTCCTGTTGTCATTGCCATGATTTTGTGTTAATAACACTTCTCTGGGCTTGAGACAGGCCAGGAACAAGAAAAAAGACTACCTTCACCACTGCGGTCTTTTAAGAGACCAGAAACAGAACAGAAACAGGACCCTGGTAATTAACAGGAAGAAATGGCTATTCATTAGGTTTTCATGTCACTGGACACACGGGACTGGCATGAGATATCCCAGCTGCTGCCACTTCTTCCAGAAGAAATCAATCTCTTTACTTAGCAAACAGAGGATCTGGATGAATAATCCATCATTTCCACTCATTTTTAAAAATTAGTCAATATTTTTTGTTCCAAAGAAAGTCTTCACTTTCTCACACCCAGTAGGTGGAACAGAATGTTTTCCTGCTCAAAGAAATGCCTCACAGCCCGTACCAAGACCCAAAAACGTTCTCTGGAAAACTTCAGTGCCCAGAATTCCACAGGTTGGCTCTTTCTCAGAGCCCCAGACTTCTCAGACCATCACAGAAGCCAGGGCAGAGCTAAGTCAAACCTGTTTTTCCAGCTAGGATTCCAGGGAAATCCTCAGTCCCTGCTGGGGCTGAAGGCACTTCCCTTGGCATTATGGCCTCCTGGTGTACTTTGGGGATAATTAGGCTCTTGTTTCTTTGATAAACTGCAGCTCATTTACAGGGATAGACAGTGCTTTGCAAACAGCTTTCACTCGACCTCTCCCAGCTCCTCCCTGAGAGGTGGCCAGTAGTCTTATTTTACTGATGAGGAAACCGGGACTCAGAAAGGCGAAGGTAACAGAGCTGAGACATCAAGCCAAGACTTCCAGGGTCAGCACCACTTCCATCATCCACATAGCTCACTTGAATAGTTATGTTATTATGGGGTAAATTGCTGAGTGTCTAAACAGCCACACCCTTTACTGAACACCTACTATGTGCTCTCCTACACTGCCTCATTTACTCCAGCTCTACCTGGTGTCTAATGGACATCTCAGATGTAACACGTCCACAAGAGGAATCCTGATTCTGCATCCCCACCCTTACTCCTCCTTTTGTCTTCCCAGTCTTGGGAAATGGCACCACCATTCACCCATTGACTGGGGTCCCAGTGCTTAGAGTCTTCCTGGAAAGTGGGGGAGAGAGAGAGGAGGGAAGAGTGAGGAAGAACAGGGTGGGGGAGGGAGAGAGGAAGGAAGGGAGAAAGGAGAGAGGGAGAGAGGAAGGAAGGATGAGGGGAGGGCAGGAGAGAGAAAAAGAGGAAAGAGGGAGAGAGGGAGAGAGGAAGGAAGGATGAGGGGAGGGCAGGAGAGAGAGAAAGAGGAAGGAGGGCGAGAGGGAGGGAGGGCAAGAGAAAGGAAAGGAGGGAGGAGGGGGAGGATGGAACAGGGAGGGGTAACACAGAAAGGAAGGGATGGATGAGGAGAGAAGAGGAAGGGAAGAAGAGAAGAAAGAAGGAAGAACAGAAGGATGGAATAGGAAGGAAGTGAGGGGAAGACCAGGGAAGGATCCTGCCACTACAGGAAAGCATAGGTCAAAAGCCTCTGTATGCAATATTTTTTTAACCTGTTTAAGTCAACAACCTCAAAATAACATTTTATTCTTGTTTGCTTGTTTGCTATGACACTGGATTCACTGCCATTTATAGGGTCACAAAACCACGAACCTCCCTGAAACAACTACTTTCAGAGCAGGAATCTGGGCCACGCTGCAGTTGTGTGCAGTTTTTCCAAAGGCAAGATGAACTAGACACAGTCCCTGAGCCTAAGAAACCTAAAATCTCATCCAGATGACAAGGTTTATATCCACTAGTCATAAGGCAAGGCAGAAATTGACAAGCGCCAAAGAGCTCTACACAGAGAGAGCTGTGGCAGCCCGTGGGAGTGAGGAGTAATTCCCGCCAGGTGTGTAGAGAAGGTGTCATTGGGGCAGACCTTTGCAGGGAGTGTGGGTGGGAGGGAGAGTGACTGTGTGCTGGGCGCCCACCCTTTACCCAGCAGTCACTGGTCCTACACGTGTGTGATTCCCATTCTACACATGCTGAAACTGGGGGAGTGTGAAGACTAAGTAACGTGCCCAAGAGCATGCAAGGAAAATGACAGCCACACTCTAAGAGAGACTTAAATTCAGATCGAACATGAGAATTCAAGCAGAGACCTGTGATGTGCCTGGACCACACAGAGTGAAATGTACTCGGCCCCTCCCATGAAGATTTCTCAGGCACCCACTTTCTCCACAGACTCCCCACCACCTCCTCCCTTTGACCTGCATCATGT
Source organism: Hyperoodon ampullatus (assembly GCF_949752795.1). Classification (NCBI taxonomy): domain Eukaryota; kingdom Metazoa; phylum Chordata; class Mammalia; order Artiodactyla; family Ziphiidae; genus Hyperoodon; species Hyperoodon ampullatus. Next base: position 162,598,729 of record NC_136914.1, on the reverse strand, counting down.
CTATCTCCCTTCCAAGAGTGCAAGGACCTTGAGGAGGGGAGGGTTCCTGTCTTGACAACGTTTCAATCAATGGGTTGTGAGTACCTAGCAAGTGCTTCTATTCCCTGCTGCCTGAACATGTATCCACTCATGGATTACATCATTCATCTCAAGCGCATTTTCTTAGCACCCACCCTATGCCAGGCCCTGAGTTGGCTCTAGGACTAAGAGATGAGCATCTTAGAGTTCCCCCAGTGTGGTGGAGGGGACAGAAGTGTCAACAAGAAGCACAGTGCCTTCCCAGGGCGCAGTGAGGGGTGAAGGAGTGTGGTCAGAACCCCAAAGGGTGAGAGAAGGGGTCTGAAAAGCATCACTGGGGAGCACGGGGTGGGGCCTGAGCCCTATCTCCTAAAGCAAGGCACGTGGGAGGCATTCCAGGAGGAGGGAACAGAATATGCAAAGGCAGATAAGCATGAAATATTGTGAAGGGAACTAAAAGCCTTTGAGACTGGAGCACAGAATGCTGGCCAAGGAGAGGATAAAACTAAAGAGGCCATCTGGGCTCAGATCTTAGCGGGCCTTGAATGCCAGGATAAGCAGTGTGGCCTCCATCATGGGGTCCGTGGAACCATGGCAGGGCTTTAAACAAGGAAAGATGTGAATAGGTTTGTGTAACCGTAGTTCCAACGATGGCACGTAAGGCAAGAACCTGAAGGCGGAGAGAGGAGACTATGGCAATAATCCATCCTTAACGAAGAAAGAGGGAGAAGGGAAGGTGGGCGGGGGCGGGCAGAAACGACGTGCAGGAAGATGGAGGCAGAAAGGACTAAAGGAGAGAAGTCAGAGGAGGAAAGGGCACAGAGCTGCTGTCGGGCTGCGGCTAGCGGGCGAGCAGGCTGGGTTCGCTGGGCACTCACCCGCCGGCCGGCTCGCTGCTTCGGGGACTCACCGCGGAGCCAGCGCGCGCCGGCGTGCGTGTCCTTGAGGCGGCGGTGCGCGGAGCTGCGGCCCACGTACCACAGCATCCAGAGCAGCTGGAGCAGCATGAGCGCCGTGAGGAAGCACAGCAGGTCGCTCTTGCCCACGCCCGAGGCGTGCACGGCCCAGGCCAGCAGGAACAGCAGCCCCGCCACGAACACGTTCAGCCCATACTGGCTGCTCAGCGCCTCCGCCAGCTTCTGCGGGAAGCTGGCGCGGAGGGCGCAACGACGAGGGGCCGGGGACTCCGTGGGCCCCGGGGCCGGGAGCTGGGGCGGCGGGCAGGCTGCAGGCCCCGAAGAGCCCCTGTCCGGGCTGCTCCGAAACGCTTGGGGAGAGGCAGGCTCCCCCTGGCCCTCGGGCATCATTGAGGGACCCGCACTGGGTCTAGTCCCGGGGGTGGCTGCGACCCGGGCCCCACCCGCTGCCCCTGTCCTCTGCCCTAGCCCCAACGCCCTCTGCCAACCAACCCGCTGTTCTGATCACCCTCGGACGCCTGATCTCCCGCCTCTAGCCCCTGGTCAAGGTACCCACCCTATCCACTTACCACCTTCCCCCCGCCCCGCACCCCGCCGACCCGGGCTGACCCCGGCTTCTTCGCGCTCCCCAATTCGCACCGCCCACCTTCCCTCCCTCCTCAATGTCCGGGGCAACACTTCCGCCCACTCTGGACCCACGCGGGCCGCTCCCCGCCCCTGGTGCCTCGGCCTGGGGCCAGCCCTGCCCCGACGGCCGCGCGTCCTCCCGCTCCCCGACCCGCGCGCCCGGACCCGCCCGCTGTCCTCCGCTCTGTCCCCTGAGCCGATGCCAGCTGACCCAGTCCTGCCCGATGACAGGTGCCTCCCGCCCGCTCCCAGAGGTGGGATGGGGGGCAAGGTGTCGCCCTGAGCCGGCCCGAGGGTGTGGGCGCGGAGGCGTGGCCGCGGCGGAGCGGCGCGTCCGGGGCCCCGCGAGTGAGTGCGCCCCTCTGGTGCCCCTGAGCGTCTCCGTAGCGGACCACGGAGGTCTAGGTGAGCCCGGACGAACGCGTCCGTGTGCGTGAGTGTCTGCCTATCCTCGTCTTTGCGTATTTCTACGGTCTGTTTTCTCTGTTGTGTGTTGCTGTGTCTCTCTGGAGGTCAGTCTTTGGGTGTGTCTGGTTGGGTCGGGGAGGATGGGAGGGGTGGCAGCTCCTGCCCCTAGATCTATGAATAGGGGGACAGGGTGTCCTTTTCGTTTGTGTCTATGTTTGTCTGTCCGTCTGGTGTACCTGGTGTCTGCCAGGAGATGCCCAGATGCGGACAAGACAGGAGCCACTTCCCAAGAAAAGAGATCATCTCTCTCCCTCCTCCAAGGGAATGGGCAGCTACTTCTGGAGTGAGCTGAGCTGGGGCTGGGGGCTGCCAGGGATCCTCCCTGGAGCCGGGGGAACCGGAGCATCTCCCTCTGCTCCCCCAGGCCCCCCAAGCTGACCTGGTCTGCCAGAGTGCCCCTCTGGAGCAGGAAGCTGGGAGGGAGCCTCTGGGGGATGGAGCCCAGGAAAGGGCAGGCAGGGCTCACAGCAAGCCCCTTGTGCAGTAGCATAGGGCTCAGCACCCAGGAGACACACCCTTTCCCCCTTGGTTTAACATCCTGCTGTTGCCGTTCTGAAATTCTTAATTTTTGAACGGGGGGACCCATATTTTCATTTTTGCAGTGGATCCAGCAAATTACGTAGCTGGTTCTGACTGCCAGAGGGTCCTGGCTGTGAGGGAGCCCTGGGCTGGGAGGGAGTCAAGCTGAGGACTTGCCATCATTCACGTTTTCACTTTGTTCATTCATTTATGTGGTCAACACTCACTTATACTACACTGAATCATTTCAGGCTCTGTTCTAGGTGCCAGGAATTCAGTTATGAAAGACTGCCCTCACGGAGCTGACATTCTGGTGGAGACACACTCAATGGATAACTATTTAACTCGCTGAGAAGCTATAGAGTATCAAACATGAGACTCAGCCCTGCCTTCTAGGAGCTCACGACCCAGGACTGCCTAGGGCGGGAGGGTTGGGCGAGCCCTGAGTCTGCCAAGAAGGGTTGAGAGGTTCCCAGAGGAAGCACCACCTGTACAGTTGTTTTTGTGGGTTGTTTTTTGTTTTGTTTTGTTTTGTTTTTGCGGTACGTGGGCCTCTCACTGTTGTGGCCTCTCCCGTTGCGGAGCACAGGCTCCGGACGCGCAGGCTCAGTGGCCATGGCTCACGGGCCCAGCCGCCCTGCGGCATGTGGGATCTTCCCGGACCAGGGGCACGAACCTGTGTCCCCTGCATCGGCAGGCGGACTCTCAACCACTGCGCCACCAGGGAAGCCCCTGTGGGTTTTTGTAACATCTTAATTGGAGTATAATTGCTTTACAATGGTGTGTTAGTTTCTGCTTAATAACAAAGTGAATCAGCTATACATATACATATATCCCCATATCTCCTCCCTCTTGCGTCTCCCTCCCACCCTCCCTATCCTACCACCTGTACACTTTTGATAGGAGCAGGAGCTGGCCAGGTGACATGGGGCAGGGCAGGGGAGGGCGTTCCAGAGAGAGGATGAAGCAATTGCACAGAAATGAGCGTGAAAAGGCAGGTGGGGACCAGGAAATGTGTTCATCAGTATGAAGCTTAGAGGGTGCCCTTCAGCTGGGTGTCACCAGAGCCAAGTCAGGTGGGTGCTCAGTAAATAAACCAAAGAGTTAATGAATGCACAAGTGGATGGAGGCTGTATGAATGAGTAAGTGAAGTGTCGTCTTCTCATCAGATCAATGGGAGCTGGGACTTGGGATGTGTTTCCCCCCAGTGCTCTAGCCCCTGACCTTGCTTCACTTTCCTTCTTAGCACACAGCGTTACCTGGAATGTGTGTATATCTGGGGCCTGTCACTCCCACTGTAATGAAAGCTCTATGAGAAGGATGTGGCCTGTCTTGTCCACTGCTGTATTTCCAGCATGTAGAACAGTGGTGCCTGGCACATAAGAGGTACTCAATAAATATCTGTTGAATTGTGTCCCCCCAAAAGATGTTGAAGTACCTGTGAATGGGACCTTCTTTGGAAAGAAGGTCTTTGCAAATGATCAAGTTGAGGTCATTAGTGTGGGTCTCAATCAATATGACTGCATCCTTATAAAAAAGGGAAATTTGGGACTTCCCTGGTGGCGCAGTGGTTGGGAGTCTGCCTGCCAATGCAGGGGACGCGGGTTCGTGCCCCGGTCCAGGAGGGTCCCATATGCCGCGGAGCGGTTGGGCCCATGAGCCATGGCCGCTGAGCCTGCGCGTCCGGAGCCTGTGCTCCATAACAGGAGAGGCCACAACAGTGAGAGGTCCGCGTACTGCAAAAAAGAAAAGGGGGGAAATTTGAAGATAGACACATACAGAGGGAAGAGGATGTAAAGATATAGAAAGAATGTCACCTGCAAGCCAAGGATTATCTGAGACTACCAGAAACTAGGAGGGGCCCGGAACAGCTTTTTCCCTCCCAGCCCCCAGAAGTAACCAACCCCTCTGACACCTTGATCTTAGACTTCTAGTCTTGAGAATTGTGAGATTATAAATTTCTGTTGGGGGCTTCCCTGGTGGCGCAGTGGTTGAGAATCTGCCTGCCAATGCAGGGGACACGGGTTCGAGCCCTGGTCTGGGAGGATCCCGCATGCCGCGGAGCAACTAAGCCTGTGCGCCACAACTACTGAGCCTGCGCGTCTGGAGCCTGTGCTCCGCAACAGGAGAGGCCGCGGCAGTGAGAGGCCCGCGCACCGCGATGAAGAGTGGGCCCCGCTCGCCGCAACTGGAGAAAGCCCTCGCACAGAAACGAAGACCCAACACAGCCATCAGTAAATAAAAATAAATAAATAATAAATTTTAAAAAAATAAAATAAAATAAATAAATTTCTGTTGCTTAAGCCATCCAGTGTGGTCTTTGTTAGGGCAGCCCCAGGAAACTAAGACACCCAGCTTATTCCTTCTGTGGTCCCCTGGGGACCTGTTCACCTCTCCATCCCTCTATTTCCCACATGGCATAATCTATTTTTTAACTGTCTTTCCTACTCTGAGCTCCCTAAAGGCAAGAACTACACCTGGTTCATTCTGTTTTCTAAACCCAGCATGTGTTTTTTTCTTTTTATCTATTGAAAAATGGGTCCTAAGTACCTCCCATGTGCCAGGTATGGGACCAGGCCTGGGGCCAAAAAGATGAAACCCACAGTTTATGCCAAATGCCACGGGAACCTGGGAGAGAGAGAGCTTAGTGTCTGACAGGGGGCCAGGGCTCCGTGAATGCCCTAGAGTCCCATAAAAAACACCTCTGCTTTTATTTCACTCTACAAGTTTACAAAGCACATTCACATCCATTATCTCTTTTTCATACGTCAGCTCAAGTCAACATGAATGTAGAGGGAAAGGCAGCACCAAGTGGTGGTTAGGGGGATGAGCTCTAAAGCCAGGCTGCGAGGTTTGACTCCTGTCTCCATCACTTCCTGCTGTGTGACCCTGGATGAGTTACTAAGACTCACTGTGCCTCAATTTCCTCATTGGTAAAAGGGAGCTCTTAATAGTAACCACTCTTACAAGTTTCTACGAGGACAAAATGAGTTGATACATATGAAGCACTTTGGAAGGTGCCTGCCAAATACAATGTACCTAAGACCCTTTGTTATTTACTGAGCACCTACTATGTGTCAGACCCTGAGCTGACGCTGTGTGGCAGAGGCTGCCAACTGTCCATTAAACACATGCTCCCCTTCCGGAGCATAGAGCTGTCACAGGGAAGTGTCTGCCCATCCAGGGACTCAATTCCCAGGGCAACTTGCATCTAAGTGGACCAAATGACTAAATTCTGGACAGTGGGATGCAGACAGAAGTGACACACAAACTTGGGGCCCTAGCCCATGAAAAACCCCTACAGAATCCTCCATTTTCTCCTCCCCCCCACCCGCCACCAGCCAGATGTTGACACCAACACCCAGGGCAACCTTGGAGCCTTGTGCTGAAGACGGCGGAGCCTGTCAGCCTGAGCCCCCAGTGACTGGTGAAGCACATTCTCCCTGCTGAAACTGGACCTTACATGAGTGAGACATGAGCTTCTATTGTGCTAAGCCACTGCAATTTGGAAAGGTATCTGCTACAGAAGCTAGCATGACCCTTAACTCGCTTAGAATACAAAGACAGATAACACACAATCCACACCAGAAAATCAGGTGGGACTCCCTGGTCTGGGCTACCTCGATTCTTTTTAATAAGCAATGAAATGTAAGTTTCTGGACACCAAAGAGAGAAACTAAAGTCTGTCCCCTTTCCTCCGTACTCAAGACAATGGGAAAAACTGATTGAGAGATTTACCCACGCTGCTTTCTGCCTTCCGTGGATGACATTTTTTCAAAGGTCTGAACTGCCCAGGGACCTCAATGTCTTCTGATTGATCCCAGCTCAGCAGTGGGCAGACATGGGGGTGTGAGAAATGGTGGGCACTGATGGCATCCAGGCCCCTGGCTTTCACCTCTGGAGCACGTTACTCCACCCACATTCCACCGTGAGAGCTGGTCGCAGGGCTCACCTAATTGTAAGGGGCTGGGAATGCCTTGACCAGGCAGCTGCTCTCCTGTGACAATTCAGCGCCTCTTGGATGATGCTGAGAAACGCTGCCCTGAAACATGGGCTCCCCAATTTCAATGAGGATGACAGAATCCCCAGAGGGGCAGAGGCCAACCAGACGTGCTCAAGTGCCACAGATAACACGGGCACAGTTACTCTGATAGGCAAGAGGACCCGAGTGCCAATTAGAAGATTTTGTCCCCACTTATGTTTGCTGGTGGCTACATAATCCCAGAGTTTCTAAGAATAAGAGAGGTGAGCAGTGTATTAGCTTCCTAGGGCGCTGTAACAAAGTCCACCAAGTGGGTCCCTTAACAGAAATTTCTTGGCTCACAGTTCTGGAGCCTGGAATGTGGAAATCAAGGTGTCGGCAGGGACAGGCTCTCTCTGAGGGTTCTAGGGAGGAGCCTTCCTTGCCTATTCTAGCTTCTGGTGGCTGCCGGCGATCCTTGGCGTTCCTTTGCTTACGGTTGCATTACTCCAATCTATATCTCTGTCATCACATGGCCATCTTCCCTCTGTCTGCGTCTGTCTCTTCTCTTTTATAAGGACACCAGTCATATTGGATTAAGGGCCAACCCTCCTCCAGTATGATCTCGTCTTAACTTACATGGTAATTACATCTGCAAAGACCTTATTTCCAAATAAGGTCACATTCAGAGATATCAGGGGTTAGGACTTCAACATAAATTTTGGGAGGCACAATTCAACCTACAACAGGCAGCCTATTAAAGCATTATTGGATCTATTATTGGTAAATAGAGACCTATCTTGAATCATTATGCAAGACAGTCAAAAACTCTCAATTCCCACACCTGAGCCAATTCACAGACCTGGAACCCTTGAATGAAGAAGGAGCTGGTCTCCTCGAGAAAAAGCTCTGGAACGCTGCCACAAATATACTGGGGATCTTCCTCCAAGGCTCCACAAAATGACATACAGCATTACAGCAAGGTGATCATTCTCTGGGGAGAGGTCCAAACCAGGTCTTCTTTTCTTAACCTTTTCTTTTGAAATAATATTAGATTTACAGAAGAGTTGCAAAGATGGTATAGACTCTCCTATTTACCCTTCCCCCAGCTTCCCCTAATATCTTACACATCATGGTACCCTTGTCAAAATGAAGAAATTAACACTGGTGTAAAACCATTAACGAAACTACAGGCTTTATTCAAACTTAGCTACTTTTCCCACTAATGTCATTTTTTCCTACACAGATCTTTTGGAAAACACTAGATATGGGCTCTGAGTGGATGCCAAGTCCTGAGGATTGGTGGATTCCATGGTCATTTCTTTTGCTGGGAAATAAATTCCTTGCTCAGAAGCTAAGAATACTCTGACAATTTTAAGAATCTCCCTGAGTGTACAGATGGGAAAGCTAGCAGAAGCATCATGGGAAGGAAAGGCAAATACATCTTCAGAATATGTGTCTTATCCAGGAAGGACAAGTCTCCACTCCCTCCATGACGGAAGGGGTGTCATATAATCACCCACCAGGCAGGTCTCCCCAGGGAAAGGTGCCACATCAGCAGCTCAGTGTTGATCTCTGCTCTTGGCATCTGTTCCATTGTGACATAATAAACTACCCAACTTAGTAGTAAATAACAACAATCATTTTGTTGGATTTTGTGGGTCAGAATTTGCAGAGGACACAGCAGGAATTGTTTTTTTCTCTGGTCTACAATGTCTAGGTCCCTCCCTGGGAAGACTTGAACAGCCGGGGGTGACTCAATGGCCAGGGCTGGAATCATTTAAAGGTTTCCTCACTCACATTCTGGTGCTTGGAACAGGATAACCCGAAGGCTGGGCTCAGCTGGGACTCTCGATCAGAGCACCTCGACGTGGCTTCTTTATGTGTGGCTTGAACCTCTCACAGCGTTGCATCTCGGCTTTGAAAGGGAGCATAGCAGGAGGGAACATCTGGCAAGCAAGCATTCCAAGAGAACTAGCACAAGCTGTATGGCCTTTACGACCTAGCCTGAGAAGCCATATGGCATCATATATGGCATCCTATGTTGGTGAAAGCTGTCATAAGCCCACCCAGATTCAAGGGAAGGGGATAAAGATTTCCCCCTCTCAATGGAAGACGTTTCCAAAATTTTATTTTTTCAGATCATCACAGCAGGTTCTGCACTCAGCACTCTGTTAACCACATGAGCCTTGGAGAGATTTCTGTGTTGCTGAGCACATGCATGGCCTCCATCCCTGCCACCGTGTACCCTGTACATGGGCCCATAGAGCAAGCACTGGAGTGGCCAGGCAACGAGGCTGACGGACTCCCACAGAAGAGCCATTTCATCCCGCTCCTCTGTAGGGGACGCCGCTGGTGAGCATTCACATGAGATGCAAATCTTCATACCCTGAATCCATTCTGAGAGGTCCATCCACCCACTTTTCCCCCAAACCTCCTTGTAACCAATCTTTAGATTTTATTTCCAAGTCACTGAATATCTAGACAAACTGGTAGCCTGTTAGCAACCATCCATGGGTTCATGTATATTTGTACTCTGGACGTCTCTCAATCCAGACAAAGTGAACAACCCTGTGTACCAGTCAACACTCTGCCCACTGGGAAGGTTTTCCTTTACCACCCTTCCCTTCAGGGATCCCTTGGGGGGGGGGCTGTAATGCTGCAGCTGTCCACATGGTTGGACATCATATCATGATGGTTGGTGTTGTCGTATCACATACAGCCACCTGTAAACTAAGCCTGAGCTTTTTCTCATCAGTCATGAAAAAAACCCCATGAGACCATAAGTGTGTATTAAAGGAAAGGAGACAATACAGGAGGAGTGGTTTCAAAGGAACCTGAGCCACCTGTGCATGCAACTTATTCATGGTTTTCAACCCTGCTCAAGTTCAAGTCTTCTACATCATTCCTACTCAACAATGTATCACTGCTGGGCATGCCCAACCTTGTGGTTTGGTGGGTCAGATGACTCCAGTCCATGCAACAGGTGGACATTCAGTCTCTACCGGGGCCTAGTAGCAAGTGAGAAGTTATTTTTCAAAAGGGAAATAATTATCTACAGAAGAAGGTATGGATTTGCTCTAAAATCCTTGTGGTCTGTGCTGTGACCCTCCTAGTGGTTTGTGCTAGAGTCTCCAACATAAGACCACTATTTGCCACAAACACTTCAAGTGCCATTCTTTGTTGGGTTATAAGATCCAAGTAGGAGAATGTGTGCACTACAGCCTGGAGATGTTTCCAAGCCTTCTCTTGCTGCAACACCCACTCAAAATGGGCAGCCTCAAAATGAGTTCCTCAGTAAATAGGTCAAAGTAACACACTTAGATGTAGTCCATGAAGTCTATGTTGCCTCCAACGTCTAGAAATCCCTATAAGTATTTGCCTCTTTTTTAATGGGAGGAAGTACAAGGAGCAGCATCTTGTCTTTCATCTTGGAGGTGATATGCTGACACGTTCAAGATCACTGAACCCCCAGAGACTTCACCAAAGTTATAGCCTCCTGAATTTTAGTAGGTTTTCTCATCCACCCTGTTTCAGATAAGACATCTAAAGTACTGGCTGCTTCCTGCTCATCAGATCCAATGACTGTAGATCATCAGTGTAGTGGCCCAGTATGATATTATATAGAATGTCAGATAATCCAGTTCTGTATTATGGGAGATAACAAGAGTCAGGTAGGTCTGAGGCAAGGCTGTGAAGGTGCACTGTCAGACCTACCTGGGCAAAGCAAAAATGGTACAGCCTCCACTATTATGGGATCCTAGCATTCCAACTGCTGCTAGGGAGACCAGTTCTATAACAGCATTCCTGCCTCAGCATGGCCTACAGAGGACAGTCACTGTTGACCAACTCAATGATGCCTGTCCCTTCTTATTGGCATATTCCTTATCTCCATGATCAACGGAGAGCCTTTGGGGTCCTCCAAAGATCAGGTGGTAGGTTTTCTAACCTTACATGGTGGACCCATTTGAGCATGCCCACTTCCCTGAGTCCATTGATCCCTTCCCCTACAATGTGTCATGGCGATCCTGGCATCTCTACTTTGTTTAATGTGGGCCATGACTTCTTCCAAGTCTCCAAGAACCATAACAGCAGTGGATTAGAACCATCTCTTCAAGCCCTTGCCAGGGTGTTGAATCCTGTTTCAAAAGGGAGCACCCACACTGACAAACTCTCCCTAAACCAATGTTATAGTCTGTTTTTAATCCAGCACCACCATGATTTACTCCCAGGCACAGGCTCCTGAAGTATTTGTCAGTATATGTTATTCAGGTCCTGAAGCACCTTTGCCATATGATCCCTCTCTCTACTTAGCAGGCCAGCACATCCCCAGTAAGGCTATGCAAGCATTTGATCCAGAATAATGGATGGGTGGCCAGGAGGGACATGGGGACAAATATGGAGGAGAGCAAGCATTGTTTTGTAAGATTCCTACTGCCTCTGGGGCCTCAGCATGGTCTTCAAGCAAGTAGTGGCTCTATCACCCAGTAAGAGGGAGGTGGCCCTTCTGTAGGTCCAGAAGGTTCTGAGGAATCTAGGAGTGCAAGGTTCTCAAGTGCATTTCACCAGTTATCCCCTTCCCAATTCTCAAATTCCTGCTCCTTCCCTATCAGGGCTCTGACTCTGGTGGATATCTTCCTAGACTGAGAATTCAGCCTTCTCTGCTACTCTGCCACTCTCACAATTCAGTTCTGTGCTGATCCTTAGCTATGTCTACCCTCCAGCTCCAGGAGGTAAAGATTTCTTTAAATGCTACCAAGAAGCTCTTCTGGGACTTCCCTGGTGGTCCAGTGGTTAAGAATCTGCCTTCTAATGCAGGGGATGCTGGTTCGATCCCTGGTCGGCAAACTAAGATCCCACACGCCATGGGGCAACTAAGCCCACGCACCGCAACTACTGAGCCCAGGTGCTACAACTAGAGAGCCCACGTGCCTCAACAAAGAGCTCGCGTGCTGCAATGGAAGATCCCTCGTGCCACAACTAAGACCTGACACAGCAATAAACAAACAAACAAACAAATATTTTTTTTTAAAAAGGAAGCAGCAGCTCTTCTACTTCTCACTGAGACTTGTTCTAGTGGAAGAACCACCGGCTTCCACTAAAAAAAGGATGACACAGAGGGCAGAACAGAGCCCAGAGGGTAGAGCCTAAAGCTTTGCACAGTCCTAAGAAGCAGCACTGGTCCCTAATCAAGAGAGGGAGACATACGCCCAGCTGGCTTTCAGAATTTTTAGGGAACAGAGGCCACGTGCTTTGTTACCCCTCTTTGAACGGGAATGTTATTACCAGCACCCACCCTATGTCTATCTCACCCCTGTATGTTTGGTTTGTAATTGGCAGGTAACTTACCTTTAAAGGTGTGCAGATTGAGAGGACCTTGCTTGCACCTGATGAGGCACCTTTTATTGATTTAGATGATGAGATCCGGGAGCTCAAGCCTGAACCTGATGCTGTAATGGGATGAAACTTCAGTGATTCCTGGAAGATAAATGACTTTTGCATGTGGAAGGAATCTAGAGAATTTATGAACAGAGATTAGACTGTGGCAATTTTCACTTTTCTTTTTTTTTTGTTGTTGAAGTATAGTTGATTTACAATGTTAGTTTCTATTGTACAGCAAAGTGAATCTCATATATATATATTATATATATATATATTTCTTTTTCATATTCTTTTCCATATGGTTTATACAAGATATTGAATACAGCTCCTTGTGCTAAACAATAGGACTTTGTTGTTTATCTATTCTACATATAGTAGTGTGTACCTGTTAATCCCAAACTCCTAATTTATTCCTCCCCCATCCCCATCCCCCTTTGGTAACTATATGTTTGTTTTCTATGTCTGTGTCTGTTTTTTAAATAAGTTCATTTGTATCATATTTTAGATCCCACACATAAGTGATATCATATGACATTGATATTTGTCTTTTTCTGTCTGACTTAACTTCACTTAGTATGATAATCTCTAGGTCCATCCATGTTGCTGCAAATGGCATTATCTCATTCTTTTTTATGGCTGAGCAGTATTCCATTGTATTTATACACATCTTCTTTACCCATTCATCTGTTGATGGACATTTAGGTTGCTTCCATGACTTGGCTGTTGTGAATAGTGCTGCTATGAGCACTGGGGTGCATGTATCTTTTAGAATTCAAGTTTTCTCAGGATACATGCCCAGGAGTGGGATTGCTGGATCATATGGCAATTCTATTTTTAGTTTTTTAAGGAAACTCCCTACTGCTCTCCACAGTGGCTGCTAGACTATGGCAATTTTATAACATGACCTCCAAATTTTTTGGTACTCCTCCTTTAGGATGGGGCAAAGCCATGTCCCCTCCCCTTAAATAGGGGATCTGTGACTGCTTGACCAGTAGCATAGGATGGAAGTGACACTCAGCTTCTGAGCCCACGCTTTAAGGTAGCTTCCATTTCCTGTCTCTAGGAACACCGTGCTAGGTGGAGTAATGGCCCCAAAGATGTCCACACCCTACTCCCTGGAACCTATAAATATGTTGTGTTACCTGGCAAAAGGAACACCGAAATGAAGTAAGGATTTTAAAACATGGAGATGATGTTGGGTGACTCAGGTGACTGGGCCCAATGTATTCACACGGACCCTTAGGAGTGAAGGAGGCAGCAGAAGAGTGGGTCAGAGCAATGTGGCAATGGAAGAAGAGGCAGGAGAATTTCAAAGTATAAGTGGGATGTGTTAACCCACTGTCCTAGGCTTTGAAGATGGAGGAAGAAGGCTACACGAGCAAGAAATGCATGTGGCTGGCGTCTCCAAGCTGAGAACGGCCCTCAGCTGCCAGCCAGCTGGGAAATGGGGATCTCAGTCCTTCAGCTGCAAGGGACTGAATTCTGCCAACAGTCTGAAAGAACAAGGACATGGATTCTCCCCTAAGAGCCTCCAGAAAGGGATGCAGCCCTGCCGAGACCCATATTAGACGTCTAACCAAGGAACCGTGAGATAATTAATTTCTGTCATTTTTAGCACTATTGGTGGCAATCTGTTACAGCAGGAACAGAAAACTAATGTAAAAGCTCACGCTTGAATCCCAGCTACTATGCCATGAGGACACCCAAGCTGCCCATGAAGAGGTCCAGGCGGAGTGAAACTGGCGGCCAGCACCATCTCGCCAACCACGAGGAAACCACCTTGGAAGTGGACTGTCCAGTCCCAGTTGAGTCACTCCATGCATAACAAGCTGTTCCTATCAATTCCTGCCCAAATTTCAGATTCCTGAGCAAAATAAAGGGTGGTGGTTGTCCTAAGACATAGTTTTGGCATGGTTTGTTATGCAGTGATAGGTGATAACCGGAACATACAGACAGATGCACATGGAAGTCAGCCCAGGGTATGAGAAGGAATCCCAGGTTTTGTGGCAGCGCCATGACAGGGGTGGAGGGATTACGAGGAGTCCTGCTGGTCCTGAGAGAGAGTGGGGATCAGGCTGCGGGCTGGGCGCGCGGGAGCAAGGGAAACAATGAGCTGAGTGAACTCCAGGGTCCACTCCTACCCCTGAGTATGGGCTGGGGAGGGACCAAGTTCCTGACATCCTTTTGGACTCTATTTTTATACATAAAGGAACATTACACACACTCTTTTGCGTCCATACGTCCTAATACAATTTTTTTTTTAATGAGGAACACAATTGAACATCATGAGCCTGGAGAATTCTTCAGTGGAGTTTTGCTGTAAAGGGGACCCAAAAAGTGGTTAATAACTGGAGAAGTGTGAGGGAGCCCTATCTTGGGTGTTTGTTTGAAAATGGTAAATAGTACAACACATTTGTATGTGGAAAGGAATGATGCATCTCAAGGCATCATGAATATACCCGAAGTGAGGTATAATAAGGTTTGCCAAAGCTACAGCTCTACTAAAAGCTAGTTGCTCACATTGCTTTAGAAATAAAATAGTTACACATTACATTTCTGCCGAATTGGGAAAATCCCATTCCTCAACTTCAGAACTGAATCCGAGAGACTTAGAAGAGATCTTTGTGGCCTTTTTAGGAATAATTTACTCTTCTGTTCAACTCCCAATCTTCCCTTGACCCGGAGCCTGCAATTTGGCTTCTTTCAAATTAGTCCTTAGTGTATGCGGAATATTCCTGATTGTTATTTATTTTTATGAATTCTATGTAAACATTTCTTAATATCTACCAAGCTCTTTCCCACCTCAAGAAACAATGAGCTGAATCAAAGTCTTTAAAATATCTTTAAGTGAAGGGCAGTTATCCTAACTGTGGCCACGGAAGAGGGAATCTAATAACCCCTATTACCTAGGACTACCCCGCCCCACCGCCCCAAATGATTCTACTTATAAAGATGTGGCTCTTAGCTTTTCCCTCGATTCCTTTCCACTGTATTTCTCTTGTGCTTAAGCAAAGCCAGAGACCTTTTCTTGTTGTTGTTGTATAAAACCAAAGAACCCTGAGACAGCCAGGATGTTAAATGCTATAAAGTCTCCTAGAAAGACCACTGCCTCCCAAGCTAGGTCCCAGACACAGATTTGGAGGGAGCCTCAATCTGGTTTTTACCCTAGGGAGCTAAGTTCGATTCTGCTATCTCTGTGTTCCCTAACAATTCGAACATTCTAGCTTCTGCAGAGACGTCTCTGTCCAAAGTGATTGAAACAGGATAGTTCTGGAACAAGGCTGAACGTTAGAATCACCTGGAGGACTCTTCACAAGACGGCCTTGTCACCAGCTGCAATGGGAACCTCTGAGCAGCAGGCCTGAGGCAACCAGTGTGCAACCCAGGTGGAAGACTCGGTCTTGACACTTGGGATTGTCAGTCAGGGACATTTTTAAGAGCACACACTTGCTTCTACCATATCCCTGACTTTCATGGTAAACATTCATAACTGTTAATTCCGTTATTCATTACTATTCTGAGTGGATGCTCCTCCCACAGGCTTGTTTAGAAGCAGCAACAACACTGCTTGACACAGTTTTTATTTAATAATTATAACAAGGGCTTCCCTGGTGGCGCAACGGTTGAGAATCTGCCTGCCAATGAAGGGGACATGGGTTCGAGCCCTGGTCTGGGAAGATCCCACGTGCAGCGGAGCAACTGGGCCCGTGAGCCACAACTACTGAGCCTGTGCATCTAGAGCCTGTGCTCCGCAGCAAGAGAGGCCGCGATAGTGAGTGGCCCCTGCTCACCGCAAGTAGAGAAAGCCCTCGCACAGAAACGAAGACGCAACACAGCCAAAAATAAATAAATAAATAAATTTTAGAAAATAATTATAACAATAGAAAAAGACCCACAAATAATCTGTACAGCACTTATTTAATGGGCACAGGGACCAGGCATGATCCTGTTTAAACAAATTTATTCAGATGTCTCTTTGTAACAGGATCATCTCCTTACCACCCTAGCTATACCACAGTATCAGCACTTGGCTAACTGGGTTCTAATGACTGTATTACACAGAAAATCCCAGCCTTAGGTTTCTATCCAAGTATCAACAGTAAAACTACTTTGCAAGAAAAGAAAAATGGAAGGAAGGGAGGGAGGGAAGGAAGGATTTCTTGCAGAATCTGCCGAAGGACTCTGTGGGAGTTGTCACGGGAGTACGTCCCTTGCCCCCCACCAAGTTCCCTCCAGAGGGTCTGAATCAGTGCTCTCTCTAATCCTACTTCCTGGGTTTGCAACCTCAGCCTTGCACTGGACCCTCACATCACTGACTGACTTGGCCACCTGATTCTGACCTTCGCCTGACTTTGCTCCTTACTTTAAATGACTCTCTCTATACACCCTCACAGGCATATGTACATGAACTGAGCTTGATTCTGTTTACCAATCATGCCTGCCTCTTCCCATTCCTGCTCTTTGATCTACTTTGTCTTTCATTCCCTCTCCATTACCATTTATTGAGTGAGCACCTACTGTGTGCCAGGCACTGTAGTAGGTGTTTCATAAACATTATTCTTATCACCCGCAACCCAACAACACAGACATTGTTCCTGCCTCACAGCTGGAGAAAGACTAACTGCTACTCAAGGTCAAGATTAACTACTACTGCAGGGTGTGATCCGAGCCAGACACAAGTGTTGACTGAAACATATCATCACCTGAAGTCCCTTGGGGGTGGGGAGCGCAGAAACCAACATAAGGTACTTAAAATGTCACAATACTTACGATGTTTAGGTTTAATGTAAACATATTTGCATTTGAAAGTGCAAATACTGTCTTCCATTGGTCTTTGAAAAGCAGAGTAGCCTTCTCTAAAAAGAAGCCTTATTTCTATAGTGAAAGTGCTAATAGCTGAAGACAGAAACAATTCCAAAGTTTGTATTACCAAAACCCACAACAAAGTTATAGAAATACTTTATTTAAATATTAAGAAAAAAATTACACATACTTAAGATGATTAAAAGTTCATATGTTAAACAAATGCTAAAAACCCAGTAATTTACACAGTGATAAATCTTAAGTGATGGGAAAACACAAAATCCTTTCAACTGGTCCTCCTCCTAACAAAACTATTATAAAAATGGTATTATATAGGAATTGCTGAAGTTGGGTTAAAGGCACATGACACTATCATTCCTTTATATACACAGCCAGTCATCTCATACACTGAACTGTTCCCCCTTAAATGGAAGAGTGAACAACTTCTCTACACTATCAGGAGTACATTATCCATCTCTAATGAAAATTCATTTAAATTTTTATACTAACAGTTTCTCCAATGATCCAAACAGATTAACACCGCAAATTAGTTATTTGTCTTGAATAGAATATTTCTACTTTGAATCTGAAAAATTCGATAATGAGTTTAGGAATATGCAAATGAAATATAATTTATTCTGATTTCAACTACAGAGCTATAAACTTACAATTCTTCCAAGGAAACCATTCACTTCATAGATGCAAAAACACACTGTAGCTTTTCCATTATGTCTGCGGTGCTTTCAGCTAGGAGGATATTAATCATTCACTTTAAACTGACATGTCCTTACACCTGAAAGAAAACCCAAGCGAGACATTCTATCTCAGGCTGTTGGATTTAATATTAAAAAGCACAGTTCAATCTCCCTGCTTACAACATTCTCTGGCTCTCTGCTACCAATTATAAGTTGATGTCGGCAGTAAGTCAAAAGCTCCTGAACACGTGGAAAAACTCAACACTGAACAGCCAGAGATTCAAAGGAGACAGGGTCAGACGAGGGAATGCTCTTGTGGCGACAGGTCAAAAGGGACAGAGGACATACTGTGAGAGTCCAAACGGTCCTAGACACAGCACAACATGTGGAGGGGACTCTGCACATCAGCATGTGTGTGCTAGCAGCTATTTTCAGACTAGCAACAATGAGAGGACATCCATTTCTTCTTTACTTCCCTTTAAAACTCCAAAGGGAGAACATGCTGTCTGTGAGCTGAAATGTCAGTTTTCTTTTGCACCCATAACTGAGTGCATTAACTTTTTCTTCTCTGGGTTTCAGTTTTCCAAGTTTACTTCTCTGGGTCTCAGTTTTCAAGTTTACTTCTCTGGGTCTCAGTTTTCAAGTTTACAAGTAAGTAAACTGACATATGGAGTAGATTTTCTCCAAGTTCTAACATAAGCAACATGAAGAGAGGGACCGTCTGTCTTTTTCACCATGTCCCTAAGCATGTACAGTGAGTATTCTGAACACATACTTATTCAATAAATGAGTTATCTGACAATTAGCAAATAGACCCCATTGTGAAGGCAGCAGGCCCAGGGACACAGTGGTCTCTGGGGAAGCAGAAATTCTATAAATAACATGGAAGGAAAAGGCTGATGTGCCATCCATCAGATTTTTATGAGGCAGCCAGGACAGTTAGAAAACAGATTTTTCTTCTCAACTGGGTAAAACTGCCCATTCTTCCCATATTCCCATTAACTAAGAACGATCTAGCCAATAGTCATCTGTATAGAAGTAGATAGAAGTCTACTGCAATAGAAAATGGATCAATGTGTGAACTTATCCATATTGGAAGGTGCAAATACTCTCTTCATGAGATCTTGGAAGGTCAGGGTGCCTTCTCTAAAAAGTAGTCACTTAGAACTAAATTATGCAAATGGAAAGGGATCACAGTCCCTTCTACCTCAGAGTTCAATGGATGAACAACTCTCATGTAAACATGACTGAAATAATTTACTAGTCCGTTATTGCTATGTCCACTAAAAATTATCATGAAAGACTTTTTCAAATGCATTCATTATTAGAAATACCATTCCAGAAATCTTACCTTTAGAAATCATCCAAGGAGTGAGATCAACATTACAACCCCCATAAACTGGGTAAACAACAGCAGTGGAGTGAAAAATGACCACACATGCCATAAAGCAACATTGAAGCTGAAAAGAAAAGGACAAAATAGCCACACGGTTCACAACTATAGCTATACTCTATACAACTATATTCTATTGTAGAATCTAGATTTAAAGGACTCACTTTTACCCGGTTTGGGAAAGTTCATTCAGCCAGTAACTTTCTATATATAAATCATGTTTCTCAGATATGTGATTTAGCCAATATTGGAAATATCACAATTTCTTCAAAAAGTACTCAGAACTGGAATCACTAAAGCTCCTCTAACGAGAGCTGGCCTGGCTTAACAGAGACTTCAGTCTCTTAACATTAGTATCTGTAAAGGAACATGAAATAAAATGACTACAGCCTGCTTTTACGATCTCACACACTACCAAACTATAATGGTAAAAAAAAAAAAAAAAATTAGACGGTTAAAGTATTTTGCTGTTAGAAACAGAATGAAAAAGTAATCATTTATAAGCTGCTATTAAACTTTCCATTGAGAAAAACACTATTCCTGTCACCAAGGTAAGAATAACACACTTTCTAAGTGCAATGATTTTTATGAACTGAATTTTTAAGAGCAGAAGTTAATAAAGGAAAATTATAGTCAATTAAATAAGTGTTTCAGATAGTTAATGACTAACATAATATTTTGAGAAGTAGAAATTTAAATAGCTATAATCCTATTGTTCTAAAACATACAATATTTCTGGGGGTGACGTTAGCCTTATAAGAAATTATAAAATAAGACAACTGTCTACACTCGTCACTGAAGGGTTAATAAAAAACCGCATCACAATGCAACATATGTCAAACACCCATAAACTTCAACTACAGAAAATACATAATAGAAAAAATACATTTAAACTGAATGTGTACAAAGGTGTGTGGTTTTCCCCAAATTAAAATGCAATTAATATAAAGAGAGAAAAAAACCTAAAAGGCCATACACAATGTTCAGTGTAGTTTTCTCTCTGGTTGGCAGGATCATGGGATTTACTTCGTGTTTTTCTGTAATTTACAGATTTTTCTTTAATGAGCAAGTTATAAAATACTTCTATAAACATAAAAAAAACTTTTCATTGAGAACCTCTTAGCTTATGTAAAATGATGTTAATTGTGGCATTATTTATAACAGCGAAAGAATAAAAAAAACAGGGAGCTGGTTAAATAAATCATGGTATGTCCATGCAGTGATAATGATGTAACTGTTAAAAAGAATGAGACACATCTATATGTACTGGTATGGAAGAATTCCAAACTCAATTTAAAAAAAAAAAAGATCACTCTGGAAAAATAGTTTGGCACTATTTATTGGAGTTGGAGGTATGCATACCCAATGAGCCAACGATTTCCCTTCTAGAGATATGTATATATGTATGCATGTACATATACATCCAACAGAAACATGCACAGACACACAAGACATACACAAGAATGTTCTTAACAGCATCACTCATAATAACCCCAAACTGGAAACAATCCAAATGCTATCAACAGCAGAACAGATAAACTGGGATTTGGTTATAAGATGGAATGCTGAACAACAATGAAAACGAGCAACTGTTATGCACAATATGGATGAATCATACATAATGGTGCATGTAAACAGTCAAATGTAAAAGAATACATACTATATGAACCCATTTCTATAAGAGATGCAAAAGAAAGCAGTTACCATGAAGGTGGGGACAGTGTTTACCTGCGGGCAGGAATGAAGGTAGAGTGACTGGGAGGGGGCATGGAAGGGGTTAGAGGGGGCCGGCACAGATCTCTTGACCTCGTTAGGGTTTACACCAAGGCTCACTGCATAATTCAGCTGTACATTTTAGATTCTTCCACTTTTCTGTCTGTATTATACTTCACAATGAAAATGATTTAAAAAGCAAAATGCAACATATATATATAGCATGTCACCATTTGTATTTTAAATAACTAAATATATAAGTAAAGAAAGATACTACTGAAAAGGGAATCAAGGAGACTGTTTTCCCATTATTCCCTTTTTTTCCCTCTTGAATTTTGTACCACGTACCTCATTACCTGATCAAAAAAATTTTCATTCCAAAGGTAACTTACCAAATTCCTGCTACAATAAAAGTAGCAGTTGTAATAGGTATCAACGTTGGATACTTGATATCATAATCTTCAATTCCACAATACCATTCCAGATAGACTATGCAGTAAAATGCAATCGATAAGCTAACAAGCAACAAGGCACCGCCAAACAGAAACCAACTGTAGAGACAAAAATAATACCCTTCTATTATCCTCTTTTACATCCTCTGCAGCCTAATAGTAAATAATCTTTTTTGACACATCTGAAATGTGACATAGGCTCATATCGTTGCTGGCTTACCATACCAATGGCAGTGATCCCATTTTTGACAGTGCATGTATCTGACAAAGGTTCTGTAAGTTTACCTTTGAATACAGGTGATTTGAATTTTGAGTCCTGTCCCATAACACAGGGCCTACCAGCCAGGTAGGACTCGGCCCTGCTACTACAGAAAGGAAGCATCTGAACTTACTGCATCAGAATTTCTACGTCTATCCTTAGAAAGATGTTATTTGCAATTTTGCTCCAGACTGTGTGCAGCATACCTTGGGTCTAGACAATATAAACTACTTATAAAGGCACTTCAGATACCTGAAGCTGACTAGAAATTCAGTGATTGTTAAGCAAATATATACACAAAAATCAAGTAGTTTAAAAAAAAAGTGCTAATTGACAGCACTTAACAAATCAGGTATCTTAAGAGTTTTCATTAATAGACTAAATGTCTATTTCTAAGAAGAATATCAACTGGGGAAGGGGCAGAGGCACCCACAGGTACTCAGCCCCAGCTTGCAGGAGGTCTAGATCTGATAGGAGGCGGGCAGGTAGAGATGAGAGTGAGACACGTGAGAGGATGAAAAAGGAAGACTCTAAACACACACACACACACACACACACACACTCACACACACACACTTTCATAAACTAACCGACAAAAAAGGACGTCTTCTTTAAACATACAGGAAAGCGAGCGGCTTTCTGGTTGTTTCTGAAGTTCTGAGTGTGACAGTAATAAAGATTTCAACAGATGCCATCAACTCCTCCAAGTTACGCAGGGTTTCTTGAGATACTGAATATCAATTTGGAAGGAGTTAATTCATATTGCCTCTCGTAAAAGATTTCTAAATGAAACCCTCCCGTTCCTAGAATATCTCCAGTCCTCCCCCAAGGGACAATGGCTTTTTGCTCCTTCCAACTCCACACGAGACCTGGCTCAGTGTGTGTGAGAAAAAGCTCATCAGCCCCTTCCTTCCAGCCCCTGCGGGTCATGGGAGGAGGCCAGATTTGGAGAATCAGAGCAATGAACCCTTTTTCGAGAAAGCAGAAGGCAGCCTGCACGGACTGTCTCTGGGTAGCGCTCTCCCGCCACAGCTGCCCCAACTCCCCGCTGCTTACCGAGGCCTCAGCAAGAATGCAACACTACTCTACTCAAAATCCTCAGCCTTCGGCCATGCGTTTCTGTCTCTTTTCCTCTAAGATGACACTTCTTTGAGGACAGGCCTATGACTCTCACTTTCTTTTCATGCCCCCCAGTCCTGGTCTGGAGGCTGAGTCCAGGCTCTGTCACATACCACTGGTGGGCTACTGGGTACCACTACTCCTGTGGGCGCCCCCAAACACCTTACAGTGTAGTGAGCTATTCCTTACCTCACCATCTCCTTTAACTACTAAGAATACTTAGTATTCTCATATACAAGGATACATAGGACACAAATGGATAAATCCTCTCATCTCTCCTGAAACCTCAAAAAGGCCTACCTCCTGAGGCTGGGCTGGACTGGGTGCCCCTTCTAGGTGCACTCACAGCATCCCGCACATACCCTCGTACACGCAAACAGTACGCACCACATGACTTACTCATCTATCACAGCCTAAAATGAGCTGGTGGAGGGTGAGAAACGTGCCTTGTTCATCACTGTCACCATAACTGGATACATCTTAGGCTCTCCTGAGATATTTCATGAACGAAGCAGCAGGTGCTACTGATGGTGTGTGAAACGACCATCCCTTCTTTTCCCAGCCCAAGTTCTAGACCAATTGAAAGACACAAAGAAACCAAACTGATCCCTCCTCCCAATGCTCGTGTACTTGATCTTCTTAAAGACCTTCAGTCATTCTCTCTGCATGGTTTACAAGTGGATTAGGTCCTTCTTAAGTTCACTACTGTCCTCATCCTACAAAACATCTGTGCTGAAAAAGCCCACTGAAATAATTTCCAGCCTCACCCACTCTGCGGTACGTGCCCAGAAAACACACTCTCTTTTTCAACTCTGCATCACCAGCACCTCCAACACCATGCCCGGCAGAAAGTAGGTGCCTACTAAGCATTTGAAGAATTCGGCTCACAAAACGTGAAAGATAAAACACGTATGTTTAACTTACGAAGCAATAAAGTTTTCTTACCTGCTGGTGTGAAAGTTTTCTTTAACGGTTTGAAAGAAATCGACATAATAGGTCACAGCAATGGATGCCAAAATCCAGAATCCAGAATGGATATTAAGTCTTGGAAGAGGTTTCTCCTTTTTCTCAACAGGTGTAGAGGTTTCTGCAAATAATGGAGAGTTCAACTTATGAAGTAACCATTAACTTCACAGGAAGAATTATACCTTTTTTTTGGCCACGCCGTGCCACTTACAGGATCTTAGTTCCCCAACCAGGGGCTGAACCTGCTCCCTCGGCAGTGAAAGTGCAGAGTCCTAACTACTGGACTGCCAGGGAATTCCCCACCCCCTTTTTTTTTAAATTACACCTGTTTTAAGTCAAATAAAATAATTTCCTAGAGCTTTCTAAGAACCACATTCTCTCCCATTATAGTATCAATTTCTTCTGTAAAACCACCAAAATAGGTTTATATTTTTAGAAATAATTAATAGGAGCCTGCCATAAAACCTGTCCAATATAGTCAACTTTTTTGCCGCTAAATGAGTTTTGCAACCAAATTTATTTATACAGTCTTTTGGAAAGAATAATGCCATCTGGTAGTATAGGAATTTTAATGCTACGCTTCACATATAGTCTAGGAAAGTGATTAGTCCTGTTAATTAAGAAAAATGCAAGTGGCAAACATAAGAACACAAAATGGACTTGATTTTCCAAAAACACTACTTACAAGTACATATTTTAATTTTTTAAACAAACACAACCTTTTGGGGCAGCTCAAAAGTGGAAAGGGCACACTGGAGGTCCAGTCCCAACATGGTACTGTCTTAGACAGGTGATGGACAAGCCAAATTCCTGCCATTTGGGACCCAATCTGAAAGAATGGGTCAAATGGGGTCTAACAAGTTCCTCATGTGACTGACATGCCCTCTCTCTCAGTTCATGTGAGAACCACTAGTATGTAGCCAAGGTTCCCGAACTTTTAGCTGACCATCAGAATTCCTGGGAAGCTTATTCGTAATACAAATTCTGCGAGACACCCTCGAAATTTATAAACCAGCATGCCTGCGCATGTTTTCTGTGTTTACTTTTTAAAAGTAATAAACACACAAGATTTACAACATACAGGACAAAAAGATCTAAGGTGAAATCTCTCTCTTTATCCTTAACCCCAGTTCCCCAGCCCCAAAGCAGCTACCAGTAATAACATCTACTGAATTCTTGCATATTCTATGCATCTACAGGTGAACACACACCGCATGTTATCTGGTTTGAACACAAATGGTGGCATACCATACGTTGTTCTGAGCCTCCCTTTGAAAAGCATCCACACTGGTACATAAAAGTCTGCCTGCTATGTCATGTATAAACAGCCAAGTGTATTTAACCAGCTCCCTGCTGACGGACAATTAGATGTTTCCAGTCGTTCGCTACTACAAGCAAAGCTGAGATGAAAGACTTTGCACACACGCCCTTGTGTACTGCTACGAGTACGCTCCTTTGTTAGGTTCTTAGACATACAATCTGTGGATATTTTTTATTTTAATGGATATTGCCAAACAGGTGTTAAACCAGCTCTCCTGGGAATCCTGAAGACCAAGATGCGCTGGGCTACCTGATCTCTAAGGGTCTTTTACGACAGTAAATACCCGACTTGCAAAACTACTTGGTAAGCCTTGAAAAAACGAAACCCGGTCCCTCCTGACTGGGTAGGGCTGCGAGAGGCCCGCGGGGCCGGCCGTGTCCGGCGCCTCGCCTCCGGGAACCTCGGCGCGACTCGGAGCGCGCCAGGCGGGGGGGTGCCTCACCCGGCCCGGCGTAGCCCTCGCGGTCCAGCTGGACCGCCGCGTCCCGCGGGAACAGGTATCTCCGCCGGAGTCGCTCCCGAGCCTGTAGAGCGTCCATCTTAGCACCGCCCAGAAACTGGGCGGTAGTGACGTCAAGCCTACCGGAACTTCCGGCATCGGTTGCCGGCGGAGGGAGGGATTTCCTTTTGTAAAGGAGGGAGACTGTTGTCTTCGTGGTTTTGTTCGTGAGAACGTACGGAGGGTTTGGTTTTCCTATCTCAGTGCTCAAATCCGCAAACATGATTTGAATTTCAAAATATTTATCCTTCCCCACTTAAAGATATCCAGTTTGTTCCGAACTATGGAAGCCCAGAAGGGTCAAGCTCACCGATGCCGGCGAATGCGCGCGGGCGGGTGTGCGAGGTCCTTCCGGGGTATTTCGTAGCTTTTGTGCTCTGCGACCTGAATCCTGTGGCTCCTGTATGCCCAAAGCATCTCAGCCCCCAGCTTCTTTCCTCCTCCTTCTCAGGAGTCGCCCAGCTAGACTTGAAAGAGTCAGAGGCCACCCAGGAGGAGGAAAGGACCGCTGGGCCGGGCCCGGAAACCTGCGGTGGAGTCTGGGCCTGGCGCTGACCGCTCGGGTGGGCTCAGGCAAGAAATAAACCTTTCTGGGCCTGTTTCCTCTTCTGTACAACGGGGATTATACCTGCCTCATGGATTTGTTCTGGGGTTTTAAATGTGAAGCACCCGTATGTGGTTCGTGTTAGCCCCCTTCTTACGGCCCCCAGCCAGAAACGTGAAAGCTAAATTTGTACTTTCCCAGAAATCCGTCAGTTCCCATCACTCACGCTCATAAACTGAAAAAGACTGTGTCACTAATTCACAAGTTTTCCTCCATCAGTAATCCTGTTTGCTACTCTCCTGCCTCCTTCCTACCGTGTCATATGTTGAGAAATTTTGTTCTTAACCCTTCAAACTTTTGCTGAGCACCTACTGTCTGCTAGGAACTGGTAGGCACCATGCGAGGCAATGGAGATAAGATGGATAAGACATGACGTTGCCCTTGAGGAGCTCCAGGGCCAAAAATGACCACAGAGACCTAGTACAGTAGAAAGCACTATTTATAAATGTATGGAAGCGTTTCATTAATTCAGTCAACAAACATTTTCTGAGCAGCTACATCTGCTAAAATGCTGAGGACAGGGGCAAGTTAGAATCTAGTGGTGGAGATTTCCATCCAATGCCATAACAGAGATACTGCATATGGGGTTATGGGAGCACCGAATAAAGGGCAGCCCTTCATTCTGCTGTGGTACGTGGGGACCAGGGAGAGTGGCTTGAGGTAGGTTGAATACAGGGATGGATAGTCCAGAAAGCCACCCAGGAAGTAAAATCTGAATTAGTAGGCACTCTTTAATATCTCTATGTGTTGTGAGTGTTTCCAGAAGAAATGCAATAAATATTCAAGAAAAGAATGTCAAGTTTCTACAGGTTTATTTCTATCATTTCTTCAGCCCTTGTAGCAAACCCTTTGGAGCAAAGGATTTAACAACTGGTTGCATCATATGGCCTTTCTACACAATACCTCCTTTTTCCCGTTTTGTTTTTTTCTTTTTCTTTTCAGACTCCTAAAGAACCAGGGTTTATCTCTTCAAAGCCACCTGGGGTCTTTGCCCTCCCTTCTCCTTTTGCTTGTACAGGGTTAGAAGCCTTGTTAACAGGAAGTGAATTCCTCTTATCAAATACAGTCTTCTGTTGATTGTCTCCTTGTAAAAAGGTCAGTGCTGGGTCTCCCTTGTAATTGAATATTCCCGAGAGCATCGCAACCATTCCAGGGTTTCCATATGTACAATGTTCGGGTCAGATCAGTTTCCCCTTTGGTGGTTTCAGGGCCTTTGTATTTGGATCCAAATGCCTTCCAGCTTTTTGTTCCCCCCTGATATTTTAAATGCACTTCTTGCAGACCATATTGATGATACTTAAAAGCAGGTTGGAAAAAAGCCGGCATTTAATGACCACATCTTCATTGCTAGGGCCCATTAAATAAGTTCTTCAATGTGTGTACTATGCACCGAAATGATAGATGTATGATATCAGATTGCTACCAACCAAGAAATTTCATTTTGACTGTGGATTACTTTTGGGGAAAAAATTAATTTGGCTGTGACCTTTGCTGGCCTTCCCTTAACAATGTGGTTAAATCCAAGGTGTTCATAGACTATTGAATCCTGGCTCCATCACTCTGGATTCCTTGGGCAAGTTATTTCATTGTCCTAAGTATCAGTTTCCTCATCTGTGACACACTGGGTTCCAGAGTGAAGATAAGTGTATACCAATTGTTTAGGCTAGTGCCTCACACGTTCAAGCAGTGGTAGTTATTAACTGGCCTTGCCAGGCTTTCTGGATTTGGTTCCTGCTTACCTCCTCATCAGTTATTCCCTTCTCCTTGGGCTCGTTACTCTTTGTTGCAATTTTCCTTCTGCTTGTGCACTCCCAGTTGACGGGGGGGCTACAACCATGTCATAGCTGCTCCCCAATTGCCTTGCAAACACCTGGCACATAGCAGGTGATAAAAGAAATTTTTACATATTGAGATATAGGGAAATCATTCTGGCTTCTACATGAGTTAACTAGAATTTTATGCTAACTAAAATAGCCTGTTTGTGGCCTATCAAACCTACTTTGTACATCTGTCTTATTTTTTTTAATTAAATTATTTATTTATTTATTTTTGGCTGCGTTGGGTCTTCGTTGCTGCGCACGGGCATTCTTTAGTTGCAGCAAGCAGGGGCTACTCTTCGTTGTGGTGTGTGGGCTTGTCATTGTGGTGGCTTCTCTTGTTGCGGAGCAGAGGCTCTAGGTGCAAGGGCTTCAGTAGTTGTGGCACGTGTGCTCAGTAGTTGTGGCTCGTTGGCCCTAGAGCGCAGGCTCAGTAGCTGTGGCGCACAGGCTTAGTTGCTCTGCGGCGTGTGGAATCTTCCTGGACCAGGGCTTGAACCCGTGTCCCCTGCATTGGCAGGCAGATTCTTAACCACTGCGCCACCAGGGAAGCCCTGTACATCTGCTTTAATTATTAAAGAAAAGGGCACATTGACCAGATGTAAAGAATGTCCATTTTAAAAATAAAGATTAAATGCCCCTCTTCCCGGGACACCAATGCTGGTCCTCCTTTGATGATAAGACTCCCTTCCCAGGTGCCAAGGCCATTACTGTATGTGTTGTGGTCTACAAGAGACCCACTGGTAGGGGTTTCAGGATCTACAAAACAGCTCGCAGGATATGGCTGAGAATATTATCTATAGCCCTTGAGGAGGAACTAAATGTCCTCAATAAAGCATGTCTTCCGGGGAGCAGTTCAGTGTTCAGCCTCTCAATACCGGCCAGGATGCCCAAGATAGGTCATCAACAACTTCAAGAAGCGTTTATTCAGCATGTATTGGTATGTGGTGCTAGGTTCCGTTCAGATCAAAGAGAACAATCTAGACATGGCCCTTTCCTAGCCATACCTTTCAACACACACAGAATGATAATGATCCCCGTCAGTGCTATGGGCCTCTTTGGTTTACAAAGACCTTTCAGCAACTCAGTGAATTAGGTAGGGAAGGTGTGAAAATTATTTTCATTTTAGAGGTGAAGGAACCTCAGAGAGGTTAAGTGTCTTGCCCAAGGTCACACAGCTCATAAGGGTCAAAGTTCCATTTCAGAGCAGGAATCGCACACTCAAAGGGGTAAATGAAGAAGGTTCAATGAAAGGATTCTTTAACAAGCTAGGGGCAGGGCTAAGGGAACTGACAGTGGACTAGGAAGCAACCCTGAGTGTTATGGATTGAACTGTGTCCCTCAAAGATGCTTTGTTGAAGCCCTAGCCGCCAGTACCTCAGAATGTGACCTTATTTGGAAATAGGGTCATTGCAGATGTAATTAGCAAAGATGAGATTATCCTGGAGAAGGGTGGGCTTAATCCAAAGTGACTGTTGTCCTTATATGAAGAAGAGAGACACAGAGAGGCAAGGGGACAATGCCCTGTGACCAGGAAGGCAGAGACTGAAGTGCTGCATACACTGTGAGCCGAGGAGGGCAGAGGAGCTCGGAGGAGCGCCAGGATCGACAACCAGCGACCAGAAGCCAGGAGGAGGGAAGAATGGATTCTCCTCCACAGGCTTCAGAGGGAGCTCCACCCTGCCATCACTTTAATTTTGAACTTCTAGCCTCCAGAACTGTGGGAGAATGCATTTCTATTGTTTTAAAAAATAAATAAATAAAGTGAGTCACATGAATTCTCTGGTTTCCTGGTGCATCTAAAAGTTATGTTTACACTATGCTGTAGTCTATTAAGTGTGCAATAGCATTATGTCTAAAAAAAGCAATGCTATACCTGAATTTTAAAATGCAAGACAAAAAATTACAATAGTAACATGAAAGATCACAATAACAAATATAATAATAATGAAAAAGTTTGAACTATGGCAAGAATTACCAAAATGTGACACAGAGACACAAGGTGAGCAAATGCTCTTGGGAGAATGGCACTGATAGACTTGCCTGATGCAGGGTTGCCACAAACCTTCAATTTGTAAAAAATGCAAGTGTTTGCAAATTACAATAAAACAAGGTTTGAGTGTGATTGAACTACCTGTTTGGCAGTTTAATTGTAATTGCTGAGTGAATACCTAGTTTCCCAGAGTGTAAAGGTCTCTGCCAAGACTCACAGCTAGTGAAGTGGAGCTGGGATTTGAACCCACAGCGGTTTAGGCTCCCAGCCTAAGCACTGAGCTGCCGTGCTAATGACTCAGAGCTTCTCAGAACAGAAACTGTGGAAAAGTCAGAGTGCCCGGAGGGCTCATTCTTGCCGAATGCTGGCTCCCTGGTGCCAGACTCCCTTATCCTGTTAGAAACCCAGAAGGGAACATGTGGTGACCTGGTTGCCCCTTTCCTACCCAACCCATGGCAGGCATTGCTAACAGAAAACAGCATTTCTTCCCCTTCCTAAGAGAGGGATAAGGGCTCAAAATCCTCAAGAACACCAGAAAACCAAGAAATCCTCAAGAACACCAGAAAACCCCCAATTAACTGGAGTTGATAGGTCAGATACAGTCTATTAGCTGTTATTAGCTTGAGGGCTTGGGACATGCCAGACAACAGTACAGAATGCTAGCTGGGGACTGCTTTTATATCAGTTAAGAATCTTCCCTAAAAGACTCACTTCACTCATCTAGATGAACTGAAAATCACTAAAGTAAATATGCAAACATACATATATTAAACAGAATCCATAAGGAGACCCCCCTGCCAACCTTAGGAAAATCAAGGTGCTTCAGTTTTGTATTGGTGGGCAAATCCTGATCACAGAGGGTCAGCTGGGCTCTGTGACCTCCCCTTGGGCATCACCTCCACCAGCACGGCCACAACTCCTGAGGAACCTGCAGGCCCTCAGGTTAAGAAAACTGAACAAGGAGGGGAAAACACCAGCCTGGCATTGGAGAAGGGGGTGGGGGAGGGATAAATTAGGAGATTGGGATTAACATATACACTCTACTAGATATAAAATAGATAACCAACAAGGACCTACTGTATAGCACAGGGAACTATACTCAATACTTTCTAATAACCTGTATATAACCTATATATACAGGTTATTAACATATATATACATATAAAACTGAATCACTGTGCTGTAACCTGAAACTAACACGATATTGTAAATCAACTTAAAAAAAAAAAAAAAAGACTGGCAACGGAGAGCAGAACTGGCTGCAAGGGAAGGGCGGCCACACCATGAAACCCAGCATCAGGCTGGATGAAACTGGAAGATGGATATTAGGGACCTACATGCAGTACCTGCCACCACGACAATGCTTTGGAACCACCGTCTCTCCTTCTAGACCCACTATTCTCAAACATCCTCATACAGTAGAGCACCACTTTTGGGGGATATCATGAAATATGGATAAATTAAGCAAAAAATAACCAAGTGCTATAAAAGTTTATGCCAGGTTTCACGGAATCTAAACTAGAATCAAGTGGTGACAAGGGCCAAGAAGCTTAAGAAATTTTATGCAGGGACACCTTAAAATTGAGAAAATTCTATTACCTTAAACTTTTTCTAAAACTGAGAGATTGCCGTTTCAATTTTAGCTGTAAAATACCTCTCTGTTCAGGATAAAATTGGTTGGAGCAGGACTATCCTATTACATTACTATTAGTATCCCGATGTAAACTTGATGCCAGATCCCAAGAGCAACGCTGTTCAAACTACCCAGTAGGACTGAGTCTTTACCTACCTTTGATCTACAATGGAGAAATCTAATATATGGACCACCACAGGCCGCCAACAGAAGTTGGCCTGAGGTCACCAGGAAGGCACAGCAGCAAAGGTCGTATTTCAGCAGCTCACAATACTGGCTCTGTGGCCAAACAATGGCCTGACCTTCCCAGCGATGTCTGACCTTTCAACTCTGACAAACACATGTATTTACTCAGCAATTACAATTTAAGCTACTAAAAGGGCAGTTTAATCACTTATATCAAAGGGAATAAATTAAAGCTTCCCTGGATCCCAGAAGAAAAAAGCTACATTAGCCTTTCACCTCTAAAACAAAGAAACTTCTCTTTCACCAGGGCATACAGTGGTTTCTCTGAAATCCTCATTGTCTGTAACCAAGACAGACAGAAGGAAGGTTCAGCCCCAAATTGCAAGTTAAAAAATCTCAGATCTAAAAGGACAGTCGTAGAGTATCTAAGTAGTTGTCATTTTTTAAGCTGAGGGAAATTGCTATTCTGATTTATTTTTAACATCATTCGAGACTGAAATCTGAAAACTTGGAGATGACATTTTCCAGTTTTATAATCTAGTGGTAACCCCCAGGGATCATACTTGACAGCACTAAATTTAACAGCTATTTAGAGGAGCTAGATACAGAGATAGAAATTTGAGAAATATTCAATTTCAGCGCATTTTGGGGCAAAATAAACACATATCCCCTCACACACTGAGGGTGGCAATGTAAACTGGGAAAAGCACCCTGGAAAACAGTTTGGCTGTATCTATTACAGCTGAAATCCACCTGATGATTCAGCAATTCCACTCCAAGGCAGGCACGCAGCAGAAATGAGAAAGTGTATGCACCAGTATACGTGTAGATGTTGATTTCATTAGACATTCAGCTGCCCTCCCCCGCCCCCGCCCCACAGGAAAAGCTGAACATCTCATTGACAGTAGAATGGAGAAATACTGTACAGCAATAAAGACAGCATAAGCTCCTGTTACAAAGCAACATGGATGAATCTCATGGAATCTTTTTTTTTTTTTAATAAATTTATTTATTTATTGGCCGTGTAGGGTCTTCCTTGCTGTGCGCGGGCTTTCTCTAGTTGCGGTGAGT
This sequence comes from Hyperoodon ampullatus, assembly GCF_949752795.1. Classification (NCBI taxonomy): domain Eukaryota; kingdom Metazoa; phylum Chordata; class Mammalia; order Artiodactyla; family Ziphiidae; genus Hyperoodon; species Hyperoodon ampullatus. Next base: position 162,566,313 of record NC_136914.1, on the reverse strand, counting down.
GGGGGCCACTCTTCGTTGTGGTGCACGGGCTTCTCATTGTGGTGGCTTGCCTTGTGCACAGCACGGGCTCTAGGTGCGCGGGCGTCAGCAGTTGTGGCGCGCGGGTTCAGTAGCTGTGGCTCGCAGGCTCTTGAGCACAGGCTCAGTAGTTGTGGCGCATGGCCTTAGTTGCTCTGCGGCAGGTGGGGTCTTCCCGGGCCAGGGCTCGAACCCGTGTCCCCTGCATTGGCAGGCGGATTCTTAACCACTGTGCCACCAGGGAAGTCCTCTCATGGAATCTTAAGTGAAAGAAGCCAGACACCAAAGGGTACATGCCCTATGATTCCATTTACATAAAATTCAAAACCAGGCTAAATCAATCCATGCTGACAGAAGTAAGGATATGCTTACCCTTCGGCTAAAGAGTCTATTTCTTTGATTTGGGTAGTAACGGCATTTAAGTGTGTGCACTCTGTGAAATGCTTTGAGCTGTCCATGCAAGTTTTTATGTTTCTGTATGTAAAGACTTCAATAGAAAGCTTTTATCAAAAATATAAGTTTGTGTGACAGTCTTATGGTTGTATCTGTATCTTGAAAAATGATGATATATAACTGAAAACTAGAGTATTACTTCAGAATTAGAGTGGATTTCTACATTAAAACATGCTGCCTTACTGCTCGGTTTGGCCACTGTGGTTCTTTTTTGCTTTAACAGCCCAGTCACTTGGAAAGCCATGTGCTGGAAAAAAGCAAGGTATCTAGAGGATGTGGCCTCTCCCTGGGGCCAGTGCCTCAGACAATCCATGGTAGACAGTGCAGTCTGGGCAGACTTCACACACTGGAAGACGAAATATTATCAGATACTTACTATGTGCCGGACACCTCATGTACAATATTTTAATTTCACTCTGTCTACCCTAGGAAGGCAGTATAATAGACAAAACCCCTGAGGTTCAGGGAGGCTACATAACCTGCCCTTGGCTAATAAGATGAAGTCAGATTCAATGTCAAGTCTCATTCTGGCACATGGAGCCCTGTTTAGCGTTTACCGCCTCCCACTGCCTCCCTTGTGGGTGGGAATGAGAGTCAGGGTGAAAGTAGGTGATGTTGCCGAAATTCGGCCTCTGTTCACCAGTGACAAATAGAAACGCAGCCACAGTTTTGGGTGAAGTAGAAAAGAATAGCTTTATTGCTTTGCCAGGCAAAGGGGGCCACGGCAGGCTAACACCCTCAAAACTGTGTGTTCCCCACTGGAGGGTGTAGTGAGGGGTCTAACAGTGTTCAAGGAGCAGGACGTGATCAGCTCATGACGTTCTTCTGATCGGTTGGTGGTGAAGTAATCAGGAATCAGCATCATCAACCTTCAGGTTCCAACGGGTTTGGGGTCTACGTGGCTTGTGGGCAGCATACAGTTCATTTCTTCTACCTGGTGAGGGTTTTAGTCTACAAAACAGCTCAAAGGACATGGCTCAGAATATTATCTACAGTCCTTGAGGAAGAACTTGACTTTGTTTAAAGGTCCTTGACTTTGTTTAATGGCTAAAGTATGATTATTTTGTCCTGCCTGTGTTCCTTTCTTTCTGCATTTTCTCACTTCTCTGATTAAATTTATTCTTTGACTAAAGTTTTTCTAAGACAAAAGGCAGGCGGAGGACGTGGGTGGGGACCTCTTCCGGGAAGGCCACACAGGGTCCTCCTTACAGTGAGGTGGCAGGGGTAAGAGAAAGATGACCCGAGCCCGCAAGGAGTTAGTAAATACCTGTCACTCAATCCAGAGGGCCAGTAATAACCTAACGGCCTCCATCCCCACCCTAGGCGGAATGACTCCCTCTCCCGCTGGGTGTACCTTACAGCTGGTTCATCCGCAGGACTTCTTACTGTGCTTGCCTTGAGGTTGTCTGTTTCCCTCTCCCTGAAGACAGGACAGAGACTGGCCCAGGGTGGGCACTCTGGAATTACCTCATTAGTCCCTGTGACTTAGAATAATTTTAACAACAAGAGGGCTTAGAGCAGAACTGCAGGCTCTTAGGGTACTGGAAGATTCAGGTCCAAACATGTTTTTGAGGAAAGGCAAAAATCAGTGCACACGACTTCCCAACAGAATCTCCTTAATTGTGAAATCCCACTGCATGCTTATGATCAGTGATTCCTCTTCCGAACCTGAGAGGGGCGAGGTTCTCACGTGTACCAACTCTTCTGCCAAAATCCAGCTTACTTGAGAGAGAGTGAGGATTAACTACACAACCCACCTCCTGCCCATGTGTCATTTAGGAATCAACATAAAGTTAACACTGCTGTACCTAGGAAATGAGAAATACAATACACTCTCCTTGGCTAAGGAGAAAAGAAACTTAGAAGGCCTATTCTAGCCATCTTGAAAGCTTAATTAGAAGAAGGGATAAAGGCTGAATGTACGCTGAGTTCCAGTAACCACAAAGAACTGGTAAGTACGTATAAAATGCCTTTTCTCCTATCTGAGCATAATTGATCTCTAATTTCCTTCCACAAGGAAGGAGTTATAATATTAAGAGTGCTATGGTGTCATGGTTCTATATCCAGGTAAAAGTCAACAATATACGATTATCTACTTTATGCTGGAGTCCAGTTTCATCACCGAGACAGGGCAGGGGGCACCACACACACACACACACAAAACAAAAAAACACCTAGGAGGATCAGTTTTCAGTGGCGGAATAAAGAACTACACATGTTTTCACCAATGGAGGTGAACTGAATAAAACTACTGATTCCTTAAAACTTTCCTTATTCAACTGCAAAAGTGCTATCTAAAAGAAAACAATCTGGGCTTCCCTGGTGGCGCAGTGGTTGAGAATCTGCCTGCTAATGCAGGGGACACGGGTTCGAGCCCTGGTCTGGGAAGATCCCACATGCCACGGAGCAACTAGGCCCGTGAGCCACAGCTACTGAGCCTGCGCGTCTGGAGCCTGTGCTCCGCAACAGGAGAGGCCGCGATAGTGAGAGGCCCGCGCACCGCGATGAAGAGTGGCCCCCGCTTGCCACAACTAGAGAGAAAGCCCTCGCACAGAAACGAAGACCCAACACAGCAAAAAAATAAATAAATTACTAAACTCCTACCCCCCAAAAAAAAAATAAAAAAATAAAAAAAATAAAAGAAAACAATCTATACCAAAGATTGCTTCTTCTTTTTTCTCCCCAAGTCCTAGAAATCTATTTCAGAAAAGAGAGGAAATTCAGGCTGCTTTGATACTGGGTTGGCCAACAAGTCTGTTCAGGTTTTTTTGTAAGATGTTATGGATAGACCCGAACGAACTGTTTGGCCAAATTGTTTTAATAGGACCTGGTCAGCTCAAGGTTTAACCCTGAAAGAAAAATGACATGTTTAGAAGGATAATACAATAACTTTTAAAGGATATTCATAACAATTTTCAGACCTGTTACAATGCGATTAACCTTGACTTTTATTAGTTTATTCTTATAACCACCCTGTGAGGTGGGTTTAAATAGAGAACTAGGAACAGGGTCTTTGAAAGCCTCTTTTTTCTTACTTCACACCCAGGTAACAAACCACTCGTACCTGCCCGGAGCAAGATTAACCTGGGGAAACTTGAGTGGTTTTGCAATTTTTAAATTCTCTCCACCTAAATGCCCCCTGCCTTCAGCTGCTTGACTATTTAGACTTCTGCATCAGCACAAGTCTGGCTGTCACAGCCAATCAGAAGAAACGGCAGCCCTGGGTTCACTCCTGCTTGGCCTCCCTTTCACTGTTCTGAGCCTCAGTTTCCTCATCAGACTGCAAAATGCCTTGTGTGTCTGACATAAAGAAGGATCCCAGCTGGCAACACATCTTAATCTTTTGGCGGGCAGAATACAGCCCATCTTCTCCCAAATCCTATTTGTAAACAGCATCACAGAAAATGGCCAGTGCATACAGCTGACAAATACCAGGAACGCCAGAAAGGATGTTATCAAAAAAAAAAATTTTTTTTAAGTGTGTCAAAATGCATGCCTGGCAGGTTTGGGGAAACCCAAGTGCCAGACCCATCAGACCAGCATAGGGACAGGCGGAACATGGTAGAATTCAATCTTATACTCAACTTAGACAAAATGAAGCTGTAAAGCCCCAAACAAATGTCATTAGATTGGTTCCAAAGTCCCCAGAGTTCCAATATCATCTGTGTTTGAGCTCAAGTCAGGCAGGCAATTGCCAAAACCAAAGGGTGGTCTCTGTGCTAAGACCTTGGGAAGGATCTGTAGATTGTGCTTTGCAGCCAGAGCCATGGGACAACTACAGGCATGGAGAGACGTTCCTGCCACCAACTGCAGTTTCCAACGAAGAGACCTGCCCATGACACTGACCATCAGAATCGCCATTTGCTGGCCTTGCTTCATCCTCGTAGAGCTCAAGGGAGCTGAGGGGCTACGTCCTCCGGCCCAACGTTCTGCTAGCATTCTGGAACAGCCTTAAACGCATGACAGTAAAACTGACGGAAAAATAAAAATCAACACAAATCCTGAAATACTGTGGTGCTTGTAGTACCCACAGGGAGTAGTGCTGTAGCCCCACCCCCATTCCCAGAGGACGACGGTCCTTGCTTCTGCTTCCTGGAGTGCTGGGACAGGGACGTCCTGGACTGGACTCAGGGCTCTGCTTTGTCCCTCTATGTGTTCTGGGTCAAGCTTCACTTTCCCACTTTTCTCCCCCCTTTGCTTCCAAAATGTCTAAAGCCTCTTGTCGCTCAGAAACTGTTCCTGCTGACAGTAGTGATGGCAACCACTGAATGGGTGTCTCTGGGCTTAGGTATGGTGTTGTGAGCTTTATACAAATTAGTCCCTTCACTCACAACCCAAGAGGGACCTTTACTGTTCCACTGTCCAGATGAAAAGAGTGAGGTTCAGAGCAGTTAACTACGAAGGGACCAAGCCAGGGCCTGACTCCAGGCCTGATTCTAAAGCCCGGGTCCTCACTGCTCCTGACACAGTGCCACTGAATCCCGCCATGAATCCCAGCAGCACATCCCCAAATCAGAACAGAACACAGTGCAAGTGCAGGAGGAAAGCTGGCTCATCTGGAACTCAGAGGCTCACAGCATATCTCTGTCTGCCCTGCTGCCCACCCCCGCCACTCCTATTAATGCCCCCCTCCAATCCTTTTAACACTTGTTCCATGCCCCATTCTTGCTTTCACCTGTAGTAAGAGGTATTAACGATGATAGTTAACACTGGTTAAAGGGGTGATTCTTACCACACACACCAGCTGTGAAGGAACTTGTGGGCAAAACCTACTCAAATATCAAAGAGTGGCCTGGCTCTCCTCCTGCATAATAAACTAGGATTTAGAGGACCAGTTCTGAAAGCATGCCAATCCAACTGGAGCACCGAATAATGGGTTCAGTTTCAAACGAGCTGGTTCTCTATACCTGGTCACAGGCCACACCCCAAAATCTAGTCACCAACAAATCTGCCATCTGTGGCCGAAGATGGACTGGGCCAGAGTGGATGGGCCAAACTGTTAAAGAGAAATCCCTTCTAAAGAGCAGAACTTCTGGCTGGGCAAGTACTATGACACACAAAAGACTGTTTCGACTATTCCTGGATGAAATACTACAATTCACATGTACACTAAACCACGCAAAAAACTAACCCACAAAACCCTCTAATTGAAAATGTGTAGAAGTGATTTAGTTAAAACAACTGCTTTCCGGCTTCCCTGGTGGCGCAGTGGTTGAGAATCCGCCTGCCGATGCAGGGGACACGGGTTCGTGCCCCGGTCCGGCAAGATCCCACGTGCCGTGGAGCAGCTGGGCCGTGAGCCGTGGCCGCTGAGCCTGTGCGTCCGGAGCCTGTGCTCCGCAACGGGAGAGGCCACAACAGTGAGAGGCCCATGTACTGCAAAAAAACAAACAAACAAAAACAAAACAAAAAAAAACAACTGCTTTCTAGTCTGACCGAGTTATTTTTTGACCTGTCACATTTAAAAATATTTTCACTACCACAAATTTAGAACTTGGGACAAGAATATATTTTATTTTTTCATATAAGTTCTACCAAAATATATTTTTTTCTTAACTTAAAAATACAGCTTTGGAAAGCAAAATTTGAGTTGTTATAATCATTACATGTTTTACAAACAGTTGTGAAAGAAGAAGATCAACGAAATGGATTCGATTTTTAAATATAAAAATGTTCATTTTAAAAGCTTGACCTTGTCCTTTAATAACTTCAAGGTGGGGTTCTTGCTGATTTTCTTGTTAAAGATGACCAGGAGTTCCTCTTCAGACTTGTGAGGTTCAATTGTCACTGCATAATACTGAGCTAAAACCTTCACAAAGAAAAACAACTGTCAAATGGGTGTATTTGTCCTGAAAATTGACCTACAATGTTCTTTCTCTGACCCACAATAAGGCCGACAGGGACAAATGAAAGAACTCAGGTACTGGTTACACAAGGGTGTCCTGCTCGTGACAATTCATGCAGCTGTACACGTGTGAGCACTTGGCTGCATGTTTCAGACACTGATAAAAAGTTACAATGAGAAAAAAACAATGTTCTGCAATAATCAAAAGATAGCAACATATCCAGAGCAGTAATTTTCATATTTCATGTGGGCACTGTTCTGGCTGAGGACGTGTGGATGGGGTTTGGCTCCATCCCTTCCCCACAAGCCCTGAGGGGCTAAAAGGAGCAACTTGAAAGTCACTGAGACACACACATACACACTACAGTATTTCAGATTTAGAAAAACAGAACAAAACTATACATTTTAAAATAAAGACTGATTCTCCCCAGCTTATATATACCTGGTTCATACTTCATACCTTTTTCCTTAGCTTTTTGATTGTTATTTCGTTGTCTGGGGCCTGTTTCAGAACTGCTTTAATAGTTCCCTTCCAGTTGAATTTACCTACAATATAGAGAATTATATGTAAAACACTGTATTTTGTTGTACTACCAAAAGGGTTAAGAAACCATTTCTGCACCATCTATTTGCTGCTATTCAGGAATGAAGAAGCCCAGGGGCTTCCCTCGTGGCGCAGTGGTTAAGAGTCCGCCTGCTGATGCAGGGGACACGGGTTCGTGCCCCGGTCCGGGAAGATCCCACATGCCGCGGAGTGGCTAGGCCCGTGAGCCATGGCCGCTGAGCCTGAGCTCCGCGGCGGGAGGGGCCACAGCAGTGAGAGGCCCACGTACTGCAAAAAAAAAAAAAAAAAAAAAAAAAGAAGCCCAGAACAGACAGGATGCCACAGTACCGTGCTGCAGACACCCGACCCGTCCAATCACAGTGGCCGAGAAGCACTGACTACCACCCACATAACTCATTCTTAGAGTGAGCAGGTTAACTAAGTATCATTAAGTACCACCATCCTATAAATTCCTATAAAAAGATAGGACTTGTATCTAATGAACTTAAGATTTACTAAGGATCCACTAAGATCAAGGGGCTTTCTAAGCACAGTAAGCAAAGCAAAGATGAGCAAAAGGGGCTGAACCTTGAACCAGAGAGGACAGCCACAAATAATTACTGTCAGCAGGTTAGGACTAATCTAGGGAACTTCTGCTTCTGGGAAGATGAAGACATGTAGGCTGAAGATACATAATGCTAATAAAAGAAATCAAAGATTTAAATACACAGAAAGACATGCTATGTTCATGGCGTAGAAGACTCAACACAGTAAAGTGATCAATTCTCCCCAGACTGATATACAGGTATAATGCAATTCCTATATAAATCACAGCAAGATTTTTTGCAGACATAGAAAAGATTATTCTAAATCTTCTAATTTTGAAAAAGAATAAAGCGAGAGGAATAAGCCTACCCAATTTCAAAACTTTGGATATAACTACTCTAGTCAAGAATGTGTGGTGGAGGGACGGATAAACAAACCAATGAAACAGAACCCAGAACAGAACTACACAAATATGCCCAACGAATATTTGACAAAGGTGCAAAAGCACTTTACTGAGGGAAAAGACAGCCTTTTCAACAAATGGTGTGGACCAACTGGACATTGATGAGCAAAGAAATGAACTTTGAACCAAGTTTCATACCTCATAAAAATTAATTCAAAATGGATCATGGACTTGGGTGTAAAAAATCTAAAACTGTAAGACATTTCGGAAAAAACAGAAAAAAAGTCTTTGGGATTTAGGGCTGGCAAAGAGAGTTCTTAGATGACATCAGAAGTATCATCTCTTAAAGGAAAAACTGACAAATGAGGCTTCATCAAAATCAAAAACTTTTGCTCTACAAAAAGATACTGTTAAGAGGATAAAAAGACAAGCTACAGACTGAAAAAAAACTTGAAAACCACATATCTCACAAAGGACTAGTATTTAGAATATATAAAGAACTCTCAAATCTCAACAGTTAAAAAAAAATCAAACAATCCAATTAGAAAATGGACAAAGAACAAGAACAGACAATTTAATGAAGAGATAGACAAATGGGAAATAAGTACATGAAAAGATATTCAACGTCATTAGGGATATACTAATTAAAACCACTATGAGCTATTACTACATACCCATTAAAATGGCTAAAATAAAAAACAGTAACACCAAATGTTGGCCAGGGTGTGGGGAAACTGGACCCCTCACACATTGCTGGTGGGAATATTAAATGGTACAGACACTCTTGAGAAAGCTGCCAGTTTCTTAAAAAACTAAACATGCAACTACCGTACTAGACAGCCATTGCACTCCTGAACATTTATTCCAGAAAACATGACACATGTCCACAGGAAAACCTGTACATGAACTTTATTCATAATAACCCTGAACTGGAAATAACCTAGATGTCTGTCAACAGATGAATGGATAACCAAATTGTGGTACATTCACACCAGGCCACTGCTCACAATGAAGAGGAATGGATTACTGAGATGTGCAGCAACCTGGATGAATCTCCTGAGAATAACGCTGAGTGAAAAGAGCCAATCTCAAAAGGTTACATACTAAATGATGCCATTTATGTCACATTCTGAAATTATAAAATTATAGAAATGGAGAGGTAAACGGAGAGGTAAATGGAGGTAAGCGGACAGTGTTGACCTCTGGGGTAAAGGAGGGGGTGGGGCGAGAGGAAAGTGGGTGTGGCTATAAGAGGGCAGCAGGAGGGTCCTCGTGGGGACGGGAATGTTTGTCTCTTGACTGTACGAGGTCAACAGCCCAGTGGAGTTTTGTCCTACAGCTGTGTGAGGTATCAGCCTCAGAGGAAATGGGGTAAAGGCTACAGAAGGATCCGTAAGTCTGTATTATTTCTTACAACTGCACGTGAATCTACAATTATCTCAAAACTAAAAATTTAACTTAAAAAAAAAAAGAGAAGCTTCACATAATCAAAGTTACAAGCTAAGAAATCTAACCCAACTTGGGCAGTTACTGAAGTTCTGTGAATAAAGTCTTGATTCCCATCGAGTCCCCGGGCCTGTTCTTAACTGGCAGGACCCTAGGGAGTGCTCTAGGCCTGAGCAGTGGGAACAGCTTTGCGGAGGGGGCAGCATTTAAGAGGAACCTTGGAGCTGACAAGTGCACACTCTCGCTGAGGGACGGGGTGGCCGTGGGGCTCCGAGCGCGGGGACAGCAGGGACAGACCCAGAGATGGGAGGAGGAACAGCCAAGCCCAGCTGGACCTCAGGATACTTCTAGGGGAGGATGAGAGGCAGGGACAAGGAAGCAGGGAGAGCGAACAGGGCCTCAGAACCAGGGTTTATTTTAAGCTCCAAAGATAACACATGCTTCCAATCCAGACAGCTTTACATTCCATCCTCAAAGCTGGACAGACCCTGTAAGACCAACTCACACAGCTCTCGCTCATTACTTAGCAGTCACACCCTAGAGAACGGATTTTGCTTCAAGTTCTTCCACGTGCCTCCGGAGGGCATGACCATCAGGCGGGCCCAGCTCTCCTCCTCCTCCCCCAGCCTAAAGAGGGCAGAGCTTCCAAATGATGGCAGCCATACCTTTTGCAGAAGCCTCACGGTTTTCCGGTTCTCCGTCCTCAGAATGTCCCGGGAGCTTAATCTTTTTCTTCTTAGACTCTGCTTCAACTAAGGAATTAGAAAGATTTAAAAAAATATTTCACAGTTATACTAGCGGCTACCATTTAATGAGAGGCCTACATGGCCAGGCCCCTCAGATCCATCACCCTGCTCATTCCCCAAGCACCCCAGCCCCATGGGGTTTCTCCTCCAAGGCAGATGACAAAATGGGCAGTTGCGAGGTGATGGCACCTGCCCAGACTAAGCCCAGGACGGTCTAATCCCAAACCTCATGCTCTTTGCCTTACATGGCTCAAAATGCAAGGTCTAACAGATTTTAGACATCCCAAAATCACAGCTTAAGAAGTATTTAACAGGGGCTTCCCTGGTGGCGCAGTGGTTGAGAGTCCACCTGCCGATGCAGGGGACACGGGTTCGTGCCCCGGTCCGGGAGGATCCCACATGCTGCGGAGCAGCTGGGCCCGTGAGCCATGGCCGCTGAGCCTGCACGTCCGGAGCCTGTGCTCCGCAACGGGAGAGGCCACAACAGTGAGAGGCCCGCGTACAGCAGAAAAAAAAAAAGTATTTAACAAACCCTGGGGGGCTTCCCTGGTGGCACAGTGATTAAGAATCCACCTGCCGGACTTCCAGGGAAGATGGCGGAAGAGTAAGACGCGGAGATCACCTTCCTCCCCACAGATACACCAGGAATACATCTACACGTGGAACAACTCCTACAGAACACCTACTGAATGCTGGCAGAAGACCTCAGACCTCCCAAAAGGCAAGAAACTCCCCACGTACCTGGGAGGGCAAAAGAAAAAAGAATAAACAGAGGCAAAAGGATAGGGACGGGACCTGCACCAGTGGGAGGGAGCCGTGAAGGAGGAAAGGTTTCCATACAGTAGGAAGCCCCTTCGTGGGCGGAGACTGCGGGTGGCGGAGCGGGAAAGCTTTGGAGTCCCGGAGGAGAGAACAGCAACAGGGATGCGGAGGGCAAAGCGGTGAGATTCCCGCACAGAGGATCGGTGCCCTCAGGCACACACCAGCCCGAGAGGGTTGTCTGCTCGGCCGCCGGGGCGGGCGGGGCTGGGAGCTGAGGCTCGGGCTTCAGTCGGAGCGCAGGGAGAGGACTGGGGTTGACGGCGTGAACACAGCCTGCAGGGGGTTAGTGTGCCACGGCTAGCCGGGAGGGAGTCCGGGGAAAAAGTCTGGACCTGCCGAAGAGGCAAGAGACTTTTTCTTCCATCTTTTGTTTCCTGGTGCGCGAGGAGAGGGGATTAAGAGCGCTGCTTAAAGGAGCTCCAGAGACGGGCGCGAGCTGCGGCTAAAGGCACGGACCCCAGAGACGGGCGTGGGACACCGGGGCTGCTGCTGCCGCCACCAAGAGGCCTGTGTGCGAGCGCAGGTCACTGTCCACGCTCCCCTTCCGGGGAGCCTGTGCAGCCCGCCACTGCCAGGGTCCCGGGATCCAGGGACGGCTTCCCCGGGAGAGCGCACGGTGCGCCTCGGGCTGGTGCAACATCACGCCGGCCTCTGCCGGCTCGCCCCGCACTCTGTACCCCTCCCCCCCCCGGCCTGAGTGAGCCAGAGTCCCTGAAGCGGCTGCTCCTTTAACCCCGTCCTGTCTGAGCGAAGTACAGATGCCCTCCGGCAACCTACACGCAGAGGCGGGGCCAAATCCAAAGCTGAGACCCAGGAGCTGTGAGAACAAAGAAGAGAAAAGGAAATCTCTCCCAGCAGCCTCAGAAGCAGCGGATTAAAGCTTCACAATCAACTTGATGTATCCTGCATCTGTGGAATACATGAATAGACAACGAATCATCCCAAATTGAGAAGGTGGACTTTGAGAGCAAGATTTATGATTTTTTCCCCTTTTCCTCTTTTTGTGAGTGTGTATGTATATGCTTCTGTGTGAGATTTTGTCTGTACAGCTTTGCTACCAACATTTGTCCTAGGGTTCTAGCCATCCGTTTTTTTTTCTTAATAATTATTTTTTATTTTAATAACTTTATTTTATTTTATTACTTTATTTTATTTTACTTTATCTTCTTTCTTTCTTTCCTTCCTTCCCTCCTTTAGACAACGAATCATCCCAAATTGAGGAGGTGGACTTTGAGAGCCAAGATTTATGATTTTTTCCACCTTTCCTCTTTTTGTGAGTGTATATGTGTATGCTTCTGTGTGAGATTTTGTCTGTATAACTTTGCTTCCACCATTTGTCCCAGGGTTCTATCCGTCCCTTTTTTTTCTTAATAATTATTTTTTATTTTAATAACTATTATATTTTATCATACTTTATTTTACTTTATCTTCTTTCTTTTTTCCTTCCTTCCCTCCTTCCTTCTTTCTTTCTTTTCTTTCTTCCTTCCTCCCTTCCTTCCTTCCTTCTAATTCTTTCTTTCTACTTTTTCTCCTTTTTATTCTGAGCCGTGTGGATGAAAGGCTCTTGGTGCTGCAGCCAGGAGTCAGTGCTGTGCCTCTGAGGTAGGAGAGCCAACTTCAGGACACTGGTCCACAAGAGACCTCCCAGCTCCAAATAATACCAAACGGCGAAAATCTCCCAGAGATCTCCATCTCAACACCAGCACCCAGCTTCATTCAACGACCAGCAAGCTACAGTGCTGGACACCATATGCCGAACAACTAGCAAGACAGGAACACAACCCCACCCATTAGCAGAGAGGCTGCCTAAAATCATAATAAGTCCACAGACACCCCAAAACACACCACGAGACATGGACCTGCCCACCAGAAAGACAAGATCCAGCCACATCCATCAGAACACAGGCACTAGGGCTTCACTGGTGGCGCAGAGATTGAGAGTCCGCCTGCCGATGCAGAGGACACGGGTTCGTGCCCTGGTCCGGGAAGATCCCACATGCCACGGAGCGGCTGAGCCCGTGAGCCATGGCTGTTGAGCCTGCACGTCCGGAGCCTGTGCTCCGCAACGGGAGAGACCACAACAGTGAGAGGCCCGCGTACCGCAAAAAAAAAAAAAAAAAAAAAAGAACACAGGCACTAGTCCCCTCCACCAGGAAGCCTACACAACCCACTGAAACAAGCTTAGCCACTGAGGACAGACACCAAAAACAACAGGAACTACGAACCTGCAGCCTGAGAAAAGGAGACCCCAAACACAGTAAGATAAGCAAAATGAGAAGACAGAAAAACACACAGCAGGTGAAGGAGCAAGATAAAAACCCACCAGACCTAACAAATGAAGAGGAAATAGGCAGTCTACCTGAAAAAGAATTCAGAATAATGATAGTAAAGATGATCCAAAAATCTTGGAAACAAAATAGACAAAACACAAGAAACATTTAACAAGGACCTAGAAGAACTAAAGATGAAACAAGCAATGATGAACAACACAATAAATTAAATTAAAAATACTCTAGATGGGATCAGTAGCAGAATAACTGAGGCAGAAGAATGCATAAGTGACCTGGAAGATAAAATAGTGGAAATAACTACTGCAGAGCAGAATAAAGAAAAAAGAATGAAAAGAACTCAAGACAGTCTCAGAGACCTCTGGGACAACATTAAATGTACCAACATTCAAATTATAGGAGTTCCAGAAGAAGAAGAGAAAAAGAAAGGGACTGAGAAAACATTTGAAGAGATTATAGTTGAAAACTTCCCTAATATGGGAAAGGAAACAGTTAATCAAGTCCAGGAGGCACAGAAAGTCCCATACAGAATAAATCCAAGGAGAAATACGCCAAGACACATATTAATCAAACTGTCAAAAATTAAATACAAAGAAAACATATTAAAAGCAGCAAGGGAAAAACAACAAATAACACACAAGGGAATCCTCATAAGGTTAACAGCTGATCTTTCAGCAGAAACTCTGCAAGCCAGAAGGGAGTGGCAGGACATATTTAAAGTGATGAAGAAGAAAAACCTGCAACCAAGATTACTCTACCCAGCAAGGATCTCATTCAGATTTGATGGAGAAATTAAAACCTTTACAGACAAGCAAAAGCTGAGAGAGTTCAGCACCACCAAACCAGCTTAACAACAAATGCTAAAGGAACTTGTCTAGGCAAGAAACACAACAGAAGGAAAAGACCTACAATAACGAACCCAAAACAATTAAGAAAATGGTTATAGGAACATACATATCAATAATTACCTTAAATGTAAATGGACTAAATGCTCCCACCAAAAGATACAGATTGGTTGAATGGATACAAAAACAAGACCCATATATATGCTGTATACAAGAGACCCACTTCAGACCTACAGACACATACAGACTGAAGGTACGGGGATGGAAAAAGATATTCCATGCAAATGGAAATCAAAAGAAATCTGGAGTAGCAATTCTCATATCAGACAAAATAGACTTTAAAATAAAGCCTTTAAAATAAAGACTATTAGAAGAGACAAAGAAGGACACTACATAATGATCAAGGGATCAATCCAAGAAGAAGATATAACAATTGTAAATATTTATGTACTCAACATAGGAGCACCTCAATACATAAGGCAAATACTAACAGCCATAAAAGGGGAAATCGACAGTAACACAATCATAGTAGGGGACTTTAACACCCCACTTTCACCAATGGACAGATCATCCAAAATGAAAATAAATAAGGAAACACAAGCTTTAAATGATACATTAAACAAGATGGACTTAATTGATATTTATAGGACATTCCATCCAAAAACAACAGAGTACACATTTTTCTCAAGTGCTCATGGAACATTCTCCAGGATAGATCATATCTTGGGTCACAAATCAAGTCTTGGTAAATTTAAGAAAATTGAAATTGTATCAACTATCTTTTGCGACCACAACACTATGAGACTAGATATCAATTACAGGAAAATATCTGTAAAAAATACAAACACATGGAGGCTAAACAATACACTACTTAATAACGAAGTGATCACTGAAGAAATCAAAGACGAAATTAAAAAATACCTAGAAACAAATGACAGTGGAGACACAACGACCCAAAACCTATGGGATGCAGCAAAAGCACTTCTAAGAGGGAAGTTTATAGCAATACAATCCCACCTTAAGAAACAGGAAACATCTCGAGTAAATAACCTGACCCTGCACCTAAAGCAATTAGAGAAAGAAGAACAAAAAACCCCAAAGTTAGCAGAAGGAAAAAAATCATAAAGATCAGATCAGAAATAAATGAAAAAGAAATGAAGGAAACGATAGTAAAGATGAATAAAACTAAAAGCTGGTTCCTTGAGAAGATAAACAAAACTGATAAACCATTAGCCAGACTCATCAAGAAAAAAAGGGAGAAGACTCAAATCAATAGAATTAGAAATGAAAAAGGAGAAGTAACGACTGACACTGCAGAAATACAAAAGATCATGAGAGATTACTACAAGCAACTCTATGCCAATAAAATGGACAACCTGGAAGAAATGGACAAATTCTTAGAAATGCACAACCTGCCAAGACTGAATCAGGAAGAAATAGAAAATACGAACAGACTGATCACAAGCACTGAAATTGAAACTGTGATTAAAAATCTTCCAACAAACAAAAGCCCAGGACCAGATGGCTTCAGAGGCAAATTCTATCAAACATTGAGAGAAGAGCTAACACCTATCCTTCTCAAACTCTTCCAAAATATAGCAGAGGGAGGAACACTCCCAAACTCATTCTACGAGGCCACCATCACCTTGATACCAAAACCAGGCAAGGATGTCACAAAGAAAGAAAACAATAGGCCAATATCACTGATGAACATAGATGCAAAAATCCTCAACAAAATACTAGCAAACAGAATCCAACAGCACATTAAAAGGATCATACACCATGATCAAGTGGGGTTTATTCCAGGAATGCAAGGATTCTTCAATATACGCAAATCAATCAACATGATACACCATATTAACAAATTGAAGGAGAAAAACCATATGATCATCTTAATAGATGCAGAAAAAGCTTTCGACGAAATTCAGCACCCATTTATGATAAAAACCCTGCAGAAAGT
Organism: Hyperoodon ampullatus; assembly: GCF_949752795.1. NCBI lineage: Eukaryota > Metazoa > Chordata > Mammalia > Artiodactyla > Ziphiidae > Hyperoodon > Hyperoodon ampullatus. The sequence goes on along the minus strand of NC_136914.1, from coordinate 162,550,397 downwards.
AGGCATAGAGGGAACTTTCCTCAACATAATAAAGGCCATATATGACAAACCCACAGCCAGCATCGTCCTCAATGGTGAAAAACTGAAAGCATTTCCACTAAGATCAGGAACAAGACAAGGTTGCCCACTCTCACCACTCTTATTCAACACAGTTTTGGAAGTTTTAGCCACAGCAATCAGAGAAGAAAAGGAAATAAAAGGAATCCAAATCGGAAAAGAAGAAGTAAAGCTGTCACTGTTTGCAGATGACATGATACTATACATAGAGAATCCTAAAGATGCTATCAGAAAACTACTAGAGCTAATCAATGAATTTGGTAAAGTAGCAGGATATAAAATTAATGCACAGAAATCTCTGGCATTCCTATACACTAATGCTGAAAAATCTGAAAGTGAAATCAAGAAAACACTCCCATTTACCATTGCAACAAAAAGAATAAAATATCTAGGAATAAACCTACCTAAGGAGACAAAAGACCTGTATGTAGAAAATTATAAGACACTGATGAAAGAAATTAAAGATGATACAAATAGATGGAGAGATATATCACGTTCTTGGATTGGCAGAATCAACATTTTGAAAATGACTCTACTACCCAAAGCAATCTACAGGTTGAATGCAATCCCTATCAAACTACCACTGGCATTTTTCACAGAACTAGAACAAAAAATTTCACAATTTGTATGGAAACACAAAAGACCCCAAATAGCCAAAGCAATCTTGAGAACGAAAAACGGAGCTGGAGGAATCAGGCTCCCTGACTTCAGACTATACCACAAAGCTACAGTAATCAAGACAGTATGGTACTGGCACAAAAACAGAAAGATAGATCAATGAAACAGGATAGAAAGCCCAGAGATAAACCCACGCACATATGGTCACCTTATCTTTGATAAAGGAGGCAGGAATGTACAGTGGAGAAAGGACAGCCTCTTCAATAAGTGGTGCTGGGAAAACTGGAGAGGGACATGTAAAAGTATGAGATTAGATCACTCCCTAACACCATACACAAAAATAAGCTCAAAATGGATTAAAGACCTAAATGTAAGGCCAGAAACTATCAAACTCTTAGAGGAAAACATAGGTAGAACACTCTATGACATAAATCACAGCAAGATCCTTTTGGACCCACCTCCTAGAGAAATGGAAATAAAAACAAAGATAAACAAATGGGACCTAATGAAACTTCAAAGCTTTTGCACAGCAAAGGAAACCATAAACAAGACCAAAAGACAACCCTCAGAATGGGAGAAAATATTTGCAAATGAAGCAACTGACAAAGGATTAATCTCCAAAATTTATAAACAGCTCATGCAGCTCAATAGCAAAAAAACAAACAACCCAATCCAAAAATGGGCAGAAGACTTAAATAGGCATTTCTCCAAAGAAGATATACAGACTGCCAACAAACACATGAAAGAATGCTCAACATCATTAATCATTAGAGAAATGCAAATCAAAACTACAATGAGATATCATCTCACACCAGTCAGAATGGCCATCATCAAGAAATCTAGAAACAATAAATGCTGGAGAGGGTGTGGAGAAAAGGGAACACTCTTGCACTGCTGGTGGGAATGTGAATTGGTACAGCCACTATGGAGAACAGTATGGAGGTTCCTTAAAAAACTAAAAATAGAACTACCATATGACCCAGCAATCCCACTACTGGGCATATACCCTGAGAAAACCATAATTCAAAAAGAGACATGTACCAAAATGTTCATTGCAGCTCTATTCACAATAGCCCGGAGCTGGAAACAACCTAAGTGTCCATCATCGGATGAATGGATAAAGAAGATATGGCACATATATACAATGGAATATTACTCAGCCATAAAAAGAAACGAAACTGAGCTATTTGTAATGAGGTGGATAGACCTAGAGTCTGTCATACAGAGTGAAGTAAGTCAGAAAGAGAAAGACAAATACCGTATGCTAACACATATATATGGAATTAAAAAAAAAAAAAATGTCATGAAGAACCTAGGGGTAAAACGGGAATAAAGACACAGACCTACTTGAGAATGGACTTGAGGATATGGGGAAGGGGAAGGGTAAGCTGTGACAAAGGGAAAGAGAGGCATGGACATATATACACTACCAAACGTAAGGTAGATAGATAGTGGGAAGCAGCCGCAGAGCACAGGGAGATCAGCTCGGTGCTTTGTGACCGCCTGGAGGGGTGGGATGGGGAGGGTGGGAGGGAGGGAGATGCATGAGGGAGGGGATGTGGGAGCAGATGTATATGTATGACTGATTCACTTTGTTATAAAGCAGAAACTAATTAAAAAATAAATAAATAAATAAATAAATAAATAAATAAATAAATAAATAAATAAACTACAATGAGATATCATCTCACACCAGTCAGAATGGCCATCATCAAAAAATCTACAAACAGTAAATGCTGGAGAGGGTGTGGAAAAAAGGGAACACTCTTGCACTGCTGGTGGGAATGTGAATTGGTAAAGCCACTATGGAGAACAGTATGGAGGTTCCTTAAAAAACTACAAATAGAACTACCATATGACCCAGCAATCCCACTACTGGGCATATACCCTGAGAAAACCATAATTCAAAAAGAGACATGTACCAAAATGTTCATTGCAGCTCTATTTACAATAGCCTGGAGATGGAAACAACCTAAGTGTCCATCATCGGATGAATGGATAAACAAGATGTGGCACATATATACAATGGAATATTACTCAGCCATAAAAAGAAACGAAATTGAGCTATGTGTAATGAGGTGGATAGACCTAGAGTCTGTCATACAGAGTGAAGTAAGTCAGAAAGACAAATACCGTATGCTAACACATATATATGGAATTTAAGAAAAAAAATGTCATGAAGAAGCTAGGGGTAAAACAGGAATAAAGACACAGACCTACTTGAGAATGGACTTGAGGATATGGGGAGGGGGAAGGGTAAGCTGTGACAAAGTGAGAGAGAGGCATGGACATATATACACTACCAAACGTACAGTAGATAGCTAGTAGGAAGCAGCCGCATAGCACAGGGAGATCAGATCGGTGGTTTGTGACCTCCTGGAGGGGTGGGATAGGGAGGGTGGGAGGGAGGGAGATGCAAGAGGGAAGGTATATGGGAACAGATGTATAACTGATTCACTTTGTTATAAAGCAGACACTAACACACCATTGTGAAGCAATTGTACTCCAATAAAGTTGTTAAAAAAAAAAAAAGAATCCGCTTGCCAAAGCAGGGGACACGGGTTCGAGCCCTGGTCCGGGAAGATCCCACATGCCGTGGAGCAACTAAGCCCGTGCGCCACAACTACTGAGCCTGCGCTCTAGAGTCTGTGAGCCACAGCTGCTGAAGCCCGAGCACCTAGAGCCCGTGCTCCGCAACAAGAGAAGCCACCGCAATGAGAAGCTCGTGCACCACAATGAAGAGGAGCCCCCGCTCGCCGCAACTAGAGAAAGCTGTCACGCCGCAAGGAAGACCCAACACAGCCAAAGATAAACAAAAAATAAATAAATAAATTTATAAAAACAAAACAAAACAAAACAAAAAACAAACCCTGGAGCATAAGCTAGCCACAAACCTTCCGAATGCTTCTGCTTTCTTTTCCCTAGACTGTTTTTTGTCTCTCCTTCCCGCTCCGCGCCTCCATCCACCGCCCCGTCCTGGGTGCACTCAGCCTTGCTCCTCTTCCTGTGGCTCTTCTTCCCTGCAGAGCCGGTGGCCTCGAAGACGGCCTCGCCTGCAGCCTCCTGCTCGGCCTCCTGTCCTGCTTTGCGCTTCTTAGGCTTCTGACTCTTTGAATTCTCTTGGTGGTTTTCTAATTTTAGTTCTTTCTTTTCCTTGTTTCTCTTCTTCTGCCGTTCTTCCTTCCTTTCTCTCTTATTCTTCTTCATCTCTGCTGGCTCTTCCATGCTGTCATTTGCTTTGGAGGACGCGACCTTGGCGTTGTTCTCTGCACATGGTTTGACCGCTTGCTCCAGCGGCTGCTGATCTTGCCCCTTACTGACTGGTTCCTTATTATTAAGCAAAACCAAGAAACACATAAATACTCATTCCAGACACATATCATCTCACGTATCTACTGAATAAATTCTTCTAAGGAAATTGTTATTACTTATCATTTTACAACTGTGACCCCCCCCAAAAAAATAGTTAACATGTGGCAGTAAATAAACAAAAATGGAAAAAACTACCCCAGTCCACATTCCTCTCTGCACTTAACATTTTCATTCCACTGGAAAAGTGAAGAATCCATATGCCACGTAAAAGCCAGACCTTTCACTCTGGCTCGCTATTTGCCTTTTAGGTAGAAGATGAGCATGTAGGTGTGGCTGAAACCACCAGATTTATGCATCTGCAGACCTGGGTTCAAGTTCCAGCTCTGTTCATTACTAGCCAGGTAACTCAGGGCAAGTTATTTACCTGCTCCAAAACTATTTCCTCATGTGTGAAAAGAAAGCTAGTGATATCTACTTGATACAGTTCATGTACGAATGAAATGAGAAAAGCGATGCTCAGTAAAGCAGCCAGATGTACGGGAAGAGTTTTGTAAACTACTGAGTACTAGACAGAGGTGCTGTTATCATCAGTGTTTAGATTGATGGTTACCCTTAGCGGACAGTCAGGGACACCTAGACAGAGTACAAAGTGGCGAGTAAGGAACCATGGAAATATGAGCTGGAATAAGATAAACTTCCCATTTACTGCACCACCTTATTCAAACCAGCACACAGATTGTTTTTTAAAATGACTTCAGCAAAGCCAGCCCCATTGCCTGCTGTCCTCTGACTATAAATATGCTACAGTCTCTAGGCCTGCCCTTTCTCGAGAGAGGATGTGGAGCAATTCACTGAACTGCTCGGGGAGCCCTGATGCATCTGGAGGGACAGGGCCAAGGTCAGTGCTGGCGGCTGCGGGGCTGCTGCAGGTGTGGTGGACAGTCCGAGGCCAGGGCCCACGTTCCATCTCTGTTAGTTACCGGCCAGGTGACTGGCACAAGTCACCGCAGTCCTCCTCCTTTGAGAGGCGAGGTCACAAGGGGGGAATGCTGCCCCCAAGCTGGACCAAATGAAGGACTGGCTTTCACTGACAAACAAGAAGTCTGCTGAGCTCCCGCCTCAGGCAACCCTTAATGCCCAGCCCCCGGCCCCAAGAGTAGCATTTAGGATATTAATACTAAAGATTAAACTAAATAGTTGGGAGTTTACTCAGCAGCAGTTCAGAGAAGTCAAGTCGCCCATGTACATGCGGGGGAGGCAGGGGATGAGTTCAGAAAGGATCTCAGGAGGAAGCGGGACACCCTGTCCTACAAGCTCCTTCCTAGGGTACGGTGTGTAGCGAGCATGCTCACACCAGGGTCTGAGCGCCGCAGCCCCGAGACTGACCCGTTCAGCTAAGTCTCCAGCTGCTGCCTCGCCTCCACTTCCAAACCAATCCCCCAGCTGCTGGAAGAAGGTGGAGAGAGGGAGGGGAGAGAGCGAGGAAAGGAAGGAGGGAGGGAGATACATATTCACCAGCCCAGCAGCCACTCAATAAATGAGTGAACAAATTCACTCCCCATCTACTTCCTACTTCATTCCAGGCTCTCCTCCAACGTGGTCCCCTCAGGGACGACTTCACCGACTCTCTCCTGACAGAGCACCCTCCTTTACTCTCTGCCCCGTCTCCTGCTTCCCGTTGCTTCCTGGTCCGTATCACCACCTGACACCATAGCATCAACCCTTATACGCAGCTGTCTGTCTCCCCCACTAGAATACAGCTCTGGAGGGCAGGACTTGGGCCTGAGGATGGCTGCGTCCACAGTGACCAGGTGCGATGTATACCAGGGTACAGAGAGTGTTGCAGCTGAGAAGAATACAAAGCCTCCAGCCCAGCAGCTCCGGGGCCTCTGAACTGTTTGCACCACGATCTCTAGGCATGTGCTGGGACATTTACTGCACAAAGGCAATGCAATAACAAGCCTCGTTTTACAGAGCTCAGAGTTTACCACGAGCTGCTTCCTGGTTATTTTATTTAATTCTTAGTATGTTCACAGCTTTAAAAAGGAAAGTGGAAAACACTTTTTTCTTGAACTCTGGAGTTAAACTAAGTAATTTTAAACTTCTGATTATTAGTTAAAATGTAAATAACCTTTAAAAAGCAGGTGCCACATAACTGCCAATTAAATGACTGGTTATAAGGTTTTAAAGGCCTAGTTTGTATGTTTAGAGACAAACGCTAGATACACTGCCAAGAGAAAGTTTCATTTTTATCCCAATTTGTGGCCAAAACTATTCTCTCTACATAAAAAAGCAAATCAATTGCTGACAAAGTGACTAGAATAAAAAACCAGTCAGACCCCGCTGTTTTTTTTGAAACACTAACAATACGTCTCCAGATGGGACTTAAGCTCCAAGTAGGAGCTAAGTGCAACTGAATTAATGACAAAAATGTTTAACAATGTAACCAAGAATGTGCCTACAAGATATCAAAGTAAGACTCTCTGCATGTGTATTCCACATCTGGGACCTCTCTCATCAAACCATTTTGACTGAAGGTGGTTGACTCATTTACTCCAATGACTTCTCCGTCCAGCAGAAGGAAGGAGACCAGCACTTACCAAGTGCCCCCTACCTGCTGGGCATGAGCTGGGATGCCTGTATACCCTCATTTGCCTTCCGTGACCCCTCACCCCACACCTAAAAGAACACCTAGTCACCCTCTCTGTCCTCACCCTGTTTATTTTTCTTGGTGGCACTATCACACCTGAGATATTTTCTGTTTTTTGTTTGGGGCCTGACACACATCAGGTACCCAGTGAGTATTGAGTATAAATACCCACTTTTACTTAAGATAAGGAAACTTAGGCTCAGAGAGGTTAAATAACATGCTCAAGATCAAACGCTTGGCAAACAGCACAGCAGGGATTCAAACTAGGTCAGAAACCCGAAGGTCCTGTTCTTTCTAACACTTCCCGCTGCCTGATTTCTAAGCGGATCAATTCATGTTAGCTGGTATCATTATCAAACATTGGGATTAAATACCTTTCTTGGCACAATAAGGAAATCTCTGCAGTGCACTGTTTATTCCTTCCCATTAATGAAGGCACAGAGAGGCTCTCTGAAAAAGAAGGCTGTCTTGACCTCCAAAAATAAGACATTCCCATTTCATTATTACTAATCATTTTTGCCACACTGCAAGTCTAGAGTGAGATCTGACTTACATTGCTGGAAGCTTCAGAAAAGATATTCCACACCTGCTCCAGGATGGATTCATTATGAACTTTTAAACTGTTCTTCATCCAATTCTGTATGGAAAAAAAAAGAAAAAAACCCACTTATCCCATATTTTGACAGGTATACATAAGCTGTCACCAATAGGCCCATATCCCTTCCATTCAAGGAAATCGTATCAAATACATACCTGAAATTTCGCCCTTTTCCTGGGAACGTTGTCAAAACCACTAATTTGCCCTAAAAGTTCCCTCACTTTGGGGCTGACATTGGGTCTTTTTATTAATTCATTAATTTTCTGCAAAAACGAAGATAAAACAAAAACAATAAACAATTGACAGATGAGTTGCATGAAAGTCAAACTAAAGGGTTCACACTTCATGTATAGATTTTGTATTAATGTCTATGTTTACAAATTCAACATAGTACTGAAAGCCCAGAGCAATTAGGCAAGAAATAAAAAGCCTCCACACTGGAAAGAAAGAAGTAAAATCATCTCTGTTCGCAGATAACATAGTCTTATATGGTGCAAACCCAAAAGATTCCACAAAAGGAATCTTCAGGGCCAATTAACAAGTTCAGCAGTTACAGGATACAAAATCAACACTCAGAAATCAAGTTGCATTTATATACACTAACAGTAAACAAATCGAAAAAGAAATTAAGAAAACAATTCCATTTATAATACCATCAAAACGAATAAAATGCTTAGGAACAAACTTAACCAACCAAGGGGGTGAAAGACATACTGAAAACTACAAAACACTGCTGAGAGAAATTAAAGATATAAACAAATGGAAAGATATCCCATGTCCATGAATTGAAGACAATATTATTAAGATGTCAGTACTACCCAAAGAGAGCTACAGATTCAAATGTAATACCTATCAAAAAATGAAAAAGTTCTGGAGACAGATGGTGGTGATGGTTGCACAACATTGTGAATGTACTTAGTTGTATATACTTGAAAATGGTAAACTATATGTCATGTATAATCTATCACAATTTTTTTTTTTTTTTTGCGATACGTGGGCCTCTCACTGCTGTGGCTTCTCCCGTTGAGGAGCACAGGCTCCGTACGTGCAGGCTCAGTGGCCATGGCTCACGGGCCCAGCCGCTCCGCGGCATGTGGGATCTTCCCAGACCAGGACACGAACCTGTGTCCCTTGCATCGGCAGGTGGACTCTCAACCACTGTGCCACCAGGGAAGCCCTCTATCACAATTTTTAAAAAGTGAAAGAAAAAAATATAAACAAACCAAAAGTGATCAAAAGAATAAGACAAAAATGGATATTCTAGGGACTAGGGAATAAATTTAAGATCAAGACAACAATATTAAAATCTAACAAACAAACATGACATACCAAGAACAGAGATGAAAGATAAATAAGTGATCTAGAGAAAGGGCTTATGGCGATCCCAGTGAAGGCAGAGGAAAAAGGTAATTATTAAAGTTAGGGAGATGGCAATACATAAGAAAGATGGTCATTTATGAGCCAACAAATAAAGACAAATAATGCAGCTAAACAAATATAGTGCAGGAAAGGGTCCCTGCATTAGGGAAGAACTGCAGCTATATTTAAACAGACCAGAAAAAAACCGATACAGGGTACAAAGAGGATAAGGCACCCAGGCAGAAAAACAAATCAAGAAAGCATGAACAAGGAAGAAGTCAGGCTAGCTCAGCACTGGCCAGAGCCGCGTGCTGAACCAGAGGAGAAGCGTACCGGTGACCAAGTTTGGAGGAAAACACTGAGATCCATGCCAGATAGGGTATTTCTCCCTGACCCACTATCCACTCTCCGTGTGTAAGCACAGAGACATTGGGAAGGATGCTCGGTGAACATTAACACTGATGGGATTCCAAAATTCAATCTTTAAAAATGGAGAATTTAAGGATTTAAGGAAAAGAATAGATACCCAAATCCATGTCTGTTGGACAGGTTGCAGCAGGACCTGTGCACTCTCCCAGCAGACCACATTCGGTCTCAGGTGTCTGCTAACGATGCCAGCTAGGGAGCTAGAGAGGACTCAGATGGGGAGCGGACCGGCGCACCAGGACAGAATCCGGAACAAAGTCCTCGGATCTCTAATACAGTGGTATGGCTGCTGAAGCCTGACAGTTTAGAACAAGGGTGGGCAAACCTCTTCTGAAAAGATTTGAGGCTTTGCAGACCATTCAGTTTCTGTCCTAACTACTCAGTGCAGTCCTTGTAGCACTAAAGCAACCACCGACAATGTGTAAACAAATGGGTATGGCTGGGTGCCAATAAAACTTTACAAAGAGGCGGTGGGCCGGATCTGACCTGTGGGCTGTAGTTTGCTGACCTCTGCTCTAGAGGATTTCATTCAAGATGTGATGCCAACAGACACAGAACTCACACACCAGGTACCTCCAGCTCAGGGGCCTAGGAATGTCATCTGGTACTCAGGGACAGCAGACCTAGGGCCCCAAAGTATGGCTGATGGCCGCCAGCCCAAATATCTCAGTTAAGACAAGGGGTCTCACTAGCTTCTCAATCCGCACTGGCAGACTTTGTTAGTCCTTCGTGAACCGATTTTCGCTCCCAGGAGTTTTCTAACTCAGTAAGCTAGTCAACATCAGAAACTTCACATTTAAACTCTGTCATCAAAGAGAATAACTATTTATTTGATTTCCAGGAAAATACAGTTTCCACACAGATGACATTTGTCTTTTCATTCTCCTACCTTCCTTTCTGAATCTTTCCTCCTGCTACTCTACTGTAAATGGTGAATAACATACTGGAAATTATACCTCAGTAAACTAGGGATTTCGTTGCTTTTGCCACTTTTATAATGTATGCTTTCATTTTATTTTAGAAGTAGAAAATTCCTCACATTTATGAAAATGTCTCTGTTTTGCCCGACTCTGATGAGAGACATCACAGCTTAACATAGTTTGAGTTATAAAAGTTGCATCATCACTAGATACAGATACGAATTAGAAAGCTTCCATTCGGTTTTGTAGCCAAGGGAAAGTCAGTGAGAATTTGGAAATATTTTTGCAAGAAATCTGCAAAACGTGTAGATTAAAGACAAAATACACTGCAGTTGCACTGAAAGAGAAATAAAGAGCTCTATCCTAAGACGTGATGTTTCTGGGTCTTGCCTGCATGGATGATACGTTTATTCTTGGTTTCTTAGGTGTCCCAAGAAAGTAGAAGATGTCAGATGAAGCTTCTTGATGAATTAGAAAGATCTTACAGGGCTTCCCTGGTGGCACAGTGGTTGAGAATCCACCTGCCAATGCAGGGGACATGGGTTCGAGCCCTGGTCCGGGAAGATCCCACATGCCGCAAAGCAACTAAGCCCATGCGCCACAACTACTGAGCCCGCGCACCTAGAGCCCATGCTCCGCAACAAGAGAAGCCACCACAATGAGAAGCCTGCACACCGCAATGAAGAGTAGCCCCCGCTCTCCGCAACTAGAAGAAGCCCGCGTGTAGCAACAAAGACCCAATGCAGCCAAAAATAAATAAAAATAAAAATAAAAATAAAAAAATAAAAAAACAAAACAGTTGAAGTCTTTAAAAAAAAAGAGATACAGTCCAAGTAAAATCATAATTAAAAAAAAAAAAAAGACCTTACCTGAATCCATGCCTGCTGTTTAACATCACCTTTGTGGGTTTTACCTTCATACCCTTTGCCACCATACTTCTGATCTTCGCTCATGCATTTCACATGGTTTTTATAGTCGTCACCCCTTAAAGTGAGAAAGTTCCACCATTAGATTGATTCTCAAATTGGAGTCTCCGTCTAAAGCTAGCACGCTGCCCCAGCCTTCTGCCATCCACACTTACATTCACATCTGTGCTCTGCACAGCCATCCCACCTCTTTCACTTACTATACTGGTAACCTCCTAGTCACATCACATTTTCCTTTTTCCCAACTGTTCAAAACCCATCACCAAACTTTCCACCTATTTTTATATACAAATGTCTTAAAATCAAATTGATAGGCAGCATTTTTTTTAGTCATATGTGAATATATACTAAATAAAAAAGAAAAGAATTCTCTGCAACAGGGTGGCTTTATATTAAATTACAAAACCTGTAGGACTTCCTGGTAATATAGCAGGCAATCAATAATCAGTTGTAGACTAAGTTAAAAGGTGGTGTAAAATGGTGGTATCAGGTCACAAAAAAGATCTAGGAGTCTTGGAAAAAAAGGAAACTCGATTCTGTCTCAAACGATCTTTCTGAAGCTCTATGGGGTCCTCAGGGAAACGTTGGGACAAGGTTGAGGGCAAAGTGCCCTAAGGAGAAACCACCCAATTTTCACCTGTTCTATATATCCTTCCTCCTAGGATTAGGTATGAATGAAGACTCTAGCAGTTTCCAAACTTTTTTTTTCTTTTTTTAAATATCACTGCTTTAGAAAGAAATTAAAAGGGACTGTCAGCAAATATCCCCCAAATGCCATAGAGGCCATTAGGGCAGATGCACCAAAAATGACCTTTTTACCTGAACCCCCTGAAGCTGAAGGGAATCCGTATGAGGCTGAGTTTGGCCAACTGCAAATGACCCTCCTGAAGAAAGAGTGGACGAGCAAGATCCATCTGCCTCCTCCCCTCAGTCCTCCCCTTTCCAGAGACCCTCTCAGTGGAAGCACTTGACACACGGCGGGCCAGGAGCTTCACTGCCACCATCACCGCCGATTTTCTAGGGAGGGCCTAGCCTCTTCTCCCAGATAGCTCCTCCACTGTGAATTAATAAATTCATTCTCTGGTCTATAAATCCATTTCTTCACTGTGATCAGCACACCACACCCCTGAAACCCTACTCCACGTGGTCACCTCCCTGGGTCTGGTAACGGTGCCAAGGACACAACAGCAAGTGTCACAGACTGAACAGATTATGACCGAACCCATAATTCCCTTTCCCTGAGTCTTCTCTTTAAATCACCCTTAAAAGGCAAATGGTCTTGTAAGGCACTTTTAATTTTTTTTCTTAATTTCTTTTCTCAGATTTGCCTCTTGCTTATTCTTTTTGGTTTTTTTTACTGCTTTGTGGGACCAGGGGTTCCATAATTGGTCTGGACCTTTACTATGGATCTACCTGAATTCTGTGGAACTTACCAGAAGTCTTTACCACAGTCAATGCAGGAAAGACATTCACAGTTTCTGCAAAGAGCCACATGCTTTTCTACTTGTATTTTCTTCACTGATTCACCACATGCATTGCATGTAAAAAATACCATTTTTAGCTAAATGATTAAATATTTTTTTTTATCCAAGACAGGTGTTAAGTCTTATCCTAAAAAAAAATCAAAAAGGAAAAAAGATAATTATCAGTGTAGTCTGAAACTTCTTTTCCAAATATATGATTCAGACAGCTAGCTTTCCACATGAAAACAACAACACAACAGAATCAAAGTTGATTAGTAATCCACATAAACCTCTACCACCACATAAGTAAAATTATAACCAACAATAATAACATGGCTAACATTTGTTGAGTGCTTACCATGTGCTGGGCTCTATTCTAAGAGCTTTATGCTAATGAATTTATTTAATCCTCACAGCAACCCTATGAGGTAAGAACTATTACTGTTCACAATTTACATGAGGTATTGGGACTCAGAGAGATTAAGTAATTTGTCCAAGGTCACACAGTAGCAGAACCAGGATTTAAGCTTCACAGGCTGTCTCTAGAGATGAAGAGTTTTGGGGGCGTTAAATGAAATATCCTACCTTTCCCAATAACTTAAAAGTGCATACATGCGTTCTCTTTCTTTCTAAAGCCTCTAGGTATGTGCTGCAAATTATTTCAAGTCCCCAAATACAATAAGAACACAGCAAAAGGGGAATTGAGGAAGGTTTAGAAAGTGGAGAAGAGGCCTAAAAATAATTTCTATAAGCACAAAAAGCACTCATATAGGCATAACTATGTACCCACCAGATGTTAAAAATGAGGATGTGCCTCTCAGTTTTAATGGACAGGAGTAGGTGTGGCTGGCTCCCTGTCAGATCAATAAGAAAGAAATGGGACCATATTCAGGTGTCCCAATGCTGGGTGCTGCATTACTGAAGGGTGTTCCCAAACCCAAGTGTCCCGAGCACTGCCCCATGATTAAGTGGGTCCACACCTACACATAACTACCATTTAAAAAGTTCACGGAGATGCTATTGTGCTCAACAAAACACGAATTCACCTAAAAGTGTGACAGAAGTCATAGTAACTTTCCAGGGTTATATAATTTTTTATCACTAGATTCTAAGAGTATTGTCATTTTACATTATAAATAAGTTTCACAGCAAAAATATTGAGAACAATTGTTTAACCCTGCACTTTCTTCCTCATGGTGAAGGTAAGGATCAAGTAAACTGATACAATTTGTTTCATTCGAGAATCCTTCAGCACAAATGAGTGACTCCTGGGTCGTGGAAAATTCTCATGTATGAAATCACTGTCTCTCCTCCACTCCCACGTTCTGAGTCACTGCTGGAGGGGACATACCTAAGCAAGGATCAGGGCTATTCCCATCCATTCAAACCTGAATGGAAATGTACATCCTGGCTGCAACTCCAGGGTTTACAGAGGCCCAGCTGGTCTCTCTTGGGGGTCTCTTGCCCCACGGAGCACTGTCAGATGTCAGTTTGTCTGATGTGCTACACACAAAACGCGGGTCCCTGACCCCAGGACCCCTTCCTCAGCTCACCATCAGGGTTACATGTGGTCAGCTACAGCCTAGCAGAGAATCCAGAGGAAAACAAACCTGACTGTTCTGGGATGCGCACCAACAAAGACCATCTTCTCACCTGATTATGGTAAAGACATGTGAAACAGTCACAAGTCCTGGGGGGCTGGCATCACTTGGACTATGACCTATTCCCCCGAAGCCAGCATTCTGTACCCAGCAGAAGGATGATAAATTACTGGCAGGCAACAGAGCAGCCACCCTGCCTCATAAGAACAAGGCCAGAACAAAAGCCAACACCACACTGTCAAATAAATAGTCTCTAGCGGCACTTTGGTCTAAGAATGCGAGTAAACCATTAATTAATCACCAAGAAATGGACTGTCATTGTACAACACAAGGTAGAAGCAGCTGCGATGAGCCAAATTACCTGCTGGAAAATTTAAAAGTACTTTCATAATGAGATTCAACAATGAAAAAAATACCCCCTCAAACTGAAGCTATGGACTGAAGCTTTCCAACCTTCATTTTTGAGGTCTATTCTGCATCTTAATCAAGGGGGAGAGGAGAGGGGAGGAGGCTTAGGCAAGCTTAGAGATCCAGTTGGGAGGTGCAGGCTGCAGTGGAAGGTCAGGAATTAAAGGCCCAAAGAGGACCGCTGGAGACAAAATTTATCAACTCAAAGAAGCCAGTGATGTTGACAAAAAAGATGCTCGGAATATCTGCGTAAAACATGTTTTACCCCTGGGGATTAACCATACACAGTGTAAACATCAGTTCAGGAGAGGATTAGAATTTGGTCACATGTCCATCAGAAAAATACCCCTCCAAACGTTTTCATTTGGTCTTTTGTGGCATATGTTCACATTCAGAAATTTGTTGCGATTCTTTAAAAGGCAGAATGGGTAGATTGCACAGTAAGCCAGAACTCAGTCTCACGGTGCCTCTGGATTTTTAGAGCCATTACTGCATTTTTAGAGTTGATGAGCAATGGGGGCAGTGTGGCCACCTGCTTGCTAAGGAGATATGGTCTGTAAGGAGCTTACCCCTTTCTTTTATGCAGTAAACACTTGCCTGTGTGCCTGTGTGGGGAGAGGAGGGAGGGGCTACAAAACAGCAAGCTCAAAACCACCCTAACTGCACAGCCTGCCTGGCAAGTCTGAGTGCAGGGCTGACAATTTCAGAAGTGCAAACGCTACAAACTTATAAAAAGACACCCTGTGAAAATTCAGCTCCTCTAATTGAAGATAGCAGTGCATTTCCTGAAACAAAAGACTCAACTCATTCAAACTTCACAAGACTAAATAAATGTGGAAGAAATTTAAATAATTAAACTTTCAAATGATGTTTTTGGTAAATTTGTAACATTTGTAGCTCTGAGGTTAGGAAAGCTAAAAACAGGCTGCATTAAGACTTTTAGGACACCTGTCTACTGGGTTCAGGTGCCATATATGTCATGACCGCCCATTTAAAGGAAACCTAAGTCTTTAGCCTAAAGCCAGGCCACACTGGGCAAGGAGACCACCCTTGTCACAGCAGAGTATGATGGGTATTGGACAGTAGCGATGAGTTGATGGGCAACAGACAGGATCAGTACGGGCCCGGGAACTTGTGAAGCAATCCAGGCACCTCAGTCTCCTTTTATCAAGACGGTGGCCGAGTTCTGTTGACCTGGGCCTGGAGTCAGGGCCAGAGGATCTGAGCTGGAGCCCGCATCTGCCAAGTGAAAACTAAATGACCTTGAGGTACCTAAACTTCGCAGATTCTGTTTATCTGTAAAATGGGTCTATTATCTATCATAGAGAAAGTTAAATAAGATACCAGATGTCAGTGATGGATCCTTGCCCAATGGTAGAATTTCTTGTGATCTATTAATCTGCACATCAGTGACATGGCTCCCAGTCCCCTCCAAACACATGCTTCTTTAAATGTGACCCTCAGTCCATCCATCCATCTTCATAAACTCTCTCTAGTCTCCTATGGCTCCCCACCCCATGGGTGCCCACGCTACTGCTGTGTTCCCTGATGACATGAACTCAGGTTTGTTCTGGGATTGTATTTGGAGTGACTTTTTACCTTCCTCCCAACACATTTTTGTATTGTTTATTAAAAAAAAACAAAACTATTCTTAAAACATTCCTTCACATATACACACACAGACCTAAACCCCATTGCCACCATCACACATGGAAACAGCCCACCTGAGGGGCCAAGCTGTCAACAGCCCCCAGTGAGCTCTGTGGCCTTGAGCACTCAACCCTCAGAACTTAAATTCTCCCATCTGTGAAACAATGCATCTCGTCAACTACGCCAGCCCTGAGCCCCTTGGGGGGTGGTGGGGAGGAGGGAGAATTCCAAGAAACGAAGGGTATGGTGAAAGGGAAGGATCAACAAGTACAAACTGTCCACCATCACACCTAAACCTCTGAATGTGAGGTGATGAGGGTCTGGATGTGCACTCAGGGGGGACCTCTCCCTTGCTCTGCAAAAACTCTAGGAGGCAGGTACACCCATCTCCACTGGACAGGTGAGCCAGCTGAGGCTGGAAGAAGCTGAGCCGTGTCTCTCTGCCTCCCAGTTCCAGTCTCACACCCTCCCCACACACTACATCACCAGCACGGGTTTAAACACTGGTGTAATAACTATCTGTGCAAGTCTACCTGTCAGGCACCGTGCTAGGCACTGGTGGGGAAGGCTGGGGGCGCTCTTTGAATAAGTCCCAGATGGGCCCTCTGCAGGAAAGGCGGCCTTGCACGCACTCACACCCCACCTCAGGCCCCTAATCTCTCCTCAGAGGCAGGGGCTGCAGAAAATCCTGACATTTATTGAGCATCTACTATGTGCCAAGCCCTATCATAGGCGGTTAACACGTTTGGGCTCATGTAATCCTTACAAGAATCCTCTGAGTTAGATTCTATATTATTCCCTTTTGACAGACCAGGCACGAAGTGGTTCAGTAACCTGCAGCAGGTCATACACCCAGTTAGTGGCAAACCTGGATTCACACGCAGCTATTCTGGCCCTAAGTCCCGGGCTCTCAACCACTATGCCCTAAGGCCTCCTCCTTTGGGACCCAGCTCCCCAAGACTCAGAGAAGGCAAGCGCCTCGTCCCCAACATGCCGCAAGCCTTGCAGCCCAGTACAGCGGTGAACAACTATCCTGGCTGCAACCCCCTCTGTGGGTTCCCTGCAGGAGGACCTTTCCATTTTAAAACCCAGAGGGATTGGTCATCCCAAATCCGGGACTCCTTCCACTTCCCCAGAGTACGAATGGGACCTGAATGCATTTCCTCCTTCCATGCGTAGAAGCCAAAGGAGAGACTCTCTAACTGTGGAAACGCAGGCATCGGCCACAGCGCGTCCCCCGCCCCACTCTCTGAGCCCCAGCCTCCTAGGTCGGACCTCTGGGCCACCGCCCCTCACCTCTGAGCCAGCGCCCGCCAACGGTTTCAACCGGCCGCGAGGAGCACGTGGAATCGCCACCGCCCGCCCAGCGGAGCCGCCTCCACCCTCCAGAACTTCCCCTAGCAAAATTCGGTTATGCGCCTTCCGTGCGCCTGCGCGCCGCGGCCACACCTCGTGGCGGAAGTGACGCAACCGGAAGCCGGAGGCGGATCCTGCTGGCTGAGGGGGCGTTGTCTGGGTGGTTCGGCTGCCGGCTGAACCCGGCGAGCGGCGCTGAGGGCGGCTGCGGCGGCAAGAGAAGAGAAGGCGGCGGGGCGGGGAGCGGCCTCCGAGGGGAAGGTGGGCGCCGGGCCAGGAGGCCGGCCTCGCGAGGGCGTGCGGGTCCGGCGCGGTGGGAGCATCCCGGAACCCCGGCCGGGTTCCCGAGGGCCGGGCAGGGCATGGAACCACCGCCGCCCTCGCATCTCCGGGCACCGCGAGGGTCAGTGGAGCTGCCGGGTCAGGCGTGTTAACCCGCGGCCGCGCGGTGCTCTGGCTCAGAGACGAAGACCGGTCCGGGGCCTCGAGCGGGGCCTTCCCCTTCGTGCAGCTCCCTCGGCATGGAAACCCCACCCGCGTCCCCTCCCGGCCTCCTCCGGCTCGTCGCTGCCGGCCGCCCGGGCACCGCCCGCGGGAAGAAGCGGGTCCCTCCCCGCCCCGGCTCGCTGCATCACGCTGTAGTTGATAATAGTGCTTAAGACTACAGAGCTCCTAGCCCCCCCAGCCCCACTGGCGTAAGACCTCTCCGTGCCTCGGTTCCGCGTCTGTAAAACGGGTGTAATAACGGTTCCTACGTGGTGGGGTTCTTGTAGGATTTCATGAGTTGGTGAATGTAAAGCACTCAGAGTGCCTGCGGCTTAATCGCTTGGCTGCTCTTCTCAGCCCTTAAGACAGGTCGCGCACACAGCGGTGGAGACTGTGTGTTGCTTCAATGAGTGAATGAAGGTTGAATGGGGTTTGAACAGAATTGTGAGAAGCATTAGGCCTAGAGTGGGGCTGTAAGGAGGCTTTCATTCTGGAGGTGAGCAGGGTTGGGAATGGAACAGAGGGTGTATGTGAGGGCTGCTATAACAAAATACCGCAGCCTGGTGGGGGCCCTGAACAGTAGACATTTATTTTCTCACAGTTCTGGGAACTAGAAATCCAAGGTCAAGGTGTCAGCAAGATAGTAATCTATACTATCTTGGTATAGATTTGTAGCATTTAGAACAGGAGGATACCTTAGAGATTATCTGACTCAATGGGGGAACCCCTCCACTTTCACAGAGGAAAAAACTGAGGCCCAGAGTCTCCATCCATCCTGAAACCATGTATTGAGCACCTACTGTGTCTAAGGCACTCTTCTAGGTACCAGAGATATGCTGATCAACAAGACAGAAGAATTTTTTTACCTTGTGACAAAGTGAGTTAGCTGCACATATATAGAGAGCCCCGTGCTTCTTGTATCACAACACAAGGCCTGTGTTGCACATGTTCATCCTCATGTGTGCTGTGCTTTAATTTGGTGCTTATCTCTGGGGTCACCTGGACAGTCAGGTATAGGTAGTAGACTGAAGAGGCTACTGACTTATTCTAAGGAAGGCCTTTGAGCTATTGCATGTAACTTGGAGAAGTGGTTAAGCATGTGGACTTTGGAGTCAGATCCCCTGGGTTTAAATCCCAATTCTGTGCCTTATTGATTACCTATTACTTATTAGCTGTGTTTGTCCTCTGTAACTCTGTTCAGGTTATCTATTGCTGTGTGACAGACTATCCCAAAACTTGGTGACTTGAAAACTTTTATTTTATCTCACGGTTTTGTGGGTCAGGAATTCAGGCAGGGCCGTGCTGGGTGGTTCTTCAGCTCCATATGGTATGGACTGGGAGTGGTGATCAGCTGGAAGGGCTGGTGTGGAGCATTCATTGTGGCTTTGCTCCCATATCTGGTACCTGGGAAGGAATGGCTGGAAGGCTGGGCTCAGCTGAGCCCTTCTGCGCCATGTGCTCTCTCCAGCTGGGTGTCTTACAGTCCTGCTGTTGACTCAGGCCTTCCAGAGGCAGTGTCCAAAACATGGAAGGTGGAAGCTGTCGGCTTGTAGGGCTTGGGCCCAGAAATGGGCACAACTTTACACCCTTCCTTTTACCTGTTCTGTTGATTAAGGTAAAGGCTGTTCAGATTCAAGGAGAGGAGACCTAGATCCCACCTCCCCTTGGGAAGAGGGTCGAGAAGTTGTGGACCTCTTTTATCCACCAAATGCCTCATTGTCCTCATCTGTAAAATGAAGCTAATAGTATGTAGTATCTATTTTACAGTTATTCTGAGGATTAAATGAGTTAATATGTGTAAAGAGCTTCAAATACTGCCTGGCATAGAGGAAACATTTGATAAATATTTGTTGTTATTATTGTTACTAAGTACATGATACATTATTATTCATAGCTGTTATTCATAGAACACATAAGAAATACAAGGTGCAAATTCGTTTTCTGGAGTTTTTTATAATCTTATTGGGGAGGCACAGGATTGACATCATGAAGCAATTAGAGAACTATACTAAGTAATATAGAATAGTTACAATTTTTATAGTCAAAGTAAACTGTGGAATGGTTCATAACTTTGCATGTCACTTCTCTATAGCTAGAGAATGTCTAATATAGATTCAGAATATTTGCTGTATTTTAACATTTAAGTCTTTGGAGGAAGGTTCTATGTTGTGTTTTTAATGTCCTTTTTCTCATGGACGTAAGAGCATGGGCTCCAGGGCTTAGGAACCAGGAGGTGAGATGGTGGGAGGTGAGATTTGGAGATTCTAAGTTGAAGGGTCATACGGTTGGAGATGTTCAGCAGAAAGCTGGACATTTGGAACTGGTGGCTGAAGCTGGAGTTTCAAATTTAGGAATTGTCTGCTCTGAACAGGTGAAAGCCAAGAATAGATATGATGGTGACGGGAAAGAGAAGAGGGCCCAGGTGCTGAATCTTAAGGGACATTAACGTGTGGGGGGCCCACAAGGGAAGAAGTGCAGCCTGGAGATGGGACAGATCAGGGACATGGAGAACCGGGAGCCTTCTGGGCAGGAGGAGTTCCACAGTGGAGGTGGGCAGGCTGCACCACCACCTGTTGTGGGAAAGCTTGGGGGGAAGGGACTGAGGGCAGGCCACCGGGGGGGAGTCTGTTTCAGCACAGTGAGAAGGGCAGCAGGTTGTAAGGTGAAAAAAGGAGTGGTGAGAAAGTAGGGTGTGTAGCTTGCTCTTTCAAACGTGTGTGGGGGGGCCTGTGATGATTAGATATACCTGGGGGAAAGGTTTGTTGTCCTGTTTTGTTTTGCTTTGCTTTTTTCAACACGGGGCCATCTTGGCGTGTTTACAGGGACTGGTGAGCCAGTGGAGGACAGAGTGGAGCACTGAAAGGGGTGATGAAGCAGAGTCCTAGAGGGGGAGGAGAAGGGAAGTTAGCTTTGTAAGGAGAAGGCGCACTTCATCCTTTGAGGTGAAGGGATTGGGGGGGTGAGGGGAAAATTTGGAATCACAAAAGGAATGTAAAGGCACTCAGGGTATAGTAAGCCATTCATGGAGTCAACCTTAGTGAAGTCAGGGTCACAGTCATTTTTATGGAAGAGGGAGACAGACGTGGTGAGAATGAAGAGAATGGAAAGGATTCAGAAGCACTGTTGTGGGGAATGTAGACGGAGTTGAAAAGAAACAAATAGAAAACATTACTAACCAGCAGCAGAGATCAGCTAGCGTGCATTTTAGTGGTTGAGTATCTGCTGTGTGCCAGGTGAAGGTGGATAAGATGGTACCTTCAGAACTCACGGCAGAGTTGGAGACACAGGTGATAGGACATAATGACAGGATATCTTACTGAAGTATTTATGCGGTAAGATCACACAGATGTGACCCCAAAGTCAGACTTGAGCAGGGAACGGTGGGGAAGAAGAAACGTGGCCGGAAAGACTTCAGGAGCAGGTGACAGCTCAGCCAAACCCTGTTCAGAGAGTGGGCGTTATCTGGAAGGTGGGAGAGTCATTGTCAATAAAGTATTCCCAGGACAACAAGTATCAGAACCAGAGACTTTTGAGGAGAGAGCAAGGCAGAAGTCTGCAGTCCACCTGCTTCAGAATCACCTGGATGCGTACAGTGCAGATGCCTCGGCCCCAGGACTCTGCATTTTAACTGGCTCTCTAGGTGTTCCTCCTAGATAACATGAGTTGAATATTTAATACATGCCAGGGGCTATTTTAAATGTTCACATGGGTTCTCACAATTATCTCAATAACTGTGAGATAGGATGAGGAAAGTAGGACACAGAGAAGTCATTTGCCCAGTTGTATAGCTAGTGAGTAGTGGGCTAGGGGTCCAAAACTGGCCAGGAACACAGCTTGTTTGGGGAGCTGCAGGTAGTTTATTTTGGAGGGCACACCTGGGATTAATAGGAAGTAAGCCTAATAATAATAATAAAAGTAGAGGCCATGTTAAAAAGATTTTGCCTTCATGGTTTAGTGACTTTTTCAGTAATGCTTATGTATTGAGAATGAAAGCAAATAAAGCAGGTAATGGCTTTTTAGTTTTTACTACCAAACTGCCATTTTAACTTCCACAGTCTCATCTCAATCTGACTCCATTTCTCCCCACTTTTCCTCTTCCAAAAACCATCTCTTACTAGACTGAGCTCCTCATCGTCAGAACCCGTGTCTTAACTCATAAAGTATCTAGCTCAGACTATTTGGCTTCATTGTCGTGTACTTGTGTGTGTGTTTCCTCCCCTAGAATGTAAGCTTCATGAGGGTGGGGACCTGGGTGTTTTGCTTTAGCCCTTGAGCCTGGCACAGAGGAGTCAGTAAGTAGATGTTGAGTGATGAATTTTCTGTATCCATATAATGGCTTCCATCTCATTCAGAGTCAAAGTCAAGGTTCTTAAAAGGCCCTGCAAGGCTCTACGTGGTCTGGCCCTCTGCTTGTCCTTCCCCTCCCTGCCTCTCCCCTCCCCCTGGTGTCAGGTCCTCCCTCTCCCTTGGCTTCAGCTGCCCACTCAGCTCCGGCTCAGGCTTCATGATTGCCAGTGTTTCTGTTCCAGGAGCCCCGGCTCATTCCCATTCCTTCCTCAGGTCTCTGCTAAAGTAGTGCCTTGTCAGAGAGGCTGGAGGGACGAATGGATGGAGGTGCTGCCTTGCGGTACCTCTCTTATTGCCATCTTATGGTGTGTGTTCATTTATTTTGGCTTGTGTCTTATCTCCCCAAATAGGCTCGTAATTTTCCTCAACTTCTACTTCAGTGCCCCATATACAGCTGCTCAATAAGTATTGATTTCATCTTATCCAGTTGGCCATTTCCCAACCTCATAAGTGTTTATATATGTATACTTTTTCATTGAAGTAATCTCAGTAGAAATGAGAGACATGCATGTAGTATTAGCATGGTCATATTCTGGATTTGCACTGCCAAATATGGTGACTATTTAAGTATAAATTACATTACATGTTCAGTTCCTCGGTCGTACTCACCGCATTCCCAGTGTTCAGCGGCCCTGTGTGGCTCACGGCTGCTGTATGGAGCAGTGCAGATAAGGAACACGTCCATCACTGCTGATGGTTCTGCTGAACAGCGTTGGTCTAGATGCTTCAGAAGCTGTGTTTTTTGCTCGTTTTTTTAAACTGTTGTGACAGGGAATCATGACAGTGAAGCACAGGTCAGCCACTGGGTTTGGGTGCCATTTGATTTCTGGTGATGGCGTCAGGAATGACA
Organism: Hyperoodon ampullatus; assembly: GCF_949752795.1. Classification (NCBI taxonomy): domain Eukaryota; kingdom Metazoa; phylum Chordata; class Mammalia; order Artiodactyla; family Ziphiidae; genus Hyperoodon; species Hyperoodon ampullatus. Next base: position 162,527,370 of record NC_136914.1, on the reverse strand, counting down.
ACTTATCCATGTCCTTTGTCCTAGGTCTCCTGGATGGTGGAGCATGGACCCAGTTGCTACTCACAGCTGCCATCTCCTCCAGCAGCTGCACGAGCAGCGTATTCAAGGCCTGCTTTGTGACTGTATGTTGGTGGTGAAAGGAGTCTGCTTTAAAGCACATAAGAATGTTCTAGCAGCTTTCAGCCAGTACTTTAGGTACATATTTTAGACTTTGTTCTTCCAATTGTACGGAGAGAAAGCTCTTCTAGAATGGAACTATTTTGACTAAATTTTATTTTCTCCTTGGATTTCACTCTCCTTATCTTTTGTAGCACATTGTGGGTTTTTTGCTTTTGTATTGAATATTTAGGGTAACCTGAGAGGGAAAGAGCCTTTTAACTAAAATATATTTGGGGCACTTGAAACTATTTTGGCACTTTGTCTTTGATTTTAATAGTTCCAATTAATGTCCGTCTTCTGTATACATTTCTTATCCTTTCAGGGTAAAAAGATTGAGGAATAGAATTTCTGGTAAGAACATTTCTGTGATAAGAAATCAGAGAGCATTCTATATGCTAATTTTTTATTGAAACATTTTAGTTTTTGTTTCTCATTTGACTATTCTAAGAAAACAGGTTTGAACTCAATTTACTTACCCCTGTAATCATTTTTGCCTCAGTGAAAGATTTACTTATAAATAATAATATCAAGCAATAGTATTTCATTTATTTTTAACATTAGATTAAGTATTCTACGTACATTTTCTGATTAACTAGATTTATCTCTCTTTAAGCACTAAAGCTTCTTTTTCAGTACCTTTTTTCCCCTAAAATTCATACTATTTTACTGCTCTAGTAAACAACATATGGAACAGGATTTACTCATTCCTTGATAATCCCAAATCATCAAATTAAATCCCAGCTGTCATATATGCTACAAGTTGTATTATAGTGGATTGGCTCACTGAGGTAGGCAGCACTTTTTGCCCGTGTGCAAAATGGTCCCCTACTTGGTCTTTGCCTGTTCTGTTTTCATAGAACAGTTAGGTTTAGATGTTGTGATACATTGGCTATTTTGAGTTTTCCCCACTCTACTTCTGATGTGTACTTTCCTTAAGTACATGTTAGAACAGAACCGAAGGCTGTTTGGTGGATGCAGGTGATTGCATTTGACAAAACGTCTTTAACAAACTTGCAAGACAATTTACCTGACTCAACTTGGTAGTTTTACATGCGACAAATTCATTCACCTGTGAACTTCACTTGTGCCCAGAACAAAGTGCCTGGGCTTTACGGTGCATTTTTCCCCCCATTAACTTATAGGGCTCTCTCACTGCTGGTTTATGGACCATTGGGTTGCTAAGAAACATCTGACAGCCAGATAAATTACCGCTTAAAAAATGAGTATCTATCAAGTACCTAGAGTAGTCAGATTCCTAGAGACAGAGAGCAGAATGGTGGTTTCCAGGGGCTGAGGGAATGGGGACAATGGGAGTTATTGTTTCACGGGTATAGAGTTTCTGTTTGGGATGTTGAAAAGGTGCTGGAAATGGTGAGTAGTGATGGTTGTACAACAATGTGAATGTACTTAATGCCACTGAATTTATCATATGAACCATAGTGAAGTGTTTGATATGTGTATTTTGCCACAATTAACAAATTGAAATTTTAAAAAATGAGTGTATATCTAGGGTTGGTTTATTATAGCTATTTTTATTTTCAGATGTTTTTAAGACAGATATGGAAATATTTTTGTACGTGTTTTATGGTCTGATATGTACTATGTCAGACTAAACACAAAATATTGAAAAATGTGTGTTCTTTAGTTTTCTGTACTCTGCAATTAGTAATACATTTGGATAATTGCATTTTGAAAAAAAGAACCATGAGTATATTTCAAAATTTTATGTTGAGATTTCCTTGGAAGTTTGGATATTCAACACACTAATTCAGTGCATCCGAATTGCTTTATTGGATGGCTTGCCAAAACCTTTTAAAGGATTAAAGCATACTTAATTTTAAAATCTTGGCATTTATAGAAGGATAGTAATTTTGAATATTAACATGAATATTATTTATTTAAAAATGCTATCAGAATGTATGAACTGTTAACACTGTAAGCAGGTATCCTTTCTTTTATCAGGAGCCTCTTTCAGAATTCTTCAGGTCAGAAGAATGATGTTTTTCACTTGGATATTAAAAATGTAAGCGGCATCGGGCAGATCCTGGACTTCATGTACACATCGCATCTGGATCTTAACCAGGACAATATACAAGTCATGCTGGACACGGCACAGTGTTTGCAAGTTCAGAATGTTCTGAATCTGTGTCACACATTCTTAAAGTCAGCCGGTGTAGACCAGCCACCCAGCCTGCCTTGTCACAGTGCATTCTCCCTGCAAAGTGCTTTGACTCCTGATGCTAACTGTGTTATCAGTGAAAACTACTCCCCTCATTTGCTGCAGGAGTGCTCAGCAGGTGTTCAGCAGGATAGAGTTGTGGATGAATCACATTCTCATGCCCCACCCTCAGTTGGTCTTCATACTTCCACAGCTGAAACCTCAAAACAAGCCCCTGATACATTAGACGGCAGCTGCACAGAACTGCCTTTCAAACAGCCAAACTATTACTACAAGCTCAGAAACTTGTACAGTAAGCAGTACTATAAACAAGCCACCTGTCCCAGTCATGAGAGAATAATCAAGCAGCCTTTCACTTTCAGCACATCCTCAGACCTTCATGCCGCGGAACACCAGCCCTGTGCTGTTGGTCACGCCGAGTGTGTCCTGGAGTCCTCCGAGCACTTACCTTCCAACTTCCTGGCCCAGCCTTTGAGTGAACCTACCCCAGGCCCTGAGCCAGACAATGCAAGCCAACAACCTACCAGACAGATGAGGCTCAAGAAGGCCATTCACCTTAAGAAGCTAAATTTCCTGAAGTCACAGAAATCTGCAGAGCAGCCATCTGAACCCAAATCAGATGACAGGTTAACCGAGAGGATAGAATCTGCCAGTGACCATAGTGTAGAGAAAGTTAACAGCCAAAGTGCTGAAGAAAAAGAAAGTGAAGAACTCATCAGTTCTGAGAATTTTAATTGCATGAATGAGATGGAGAGGCCCGAAGACACTGTGGCCCTGGAAGACCAATCCCAGACACTTCAGTCTCAGAGACAGTATGCGTGTGAATTGTGTGGAAAACCTTTTAAACATCCCAGCAATTTGGAGCTTCACAAACGGTCTCATACAGGTACACTGATTCGGTCCCCGCAGGCAAAAGGAAAGGAAATAATGCAGACGATCAGCTCCTGTTTTTGTAAGAAGTTTTGCTATTGCTTGATGACGTCATTGATATTTACCCCAAAAAAATCAAAGAGTGTTAGCTATTTTTTATTTTATATTTTTGGTGATGCCTTTCAAAGAATAATCTTCAGTTCTGTAAATGCTTTCGTAGAGCCAGTTTAAAAGGATGGTACACTTTTCATTTTAATTTTAATTGCGGTTGTATATGGGAAACTTTCCATCTCTAAAGTATGGTAGATTATTTTGATGCACTCAGATTTTCAAATTAATTCTAAAACAGATAAGCAATATTTAGTTCTCTCTTTAGAATTAGATTGTTTATTTTTTAAAAGCATAATGTAGGTTAATTCAGACTGAAGTAATTTAGTTTGAGTAATCCTGAAAGCTTTGGAAGGTAATTTGAATATCAGATTTAAAAAATTGTGATTTGGGAGGCAGGAGGCAAATTTTTTTTTTTTTTTTTGCGGTATGCGGGCCTCTCACTGTTGTGGCCTCTCCCATTGCGGAGCACAGGCTCCGGACGCGCAGGCTCAGCGGCCATGGCTCACGAGCCCAGCCGCTCAGCGGCATGTGGGATCTTCCCGGACCGGGGCACAAACCCGTGTCCCCTGCATTAGCAGGTGGACTCTCAACCACTGCGCCACCAGGGAAGCCCAGGCAAATTTTTTAATAAGGATCAGCTTTAACCATTTGATATTTTCAAATGAAAATCCTTCCGTCTGAACATTGAATTTTCAAAGTTTCGTTACCTAAATTCATACCTTAGTTCATGTAATTCATACCTCCCCTTTCCAAAATGTTTATTTTTTCCAAAAGCTTTAAAAGAAAGTGTTATACAGTATATATACATTATGTAATATAATACATATATTACTTTCCTTCCTGCATTTAAGCATGATGACTCTAGTACACATTACAAATTAATGGCAATTATCTTAGAGGCATGAGAAGGAATATGTTATAGGATCCTTCTAAAGTAACTGCTTTTCAAGGTACTTGTGTAATTGTGACCATTGATGTGATGTCCTGTTACCACTTTTGATTCCCTGTTTGCTTAGGTGTTTACTACCTCATTGCACTGTTGAGACTGATTTAATATTTATGAAAGCCCTTTATACATTTTGGTGTATTTGAATATAAAATACTATCATTCTTACTCCATATGAAAACAGTATCATTGACTCAGTTTTGCCCTGTAAAAACTTAATTTAGGTCATTCTGTAATTTTCTGGAGCCTAATCCTCACTATAATTTTTATTTGAGAAACTTACCTATTTAGCTTTAAAGGAAACAAGAATTGTTTATTCTTCAAGAACATCTTTGGATAATAGTAGTCATACAGTTATATGGCACAGCTGCTTCCTGGGACATAAATATATTGAGAGGGGCAGCAGTTCTCAAAGTATAATCTGGGGAACCCTTTCAGGGGGTCATTGAGGCCAAAACTATTTGTATCATAATGTAGGATGCTCCTTGCCTTTTCCTTCTCCTTCTCCCACAAGTGTACAGTGGAGTCGGCTAAAGACTGCAGGATCTGTGATGAGGCCTTCACTCTGGTGGCCAGTAAAAAATGTCTAGTCGTCTGTTTCAAAAATCACTCAGTTTTGATTTCTAATATGGACTATACTGCCAAATATGGCCCATATGAACAAAAGCTCTTTAGGGTCCTCAGGTGTTAAGAGCGTAAAGAGGTCCTGAGAACAAAAAGTTTGAGAACCACTGGAGTAGGGTTGTTAACCCTGGTCACTTGAGGGTCTTAGGAACTAGTGATCTCTTTTTTCAGGCTCTCATATCTCATAGGGCGGACTTTAACGTAACATCTATTATCCCCATAACTTCAGACATAAATGTAGTCCAAGATACAGCATCTATATGATCATAATTACAGTTGACCCTTGAACAACGCAGGGCTGAGGGGCGCTGACCCTCTGAGCAGTCGAAAATCCTAGTCTAACTTATAGTTGGTCCTCCATGTACTGGTTCCGCCACATCTGCAGACTCAGCCAACTTCCATCATGTAGTACAGTAATATTTACTATTGAAAAAAATCCATGTATGAGTGGACCTGTGCAGTTAAAACCCTGTTGTCCAAGGGTCAACTGTACTTGGGGTCAGAAGCTCCCCCCTTATCCTTGAGGAAGCCATTAAACAGTTTTTAGGAAAAGATCAAAATAAAAGTACCTTAGCAGAAGCCCATAACGCTGGCACACCCCAGCAATACAGTAGGAAGGGAAACATTTGTGTTATTTTTTTAAAAGGCTCTTAATGAAAGCACTTGATTTGAGGGGAGTGGGAAAAATGGAAGGTTCTTGGTCTTCACAGTCTGTTTATTAGGGTTCTAGAGGTGTTAAAGGTAGTACCTGAAGTATGTTTTTAAACAGATCATTTTCTAGAGACTGTCTTCAGAACTGCTGTGGTTTCTTTGTAGTAGAGTCCATTCTCTCCATCTATTCTGTACCAAAGTGTAATTATTCAGAGTTGCTGAAATCAGAGGGGGCCAAGCAGTCAGTAGGGGAACATGTCTCATAATGGAATCTTCTTTTCCCCTGTCAGCACGTTTCAACCAAGGCTGAAAGGCAGTTGCGGGGGGTGGGGGGGTGGGATTTTTCCCATCACACTCTCAGGAGATCCCGCTCTGCTTTGGGCTGTCCCAGGTTCATACCTCGTGTGGTGTGAATGAGTCACCCTGGTTCTGTTAGGAATCGGTGGTCATTGCAGGAGTCAGGCTGAGGACGGGTGGCCAGGTGCGTGCTGTTCAGCCAGAAAACTCACATTTGATTTTCAACTGAAGGAAAAGTCTGTGTCCAAAGCCTAAATATGGTTTGAATGCAGATAAATACATTTGATTTCAACACAGGTATAAATTTGGAGAACAATTTAATTTTTTAGAGAAAAGTAAATATAGATTTCACTTTTATCATCTCTGCCTATCATCTAAGGGCGAGAGAGAGGATGAGGATGAGGACAGAGGCTCCCCATTTTCACACTCTGATGATGAAGTATGTAATGCTGTGGTTTGAAAGGTGGGACCAAAGAGACAGCTTAAACATTTTAAACAGAAAACTATCCTGCAGGTGTTACTCATGGTTTTACAAGTTGTTGTTTTGTTTTGTTTTGTTTTAGGTGAGAAACCTTTTGAATGTAACATTTGTGGGAAACATTTCTCTCAGGTGGGAATACTTTTATTTATTGTTAATAATTGGAAACCTGAAACCCAGTGTTTATTTTTATTACAGATAAGACATACTTTTGGACTTGGGAGAGAAGCCTCTGATGATATCTGTAACTTAAAAGACTTCAGACTAAGTCAAGAAAAAATAATTTTCAAGAAAAGAAATTTCTAGTTCATTGGGCAGAAAATACCATTTTTATAAGTGTGTGAACTCTCACAATATCTTTTTCCCCCATTAAGGATGGGTCCATTTCTAGTATATTTCTTTTCTTCCACAAGTGCTGTAAACCATATTGAGCACCACTTGGGGGCTGCAGATTGTGCTGGGCTGGATCCAAGACAAATGTCCTTATTCCTACTGAGACACTAGATGTTAGGATGTTGGAGAAAAGACCAAACACATTTCGTTCCCTGCTTTCACTACCATTACACATGTATTCTCTCACTCAGCTGGCATGTGTTGTGTCCTCCTATGGGCTCTGTACTATCTGGGCAGTAGACATAGAGAAACCTAGAGATTGAATGTTCTAGAGAAAATTTTGAACATGATAGAATGGCTGTGGGATCCTGCTTTTCCTTCTGAAATGGAAGGTAACTCTTCCCCGCCACGTGCCGGGCATTGGCATTCCAGAAGCTTCTCGCAGGGGCCCAGTGCACAGTCCTGCAGAGGAAGCAGTCACCCCACAACTGTTTTTTACACACGCATGTTAATCCTGGAGTAACAGCGTGTGCAAATGCTGTCTTACTGGGGAAGGACCTTGGGGCTGGGCCTCAACGGAGGACTCGAGCCCTCTAACGTGGAGAGAGCAGGGCAGCGTGGCCCCGCGGAGCACGGGAACAGCAGGAGCGCGGCCCCTGCTTTTGTCCCATCCCCACGGAGCCAGCTCTTCCAGTTTACCCTTCATCAGTCTCCCACACACCCAGACCTGCCATCTAATTACTTCTCACTCTTCCTACTGGCTGCAGGCAGTGATTCACCTCATCCTAACGTGTTCCTGTGTATTACTAGTCCAGGCAGGGTCTGTGCACCCACCAGGTGTTCAGTAAGCTTCTGCTGAACTGAGTGGAGGGGTCATTGCTCTACCTGCCTCTCTAGTTGAGGCCTGTGCTTCTTCCTGCCAGCCTCACCTGGGGGTCAGAGCTTGGCCTCTAGAGCCAGACAGTCTGGATTTGGATCCAGCCTCTGGTTTACTGCTCTGACCTTGGACAAGCTACCTAACCATTTGGCACTCAGCTTTCTTATCTATAGAGCAAGGGTGTGCGACCCCTGACCCCCATGGTGTGTGAGGAGTCAGTGGTTCATGAGATGATCAGCATCACACCTGGCTCACAGTGAGTCCTCAGGACATGTCACTAGTCCCTCTCCTGTTGCCATCACCTTCCTTCTCTCCTCTCTGTCCTCTCTGCTCTTGTGGACCAGTCTTTCTAAGGTGCACTTTCTCCACCCCACATCCCACCATTTTAACCTTTCTACTTTGATGTAGTGGGAAAGTGTAAAACCTGGATTAATGACCATTAATAGTTAGCAATCTCTACTCTGGGCCTCATTTTTCTAATTCTTAAAAATAGGGATAATACCACCTCATGGGACTATTAGAATTAAATGAAAAAATGGACATGAAAGTCCTTTATACGTTTACATTGTGATAACAATTTAGGTTCTGTCCTTTTCTTGCTTGGAACCCTTCCTTGACTCTTCAGTGCTAACCAAATAAAGTGTACCCAGCCATTCAAGCATCGAGTCTGCCTTCAGCCTTCTTTCCTGGCGTTAATGCCGGGGCTCACCCTCAGAGATTCTGACTCTGTTGGTTGGGGCTGGGGCTTGAGTGTTGGTACTTTTTAATACAGTGGTTTGGATGGCAGCCCTGTCCACGGCTTCAGACATTGTCCTACACTTTCCCTCTCAAGTCCCACCAAGGGCGGCCCTGTCTGATAGACGCTACAGAAATCCTCCTCTTCTGTGTTGGTGTCTGTATGTTTACCAGATTTTTATGACTGTAAAGTTATGTATAGTTATAGTTTATAGATGTATATCGCTGTTTTATTTCATAATGAAGTAATGAAATTTTTGTGAATAAGCTCTGCTGTGTGCTAGGGCACAAAGACAAGTAAGGCTTCAATTAGCTTTGTGTTTAGAGGAAGAAACAGTTGTATAAACTGATAAAGCACAATGAAACACTGCAAGTGCCGTGACACTTGTATAGGCAACAGTATGAAGAAGAGAGTAGTCATTTCTACCTGAAAGCTGGCGGGGGCGGGGTGGGCACTGAAGACAGGGAGTCATTGATCAGCCTAGGGTCTCTGGCACTCCAGGTGGAGAGAGCAGTGGTGGCGTTTACACACGGATACTCAGTAACCTGTCCTTCATTTCTCATACGAACTGGAGTATGTGTGGTTACAATGGACTGGAAATATTTTCCTTTCTGGAAGATTTAGAAAACAGACCTACCAATAAGAATTAATCTTTTATGCTGTGTAGTATTTCGTAGTGTTAGTCTTTTTTTAAAAAAAAAGGTCAGCCACAACCTTAATTATGAGTCAGCAAGCAGTTTGAGACCTCAGCTTTAAAAAGCTGTGATAAGCCTAGATTGTGACAACAAACTATGCACGTATTAATATAATGCTGGACACTGTATGGGCCTGGATCTCAGCAAGTGAGAGTCACGCAGTACTTTAGAGTATGAATGAGGCTCCATTTGGAGCCACGTGTCTCCCGTGTGGAGGAGAACCTGGGCCATTTGATGCATCCAGGGGAGAAAACTAAGATAGTGACAGGTCTGGAGTGCCTGTCACATGAGAAACAGGAAAAGGGAAACAGTGTATTTAGCTGTCTTTGGGGAGAGGAATGGAGTTGCTTTGTCTCTCCAAGGAGGCAGAATAGAAACACTGAGCAGCTGCTGCAGAAGGACAGGTTCTGAGAGGCTCGGTACCCTCCCAGAAGCTCCTGTGTTGTGTCCAGGACATGACTGACGGGATACAGCATCCCGTAGGAGGCTGCTTAGACACATTCCAGGGCACTGATGTGGCCCGATGCCAGGGGTGGCAAAGTGTCATCCCATCCATGGTGAAAATGCAAAAAATAAGAATATTTTAATGAACTTTTCTTAAATTTTTAAATTTTCAACTCTGAGGTGATATTTCCCACATTTTCAGTGTTAAATGTCCTTTTATCAATGTAATGATCATTGTTCTTTAGGTGATATCTCTGTGTTAATCTCCATATTTTTTTTGTTTTGTTTCAAAGTCTTAAAACTTCTAAACTAGATTACTTTTAAGATCTGAGTTCTCTTTCTCTAAAGTTTTATGGTTCTCTATTTTTTTATATAAACAATCAACAGCCACTAGAAGAGTACTCTGACAGAGAATCTCTGCTTGGTTTGATCATGTTTAAATACTGAGTTTCAGGTACCTATTAGAAGGAGTTTATTTTTTAAACTCAACAAATCAGGTGTTAACTTCTTTTCTACAACAGAGTTTTTCACTTCAAAATTCTGACAACTCCATCCTAATTTAAAATGGTATCCACTTAGAAAGGGTGGAACTTCCTTTTGTGCTAATATTTTTTAGCCCAACAGCAGCACAAGCTTTTGAGTCCACAGACAAAGCTGAATCAGAATATTCCATCCCAGCTATAGGGGCTGAGGCTGCTTCCCTCCCAGAGCCTCTGTTTACTTCCTGTAATGTGTGAATTATACTTTATGAGGACATTGTGATGACTCACTGAAACACTATTTGCAACTGCTTAGCAAAGTGTTCCATTCATAGTAAACTCTTAATAAATGAGGGCTACTAGTATTAGCACTTACTGGAGTTTTCATGGATCCAACTCTAGATGATTTCTAAGATGTATAATTAGTAATAAAGCATAGCAAAGTTTACCAAAAATAAAGACTCTTGACTAAAGGGCAAATAATCTGGGCCCCACTGTGCTATGTAATTTGATATAAATTATCTGAACGCATTATTGGGTTTTTTTGCCTGAATCTTTCCATTATTTAATCTACTTTTATACCATTTATCAGACTAATTTGTGCTCCTTTATTTGGGGGAATGATAATTACTTTCATTAGACATGTCCAGTATTAAATAGCTAAGGAAACATCTTAAAGTTTGTTTTACTGTTGTGTACTATAATCTTAAGTGGAAGATCATTCAGTTTGAAAACAAGTAATTGTTGACTTTGAAAACCAAAGTAATTGTTTACTTGTTTACTTTGAAAACAAGTAATTGTTATGCTTTATTTAAAAAAGAAAGATGCAGCATTGCTAAGAATCAAATCAGAATGCATTTCAATCATAATACATAGTTTACAAAATAACTTGAAACAAGAGGGATCTAATTTAACTGTTGAGCAGATGGTGCTATTCAAATTGTTATTTAAATGACAAGCTTTTCTGAAATTTGGAAATGACTGATTTAAAGCCATCAATGGTGCATTATCTCAACTCCAGTGAACTGGTTCCTGGATGGCAAAGTGACTGCTTGTCATACTGAATTCAGCACAAGCTAGTTTATTCACAGAAACTCGCACGCCCTCATGTAAGACAAGAGTTTAAACTCAGACAAACTAATATTAATTTCTGGCCTACCATGTAACTAGAGCAACTAATTTATTTATTTGAATCTCAGTTTTACACCTAGAAAATAGAGATAATAATACCAATTTCTAAGAGTAATTTAGTTATACTGTACTTGTAAAGGCCTGAGTAGACCAAATATCTATTGCTGTTGACATTTGCTGTTTTTTTACTGTTATTAATAGTCATTCAGTTAAAAGCTGGGTATTTCCCAGTGTTTTGCCAAATTCTTTCTCTTTGATTATCTAAAATAAACAAGTTTTTTCCTAAGCTATATTTATCATATTCTGAAATGTAGTATCTAACTTAGTGTTTCCCAGAGTCTGATAGACATAAAGAATCTTCTATGTTATATAACATAAAATCTACAGACAACATTCTTTATACCTGTCCACAGGTTCAGAACCACGTTCAAACCTATAACCATGAACTATCTTTGCATTTTGTTTAAAATATACATAGCAAATTTGCAAATTTACATAGCCAAGTTCGTGAGTTGGGCATTACTGTTCATTTTCTTTTTTTGGCTAATTTTGTGCATAAGGCCTGCAACATTATTACCCTTGGATATAGTCATCCTATTCAGTATTTTTTGTAACAAAACTATAAAAAAATTAAGTTGGGAAATGACACATTGAGAGTGTTAAATTACAACAATGGAAGATTGTGTTTCCAAATCCTAATTTGAAACATTTGCCAGTAGCTTTTGTAATATCTGAGGCATTTGCAGGTTTAATTTCACTGTACTTTAGGCAATTTAATATTGATTTCCTGTTGATTAGTACATGGAAATCTATTTTGTGATCTCCATTTAAATCAGTTATTCTTCGTAAAGCCCTGCTAGTTTCAGAGATTAGAAACGTAAAAGGCCTGCAGCTGAAGGACTACTGTGAATCTCCTGATTTGCTTTTTTGCACGAAGGTGAAAATGACCAACCTGTCAGGCAGAACAACTGTACTGCCAAGAAGAAATACTTTTTGGAAATGTCTTTCTTTATAAACAAAAGCTGTTTTTCAGGAAGAAACAATGAATACTGAAATAACCAAGTACAAGTGCTACCTTTTTTTCAAATGATGTTGCATATAGGTGGTCCAGGTTTTTTAAAAAAATGAAATAAAATACATCAAGAGCTGTTTACAGCACAAGCTTAGCGACCCCTAAAGCAGCCTCCACAGTGTGTCAGGCCCATTTTAGAGGGGGCAACACCGTGCACACCTGAGGCGGACGGACCAGGGGCTGGCGTGGAGCAGAGCTGAGAGGCTCCCCTGTTCAGCTCACTGCTGGGCGGGGCTGCCTGACTCAGAACCAGGGGGGGGCCTTGATCTCCTTGCATGTGGCTGCTTCTGAGTCGTGCATCCAGAGTCTTCATTTGGAAGTTGGACTGGAACCTGGCTAAATCTGCCAGTTTTCCTTTTGAATTTATGTGCTCTTAAAATTTTTTTTTCACTGTTGGCATGTTTTTTCTTTTCCTTTTTTACAGGCGGGTAACTTGCAGACTCACTTACGTCGGCATTCTGGGGAGAAACCATACATCTGCGAGATCTGCGGGAAGAGGTCAGTGCTGGGCTTGTTCATTCGCACGTCAGGAGCAGTCTCGGCATCTCTGAGCCACGTAGGGGCTCACTGTCACTCAGAAACACAGTAAAGCCAAACCCTCTGGCTTTTCTTGTGACACACGTGAGAATAGCAAAAAGAAATGGAAATGTTAATTAAAGGAAAGAGAATCTAGGACACAAATCTTAGGAAATGTGATTTTACATGAAACAACATTATCTTATGCTAAAATTTCCATTCATTACAAAAATATCTGTTAAAATAGATGACTGGCCCCCACGGAGGTGACTATCTGGTAGGGGTAATGAGACTTGCAGCCTGAATACCTGGAATCAGGAGAGGAGGTGGTAGGAGGCACCCCAGCTGCACACCCAGACCTGTGAAGGGCCAAGAGTTCAGCCACAGGAAGGCCTGGCAAGCCTGAGGGCTGGGGAGGCCTTGGACTTGCAAAGTGAGACTTGACTTGGTGACAGTCTCCCTCTGGAGGTGGAGCGCAGTATGAGGAGATGGTCCCTCCTCTGGGCACACCAGCCTGCAGCGTGGACTCCCCGCCCCTCACTGGGGGTGTTTGTCAGGAGTCCACGTACTCTGTGATCTATTGGTTGGTCATTCTAGGACAGCAGGCAACAACCAGGACTATACCAGTCACACAGTGTTTTCTTCATTCGTTTAACCAGTCATTCACTTGGCATTTATTAGTCACCTACTGTGTGCTAAATGCTGTGTTGGGAACGTACAAATTCTCAGCCCCTGATAAGTTCGTACTCAGGAGTTGGGGGCGGGGTGGGATGGGCATAGGACAGCTATAGTCACAGTCCTCTGCTAGGATGGGACAGCACTCTTGATTTGGTTCCAGGAAGACAGTTGTCTTTGCAGATGGTAGAAAACAAAGAAGTAAAAGCTACCTAGCCTGACATGTCTCCCTTTCTGCCGTAGCTGCCTGAACACCGAAGGCCAGGTTTAGTGCCCAGGTCATATGTACTGCCTGTTTGAGGCGCCTCTTAGCATAAGCCGCCTACTGCTTTGCTTGGGGTCCCTGTTTTGCAGGGTGTTTTAAATGTGAGCCTTCTGAGCTCCATGCATTTAAAATCATGTCTCTATGCAACACCTTCCCCCAAATGCAACCTCTTATTCTGCTCGAGTGTGGTGGGAAGGAAAGAGCATAGAGCTTCATACTGGGGGTTGGGTTGGAATTACTCCCCAAGCCAACTTAGTGATCACCTCAGAAGAAGAAAGGTTAGTGAAAGTAGGTAAGAAAAAATGTTTTAGAAACAAAACACTTGGATCATTTTCTACTTTCCTTTAAAAAGAGAAAAAAAGTAAACTTTTTTTTTAAACCTCTGAAATGAAATCAGGCCACTCCTCATCACTTTCCAAAGTAATAGAGGGAGCAGCCCATCTCCTCCCTCAGCGACTTGCAATTAGATTTGCAGTGACGTAGAAAGGCTCTTAATTGAATTTCCAAATTGCATTACAGGTTTGCAGCATCTGGTGATGTCCAGCGTCACATCATTATTCACTCAGGAGAAAAACCACACTTGTGTGACATCTGTGGTCGAGGTACAGCTGAGGGTTTCCCTTTTCTTCCTTGAAGATTTCTGATTAAAATGTTCTCAGCCCTTCAATTTAACCCCTGTTGTGGTCTCTCTAGGGTTCAGTAACTTCAGTAATTTGAAGGAGCACAAAAAGACACACACGGCTGATAAAGTCTTCACCTGTGATGAGTGTGGAAAGTCTTTTAACATGCAGAGGAAGTTGGTAAAGCACAGAGTTCGACACACGGGTGAGCGGCCTTACAGCTGCTCTGCCTGTGGTAAGTTCCCGCCCACTGCAGACCTGCGGTCACCTGGTCATCCCTGTGGGGAGGGCACAGGGGTCTGTGCCCACCCCGTCCTGGGCTGTTAGGGGTCTCAGATAAGTCGTCCCTTTTTTCATGGGTAAAATGGAAGTGATGCTGTTTCTTAACCACCTTGGTCCTCTGATTCGTCTTTACTGAGTGTCTTCAAGGTATCAGGAACTGTCCTGGGTGCTCCAGTTACACAGATGACTGATGCCGAGTCCCAGGTGCCCTGTGCTCCTGGTCTGGGCCCATGGAGGGTTGGCAGTTGGAAAAGCCGGGGAGAGCGTGGGGTGCAGCAGCAGGGGCTAGAGCATGGTGGCCTGCTGGGGCCTCGGGGGCACACGGTAGGCTCAAGAGGGAGAGATCATATTATGAGATCATATTGAGATCATATTGTGTATCATGAAGCAAAGGTCATTGCTTTGGCATTTGACACCTCAGAAAAGTCATCAGGAAGGAAAAGGAAGGCTGGCAGCTCTCAGTTTCCAGGCACATCACTGCACAGATGAGGAAACTAGGATTGCAAGTTAGGTCGCCTGGTACCTGTGATAACAGAGTGTTGGAACCTCTGAAGGACTGGGAGGGCCTGTATGTATGTGTGGTGCGTGTGCACATGTGCAGACATGTGCCCCTGACAATGTGGATTGAATCGTGGGCAAATGAGTGAATAACCATTTTTACGATTACCTGTTTAGAACAAATAGGAAAAATGCTCAGAGTCAGGCTGTGCGGAGCCTGGAATTGGGGCATCCTCGGAGTGGCTTGTTCTAGTTGTGGTTGGTATCTAAATTAGGGCAGGACGCGTGGGATGTAACCAAAAGGAGGCAGCTTTGTTTGTATCTCCCACTTACGCTTTGTACAGATCTCCTGGACACCAATGTCGGCAGCTCCGTTACTATTGAAGAATAAAATTGCATCACTTTAAATCACAATTGCAGTCTCAAGTCACTAGTTTAAAATGTCAGTTCTAAATTATTATTACAACTGTGAACTTGATTTCAGGTTCACTGTTCTCTTCCTTCCCCAGCCAGGCCTGCTGCTGGCTAAGACCCTGTAGAGAAAGCAGTGCAGCAGGACCCTCTCTTCCCTCCACTTCATTTCCACCCCTCCAGCCACTCACTGACCATGGTTTCTGACCCTAACAAGGTCAGCTTTCAGGGAAAGGGGGAGAGAGAAAGGGAGCAGGAATGGTCTTACATGACAGGTTCAAAGCATTATAACACCTTCATTGAGATAAATCCCATACTATAAAGTCTAGCCATTTAAAGTGAACGATTCAGCGGTTTGGGTGTATTCAGCGTTGTGCTACCCTCACCACCATCTAATCTTAGAACCTTTTCCTCACCCTAAATAAGAAACCCCACACCCATTAGCAGTCACTCCCCATCCCCTCCCCTCAACCCGAGGTAACCCTTAATCTACTCTCGGTCCCTATAGATTTGCCTGTTGCAGACATTTCATATAAATGGAATCATGTAATACGTGGTCTTTTGTAACTGACTTCATTTCACTTAGCAAATCTGCTCTGAGCATTCATGTACAAGTTTATGTGTGGATGTATGTTTTCATTTTCTTGGATTCAAAAGACAGTTTCCGTTTTAAGGTGGCTTCCCATTCTGAACTTTGCCGAGTTTAAAGCTTGGTCCTCTCTCTGCCTCTTCCTTCCTTCCCTCCCTCCCCCGTCCCTGTCCCTGTCTCTCCAGCATTTCATGCTTCTTCTAAAGACAGCCTTCCCTTCCACTCTATTCTCCTTCCCCAGCACTCAGCTGTACTTTTCCAAGATGGAAAGGTGCATTTTCTTTCAGCCGGACTTTTTCCTTTAGCGCTTGGTTTTGTAAAAGCAGTTTCCTCCGAGGAGACTTCCTCTGTTGGCGCCCCGTCGCCTCTCTAGGCAGTCCCCTTAGGCTCCAGGCTGGCTCACTTCCCATCTGGGGACATACTCACATTCTGTGCTCTGGGGGATTGCAGGCCCACACCTGGAGGCAAGCACTGCCCCACCGTGACCTCCCGATGGACACACGTCGAGCCTGGCTGCCCTGTGTTGACTTGAGGGCAGAGGGGAGACACCTACCATATCCCCTCTCTCACTGGGAACTCTACTGTGGCTGAAGTTTATACACGTTAAGGACCCTGAAAATAGTTAACACCTTTTGCCAACTAATTCCACTACTGAGAATTTATCTTAAGGAAACAATGAAAAGAAAGATGTTAGTCGAACCTCAGGTATAGTAGCAAACAGTTGGAAGCAGCCCAGATAGCCCACTGTTGCTTGACCAGGGCTGGATAGCTGAGAATTCAAATATAATGACATAGGAATAAGTGAAAAGTTCTAAAATATGTGTCCATGTAAATTGTGTAGTTTGTTTCAGCCCTTGGTAAATGTGTTATGACTTCTATAAGGTTATTTATTGGTTTTTCTCTTCCGATCTTCTAACCTACTCTCATGATGGGACTAGATCCCCTACCTCTAGCTTATACCCAGAGAAAGGAAATAGGACCTGGAGAAAGATGCGTAAAATTATGTTAAAAGCTGAATACATAAGTACCTTCAGAAAAGATGCTTCTAAACTATAGATTGGCTGTGTTAGATTTATGAAAATCTGAACAAAACTGATGCGGTTTCCCAGTGTGGGCGTTCGGGGCAGGCGCCCAGGCCCACCCAGCGGGCACTCCTGTGCAGGGAGACGGGGCTCCAGAGCCCTTGCACGAGACGCCCAGACCAAGGCTGCAGGTTGGAGGGGCTACAGCCGGAGAAGAGTGGAAGAGTCTGGAATCAGAGTGAGCAGGTGACAGCAGGGCTCAGCTTAGTTCACATGAAAGCAGAGTCCTTTGGGGTTTAGCAGGGGTGGAGGGGACTCCTTCCAGAATGTTCTCCTCTGAAAAGATCCCTTTTTCTTCTTCCAGGAAAATGTTTCGGAGGATCTGGCGACCTCCGCAGGCACGTCCGCACTCACACAGGGGAGAAGCCATACACATGTGACATCTGCAACAAGTGCTTCACCCGCTCTGCCGTGCTGCGGCGGCACAAGAAGATGCACTGCAGGTCCGATGACCAGGGGCAGGACGCTCTGGAGGAGCTCACGCAGGCCATCGAGACCTCGGACCTGGAGAAATCTCAGAGCTCGGATTCTTTTTCTCAGGACGTGTCCTTGACTTTGATGCCCATGTCTGTTAAAATCCCCGTCCACCCAGTGGAAGAAGACTCAGTGGCAGAATTTGACGGCCACTGTAAGTTCCGGTCCCTGGTTCAGTCTCATGGAGCGAGTGAGCAGGAGAAGCTCAGCTTGGGTCCCCTCAAGCTCGCCAAGCCTCATGTGCCACAGGTGCAGCACCAGGCCTACAGCTACTCAGACGTGGAGGCCTCGGCTGGCACGGAGCCACTGCAAGCCGACGGTGTGGCCGCGATCCGCTCGTCCCTGGCTGCCCTGGACCATCACTGCGCCGACCCCCTGGGCAGCCGCGCATCCGCCCCTGCGTACAGGAACTCGGAGGGACAGTTCTTCTCCAGCATGACCCTCTGGGGGCTGGCGATGAAGACGCTGCAGAATGAAAGCGAGCTGGACCAGTGAGGTCCTCTATCAGCAGCTCAGCATCAGAGGCGGCTTTAGCCCGAGAGGCTAGACTCTGTCCCTCCTGACGGGGGATGGTCGTCGGAAGTGCCTTGAGCTCAGCGTGTGGGAAGAAAGGCCTCCTGGCACATCGTGGAGGTGAACGAGGGACTGAACAAGCCTTGCGCCCCAGAAGGCTTGAGAGACCGTCTCCCAGATGTGGTGTGAACTGCATGTAACTACTGTACATTTTGGTCATGGTAAAGGGAAAATATATGTATATAATAATACAGATATTATTTTTGCATTTTTACATGATTGAAATTTGTAGCATTTTGTATTTTTATTTACAAAAAGATTTTATTTGTATAGGAAACTCATACTATAATTTAATTTGAATAAATAAAAGTTGCCTTTCTGTATAATATTGTGTTTCCACGAATATTTTTATTAACTCAAAGACCATAGTGGTATGAAAAGAGACATCAACGAGGGCTCACCCTGCAGGGATAAGTGCCAGGTTCAGTTCCTGTGCCGTCTTGTACATTGGGCTTCGGGAGCCCTCAGAACAGAGCCTGAGTCCTGGCTGCCACTTCCTGGTCAGGTCATGGGCAAGCTCCTCAACCTCCCAGAACCTTCTCTGGGTTTGCTTTTCTGCAGCGTGAGATGAATAACTTTCAGCATTCTTACAAGGCTCAAATGATCTCCTCGTCCACTTGAAAATACCTGCCCAGGGTCTGGTTGCTGACAGAGCTTCTAAACGCGTCCAGTCTCAGCCGCCCAGCAGACCTGCTGGCCTCTGCAGGACAATGAGTTGCGTCTGTAGCGCTGTCGCGGGAAGGTCAAAGTGAGAGCAAGTGCATTGAAAGTGCAGTTACCTGTGTGGGCCGCAGAAGTCACTGGCCTGTAGAACTGCTTGCACAAAGGACTAAGATGCTTGAGGATGCCTCCAAATACCGTCCTCATCAGCTCTGGCCCAGAAATAAAATACGACAAGGGAGAGAGGCACGGGTAGGTGAGGATTTTCATGGAAAACCCATGGTTGCAGAATAGGATGTCAGCTCTGAAGTCAGATTCAGGTTCAGCACCTGATGTTCCCAACCGTTAAGGGCGGTGCCGTCGTGCAAGGCTGCCCTGAAGATGGAAGAGCCTGAGGTCGCGGGGGGCTGTGACCTGCACGAGGACATGCAGCTGGTAAAGCTGAGGCCCACGGTCTCCCTGGGTCCACGCCTGGCTCTGAACTTGATGCCTGGTAGTCGCACATGGACGGTCATCGCCCTCTGCCTTCCCGCTTGTCCTCTTTTTCATCCCCGCCACCTCTTTCCAGCTCCTCCCTCTAGTACTCCAGCCCCAGCAGCCCTGCATCCCCACCAGGACCTGGAGCCCATTGGTCAGCTCATCTCACTGCCCCTCACCCCTCGTGTCCCTGTCTACCTCTTTCCCAGGCTGCACCCCATGGGCTAATGTGCTGTGATCCGCCCGCCAGCCTCTTTATCAAGCTTCCCTGGAAGCCTTGCCCTCTGCTCCTGCATGTGGGGAGCTGAGCCAGGCTGGTGAGAAGCAGCCATCTGGTTTCTACCACAACTCATTCCTGGTGAGCCCGGGCTCCGTGTGGCCTCCTTCCTCATTGATCGAGGCCCTGTGCCATCCTGGACGACAACTTCTCAGTCTTTGCAGTGTTCTCCAACCTCCCCGCTCCATCCTCCCGCCCATGAGCTTGCTTCCTGTTTCTCTGGGGACTTAGAAGCAAATAGGAAGGCGTCCTCAACCTCCCCCCACACCTACCAAATCGCCGTGCCTGTAGATTGTACCCTCACCTAACTGCTGCCTCCCCCCACCCCACCTCTCTATACCCCGGCACCCAGCCTTGTTTTTCTCATTAGGACTTTGCACTTTCTAACCTACTATAGATTTCTCTTGTTTCTCCACCAGGAAGTAAGCACCTGAGATGTTTGTCTCTTGTTCTCTGCTCTATCCCCAGCGCCCAGACAGTGCCTGCCTGGCATTTAATAGATGCTCAGTAAGTAATGGTCAAAGGAATGATCTTGGAGTTCCTTTTAGTCACAATATGGGCCCGCCTGGATTGGTCCTCTAATTTCCTTTCCTCTCTGGCACCCTGTTCAATCAGTTGACCTTTGTCCCCACTACTCCATTGGAACCCTTTCTGCCCGGGTCTCCATTGCTCACCCAGTGGTCAGTTCTCAATCCCCATCTCAGTTGACTCTTGGGCAGTACTGACAGCTCAGCAGTGAATTGATCCTTCCTCCATGAGAAAAGAACCAAGACTTCCTGGAGGACCAGTCACTCTAGGTTTCCCCTTCCCTCACTGACTTCTCAATCTCTGGCTCCTGTTCCCCTCCTCATTGGCCCACATTTAAAAGTTGGGGTGCCCCAGAGCACAGGCCTGGACCATTCCTGTCCTTCGTCTCACTAGACCTTCTCCGCATGTCTAATGACCCTAAGTGCTATCCGTTTGCTCATCTCTCCCAAACTTGTGTCTGTCCTGGGCCTCTCCCCAAAACTCTAGAATCCTGTACCCAACTGCCTACCCGTCATCTTTCTCTGAATGTCCAATAGACATCTCAGAAAATTTTCAAAACTAAGCTCCTCACCTCCCCCCTTCTCTTGCCCACCTCATTAAATGGCAACCCCATTCTTCCAGTGGCTCAGACTAAAAACCCGAAGAGTTACCCCCACTTCCATCAGTAACATTTATGGAGCGCCTCCTATACACCCGGGTTTTGCCCAAGGCACAAAGAATAAGATTGCCTAGGCTGAGGTAACCTTAAATAAATCTGCTTGACAAGGACAATAATCTGTTCTTGTACAATAAAAGTATAGGAAAAAAATAAAACCAAAGCTTTAAAATTCATATTTCCTGCCTCTTTCCTTTTCTCCCCTTATTACTCTGCCCAAAAGACTTAACCTAAGTAAGGGAAAACAGGATTAGTGAAAAGGCTTGGAAGTGTGCTAATGTGTTCTTGGATGGAAGATTATCTTGCAGTAGGCCAGGCCTTGACTTTGTGTTGTGCACATAGCATGGACCATCCTCAGCAAGAATAAGTGTGTGTGTGTGTGTGTGTGTGTGTACATGTGTATGCGTGCACACGCACATCATTGACCCCAGAGTCAGGAGACCTGGATTGTGTTCTCAGCTCCATCACCAACTGTGTGACAAATGCCCTCCTCTCTCTGGACTTCAGTATCCAGACAGTGGAATGAGGTTTTCTCAGTTTTATTGTTCTGTGAACATTCTCTAAGGACAGCCCATGACTAGGTTCCTATGGAACCTTCCTGGGCCAAGAACTGCCTTTCATTACAGAAGTGGGGGTACAGAGGCCAAGAGATTGGGCAGGTCTCCAGAAGAACCTCAGCATTCTAGAATATCTGAGCTGGAAGAGACCTTAGGAATTATATCCTGTTTCTATGGGTCTCCAGTTTCTATGAGGTCGAATGGAAGCCTTGTTAACAATGCAGATCTTTGGAAATTTTGATTCTGTAGGTCAGGGCCAAGGCCTAGAAGCTGCACTTTAGCAAGTTTCCCAGATGATTCTCAGGCAGGTGGTGTAAGGACAGTAGTTGAAGAAACTCTGCTCTAGTCTGAGTCCCTCATCGGATAGATGCCCTGAGTTGGGAGGTGACTTACCCGGTCATTATAGCAGCATCGTGTTTGTCTTGTGCCAGGCACGATGGAAACACTTTACCAGTGTCAACTCGTTTAAACTCCATGACCCCCTGCAAGGTAGATCCTGTGATCGTCCCCATCTACAGATGAGGAAAGTGACCCCCGGGAGGTCATGGAACTTGCCCAGTTCCGCCCAGCCAGGAGTTTGGGTCCCAAGGTCCTGGTTGAGTTGGTGGCCCCAAAGCCAGGATCAGATCCAGCCCAACTTGCCTGCCTGGGTGGGTGATGTGTTTTCAGAGAACAACCTGCTGTTGTGATATTCATGAAACATGACCTCGCCTCTGCGGGAGCTTATCACACCCTCTTCTTTTTAATTTCTTTTTTCTAAGTAACATGAACAAAAGAGAAAAATCAGAAAATACAACAAGTAACAAGGAAAAATATTTCCATCACCCAGAGATGATGTTGATGACAAATGTGATTCTAGTCCTGATGCCCGCTTGATGCCTGCTGGGACACCCCAGCCTGGGAAACCCCAACCTCCATACTTCTCATGCATCTTCTCATTAAGCCCCTTCAACAGCCAAGGAGGTAGAACACTGTTGACATCTTGGTTTGTTTCCTCTGCAATCAGATACAAATAAATTTAGGCACTTCACCTTTTTTTAAATCAGCTCGTACCATACACATATCTTTTTGCTTTTTCACAAAGCAAATTGTCATAAATATCTCTTCTTGTCAAAGAATGTGTTGACCTCACTGCTCTGATTCCCCATCTCATATCCCATCATGACCCCTGCAGTTTGAACCTGTTTGTGAAGGGTCCAGAACAGTTCTGGGCAGATGGCAGGTGCTCCACAAAAAAAAGCCCTCTTTTCCTTCAAGTTCCAAGGAAATCTACAGGCCACTCCAGCTGTTTCATGTTGTGTTTTCTTCTCGCCACCAGATGGCAGTATAGCCCCTCACAATAAGCAGAGACCATGACTGGAGGACCTCAAAATGCCAAGGCTGGCCCCAGAGGCTGCTGGGGCCACTTGTGCTCACCTGAGCCCCCCACCCCACATAGAAGCCTGTTGGCAACATAACATTCTCCTCCCCAGTTGGAGGGATGTGTCACTAGGAAGGGAAGTCACTTGCTCATTTATTTTTCAACCTTGCTGAGTGCCAACAATGTCCCAGGCTCCTGGGTTCAAGTGGCTCTAAGAGCAGACGCCACAAAACAGCTGTGTGAACTCGCCACGGTTCTCTGGGTTCTCACGTCTCCTCTGTACGAATGGGCTTTAAAAATAGCTCCAACTAATGGTGACCCGTGAAAACCCGATGCTAAGTAAAGGAAGCCAGACATAGAAGTTCACATGTGATGCATGATTCCATTTATATGAAATGCCCAGAATAGGCAAATCCATAGAGAAAGAAAGCAGATGAGCAGTTGCCAGGGGCTGGGGGAGGGCGGGATGGGAAGTGACCGCTCATGAGTTTGGGGTTCCCACTTGGGTGGATGAAAAGATTCTAGAACTAGATAGTGGTCGTTAAGGACTGAATTGTGTCTCCCTCCCCAAAAAGTGAGGCCGTAAGGCGGGGACCCGATCCCATAGGACCATGTCTTTATAAGAAGGGACCCCAGAGGTGATCAGGAAGTAGGGACCGGGGCTTCCCTGGTTCCTAAGGGGTGACCTCTGTGAGTTCACCCACAGGATGCCTGGAGGGGTGAATCAGGATGGGTCTGCTCTCCTCCCTCTGGCTTCAGGACAAAAGTATCCTGTGTCCTGTGCCCCAGAGCTGGTCTCACCATCTCCTGAGAACCCTCTAAACCAGCTGGGCCTGGCCCATGATGTGCGGACAGAGGAGAGAAAGGAATTGTGAAAACCCTGTCTCTCTCACAGAACCCTGGCTTTGCAATCTGTTGTCTTGCTGCAGTATTTGTTCTGCATGTCAGAATCAGAATAGGACCTGGAGCTTTCTCTCTGCTTCCTCTGTGATCTTCCTGACCCCACCTCCACCCAAGGCAGATAGATGTTTTTGATCATCAAGGAGGAAGTTCTCAGAAGCAAAAAAGAAACAAACTGAATAATTTTCCAAGCAGTACCCTTTAGAGTTAAACATACATAATGCAAAAGCATAAACATGATTCAGCCTGGGGCCAATAGCAATGCAAAATAATTCTTGTCTACGGACAGGCAGACCCTGTCCTGTCCAGCAGAGGTTCAGCTGGCTTCTCCCCTGATGTAAAAAAATAGCCCTGCCTCCATTTCATATCATTTCAATATTCCTGACCTGAAAATGTGTCAGTTCTTTGGAGTCTCTGTTGAACCAGCTAGAACATGTGCCCAGTTCCCTCCCTGATTAACATGTTAAATAAAATCTACAACACATACTCATTTTTATATCTATGTGAGAGACATGATTTTTTCCTCTTTTTTTTTTGAAAATTATTTCTAACAGACTTCTGAAAGTGAAGGTTGATCCAGAATAGACAAAATTTTCTCCTGTTTATTGTTTAGTTTATGCCTGTATTTGGTAGATTTCCAAACATAAAGCATATTAGTTTGCCTGGGCTGCCAAAACAAAGTACCGCAGACTGGGCGGCTGAAACAACAGAAATTAATTTTCTTCCAGTTCTGGAGGCTGGAAGACTGAGATCAAGGTCTTGGTAGGGTTGGTTCCTTCTGAGGCCTGTCTCCTTGGCTTGTAGACCACCATCTTTTCCCTGTGTCATCACAAGGTCGCCGCCTGTGTGTGTCTGTCTCCTAATCTCTTCTCCTAAGGACACCAGTCCTATTGGATCAGGGCCCACCCATATGACCTCATTTTGCCTTAATGACCTCTTTAAAGACTCTATCCAAGTAGTCACATTCTGAGGTCCTAGAGGTTAGGACTTCAACATATGAATTTGGTGGGGGGCAGATCATAATTCAGCCCATAACATAGCACAAGAAACAGGACGGACTGGAGTCCATGGCATGGAGGGGTGGCCAGGAATCCTGCTGGGTGACCTGGCAGAGGCAGCTGTGCCCGTGCCCCCAGGGGCTGCCACCAGAAGTGTGCTGAGTTACCCAGTTCATGAATCTGCCTATGATTCTGAGAGACCACAGCAGCAAGGCCAGTGACAGACAAGTCTGACTGCTAAAGGAACTTGGTCATTTTACTTTTGGTCCCTGAGATTCTCCAATTACCAAGTGATTTTATCAGGGCCCTTGGCTGTAGACAGCCTGACCCTTCAACTGTAGGAAAAAGGAGAATGGACCATCGGCTTTGAGAATAGAGTCTGCTTCCTGCCAGCTGACCTGTTGGGGCTGGTTTGGCCTCAGGGTTTCCCAAGCAATCCTGGCCATAGGATCTTTAATCTGTCACATGGCAGGTGAAAGCCCAACCCACAGAGCAGAAGCAACCGATTCACAGAGGATGGGGCCAGAGGCTTGTGTGCACGGCCCCTCATCCCTCTATTGCCCACCAGCCTTGACCCCGAGGAGGCTCTATGAGGCCCCCCGGGGACTCCAAGGAGAACAGTGTGCAAACTGCTGGCCTTGGGGTTACTGCTGGGAGTGTCACCTCATTTTCTGCCACCCAGCCCCTGCACGGTTCCATTATTTTGTTCTTTATTAAGACTTGCCTTGCTCCAAGAAGACTATAGAAATATAAATAAACTTTTATATTTCTAAAGTATACAAGGAGACTGAGACAAAGAGAACACAGAGGCAAGGGTAAGGTGAAACGGGGGTGTGTATATAACATACAATGTACACTGTTCAGGGGTGTTATGGACTGAATGTTCATGTCCCCCTCCCCAATTCATATGACAAAGCCCTGACCCCCAGTATGGCTCTACTGGGGTATGGGGCCTCTAATGAGATGGTTAAGGTTAAGTAAGGTCACCAGGGAGGGGCCCTGATCCAATAGGATTAATATCCTCATGAGAAGAGACACCAGAGATTTCTCTCTCCATGGAAAGGCCATGTAAGGACATAGCAAGAAGACAGCCACATCCTGCCAAAATTCTTATGCTGAAGTCCTAACCCCCAGGTTAGGGGGTTAGAACATGATCCTATTTGGAAATGGGGTCATTCAGATATAATCAGTCAAGTTAAATTAGATCATCCTGGAGTAGGGTGGGCCCTAATCCAATATGACTGGTATCCTTATAAAAGGAGAAATTTGGACACAGACACACAGGAAGAATGCCATGTGACGATTACAGTTCTGCTGCCACAACCAAGAAACTAGGAGAGAGATGTGGACCAGATTCTTCCTTAGCACCTTCAGATGGGCCATAGTCCTGCCATCACCTTGATTTTGACTCTAGCCTCCAGACTTTTGAGGCAACAAATGTCTGTTAAGCTCCTTGGTGGTGGTACTTTGTTATGGTAGCCCTAGCAAACTCTCAGTACACATACAGTCCTGCCAATTTACACACGTGAGAATCGCCTTCAGCCATGAGATTCCTGGTGGCCAAAGGAAAGAGAGAATCTGTTATTGGAATCTCAGCATTTCTTATGGGCTAAGCTGGCCACCTCAAGAGAAGTGCTGGGTCCAGGGTGCCCAGCACAGTGCCTGGCACCCAGGCAGTGCTCAAAAATAAATGTTACCTGGCATTTTTTTAAAAATTTTTCTTATTTTTAATTTTTTAGCCACTGATTTCTATGAAATCATCACTTTGGGAAATGGCAGACTAAAATCTAAGTTTCCCCCCAGCTCTGTGGTTTTAAGATCTTACAGTCCTCTTGCAGGGGCTGCTGATGGTTTTCATTTCAGAGGGGGAGCTGGTATGGGAATCCGAGGGCTGTGGGCTCGGGCCAGACCACAGGGCTGGGCCAGCCAGGTGCCGGCAGGGAGGAGCCCTGTTCCCAGGAGTGTGCCAGGGGCCATGCCAGCACGTTTGTAGCTGCTTGCCTGCCTGCATCTGCACTGGTGGACAGATCCCAGCATTTTCTCACCGAGCTCACACCGACTTCAGGGTTCCCCCAGCACTGTGCTCCAGGCAAACAGGGCCAACCAGACCAGCTGCACCAAAGGGGAAGGATGAAATAATCCCCAAAGCCCCTTCAGAGTGAATGGTCTAGAATTCCATCATCTGTGTCATGGGCCTCCAGACCATGCTTCTTTAGCCTTTATGCTTTCATTCTCACAGTCTGGAGGGTCTTTGAGTTGGTCTGAGTGTCCATCTCTCGCTAGTTCATGCCCTCCTTGGGGTGAACATGTAGGGGCGCCTCACAGCCCCTGACACCATCAGTCACCCGCTGAGGCCTCTGCAGGGCACAGACCTTCGCAGTGACACCCAGTGCAGTGTTCACCTTCTCATCCTCCAGCCACCCGAGTGCATCCCCTGGCACTTGGATCATAGTAAGTTGCTTGATTTTGTCAAGTAGAAAACAAATCTGACCGTATATCCATTAGGATAGCTACTATCAAAAAAAAAAAAATAGCAAATGTTGGTAAGGATGTGAAAAAATTGAAACCCTTGTGCAGTGTGGGTGGGAATGTAAAATGGGGCAACCACTATAGAAAACAACACAGAGGCTCCTCAAAAAAATTTTTAATTTAAATTAAAAAATTAAAACGTTTTAAATTAAATTTTTTAAATTAATTTTTAAAAAATTAAAAATGGACCCAGCAAACCCACTTGTGGGTATATATCCAAAAGAATTGAAAGTAGACAAAATATTTGCACATCCACATTCACAGCAGCATTATTCACAAGGGCTAAGAGGTGGAAACAACCCAAGTGTCCATCAACAGAAGAATGAATCAACAAAATGCGGTCTAGCTGTGTCTATTCAATGGAATATTATTCAGCCCTAAAAAGGGAAGGAAATCCTGGTACATGCTACAACATGGATGGACGTTTGAGGACATTATGCTCAGTGAAATAAGCCAGCACAAAGGACAAATACTGTAGACTTCCACTAATATGGGTACTTAGAGGAGACAAGTTCATAGAGACAGAAAGTAGAATAGTGGAATGGTGGTTATCAGGGGCTGAGGGAGGGAAGGATGGGAAGTGGTTTAATGAGGACAGAGTTTCAGTTTTGCAAGATGAAAACGTTCTGGAGATGGATGGTGGCTGAGGTAGCGTAACGATGAACACAACTGGACCGTACACTTAAAAAGGGTGAAGATGGTAAATTTTATGTTATGTGTTTTTACTACAACTGAAAAAAAAAGGAGACAAGCACATATAAAAAACAAACAGGGCTTCCCTGGTGGTGCAATGGTTGAGAGTCCGCCTGCCGATGCAGGGGACGTGGGTTCATGCCCCGGTCCGGGAAGATCCCACATGCCACGGAGCGGCTGGGCCCGTGAGCCATGGCCGCTGAGCCTGCGCGTCCGGAGCCTGTGCTCCGCAACGGGAGAGGCCATAACAGTGAGAGGCCCGCGTACCGCAAAAAACAAAACAAAACAAAAAAAGACAAAACCAATCTGGACTTAGGTAAGGAGAGACTTTTCCAGACAGGATCTTTGCAAGAGTGGAGAGGGACAATCACATTAGGGTAAAGGCTGGGATCACGAGCTGAGCAAGCCTCCCAGGGTCAGGCAGGGGAAGGGCCCTTCCTCCCCAGGGAGGTGCCAACATGCCAATGAAGAGCCCGGTGGACGGGGTGGAGGTGGAGTGATGGGCAGTAGATCAGAGGACGTCTTTCCTGCCATCAGCCGAGTGTCCTTGGGAGGCCGTTAAGAGGTGTAGTATGCTGGCCCAGGCCAAGAGCAGCCAGACTTCAGGAGCCTTGGGGGAGGGGAGAAGCTTCATGAAGGTTTGGTGTAGTCGGATGACCAAACATGGACCTGTCCAGGTTGGTCAGTGGGAACAAACAGTTCAGCTAATCTTTTTATTTTTTATTTTTTTGGCCATGCCACGCGGCATGTGGGATCTTAGCTCCCTGACCAGGGATCAAACCCGTGCCCCCTGCAGTGGAAGTGCAGAGTCCTAACCACTGGACCACCAGAGAATTCCTCAGCTAATCTTTCATGAGCAAAGGATGGTAATTTGGAGGGTCTGACCTTGTCACAGGTAAACAGGGCGGTTGGGGGGAAGGATCTGTGAGTTGCAACCGAGTCACCTGGGGAAGGTTGGTGCTTTGCAGTGAGCCGTCTTTGCAGAACACAAAAGTGTGAGAGGGTGTCTAAATCTTCGCTGTTTTCCAGGGGCAGGTAAAATTCAGCATCGTCGATTTGAGTAGGATGGAAGTGATTAGTGCTGGGGAGGACCTGTTTTTTCTGGCACAGAGCAGACCCTCAGTAGACACTCATGAATGAATGAATGAGTTGGCAGAAGGGAGCAAGCACTACGGGCTGCGGTGGTCAGAGGGAGGCTTCCCAGAGAAGGCGGGATCTGAAGTGGGTGTGATGGATGCACAGGAGACGGGTCCCCTTGAGGATCACAGCAACAAAGCAGTTGCAAGAGACAGGAAGGCAAAACCATTGTTCATTATATATTATACATGAGGCCCTAGGCAGTTCCGTCAGGAAAACAGGAACCTCTCTAGTTATTTCAAGCAGAAAAGACAAGGAATTGACTGCTTACAAAGCCGGAGGAGCGAATGTCCGGCCCTGCTCCAAACTCTTCTAGAACCTTTTTCTCTTTCCCACCCTGATTTTCCAGCCTTGGTTGCCATGAGGCTCTGGGGCTCAATCTCCCTGAATACAAAGGCCAAGTCCCAATCTCTGCCAGTCGCAGCCAGAGGTCCCCTCTGCTTGCCGTTGACTGGAGCCCTCCAGTGGCCTCCTTGTATGCCCTGTGAATCCCCCAGAGGAGACACTGATGGAACCCAAGCTTTCCAAACAGACCTCCCACCTGTACAAACAAGATCAAGGGAAGCTGAGCTCCAATCCAGCTGCACCCATCAGGGACCTGCTCCCCTCACTGGCCTGGCTACTTTCAGGGCTTGATGGATGGAGGTGGTGGCCTGGGGCCAGCCAGAGACACTGGGCCCTTCCTGGAGACAGCGGTAGTGGCTGAGGCAATGCTCAGGTCTCAGAACAGGGCCCTGGCCTCTCAGCTGGTCAAGGTGATGGATGGGGGATCAGAGGAGGCTCAGGATGCACACAGGGTGTTCCCACATCACCCCCAAGGTCCAAGATGGTAGCAGGTGACTGAACAGGAAGCAGAAGCTCGTCACTCAGACTCCACTACACCTATGCTGGGCTCCACCTGGCTTCCCACACCCAGCTCCCTCCACGCAGACAATCCCAGCACTTCTCAACTGCTCATGGGCCACCCGTGGGCCATCCATACTCTCACATGGCAATACCATCACCGTCGCCTCCTGCCCAGGCATCCCTGCCTTCCTCTCCTCCTCTCTGCTTCCCCTCAGCTCCTACCCCACAGTTTAGCTCCTGCAATAAACCTTCCCCATCCCTACCCAGCGGACAGTTGCCAATGAGACTGCTCAGTACAGCAGTTATGGGTGTGACCACTCGTCCACTCAAGTCCATATCCCAGTCACCCCCATCCTCGCTGGGTGGTCAGAGGCAAGTTCCTCCCGGCTTCAGTTTCCTCGTTCGTACCCTGGGTACGTGATACACCTACCTCATGGGGCTGGTACAAAGCGGGTGTGGGATGGTCATTCACAAGCTCACCTGATCCAGGTATGCAGTTGTGCTGTTATCACTCCTGGCGCCCTTCCCTGCATCAGGGGCTGTGCTCCCTGGGTTTCGTGCCTGTCTCACCCACTAGAGCAGGGGCTGAAACCGTCCACTGTTACGGCTGCCCTTGGCTCCGTGTCTGGCACCTGTTCATTCCTGTTCACGGTGATGGATATGAATGTGCCAGGACACGTGGGCTCCAGAATGTGGCCGGCAGAGGAAATTAGTCTCTGATTCCCTGACATCTTGCACACAGGCAGTGTGAAAAGGGTGGTTGGGGTCTAGAAAGACCTCCAGCAGAGGCCCAAGCTTCTAGGTCAAAATACCAAGAGCCTTCTAGAAACGGACACATTCGCCCAAGGTCCAGCTGTCTGAGCAGCGCTTTCATTGCCGGTGGTGCAAGTAGACCCTCCTGTGTGTAAGACTCATTGTGATAAACGCTGTGAGGATCAGTCCCCTTGCTGCTGTCGTGCATTAGAGCAGATTTTCAAAGCACAGCTTGCTTGTAGTGGAAGCCCAGGCTGGAAAGGAAGATTCCTCAGGATTTCTCACTCCTGTATGGGGCTTGGTTTTCTTAAAGCGAGGCCACCTGAGCCCTCCCAGGAGGGAGGATGACAGCGAAACTAGTTTATTGAACAAGAGGCTCCACGAAGGGCAATGGAAGCGGAAGAGTGTTTGCTTTCTCGTGTCTGCCCCTTTCAGCCTGGTCCCCAGAAGAGATCCTGGCAGATCCCGCAGTTTCCCCAGTCACTCTTGGAGGATGCGCCATGTGCCATTATCCAGCTGTTAAAGCGCCAGTCCCGTCGGCTCTCAAGGCTTCAATCTGACATCTAATTTACAGATTCTCTGCCCAGGTTCTCGGGTGCGGAGCCGTGCCCAACCCCGGCTCTCCCACCGTTCCTCTCCCCGCTTGCAGGCTTCTGCGTCCTGGGAGCTGTGTCCGGCTCCCCCAGCACGTGTGTTGGGGCTGCTGCAGAGAAGGCAGGACAGTCTCCTGTAGCTGGTGGAACTGGAGCTCACTCTCAGCTGTGAAATGACCTTGGCCATGGCAGACACAGGCCTGCAGTCATTCTGGGCCCACTTGTGTGGCTTCTTTGGAGCCTGCCCGAGTCACTGGAGCCGATAGCTGCTGACAACACCCTGTCGGGCCCTGGCTTCCAGAAGGCCCCCCTGCACAGATGCCTTCTGCGAGGCCCTGGGGTCGGCTCAGCCATGCCCCCAAGATGTCCAGGTCCTCACCCCCAGAACCTGTAAATGCCACGTTATACAGCAGAAGGGACTTGGCAGGTGTGATTAAAGTCATGGATCTTGAGATGGGGAGGTTATCCTGTATTATCTGGCTGGGTCCTAAGCATCATCACAAGGGTCTTTATAAGAAGGAGGCTGGGCTTCCCTGGTGGCGAAGTGGTTGAGAATCTGCCTGCTAATGCAGAGGACACGGATTCGAGTCCTGGTCTGGGAGGATCCCATATGCCGCGGAGCAACTAGGCCCGTGAGCCACAGCTACTGAGCCTGCGCGTCTGGAGCCTGTGCTCTGCAACAAGAGAGGCCGTGATAGTGAGAGGCCTGAGCACCACGATGAAGAGTGGCCCCCGCTTGCCACAACTAGAGAAAGCCCTCGCACAGAAACGAAGACCCAACACAGCAAAAATAAATAAATTAGTTAATAAACTCCTAAAAAAAAAAAAAAAGAGGGAGGCAGAGGGAGATTTGACACAAAAGAAGGAGGCGACGTGACGGCAGAACCAAAGAGAGATTTGAAGTGGCCAGACACTGCAGACCCAGCCTGGTGACCAGGACGTGGACCTCCTGGAGGTTACGTTGTAGTGGAAGGAGGCAAGTAGGCAAACAGCTAGCAAGGTGCTTGCAGAGAACGGTAAATGCTACGAAGGTCATACAACGGGCTGGCCCGTTACCCACCCTGGAGAGGGCCGTGTGGGGAGGAAGGTGCTTGAATGAGATGCGAGGTTTCCCCGCTACTGAGTCCGTGTGTGTGCTGGGTCCTCAAGTACATGTGAACTAAAATTCAGGTGTGAAATGCAGGCAGGAGGACAAAGTGCAGCCTTGCCCAGGGACCCTGGAACACTCTTGCAAAACTCCTCAGTGGTTTCCTTTCTTTTCCAGTGTGTTGGTGCTACCCGTTCATTCATTCATTCATTCATTCATTCACCTAACAGTTATCTTTTGAACACTCCTTGCTCCAATTGTGTGCTACGCATTTTGCCACCTGTCCCCTCATTCGAGCTTCATAGGCCTCACCCCAGGCCACTGGGCTCAGCAACCCCAGGACGAGTGGGCGCAGCAAATGCCTGCCTCCCCTTCCCGAGTCAGGCTGTCCAGCTCCCCCTGCAGGAGACCCCCACCTGCTCAGGTGGGGCCCACCCCATCGCCAGGAAAGGTTAGTTGCAAGGTGTTTCCCAGGTCCGCCCCCGCAAGAGTCGGAATCCCCTGGTCCAGGATGAGGGTCTGGGAACGTGCAGTCACAGCCCATTTCTGGGGTGCAAGTTTGGGAAACACTGCGTTTCAGTCAAGCTTCTCAAACTTTGCTGTGCAGGCAGCTCCCTGGGGCTGGAGAGAGGGGCTGGTTAAATGAAATTCTGGTTCAGCAGCAGCTTGGGGAGGGCCAGAGTCTGCCTTTCTAACCAGCTCCCCGATGGTGCCCATACCGCTGGATCTTGGACCAGCATTGAGGAGAGAGGAGTTACCGGACTATAGTGCTTCACCATATAGCCCTTCTGATGCATGAATGACAGCTGCTTCCTGCGGAGCCCTTCCTGGGAGCCCGGGAACATGCTAAGGGCTTTGCATGCAACCCCTCGTTTGATCTAGTAATAGCCCCCTTTTACAGATGAGGAAACTGAGGCGTAGGAAGTTAGGGACTTGCCAAGTCATGGAGCTGAGGATGTGGAGAGCTGGAGTCTGAACCCAGGTGGTCTGATGCCAAGACCAAGGCTTAAAGCAGCAAAGGAGGAAAAGGGATAACATTTTCTGGGGAACTGCGTGTGTCAGGCCAGTGTTGTTTAGTTCATCATCGCATCTAATCCTTACAATAGTCCTGCGGTGGACTTGTGAGTATCCTCAATTTACAGAAGAGGAAACTGAGCAGCAGAGTGGCTCCGTAAGCAGCCCAGAGTTAGTCAACGCCGAGTGGCAGGGCTGGCACTGAGCCCAGCTCCCTGACGTCCACGCTGGGACCTCTCCGGCCATCCATGTGGGCGCAGCCTCGGAGCAGAGCACAGAGCTGGCTGGCCCACGGCCCTCCTGTCACCCTGCCAGCTGTCCCTGTCCCGCCATAAGCCCTGTGTTACTTTCCTGCAGCTGCTGGAACAAAATTACCACCACTGGCTGTCTTGAAACAACAGAGCTGTATTCTCTTACAGTCCTGGATGTCAGAAGTCTGAGGTCAAGGTGTTGCAGGGTCTCTTCCAGCTTCCGGTGGCTCCTTGGCTGTGGCTGTGTCACTCTAATCCCACCTCCATCATCACATGGCTTCTCCTCTGTGTCTGAGTCTATGTCTCTTCTCCTTTTATAAGGTAAGGGATTAGGGCCCATCCTACTCAGCATCATCTCATCCTAACTAATGACATCGCAAAGACCCTATTTCCAAATAAGGTCACATTCTGAGGATCCAGGTAGATGGGAATTTGGGGGGATGCTACTCAATCCAGTACAAGCCCACCATCTGTTCTTGACCCCAGGCTGTAGCACAGGACAAGAAGACAGGAGAGGCTGGGGGAGCCACGGGCAGTCCCCACAGTGCCCAGAGCTCTGTCACATATGGGGCCAGCTGTGCAATTCCATCCTAACAAAACAGGGACTTTTGCTCTGGTTTGGTTCATTGTCCTTTCTAGAATTTCCCCTCCAGGCCTTTTGCCCCTGCCTGTGGTTGGGAGCTGCCAGGCTGCTGCTGTGCTTATAAGAGGTCAGAAGCAAAGAGTATGAACAGGCAACGGCGGGGGAAATGTCACCCAGAGGAGGACAAGCCTGGAAATGTGTTCATCCCTCCGGTGGTCAAACAAATACAAACAGACACAGGATACCGTTTCTTGTCCTTGAAATTAGTGAAAGATTTTTGGTTTTGTTTTTTAATGGTAATCGTCAAGGCTGGCAATGATTTTGAAACAGTCACTTTCATACAATGCTTATGGCCCCTTTTGGAAAGTAATGTGATACTATTTCCCAAGAGCTGCCAAAAGACGCATGCCTTCCATTCAGTGATTCAACTTCTAAACATCCCTCCTAAGGAAATAATCAGAGAAGTGGTCAAATTTTTTGTTCAAAGATGTTATTACAGCATTTTAAAAAATCATGGTAAAAAATAAATTGGAGATAGCTTAAATGTCTAACCATAGGGGATTGATTGAGTAAACAATGGCATATCAGCTTGATAGAAAAATGTTTACAGAGTTTGTACTAACTTGGAAGAATGTGATGCTAAGTGAAAGAGGATACAGAATTGTATATCCAGCAGGACCGCAAATGTGTACAAAATTGTGCAGAAAGAAAGGATTTGATGTGCTTGTGATAATGAACCTCTTCAGGGAGACTGCATATCCCTGGAAGAGAAAAAAAATCCAAGTTGGCAAGGGGACTGTCTCTGGGACAGAGGTGGGACCTGGGGTAGGGAGTGGGAGGTCACAGCCTAAAAATTATCCCCCAAGACAAGGAGCGCATGGATGGATGTGAGGTTTTGAAGCGTTTCGGGCAGGTACCGTGGCCACACTGGCCCCCACCTCCCTTCCCCACTGGTCTCCTGGTCTGCCCCATCACTTCCCTCTATCCTCCACCCCGCAGGCAGAGTGATTTTCCAAAACACAAAGCCAGTCATCTCACTCCCATGCCACAAACCCTTCAATAGCTCCCCACTGACGACAGGATAAATCCAGGCCCAAGTTGGAAGACCAGGTGCTTCCCAGTCAGCTCACCTGTCTCCCCAGCCTCACCCTTTTTGCCTCCAACCATAAGCCATGCTCTTCCATTCCTCTGTGCCTTTGCTCATGCTCTTCCTTCTACCCCAAATCCACTTCTTTTTCATTTCCTCCTACTAAACTCCTACACATCCTCCAAAACCCAAATCAGTTACCACCTCCTCTCTGATCTTTTCTCTGACTGTCTGCAAGTGAGGTGGAGTTTCCCTCCTCTGCCCCCACAATCTCTTATGCCCCCCATCCCCATCCCAGCTCTCACCTGCTCTTACACTGTAATGATTTATTTGGCATCTTGCCTCCTTCTCCAGGCTGTGAATTCCTGAAGGGCAAGGTCACTTCTTCACCTAGAATCTTCAGAGCCCAGTATTGGAGCCAGCCCACAATAAAAACCCATTGAACGGGCTTCCCTGGTGGTGTAGTGGTTAAGAATCCACCTGCCAATGCAGGGGACACGGGTTCAAGCCCTGGTCCGGGAAGATCCCACATGCCGTGGGGCAACTAATCCTGTGCACCACAATTAGTGAGCCTGCATTCTAGAACCCGCGAGCCACAACTACTGAAGCCCACAGGCTTAGAGCCCGGGCTCCGCAACAGGAGAAGCCACCGCAATGAGAAGCCCGCGTACCACAATGAAGACCCAACTCAGCCAAAAATAAGTAAATTAAAAAAACAAAAACAAAAACAAAAACCCATTGAACGTTTGTTGAATAGTGATTACATGTCATGGCTGACCAAGAAGTTCCATGAATTTACTCATTGAAATGACTGTCAGAAATAGGAATTAGGATCCTGATTTAATACACAGGGAAACTAAGACTTACAGTGCTTAAGGAATCTGGCCAAGACAGCAAGAGTCAGAGCAGGTGTTGTCTGAATCCAAATATCTCGTGTTCTTTCTACCACACCTGTATTAGTTTTCCTGGGGCTGCCATAACAAAGTACCACAAACCGGGTGGCTTAAAACAACCAAAATTTGTTCTCTCACAGTTTCAGAGACCAGGAGTCCAAAGTCAAGGTGTCAGCAGGGCCAAGCTCCCTCCAAAGGCTCAGGTGCTTCTTGGCTTGTGGCTGCATCACTCCAGTCTCTGCCACCATCCGCATGGCTTCGCCTTTGTCTCTGCTCTGAGTGTCTCTTATAAGGACACTGTCATTGGATTTAGGACCCACCCAGATAATTCCATCTGCAAAGACCCTTTTCCCAGATAAAGTCACGTTCCCAAGTTCTGGGGGTTAGTTGGGACGTGGAAATTTGGGGAAGGGGAGTCAACTTTCACTAATTACATACAACCTATGAGTGTATTTATGACCTGTTTTAATTAGTTTCATTTCTATTCAGTGGGTTTCATTTCAATCCAGTCGATGTTGGTTGTACAGCTGCCACGGACCAGGCCTGACAAATTCCAGAGATGAAGGATGTGGGCCCCTCCTCATAAAGGGTCCCCACTCCAATGAAGGGGTGAATAGTTGGGGTGTAACTCTTCCCGTGTAGGCCTGGGGTGGGGTTGCCAGAAAAGGAAACACTTGAGCCCACTTGGGTGGTTATTCAGGAACAGCCAAGGGACCAGCCTGTCAAAAGCACAGCATCATGAGGGACCTGGGACGGTCAGCCCTGGAGTGGGTGGGGGTCAAAGGGGGCTTTTCCAGCCAGCCTGCAGTAGAGGATGCTGGGAGCAATGCCAGGCAACAGGCTGGAGACGTGGGCCAGCCCTGGTCATGGAGGGGCCCCAGGGCTGGGGGAGCTGGACTCTGTGAACTGGATGTATCCTCCCCAGGGCCTCAGAGGTCCTGGCCAACCCCTCCCATCCTCACCCTCTAAGCGCTCCCTGGGCCCCAGTGCTCTGCGGGGCTCGGCTTTCCTTTCTCTTGACCTAACAGATGCCCTTGGCTCTGGCTGTTTGGTGACATCCTTGGGGCCTCCCCAGGAATATGATGCCGGGTGCCCCTGGGCTCCTTCTTTACAATAAAGAAAACTGGCCACCCAGCCCCTACCATCTTATTAAAGGACGGGAGGTGGGGCGGGAGGGATGAAATGGGGGGGCGATAAACGCCTGCCCCCAATGGCCTTCGTTAATACTTGAGCTATTGTGAAGGTCTCCTCCATTCTTCCCCCACCAGCCCTCCCTCCCCGAGCTTTGTGAATCAGAAAAGACAATCCGCTGACATGAAGGGCAAACACATAAATATCCCTCCCTGCCTTTGGGCGAATCCTAAACACGTTCCCTGCGTGTACGTTGGGTCCTTTCCACAAGAGCCAAGTTCCTTCGGCCCCTCCCTCCCACACATTCCGATCTACCCTGAGCTCCCTGGGTCTCAGTTGGCGAGACTGCACTGTGCGTTGCTGGGAAGCAGGACCTCTGTCTCCCGCTCTCTGTGCCTTTTGACTCTGACCCTCCCCCCACTCCCCCTCCTTCCCCAGGCTCCTCCTCCTCCTCAGACCTGCAGGGGTCTTTCTAACCAGGATGGGTGTGCTCTGCAGGGCGCTGTGCTCTGACTCTGCCCCTTCCCTTCTGGGCCTCCGCTTGCTCATCTGTAAAATGGGGAGAGTAGTTACTTTTACTCCACTGGTTTTTAAAATTGAGATAAAATGTATACAACGTCGAATTTGCCATTTTAAGTGGCGTGAAGTACATTCACATTGTTGTACAATCATCACTGCCATCCATCTCCAGCATTTTTTCATCTTCCGAAACTGAAACTCAGTCCCCATTAAACACTCACTCTCCACGCCCCCTCCCCCAGCCCCTGGGACCACCATTCTGCTTTTCTGTCTCTGTGAACTTGTCTCCTCCAGGGACCTCATATAAGTGGAATCATACAGGATTTGTCCTTTGTAACTGGCTTCTTTTATTTCACAAAACATCTTTAAGGTTCATCAATGTTGTAGCTTGTGTCCGATTTTCCTTCTTTTTTTTAAAAAAAATAAATCTATTTATTTATTTTTGGCTGTGTTGGGTCTTTGCTGCCGGGTGCAGGCTTTCTCTAGTGGCGTTGAACAGGGGCTACTCTTTGTTGCGGTGCGCGGGCTTCTCATTGCAGTGGCTTCTCTTGTTGCGGAGCACAGGCTCTAGGCGCGCAAGCTTCAGTAGTTGTGGCTTGTGGGCTTCAGTAGTGGCTCGCGGGCTCTAGAGCGCAGACTCAGTAGCTGTGGCGCACGGGCTTAGTTGCTCCGTGGCATGTGGGATCTTCCTGGACCAGGGCTCGAACCCATGTCCCCTGCACTGGCAGGCAGATTCTTAGCCACTGCGCCACCAGGGAAGTCCTGATTTTCCTTCTTTTTTAAGGCCAAACACTATTCCATTGCACAGATAGACCATTTTGTAATGCCACCTTTCTCTGCCTCCGGGAAAAAAAGTCACAAAATGAGGAGGCAGTTTAGCAAAAGTTTAGAGCAGGGACCCTGAGGCCAGGCTGCCTGGGTCCCTGTGTGGCCACTTATAATCTTAGGCAAATAGCTTCTGTTTGCCTACCTCAGTTTCTTCTCAGTAAAATGGGTTGATAATGGTCCCTCCTCACAGGATCAAATGAGCTAAGTTTTGTAAAGCACACAGGACAGCGCCTTGCTGAAGGAAGAGCCATCAGAGCGGTGTCAAATAAACTAGCAGGAGACCACCCTCTGTGCTGCCTGCTGTACCTACCTCACCCACACCCTTCCTTCCTGGTCCTTTCTTGTCCAGGGTTTGGAATTGTCTACCCGGCTCTGCCTTTCCGTCTGCGAGGGGGGAAAGACCTCGGTTACCCATAACAGAGGACCTTTGTTTTGCAGCTGGAGTCCAGATGCCGATTTTACGGCTAAGGCATCCTTTACTGTCCGCAGGGCCTTAACACCGTGGGTGCCACACAGGGTGGAGGATGGGGACCGCAGGAGTTGAAGCTGATGAGAGACCCCAGCCTCAGCCAGGCCAGCCCACCGTGCAGAATTCACAGGATCCTCCTCCCAGAGTGTGGATGTTGAGCCGGTTCGAGGTAAACTCCTAATACGGGCTGCACCCCAGCCCACATGCCCCAAGCAGTCTGAATCTTCTAGCTCTGTACAGTTGTCACCTTCTCCATGCCAGTTTTTCCAGACCTCTGTCCACTCCTCTTGCGTTCCCCCCAACATAGAGAAAAGAGTCAAAGAGATATGGGTTCAGAAACCACTTTCACTGCTTGCTGCTGTGTGACCTTGACCAAGTTGCTTACCTTCTCTGGACAACTTCCTTCTTCCTTAAAGTGGAGATAATACATAATACTTTCTGCAGAGGAGCACCGAGGGAATTCAGTGAGGTCAGGAAGGAAACAGCGCTGGTCCTTTCTCTGGTTTGCCGCCTCGAACCTCTGTCTCTCTCGCTGAGCTGGCCACGTCTGCCTCAGATCGAGGCTGATTTCGTGGGAGCCGTGCACCCTGACTCACAAGGGAGGTCCCCACGTCAGGATTCAGTGGCCTCCCCTTCGTATCCCACTCACCCATCTGTGCCCGGGAGCTGCTTGCCTCAAGTATGTGCCGCCAAGAGACTCACACACCTGTCAACGTGTATCCTCCCACACCTGGTGTTTAGAATTCTTCGACAAGAAGCAGTGAATGTTTTTATCTTTTGGTTTGTTTTTGAAAAACGACAGGAGTAAGAAAAACCTCCGAAGTGCCTGGGGCCCCATGGAGGGAGCCGGAGGAGAGACACTCAGCAGAGTGGCGGGTGGCGGTCAGATGGTGCGGGTCTGTGTCTAGGACCACAGCCAAGCCACACAGAGGGGCTTGGCGGGGTGGGGGGTGTTCCGTGGGCACAGCTGGAGCCGGTGGGAACTGGTGCCAGAGCGGGTTCTAATCCAGCACCAGTGTCATGGCTGGGAGCGCAGGTACAGGCATCCCGAGCCCGATGACACCACTTGTGAGCACGTCGTGGGCTGAATGGTGGCCCCAAAAACATGTCTTAATCCCTGGAACCTCTGAATGCTACCTTATTTGGCCAAAGGGCCTTGTAGGTGTGATTAAGTTAAGGCTCTCCAGGTAAGAGAGTCCCAGATTACCAGGTGGAGCCTAAATCCCACAAGTGTCCTTATAGGAGGGAGATTTGAGACAGAAGTAAAAGCCATGTGAGGATGAAGCAGAGATTGGAGTGATGAAGCCACAAGCCGAGGAAGCCGAGGGCTGCTGACACCCCACAAGCTGGAAGAGGCAGGAAGAGCTCTCTCCTAAGGCCTTCGGAGGGAGCTCAGCCTGCCAACACCCCGATTTTGGACTTCTGGCCTCCAGAAGTTATTCTCCAGAGAGAATAAATTCTGCTGTTTGAAACTACCCAGTTTGCTGTATATGTTCCGGCAGCCTTAGGAAACGAATACGTGAGCTTCGTGACTTTGCAGGAATTCATCTTCTAAGTTCAGCTTCCTCACTTGCAAATAGCACCTAATTTATACAGTTTGTAAAGGATTACCCAAAGCATTTAGGTTGAATCGTGTTAAATTGACGTTTTTGCAAGTCAGAAATAATTGGATATTGGCAGTTTCATTTGAGTCAACCCAGTGATCTATGCAAAGCACTTAGAATAGTATCTGGCCCACAGTAAGTGTGCAGCAAATATGGAGACACAGTCCTAGGGCCAGGAGAGATGACTCCTCAAATGGGACTGATAGCTTGGGGTGGAGTGGCATTCATACTGGGCTCTGAGGGGTGCGTAGGAGATTGTGTGGCAGAAAATGGGGATGCTGGGGGCTGGGGGAACACCTCAAGGAATGGGTCAGGGCCGGAAAAGTTGACTTTGGTAGGTGATGGTAGGGGACTGGGAGAGCTTACCTGGGGAGGGGGTGCAGGGTTGATGTAAGCACCTACTGAATACAGAACCCTCCATGCCTACCCAGCCACCAAAGGGGAATCTCCTCCATCCTGTAATGGCATGATTTTCCCAAGACACTTGAATGTGTCACTCTTCACTGGCGTATGCGACCCTAGGGAAGAAAGCTAAAATCTCTTTAGCCCGTGTAGGAGATTCCTGTGGCTGCTGAAACAAAATACCCAAAACTGCGTGGCTTAAAATAACAGAAATTATTTTTCTTACAATTCTGGAGGTCAGAAGTCCAAAATCAGTCTCACTGGGCCAAAATCAAGGTGTCAGCAGGGCCACATCCCATCTAGAGGTTTCCTTGCCTTTTCCAGCTTCCAGAGCTGGTATTCCTTGCATTTTTTTGGCTGGTGGCCCCTTCCCCCATCTTCAAAGCCAGCAACGTAGCATCTTACTTCCTTGTTACATGGCCTTCCTATGTGTCAAATCTCCCTCAGCCTCCCTCTTCAAAGGACACCTGTGATTGCATTTAGGGTCCGCCTGTATAATTGAGGATAATCTCCCCATCTCAAGATCGTCAATGTAATCAAATTTGCAAAGTCCCTTTGCCATATAAAGCGACATGCAGAGGTTCCAGGGATTCGGACCCGGATGCCCCTGGGGGCCGTTGTTCAGCTGGCCCAGCTGGCATTAAAGGCCCCTTCGGTTTGGCCTCTGCTCACCTCCCTCAGCAGCATCAACTCCTCACCTCAACTTCTCACCTGCTCCGCCAATCCCTGCTCAGACATGCCAAGGACCTGTTTCTTCTGGAATGCTCTCTCTGCCCCTGCACCGGGTTCCTCTGTCTGGAGACCTCAGAGTGACACCCCGGGGCACTTCCTTAGCTGCCCTCTCCCGGTGCCCCCAGAGTAGCGCATCTGTACCCCTTTTCTTGCAGCATTGGAATCCCAGGCCAGTTCTGGCCTCACCATGGGAGGGTCACATCACAAACAAGCATGTGTCCAGGTGGGACCTGCATTCAACCTTGCAGAAAGGGACAGGTCAGGTGAGAGCAGTCGGGGATGCTGAGAATGCCCGGAACAGAGACACGTCAGGGGCAGAGGAAGTGCACCTTCTCATGGGTCAGTACAATGAACACTTAGAGCTGACATCGACTGGGCTCTTACTACATCCCTGCCATGCAACGATTCTAACTTAACCCTCGAAACATCTCCACAAGGGAGAAACTCTCATCAGGTCCATTTTGTAGATGAGGAAGCTGGGGCACAGCGAGTTTCAGTAACTTCCACAAAGTCACACAGCTGGAAACTTGATCTTGAACTCTAGCTTCCAGAACTGTGAGAAAATACAATTTTGTTGTTTAATCCTCTCAGTCTATGGTATTCTTGCTATGGCAGCCCAAGCTGATGAAGACACTCTATGATTCCATTTATACGACCTTCTGGAAAAAGCAAAGCTGTGGGGATGGAGACCAGAGAGTAGTCGCCAAGGGGTTAGAGATGGGAGGATTTCACTACAAAGGGACAAATAGAGGGAATTTGGGGGGATGATGGAACTATTCTCTGTGCTCTGAGAGTGATGGTGATTACACAGCTCATAGAACTGTACCCCGTTAAAAAGCAAAGTTTTCGGGCTTCCCTGGTGGTGCAGTGGTGGAGAGTCCGCCTGCCGATGCAGGGGACACGGGTTCGTGCCCCAGTCCGGGAGGATCCCACATGCCGCGGAGCAGCTCGGCCCGTGAGCCATGGCCGCTGAGCCTGCGCGTCCAGAGCCTGTGCTCCGCAACGGGAGAGGCCACAACAGTGAGAGGCCCGCGTACCGCAAAAAAAAAAAAAAAAAAAAAAAAAAAAAAGCAAAGTTTTCTCTGTACAAATTTTAATTTTTTTTTTTTTTATGGCATGTGGAATCTTAGTTCCCTGACCAGGGATTGAACCGATGCCCCCTGCAGTGGAAGCACAGAGTCTTAACCACTGGACCGCCAGAGAAGTCCCTGTGTATAAATTTTAAAAGAAATAAAAAGTGTGCTTTATATCACAAAAAAGAAGAAGAACCCTCTGGCTACTGTTTGGAGAATGGACTACAGGGTCTAAGAGTTGGAGCAGGTTGGTCACCAGGCAGAGGCGGTGATGGTGAGGCTCGGGGGTAGCCAGGGAGGCGGGGAGATGCGGTCAGACTAGGGCTGTGTTTGGAGGTAGGAGTGACAAGATTTGCTGATGGACTGGACGGGGACTGGTGAGGAAAGGAGCGGAATCGGTGATGATTCCTAGGTATCGCTGTGCATCTGCCTTGGTGGAGAAGATTGGGGGAGGAGCCGTGTATCAGTCAGTACTCAGGTGAGGGACAAAAATCCTCCTGCTGCTTTAGGCAGAGAGCGATTTCATCAGGGAATCAGACTCATACACAGTTGGTGGAACAGCTGAAGGAGAAGGAGTGACTTCCAGGGCAATCACACTGAACTGGGTCATCAAGAAAACTGCTGTGAGCCACGGTCAGGAAGATGGTGGTGGAAGAGCCTTGTCCTGCTCTTAGCTCCAGGCACACACTGCCTTGCAGAATGAAGGCTTTTGTGCTGCCACCTCCCTCTCCACCTAATTCCATTCCAAGCCCAAGACTCATGCAAGTGCACCTAACTGATTGTAT
Source organism: Hyperoodon ampullatus (assembly GCF_949752795.1). Lineage (NCBI taxonomy): Eukaryota > Metazoa > Chordata > Mammalia > Artiodactyla > Ziphiidae > Hyperoodon > Hyperoodon ampullatus. The sequence goes on along the minus strand of NC_136914.1, from coordinate 162,483,882 downwards.
TAGTCTCCTAGGGCCACCATAACAAAGTGCCACAGACCGGGTGGCTTCCACAACAGACATTTATTTTCTCACAGCTCTGGAGGTTGGAAGTCCAAGGTCAACGTGTCAGCAGGCTAGGTTTCTTCTGAGGCTTCTCCCCTTGGCTTGTAGATGACCATCTTCTCCCTGTGCCCTCACATGGTTGTCCTTCTGCGTGTGTCTGTGTTTGAATCTCTTTTATAAGGACACCAGTCATACTGAATTAGGGCCCACTCCGGTGACCTCATTTAACCCTAATTACTTCTTTCAATTTAAATGACCTCTATTTCCAAATGCAATCACAATCTGTGATATAATAGGAGGTAAGGAGGGATTCTCCCCTAGAACCTTTTTAGGGAGCTGCCACCTTGCTTCCAGACTTCCAGCCTCCAGAGCTGTGAGAGAATAAATTTCTGTTGTTTTAAGCCACACTGTCTGAGGTAATTTGTTACAGCAGCTACAGAACACTAATACACAAGGCTTCTGAAATTCTCGCAAAATGTACCTTTGCCTCATTGGCCCAATTGTTCAGTAGAATGTTAGAGCCACAAGGCCCCTCCAAGATCTTCTATAGCATCCAGGGCAGGGCTGGGGAAAAGAACACCTCAGCTCAGATCCCAGCTTTACCTCTTGTTGACAGCATGACCTTCGGCAAGTCACCTAAGCTCTCTGAACCAAAATTTTCTTTGGTATAAAATGAGGATAGGGGCTTCCCTGGTGGCGCAGTGGTTGAGAGTCTGCCTGCCGATGCAGGGGACGCAGGTTCGTGCCCCGGTCCGGGAGGATCCCACATGCTGTGGAGCGGCTGGGCCCGTGAGCCATGGCCACTGAGCCTGCGCGTCTGGAGCCTGTGCTCCACAATGGGAGAGGCCACAACAGCGAGAGGCCTACGTACCGCAAAAAAAAAAAAATAATAAAATAAATAAATAAATAAAATGAGGATAATGACATCTCTTTCATGATGTCATCATGAGATAATAATGTACATTGAACAGCTCAACACAGCAATTGGCATAAGTTGCCCAGTAGATTCTGTGTTGTATTTCCTCTGGCCCATTCATCGGCCTTGCACCACCGTGGTACTTGTTAGTCGATTGGACCATGGCTTTTCATCTTTGTGAGTAGAAGTCAATTTGGTGGTGTTTGCTGCTGATGCAGGAGTCCCAGAGAGCTTAGTGGGATTCTCCAGGTCACTAGGGCCACCCTGGGAAGCAGCCAGGCTCCAGTGGCAGCCCCGGTGTCATTAGGTTAGGTTGGTTCTGGTAGATGCTGTTTTATTAGCGAACACTGGATCCCAGCTAGAAGCTATGGCCTATGCTCAGAGTCAGCCATGAGCATTGAAACGATGCTTCATGAGCAATAAATATCTCTGGGCTTGTTAAGCACTTCCAAGAGATTGGCAGGTGTCTTCCTCCGAATTGATCTGGAGAAGCCACATGGCATCCCTCGCTTTCCCTAACCTCCTGATGAATTACTGTAAATGTCTGTCTTCTTGACAGTTTGGGAACTCATAGATTGGTCATCCATGCTTGCTCACTGGCTTAGAGTGCATCTGGGGGAGTCCTCTTTTTTTTAATCTTTTTTTTTTTTTTTTTTTTTTTAGTTTCTGCTTTATAACAAAGTGAATCAGTCATACATATACATCTGTTCCCACATCCCTTCCCTCCTGCGTCTCCCTCCCTCCCACCCTCCCCATCCCACCCCTCAAGGCGGTCACAAAGCACCGAGCTGATCTCCCTGTGCTCTGCGGCTGCTTCCCACTATCTATCTACCTTACGTTTGGTACTGTATATATGTCCATGCCTCTCTCTCGCTTTGTCACAGCTTACCCTTCCCCCTCCCCATATCCTCAAGTCCATTCTCAAGTAGGTCTGTGTCTTTATTCCTGCTTTACCCCTAGGTTCTTCATGATATATATTTTTTTATTCCATATATATGTGTTAGCATACGGTATTTGTCTTTCTCTTTCTGACTTACTTCACTCTGTATGACAGACTCTAGGTCTATCCACCTCATTACAAATAGCTCAGTTTCATTTCTTTTTATGGCTGAGTAATATTCCATTGTATATATGTGTCACATCTTCTTTATCCATTCATCCGATGATGGACACTTAGGTTGTTTCCATCTCCGGGCTATTGTGAATAGAGCTGCAATGAACATTTTGGTACATGTCTCTTTTTGAATTATGGTTTTCTCAGGGTATATGCCTAGTAGTGGGATTGCTGGGTCATATGGTAGTTCTATTTTTAGTTTTTTAAGGAACCTCCATACTGTTCTCCATAGTGGCTGTACCTGGAGAAATCAGTCTCCCTGACTTCAGACTATACTACAAAGCTACAGTAATCAAGACAGTGTGGTACTGGCACAAAAACAGAAAGATAGATCAATGGAACAGGATACAAAGCCCAGAGAGAAACCCACGCACATATGGTCAACTTACCTTTGATAAAGGAGGCAGGAATGTACAGTGGAGAAAGGACAGCCTCTTCAATAAGTGGTGCTGGGAAAACTGGACAGGGACATGTAAAAGTATGAGATTAGATCATTCCCTAACACCATACACAAAAATAAGCTCAAAATGGATCAAAGAGCTAAATGTCAGAAACTATCAAACTCTTAGAGGAAAACATAGGCAGAACACTCTATGACATAAATCACAGCAAGATCCTTTTGAACCCACCTCCTAGAGAAATGGAAATAAAAACAAAGATAAACAAATGGGACCTAATGAAACTTCAAAGCTTTTGCACAGCAAAGGAAACCATAAACAAGACCGAAAGACAATCCTCAGAATGGGAGAAAATATTTGCAAATGAAGCAACTGACAAAGGATTAACCTCCCAAATTTATAAACAGCTCATGCAGCTCAATAGCAAAAAAACAAACAACCCAATCCAAAAATGGGCAGAAGACTTAAATAGACATTTCTCCAAAGAAGATATACAGATTGCCAACAAACACATGAAAGAATGCTCAACATCATTAATCATTTTTTAATCTTATAGCCTGAAAAACTGCTTCCTTAGTGTAGAATCCAAACCCTCCTTCCCGCCCCCAAGGTTGTGGCTGTAGTTCAGGGTGTGTCCCCTCTCTGACCCTGTCATTCCCCCTGACACTGGATTGAGCCATTATCAACCATTAACCCCTTGACTTGAAAAACCTGTTCCTTGAAGTCATTGAGGGCTGGCACGGGACTGCAGGGAACCTCTGTGGACCTCAGTATCCTCATCTGTAAATTAGAGACACTCATAGTCATCGCCTCATAAGATGTGGTAAAAATCAGGAGAATCCAAGTGAAGCGCCAAGGACAGGACCTGACCCACGATCAGTGCTCAATAAAGGCTAAGACATACGATTAATGTCCAGAAAAAAATAATGCTCCCTCCAGCGGACACGGTGCTTTCGAGTTTGCAAAGTGCTGAGTTAGATATCATTTCATTCCCGCTGAGCAGCAAGCCCGTGAAGGCAGATCAAACAACAGTGAGGCCTCTGATTCGTGGGTGAGGGAGCAGAGCTCTCAGCCCCACGGTCGGGCGGGAGGCAGCTGAGCAGGGCTCCAGCTTGGAAGCCTGAGATCTTTCCACATTTCTCCGTGGGAAAGACTAGCCAGCCCCTGGAGAGGGAAGCTGGATTTCTGTGACAGCACTTGGGGAGCAAAGGCTGCATCTACTCATCTCTGTGCTCCTGACACCACATGTATGACTGGCTCGTAGCAGGACACACTCAGTTAGGTTTTGGTTGTTGTCGAAGTTTTGTTTGTTTTTAATTTTTATTGAAATATACATAGATATATACATACTCTTTTTCAGATTCTTTTCCATTAAAGGTTATTACACAATATTGACTATAGTTCCCTGTGCTATACAGTAGTAGGTCCTTGTTGTTTTTCTCTTTCATATATAGTAGTGTGTATCTGCTAATCCCAAACTCCTAATTTATTCTTCTCCACCCCTTTCCCCTTTGGTAACCATAAGTTTGTTCTTTATGTCTGTGAATCTATTTCTGTTTTGTAAATAAGTTCATTTGTATCATTTTTTTAGCTTCCACATATAAGTGGTATCATATGATATTTGTCTTTCTCTCTCAGACTTATTTCACTTAGTATGATAATCTCTAGGTCCATCCATGTTGCTGCAAATGGCATTATTTCATTCTTTTTTATGGCTGAGTAATATTCCATTGTCTGCGTGTGTGTGTGTGTGTGTGTGTGTGTGTGTGTGTGTGTGCATTCCACATCTTTATCCATTCATCTGTCAGTGGACATTTAGGTTACTTCCTTATGTTGGCTATTGTGAATAGTGCTACCATGAACATTGGGGTGCATTATCTTTTCAAATTAGAGTTTTCTCTGGATATATGCCCAGGCATGAGATTGCTGGATCATATGGTAGATTTGTTAAATGAATGAACAAATAAATGAGGGCTATGTACAGTGATTGGGTTAGAGGTGTGGATCATGAATACTGAGAGGTCTGATTAACAACACTTTCTCTAAGCCTGCTGAATGCTGAGCCAGCCTTCACAACAATCCATCACTGGGAACATTAGTCCCATTTTACAGATGGAAAAACTAACACTCAGAGAGGTTAAGCAACCTGTTTCCCATCAGAAGGCAAGTGAGTGGTCCAGCTGGAATTGAGTTCAGGCCTGACTGATCCCCATTACACTTCCCAAATACCCCCCAGGGTATGTGATGGGAGATCATAGACTTTCAAATCAAAATCCTATTTTCTGTATAACTGCAGTTATCCAACTCTTAGAAACATAAAAGCTTACATTATTTCTACCAAGTTATAACTACCAATACTCTTTCAAAGCCTAGGATATTGGTTTCCCAATATTGGCTGCCCTAACAAAGTACCACAGAGTCGGGGCCTTAAACCATAGAAGTGTATTTTCTCACAGCTCTGGAGGGGACTCCACTTCCCCATCATAGGATTTGCTTTGCCGATGAAATGTGACTACAGTGACATGTGCCCCTCCTGAGGAGGAACTTTAAGGCCCATCACGTGGTCTGGGCAGCTCTCTTTTCTCTCTGCTCTTAGATCAGCAGGTCCCTGAGCGGGGTTGCTGCTGCTTTCGTGCTCTGGAATAAGGAGGCTGCACGGCAGGACCACAGAGACCTACAGTGGACCTGAATAGGAGCATCCCTGCTGATGCTGCTGGAATCTTAGGGTTGCTTGTTACTGCAGCGTGGCTTGACCTCCGCTGACTTGATACACAGTGGGCATCACTTTATGGATTTTAAGGTGTTCAGTGTAGTTCTTCATAATGATGGAGGGAAACTCTCATTCCTCAGACTCCCTGTTATTAAATTCTACCCGCTGCAGGGTTCATCTACCTGTCTTTGACAATACAACATTGCAACTGAATCTCTGAAACAACAGAGCAGAGCCCAGGCCTCAGCATTTATCAGGATGCTACCTGCTCCACAGCCTGACTGCAGTCAGAGGCTGGCCACTGGGGGCATGGGCTTTGGAATGAGAACCAGGCTGGAATCTCACCTTTGTCCTTCCTACCAACCTCGTGACCACCAGCCAGTTACCGAATGGATTAGTTGGTTAGAGTATTAGTCTGCTTGGGCTGCCATAATAAAATACTATAAACTGGGTGGCTTTGCAGCAGGAGGTAGATGGGCCGCAGGCCGAGCAGCTGGAGTCTGTCCTCTGTGGACAGATACTCCAGAGCCCTGCCCAGATAAGAGATAAAAGACCCCGTATTCTTCATTCTTGAAGTCAAGGAGACCTTCCTGACTACACATGCGCAGAAAGGCTCCTTGAAGGTCAAAAAGGGAGGAGGTGACACCACATAGTAGGTGATGTCAACCTACCCATAGGCCTTTTCACTAGAATCCATCTTGGCTAAGAGGTGCGGACGCACACATGGGAGGACCCATTTGGCAGGGTAGGGGTGGCACCAGTTTTGAGTCAAGCTGTACTTGGTTGGAATCTGTGTTAGCTGACCAGGCTCTACCGTCCTGCGGGGGTGACCTTCAGCCCCTCGTCTGTATCATGGGGAATAGCGCTGACCTCCCAGGCTGTTGTGAGGTTTCACAAGAAAAGTGCCCCAGGTACAGTGTCTGAAATCTAGTAAACCCCAAACCAGTGCCGGTCCCCTGCTCCTGGCATCAGATGTTGGAGGAAGCACGCTGTTCCCAGGCCCCGGGGCATCCTGACAGTAGCAGTGAGAACACTGTAACATGTTAAGGGGTTCCGTTCCAGTGGAAGTCTCCCTGGCCTGGCCATCCAGGGCTCCTGGCTAAAAGGTGACCTAATTATTAATGAAAGCTCCAGTGTTGAAAGCTAAGACATAATCCACCCCTGAATGGATTCAGAAGGAGCAGATAATGGGACAATAAAATTAATCTTGTAGAAAAACACAATTAGCTGTATCATTTATAAATATCATCTCCGTCCTCACAGGGTGAAGCGGGGAGCAGCATAGCCTGAGCTGTTCACAGCCTAGCCTCCCCTTTCACATGGATGGATGCATCTTCTTCTGGGAAAAATGTTTTCATTTCAAATTCCAGGGGCCTTCTTAGAGGTTTCAAAGCAATCTTCAGAAGCCAAGAGGACCCAGAGAACAAAATCAACGTCATGGCCCTCCATCTCCCACACCCTGTCTCTTGCCTGTTTCAAGTCACTTCGATGTGATCGAAACTCCATTTATGGAGAATGTATTCCGCAAGGGGCCCATGCCAGGCATGGGGGTGCCGAACGGATGAGCCCCCGATTCTGCCCTCTCAGGGCTCACAGGAGACGCAAACCCACCCCGAGCTCCCTGCCCCAGCCATGCGACCCTGAGTGGGTACTTCAGCTCGACGAGCCTCGGTTTCCTTACAGGTGCCTCCCTCCTCTCATGGCCCTGGGAGGATCAGATGGACATCTGCAGAGCCCCCACCCAGGCCTGGCCCACAGCAGCCTCAGTGACCAGAAGCTGGGGTGGCTGCCATGGTAGGGAGTGTTATTTATTGAGTGCACGCTATGTGCCAGGCACTGTTATCTGCAGAAACCTGAGGGCATCGTATTAGACTCTCATGATGCCCCTCATGGTTCAGGGGAGGGAACTGGGGCTCCGAGGGGGGAAATGACTTACAGCTGGAAAGTGACCAAATCTAGGTTTCAGCCCCAGCCCATCTGGCTTTGAAGCCCAAGCTATTTTCTGAAACATTACTCTATGATGAGTAATGAAGTTGAGCTTCACTGTGAGCTGAAGTCTGTCCCCCGCATTTCGTATGTTGGAGTCCTAACCCCCAGCACCTCAGAATTGCCTGCATTGGAGAAAAAGCCTTTAAGGAGGTGATTAAGGTAAAACGGGTAACTAGGGCGGGCCCTGATCCAATCTGACTGGGGTCCTTATAAGAAGAGGAGATTAGGACACAGACACACAGAGGGACGACCCTGAGAAGACATAGGGAGAAGGTGGGCATCCACAAGCCAAGGAGAGAGGCCTCAGGAGAAATCATCTGCACCCACAACTTGATCCCAGACTTCAGCTTCCAGGATGAGAACATAGTATCTGTTGTTTAAGCCCCCAGGCCGTGGTGCTTTGTTTTTTTGTTTTTTTTTTAACATCTTTATTGGAGTATAATTGCTTTACAGTGGTATGCTTTATAACAAAGTGAATCAGCTATACATATACATATGCCCCATATCTGTGGTGCTTTGTTGGGTTCAGGGGAACTGAGGAAGTGAGTTTCAACCTAGGGAGGGGGTGAGGTCTGAGAGGATCTGCATGTCGGGCGGGCAGGTCTTGAAGTTGGTTAGGAGGGACCTGCAAAGGCAGGGCTGCTTCTGGTCCCAAATCCCAATGTCTTTCTCAGTCCATCTTGCCCTTAGGCACAGCCTGACCTCCTCGGGAGCTTTTCTTCTCTCAACCCAGCTCTCCATCCCACCCTTGGGAATGACCCAACCAGGAGACAGAGAGGCTCCCTAACAGACCCTCAGTCTCTTCTCATGGGTGTGCAAGACACACACAAAAAACACACATGCACACACACAAACACACGCACATGCACACATGAACACCCATGCACGCACACATGTGCAATTCACACACAGATGCGCACACACACATATATACACAGATGGGCTTCTGCACGCACAATACCCACGCACACACAGCCGAAGTGTCACGAGCCAGCTGACACAGTGGTAGAGTGGGTGACGCCTTGGGTTTGAGTCTCAGCCCTGCCACGCCTTGAACAGGTCTCGGTTCCCCATCTGCAAAAGGGCTCTAACCACAGTACCTACACATACGTTCACTGCAAGTATGGTATTTATTTATTTTTTTATTTTTTGCTGTACGCGGGCCTCTCACTGTTGAGGCCTCTCCCGTTGAGGAGCACAGGCTCCGGACACGCAGGCCCAGTGGCCATGGCTCATGGGCCCAGCTGCTCCGCGGCATGTGGGATCCTCCCGGACCAGGGCACGAACCCGTGTCCTCTGCATCGGCAGGCGGACTCTCAACCACTGCTCCACCAGGGAAGCCTGCAAGTATGGTATTTAAATAAGTCGATGTATGTAAAGTCTTGATACAGTGCCTGTCGTGTAAATGCTATAACAGAGTTAGCAATTAAGATCGTTATGCCTCAGAATCATTCTGTCCCCACCCGAACTGCCGATGCACCAACCATTTTGTGACCCGATCATCACCACCCCCTTTTTTTGTGATGTAGTTCACGTACCATAAAGTTCACCATTTTAAAGCATACAATTCACTGGTTTTCAGAATATCCACAGAGTGGTGCAACTATTAGCACTATCTAATTCTAGAATATTCTTATCATGGCAAAAAAGAAACCCTATTCTGTTAGCAGTCACCTTCCGTTTCCTCTCCCACACTCCCCCATCCCCCAGCAACCACTAATCTACTTTCTATCTGTGTGAATTTGCCTATTCTGGACATTCCATACCAATGGGGTCATACAATATGCAGTCTTTTGTGACCGATTTCTTTCACTCCGCATAATGTACTCAAGGTTCATCCATGCTGTAGCACACATCAGTATGTCATTCCTTTTTCTTTTTTTTTTTTTTTGGCCATGCCACCCGGCTTGTGGGATCTTGGTTCCCTGACCAGGGATTGAACCCCGGCCCTCAGCAGTGAAAGCTTGAAGTCCTAAACACTGGACCGCCAAGGAATTCCCAGTGCATCATTCCTTTTAATGAGTAATAGTCCATTGTATGGAGAGACCTCATTTTGTTTATCCTTTCATCAGTTGAGCCCACTTTTCGGCTTTTATGATTCATGTCGGAATGAACATTTGTGTACTCATTTTTGTGTGAACATGTGTTGGGTACATTCCTAGGAGTGGAATTGCTGGACCCTACGTTCATTCTACGTTTGACTTTTGGAGGAACCGCCATGCTGTTTTCCACGGTAGCTGCATCCTTTTACATTCCCATCAACAGTGTAGGAGGGTTCCAATTTCTTCACATCCTTGTAGACACTAATTATTGTCTCTTGTTGTTGTTATATCCATCCCCCAACCATCTCTGTGTCTCTCCCTCCTCTCCTTCTCCATGACCTCGTGCCCATTCCTCCTTCACCTTCTGCGTGGTCCATGGTACCACTGAGGGTTTCTAATTTCAGGGCTGACTGCCTCAGGATCGCAGTTTTCCCAGGTGCCCCATGATGAACCTCTGTGTTTGCCCAAGTACCTGCAAAGGCTTCTGAGCTGCCCGTCACCCGGCAAACATGTTGGAAAGTGCTCATTCCCTTATCTGTCCCTCAGTTTCCCCAACTGTAAAATGAGGTATTGGATTAGATTAGCGTCTCAAACTCAAGTGCCTACAGGGGCCAAGCAGGCAAGGTAGCACAGGTGTAAGGCGGATGGGGGGGGTGGGCAGCCATTATCCCTATGCAGCTGATTTTTGCCACACAGGAATACCTCTATTCTTAGATCCCCCAATTTTTCAAAAGAAGGCAGGAAATCTGGATGTTTTATGCAGTCTCCTGGTTTTTCAATATTTCCAATGCAAGCAATTTATTTTAAAGTGCAAACAAGCAAAACATATCTGTGTATCTATCCTAGCCCAGCCTACAGAATTCCAGTTTGCAAACCTGGAAGCAATGATTCTGAAACCTGTGTGTGCATGGGAGTCACCTGTAAGGCTTGTTAAACCAGTCTTTGATCCAGCAGGTCCGGGGTGGAGCCTGAGAATGTGCACGTCTAACCAGTTCCCAGACAAGACTGCTGCCGCTGGTCTGGGAGCCCCACCTTGAGAATCACAGCCATGGACTAACACCAAGTTCCATCCCAGCTCTGAAATGCAGGTTTGTGATTCTAGACCCCAGAGTGCAGGCTCTCCTCTCGAGGGGAGGAAGCACCACGTCGTGAATAGGGCTCTGGACAGGAGTTAGCAAGCTCCTGTGATGACCACCCAGCTAAGATGGCAGCACGGAGCAGGTACCCTCCACTCTACCAAGCTTTAATCGTGGAAATTCATGCTTGTGAAATGCTCTGAAAACTCTAAAGGGGTATTTAAAGAAACGCGTATGATGTTAAAATACGCACTGGTTTAAGATTTAAAAAATGTAAAAACATTAAGGAAGTTGTTTGGGCTGAAGAGTTTCTGTGTTAGTTTCCCAGGGCTGTTGTAACAAATGACCAAAAACTGGGGGGGGGGGGGGGGGGGCGGTGCTTAAAACAATAGAAATGTACTCTCTCCCAGTTCTGGAGGCAGGAAGTTCAAAATCAAGGTGTCAGCAGGGCGTGCTCCCTCTGAAGGCGCCAGGGGAGGATCTGCTGCATGCCTCTCTCCTAATTTCCAGGGGCTAGTGGCAATCCTCAGCGTTGTAGCTTGTAGCTACATCTCTCTGCGCTGTGGCCTCTGTCATTATCTGGCCTTTTCTTCTGTATGTCTCTCTGTGTCCCCTCCTCTTCTTATAAGGACACAGGTCATTGGATTTAGGGCCCATCCTATATCCAGGGTGATTTCATCCCAAGCCTCAACCAATTATATCTGCAAAGAAGACCCCATTTCCAAGAAAGGTCACATTCTGAGGTTCCAGGTGGACATGACTTTTTAGGGAACACCGTTCAACCCACTGCAGCCCCCTTTCTCCTTTTTTTGATTTAGTCTAATAAATCTGGCAATTTGGATATTTTGCTCACAGCAAGTTGGAAGGAGGTAATGGGGTGACTGGTGAGGATGGTTACCGGCAGCCCCCTGAGGGGATGGAGGCCACAGAGATGTCAATAAATAGGCACTAACCAAGCCCCGGGAGCCTGGGGACACTCAGTGTGGGAGGGCTCCCGGCCCTGTGCTCCCTGTCCAGCTCGTGCAGAAAGCTGACCCCATTCTTCAAGAAAGGGTAAGATTCTTTTCAACATCCTTTGTTTTGGAAGACAGGGCAACATACCTTACACGTTAGAATAACTGTGGTCCAAAATGAGGAAAATTTCAATCTTTGGGTAAACCCACCCCCATTCCCCTGCTGGACCAGAGACACAGGGGAGCCTGCCCGACAGAGAAAAGGTTATAAGTTATGGATGTAAGAAAAAAAATCATGCCATGGCCAGGAGTCCTAGCTCAGCTCAGAGCCTGTGGATCAGCCATGTGCTAATTTCGCTGGGCTTCAACTAACCAAATCCCAGCCCCAGCCTCAGGAAAGGATACATTCCGGATAGAACAGCCCCATTAGGTCATAGCTGAGCTGCCTGCAATGCAGTTGAGCCTTGTGCTGTGTAGTCTCCAGCACACTCCTGAGATGCTGTGAATTTTAGACACTCTCCCAGGGACCCTGGCTCCACAGAGCGTGGAATGTATTGCACTCATCCATCTGTGGGCTTTTAAAAAATTCAATAATTAATTCCACCATACGATGCTATTACTGTTATTAGGATTTGGCCTTTCTCTGGTTCTTTACTTTGGCAAAAGGCTTTTATAATCATTTACCAGCTAAATAATTTAACACGAGTTATTGTTACAGGCTGGAAACCTGGTTCTTAGCTGGTGCTGGGTGATGTGAAAATGCTTCTGAACTGAGCAGGGTAAAAGCTGGATGGAATTAGATGGCCCTGGTACTTTATTCCCCAGGTCGTGTGCAGTACCTTGCTAGACCTCAACATGTTCTCCGTAACTTGGGTTCTGATTCATCCTGGGCCATTCTTTTTTTTTGGCTGCGTTGGGTCTTCGTTGCTGCGCGCGGGCTTTCTCTGGTTGCAGCCAGCAGGGGTCGTTGCGGTGTGCGGTGGCTTCTCTTGCTGCGGAGCACGGCCTCTAGGCTCGTGGGCTTCAGTAGTTGTGGCACACAGGCTCAATAGTTGTGGCTCGTGGGCTCCAGAGCACAGGCTCAGTAGTTGTGGCGCACGGGCTTAGTTGCTCCGCGGCAGGTGAGATCTTCCTGGACCAGGGTTTGAACCGGTGTCCCGTGCATTGGCAGGCGGATTCTTAATCACTGCGCCACCAGGGAAGCCCCATCCCGGGCCATTCTTGTCATGGGAGAGTGAACCAAATGGGGGTGGGTGTGGCTTTGAAGCTGGAGGGGAATTAAGTTATGGTTCTAGCCCAACCCCCTCATTTTATGTAAAGGGAAACTGAGGCCCAGGTGGGTTGGTGCTTTGCCTAAGGCCATGTTGCTAGTATGACTCCAATGGGTGGCATAAACTCAGGACCAGAGTTTATGGTATTCAGATTTAGGGTATTCCCCCTCCCCCGTTTCTTGTCCTAAGTGGAACTTGGAAGGAAGGGAGGGAGGGGAAAGCAGAGGCAGCCGGGTTCTCCCATCAGAGGGCAAGAGCATCTGGCCAGGGCTTGGAGCAGAGGGAGGGAGGGAGCTGCAGTTTTGATCGGGAATCTACACTTTGACTAGGTTCTTGATATGTCCTGATGTTCTTCTACCAACATACCTTCTGAGCATTGTCTTAAGGGGCATATCTCATCTCAGCCTCAGTGGTGTCCTCTGAGAGATGGAATAATAGGACTTCACACAGTGGTTAGAGGGGATTGATAGTCAGTGCCTAGAGAGCACTTATCAGCATTCACTGCCCATTAGGTGTTGTTGGTACAGTCTTTCTACCTATTATTATGGTTCCTTTATCTGTAAAATGGGTATAACGATGCCTGCCCCCTACCACTTCGGAATTTTTGTGAAGCTAAAAAGAGAAAGAAAAAAGATAATGGCAGAGAAAGTATTTCATCCTCCTCCTCATCTAGTTCTTCACCCAGGAGGAGGGGCGGGGCAGGGGGTAGGGGTCTTCCTGGAGGCTCCAGAGAGGGTCCAGGCAGGAGCAAAAAATGTTCTCCCTCGGCATTTGTATCGGTCAAGATGCCAAGAGGTAGCAGGTGGCCCGCTAAAATGGGATCGTTTGAGGAGGGATGTGACCAGGGGCCCAGAAGATGTGGTTCTGTAGCCGGACTGAGCACTGGGGGAGCTGTGACTATTCCTGGGTCAGCGGGGAGGCAGGCAGAGGGCCCTGGGCTCCTCCTGAGTGACCTTCTTCAAGGGACACTTCAGGGACGTGGCCCACCTTCTTCAGGGCCAGCCTGAGGTGGCTGGGACGCAGGACCCTATTGGCCAGAGGGCACTGACGTAAGCCATGGTCTCTGCAGGCCCAGACAGAGAGTGGGGTGGCGGGAGCGGGTCTGCAGGGGGCCCAGCACGGCACCGTTGGTGCCCCCAGCACAGACGGGGTGCCTGGGAGGCGAAGTGCGAGGGGTGGGAGCTCACCTGGTCTGTGAGTTCACCGCCATGGGTCCCTTGGGAGCTGACCCAAAAGCCGAAAGCCGCAGGGACAGGTTCTACACCCTACTCTGGGCTGGCCTCATCTTCCCTGGATGTAAAATGAAAAACGAGGTTGTGGAACTAGAGGATTATTCAACCTCTGGAAAACCCTTGATCCCAAGATGCGTGGTCATTTGATCTGCATTTCCTCCCCAGGCAGGACCATGGAGATGTATCTTCTGAACTTGAAACCCACCCCCGACCTGCCCAATAAAGGGAAACTATTGGATGTTCTCCTTGGAACCGCACGTGCTGCTCCCCTGCCCTCAGCCTCTTCTGTCGGGGTTGAGGGAGGTGGTGTCACTCCTCCCTCCCCCTCCCTCTCTGCTGACATGGAAAACCTTGGGGTCAAGAAATAATCTTTTAGGTTCCTTCGCCGGACAGTGACGTTCCTTGTCCTGAATATTTTTCTACTCTACCGTCCTTGATTTTAGGGTTGGACAGGTTTGAACGTTTGAAAGCAGCCTGCGTTGTGCAAACCATAGGAATTCGGAGCTACCAGCATCTTGGAGACGATTACCCAACCAAAAAATTCAACTTCTGCTGACTTTACGTGCATCGATCGCCCAGAATGGCAATGCTCTGACTGCAAATCCAAAAATGGGACTCCAATGGGAAGGATTTTAAAAATCATCTTTTCTGGGCTTCCCTGGTGGTGCAGTGGTTGGGAGTCTGCCTGCCGATGCAGGGGACACGGGTTCGTGCCCTGGTCCGGGAGGATCCCACGTACCGAGGAGCGGCTGGGCCCGTGAGCCATGGCTGCTGAGCATGCGCGTCCGGAGCCTGTGCTCCGCAATGGGAGAGGCCACAACAGTGAGAGGCCCGCGTACCGCAAAAAAAAAAAATAAATAAAATCATCTTTTCTTATATCCCAAATCTTGGAACTGAGAAAAGGAAACCTTTGTGATCACTCCCGTCATTTTGTAGACTAGAAAACGGAGGTCCCGAGAGAGCCACTCTCCAGAGCCCCGTGTCTTTCTTGCTCACAACCCCTGACCCCCACAACCCCGCCAAGGTCAAGGGCCTCACAGCCAAAGCGAGGTTGATCTTAGAAACATTTGGGGAAAATTAGGAACCGCTGAGTGGTTCATTAAGACTCTACAGGCAGCAACAAACAACCCACCCCCCAACTGCCCCCCCAAGACTCCTAAAACCCCCGATACACATACAGTTCTGTTTAAAAATGTTAAGAGCTCACCAAATGACTTGGAGCCCCATAATCCTGTTTATTTAGTTTCTACAAGTACAAAGAAAGGAATAAAAATATCGCTCATTCATTTCTTAACCATTTACTGAGTCCCTAATGTGTGCAGAGGGTTAGGGACTACAAAGGTAAATGAAACAGTAAAATCATAAAAATCACTGTATTTATGATTTTGTCTACACATCATACATTTTAAAATAAGGTTTGGCATTTTCCAGAAATGAGCATTTGCAGCAGGGTTAAACCTAGGAAGGAGAATGTCTTGGTGATGCTATGGGCCACCTTGCCTTCAGCTTGAATTAGACCGTGAATTTTCTCACTACACACTTGAACTTGGCTTTACAAACCTGACATTTCAATGTCTGAATCTACTGTGAATGTAAGATGAGTGGATGCCTACTCCATTTAACATACGGTTCCTGTGTACTCGCTGTGCACCAGGCCCTGTTCTAGGCACGGGGGATGGAGAAATGAAAAATATTTCTTTTGCCAGAATTTGCTCCTGTGCTGGGGATCAGGCTGGTTATGGGGAAGCCTGCCGGGTGAGCCCAGAGCCTGGCCCGCCTCTGCCCGGCACTGTGTGGCCTGGGACTAGGAATTTACTTCCTTGAGCTACAAAGAAGCTCCTCAGGACCTGGGGAGGATCTCCTTAGTCACTCTGAGCACTAACCCCACACTCGTGACATGCCTCTACCACCTCCTCCTGGCCTCAGCATCACTACCAAGAAGACACTGCAGGGTACCTAATTAGAGGTCAAAGCCATCATAAGAGCCAAAGCAGGCACTGTGTTGTTTTGTTTTTAATATCATAATAGCTCATTTGAGTCTCGCAACACTGTGATGGAGGTATTATTATTATTCTTTCCATTTTATAGATGGGGAAACTGAGGCACAGAGAAGATAAGCAACTTGTCCAAAGTCACACAGCTAGAAGCGGGAGAGAGGATTGGAAATCAGACTGTCACACTGCCTCCTGCCGTGGCAGCCTGGGCTCCGAACAGTGGGACAAAGAAGGTCGCCGAGAGGCTAGGAAGTGGAAATGACAGGGTCTTGAGTGCTGGGGAGCAGCAGTTGGCTGCCCTGCCCGGTGGAAGGTGGATGGGGCGGCGGTTATACTGTACTCATCTGCACAGTGATGGCTCTGTCCCTAGAAAGGGATCATAACCCTAGAAATGTCCCTAAAAGAGTCATCTAGAAAAACCAAATCCATGTCAAAAATCCTGTGAATCACTAGGAGTCACAGATTGCTGGTGCTAGGATGAAACTGGGGTCTGAGGGAAGAGCATAGTGTATTTCACACAGATTTCACTCTGTGGACACTGTGAAAACACCTTAAATCAGTTTGTCCCACAACACAGCTTCACTGGTCCCCAGTTCTGTGACTGGCCTCTTCAACCTCATCTCTAGCCAAGACCCTACCCTGCCTCTCCCAGAACCATCTACAACCCTGAGTTCCCCAAATCACTGCACCCTTGCAGGTTTGACACTTGTGGTGAGCTCAGTGGTGGCCCCCCCAAAGACGTCCAAATCTAACCCTCGGAATCTGTGAATATTGCCTTATAGGGCAAATGATGTGATTACAGATTTTTTTCTTAAACATTTTTTATTTCTTTAATGTATCTATTTATTTATTTATTTTTGGCTGTTGTTGGGTCTTCGTTGCTGCACACAGGCTTTCTCTAGTTGCGGTGAGCTAGGGGCTACTCTTCGTTGCGGTGCGCGGGCTTCTCGTTGCGGTGGCTTCTCTTGTTGCAGAGCACGGGCTTTACGCACGCGGGCTTCAGTAGTTGTGGCACAGGGGCTCAGTAGTTGTGGCTCGTGGGCTCTAGAGCGTAGGCTCAGTAGTTGTGGTGCACGGGCTTAGTTGCTCCGCGGCATGGGGGATCTTACCAGACCAGGGCTCGAACCCGTGTCCCCTGCATTGGCAAGTGGATTCTTAACCACTGCGCCACCAGGGAAGCCCCGTGATCACAGATTTTGAGAGAACATTACCTTGGATCATCCCAGTGGTCCCAAAATCCAATGACAAGTGCCCTTATAGGAGACACAGAGGAGAGGAGAGGGCAGGGCGATCATGGAGGCAGAGACTGGAGGGATGTGGCCACAAGCCTAGCAATGCCGGGCGCCACCGGAAGCTGGTAGAGGCAGGAACAGGTTCTCCCCTGCAGTCTCTGTAGGGAGTGTGGCCTGGCTGACCCCTTGATCTCGGACTCTGGCCTCCAGAGCTGTGAGATGATACATTTGTGGTTTTAAGCCTTCCAGTTTGGGGTAATTTGTTACAGCAGGCCTGGGAAACTGACATCTGCCTACACATGCATCCCCGCCTGGGAGACCTTCCGCCCACGCTGGTCTCCCTCGGGCCCCCCTGGAGGATCTCATCCTTTGCCCACAGCCTCCTGCCTTCCCCCCCCCCCCCCCCGCAGTGGACGAGGTCGCTCCCACTGGCGGGCTCTCTGCTCCTTTGGAAGCGGTGCCATTTCATTTCCCCTGTCCATCAGCTGCTGATGGGGGGCGCTGCGTGTCTTGTGAATTGCATCGTGCACGTGTGTGCCCTTCACAGGGTCTGGTGCGGCCTGGGCACCCACAAAAATCCCGCACAGAACGAAGCTGCAGAGTCCCAGTGACCGGCACCAGTCAAAACCCAGGACAGCATGGAAAAGCAACTGGCGACTGTCCCCTGCTGTCTCTGGGACAAACATGGGCCATCCTTGTCTCTGTCCTCCTCAGCTGACAGAGCCTTTGAGGGGGAGAGGGGTCCACACAGGGCCCAGGAGGCCCACCCTGCAGCTCCCTGTGTGGGATTCTGACTGCAGTGTTTGTGTGTGTGCGTGTTGGGGCCTAAGATGGGGACAAAGCTATTCCCTCGGTGAATGAAGCCCACAAGGTTTCTTGTGATCTGTAAGCTTAGTCTGGCCAGGGACGCACCTAAACCAGCACCTGAGCAGATTCTAGCTGCTCTTCTTCAACTGCTGCAGGAAGTAACGAAGCGTCAGGGAGGAGGCCCCCCCTGGTCCCCTGTAAGAACCTGGACCACACACAGATACCTTATCACTGTACCAGTCTTGCGTTCAAAGGGCCTTTGCCAGAAGGATGCTGATGCCAGGCCCCAAGGTGCCTGCGTCTGGGACACCAGCCCTTCCTGGGCTGGCCAGGGGTAGTGCCAAGAGCCTGGGTCCTGCCAGGCTGCCCTGCGGTCAAAGGCTCACATGGACCCTGCTGAGGACTTGGGCCCAGTTAAGAGAAATCCAGGCGCCTCATCTGCTTGTGCCCTCTCGGGGATTTTGAAATCAAGGTGCCCATGGCCAGGTTCCTAGACTGACCTGGTGGCTCAAGGCTCAGCAGGCAGTGAGAGAATAGTGTTCCTGTTCTCTAGCTACATGGAGAGGAGGTTCTGCCGGGGTGCTTCTCTCATGGTTCTCAGGCGGCAGATGGAGAACGCTGGGTCTCAGGCCATCAGCCACGCAAAACAGAATCAGGCAAAGGGTGTCAAAGTAAGACTTTGGGGGACACCTACTCTGTGTCCCAGCAGGACAGAGGGGCCTGGGAGGTGCCCTTTTTCCAGCAGCAGCCTTCCTCCCGCACCTGGTCTTGTTCCCCGAAACCCCGCAGTTTCTCATCCGGGGAGTCCTAGGCTAGGGCTGGTTGGAAGTCTATAAAATGGGGCCCTAATCTGGGCAGCTGCGACAGTGGCCCCGATGGGGGGAGAGAGGGCCGAAGGATCGGGTTAGAAACCCCCTTCTTCGTTCCAGGACGCCCCTTCTCTGCGCCCTGGATGATCGAGGCTGCGGCTGCCGGGAGCGGACCCCAGCTTTACCTTCCGACCAGACCAGAGAAACGCTCCAATGCGTCACGCGAAGCGCTCTCTTTGCCCTGGATTCCTTCCCTCCCGCTACCCTGGGCGTCCCCCCACGTCCGGACACCGTCCCCAGCTCTGGAGAGCGCTCCCTCCACATCCTGTACCACCGAAAAACTCCCCCCTCCATTCCCATCCGAGCCTCCTTTCACCAGGGACACGCCCTCTTTTTGTCGCCCTCTCCCCAAGCCAGCCACGCACTAACCAGACCACGCTCTGGTCTCTGCCACCGCCCACCGCCTCCTGGAACCCTCCCCCGCAGGACCCTTCCCTATCCTTCAGGACTCCCAGGTCGGCTCGGCTGCAAGGGGGGCACCATTTCCCCCAGTTTGGGGGATCGCTCTATCCCTAGGATCCCCCCGCCCCTCTCTCGCTTCGAATGGCCTCGCGCCCCGGCCGCCGCCCCGGGGTTGCGCAGCCCGCACCTCTCTTTCCCTCTATCCCCGGCCTCCAGCCCTGTGGCGCCCTCCGAGCCTCCCATCCGGGGCGCGATCCCATCCTCCTTATCTGCCCCCCCACCCCCGCCGAGGTCCCGGGGACCGCGGGGTCCACGGGGAGCGCCCCCCTGCGCCCGCCCCGCGCTTCTTTGTGCGGCCGGCGCGCGCGCGCTGCGTCAAGGCTGCCGCCGCCGCCACACGCACGCACTCACCGCGCGCAGTTAACCCCCGGGAGCGGCAGGAAGGGAGGTGGCGAGCGGTGGGAGGGAGCCCAATCGCTTGGCGCCCCCGCCCCGGCCCCGCGCGGCGCCGCCTCTGCCATTGCTGTGAGCGGGAGCGGGCGACGCAGAGGCTCGGAGTGCGGTCGGAGTACAGACCTGCCGGAGCCGGGCGTGGGGTGAGTGCTGGCCGGCAGGCGGGGCCGCGGGGCGCCCGGGTTGGACCCTTCCGCCGGGGAGCCGGGTACAGGGCCGCGCATCTCCCCAGGTGGGAGGGACAGGGGTCCCTGGGCAAGTCACCGGCGAGGCGTCGCCAGGACCGGGGACGCGTCTAGACCCGCGGGCAGGGGCGGCGCCCCCTCCCTGGCTGCTAGGCGTCCCTGAGCTCGGCGCTTTTGCCCAGCGGGTGAGTCCATAAATATACAGCACCCACCCCCCAGCCCTCGGGCCGCGACCTCTGCGTCCTCACGACCCCTCCTCGGAGACGAGGCGGGGGCCGGAGAGCTCGCCGACGCCCGGGACAGCGGGTGGGTCCTGCTCGCGGTGACCCCCGCCTGGCCCTCGCTCCGCAGGCGGCAGCCTCGGGTCTCCCGGAACCATGGTGAAGTTGGGGAACAATTTCGCGGAGAAGGGCACCAAGCAGCCGCTGCTGGAGGATGGCTTCGACACCATCCCCCTGATGACGCCCCTTGATGTCAATCAACTGCAGTTCCCGCCCCCGGATAAGGTGAGAGGCCCCCGGTACCCAGGACCGCCGGGTGCGCACCCCCAAATCTCGGGTGGCGGCCGCAACAAAAGAAACGCGCCGCGTGCGCTGGGGACGCGAACTGGGGGCGGGCTCGGGCGGGGTGGAGGACGCCCCTCGGAGGACCACGTACCCGCGCGGGATTCTGGATCGGGTGATCTGGCCCCCCCCACCCCCGCCCCGCCTTAGATGACAGCTTCTTCCTGACAATGGAACGCGGTCGGGGTAGGGTCCCTTCTTGATTTTCGTGGGACTCTTGTCCGAGAGAGGCCCCTGGCCCCTCCACCTACAACCCAGCCCCGCTCGTCCCTGCCCCGGGGTACCAGGAGCTCTGGTTCTGGGGTGAGCCCAGGAGTGGTGCGGCTGCCCCTCGTGCCTTCCCGGATGATGCAGTTTCAGCCCGATTTGCCCCTTTGGGGTGGAGAGGCCCCTCTCCTTGGCCAGATGGGCCCTCCCTAGGGGCTGAATCCCCCTCCTTACCCTGTGCGCCCACCCCTCCCACATCGGCGGTAGATGCGGCAGGGTGCGCGCTCCTACACCGCCTCCTTCCTCTCTTTGTTCCTTTTGTGAAATCTCCAAATAAGCACTCGTGCTCCTCAGTATTAAAGTAACTGGGGACAGCCATTCATCATCCTCTCCTTAAAGTGGGATTTTTTTTCTTTTTTCTTTTTGTTGAATTTAAGGAATCCCCTCTTTCTTGAATACCGCCTGCAATCAAGTAGTTTCTGTGTCCATTAAGAGCAATATTTTCAAGAGTTAACATTAAAAACGCTTAAAAGTCTAGACAATTATATTGTAAAACTCAAACCTAAAATTATCCACACACATGCATTCTGACCACCTTGCAGCTTTTCAAAATCATCCCAGCCACGAGGAAGCTCACTCTGTTCCCCCAAGTGTGCTGGCATCATTAATTGTTTCATTTAATGCCTGGCAGGGAGGTTCTGACTCAGGGCTTGTTGTTTATTTGGGGCATGTTGGTGATTACTGGCCGTGGGGCAGGGGTGGGGATGAGAGACTATCCCTGCCATGGGTCCTTCCTTTCTGCAGGATTCCACTATTCCCATGGTGGGCCTTTTGATAGCCGTGCTCAGCTCCCCAGAGTGGTTTTGATTCCCCCAACTCTGTTGTCTGTGTTTGGGTAGGAGAGCAGGGAGCAGGGGCCAGAGCGATGCTGGAACAGGTGTTTTACTTCGAGAAAAGAGGATCAGCTGGTCACACCTGTGCACCTGGGTCACGTGGGGCCACTCTGGGGCGTCGATGGTCCAAAAGAAGCTTTGTGGGAGGGGCAGGGCTGCCTGAGGACTCGGCTTTCGCCTCCCCCTTCCCTGTCTAGGTGTCAGACTTGCCCAGTTAGCCCAGCCTGGCGCCACCATGCCCACCTTCCCCTCCTGCCTCAGCCTGTGCCAGGGACACCGCATCCCCAGGAAGCACCTCTGTCAGGTGATTGCCTCCACTCAACCTCCTCTTTCATCCTCAGTCTGTTCCATTCCAGAACCGTCTGGCACATAGTTGGCTTATAACGGGGAGGAGGTTTCAGGCAGGTATGAAATTTTGGCCAACCAATCAGGCCATCCAGGATAACCTAAGCAGCTCTGAAGGTGATGAGTCTCCCATCCCTGAGATGCTCCAGAGATGGGCATTCTAGCAGGGAGTGATGGTTGGGCCAGATTTCTGAGGTCACAGATGAGGAAACCGAGTCTCCAGGAGTTTATAGGACGTGCGCAAGGTCACTCGGCTGAAGGCTACCATCCTCCAGAATGCGGAAGCTCTGGTGGGACCCCTTGCTCTGCCCTGCTTGGAGCCAGACCGCACTCTCACGAGACATCTCTTAACCCAAACAGCGGCAACGTGTTGCTCCCAGCTAGGGTTCAGGGAGGTGATGTCACCTGTCCCAGGGGACACGTGTCCGAGGGCAGATAACACAGTTAAGGTTGTAAATAGAATGTGTGCTGAGCGCCGAGGTTCTGAGGTGCAACAGTGCCAGTAGTCACAGAGCACATAGCAGCGTCAGGGCCAGTCTCAGCTGAAGTGTTTGAATGCTTATTACTCACCGGGCACTTGTTTGCATGCTTTATGGCTTTCAATTACTTTAACACGCTGATGTTAGGAGGTAACTACCGCTGTTACCCCATTTTACAGATGTGGAAATGGAGACACAGAGAGTTTAAGGAACTTGCCCGTAGTCACCTAGCTTGTTAGTGGCAGAGGCAGATGGAATCCGGGCTGATGGGATCCTGACCGGGTCCCCACTGGGCTCAGGGTCCCATGGATTCCCTCCTCCTCACAGTAGCCCTACCAGATAGCCTTGCACCCATATCACAGGCCGGGAAACTGAGGTTCCAAGTAGCCAAGGGTGTGCTCAGGGTCCCACAGCTACTCAGGTACAGTTGGGGTTCGAGGATGGCAGGGTGAGGCCCAGGTGCTGCCCCAGAGATGGGTGCCCCCAGGATGGGCACGCAGGCTGTCGCACTGAGCACAGTGAGAGCTGCATGTAACAGAAGGGAGGAGGGAGGAGGGAGGCAAGAGTGTGCTTTAAAGGGGTGTGGCCCTTGGATCACTTTTCAGTGTCGCATGGCGTGGGCCACTTTCTTCCTGAGGCTGGCTCTGGTGTCACGGCTCAGTCTGGGAGCGCCCACAGTGTCCTGAGTGCTTGTTCTGCCCTGGGTCCCACCATCACGGAGGGCAGTGTGTCCCCACGCTGTGGTTCACCCAGCGAAGGGCATTGTCACTTGGGTGGGGAAGAGGGTGGGGGGCTGTCTCTCTCCAGTCCAACTTCCTGGCTTCTGCTCTGGGGGGTGGGCATTTGGGGACTAGACACACATGGCCCCTGGACACTGCTCCCGGACACCTCGCCTCCCCGTCCAGTGGGGACAGAGAAGGAAACAGCCCTGGCAACGGGGTGTAATGGGGGCAGTGATGGTGCGGAGAGGCTGTGAGCATCCGAGGGTGGAGGCTCGAGGGGTGGGTGAGGGCGCAGCTGAAGCTGGGTCGGGGGGATGTAGGGAAAGGGTTTGCCCGGGGCAGAGGCAGAGCAGATTTCGTGGTTGGAAAAACATCTCCCGCTTCACAATGGAGAGTGGAGGGGGCACAGAGCAGGGAGACCCTTTGAGGGCCGTTGCCAAGACAAGGGAGAGAGGAGGATGGTGGGGTAGCGACAGACTCCCCAAGGTCGATTTGCTTGAAGGCTGGCTGCCTGCTCCTTCCTAGTGCTGGAGGGAAATAGTGCCCTTGACTCTTCTTGTTTTACCCGTGGCGGCATATGAAGACCAGTGAAAAAATCAACGCATCCTTCCCACCACCTGGGCCAATGAAGCTCTGGGCAGTGAAGGGAGCCCCAAATGAGGAGTCGGGAGCCCCAAATGAGGAGTCAGGAGCCCTGCTGACTACTCTTAGCCCTGCCGCCTACTAGCTACGTGGCCTTGACCGATGTACTTAACTTCTCTGCCCCTCCGTTATCATTTTTCCCTCCTGGGGCTGCTATCAGGATTATTAATGGGTAATTTCTCTGAAAGTCTCGGCACAGAGGAGTTTTTCTAATAAGTGGTGGCTGTTCTCATTCTTTCTGTGAAATACTTCCTGGTGAAATAGTGACTTTGAACGAGGGTTTCCCCACCTGTCCTCTTTGGACAGGTGTGTCTGAATGTATCTGGCTGTACTACTGACTGTTTGCTTCTGTTTCCTGGACAAGGTGGTCGTGAAAACTAAGACTGAATATGAACCTGACCACAAGAAAGGCAAAGCACGTCCTCCCAAGATAGCTGAGTTCACCGTCAGCATCACCGAGGGTGTTACCGAGAGGTTCAAGGTGAGTGGCCCTGGAAGCGGATGAGATGCTGCTTTTGCCCCCAGGAGGGGTCCACTGAGCTGCAGAGATGACCTGTGGAGTGATGGGAACAGGACGAGACACCGATATGGGCTGACCCCAGATGTGCAAAATTGACCTTGTGGTTTTTAAAATTTCTTGTTTCTTTCCTTTATCTTCCAAAATGATCAATATTACTTAGTTTTAATAACGGGGAAGACCCATCCCTAAACTTTCTTTTAGGCAAAGGTTATAAACATACGACAGATCACTTACCAAACATTAAAATCCCTTCAGTTCCGGGAGGAGGGCAGACAGTAACAAAAGGGCAACCCTTCGCACTTACTTAGTGCCAAGACCCAGTCTGAGCCTTGGCATATGCAGGCTCAGCTAAGCATCCCTCCCCAGGAGGTCAGTACTATCTGTGTAACCTATTTTGCAGATGGGGAAGTTGAGGCACAGGGTGGTCACAGCTGTGCGTGACAGGACCAGGAGTCAGAGGTGGTCCACTGCAGAGCCCTTGTGTTCACACACACTCCATCTGACAGGATGTGGCTGGCCCTGTACATGGGTTGCTGGAAGTGCTCACTTTGGGGAGGGAAACCTTGCTCTGGACTGTTCTTCAGGGAAGAACAGCTGCTGAAAGGGGCGGGATTGCAGCCAGGCCTGGGGACAGAGCCTTCTCCCCTGAGTCTGGGTGGCCTTTGAGGATGGAAGCAGCTGTGTTGGTTGAGGAACAAGTTAGGATATTGATCTTCTGGAAACTTGTTCTTTGGGAAACATGAGAGATGGTAAAATGGAGGCCCTCACCTAGATTCAGAAGGGTGATGTGGGAGACATAAGTGGGTCACCCGGGCCTTGAAGGGTGGCCTTGGCTGGCTCCCTGGTTGCCACCCGCGTGGATGTGTGAGCCGCGTCTTTATGTTGGGTGCATGGGCACCTGCCCACCTCCATGCCCTGCAGTTTCCAAAGCCCCTTTGCGTACTGCATCCTGTTTGATCTCCATGACAAACCTGTGAACTGGTTAAGAGATGAAAGTGAAGCCCAAGGAGTGAGGTGGCCTTGCGGGGTGATTGGGGATGCGAGGGCCTAATGTGACTTTAAATCCTTCCCATCACTCCATGCTGCCTCCCCGGCCTGGAGGAAAACCATACAGGGGCCGGCCAAGCCAGCGGGTACCATCAGAGTTGTCGTCTTATGTGTCTGTGGGGTGTTTACTTGTGTTAGCTCATCTAATCCTCCCAGCAACCCTCCCCAAGAAGCAGGTACTATTAGTATAACCCATTCTATAGATGGGGAAGTTGAGGCACAGAGAGAGAGGCCTGCATCTGTGGTTTCTGTTGGTGGCCTAAGGAGGGTGTATAGGTTGAGATGCTCTTCTGGCGGCTCCTGGCTTGGTAATTCATCCGTGTTGTGAGGTTCATGGGGGCCAGGTTGGACTGACCTAAGGTCAGTATCTCTCTCCCGCTCTGGCCAGCTGCTTGGCATGTGCCTCATCTGCTGCCACTTGCATGACCTGCCCTGTCCACACCCGGGGGTCGACCGCTGGCTGAGGCAGAGGTGACCTCAGTTTTCAGGTCGTGATGGCCATCATCCCGATGGCAGACACCATCTGGATATCTGAGCGTGTCTGGGTTTGTCATCCCTGACTTGAACTCTGCCTCTCCTGGCCCCGGCATTTTGTGTGTCCACAGAGCAGGGTGCAGTGTGGCACTTGAACAGCTATCCCTTCGTCTGTTGGTTGCATGCCAGGCTCTGTCCCCACCTCTGGGGTCCTTTGTTGGTGCTTTTCATGAACGCTCACCTGATGCAGGTCCCCAGGTCCCTTGTTCAAGGCATGGGTGACGCACATGGGCCATCAGGGCTCTCAGCAGCCACAGCTGGGCCTTTGTGTGGTTCCCTGGCTCCGGTCGCCCGGAACCTGAGGACCTAGAAGATCCGTGCCTGCCCCAGTGGAGCGGGCTGTGGTGGCAGAAAACCTGCCTTCTCTGCTCCCACGTCCTGGGATGTCTAAGAATGTCTAAGAAGGTGGTATATGCAGTTGGTGTTCAGTGGATTATTGCAGTTCAGCGGCCATTTCCCCAGTTCTATACATAAACCCGGCACGTCTGTACACTTAGATCTGCGGCCTCCCTGTGATTCACAGCCACCCTGAAGGGGACGTCATTGCCTCTTTTGCAGATGAGGCTGTTGAGTCCCAGGTGGTTACCGGGGGCTGCTGGGGTACTCCCCATGACTCTACCTCTGAGGCCAGCACCCTTCCTCACATCTCCTGACATACACACCTCCCTATGGGCTCCAACTTCCAAATCCCAGACCGCGTTCCCCTTCCATCACCTTCCAGTGCCAGCTCAGATATCACCTCTGCCATGAAGCCTCCTGGGATTGACCTCATTCTCCTGGTGTTTCCACCGCCCTTTGTAACGAGGCAATAACAGCATCTAACAGGAGTGGAGTGCTCCCATGAGCCAGACTCTGGGTCAAGCTCGTTATGCTTATGGCCTCATTTTATACTCAGAAACCTCATGAGGCAGGCACCATTATTATCTCCATTTTACAACTGAGGGAAGACCGAGGCAGAGATCTTGAACCCAAGCAGCCTGCTCTTGGCTGCAACACCTGAGGTCCACGTGGCTTCTGGAGGACACATTTGCATGGGATGCTTTCAGCCCCAGGCAACCCGTTGCGCTTCTTGATTGTTCTGCTTCTAAGAAGCCTTTTCCTTCGTTGATTCAGAACACTCCCCAGTGACTGCTGTCTTGTGGCCTCGATCCGAACACAAGTCGCCCTCCTTCCCAGCAGCCTTCGGATATGGGGGGGCCCACGTACCCCGAGTCCTCCCCTGTGGAAGCATCATTTTTCTGCCTTCCTTTCCTTTTATGTCACAGTGACCAGACCCCTTTCCCGGGCTCATGCTTCTCTCTGGGTGTGAGGCCTGTGAGCTGGTGTCCCTGTGAGTGGGATGAGTGTCCAGTGGAGTGGCCCTGGTAAGCAAAGGCCCCCTGACCTGAGTTGGTGACCTGGGGAGAGCCAGAGCATAGCGCCCGGGCCACCATCAGGCAGAGTGCAGGTGCGGGGCTCTGGGTGCAGACAGAACTTTCCAGGCCCTCTGTGTCGGGCAAGAGAGGAAGGAGCTCCCTGATGCCTCCCCTCTGGTGCTGGACACATGTGCAGTGACAACTCCATAAGTCAGGGGATGACTGACTGGGCTGTTGGCCCCCAGTGATGGGGACTTGGTGGGATTTCCAGGGACCCTCGCTTGTTGGGTAAGTTTGATGGCAGCTCCTGAGGGAGCCCTCTCTGGGCCATGAGTGGGTGTGAGCCCTTTACAGGTGATCACACATTCAGCAGGTGACGTGCCCAGGGTCCCACAGTCAGTGCGAGGGGACCTGGCCAGCTTGACCCGGATGCCTGTGGGCCTGAGTTGCTCAGGTGAATGACCCGCATCCTGCACACCTCCTGCCTTTGCTCCAGGGCCCTGCTGAACAGGAAGCTGGTTTACCGGGCTGCCAGCGTGCGGGCCGTGGGGTCTGTGCGCGGGAGGTGGCCTCCAGGTGTGGTCTGGGGCCACCTGTGTTGGAATCACCTGAGGTTCGATTTTAACAGAGAGACCCTGGCCCCTGGGGACGTGCATTGTAACAAGCTCTCCAGATGATCCTGCTGAATTCGTGACCCTTTATGGGTGGGCTGCGTTCCAGCACCAGGACGGGGCAGGCTCAGGAGGGCTGGTGCCTTTTGGAAATGCTAAGGGTGCTGGCGTTTCTGGAATGTTCTCTCGGCCTTTTACTGCCCAGTTGTGTTTCTGTCATCCCTGAATGCACGCACACAGTGAGGCATGCTTCCCTGGTGGGAGACGTCAGCTGGCTGAGGGCTGGGGGCTGTCTTCTGGAAAACTGGGATGCGTGTGGGCAACGGAGAGGAGGACCTACACCCCTGCCCCCCATCCCACTTGAGGGTCAGTCACAGCTGTGGCTGGAACAGAACATCTTCCTCATCCTTCTGGTGATAGGGCAGCTTCCATGTGGCTCCCCAGCCCACCTGTCTCCTCGTTCTTTTCGGCTCCGTGTGTGAATCGCAGAAATGAAATCGTGCCTTTCAGCTGTTGAAGCAACAAGTAAATAACGTGTCCCCCTTTTGTCTGCGATTTGTGTAGTTCAGGAGCGAGGTGCCGCTGCTCTTCTTCTCATCTTCATATACCTTCGGAGGGCATCCTCGAGATGAGATGTCTTTTTGGATGTTGCTTTATGATTATCACCCGGGGATTAATCTCTTGGCTACGTGGTTGCTAGGCTGGTTGCTAGGTAACTGCTGGCTGGGGAGAGGGTTTTCTGAGGCTCTGCCACACAGGGATTGCTGGATGAGTCACCCAGAGGTGGCCCGAAGTCTCGGCTTCCGAAGAGGTTAGTGTCAACGAGGAAAGCAGTTGTTGAACTAACTGGAGGTGTATCTATGCCGAGAATAAACACGGGCCTGAGATGTTTCTCAAATTAACTAAAACCTAAACAGTGTTTTAATTGCAGAGTCCCCCTCACCCGTGCACACCGGCGTGTCGCAGTGCTGCTGGGGCTGCTGCTTAACGCTCCGAGGATGGAGGGGCCATACTTAGGCAGATTAAAGGAAGGTTTATGCTTGTGACTGCCATGATGGAGGGCTGCTGACGCCTCCGTCATCTACACACCGTCTCCTTGTGAGTTCAGGGTTCGGGCGAACAAGCCGCGCCCCCTCCCCTGGTGCCATGTTGCCTTCGGGGCTTTCAGAGATTACAAGGTCGGCATTACACAGTTGGTGCAGGGCTGGGAGAATGTCCTGGAAGGGGAGACCGGCTTTGTTTGAATAGTGTCCATGTGCTGCATTGGGGGTCCCTTTGCCTTCGGTCAACAAATGAATCTGTGGGTGGTTTGTATCTTTGCTCACATCCTTAATGACCTTGAGCTTCCTAGGTGTCCATCTGTTTTCCACCCTCTGCAATAATCCCCTGGTGTGTTTCAAGATGCATTTGTTAAATATTTATGAACGGCGGCACCGTTGCCTTGGCACTCAGCAGTGGGCGTGGTCTTTGCAAGGTGGCACTGGGGATCCTAGAAATGCATCTCAACACTCTGTCACCTTCAGCAGAGCGTCATGCAGGGTTCAGCTGCCCCATTTTGCGGTTTCCTGGCCCAGCTAGAGAGTGGGAGCTTCATCTAGAATGGAATAATTAAGTGGGTTGAGTCATCTGGGGGGTGTGTCTGTATGTTCATTTTGTGGGGGTTACCGAAAATACTTAGTGCTGTAAATGCTTGGAGACGTCAGGATTCATCTTATTTTTCCAAGATTTTTTTTTTTTTAACTGCATTACTCAGCAGAAAAGCACATTTTTCCCCCCTCCCTCCTGAGGGTGGGAGGGCAGAGAGAGCAGGGTAAGGATGACCCAGCCGCCATCGACCCAGTGCTGCCTGCCTGGGCTCTTCGTAACAGTCTTGAAGGTTGATCTTACTGTCCTAATTTTGGAGGTGGGGAATTAAGGTCAGAGAGGAACCGGCCCAAGGTCAGCCAGCTAACTGGGGATAGCCGTAGGATTCGGCCCCACATCCATCTGACACCGAGCCCGCCAAGCTCTGCTTTCCATACCCACAGCTGCATGGGGCCTGCGGGGTGACTCTCCCCTGCTGCAGATGCCCTAGTTCCCATCCCAGCTGGGCAGTGACCCCCGGGAGGCCCCCCACCCCCGGCAGGAGAGGAGACGCCAGGCCAGAAAGAGCAGATGGGAACACAGCAAATTCAAGTGCCCATCGAGCTCCTCGTCTATGAGACGGGGTGACTGCTAATTCCCAACTCATGGTGAATATTTGGAGAACAGGTATAAGGGCCAGGGCCTTGTAAGTCGAGTGGCTGTGTAATTTATGGCCCAGACCAGGACACTTTGGAGAGTGATGGTGGACCCTGTGCATTTGGGATGCCGGGGCAGTAACTGTCAGCCAGGACTGTCCTAAGCATCTTGGGCACATGGTCCCCTCCTTATAAAGTTCACCCCGAGGTCCATATCCTACTTGCTGTCCATTCCTGGCTCTTCTTTCCAGAAAACACCCCTTGGACCCCTCTTGCCTCTGGGGCAGGGCTGCTCTGGCTTGGGCTCATCATCTCTTCCAGACCCCGGCGCCGGCCTCCTGCCTCTGGCCCTTTTTTTTTTGGTAGTAAAATATACATAATATAAAATTTACCATTTTAAAGTGTTCAGTGCCATTTACTACATTCGCGGTGTTGCCCAACCATCACCATTATCTATTTTCAGAACATTTTCAATCACCCCCAGAGGAGACCCCATACCCATTGGCAGTCACTCCCCATTTCCCCCTGCCCTTAGCCCTAAGCAACCACTAATCTCTTTTCTGTCTCTATGGATTTCCCTATTCTGGACACTGCATATAAGTGGAATCATACAATATATGGTCCTGTATGACTGCTTCTTTCACTTAGGATAATGTTTTCATGGTTCATCCATGTTACAGCATGTATCAGTACATTATTCCTGTTTATGGCTGAGTAATGTTCCATTGAATGGGTAAGACTACATTTTGTTTATCCAGTCATCCATTGATGGACATTTGCATTGTTTCTACCTTTTGGTTAAGTGTGAATAGTGCTAGAGTGAACATTCATGTACAAGTTTCTCTGTGACCACCTGTTTTGAGTTCTCTTGAGTATGTAACCAGGAATGGAATTGCTGGTTCGTGTGGTGATTTTATGTTTAACATACTAAGGAACTGCTGTTTTCCACAGCAGCTGCACCATTTTATATTCCCACCAGCAAAGGTTTTCACTTTTTCCATATCCTCACCAACACTTGTTACTTGTTTATTTTTTTATTATAGCCATTCTAGTGGGGGTGAAGTGGTATCTCATTGCAGCTTTAATTTGCATTTCTTAATGGCTAATGATGTTGAGCGTCTTTTCCTGTGTTGGCCATTTGTTTATCTTCTTTGGAGCGATGTCTATTCAAGTCCTTTCACATTCTTAATTGGGTTGTTTGTCTTCCTGTTGTTGAGTTGTAGGAGTTCCTTATATGCTCTGGATACTAGATCCTTATCAGATGTATTATTTGCAGATATTTTCTACCATTTTGTGGGTTGTCTTTTCACTTTCTTGCTAGTGTTCATTAATGCACAAAATTTTAAAATTTTGGTGAAGTACAGTTTATTTTTGTTGCTTGTGCTTTTGGTGTCACATCTAAGACACCGTTGCCAAATCCAAGGTCATGAAGATTTACATCTCTATGTTTTCTTCTAAGAGTTTTATGGCTGTAGCTTTTATATTTAGGTCTTTATTCCATTTTGAGTTAATTTTTGTATATGGTGTGAGGTCAGGGTCCAACCTGATTCTTTTCTAGTTGTTCCAACACCATTTATTGAAGAGACCGTTCTTGCCCCATTGAATGGTCTTGGCACACTTAGCGAAAAAATCAGTCGACCATGAACACATGGTTTTATTTCTGAACTCTCCCTTCTATTTCATTGATTTATATGGCTGTTCTTATGCCAGTCCCACACTGTTTTGATTACTGTAGCCGTAAGTTTTTTTTTGTTTTTGTTTTTATTTTTGCGGTACACGGGCCTCTCACTGCTGTGGCCTCTCCCACTGCGGAGCATAGGCTCCGGACGCGCAGGCTGGCTAACAGGCCCAGCCGCTCTGCAGCATGTGGGACCCTCCCGGACCGGGACACGAACCCGTGTCCCCTGGATCGGCAGGCGGACTCCCAACCACTGCGCCACCTGGGAAGCCCTGTAGCTGTAAGTTTTGAAACTGTAAGCTTTGAAATTGGGAAGCGTGAGTCCTCTAGCTTATTCTTCATTTTCAAGATTGCTTTGGCTATTCACTATACCTTGCAATTTCCATTTCTACAGAAAAGGCTGTTGGGATTTTGATAGGGATTGCATTGAATCTGTAGATCAGTGTGGGAAGTATTCCCATCTTAACATTAGTAAGTCTTCCATTCCATGGTGTTTTTCATTTATTTGGGTCTTCTTTACTTTCTTTCAGCAACGTGTTATAGTCTGCAGTGTACACATTCTTTCACTTTTTACTGTAGGCGATCAACTACAGTAGTATAAGTAAATCCTGTGACTGTCACCAATGCAAATCACAAGTGTTCTTTGTATCACACTGCAGGTGTTGCCAAGATTTTGGGGAAAGTGTTTAGTCTCATCATTCCTTTGAAATCACAGTATTATAAGATCTTGTTTTTTTGGTGTGTTAATAAGGAAGCACATGCATAATATATCACAAATGTACATTTTTGCAATATTTTGATAATAGTATTTCAATATAATTGGGTTTTTTTCCCTGTGTGTTGTGTCTTATGCATTTTAAGCATGATTCTGAGAAGGATTTATAGGCTTCACGTGGCTGCCAGAGGTCAGTGGCACAAACATGGTGGAAACCCTGCACCAGGCTCTCCCCCGACCCCCCACTGCTCCCACACACTGTTCCTTAAAGCCCACTGCCCACAGCAGTGGGGGGAGGGTCACCATGGGGCACCCACCAGAGGACATGGGGTGATGAGTACAAATCCCTGTACAGTAGCTGTAATTTCACCCCACTGTGTCCTGCTTTAGAGCTTTTATTGACAGCTGCGCAAAAGTGATGTCAATTTAGGGACCATGTAGTATCTGCTCTAACACACACACGTAAATTAGTGGCAAACATCTGTCCTTCAGACAGCTGGCGACACCTCCCAGCGCTGTGAGAAATGCTAATTTGGGACATAATAGAGGGGCAGCCACCTTCCGGAATCCAGCAGCGCCCAGGAACTGTCTGGGCTCCCACCTCTTGGTGTGGCACATGGGGTCCTTTGTCACCTGCCCATGCCGCTCTCCTGCAGGACGTGTGATGCTCCAGCTGCCCTGGCTGAACACGCTGTGTCCTGGATGCCTGGGGCTTTGGTACAACCTCTCTCTCCCTCTGACTACAACACACTTTCCCGAGCTTCCGTGGAGCACTCCCCATCCTTCAAGACCAGACACCCCCTCCTGGACCGCTTCCCCGCATGAGGGGGGTCGGCCTCTGCTCCCACCTTCCCCTCCCGGTTCTCACTCTGTGCTGTGATGAGTTAACACCACTCAGCAGAGACCAGGGCTGACCCTGCCAGCCAAGGTCACTCCATGGTGGCCGGGAACATCCACCAGCCACTGGGGATTCCGTCGATGGAGGAAGGCAGGGCCTTGGGGCCCAAGGCGCTTTTGCCTTTGTGGGCCCTTTCCTCCTTAAAAGAAAAAAAAGAACGTCTTATGACTGTCTTGGACTAAAGATGAATATAATCCAGGCTGGATTCATTATTATTTTTTTTCTGGTTTTGAAGCAAAAGTTAAAACCATTTCCTGGGGTCACTAAAAGCATCGCAGGCCCCAGCACTGGGTTTTGTGTGCCTGATAGAGCTGTCGGCCCTGAAACAAAGGCCCTGCCTCTAAGGAAACACCCTTCCGCCAACCAAGGGCCTCCATGGTCTTCATCCCTGGCCCACAGGCCCACAGCCCCACCTGGAGAGGACAGCGGCAGGTTTGGGTACTGCCCGTTCACCCGGGTCCCGGCCTCCAGGGGCCCCTGGAGGGCAGAGCTGCCCGGGGTCCTGCCCCCTTCCTGTGCATGATCATTTCCTTAATAAAACCCAGCAAACTGAATTTATGTTCCACTTGATGTGTAGATGCTCCGGGTTGGCTCCTGGCACCCAAGGGCTGCCCTGTAAGTCCTCACTGGGGGATGGGCTCCCTGCCAGCTGCATCCACCCACGGACTCATTCACTCCTCTCCCTCTGCCTGTTGTGCGGTTTCAGCCCTGCCCGCAGGGGCTCGGTCTGTGGGGAGATGGGCTTGCAAGGAGGTGAATTAGTTTCCTGGGGCAGCTGAGTGGCTCAAAACCACACGCATTCATTCTCTGACAGTCCTGGAGGCCAGAGGTCCTAAATCAGTCTCACTGGCTGTGCTTCCTCTTGCAGCCTCTGGAGGTGTGCTGCTCGCATTCCTTGGCTTGCAGCTCCTCCCTCCATCTGCAAAGCCTGCAGCACAGCATCTCCAGTCTCTCTCTGCTCGTCTCCTCTGTGGCAAATTTGCCCTCTGCCTCCCTCTTATAAGGATAATCCAGGATAATCTTCCATCTCAAGATCCTTGACTTGATCATACCTGCCGAGTCCCTTTTATTGTATAAAGTGGCATATGCAGGTTCCAGGGATTAGGACCTGGATACCTGTAGGGTATCAGCCGGCTTCCCTTGGCCTAGTCGTTTACACGTCTGAGCCTCCGTTGCCCCGTTGGTAAGATGCAGTCAGTAACGTGGCCTTGCAGGTGCTGTCGTAGGAGTGTACAAGCTTTATTTAAACCGCCTACCGTACGTAGTGCAGAGGCGATGAAGTTTCTGGAGCTGCCATCAATATGGTGTTTTGGTGCAACAGGGCAAAGCTTGGGTGGGAGCTCAGGAGCCCCCTGGCTACAGGAGTTCGACACAGAAGTGGGATCCTCTGTTCACTCCCACGGTTCTCAGCAAGGCTGAGAACACAGGAGGTGTTCGGGGGTGGGGGGTGGGCTCACATACTGATGCCTGGGTGTTGCTCCCGGTCTGGGGTCCGGGTATGGGGATCTCCCGGTCTGGGGTCCGGGTATGGGGATCTCCCGGTCTGGGGTCCGGGTATCGGGGTCTCCCGGTCTGGGGTCCGGGTATGGGGATCTCCTGGTCTAGGGTTTCCCGGTCTGGGGTCCGGGTATCAGGGTCTCCCAGTCTGGGGTCCGGGTATGGGGATCTCCCGGTCTGGGGTCCGGGTATTGGGGTCTCCCGGTCTGGGGTCCAGGTATCGGGGTCTCCCGGTCTGGGGTCCGGGTATCGGGGTCTCCCGGTCTGGGGTCTGGGTATGGGGATCTCCCGGTCTAGGGTTTCCCGGTCTGGGGTCCGGGTATCAGGGTCTCCCGGTCTGGGGTCCGGGTATTGGGATCCTTGGAGGCTCCTGTGATTCTAGTACACAGCGCTGTTGGGGCCTTTTCTGTGCTCAGGTCGGGTCACTGAGGTGATGGCTGCCGTTCCTCTTGTGTGCGCCCCGGGCTCTTCGGCCACCTGGGTGTCCCGTTGTTCCCGTTGAAGGTGCTGCCTTTTCAGTGGCTGGGCCTCTGTCACATGTACAGGAAGGTGCTGGATTTGATGGTCTCCAGGCATCTTCCTTGCTCTGAGGCCGCAGCCCTGGGGGAGTGGGGCTTATGTTGTTCAGTGAGGGGCTGCTCTGCCCGGGTCTCCTGGACTCCCCACTGTAAATGTGGGGGCTCCCCCTTCACGGCTGAGAGGGGACCGAGGGTCAGGGGACAGATGCCCTTTCCAGAGTCACTGCGTATGTTGGTCGAGCAGGCCTAGACCCCAGGGCCCTTGACACGCAATGGGCAGTGGATGGGTGGCTTGTCTCTTGGCCAGAGTATTTCAGAATTGGCTGAAAGACGGAGCTTCGGGTGATCGGGGCTCTCCACGGTGCTTACAGCCATGGCGTGTCCATGTAGAGAAAGCCAGAGGGTACTCCCAGGGCCTGGAGGAAACAGGTTATGTCTGGCTAAGTGATTTCACATTCTGTT
The DNA here is from genome assembly GCF_949752795.1 of Hyperoodon ampullatus. NCBI lineage: Eukaryota > Metazoa > Chordata > Mammalia > Artiodactyla > Ziphiidae > Hyperoodon > Hyperoodon ampullatus. Next base: position 162,448,292 of record NC_136914.1, on the reverse strand, counting down.
CTGGGATATTCTTAGTTGTCTCATGGGGGTGGGAGGTGAGGGAGGTTCATGAAACTCTCCAAACTGGGACAGGGTTTCATGTCACTTGACTCAGGAAATGGTAGATACTGGGTAATGGAGGACACGTGTGCTCTCGGTGTCCAGAGAGGCTGGCATGTTCCAGAGCCCTCCAGGAGGCAGTGGGCCTGGCCAGGGCTTTGGTGAGGAGGAGGGAAGGCCCCCAGCCTGGCCATGCTGGGGAAGGGACAAGGGCGACCTCCAGGGGAGGTGAGCCAGTGCTGACCACTCAGGGCCTAAAACAGCCTTGGTGTTAGGGGCTGTGTTAGTTTGCTAGGGCTGCCGGGACAAAGTACGTCGACTGGGGGACTCCAACAGCAGAGATGTATTGTCTCTGAGTTCTGGAGGCCAGAGGTCCAAGACTGAGGTGCCAGCAGGTGCCCTCTGAAGCCTCCGGGGGAGAACCCTTCCGTGCCTCCTCCTGGCTCCTGGGGCGGGGCAGGGCGTTGCCGGCAGTCCCTGGCTTTCTGTGGCTTGAAGGTGCATCACTCCATCCTCCGTCTTCACGTGGCCATGTGCGTGCACCTCTGTGTCCGGATGTCCCCTTTTCATGACACAGTCATACTGGATTAGGGCTCACCCGAATGACCTCAGTTAATTGAATCACACCTGCAAGGACCCTATTTCTAAATAAGGTCACATTCACAGGGGCCAGGCTTAGGGCTTCCACTTTTTTGGGGGGGTCAGGGCACAATTCAGCCTTGACCGGGGCGCAGCACGTGGGGCTGGCAACATGCTCTCGAGCCCTTGATAGCTTTTCATTCTCTTGATAAACGTGTAAGAGTGTGAGGCCTTGTCCCTTCTTCAGAGACCAGATGCGCAGGCGACCTGCTCGTCACACAGGTGGCGGGTGGCAGAGCCAGGATCCAGTTCGGAGCCAGCTGGGGATCTTCCTGGAAAGGCCTGCGGCTCGCTTCTCAGGCCGTGGTGACTGCAGGGGACACCATGCCATGCCGGGAAATGTGAACCCACATTTCTCTCCCCACTCCTCACAGGGTGCTTTCCAGCTCCGAGCAGACTCTGGGGCCCAGGAGAGGCCCGGGGTTCACCAAGGCGTGGACGGGAGAGTGGGACAGCCCGCCGTTGGGGGCTGGGGTTTGCCATGCCCCGTTCCTCCTGCTGACTCTCCGGGGATCTATTCCTTTGCCTTCTCCCTCGGCTGCTTGGGGGACTGTCGTGTTCTCATTTCTCAGTTCTGTGAGCTCCTTGGCCATCGGGCCCAGGAATCCTGGATGGAAGGCCCAGGCCAGGTTCCAGGAGGACGGCCCCGAGGAGGTGGTTCCCCACGGTCCTGTGGAGAGAAGGGGGGTTCTTTTTATACCTAAACAGATGGGGTGCTGTGAACCAAACCCCACGTGGCTTCTGATTCAAAGGATAGGTTTAAGGATGCACGTCTCTCCAAGACTTGAGATTATACTCTTTTAAATTTTTTTAAATTAAATTAAATTAAAAAAAATATATTTATTTATTTTATTTATTTATTTTTGGCTGCGTTGGGTCTTTGTTGCTGCACGCGGGCTTTCTCTAGTTGCGGTGAGCGGGGGCTACTCTTTGTTGCGGTGCGCGGGCTTCTCATTGCGGTGGCTTCCCTTGTTGCGGAGCACGGGCTCTAAGCGCGTGGGCTTCAGTAGTTGTGGCACGCGGACTCAGTAGTTGTGGCTCGTGGGCTCTAGAGCGCAGGCTCAGTAGTTGTGGCGCACAGGCTTAGTTGCTGTGCGGCATGTGGGATCTTCCTGGACCAGGGCTCAAACCCGTGTCCCCTGCATTGGCAGGCGGATTCTTAACCACTGCGCCACCAGGGAAGTCCCTATACTCTTTTTTAAAAACTTGAAATGTAGTTGACATATAGCAATGTTTTAGTTTCAGCTGTGCAACAGAATGATTCAATATTTGTGTGTATTGAGAAATGATCACACTGTACGTCTAGTTAACATCTGTCACCACACAGTTAGAACATTTTTTCTTGTGATGAGACCTTTTAAGAGCTAGTTTCTTAGCTCCTTTCAGACACACAGCACAGTTTTAGTAACTGTGGTCACCACGCTGTACCCTACATCCCCAGGACTTATTTATCTTTAATTGGAAGCGTGTACCTTTTGACCCCCTTCAGCCATTTCCCCCACCACCCCCCCGCCTCTGGCACCACCAATTTGATCTCTGTATTTATGAGCTCAGTTTTTATTTTTATTTTTTTTAAGATTCCACATATAAGTGAGCTTGAACAGTATTTGTTTTACTTGGTCTGACTTATCTCACTTAGTATAATGCCTTCAGGGTCCACCCATGTTGTTACAAATGGCCAGATTTCCTTCTGTTTATGACTGAATAATAGTCTGTTGAATATATATATACCACATCTTTATCCATTCATCCATTGATGGACACTTAGGTTGCTTCTGTATCTTGGCCATTGTAAATAATGATGCAGTAAACATGGGGGTGCAGACATCTTTTCAAGTTAGTTTTTTCATTTCCTTCAGATAAATACCCAGAAGTGGGATTGTTGGATCACATGGTAGTTCTTTTTTTTTTTTTATTTTATAGATTTATTTATTTATTTATTTTTGGCTGTGTTGGGTCTTCATTGCGGTGCGCGGGCTTCTCATTGTGGTGGCTTCTCTTGTTGCGGAGCACAGGCTCTAGGTGCGTGGGCTTCAGTTGTTGTGGCACATGGGCTCAGTAGTTGTGGCTTGTGGGCTCTAGAGCGCAGGCTCAGTAAGTTGTGGCGCACGGGCTCGGTTGCTTCGTGGCATATGGGATCTTCCTGGACCGGGGCTCGAACCTGTGTCCCCTGCATTGGCAGGCGGATTCTTAACCACGGTGCCACCAGGGAAGTCCTGGTAGTCCTATTTTTAGTTTTTTGAGGAACCTCTGAATTGTTTTCCATAGTGGCTGCACCAATTGACATTCCCACCAATATTGCACGAGAGTTTCCTTTTCTCTGTGTCCTTTCCGACCGTTACTGTTTCTTTTTGAAAATAGCCATTCTGATAGATGTGAGGTGATATCTCATTATGGTTTTGATTTGCAGTTCTCTGATGGTTAGGGATGTTGAGCACCTTTTCCTGTACCTGTTGGCCATCTGTATGTCTTCTCTGGAAAAAAGTGCCTATGCAGTTCCTCTGCCCATTTTTTAGTTGGATTCTTTGGGTTTTGCTCTAGAGTTCTATGAGTTCTTTATATATTTTTATATTAACCCCTTATCAGATATATGATTTACAGATATTCCTTCCCATTCAGTAGGTTGCTTTTTAATTTTGTTGATGATTTCCTTTGCTGTGCAGAAGCTTTTTAGCTTGATGTAGTCCTGCTTGTTTAGTTTTGCTTTTGTTGCTTTTGCTTTTGGGGTCAAATACAAATCATTGCCAAGACCAATGTCAAGGAGCTTATCACCTGTGTTTTCTTCTAGGAGTTTTATGGTTTCAGGTCCTACGTTCAAGTCTTTAATCCGTCTTGGGTTAATATTTGTATATGGTGTTAGTGGTTGAGTTTTAGTCTTTTACATGAGGCTCTCCAGTTTTCCCAGCACCATTTATTGAAGAGACCGTTCTTTCCCCATTTTATATTCTTGACTCCTTTGTTATAAACTAATTGACCATACACATGTGGGTTTATTTATGGGCTCTCTTCTCTGTTCCATAGTCTATGTGTCTGTTTTTATACCACTACCATACTGTTTTGAATACCTTTGTGATATAGTTTGAAATCAAGGAGCATGATGCCTCCAATTTTCTTCTTCTTAAGATTGCTTTGGCTATTTTATGGTTGACACAAATTGGAAGATAGTTTGTTCTATTTCTGTGAAAAATGAATATGTAATTTTGATAGGGATTGCATTGAATCTGTAGATTGCTTTGGGTAGTGGTAGTGTGGACATTTTAACAATATTAATTCTTCCAATGCATGAGCACAGAATATCTTTCCACTTTTTTGTGTCTTCTTCAGTTTTTTTCATCACTGTCTTATAAATAGTTTTCAGTGTACAGGTCTTTTACCTCCTTGGTTAAACTTATTCCTAGATATTTTATTCTTTGGGATGCAGTTGTAAGTGGGATTGTTTTCTTAATTACTCTTCCAATAGTTCACTTATTAGTGTATAGAAATGCAATAGATTTTTGTATGTTGATTTTGTATCCTGCAACTTTGTTGATTAGTTCTAACAGTTATTTGGTGGTCTTTAGGGTTTTCTATAGATACTTTGTCATTTGCAAATTGTAACAGTTTTACTTCTTCCTTTCTAATTTGGATGCCTTTTATTTCTTTTTCTTGCCTAATTGTCCTGGCTAGGATTTGTAGTACTATGTTAATTAAAACTGGCAAGAGTGGCCATCACTTTCTTGTTCCTGATCTTAGAGGAAAAGCTTTCAGCTTTTCACCATTGAGTATGCTGTTAGCTGTGGGCTTGTCATATATGGCCTTTATTATGTACATTCCCTCTATACCCACTTGTTGAGAGTTTTTATCATAAATGCATGTTGAATTTTGTCACATGCTTTTTCTGCATCTGTTGAGATGGTCATATGATTTTTATCCTTCATTTTGTTACTGTGATATGTCACATAGATTTTGTGGCTCTTGGAACCATCCTTGCAACCATGGAATGAATCCTACTTGATCATGGTGCATGTATTTAACGTGTAGTTGAATTCAGTTCGCTAATATTTTATTGAGGAGGACATATTCTAACAGGGCTTCTTAACCTGTTGTGTGCCATGGACCTCTTCTTGGAGTAATGTTTTCAAATGCCCAAAATAGAATATAGAGGGTTACGAAGGAGTTATTTTATTTTATTTTATTTTATTTTATTTTGTGGTACGCGGGCCCCTCACTGCTGTGGCCTCTCCCCTTGCGGAGCACAGGCTCCGGACGCACAGGCTCAGTGGCCATGGCTCACGGGCCCAGCCGCTCCGCGGCATGTGGGATCTTCCCAGACCGGGGCACGAACCTGTGTCCCCTGTATCGGCAGGCGGACTCTCAACCACTGCGCCACCAGGGAAGCCCAGTTCAGTTATTTTAAATACAGCTCTCCCTATGGACAACCTGCTATTCTAGACTGTGGAAAGAGCTGCTGAAGTGGCCCTTGCTGCCCCCAGGGGCCGCCAGTGGGTAGCTGGGTCCAGGTCAGGGCAGATTTGAGTGAGCAGTAGTCAGGTGAATGTGGGGAGGGGCTCAGGTAGGATAGGGTGGCGGGCCTGGGGGAGGCTGTGTGGCCTGGGCTGAGAGTCCAGCTCTGTGTCTGCCAACTGTGTGACCCGAGTGAGCAAGGGAATGGCTGTGGTGACAGTTGCAGCAACAATAGCAAACGCTTCCTTCCAGAGCATCCACTGTGCCTAGGTGCTGTCCTCAGCAGCACAGCATTGAGCCCTCCACCCTCCCACCAGCCCCGGGAGCTGGGGCCTCTCACTGCCATTGGCTGGCAGGAGCCTGGGCCTGGAGGAGTTGGGTGACCTACCCAGAATCTGGCTGCCCCCCCAGGTGCCGGGCACCGGCAGGGTTGCCACCCCTGTCGGAAAGCCCCGCACATGCTCTGCTGCTCTCTCTGCTGCCGCGTGTCCCCAGGGCCACTGCCCCCTCCTTTTCCTCAGATTCAGCCTCCTTTGTCACCCAGCTCCATGCTTAGCCGCCTCTGCGGTCTCCCCGGGCTGCCCACCCGGGCCGGGTGGTCTTGTCCTTGCCCATGTGCTATAGCGGCCACCAGAACCCAGATGGCACCTTCCCTTGGGGTGCTTCGGGCCTTGAGGCAGCCGTGGTGCCACCCTGTGTCCCCTTGTCAGACGCAGGCTCCTCGTGCAGGCGGGTTGTCCAGACAGGCTGGAGTGGCTAGAGAGGGTGACAGCCCTGACAGTCCCGGTGAGGGGTCACGGGAAGAACAGGGGATAGAGGACACAGATGTTGACGGGGACGGACCGCAGAGATGGGCAGGAAGGGCCTCCTGGGGGGTGACACAGAGACTCCTTGCTTGCTTGGGGGTCTGAGGGGCTGTTCCCTGGGTGGGGGCACAGAGGGGACAGGTGTCGCCCAAGCTGCAGTGAGCGTGAGCTGGGTGGTTGGAGGTGGGGACTCGTAGCCCGGGCAGCAGTGGCTGGTGGCCAGGGTGGCCGTGTGGGGAGAAGAGAGGGAGTAGTGGGGCTGGGCTGGGGGCCTGGGTGCTGCTGTTCCTGGTCATACCTCCTGACCTGACCCGCGGGGCCTCTGCACGCCCTTTCAGCCCAGGACACGCTCTCGCCCCTGCCCAGCGGCTCCCAGCAGCCAGGGAGCACCTTCAAGGCCAGATGCAGCATTTCGTCCCCCGTGCCCCAGGCCCTGCAGTGGGGAGGTCTCCCATCGCTGGCCCACTCTGCTCATGGGCTGTCATGCATCGTCTTCCAACATTACTGAGTACGTCCCGTGGTCCAGCCACGGTGCAGCACGCCAAGTCCCCATGCTAATGAGGACCGCCCTCCAGGGTGGGGAGGACAGGCTCTAACTGAACACGCAGGAAACTGTCCAGAGTGGAGATGGTGGGGGCCCGGGGGGGTCTGTCTGTCCTGCTCCGCTGGCCCCAGGTCAAGGGCAGGGCTGGTGTCCAGGGCTCAGGGGTGTCTCTGGAACAGCTGATTAGCCATTGGCTGATGCGTCACTGTGGTGACCCACAGCATCAGAAGGGCAGCCCACACCCACGGCTTGATGGTGTGTCCGATGTCCATGAGGCCTGATCGTTATCTGTACCCCGAGCTCTCTATGCAAGGCCTGGAATACAAGAAATGGCTAATTTAAAATGAAGGTGATGCATGCTTGTGGTGAAAAATGAAAATGGTACAAAAAGTTGTCCAGTGTAAAGTGACTCTGCTGACTGCTCATCACCAGAGGCCTCCCGGTTCTGTGTTCCGTGCCTCCTTCCGGAGACGGTGCCCGTGTACAGTGGCCCGCGGGCCTGTGTGTGTGTGTCTGTGTGTATCTGTGTGTGGGTATGTCTGCGTGGCTGCCCCCTCAGCCGTGCTGATGGCCCCGCCCCCGCCCACAGGTCTCCGTGCTGGTGCTCTTTGCCCTGGCCTTCCTCACCTGTGTCGTCTTCCTGGTCGTCTACAAGGTGTACAAGTATGACCGTGCCTGCCCTGACGGCTTCGTCCTCAAGGTAAGCTCCCCCCATCCCCTGGGCCCCCGATGCCTTTGCGCCTTGTCCCCCCACATGACTCACGACAGGGCTAGAGTGGCAGGGGCGGTGAGGGGGCCTGGCGGGAGCTCCTCATGGGGACCCTGCAGGCAGGGAAGCGGGGTCACGGCGGGGCCTGTGAAAGGGAGGCTCCTGTCTGCAGGCCCAGCACATCCCCTGGGGGGGCAGTGAGTGATGAGGGGACACGCCAGGAAGCAGAGGTCCTGGGAGAGGAAGACCTGCACCACCACTCGGGGGTTTGGGAGCAGGGCCGGGCGACCCCAGCCCCCCTGACCGCAGACCCTGGTCTGCCCGCCATGCCGCTGGGCTCTCCACTGTAGATGCTCGCTTTGCTGATGTGATGATGCCTCCTTCCCCAAAGGCTCCAAGTGGCAGAGAAGCAGACACATGGGGCCGCAGGATTAAGGGGAGAGAAATAAGGGAGGGGGCGGGGTGGAGGAAGCAGGAGTGAAACGCACGGGCCGTGGACTTGCTCCCGTGTCCCATACACTCAGCACCCGGGCCCCCTTTTGGTTCTGAACTTCCCAGAGCCAGTGCGAAGAGGAAAACATGATCAGTCCCAGGATTTGGTGCTGCTGGAATGAAAGCAGAACCCGGTCCTGTGTGCTACTGGGCACGAGAACAAGCCCGGTCGCCCGCTGCCACTGGGCGGCTGCGGTTTGGGTGCTGCTGATGTGAGGGACGCAGGCCCTTGTATGGGTTCCTCCTTCCACAGCTTCAAGGCTTCTGACACTTGAGCCCTTCTGCGCTAGGCGAGTGTGCGTTTTGTGCCCACCACGTAAGAGGCCCGTGGGGGCGCCGTGCAGGGACCTGGGGAAGGGCGTCTGGGCAGGGGGAAGCCCCCGGCCCCTTCCACCAGCCCGTGCACACCCCGGGCTGGGGCTGGAGGAGTCATGATCTGTTGGGAGGCTCAGGAGACACCATGGTTTAAAGGAGGCTGATCCAGAGGGCTGGAACTTCGAGGAAGGCAGCACGTGAGCTGACGCTGGAGGACGGCAGGGCTGAGCCAGCTGGGCGAGGGGAGGAGCAGCGCACAGGTGCCGGCTGGGCCGGTCCGCACGTGGTCCTCGTTGGGGAAGAGCCGGCTGTGGCCAGACTGGAGTGCCGGCCAGAGGCCCCTGGAGGAGACGGAGGTGATGGGATGGCCACTCGGGTGGCTGGGGAGGCTGCCGATCGGAAGGGAGCGACAGGAGGCTGCTGCAGGCGACCGGGGAAGAGATGGGGGTCTAGACCGGTCTGGGTGCTGCGGATGGAGCAGGAGTGACTCTGGGAGGCTGGGGCGGGGCAGGGGGGGAGGACCTGAGGTCAAGGGGGAGGAGCCAAGGTGACGCAGGAGCCACGCCCTGATGGAAGCCGGGTGCACGGAGGACCACTTCCCTGGGGACTGGAGTCCTCGTCCAGGCAGACGGCTCCCATACCTGCGGTGCGGCCACAGCCCCACCAGGAGGATGCAGGGCTTCCTTCCGGGCTCGTTCTCTCTGTGCCTGAGACGGAGGCAGGAGTGGGCCCAAACTGCCTTCCCCGTCCTGCAAGGCCAGGTTCTGCTAGATAACCTGGTCCCGGTGGAGCCAGGGAGATGAGGCCCAGTCCTCGGGCTCACAGCAGCATTGGACAGCAGGTGTGTGTATGTTTAAAAGGCTCTTCAGGTGGTTCCAGTGCACAGCCAGCCTTGGGGATTTAGAGCCCCTGAGAGACTGTTCCGCCTCTGGGGACTTGGCATTTTCCACTGGCATCTAATGGGTGGTGTCCTTTCTGGAGAATGTCACTGGGAGGGCTGGGGAGCTGCTGCCCTGTATCCCACGGCCCTCGGGCTAAGGCTGGAGGAGGGAAGGTGTGAGAGTGTGTGTCCCCTTCCTCCCTCCTTTCTGCGTGTTCATACATGTGCATCACATGCCACCACCCGACAGTTTACAAGGGGCTTTTAACTAAGATCTCTGATGCCCCCAGAAACCCTGTGGGGTAGATGCGGGGATTTAAAAAGGCAGATGTGGGCTGGAGAGGATCCTAGGTTTCTGCTTTTTTTTTTTTTTTTTTTTTTTTTAAAAAACCATGAAGTCACTGGATGAGTGTTACAGGAAGGTCTTAAACATAATGGGAGGAAACTGCCCCAGACCCTACGAGGTGTTTACAGTTGGGTGCTCCTCGTAGACTGGCTGGCTTTCGGGGAGCTTGCACGTGAGGTTTAATAGCTAGGCCTCCTGGACCGAGGGCCAGGGCTGTTGGGACACTTTCCTGGGTTCCCTCACACATCCAGTTATCGTTTCATGTTAGAAGCTCTGTGACCTCCCTGAGCTCACCCACGGCTGACGTGTGTTTCTGCTGGGGTCTCTCCAGCCAGAGGGGGCAGGTCACAGCTTCCCCGGAGCTCCCACCCCATCCTACTCCCGCGTGGCTCCGGGACACCCCTGGAAGCCGTCTTCCCCCAGGGTCTTGCCTGCCGCCAGCACGCCCCCCGCAGTGCCGCCCCAGCACCCCCGTCTTACAGCCTCGCTGCGTGGGTGGCAGCGGGACCGTCTGTCCTGGATGCCTGGAGGGCAGGGCTGCCCCATCCCGTCTGGAGGCCTGCCCTAGCCTGGAGCAGAGTCACTCACTGCCCAGCAGGTGTTGGTGGCCTCAGAATGTCTTGCCAGACCCTTTGCTGGTGGCAAGGACAGAGTGAAGGGGAGGTGGCAGTGCAGGTGGGGGAGGAGGGTGGCCGCTGGCCTGCTGGACAGGGGCCAGTTCACCTGCAGGGCCGGCCCTGGGCTGAACAGACGGTTTGCCCCTGCAGAGTGGCCAGGCTCCCCAGTGCCCAGGCGTGTCAGGACGCCGATGACAGAAGGGCATGCATGACCTCAGCGGTGCCCCTGTGGGCTTTTAATCTTTGCTGTCCACTGTGCTGCGCTGGCTGCAGTCCTCACAGCAGCCCGGGCGGTGACTCATCAGCCCCTTTCTATAGACGAGGGAACTGAGGCTCAGGCAGAACGTGGACTCGGCCTGTAACGCGACCTCCTGCTCCTGCTGGCCTCAGCCCACAGAAACGCTGCATAGCGCAGTGCCGGGCCGTAAACACACTGCGTCCCTTTGTCACTTCTCTCCTGGAAGTAGCTAGCTGGCAGGTGTTTCTAGTCTATATTTCAGGGTCAATGACCTGGTAAGGAGACCAGTTCTCCGTGGGGCAGGGCGGTATCAGGGCTGCGGGGAAAGCATGCGTTTATTATTTTCCCTTCCATCTTCACTAAACCAGCGTCAGTGAGCCATGCATCTCTGAGAGGCCCTGGCTCAGGGAACAGAGGCGGATGGATGGATTTGCTGTCAAATTCAACTTATGTATAAACCTCTTCCAGATCCCAGAGCTGTCTAAACCCCCCTGCCCCCAAACCACATCCTTTCCTTCACCACCTGCCATCCTCCCAGACCCGTGAGTGTCTGTAGCCAGGTGGGCCAGGGCTGGACCAGGCATGACGCCATCACATCCGCCAGTAACCACGCCAGGTAGCGCTGCCCTCCCTCTGCCGAGTGGCCACACCTGCCCCTTCCTAGTGTGAGCAGCAGAGCTGGATCCTGATTGGAGGCCACGGGGTGGGCACGGGGCTGCAGGGCCTGTGGTATCCCCAGGGCCTGGCCCAGAACTGGCGTGAGCGGCTCTGCACCCGATGGGCAGCCCACCTGTGGGAGAGCCTGTTAACCTCAGGCTGACACTCCTTTTCGCAGACACAGGGCTTGGTGACCCCTGCAAGAAGCATCCGGACGGAGAGGGAGCTCGCTCACTTACAGGTGGAACAGGAGGCCCTGGGTCACACTCGGTCAGGCCTCTACATTGGCTCAAATGGGAGCTTTTCTAAGACCGAGACGTGGTCCCTTCTCTCGTCCACAAATCATCTGTTCGGCCCTGAGTGGCTGCTCCCGATACCAGGCAAATGGACCCGCACAGTGGGGAGGCCTCCCGGTCCAGTGGGTGACGTGCCGCCTGGTGCCCGAAGAGGGCCTGACGAAGGCTGTGGCGTTCACTGGGTTCCCCTGGTCCTGGCCTCAGCAGCTCCTCCCGGGCAGCACCTCCCCCTTCCAGCCCAGCCCCCTGAGCCCTGCGGACAGAGCTCCGCCACACCCACCTCTGAGGATGCTGAGAGCCCAGGCGGGACCGGGTGTGCAGGGCTGGGGCCTGACGAACGCTGGCTGAACTTGAAGCTGCCAGGGCGTACAGTCCTGCTCCGGCGCCCTGGGGGGACCTCGCTGCCTTCTCACTGTTCTGCCTTTGGGCTGAGCAGTCACCATCGGCAGCTTTGCGGGTGGCGGGGCGACGTCTGGAGTGCACTGAGCAGAGGCCCAGGTTGGAGCTCGGTTCCCACATTGCCCTGTGGTCCCTTCCCCTCTCTGCATCTCACTTGCTGTGACTGAAATGGGACTAACAGCTCAGAGGGAGACATCGTGCCCGGAAGGCACCTGGCCACCTGTCAGAAGGAACCGGTATGGTGGCAGGGCTGGGATGTGGAGACGGGCCTTGGGTCTGCAGAAAGACCCCAAGGAGCAGCCCCTTAACAGGGAGACAGAACTAACCCGCCTTTAGCTTCTGGAGGCTGAAGAAAGCCGGGTCGGGCAGGGACAGGGCTCCCAGAGGAGGTCCCCCCGTGCATCCCAGGCTGGCGCCCACGTCCACAGGGTAGGAGCCACCACCGGCCATCCTGGTGACCATCAGAGACTCTGTCACGGTCTCCATGCTGGGCTCACGCAGAGAGGCAGAGGAGCGTGTCGAGCAGCGGGGTGTCCTGCTGGGCCCCAGGAGTTGGTAGAATCCTGGCTGCGCTCTTGCCAGCGAGGTAGCCTTGGCTGAGATGCTGCTCGGGGGTGCTAGCCGGACCCTGCGGGCGGTGCTGGGAACTGGGGGGGTTCAAAAGTCTCCCTGGTGACTGTGAAGGTAGCCAAGGCCCAGGACCCTTGTTCCTGCAGTCTCCCTTCACTGTGTGACAGGGAGACCTTGGCGTTCCTGTAATGCTTTGGTTGCTTAGAGACACATGTAACGTGCCTTCCGCCAGATGGAAGGTTTCTCTCTCTCTCTCTCTCATTAAAGCCGCAGCTGGCAGGCAGTGGGGCTCCCTGAGGTCCTCCTGGAGCCCCGATGCTGTTGTGTTGCGCTGCCAGCCCCCAGGGTGTTGTCCCTCTCCAGGCAGGTTAGTCCAGGCGATCAAAGCCGCTGAGAAGGGAGCGGTGGAGGGCAGGCAGCTTCCCTGTGGAGCCCCCCAGAACCTGCTCCTGTCACAGCCCCGCACACCCCGTTGACCAGAAGGTAGCCCCATGGCTTCTACTGGCTGCCGGGAGGGCTGAGAAGCGTGTCGCGAGCTGGGCCCCACGCGCCCGCCTGCCACTGGGAGAAGGGTCAGGGGAGGCAGAGTGCAGCCCGTGACCCCTTCCTCAGGGCCTGGCGAGCAACGTGTGGAGACGGGGTGGGCGGTGGCTTAGCCCGGCTGCTGGATGGACAAGGGAAGGCAGCCTGACTTTTTGGGGGCCCTAGACCCCCGGTGAGCAGACGAGAGCTAGGGACTGACCTCCCCACCCCCGGCCTCCCCAGGGTTCCATGGGCTGTAGGGAAGTGCCTCTCCCTTAGCGGACAGCTGCCCCCCGAGAGCCCCCCACCCTCAAGTGCCCTCATGGGGTCCTCGTGGCTTCCTGGGCTCTCTGGATCTCCAGGTCACACTCATAGCTCCCTACCAGGCCCTTGCAGGTGGTGTGTCCTGACCCCCCAACCCTTGCCTTCTCCCCAGCGTTTGTGCCCTGTGGCTCCGCACCCTCTGCTCCGGCCGCGGGCCTCTCTGCAGCCTGCGTCCCCATCCTCCTGCCCCGAGGACCAGCTCCTTTGGGTCAAGTGCCCCCAACCCCTGCACCCAGGAGCCTTTCTGACTCCCTTCCTTCGCTGTTTGAATATGTTGCTTCTGGTGGACATGTCAAAAGTTCCATTGTTGGGCTCCCCTGGTGGCACAGTGGTTGAGAGTCTGCCTGCCGATGCAGGGGACACGGGTTCGTGCCCCGGTCCAGGAAGATCCCACATGCCGCGGAGCGGCTGGGCCCGTGAGCCATGGCCGCTGAGCCTGTGCGTCCGGAGCCTGTGCTCCACAACGGGAGAGGCCACAGCAGTGAGAGGCCTGCGTACCGCAAAAAAAAAAAAAAGAAAAAAGAAAAAGTTCCATTGTTTTCTAGGAGATTTAAAATAAATGGCAACGAGTGTGAGATCTTTAAAGAAGCAAGAAGGCCTGCTGTGTAAGTCCCGTCACCACGGCCTTGTACAGACGTCCATCCCGTTACCATGCAATCAGTGTCAGGCAGTCAGCTCATCTCTGAGTTTCCTCCAAGCCCAGGGAGGTGCTCAGTGACCACGGGTTGGGTGCTACCTGGAGACTCACGGGCCTCCCTCCTGCATCGGTGCATGCTTGTCTTTCAGAACACCCAGTGCATCCCAGAAGGCTTGGAGAGCTACTATGCGGAGCAAGACTCCAACGCCCGGGAGAAATTTTACACCGTCATCAACCACTACAACCTGGCCAAGCAGAGCATCACCCGCTCGGTCTCGCCGTGGATGTCAGTTCTGTCAGAAGAGAAGCTCTCAGAGCAGGAGACTGAGGCTGCTGAGAAGTCCGCTTAGCGAGATGGGCAGGTTCCTTACAGTGTCACTTGAAGGTAACAAAGGGACTTTGAGGGACATTTCATTAGATATCATTACTGATAATTTAGAGGTTACTCATGTATGGTGCAACTGCTTCTGTTTGCTAATGCTGCTCTGCAAATACAGCTTGCTGCAGACCACCCACGGGCATAAAATCAAGTGCATATCAGCATTGCTAAAAGAGCTCTGACACCACTTTCCATGGTAAAGAATCTTAATTTAGCAACTTTACTGGGATTTATTGGATGCTGTCAAAAAATAAATTTACACTGGATATGCAAGGGGATCGGACTTCAGATAAATGATGCATTTTGTGGGATTGATTTTTTTTTAAACCACCTTGCCGTTTGCAAACCTTACACCATAGCCATATCTAGAGTGATCCCTTGCTTTGCCAAGAGCAAGCTGTACTGCACGTTTCTTCCCACCTCCCCGCCAATGGCAATAGTGCCAGTGGTCAAGATGCACCATAGTGAGCGTCAGAGGGAAGGAAGGAAAGATGCCATCAGGCTGCAGTTGTGCCCTCACCTGCCCCGTGCTCACTCCTGAGTGCGCAGGCACTGCAGCAGGTCGGCTCGGGCAGGGGTCACTGCTGCAGGCAGAACGCTGCCTCTCGGTACAGAGGGTGCCCGCTGGGCAGGGGAGCCGTGTTTCCCTCAGTGCATGTGGACTGGGTCAGAGCATGTGAGGTGGGGACTCTGGGAAGAGGGGACCCTGGGCCACAGGCTGCAGAACCCGTCACCCTGTAGCTAGTCCGTCTGCTCTGTGATGGGCTGAGTAGGAATGAAACCTACAGGCCCTTTTGTTCACATCTATTATGAATAAGTTTGCACCGACAGCCGTATTAGCTACTTAGTTTTAAAACAATTAGCTGGGTGAGAAAAGTGAAAGTGTAATTGCTGGTAAGCCAAGGCTACTTTAATTTTTATTTTGTGGGACAGATGTAACTCCTTTGATGTAAGAAACAGGCAGGAAAGGCTGGGAGGGGGGCTGGCGTCGCACCTTGCAAGTCCAATTATGACATTTTCATTCACCATCTTTGTAAGACAATTACGTTTCAACCTGAATCTTGACATTAAAGTATATGTTTACAAAATTGCCAGTTAGATAAACTAAATGTGTAAGATGATTAAATAGAAAAAAAAGATGTTCATGGACATTTTCTTCCATGTTATTTAAATGTGTTGTTTCTGGTGGACATGTCAAAAGTTTCACTGTTTTTTTAGATCAAAAATAAATGACAAATAGTGCAAGATCTGTTGCGAACAAGCATGGTGGTCATGGCCGACTCCATTACTGTTTCCTGAAATGTGCTTCCAAAACATACAGTGTATTTTATTATCAAGGGTGTTGTTTGGCAACAATGACCATGACCTCGGAGCAGTGGGTGGGCGCAGAGTCATGGATGTTGTGAAGCTGTGCTGACGCCTAAGAGCAATAACTACATGCCAGAACTTCTTCTGTGTAGAGATATCATCTATCAGCAAATTCCAGCCCATGTCAATGCAGTGTCAAGGCAACCCTATTTGTATTTTCTAGGAGACATGTATTTTATTGACTGTAAGCTCATTCACATGTAACTTTTGACATTTTCACTCTGTGCAAATAAAGAACACAGGATCCCTGTGATGCTCCCCGGACTGTCTGTGCAGAGCCCTTGAACCCACACCCTGGGGGCCCAAGCGCACCGGGCGCTTTCTGCACAGATGTGGCTGCAGATGCCTTGTGCCTGAGTACAAGCGGGTGTTCCTGATTCCTGGGGCTCGGCTGGGTGGAGAGGCCCAAGTCCTTCTCTGGACGAAGCTCCGTGGGCCCCAGTGGCCGGAAGTCGGGCCTTCCCCACCCCCTGCCATCTCCATCAGGAGAGTGTTGGGGGCAGCAGTTCTGGGGGGAGCCAGGTCCCGTCCCCACACTTCTTCCCGGACAGGAGGCAGGTGGGCCCGCACTGACTTTCTAACCTTGGACCCACCAACAATACATTAAATGGCTGTAGTTGTATTCACTAGACTCACAGGGCGAAGGTGATATCTTTTCTACCGCACGATGAGTCTGTGTATCAGTTGGCTGAGGCAGACAAGAAGCCACAGGAAACAATCCATCATCTGCTGTGAGGAGCTACTGGCCAGCGCTCTTCCTGCTGCCACCGGGAGGGAAAGGCCGGCGCCTCCTCCAAGCCTGAGACGTCTGTGGAGCAGGAGGCCCGCGTGCCCCGCTCCCCGGGGAGGCCCCGTCAGGTGCAGGAATCATCACCCTCCCGGTTCCTTCCCTCTGGCCGCAGGATTGCGACGCAGACCACTTTTAGTTGTGTTGTTTTCTTTTTCAGCTACTAAATGGGCTTAAAACCACAAGTCGGGTGTCCCTTTTGTGAGTACATATCTCAGTGCCCCCTCCCCACCGATGGCTCCAACGCCAGGGACCACGACAGCGCGCCCAGCGCGCCGTCTCCCGGGTGTGGCCGCCTAGCTGTCGTACCAGTCGAGGAAGAGCAGGGAGAAGGAGCACATCACCAGGAAGAAGAGCACCCACACGCGGAAGCCGGCGTTGTTCTTGATGGCCTGGGGGCGGGGCACGGGGGGTTAGGCTGGAAGGGCTCTCAACTGCCGCGTGTGTCTGCACATGCTCTCCCTGCGGGGCTCTAACTGTGTGGACTGCTCAAGCCTATGCTTACCTTGCACAGATGGCTTAATTATTAAGCAAAACCAAAACGTGGGTTTAAAGTCTGTTAGACAAATGGGCTGCATCTCCCTCTCTGGTTAGCCATCATGTGGAGATCATGCACAATTCTCCCAGGAAAAATGGCTCATGTCCACCCCAGGGTTAAACCCACACAGACAGGATGAGAGCGTGTGTCCACTACCCTGACGTGTGTTTCCTAGTAGTGCGATGGCAGTGGTGGTCTAAGAACGGTCCCACGTCAACCCAAACCTGAAGACTGCACTCAGAAAATAAAGTCCACTCAACAGAGTCTACTGTGGTAGCCCTGTAAACAACGACCAGGGCTCTGGGTCCTTGGAGGGTGTCCCACAAGCCTCTCCTGTGGGGCCCAACCCGGACTCAGGGAGGGACCCCTGTGCCCCAGCTGGCTGCTCTGCAGGGCAGTGAGTGGGGTCCTGGGCTTGGCAGGGTGGAACGGGCCCATCCAGCGCACAGTCCTGAGACCAGCCCTGTGCATGTGGCCCTGACCGGGTGGACACTACGGCCTGGACTCAGCGCCCCTCCAAATCAGACACGGTGCCCCAAGAGTACCCACCTCTCTGATGTCTTCATTGCCCTCCTTGATATTCTCAGTTGCTCCTACTACTAATTGGTGAATATTGTCAATCTCAGCTTCCTGTCGGGGGAGAAGAGCAGATAAATACAACCGCCACCTCCTTCCCCGAGTGTATGTCACGATAGTAACAGTAGCTGACACTTACTAAGTGCTGGGGCTTTACACACCATGAACCCATGGGTCCTCATAGCACCCGACAGGTAGGCAACACTCTCATTTACAAGAGGGAAACTTAAAGCATAGAGAAGCCCAAAGTCACACAGCACCCAAGTTGCAGGACTGGGACTGGACCCGGTGCCTGTGCTCCCTCCACCCTGGCTGGCCACCTTCCTCCACTCACTGGACAGGAAGAGTTCAATCGCAGGGTGGCTACCACATGCCAGGGGCTTCAAAGCACATGTGGCTCTAAAACATACATGCTAGCTTCAAAATGGCACTTTGTATATCACCATTTTCTCTCTCTCTTAAAAAAAAAAAAAAAAAGCTAAAACTTAAAAATCAAAATGGTATGCAGGATGTTTGCAAAAATTTTACTCCAAATACTTGGAAAGCTTAAACATGGGATCCTGGGCTTACACAGGAGTGGCTGGCTCATCACCCACCATTGCACCCCTGCACCGGCTGTGAACCACACTGAGGTCTAAGGAGCAGGCCTATCTCTCCCTCTAGGCGGTGGGGAGGGAATATAGACGAGTGTGGGTTTTAGGGAAACCTGACTGATACAGTACCGCAGAGAGGAAATCGATCTTCAGCCATCCGATTCCCAGCAGTGAATGCCACATAGTCTAAGGACCTGAGGGCCAAGGACTGCTTTGCTCCAAAATCTCGCTTTTTTAGAGAATCTCCAAGTGGGAGCTGGCTGACCACGGCCACTGTTCCCATGAGAGGATGGCTAAGAACCACCTTGCAACATAGATGAGGAAGCCCAGACAGACTCAGCTCTTCTCAGGTCTTAGAAACCCCGAGGGAGCCAGGCAGGGCTCAGCCTGGCTGAGCACCCACTTGTCCTTAGAGGCAAAGGACAAATCCCTGCAAATCCCTCCCAGGTTGAGGCCCAGAGCCCTGGGGGTGACACAGGGTGGGGCCCTGAGTGGCTCTCTGCCACCCCCTGGGGCACATGTCCAGAACCCTGGGACTGCTGCTTCCTAACCGAGAACCAGCCCCCAACTGAGAATCAAATGTGAAGGGCAATCAGTGCTCCTCAGTGGCTGGGCTGAGTGTAGGAGCAGAAGCAATGGTCGTGAAAAGTAAGGGCTTTTAGTGCACTTGGGCCCCAGGACCTCAGAGTACTTTGCTGCACGTAAGCAGCCCTGCTGTAGTGAAGGCCCCTGGCCCGTGGCTCTGGCCGCGCTAGTGAACAGTGCATTACCCAGGTCTGCCACAGCCATGCCCACAAACAACAACGGCTCCTGGGTCCAGGACTGAGAGCCTGAGGGGGCCCGGATCCCATTCGCCACCAGAGAGTGACGCAGGTGACCTTAGCCCCGCTTTGCTGAGGGGGAAAGGGCTCCCATCACATGACGCGTGACGGGAACCGGGTGGGGGCCGTCTGTCTGACTCCATCTGGGCTCTGAGCTCCTCCCGCCACGCCGAGCTGCCTCTAAGGACAAGTGGGTGCTCTGAGCGGGAGACATCTGACTGAGCTGTTTTCTGTGTCCGGAGGCTGAACCATCAGGCCATCAGGCTTCCAAGTGAAGGCTTAGCAGATACATATTAGAATAGTTCCTGCAACATGCTAGTGAAAAAGGCAACTCCTATGAACCACCTTGTGTACCCAATGTGCAATGATTTGACTCTGGCTGTGTGATTTAGGGGGCATTTTGTGAGTGGAGTATCTTAAGCCAAGTAGCCCAGTCTAACACAGTGGAGAAAAATAATTTTGTTTTTCAAACCCTTCCAGTCTGTGGATACTAAAAACAACAGGGAGAATTTATCAGGTGTCTGAAAATTTTGCCAGTTAGTGGCTGCTGGAAGAATTTCAGAACTGTAGGCAGGTAGAAATGACATGACAATCCACGTATGAGGACAATCACATTTCCTGTGAGGACGGGACACCTGAGGTGGCGGGGACCCGGCATTTGACAGGGCCAAGTCTGAGCCTGTAACACCGCCGACTGAAAAGCTACTACTCATGCATTGTGCTGGGTGCTTTCCATGGGTTATCTGGGAGCCTTACGACAACCATGCAAGGGCCACTCTATTTTACAGATGAAAAAACTGTAGTTCAGAGAGGCTCCCCAGCTTCCCAGAGGGCATCCAGAACCAAAATCGAGCTGCCTCCCTCCCCCACGTGCTCCGCTGCACAGGGCTGGGGCGTGTGGAGAGCTGCCCCGGACTGCAGAGGCTGCTCCCGGGGAAGGGGAGGCTCTGGGCACACAGCTGCAGAGGCCCAACAACCTCAGAAGAAATGTCCCGAGTTCTTAGTATATCCCCGTTTTAAGCTAAATCTTAAAACCACCATATTTTTTCTTACTTGTTGTAAAACCTTCTCTGTGAATATCTCTTGGAGTCTGGAAATTTCAACCACTTTCCCTTCGATTTGCCTTCATAAAAAAAATAGATTACACATTACCTATTAGTACTTGGTGATCTTAACAGCAGTGTCACACATGTCTAAAGAAGTCGTCTCTTCTAAGTGAAGGCATGAGAGAGGGAGGGGACGCCGCGTCAGGCTCAGGGAAGGAGAACATGGGCAGAGGCAGATTCACTCTCCTTACTGGTTCCCCTTTAACATCCCTCAGCTTACTGGGGCATACTGGACTCTTTGGAAACCCACTCCGCCCCCCTGCATAAGCTGGCTCTGGGGCCCAGCCTCCTGAGCCGGTGCCTGGGCCACGCAGCTGCGCCCAGTCACACAAAGCAAAGTCTCCTTTAATGCCGAGCCCTGTCCTAGCAACACAGTGACACATGGAGGGGATTCAAAAGAAAACGTCAGAAGGTAACTTTGTTACCTCTCAGTAGGTCAGGGGGAAGAGTGCATTCACCGCTCAACCCAACTCCCTGTTGAAAGGAAACCTGCTTCTGGCTGAAAACATCCCACACCGGGATATCAGCAACTAAGTGTGCGGGCTTCTCCCCGTCTCATGGGCAGCCAGGGTGACCCTGGGGCGGGCCGGGGGGTGTATGTCTAGAGGCTGAGCTGACAGCTGCTTTAGCACAGGCAGCGGCTGAGCTCCCAGCCCAGGAGGAAGCGGAAATGTTCGATGGGGAGATGATCCCTAGCTGTGTCGCTCGGGCCTCGAGTCCCCCTAGACCAGGTGAGGGAAGGAGAGGAGACTTGGGAGAAGAGTAAGGAGGGGTGAGGGCGGGGAGAGCGCCATCTCTGAGGAAGGACTGGGAGACCCGCCTGCGAAGGTAGAGACAGCGGAAGAGCCGGGGGCAGCGGCCAGAGGGAAAAACCTGCACTCAGTCTCCCTCCAGGGCTGCACAAGTGCAACATCAGGATGCATCTTCTTTTGGGAAGTGACCACAGTGCAACAAGAGTTTTGGCACATCCTTTCAGAATGCTCCCGGCATTCCCAGGGCAAGAGGCCTGAGTGCCTTCACCGGAGGGCTGGTAACCGTACCTGTGTGGGCCACAGCCACGGGCCTTCTGCGTGGCTGATCCCTCTGGTGAGGGAGCAGCTGGATCCCAGTGGAGCCACCTGCAGGGCTTCCCTCTGTCAGCCGTCCCTCACGAGGTCTCCCTTTCATTTAGAGTAATTAAGTGTAACTAGCCCCCACGTGGCAGTGGTCATTACGTTTGGTGTCATCTGCCATCATGAGCCGATCCTCTTGGACGGGGCAGCAGCACCTGGGAGCCTCGTAGCAGCCCGTGGGGTTATCTCACAGGCCCACAAGTCGAGGGGAGTCAGTGAATTCAGGCAGTTTCCTTGACCCCCTAAATGGCGGGAGGCGGGCTACATTTGGCCCAAGGGCCACATGTGGATGCCTGGGCACCAGAGTAAATTAATAAAGTTCCTAGTTTTGGGGAAAGTTGTAAACTAGGCCATCGGCTCACAAAGGAACCACACACATACCTCACTTCATCAAACAGGCTGTTCATTTCACCAATCAGGCGCTGATTTTCTTGTTCGAACTGTAAAGGAAACAAACACGTTAAGGATGACCACAAACTGACTAGAGAACACAGCCAAAGGCAAGTGTCAAGCAAGGCGTGTCTGTGCAGAAACCTTTGATCCGCCCTCCAAGAATCACTCCGGAGCCCCTTTCCAGCACGGATCGTGGCGGCATTGCTGGAAGACCCTGAGTGTTCGTGTGAGGATAGCCAGGCCGTAGGAAGAAAATGAAACCCCGTGGTGCAGCGGGGCTGCCTGTGGCTGGACTTTCCATCTCACTCATTTGAACCGCAAGCATGCAAGCCGACTCTGATTGGGAGCGCGGAGGCCTGTGGGTCAGCCCCGTTAGGCTGGCCGCCCTGCTCTCCCTCTGGGCCCTCACGACCTCCTGATATCGTCCTCTTTAAATGGAGCGGTGAGGCTGTGCGGCCGTGCTGAATCAGGGTAGTGGCAGGACCGCACTGGGACTCAGTCTGATTGCAGAGCCTGGCCTTGGTCAGTCGCCACAACAGGGACAGAGGCCCAGGAGCTGGAGAAGCTGCATTCCCGGTGCTTGGGATAGCACCAGGCTTTGGGGCTCAGTCTGGGTAAGGACGCCACCCCAGCACCCGGGGAGTTCATCAGAGCTGAGCTAACTCTGCAGGGTGGACAGCTGCTCTTCCAGCCATCCTGCCAGCTCGATACTGTCAAACGCGAGGACGGCGCGCATCTGAAGCGCCGCCATGGTGTGGGACCAGGAGGAGCTTGTCGTCCACGATGATGACTCAGGCCTCATGCGTCCACTCCTCCATATCTTCCCCGACGGGTCCCACGTGTTCTCAGCTCACGTGCCACCTTCTCCATGATACCGTCCTGGGCCTCGGAGCTCAAGGTTATTTCTCATTTTTCTAACCGTGGCCTGGTATCTTCTCAAAATCCCTTAGAATATTAGCCATTTTCTGCCTTGTACTGAGTTGTGCGTGTCTCAAACTGTCTGCACGACTGTGAGCCGCTCAGGTGGGAACCGTATTGGACCCACACACATTGGAAAAGGCCGCTGTCCACACTCTGGGGCTTGGTCCACCAGGGAGGGGGGCTGTGCTCTCACCTCCGCACCTGCCCGCGCAGCAACCTTGTTACAGCTGCTGGCCCCTCCGCACCCCTTACCTCCGCCTTGCTCACTCCCGCGCCCCGTCACTCAGGGAGGCTTCCTCTAGCGGGGCCTCCTCAACGTCAAGTCCTTTTCCTCTCCCTCCAGCCCCTCCGCGAGGCTCTCCGCTGGCAACCTCCCTTCCTACTCTGCCAGTTTTACTTGGCATACTTGCTGTATTCGTTCCTTCCCTGCTATCTAAGTTCTGCCCTCATCTCTCATAGTCTTCTTCGGTCTGCCCTCCATTCCGTCAGTCACATGCCGGCCCTGCCCCTGCACCCTGCAGATCAGGTCTGACGCCAGGTCCACGAGCCGGCCACCCCCCAGGCCTCTCCCCAGGCCTCTCCGAGGGCATCTCCTGCCATCCCCCGCCTCATCTCTGCACAGGCTAGCTCTCACCCTAAGGTGGATTTATCCTCTGGCTGGGCAACTCCAACTGGTCCTTAGAAACCCAGCATAGGCACCTTAGTCGTCAGACGCAGCAGGTCAGGTTTTATCATGTTCTACCATCCCCCTCTCTTTAAAGCTTCTCTGCTCTCACCTCCATCACTGCACTCCCACCCTTGTTCGGGGTCTGGCTCCCCTCCTGGGCGGGGTGGTCTTTCTCCTCTGGACCCTGAGCCCAGCACAGGGCCCGAAACACAACAGGGCGCGGGTTCCCAGCACCAGCTGCTCATCAAAGCACAGAGGCCTCCACTCCACCCCAGGCCACCTCAGAGGCCGAGGTTGGTGAGGCTCCAGGAGGCCAGGAGCGGTGGGGAGCCTCCTGCAGGGCCGGGGAAACCGGCAGGCTGCCTTGCTGGCCGCTGCCAGGGCACTGCCACGGCCCTTCTAATTATGTGTCAAAAAAGCTATTTAAGGGAATAAAAGCATCACTTTTGAGTCTGAAAGAATCAGCTCTGTTAACTGTCAACAATTACTTAAGAGTCTGATATATATGAAAAAATACAATTACTTCAGCATGTGGGTGCTAATTTGACTAATTCTCTCAGGTACTTTACTCAGGTTTTGGCGGGGGTTGGCAGGGGGCATTTTCTCTGAATTTTTCTAACAATAATATGGCCCTACCCTTTTAAATCTACAGCCCTTTCATGCTTTTAAACTGTTCCTAAACAAAATTAACTAGGGGTTTGAGGTGGTTTATTACTGGAAATGTCCTTGGGAACAAAGCTTTCTGTTTGTTTCCTCCCCAATTTAAGGGCACCTGGCTTTCTTTTAAGCCTCTTGGTAATTGTTACTTCTTTTTTTTTTTTTTTTTTGGTTGGTAATTGCTACTTCTGAAGGGCTCCTGTTAGCAGCGATCAGGAGTGGGATCAGATTCTAGCTCTGATTTCCTTCCAACCCATGGGTTCTTGATGCTACCTGAGAAATTCCCCATTCCTGGAGGAAGTGAGAGAAACAAATGCCTCAAGGGATCAAGCAGTGGTAAGGGCTGAGGAGAGAGGTTTGCGGCACCACATTTATGGAGAGCAGCTTCCATTCAGGGGTTGGGAGTAACAATGAAACTGCATTTAAAAAACCCAACAAAACCTGTTTCCCACAGGGAGCCATTTAACGAGATCTGGCTGCGCTCTGGTAGGTTAGGCAGCGGCCAGGATGCTGACCGCATTCACTCGCACAGGCTGCAGGGAGGTTTCCGAGACTGTCTGGGTCGCAAACCTGTACACCTCACCGCTGAGTAAGGCAGGGAGCCACCAAATGCCAGGCTGCGGGAGGAGGTAGGGGATATGCCAGGGGCTTTGAAGGCCCAGTTCCTGTGGCCTCATGGGAACTTCCTGGGTGACCTGGCCCCAGTCACTGGCCTTCTGTGTGGCCTGTCAGTTTCTCTTTGTGAACAGATGTGGTTGGTTATTCTTATCCTTTCCTGCCTGATCCTGAGGGTGGGGAGGGACAGCTCCTTTATCTTCTAAGCTGTATGCCCTTGGGCAGGTAACTTAACCTCTCTGTGTCTCTGTGTCTCTGCCTTCATCACTAAACTGGGGATAATTGTAGTACTCAATAGAGTTGTTAGGAGGAAGATATGTGCTAATCCATGGAAGCTGCTTACCAACTTCACCTGATAAATGTTAATTACTATTATTCAATCTCTTCAGGAGTCAGATCCTGGATATGCAAAATGAGTCATTAAATGCTTTGATGGCCCCTTTCCCCTCCCTGGTTTCAAATTCTAGAGGGCCACTACTGGTCTCCTACCCTCTCAGGCCTGAGAAGCACAGGCACAGAGCTCCCTGGGGCTCACTGGCAGCCCGCACAGGCAGGGGCTTCACGAGGTGCAGTGCGGAATGCAGCCTCAGCTCCACGATCAGCACCAAGGGCAGGGGGACCTACAGGCCCTGGGACGACACACTTGCCATGTCCTCCATCTCCATGAGTCCCGGAAAAGGGAGATGAGAGGCCTGGATGATGGAGGAGGTGGGCAGGCAGGGCCCGGCAAGCATGACAGCAGCCAGCCTGTCCTTCTGGGCCGTTGCACTCTACACTGTTTAGGTCTCACAGCAAAACACAGTGCTTTCCCTCAGTGCAGACGCCCAACAGCAGTGGTAGGCACCATGGTTAAGAGTCTAGGACTTGGGGGCCCAGCAACAGTCCCTACCACATGGGGCAGCATAAATTAATAAATGCTCAAGCGCTCATACGGTACAGGTCTGAGACGGTGTGTGTGTGTGTGTTACATGCACGTCAGGCAGTATCATTTAACTGCTTTATTCCATTCAGAACTCAATCAGACTTTCAAGTAGGGCCCCCCAAAAGGGTTTATAATCTGGTTTAAAGGATACAGATCCACATTGTGAATACATTGTTACAGAAATCCTTTTTTAATCTAATCCTCTTTACTGTAGTTTTAAAAAGAAAATCATTCCTACCAAGGCCTTTGAGTGTCAGATGAGACCAGGAGAAGGATCTGCATTGCAAAGACCTACGAGCAGTTCACTGAAGCAACACTATGAACCCACAGGGGGCTTGGCCTAGAAGGCAGTCTGCCCCCTTGGCTCAGGAGCCCACCGCCCAGGCCCACTCTGGGCTCTTCTAGTTGTGCTTTATCTGTGCCAAACACCTTCACACTTGTGGCTCTGTGACCCTCACCGTGACCCCCACCTGTGCCCCTGTGAACCTCCCCAGGGTCTGTGCCCCAGCTTTCACCTGTGTGGCGCTCAAGTTCTATCAACAATTCTCCTGTTCTCAATGTGTAAGCCAAGCTTGGCCACAGACCACAAGCCCTGCCAGCCAGCCACCTGGTGCTTCCAAGGGCCCACCTCCGGGGACAGGGGCTAGGGACACTTTTCATGTGATCTGAAGAACAGAAGTCACATTCATGTCTTTAAAAATTATTCCAAGATATATATCACTAAATGCAGTGGTTTCACTGGAGGCAAGTAAAATGAATGTGGGCTTAGAAAGGAGGTATTTTCTCTGGGTAACATCAGAAAACAATTTGGTTCCACTCAGCCTGACCACAAAACATCTGCTTATATTAACTCAAAGGCATTAATATCCCTGCATCATGAGTGATGAATGGAAACGTATTGTGCGAATCATACAATGCTCCGCAGCCATTCTGGAACAAGTAACAACAGCTCCTATGGGTGAAATAATGAATTAAACTGCTATTATAGGGCTTAATTCATTATTTTACCCTGAGGAACAGTGATTATGACTTATGACCACAATTTGCTGTAACACTTTCCAATTTAAAACCAATAGTGTGGCATTTCTTTCTCTTCATTTTCAGGGTTGAGCCTTTTAAATAAGGTTCAGGTCAGTCAGACTGTAAGATATGGTACTTGGCTATGAGCCCCAATTAAGAAAGAAGTGAACTGAACATTAAACAGCTTGTCATAAAAGTACTGAACAGTACAGGCTTCTGCCCCAACCTCTTGCAATTATGCGATAAAAATTAGGGAGGTCCTGCTGGTTCTGATTGCTTAGGTCACTGATATCATGACGCCGAAATAACTAGCATTATTGGGAATGATCCCTGGCATGTTTCTGGACAATGCTTCATTCATTTGGACAATGCCTGGACAAAGCATGGTGCACCAACCATCATTATGGAAAGACGAGCCTTATGATATGAACATGTGTTTCTCATATGCAACAGCTACATACATCACACTCGGAACACGTGCAGGGAACCCAGGACCACACGGGGCCAGCAACGATCTCTCACTGTTTGTGAGGGAACATTCTCTGAGCAGCTGCTATGTGCCCTGCACTTTCCTGGGCACTCATACATACATGACTGTATTCCTGACACTCCTGTCAACTTACCAAGCTGAAGTTCAGTGAGGCTTATTTTCTTGCCCCCAAATTACACAGGCAGTAAGTGACATAAAGAGGGTTAAAAACCAACTCTGTCAAGTCCCAAAGCCCTTGAGTGGGGCCATCTCTCACTGGGGCCAAGCATCAGCTGATCACAGATATCCTTGCTGCCAGCCTTTCACTGGTTCAGCCCCCGTGCATCTTGCAGCTTCTAAGCACGCGTCTGTGCAGGTTAACAAGCTGCTGCTGCTCACCGCTGCCTGTGGGGAAGGCAAGTCCTCTGGCAAACGACTGACTGCCATTCTTCTAGCTACTTCCTTTATGAAGCGGTGCAGTGTATTTTTAAAAAAGCCCTAAATGGAAGCTAAGGTCTGCCTAAATACAAATGTGTTCTTTCTTAATGAAGGGTTAGTACTATACATATTTTCATCTCTAGGGAGAATGTAACATCATTTTCAATAATAAAGTTATTTTGTGTAAACTGAAGAAAAACTATGAGCTTTTAAGAAACTCTGGCCATCATTTGGCTATCAGGGAGCATGACCAAATTGCCCTTTAGCCTGCTGGCTTCTCCGCCTGGGCCTGCCCTCTGGCATTGTGTCCCGGGGTGATGTGCTGTGCCTTTCTCTCCCCTGTATGCACTGTTTCAAACACCAGCCCTCAGGTGTATCCCACAGTCATGTCTCCAGCCCAAGCCCCAAGCCCAGGATCCCAGCGCCCACCAGACACCTCCCACGGACTCACACCTGTCCGTGACCAGGTCATCATTTCCTGACTGCCGGCATCCTGCTTCCTCAGGTCACAAAGCTCCAGGCTCTTTCTCCTGCCTCACTCTCTCACACGCCCTGCTGCCCTCCAGTGGATCACCAGGTCCAGTCCACTTCTCGCAGCAGCTCTCTCATCTCCGCTCTCACTTCCACTCCCCGGCCATCGTCTTCAGTCTCTACTTGACTGGGCAGCCACAGCTGCTGCCTGGAGTCGTGCCGCAGTCTACACTGCGAGGCCTCCGGGTCACCTGCCTGCTGGTCTGGGGGGCACTGAGCACGTACTCCAAGTCAGAGGTGTGGAAGGAAGGCAGGGGCCTGGCAGGCCACTTTAAGGTGTTTGAGTTACTTCCTTAGCTCAGAATTATTTTTATCTATCGAGGGCACAGATAGCTCTGCTTCTTGTTCCAAAGAAAGTCCCACAGCCTCTGAGGGAGCACCCCCATTGCAAGTCCCAGGAAAGTCATGGCTAATGGTGTCATCACTGGAATCAGTGTCATGCTTCTAAGGTGATGATCTTAAAGGGGAAAGTGCTCATCTGGGTGAATGAATGTTTGTGAAACAGTCCTGAGTATAAAATATGTATGAAGACTCCATGGAGCGGCAGCTGCCACCCTGCGTGGCCCTTTGATCCTGCCCTGAGGGCAGCACACACACCACAGCCCTTCCCCACACATGTGAGCACTGCCCGGGCCCCCCCGACCCTGTGCAGGCCAGGGCTGTCCTGCCTCTGTGCACACCTGCCACTCTGAAGGGGAGAGGCCGAGGGAACTCAATTATGAGTGCCTTCTGTATGCCTGGCAACCTCTTGGGTCAGCTCACTCAGTCATTAGCCCACCATGAGGGGCCACCGGTGTTTCAATCCCATAATCAGGCACGGGGAAGAAACAGGAAGCCTCGAGAGCAAGAGGATTCCGAGCCAGCTCTATGCTCTCGGCAGCCAGCGCTCAAGAGAGCAGACCTGGACCCCTTGCTGGGGCTGGTGAGGCCTCTGTCAGGCCGCCCAGGTCAGTCTGCCAGTGCTCCTGTGCAGGCTACACTCACCTAGACCACCAGATCCCAGCGGGCACTCACATGAGCTGTGAGGCAGGAAAAAAGCTCAGGGTTTGGAGCCAGGGCTCGGGGCATGGAGCATGGCTCGGATGCTCGGCTCTGTGACCTTGCATGGGCTTTGGAAGTTTTGTGCCCCATTTTCGTCAACTATACAAGAGAGATAGTTCCTACTTCACTAGACTGTTATGAGATTAAACAAACAAGGCCTGGCGCATAGAAGGTGTTCATAAATATAAATAATAACAATAATAACTTAGAATATTCTAGTAGTTCTTACTGATGATCCTGCTTTACCATTTAAAACAACCTAGAGTTTTTATATTATATTCATCAAAGTCACTCATCCATTCAACAAACAGTTCCCACCCCTGCTCTAGGCTCTGGGAACACAGCAGTGAAAGCAGACAGATTTCCACCCTCGGGACACTTGTATTCTAGTGGAGGGATGAGGGCAGGATGTGGGCACACAGACATAGTGGCTGGGGCCACTTCAGGCCGGGTGGTCGGGGAAGGACTCTCTGAGGACATAACATCTGAGCCTGTAAGACAGGAAGACAAGAGTGAAGAGCTTGGTGACACGAATGCCTCTGTGTGAGGTTGGGAGGAGATGGGTGCCTCTCTCACTCGACAGCCATGGCTCGAAGCTCTACCTCTCATCTCCTTCAGGAGACATCAGGAGACCGCTGACCGCAGATAGGCTCAACCACTTACTAATGAGGGGCCCATGGACAAGAGAGCCGACTGCTTTTTGACAAAGTTACAAGAAGACAGTAATGCCCCAACACCTCTTAGTGTGATTACTGAGAGTATCACGGATAAAACAAGTACTAAAAAGTTCTGTCCACCGTAAACAGCTGCAAATTAAGGTGTCATTTGCCAGGCACAGCCACTGGAGGGGGACTATGTGGGAACCGGCTCCTCAGCTCTTTGGGCAAGGCCAGCATCCCACCAGGGCAGCTCTAGGACACATGTGTTCCCAACCCCAGGTACACGTACTCCATGTGACTCTGTCACACCGATGTCCAGACAGGTGTGCATAGACCCGGCTGTAAACGAACAGGTAGGGGCTCTGGCCAAATCTGTCCCTTTTCTTTTGAAACTCACCCAGAGATAACAAACTACAATTGGCAACTAGGGGACAGGTAAATAAAAGGAGGTGATATTCACAGTTAAGGTGTTACTCTTTTCATTCTTCAGCCATTACTTATGCTTTCTTCACATTACCATGCACCAGTAATTCAGACAATTAAAAAGCACCATAGCAGCGATGATAAAAGACCCCTTTAGAATAGAAGACTATTTTACTGCCACTGAAAAGACATCTAATATTAATAAAATTATTCCAAGGCAATTTCTTCTTTAATGCTACCGCAAATTTAAAACATATGAAAAGCATACTAAGAATTTGGAAATCAAGTGGAAAATTGATCTAAAGTATTTATTTATAATTTTTAAAACTCAGTATAAAAATTAGGGCAAGGGCATTTAGGATGACCTCCTACTCAATGAAATATTCTTACTAAAACTAGTTAAAAGTACATGATTAGGCAGAGAATGCATTACCATTTGTATTTCTTCTGGGGATAATTCATCGTCACCTTTCCCATCTCCCCAGGTTCCCAATTCAGGCTGTGCTTCGGCCGGAATCTTTTCTGTTAAAAAAAAAAAAAATTGAAAGTAGGCAGAAGGCAAAATATTCACTTTAGAATAGGTTGTCTTAGGATGCAGGCATATTTAAAAACATGAGATGGAAGGAAATCATAGAGTTTTGTCCACATTCAGTTATCTGTTGGTTAATATTCAAGCACTGCAGCATGACTCTTTACAATGTAAAGATCTGTGTGTGTGTGTGTGTATGGATAAAGGGGATCCATGCAGAGTTTCAGTATTGCCCTGGTCACAAACCAAATGGACATTCTTCAGGACCAGTTTTCAAGTGGACTTGACTTCAAAACACATACTCGTACGCTTATACCCCTCCCTCTACTTTTTAAAGACTGCAAAATGTATGGGTAATTTCATTAAAAAAAAAAAAAATATATATATATATATATATAATAGAGGAAATGACATACCACGCCAATCCCATTTCCCTCCCAGAAGTAACCACTGTTTGTCAGTGCTTTGATGGAGTCTCGCAGGCTCTATCCAGCACGCTCACACACACACAGGTACACAATTCCCTGCCTCCTCCGCAGCCTAGAGATAATTTATAGTTCTGTGTGTGTGGTAGTGTGCTTTTCACAAAGATATCAGTGGTAACACATTGTTCTAAAACTTGCTTTTAATAACTTAACAATGCATCTGGGTGATTATCCAATGTCACTCCACATAGATCTACCTTGTTCTTTTTTTTTTGCGGTACGCGGGCCTCTCACTGTTGTGGCCTCTCCCGTTGCGGAGCACAGGCTCCGGACACGCAGGCTCAGCGGCCATGGCTCACGGGCCCAGCCGCTCCGCGGCATGTGGGATACTCCCAGACCAGGGCACAAACCCGTGTCCCCTGCATCTGCATCTCAACCACTGCGCCACCAGGGAAGCCCTACCTTGTTCTTTTAATTGCCGCATAACATTCCACCATAAGGAATTTTCTGTGTAACTGTAACTCCACTGATAAACCTTTGGTTACTTTGGGTTTTCTGCTAGTACAATGGTACGTGTGCCAGTCCATGCTTTGGTGCATTTTGACGTACTCCAGACGGGAACCTGGGCATGGACTGCTGACTGGCGGTAATTTTACTTTTAATCTAGAGAACACTTTGACCGGGATCCCATAAACATGGGCCAGATCTCTGACAGAGCAGAACAACAGCACAGCTCCCAGAAGGGGCTGCCCCACCCGGGACCCTGATAGAGAGGCCTATGCAGCTCATCCAGGGGTGGGCTGGGAGCAAGGTGGGGATGGGGAGGGGGGAGGCGGAGCGTCACTCCTGGGCGGAGGCTGTAATGGGGTCTTTTTTTGTATAGGTGACTTTGTGTCGGGTGTCTCAGCAGTGCCTCTGGGCTTGTCAGTGGGTTGCCAAGTACTTAAAGGTAAATACTGCTTCTTTTTCTTTTCTTCCCCAATCTCAGTAAATTTCCCATAGCTGCTCTCAGCCCCATGAGATGGGCAAAAGTCCAGAGTTTTTGTTTTGAGACTGATAAGGGAAAAGAACATAATGATAGCACCAATTTAGAGAAAGAAGATTAGGCAGACCTATGTACAAGGTATGGTTATTATTCTGGATATGTCATCACAAAAAAACTCCATGTCATCTGCGACCTTGTGCAAGTTTTAAAAAATTGGCTGTTTTTGCCAGAACTGTCATCATATTTATAAAAGACACATGTATAACTTAGATATAATATAGGACCTATAAATATAATACATAATTTTTATATAAAAGATATTTATAAAAGGTTGAAAACATCTTTAGAAGCTGAGGAGGTGTTTTTCTGAGACCACATTCTTGGGGTGGAACACCTGTACTTGTCACTCATCCCACCCCCACCCCAGAGCCCTCTATCTCCTACCTGACCTCATTATTGTATCCATCTCAAGCTTTTACCTTTATGTGTTTTAAGGATAAGAACATCAAATTTAGAAACACAGAAACATCATTCACATCAGAACGAAGCATCAGTCAGCTCTGAGCTAGAATGGAAAGTTTGTTAAGAGCCTTTGCAGCCACCTGGAGCCACCCTGACCTGCAGCTGTAAGAATCAGCCTGAAGCACGGCACACCCCACGCGAATGCTCTGCCCAGACCTCCATGCACCCCGATGCCAAGGCACTCAAGTCCAGACTCCTTGGTCCAGTACTTAAGGCCCACTCCTCCTCCCCTTTCTGTGAGTTTTGCTGACCCAGAAGTGGTTTCTTTTTTTTTTTTTTTTTTTTTTGCGGTACGCCAGCCTCTCACTGTTGTGGCCTCTCCCGTTGCGGAGTGCAGGCTCAGCGGCCATGGCTCACGGGCCCAGCCGCTCTGCGGCATGTGGGATCTTCCTGGACCGGGGCATGAACCCGCGTCCCCTGCATCGGCATGCGGACTCTTAACCACTGCACCACCAGGGAAGCCCCAGAAGTGGTTTCTTTACTGACTACATTCCATACCTCTCCCACGCTTTCCGGCCTCTGAGTATTTATTCATGCTGTTTCCTCTGCCTAGAACATTCTAAGCTTCCCCTTTTTCAGGTTCTGACTCATTTCTCCGGACCACCTCCTCCTGAAGTTCCCTGGCCCTCTGAGTGGACTATGTCCTTCCCACCTGTGCCCTCTCTTTTGGCACTACTCACTTTCTCAGGGGCTGTAATCTGAGCTTCCCTGTCAGCTGAGGGCAGGACCCGTGACTGACTGGAGAAGAAGGGCAAGAAGTATTCACAAATAACCGTACCCATCTTAGCGGAAACCAATGTCAGGAAACAAATTATAAATGGGTCCACAAAGATCTCATCCTGGCTGAGTAAGAATATGGAAGGAAAAAAACCTAAACCTCAGATATGCACAGAAGGTCAGCTGTGACCACAGAGGTGCTTTACTGTGCTGCCTAAATCAAAAAGTAACAAGACTAGTGCCTTTTTTAAGAAACAGGAGTATGACCAGCAAGAAACCGCCCTCTGCCTAGAACTGTACTGCCTAGTCCTACACTAAAGTATTTTTTCTAAGTTACATCTCATGTTTCCAAAGCAAAATGAAAAACCTGAAAAGATAAGCAAAAAGACACCACATAGCCCAGATTTTAAAAATCCTTCTGCTAACTGTAGATAACCTTAGCAAAATGTCCACGGACAGGAAGAAGCTGTATTCCAATGGCACAGAGAAAAGGGCAGATATATGACCCCTAAGGGGAACCAGCTGGGTGTGGGGGACGAGATTTACCTGCCAGCATCGAGGTGGGGATGGAGATGAAATGTCAAAGGCCCCGGAAAACCGGCAGCAGCACGGAGGTCTGCGCAGGCTTCTCCGCTCCCCACACATTCCCCTTAGGTGATGCATCCAGGCCCGCGGCTCTGAACTGCTCATGTCTTATGACTCCCAAAGACCTCCAGCCCCGAGTTCTTCCCTGATCTCTAGGCTCACTCCAACAACGGACTCACTATTTCCACCTGAAATCCAGCAGGCATCTCAGACCTCACACGTGTGGCCAGAATATGATTCTGCTCCTTCCCACTCCCCCAGGCCTCACTGTCCAGCCTCATCTTCCTCGCACCTTCCTCATCTTGGTCGGTCCAGCCCAAACCTAGAAGTTGCCCTTGATGGCTCTCTGTCCCTCACCTCTTGCGTCCTACCTACTGGCTAACCTTCAGTTCCCAAGCGTGAGCGGAGTTTGAGTGCTTGTCTCCGCGGCCATCTCCGTCTCCACCACCACGTCCCTCAGGTGACACCTCATCCCGCCGGCGTGTGGCCTCCTGCAATAGATTCCCAACAAGGCCACTTGGCTCCTCTTTTTCTCACTCCACTCCAGCTCCACACGGTAGTCGGGGAGGTTTTAAATGTGACCCAGGCCTTGTCACGCTCAGCTTAACGACCTCCAGGGCTCCTCAGTACACACAGACGCAGAGCCGAACCTTTCCCACGGCCTGTAGGGCCCTGTGTGATCAGGCCTCTGCCTCCGTCTCTCACCCCTTCTTGTACCGTTCTCACTGGTGCCTCCCTCCTGTGAGTGTGAGTGTGTGTGCGTGTACATGTGTGTGCACGCATGTGGAAATATGCCAGCTCATTTCTCCCTCCTTGATCTTTTCACTGGCTGGTCCCTCTGCCTGGAGAACTTTTACCTGCAGGAGGGTTCTGATTTCTCCACATCCTGCAAACGCACTTATCATCTGCCTTTTTCATTCTAGCCATCCTGGCAGGTGTGAAGTGGAATCTCATTGTGCTTTTGATTTGCATTTCCCTGATTACTAATGATGTTGTGCATCTTTTCGTGTGCTTTTTGGCCATTTGTATTTCTTCCTCGGAGAGATTTCTATTCAGACCCTTTGCCCATTTTAAAATTGGGTTATCATTTTCTTATTGACTTGTAAAAGTTCTTTCCATATTCTAGATATAGACCCCTTATCAGATATATGATTTTCAAATATTTTCTCCCATTCTGTGGGCTTTTTTCACTTTTATTTTTTAACCTTTAAAGCACAAAAGCTTTTAATTTTGGTGAAGGCCAGTTTATCTAATTTTTCCTTTTGTTGCTTGTGTTTTGGTGTCATATCCTTGTTAATCTTTTGTCAAACCTGAGGTCAGGAAGATTTAGCCCTATGCTTTCTTATAAGTTTTAGGGTTTTAGCTCTGCGTAGGCCTTTGGTCTATTTGAGTTACTTTTTTATAAATGGTGTGACTTAAGTGTCAAACTTTGTTCTTTTGCATGTGGATATGCAAGTTTCCCAGCACCATTTGTTGAAGAGACCGTTCTTGCCCCCTTGAATGATCTTGGTCCCCTTGTTGGAACTCAGTTGACCAGAGCCACACAGTTTTAATTCTGGATTCTCAATTCTGTCCCATTGATCCATATGTCCATCCTTGTGCCAGTACCACACTGTCTTGATTATTGTTGCTTTGTAGTAAGTTTCGAAATTGGGAAGTGTGAGTCCTCCTACTTTGTTCTTTTCCAAGACTGTTTTGGTTATCCTGAGTTCCCTGCACTTCCTCGTGGATTTTAGAATCAACTTGTCAATTTTCACAAAGAAATCAGCTGGGAGTCTGAAGAGGAATGCATTGAAACTGTAGATCATTTTGGGGTGTACTGCCATCTTAACAACACTAATTCTTCTGATTCATGACCTTGGGATATTTCTCAATTTATTTGGATCATTTTTAATTTCTTTCAACAACGATTTGCAGCCTTCAAAATATGTTTTACATTTTTGTTGAATTTATTCTTTTTGATGCTATCATAAAGGAATTGTTGCTTTTTAAATTCCATTTTTGGATTGTTCATTGAAAGTATACAGAAATGAAATCTCTGTATAATGGCTTTGTATCCTGCAACCTTGCTGAACTCATTTACTACTTTTCTTTTATTGGTGGATTCCTTAAAATTTTCTGTACACAATACCAGGCAGTTTGTAAATAGAAAAAACTTCCTTCCTAATCTAGACTTTCATTTCCTTTGCCTTCTTAATTGCCTTTGCTGTCTTGGCCAGCCTACTAATTGACTTCCAGTACTCATTTGAAAAAGAATCCTGCCCAATCCTTAGTGTCAAGCAATGGATCTCGTCATAGCTGCTCTACGAACTAACGTAAAATGTGCTCTTTGTGGAGCCCTACTGCACATGCCAGACACTGCCTGGCCCTTTACACTAGCTCCTGAAATGCTCACAACAAACCACAGCCACATGATACTATAAGAAAGTTGAGGCTCAGAGTTCAAATAACTTGTCCAAGGTCACGGTGCAGGACAGAGGCCAGACTGTGAAACCAAGGTTCACAACCCTTCCATGACATCACACTGCAACCACTGTGCTTTCCCTTCCCTCACACTCAGAGGAAGGGATGGCCCATCTCCAAGAACAGAAAATAGATAAAGGTGGGGTACAGCAATGGTAATAGCTTTCTTTTGGGAAAAACAAACAAAATGAAGTAGAAAAAGCCCGTTATACATGCAGAAATTTGTACATAAAGTGTGCACATTTTTAACAAGTGCTAGTTAAGATGTTACTACCCTTTGGGACTCCACATAACCAAGGAAGAGATGGCTCAGAAATAAGCATCACCAAATGACCATGGAGGAAAAAGCTGCCTGGTGGAGCTGTGGGGACAGTGAAGTGGAGCCAGGAGTGGCAGCAGGGGCCAGGATGCAGGGGCAAAAGCAAGAGAGGACCAAGATGGGGCGGGAGGAGTCCTGAGACGTATTTACAAAATGGGGGAAATGGTTCTCGGAAGTGCCACTAAATGCTGCAGCTGCGCCCTTGACGGCCTCCAGACACCCTTCACACCATTCTGCTCCTACACGTTGATCAGAAGCTAAACTGGAGGGTTTTCTCAACATTTTGGTGGGCTGGCTTAGTCAGGAGATAACTTCGTGATTAGAAAGCATCCAAATACTGACTTTAAGATAAAAATATAAACCGTGAGGAACAGCATTCTTTCACTGACCATTTGTTTTCTACCACCGAGAGGCATTAAGTCCCTTTTGCTTCAGGAAATATTTCCACAGCAACTAAAAGCAATCAGTGCTCCAAACAGAGTCTTCATTCATTCATTCTTTTCAACAAAGATTTAATGAGCACCTCCTGTGTGCCAGGTATTGTTCTGGGTGCCAGTGTTACAGCACTGAACAAAGCACATACAGAAATTCCTGTCCTCGTGGAACTTATGTTTTAGTAGGGGAGACGGAGCATAAAGGATATAAATGAGTCAAACATATAGAAGGGCAGTGACAAGTGCCGGGGAGAAAGACAAAACAGGGAAGACCAGATCGGGAGGCTTAGTGCGTCATTCTCTTTCTACTGACCCTCATTCCTCAGGGATCCCAGCCCGTCTCATGGGATTGACGTGATCTAAAGACCTGTCCCCTGACCTCTAGACTCATAAGCCCAACTTCCTGCTCGACCTCTGTGCCAGGCATCCCTACGTTAACATGCTCCCCACTGAGCTGACCTGCAGCCCGCAGCCTGCCCCTCCTCAGCCTCCCACATCTCCGTGAAGGGCAGCCACCTTCCTCCCACTGCCACAGCCACCACAGCCTTCCTTGCCCCACATCTCCTCCCCAGTCCCCACAGCCAGGAAGCACACTCTGTGGCTCAACTTTCAAAATAAATCCAGAGTTCTACCCCTTCTCCACGCCCCTGCTACCATGCTTGGTGTGGTGCACCGCCACCTTGTTTCTAGGAGACTTTAGCAGCCTCCTAACTGTCCCTATTTTGCTTCTTGATCCCCTAAACAATCTATTTCAACAGAGCAGCCAGAGGGACCCTGCTCAAGTGTAGTCCTCTGTGTGACAGGCCTCTGTGCAAGCATCCCGGTGGCCTCCCACCTCACTCAGAGTAAACAGCTCTCCCGTGGCCCGGAAGGCCCCATGACCTTGGTGCCCTGGTACTTGCTTGCTTCCTGTCCCTCTGCTCTTCCCTTACTCTGCAGCCTCCCGGCTGCTCATTAGCACACCAGGCACTTCTGCTTCCTTTGCCTGTGACTCTCTTCCCACAAAGAGCCACATGGCTCACTCCTCACTGCCCTTGGGTCTTTACTGAAACCTCAAGGACTCCGACCTCTCCAGTGGGCCATATCTCCATTACCAGGACCCTCTCTCTTATAGCACAGACTGACTGTGTACCCAGTTGTGTAATACTCCATTACCATCTGTTCCCCTCTGGACTGCAAGCACATGTGCCTATTTTCTACTCGCTCCTGTATCCCCAACACCTAGCGCAGTGCCTGGCATAACAATTCTCAGTGTGAGTGAGGGACCCAGCAAGGGCAGACACTCTTCACATGAGATTTACCCTCACCTGGGCCCCAAGACTCTGGACTGGCTTCTCCCCACTCTCAGCAGCCCTGACAATAGTTCCTGAATGAATGAATGGATGGATAGAGGGTCGAGCAGCTGTGTCTGGCAGGAGTAAATTTAGATATGATACCCCTCTGTATTGTTTACGAAAAGCAGGGCCCCATCACTTTGTGACTGATGCTGGGGTTTTCCCTCATTAGGAACAAGTGGAGATGGGGATGGGAGGGTGTGTGCGAGGCCCCTGGCCTATGGCACAAGGCAGCCTCCAGAGAGGATGGGCTCAGGCTCGACAAAGACTGACCCACACCTGGAATCCCAGTGCCGCTCTTATCTTGTTATTTGACTTTTGATAGGTCATATAATTTCTTCAAAGCTCTGTTTCCTCACACATAAAATGATGACAATAACACCTCAAAAGACTCAATGAGACTTGATTTGTTGACACCCCCAGTGGGTGCCCAGCACAATGAAGGGGGGGTCACTGAACGCCAGTCTCCTTGCCCTTCCCACAGAAGCTGTTTTCAACTACAGAAAGGCCTCTGGCATCTTTCAGGCTCACAAAGCCCCAAATGCACTCTGAATTCCCTCACTTGTAATATGTAGGGAATAAATTAGACAGAAGGGCAGCACAGATGCACATGTAAATGCCAGGTCCACCATTTATGAACTTTTAACTTGGACAAGTTTCCCAGCTGCTCAGAGCCTTTAAGAAGGCTCATCCTAAAAAAAAAAAGAAAAAAAAAAGGTCATAAAATCCATCCCAGAGGGCTGCTACAAGGATGGTGGTGATGTCTGTGAAGATTCAGGACAGTGCCTAGTACCTGGGAGGCATGCAGTAAATGACAGCCATTTTGAGAGTACAGAAGAGGAGGCCAGGAAGACTCTCAGGCCTCAGCATCCTGGGATTCACACAAAGCAAAATCTCATGTGCCTCTGAGGTACAGCAAACTAAGCATGCATCCCCTACACAGGGTGGCCACCCTGGCCAGACACTTGGATTGAAGATGTCCCTGACAGCATTATATATATATTCCCCTATGTTTCCAGACTTTATAGAGACACTGTATTTATCCAGCATCCACCATGTGTTAGGAACTGTTCTAAGTTATGGGCCGGCTAGCAAACATGAAGACAGGAAGTGTATAAACCCAGACTTGCATTTTGTCCTATTGGCTCAATTGGCTGACAAAGGCGCCTGACACCACAGGCTCCACCCCAAGGCAGGATGGTCAGGTCCAGGCAAGGTCAGTGCTGACAGTGCCTGGCATGGGTGCAGGGGAGGCAGCGCCCCACCGTTCCTGAGACTGACAGGCAGAGATCCCCATGATTCTTCCAGGTTCTAAGTCTCCAGTCCCCACTCCACTGGTGCGCAGCAACTCAGGCCCTTTCTCTGGACCTTGGCGGCTGCCAGGTGACTGGGGGATCCTCCCACCCCGCCCCTGCGGCGGCATTAAGATCCAACTGTGACCAAAAAAGACTGACACTTCCATGTTTCCTTTGCTTTATGCAAATACTAACACCACAAGATGTCTGGGGCTGCGTTCCTTCTTTTTCTGCTTTGTATCTTGGCCAACGTGTCACAAGGAAGAGGCGCAAGGCAAGATTCTGATTTTAATTCATACCTGGAAATTCTTCAGTGACAGGTCTTTCTTCAGAGTCTTTTGAAGGATTCTGTGAAACTTTCTCAGAAGACATGGATTGTCTTGTCTTTGTATTTGGTTCTGGTTGCAGCTTAGATCTAAAGATAAAAAAAATTAGCAGTCATATCATTTACTTACACAACAGGATTCTGCCTGAAAGCAGAGAGGAGTCACACGTGGCCCTCACGCTTGCTCTGTGCCCTCTGGGGGAGAGCAGAGCCGCTGCCCTGGGCCCAGCGGCAATCCCCACACAGCTCTAGTGGGGCACTTACTACCTGGCAGACCGCACACCCCCAGCCATAGCACGCAGCAGGATGAGTGCCATCAGGACGCGCCAAAGAAAAGGACACCGGAACAGCCCGACCTCCTGAACCCACACTCTACACGTGGGCAGCGAAGGCCGACTGCTCTAAGTTCAACAAACCCAAGAAGCTGGTTGTCTTACACCAATGCAAAAGTGTTGCTGACTACACACATGCATGTGTTATACAACAAATATGATATATAAGTAATATCTGAAAATTACTGAACCATAAAAGCACAAGTCTTTAAATATCCACTGGGGGGCAAGGCCTTGACTCAGGTCCCTAAGCCTCAGCACTTGGCACTGGCCCTGGGCTCCTCCCACCGTGTATTCTCTTCCACCCTCAGGGCCAGGTGCAACCTCATGCGCTCACAGAGGCCTCCTCTGACTCTCCTACCTAAAAACGGCCTCCTCCTGTTACTCTGTGCCCCAGTGCCTGTCTGTCTCCTCCCCAGCAGTCACTGCAGTCTGGAATCATCCTGCTTGTTCATTTCTTTACTGTCTGTCTCACTCCACTGCAGTGCATGCTCTGAGAGCAGGGTACCCGACTTTATAAGTGATGGTTGCTGTGTGGCCCTAGGTTCTAGATGAGTGTGTGCCATTTAGTGTTTAATAAATATAGGTTGAATGAACGGATACTTTATAATTGTCAATAAATGGCTAATACGAGGAAAAACAACCCGGTTATGAAACAACGGGCCTTGTATTGGAATTCATACAGCACTATGAAAATTCTAGGAAGACTGCTAAAAAGATCTAAGATAATTTCCATGTTACTAGGCAGAAGGACTAAAAATAAAAAGAACAATGTAAATGCATATAAGGATGATATAATTAATGCCAACTAACATTTATTGAGGGCTTATCAGGTATTGGGCACTCTTCTAAGCACTGTATATGCATAAATTTATTTAATGTCATACATCTCTATAAAGTAGTTACTAGTATTAATGGCCTTTTTACAGAGGAGGAAACTGAGGTATAGGGAAGTTAGGAAACTTCCCCAGGTCACACAGTTAGTAAATGGCTGGGCTGGGATGTGACCTTAGGGAACCCAAAATACAACAGACTAGTGTTCTAAGAAAGGCTGTTTTGGAAATGCTCCTCTACAACATTAACAATAGAAATTTCAAAAGTAATTATAATATCAATCATGTTAAGTGTTCCAGTTACTACGGCTGAGTAACAGACCACTCTAAAATTTAGTGCCTTGAAACAATATTAATCATTTACCACCTATCGATGTTTCTGGGGTCAGGAATTTGGGAGCAGCTTTGCTGGGTGGTTCTGACTCATGAGGGTACCGTTATAGGGCAGTGGGGCCCCACCATCTGAAGGCTTGACTGGGGCTGGAGGGTTCACTTCCAGGGAAGCTCATTCACACAGCTGTGTGTTGGTGCTGGGAGGAGCCTCATCTCTTCCTCGTGGGGCCATGTCAATGTGTTACCTGGCATGGCAGCTGGCTTCCCCCAAAGAAAGCAGTTTCAGAGACTATGGTAAAAGCTTCAAGGCCTTTTATAACAGCCTCAGCCTCAGTTTATAACAAACTGTCATTTCTGTCATATTCCACTGTCCAGGCAGTTGCAATGGTCCACTCAGGTTCAAGGAGAGAGAATACAGACCTCATATCTCACACTCAATGAAGCAGTAACAAAATCACATTTTAATAAGACCATGTGGCATGGGATATGTTTGGGTGCAGCCATCTTTGAAAAATACATCTGCTATTCTAAGTATCACAGATATGCACAAAGATATAGTTTCAAGGATATTCAGCACTGCTTATAATAACAAAAAATGACTTAGATGTTTATCAAAAAGTACCTGGTTTAGAGTTGGAAGATACAATGAAAGAGAAGACTCCATTTGCAATAGCCAAAACAAAAAAGATTAAAAAACTAACAATAGGGCTTCCCTAGTGGCGCAGTGGTTGGGAGTCCGCCTGCCGATGCAGGGGACACGGGTTCGTGCCCCGGTCCGGGAAGGTCCCACATGCCACGGAGCGGCTAGGCCCGTGAGCCATGGCCGCTGAGCCTGCGCGTCCGGAGCCTGTGCTCCGCAACGGGAGAGGCCACAACAGTGAGAAGCCCACGTACCGCAAAAAAAAAAAAAAAAAAAAAAAAACCTAACAATAACAACAAAAATTGCAGCGTAAACTTAGCAAGAAAAGCCCAAAACTCACAGATGTTCTTGAAAGATAAAAAAAATATACTGTCACAAATGAAAAGATGTATCATGTTCTTGGATTGAAAAAAGAAATATCATAAAGCTGTTAGTTCTCCCTAATTTAAAAATATAATGCGATCCCAATAAAAATATCACCAGGTTCCCCCTGTCGCCATCTTGAAGTCAGACAAGTCAATTATAAAATTCATTTGGAAACATGCAAGAATAGTAAGAAAAACTGTAAATAAATATTGAACTCGAGTTAAT
Organism: Hyperoodon ampullatus; assembly: GCF_949752795.1. Taxonomy (NCBI): domain Eukaryota; kingdom Metazoa; phylum Chordata; class Mammalia; order Artiodactyla; family Ziphiidae; genus Hyperoodon; species Hyperoodon ampullatus. The sequence goes on along the minus strand of NC_136914.1, from coordinate 162,406,121 downwards.
GATATACATGCTGAAGTATTTAAGGATAAGTGTACTGATGTTTGCAATTTATTTTGAAATGCATAAAAAAAGCCAAATGGTGTTAACGCCTATGGAGGGAAATTTGGTAATATTTAGCAAAATTATATTTACTTTCTAACCCAGTAATATGACTTCTATGACTCTATCCCAAAGATACAGCAATAATATGAAAAAGTAGGTGCAAGGCTATTCATTGTAGCAATTTTGTAATTCAATTTTAATACAGCAAAATCCTGGAAACTAACCATATGTCCATCAACCTGAAACTGGCTTAATAAACTCTGGAGTACTATGGATCCGTAAGGAATGAAGAATACCTTTATATACTGCTATGGAGCGAATCAAGCAAGGTGAAGAGAAGTGTGTATAGGAGGGAACTTCCTTAATCTGATAAAAGACATCTACAAAAAATCTACAGCTAACATCATACCTTATGGTGAAAGGCTAAATGTTTTTCCCTAAGATGAGAAAGAAGGTAGGGATGTAGTATACCTGGGCAACAAGAGAGGAGAGAGAACAATTACAAATCATTTTATGAGGCCAGCATTACCCTGATATGGAAATCTAACAAAGATATGACAAGAAAGGAAAATTAGACAAATACCTTCATGAACATAAATGCAAACATCCTTAACAAAATATAAGCAAACTGAATTTAACAATGTATAAAAACAGCAATGCATCATGGCCAAGTGGGGTTTATCACAGGAATGCAGAGTTGGTTTAACATCTTAAAATCAATCAGTGTAATACACATTAACAGAAAAGAAGAAAAGCACATGATCATCTCATTAGATGCAGAAAAAGCATTTGAAAAATTCAAGATACCTTCATAATAAAATGTTTCACCGAACTAGTACTAGAGAGTGTGTAGGAAAGGGTTGACGCAGCAGGTTTGGGTGTTCCAACTCTACACATTACAAAGAAACTGGCCCTGGACCAGTTCCTGGGAGATAACCACCAAGCTCTTAGAACATCCTGCCTGATAAAGACTGTTTTTGTACCCCTGGGGCCTTGGACCACACCAGACAGTTTACACTAACAATGTGATTAATGTTGGGGTCTTGGACCAAGCTGTATGAGTTCAACCTCTGGAGGGACTAGAGACTGAATAACTAAAGTCAGAGGCTTGGGTGCTCCATGCATACATGACTGATTTGCAATGAAATCCTGTGGGCTTCCCTGGTTGACAAATACTGTGTACATGTTGTCCCACATCACACATTCTCATTGCTGGGAGAATTAAGCACTGTCTGCACTATTCCATTGGGAGGACAAGAAGCTTGCATCTGGTGGCTCCTGGACTTTGCCTTACGTGCCTTTTTTTTTTTTTTTTTTTTTTGTGGTACGTGGGCCTCTCACTGTTGTGGCCTCTCCCGTTGCGGAGCACAGGCTCCGGACGCGCAGGCTCAGCGGCCATGGCTCACGGGCCCAGCCGCTCCGCGGCATGTGGGATCTTCCCAGACCGGGGCACGAACCCGCGTTCTCTGCATCGGCAGGCGGACTCTCAACCACTGCGCCACCAGGGAAGCCCGCCTTACGTGCCTTTTACCTTTGCTGATCTTAATCTGTTTCTTTTCACTGTAATACTATACCACGAGTATAACAGATTTTCTGGGTTCTGTGAGTCCTTCTAGCAAATCATTAAACCTGAGGGCAGTCTTGGGAACCCCTGACAAAGAAGTGAATTTCCTAACCTGATGAAGAGCTACAGAATACCTATAACTAACATCACACTTAATGTGAAGCAATAAATCCTTGCCCCATAATTAGGAACAAGGCAAGGATTTCCATTCTAACCACTTCTATTCAACATGGTACTGGAGGCCCACATCCTAGGCAGTGCAATAAAGCAAGAAAAAGAAATAAAAGGCATAAAGATTACATTATTTACATATGGCATCATTGTTTATGCAAAAAATTACACAGAATTTACAAAAAAGCTGCTAGAACTAATATGTGAACTAATTAAGTTTGCAGGACAGAAAGTATTTTGCAGATACAAAAATTAATTGTATTTTCTATATACTAGTGATGAGAAATTGAAAAGGAAAATTAATAAAACAATACCACTTACAAGAGCTTCAAAAAACCCAGAAATAAATTTAACAAAAGATGAGTAACACCTCTACTACGCTGAAAATGACAAAATATTGCTGAGAAAAAGAAATTTAAATATAAAGATAGAAATAAATGAAAAGATATACCATGCTTGTGGACAGATATTAAGATATCCATTCTCCCTAAATTTATATATAGGTTCGATATGATCCCTATAAAAATCCCAGCAGGTTTTCTGAAGAAGCTGACAAGCTGATTCTAAACTTTCTATGGAAATATACAAAGGATCTAGAATAGCAAAAATAATATTGAAAAAGCAGAAATTTGGAGGACTAACATCAGCTGACTTCAAGATTTACTACAAAGCCACAGTAATCAAGATAGTGAGGTACAAGAATAAGAAAAATCTGATTAATAACACTGAATAAAGAGTCCAGAAACAGATATATATGTATGGTCAACTGATTTTTGACAAAGGTGCCAGGTCAATTCAATGAGGAAAAGAAAGTTGAAATATTGCTGGAATAAGTGGATATTTATATGGAATAAAATGAACCTCAACCTCATCTGACTATATCAAAAAATTAATCTGAGGGGCTTCCCTGGTGGTGCAGTGGTTGAGAATCCGCCTGCCAATGCAGGACACACGGGTTCAAGCCCTGGTCTGGGAAGATCCCACATGCCAGGGAGCAGCTGGCCCCGTGAGTTACTGAGCCTGTGCATCTGGAGCCTGTGCTCCGCAAAAAGGGAGGCCGCGATAGTGAGAGGCCCGCGCACCGCGATGAGGAGTGGCCCCCACTTGCCACAACTGGAGAAAGCCCTTGCACAGAAACGAAGACCCAACACAGCCATAAATAAATAAATAAAAATAAAAAAAAATAAAACAACTTTATAAAAAAAAAAAAAAAAAATTAATCTGAGATAGATGATGGGCCTAAACATAAAACCTAGAATCACAAAGATCCTAGAAGAAAACATGAAAGAATAGCCTGGTAGACAATATAAAAACAGATAAATTGGACTTCCTCAAAATTAAGAGTTTCTGCTCATCAAAGGACACCTTTAAGAAAATGAATAGACAAGCCACAGGACAGGGAAACATATTTGTAGCACATATCCAGCAAGGAACTTGTATGCAGGCTATACAAAAATAACTCCATTACAAGTCAACAATAAAAAGACAAACAATCCGGTAAAGAAATGGGTTAAAGACTTGAACAGATATCTCAAAGAAGAAAATATACGAATGGTCAATAAGCAGAGGAAAAGGTGCTCTAGACCACAGTCTAGAGCAAGAGCTGAAAAAATTAGCTATTACTACCACTCTTACTACTGCTGCTACTATCACTGGGTAATAAGAAAAGGCAGAGGGGCTGGATAGTCTTGTGAAATCCTAAAGAAATATACATTTTTTATTCTGACAAGATGCAGACCAATGGAGGAACAGAAGAAAACAGCTGACAAAATCCATTAGTAATTCAAAAATTCAGGGACTTCCCTGGTGGTCCGGTGGTTAAGACCCCATGCTTCCACTGCAAGGGGCATGGGTTCGATCCCTGGTTTGGGAACTAAGATCCCACATGCTGTGTGGTGTGGCCAAAGATCTAAAAAAAATAAAAAAATAAAAAAATTCAGAGAAGAGAGACACTGCTGTAATCAGTGCAAGGGACTCAGCAGGGTCTTCCAATTAGGGGCCAACTAGTGCTCATCTTCTGGGTTGGTGCTGTGGAGAGGGAAGGATTTGAGGAGTCTTGGTAGATCAGCAGGGGAGAGGTCTCGGGAGGGGGGGGCAGCCACAAGCTGCTTGAGTGTGCACAGCCTTGTCCTCAGCCATGTTCCTCAGTAGGACTGGCCTGATGTCCTCCTAGACTGTCTTGGCTGACAGGTTACTCCAGTAGTTCCACACATCCATGGTGGTTGGAGACTGGGTCCTTAAACCATTGGCTGATTGACTGCCTGAGAAAGATAAATATGTTTAGAAATATGTTTGGAGACAAAAGTGGGCTTGGATCCTAGTCTGCAGCTTATCTGCAGAGTAGCCTCTAGTCTGCCACTTATCTGCAATGTGACAGGTTTTTTGTTTTGTTTTCTTAAATCCTCTTTGTCTGAGTTTTCTTCATCTGCAAAATGAATTAAATAGCGCTTTTCTAAAAAGGTTCTTGTAAACATTGAATGAGATCACCCGTGACAAGGGCCCTAGCACAGAGGTTGGCGCGTAGTAGGTGCTGCCCTGGCTCACCTTGTAAGCACTGGGCCTCAGTTTCCATATCTGTAGAGCAGCTTCCCGTATCTTCTGTTCCAACCAATAAAACAAGGTTCCTTCTGCCTTTTTCCGTTTCACTTCTTTGATAATGAGAAACCTGGCTTCTGGTATCCTTCCAATATTAACACTCAAAGTCATTGCAAAGACTAAATAACACAGCAGACTAAAAAAAAAGTACTATGGAAAAGGTAAGTACTTTCTTACTGCTACTAATTCAGAGAGCAGAAATAACTGGGGGCTTCTCAGGGGAAGTGTCACTTAGGCAAACTCTTGAAAGAGGAGTAAAGTTTTGCCAGGCACAGAAAAGCAGAAAGGACATTCTAGGCATAAAGAACCTAGGTGTGGAATTGCTGGGTCATTGGGTGGTCATTTAACTTTGGAGAACTATTTGGCTGGTTCTTTTTTGTTTGTTTTTTTTATAAATTGGTTGTTAATACACACTTTTCTTTTTCTTAAATTTCTTTTTATTTATTTGGTTGTGCCGGGTCTTAGTTGCGGTAGGCGGGCTCCTTAGTTGCGGCTCGCCAGTTCCTTAGTTTTGGCATGTGGGATCTAGTTCCCTGACTAGGGATCGAACCCGGGCCCCCTGCATTGGGAGCGTGGAGTCTTACCACTGCACCACCAGGGAAGTCTCTGGATGGTTCTAATAAAGAGTTACTTTATTAGAAGTAAGTAGCCATAAATCAGAGTTCCAATTATTAACCAGCAATAAATGAGAGTTCCAGTTGCTGCATATCCTCCCTAACATTTATCACTTTTATTTTAGCCATTCTAACATGTGTGAAATGGGATCTTGTGGGGTTTTATTTTATTGTGAAATAATCACATGCAGAGAAGTCTGTAGTACGAAGAATGCTTTTTCCTAAACTACTGGAGAGTAAGTTGCCAACCTGATGCCCCTTCACCTCTGAATATTTTAGTATTTCCTAAAAACAAGAGTATTCTTTGATACAGTCAGAATACAACCATCCGTATCAGAAAATTCCCATTGATACATTTCTCCCATCCTCTCCTTAGACCCCATTCTAATTTAACCAGATTTCAATAATATCCTTTATAAGAAAAAAATTCAGTTCAGAGTCACACACTGACTGCATCTAGTTGTCGTTTCTCTTTAGTCTCCTTTGGATTGAACAGATCTTAGCCTTTCGTTGAGTTTCAAATCCTCGATACACAATAATGTGCCAGTTATTCTGTAAGACATCCCTCAATTTGAGTTTGTCTGACCTTTCCTCGTGGTTGGATTCAGGTTATGAATCTCTGGTGTAAAAACAATATGATATGATAGAAGTGATATTCTATTTCCATACTTCTCATTTCATCCTATCAGGCTGTAGGCTGTACATGATTTCACTTTGATCACCTGATTAAGGTAGTGGCTGTAACCATAAAGTTACTCTTTTCCTCTTTGTAATTAATAAGTCCTGGGGGAGGGACTGCTTAGATACTATGCAATTATCAATGTCAAACTTTCAATTTACTCATTTATTTATTCCTCTCTAGATGGGCTCATGATGCCCTACTTTATTCAATGGGTTATAATCTGCTACCATGTATTTTGACGCTCCAATTGTCTCTAATTTGGTCAGCGGAAGCCCCTTCAAACTGGCTTGTGTCCTTTTTGCATGTCCCCATTACTCTCTGAGCCGTTCATTCCTTGCTATCTGGCACAACAAAATGTTCCAGGCTCATTTTATACTTTCCCTGACCCAGCCCCAGAATCAGCCATTTCTCCAAGGAGCGCTGGTTCCTGGAAGCTGAAATTGCTATTAAGAAGCCAAGATCTGAGTGCTAAGTATTCTTATTGCTACTGGGATGTCGGTGCGTCCAGACCCTCTCAGTGGACAGAACCAGAAAATATGTGTATGTGTTTGCAGACCTAGACACGCATACACATTTACAACCATATTTCATTTCCATATCTACCTATGTAAAATGAAAACCATGAGTTCACACCAGTACTTTTCATTCCAATCCAATTTCCCTTTCACTCCCCTGAGAGTGTGAAACCTGGCTCCCATTATCCGTATATACTTATTATTTGATCAGTCCCCCTTGTATATCACCAACTTGCCACCTCCACTGCCACTCCTCCCCCATGTGGACACGCCCCTGTCCTTGCTTGGGCTCTCACTGCCCATGCTGAGCCACCCTTCCTCAGCTTGTTCAGACTCTGACCTACCCTGGGAAATGACAGCTCCCCGAAGCTGCAGACACGCGCCTTACGCTGCCCCACTCCATGGCTGCGGGACTGAATTGTTCAGGAAGGAGAGGGGCTTCACTGACTTTTAAATAAAGGGTTCCATTAATGTCTGTCACCCTTTGTGTCCAGGGTATGCTAATGTGCCAGTTTTTAATTTAAAACGAATAAAAGACTGCAATGCAGCAGACGTAGATGAAGTTGAGTGCTTTTTTTTTTTTTTAAGTGATAAAAACAGATCTAATTATACACAGAATGTCTACTGAGGTCCTCAGGGAAATTACAGATTAACTAGTTGAAGGCAATTTGAAAAAAGCAATTTTTAAAAAGTCATCGGAAAGATCAGTTTATGCTCCATGATTTACTTAAACTGATTTCTCGAACTGAAAGCTGAGCATTTCATAACAGCAATCAAAACAGTTTCCACCTGGCCAACACCTGTTTCCAGGTCCCTTATTTGAAAGACTTTGGGATTTTATTTAAAATTTAAGAACAGGAAGAGATAGGAGAGAGGGAGAGAAACAGATTTTCCAGTTTTAAAACAAGAAAATATGTGGAAGAAGTTCTTTGCAAACCTTAAATAAAGCCCTGTACAAATATTAGAGAAAAATGATTAATATTCCAGAGTCAGACATAGCTCTTATACTTCTTTTATGCCCCCAACAAAGACTCTGGGTAGAAAGGAGATATTTTTGATACCTAATATTATAGCACTCTCATTTCAAAGATGGCTTTCAGTCTAAGGTACCCACGCTGGCACAGGTACCCTGCACTCCCACAGAGCAGGAATATCTCACACTACCTTAAGCCATCTTCACACTTACAGATATTTACTGGGCATCTACTCCATACTGGGTGATTTTCAGGCCAGTGCTACTCAAAGTATGGTCTGCAGACCAGTATGAGACTATGAACTGTTTGTTACTGGTCTGCTATGAATAAGTACAAAAATGAAGAATAAGCATTTAGAAACATTTATAGCAATTTGATACTGCCATTTAATCAGGGGACTCCTGTCTCTGAACAGGGTATAGACCACTTCAGGTGTTATCAAACTACTGTGGTGGCTCACCAGAAGCATAAGCTATGAACTTGACCTGCGCAGTGGAACTTGACACATCAGTCCATGATGGACTGCAAAGAACAAACAACAAAAATGTGTTCCTTCACCTCAGAGACTTTGGTCTAAGCCAGGGGTCAGCATGCTTTTCCTGTAAAGGGCCAGATGAGAAATACTATAGGCTTTGTGAAAGAACATATATGGTCTCTATCCCCATATTATTCTTTTTTTCTTTTGCTTCTTGTTTTACAAACATCTAAAAATATAAAAACCATGTTCACCTTGAGGGCTGTACAAAAACAGGCTAGATTTGGCTTACAGGCCATAGCTATTTCAACTTAAATCTTAACCAAAATATTAGTGCTCTCAGGTGATCAGGAGGATATGAGTGTACATCAAACCCTTTGGGGATGACAAGGTCACCTGTGCCAGTGCTGTGCCCACAACCTTTCCATTTTATAAGCTCTCAATACATAGACCTGAAGATCCTGTAATCAGTGCCTGTGCCCCATTCCTTCCTTCACTCAAGAACCCTTAACTGAGCACCTACATTGTGCTAGGCTCTGATTAAGGCACTGGGACCACAGAGAGAAAAGACACAATGGTCTCTGTCTTCAAAGGACTCTCAGTCTCATAGCAGGAGGAAGAACAGAGGTGAGACCCCAGCAAGAGTTATCACCATCTGCATGCTCAGCTTAAGGCAACTAACAGCAGGTGCAACTGTCAACTCAGGTAGCACAGTGCCTAGGGATGGGTGAAGAGAGCTACATTTGACAATGGTGCATCCTTCTAAGAAATGGAGCAGGCATGGAGGGGAAGCCCCAGAAAGCTCAGCTGAGACTATGTCTGCCTTCATGGGCAAAATATTTTCACCCCGTTTGGAATAAGAGCCCTTTGGTGTGAGAGATTAATGTGATATTACCATTCTATGAAAATAAACACCATCAGAGAATAACTTTTCTCTTATACTGTGAAAGGTTTAAAATACAAAACTATCAGACTGCCCCTTTACTAACAAATACGCTTTTCTTTCACCAGAAAAAATCAAACATGAGAGTAGCAACAATGCCATAAAACATGAGAACTTGGGTTTCTCAAATCTATTTTATAAGAATGATTTTTAACAATAACCATCACCAATGAAAACAAAATAATACAAAAACAAAGAACCCACCAATCCAACTTGACAATGAAAACAACTCTACTTACAGCCAAATTATCTTCAGGAAACTTGCCATTCATTCATTCATTCCACAGTCCTTACTGAGTGGCTTCCCTAGACTGGGACAGGCATCATGCTGCACGCTGGGCTAAGGGGGCGTATTAGCAGCTTTCTAAGAGTGGAAGTGTCATACCTGACCATGACAACGCGCAGGGAACCTACATAGGAAGGAGCCACTACTATGGCCCATGGGAACTGCCAAAGTCCTTAAAGAGCAAGCAACATCTAACTGGGGCTGGAAGTATAAATAGGAATTGGCTTGCCACATGAATATAGGGGATGGGGGCAGAGAATATAAATATATATGTGAAGGGCATTCTGGGCAGAGACATCAGCAAGGATTAAGGCATAAAAATTTCAAAGAACAAGGCCTCTTTAGAACACAAAGCAGTCAGGTAGAGTCAGAGCATAAATCCATGGAGACCAACTAAGGAACAAATCGTTACGGGCCTGGAATGTCATGCTGTGAAGCTTAGCTTTGTAAAGACACTGGAGCAAGGGAGTGATAAAAGTATATGTATGTTTTAGGCGGATGCCTTCTGGGGTAAGGTGAGGAAAGAACTAGAAGGGGGGGCTGGACTACATTGTGAAGGGTCACACAGTTATTTCCCTCAAGGTCCTCTGCTCAAAGTCATTGGCACAGGGCAGCTATCTGACAGGAGACGAGGATGAACTTCACTGCCTAAATGAGAACAATTCCCATCTGATCTTAATTCGTCCAAACCTCTGCTGAGAACCAGGAACTGAGGAGGCAGCTGCAAAAGCCCCTTCTCACTTTACTCAAGGTACCTGTTAAGTCTCAAGTGTCAAGGTCCGCCTGAGACAAGGAAGCAGAATTGGCATCTCTTGCTCTGGTGGATGTGAGACCCAGTGACCACGAATCACACACCATCAAGGCCCTAACTTCTCCTCAAGGACTTGCTTTGGGCAAATACTCTGCCTGCCCTCCTGCCTGAGCCTGGACTGCTTTCTTCCTCTCTAATCCCTTACCCAGATTATTTTCTTTCAGCATCCAACACAAAGCCCATTGTTCGAGAAATCTGCCCTGGTTAACCTGACGTTCAAATCTGAGTTCAGCTATGTGACACTGGGCAAGTAACCCAAATTCCCTGAGCCTCAACTTCCTCTATAATATGGGGTACTAATACTTATTAATAGAGTGGCTGTGAGGACTAAAGGAAATAAACATAGTGCCTGACACATGGTAAGTGCTTAAGAGCAGATAATAGTATAAGTTAACATATATTAACCACTCAACGGCAAGTGTTTTACCTATATCAACTCATTTTGTTCTCACAACAACCCAACAAGGTAGGTATTATAAATCTTTCCATTTTACAAGTGAGGAAACTAAGGCACAGAGAAGTTAAGCAATCTTCCCACAGTCACACAGCAAAGCCAGGATTTAAACACAGGCTGCCTGCCTGCAAGCTGGAGCTCTTAGGTCCTAGGCTTTGCTACTCAATGGTACCAGTCCCCACCCTGAACTTGCTACTGATCTCACTAATTATGACATATCCTGATTACGTTAGCTTATTTTTCACGTTTATATAGCAACCCAGTCTGACTCTAAAGCACAGTGCTCTACAAACTTTATTTGCTATTATTAGCATCCCTATTATTAATTAAAGAACACCAATGGAGACAATACTTACAATCTTTTCTTGTCCACCACTCGCTTAACTCGGATGGCTCTCTGTTCTGAGTAAAGTTTACATACTCCTGTTCAGGGGAAAATAGCAGAGACCACTTAAAACTGCTTGTCAGGCAAAGGTATCATTAAATACAATGAGACAGGACAGTCTTCAGCTAGCAAAGCTAAATGTTGCATCCCATCTATTGTGAAATGCCACATTTGACCTTTAAGATAAAATGAAATACTTTTTAAGTAATCTTCAATGAAATCCAAAACAGCACTCCTATGCTCCTTCACTTGCTGGGAATATATCTCCTTGTGGGCTGTAACAGAAAAGGACAATATTCAGGGCTCTGTATTCAATTATACAGAAGAACAATTCATCAGCTTCCTCACAACAGTTTCTTTATTAGAAGTATTCTTAAAAATACAGCTATAAAACAAGTCTTGTGTCAAGTGACATTGCATTTTTAAAAGAGTAAGATTTATTAGGCTTTGTGAGAGTAAAAGATTCAACCTGCAGAAAAACTAGTCAAATAATTTATGGTTTATTACAGCACATAGGGATGGCATTTGACACAGCCCTCTTCTTGAGTGCTGACCCTGTTCTCATTAACAGCATCCAACGCTCAAGCTGACCTTCAAGTGACATGTTTAAATCAAACTCAGAGCACACACGCCCCTTCTGCCTGCCTGTTTTTCAGCTTGGAATGCTCCGTCCTCTCCCCTCAGCCATTCACATTTCCTTTAGACACCGAGTCAAACCTTCCTTCTCCAGGAAACCTTGATTCTCTGAGCCACAAGGATGCCTTTCTTCTGTGAACCATCACTTCTTCTTAGAGTCTGTGCCAGTTACTTTGCTAGGACAGCTCTGGTTTATGAGAGACTGAGTACCTACCATGTGCAGGCACCCTGTTAGTGCTTTACATAAATCACTGCTAATGATCCAAACAATCCAAAAGGCAACTATAATTATGCCTGTTTTACACATGAAGAAACTAAGGTTCAGAGTCAATAAGGAGGCCAAGGTCACCTAATTCCTCATTTTATTAACGTTCATGTATTTTCTAGGTTATCTCAATGAATGTCTTTAAGGGTAGGGGGGCATGATCTGTTTCTACCATAGGGCTGCGTAATCTGAGATTCACATGAGGAATTTAGCTGATCCATGAAATTATACACAAAATTTTGTGCATATGTGTATTTTTTTCTGGCAGGAATGTCTACAGCTTCCAACAGACTCTCCATGTTGTCCACGGAAGCTTCCCAAACAAAAGTCTGTGTCAAGCACAATAGCATCTGGCCACTTGAACTCTATGCTATGTTAATGTAATCTGTATCTGCCTAAGGAAATTAAAAAAGAATCAAGGAAGCCATCTCAGTCCCTCAGTAAGAATTAAACATCAGTGAAAGTGAGATGATAATAGTAACCCTAATGCTAGCTATTGTTCTAAGGATGCCATGAGAATTCTCATAAAAACCCTAAGAAAAGTACCTAAGAAATATACGCTAAGGAATATCTCCATTTTATAGATGAAGAAACTGAGACCCAGGGCAATTAATTGACTTGCCAAAGGCCATATGGCCAGAACATGGTGGAGCTGGGGTGGGCACATAAGCAGCCAAGGCTCCAGAGCCTTCCTCTTAACCATGAGAGTCTGATACTACAGTTTACTTTAATACTCTGAGTAGAGAGTTTAGAGACCTTGCATCCTTGTCCACATGCCATCAACTGCTTCCCCTCTCAGTGCCACCCAGAACACAGGCACACATGCACACACCTCCACACACGGTTCATCGTCTCTGAACCTGGCCCCTTGGTAAATTTTTGGTTCTGTCTGGAGAGGTCCTTTCTGCCTCCCTCTTCCCATCTTGAATTCATGGCCTGTTCATTATTTTTAACAGCTTAGGTTAAAACACTAATCAGGAAAAAAGAACTTTAAAGTTCTGAAACCTAAATCGAAATAAGAACACAAAAGAGAGCTTCACACGGCTGTGCCATATGCATCGTGTAAGTACTTAATTGAGTCACAGCTGGCTGGCTGCATCTTTTGGGGCACGGCACCTTGTGTTCTCAGTTGCTGGATCGCTTCTGAGCAGGTCCTCATGAATGTCTGAGCATCCTGGTCTATCTGGTCTCGTTCTGTGTCCGTCATTCTCCCATATTCAGACATGACATGGCTAACAAAGAGAGAGAGAAGGACAAAATTAAAGGGCAGCAGCAAATGACCAAACATGGAGTCACGGGGTGTGAAAGGAAGAAGAAAGTTCCCTGTTGCAGTGACATTTAAGCTGAGACTTGAAGGATGAGCAGGAACTGGCCAGGCTGAGAGGTGGGAGAACGCTCTAGACAGTAGAACCAACACTTACGAAGGCCGTCAGGTAGGAAAAGCTTCCTGCAGACCAAAGTGGAGCAGGCCACGCCAGCAAGAGAGTGTGGCGGGCCTGGAGTGGAATCAGGGGCCGGAGCACACAGGCCTTGTTAAGAGTGTGGGCTTTGACTTTGAGAACAGCGGGGCAGCTACTGATGGCTGTCACAAAGCACACTGACAGAGTCGGAGTCCCCCAGAGGAACCCCTGGGGGCTGCATGGAGAGTGCTGCGGGGACACCATTTGTGAAGAGCTGTTTCAGGCTGGCATTTCTCCCGTGTTGACAAGCGGTCTTCAAAACTCACAATGAAAGAGCTTTAGAACCATTTCACATTCCCTGATAATCAGTTAAAACTCTAAAGTTACTGAACAAGTAAGGGTGCCCACTTTCAGTAATGCTGCACCCTGAAGCTGTTGTAGTTATATCTCTGTGCTCATTTCTGTAAGACATGGGTGGGTGCTGCAGCATTATTATGAACAGTGATGAGACACCATGGACACTACAGCTGAAATTCAGAATCACAAAATGTCAAGTTAAAAGGGACCTTAGATAATCACTCCACTTCCACCCACCAGCCGCACTAGCCCCCGTTCCCATCCTCACTGAGAGTAAAATACAAAGTCCTGATATTCCACCAGCTGCACTAGCCCCCGTTCCCATCCTCACTGAGAGTAAAATACAAAGTCCTGATATTCCCAACCTCCACCTGTGACCACATACTTCCCGCCTCTCGCCCCCATTCACTTCGCTCCAGTCACACTGGCCTCCTTGCTATCCCCCAATCAGACACACAACCTTCGGCAGCCTGGGCTCTCTCCCAGCAGACGCCTGCCCTCTCTCTGTCCTCGCATCTCTGCTCACACGGCCTGACCGGAGCCAGCCCCACCGACCACCCCCTGTGCCGCACCCGGCACTCGCCCTCAGTGGTGGTCACTGCCTGTGTTGGTTATTTTTAGTTTTTATTTTTTTTAGTCTCCCTAATTCTTTTGTTTTAAATTGAAGTATAGTTGATTTATAATGTTCTGTTAGTTTGAGGTGTACAGCAAAGTGATTCAGTTATACAGATTCTTCAGTTATACAGATTCTTTTCCATTATTGATTACTGCAAGATGTTGAATATAGCTCCCTGTGTTGTACAGTAGGTACTTGTTGTTTATTTTATTTATTTATTTATTTTTGCGGTACGCGGGTCTCTCACTGCTGTGGCCTCTCCCGTTGCGGAGCACAGGCTCCTGACGTGCAGGCTCAGCGGCCATGGCTCACGGGCCGAGCCGCTCCGTGGCATGTGGGATCTTCCTGGACCGGGGCACGAACCCGTGTCCCCTGCATCGGCAGGCGGACCCTCAACCACTGAGCCACCAGGGAAGCCCTGTTGTTTATTTTATATATAGCAGTATGTATCTGCTAATCTCCAAACTCCTAATTTATCCCTCCCTACCCCTTTCCCCTTTGATAGCCCTTTGTTTTCTAAGTCTGTTTAGTAAATAAGTTTATTTGTATCAATTATTTAGATTCCACATATAAGTGACATCATATGGTATTTGTCTTTCTCTGTCTGACCTACTACACTTAGTATGATAACCTCTAGGTCCATCTATGTGGCTTCAAATGGCATTATTTCATTCTAATTTATGGTTGAGTAACATTCCATTGTGTATATATACATATATATACACACACACCACATCTTCTTTATCCATTCATCTGTTGATGGGCATTTAGGCTGCTTCCATGTCTCAGCTGTTGTAAATAGTCTGTGCTGGTTATTAAGTCACTGTCTCTCAGCTCCAAAGCTGCCCTCCCACACTCTGCTTTGTGATGTGAGGGCTGCGGCTCCCCAAATCACACTACTCCTCTCTGACTATATGTTCCTTACCTGGCTTGTTTTCCTTTACAGCACTCTGAAATAGTAATGTCCATCTCCTCCCAGGAGAATGCAAGCTTCATGAAAGCAGGGACTTTGTCTCGTTTACTTCTGTTTCCCCAATACCTAAAAATGCTATCCCCCACGCAGTAAGTGTGCTAACATTGGCTGAGCACTTAGGATGCGCCAGACACTATTCTCGGTGCCTAACATGTATTTTATTTACTTATTAATCCTTGCAATTCATTCATTCACTCACTTGTATACTAGCCCCCCATATGTCAGGCACTGTGGCGGGGCTGGAGGTTCAAAGTTAATTAAGTAAGGCTCATTTCTGACTCCCACAGAGGGTACCACACCACAGGGGAGACTGGCACAGACACGGGGGGGCACAGGAACTGTGGTGGATGGCACTGGTCTGGAAGTGGACAGTGGGACCCATGCGGGGAGTGGTCAGTTCATGCAGGGGAGGTGCTGGGCACGTGGAGAGGAAGAGTCTCCACACAGGGGACAGCGGGAGAAGACCTGCTCCAAATCCCCAGCCTGTGGGTCATGGTTGGAATGACCACATAACGTATGATCTACAACAGGACACGTCTGAGAATGAAAGGGAAAACAGAAGTATACCAGGTGGTCCCTGTAAACCAAGCATCCCAACTATGGACCTCTGGGACCCCCTAATTTATTTCAAGGGGCAGCACATCACATGCACCCGGTCAGTGTCTCCATGCTGAATGTGTCTAGCATATGTCTACACAATTTTCCAAAGGAATGCAGACGGTATTATGATAAGTCCACATTTATTTAAAGTTACCAAATTTGCATTAGCTGTTTCTTCAGTATCAAGAGGTTCCCCCAAATACAACAATCATACAAAATACAAATATGCCACTATCATCTGGAAAGGAGTCCCTGCGGTACAGAAGGTGGGGACTGCAGGCTAGTGTAGTCATTGGAGGATTTTAAACAGAGGAATCTGTATTTTGCATGGGGTCTTCTGTGGTTGCTGGCCTGGAGGTGGATGAAATCAGACCCCAGTTAAGAGGGCACTGAGCATCCAGGAAGAGACGAACAGAGCCTGGGCAAGGCCATGTCAGTGGGGGAGAGGAAGCATAAGAGATCTGAGAGAGATCTCATAGACTGGGTCTACAAGACTGGGCTGACTGGGTGCGGAGGTAAATAAGGAGACACCTAGGACACAGAGCACAGAAGAAAGCACAGGTGTGGAAGGAAAGATGGTAAAGTGCGGGGCCAAAGACGGCACGGAAAGTTTAGGACGTGACAGATGAGGAGATGGAGCAACTTGAGAAAGGGCTCAAACTCTGATTCTTCTGTGATGTTTTAAGAACAGCACTAGCTATATAATCGGCATTTGAAACACTCATCAAAAGTAACAAACGCTTGCCAGTGACAGAGCCCCAAATTAAGTATCACCATAACAAAATTACTAGTATTTGGAAAAGGTTAACCATCTGGCAAATAATTCCAAAAGATATATTCTCACAGGACATGCACACATAACTTTTTCAAACTTTGATTTTATTTCCTTTATGATGTGCAGAGGAATAATTTTATTACAGACTTCAATTTATCTAAATATTAGATTCAGTTTAAGGAGATTATGTTAGGTATAGGTTTGGATTAGTCAATTTATTTCAGGGAAAAACAAGGAAAAAACCAGAGGAGTAAGTTTATTTGCTGGTTCAAAAATTTAAAGGAATAGGCTTTTAAAAATTATCTGGTTGATTACTACGTTAAGAAAGGGCAAGTTCAAAATTACAAAATACCACTGACATTCTGCCTATTAATTTAATATGCAATTAGATACTTCCTGAAGACAGAGAAGAAGAGAGAATAATGTAAGTTATTTTAGACTCTGTTCCAAAGGTTACTGAAAAGGTTTGGACAAAAGTTAAAGACCACAATCTCATTTTTGCTATAAATATTAAATATGAGCAAGTGCAGTACCTTGCTCATAGTATATGCCCAATATACATTATGAAATGAAACTGTTAATGTCTGGGCTACAGACATGAACAAAATACAGACCCTGCTCTCAATAAACTATATCACAATAGGTAATGTCCACAGGCTTATGTACACAACTATACATCATAAACAAAGGTTAATAGCCATATAACACTCTCCATGCATTAACACTAACACTAATTCACTGTTCTAAGCACTTCACATATATTTACCCACTTAATTATCAAAATTCTATGAGGTGGGTACTATTATAATTCCCATTTTACGCATGAAGCAACTGAGGCACAGAGAGGTTAAGTAACTTGCCAAGGTCACACAGCTAGGAATTAGCAGAGTTGGGATTTGAACCAAGGCATCCTGGCTCCATACTCTTAACCACGGCTCAAGGCACTTCTTGAGTCATTAAAGGTAGAAGAGGGCTTCCCTGGTGGCGCAGTGGTTGAGAGTCTGCCTGCCGATGCAGGGGACACGGGTTTGTGCCCCGGTCTGGGAAGATCCCACATGCCGCGGAGCGGCTGGGCCCATGAGCCATGGCCGCTGAGCCTGCGCGTTCGGAGCTTGTGCTCCGCAGCGGGAGAGGCCCCAACAGTGAGAGGCCCGCGTACCACAAAAAAAAAAAAAAAAAAAAGGTAGAAGAATTCAGAAGAGGGGATGCTTATTCCCTATTAGCTAATCAGAAGGAAGGTGATCTATGAACTAAATCTTGAAAGGCAGGATGTAGCCGTGGGAGACAAGAGCAGACACTCTGAGCAATAGAACGGAATCGGGAGAGAGGGAGCCTGTCTGGAGAACAGTCAGTGGTTCAGTTTGGTTGGAGCACAGGCTAGGTAGAAGCGATGAGTTCCTGGTGGGCCTCTAGTATGACTTGAGGAGTTTTATTCTGTAGCCAGTGGAAAGGCAGAGCTTGATGAAGATAAATGTGGCAATTCCACATTAGCTGGAAGAGAGGGGGAAGATCAGGTGATGGGTTATGGAAATCAGGCAGAGAATCCTGCCTTATTCATCTTTATATCCCTAGAAGAGGTAGGGGCTAGTAAATTTCTGTCGAACTGAAGACAGGAGCAATGGTAGAGCGTGGGTGGCAAGACTGAAAAGAGGTGATGGATCTGAGATGTAAAAATCGTCAGGAATAGAGTAGGTGTTGGAGGCAAAGCATCAGCAGACCCTGAGATCTGGGGCTTGGGTGAGCAAGAGACAGTAGTAGAAACAAAGAGCACAGAAGGAGGAGGAGAAAGAATTGGAAATATGAAAGCAAGAAGCTGCTACTAACACTTGTCCCTATAATTCAACTCAAAAGGACAGAAGTAATGCTCTTGAGACTAGATGCTCCACGATTGATACTTTGTTTTCAAAAGTGAAACCAGGGCAAATGGTCTTCTAAACACTTTGTGATAAAATCTAGACAAAGTAAAGTTCTGAAGTTCTATAATTTATGAAGGAGAAAGGGAAAAGTCACTGTGGCATACAGCACAGTGGCCACAAAGCTGACACAGGGCTGAGGTTACTGACGTTCACCGCGGCCTGATAAAGAGAACGGAACACTGGTGCAGTCCACAAACTAATAACAGACTGCTTTCACATGATGGACACTCAAAAATATATTTGGTTGCCTGGATTTTGTTTAATTGATCTGACTCTTTCCATCCTAAACTTCTGAGGGCTATAGGAAGAGTCTGGCTCCTGGAAGAATGCCAGGAGTGGGAAGCAATGAGAGAAGGGCCATCTGGAGTTAAGAGTCCGGAGACCGGCGTTGTACAGAGAATGGAGAGTTACTAGCTCACCGGCAGCTGAATTTAGGATCAAGTGGGAATCAGACAGAGATCAAAATATTGGCTTTATATGATTACTAACCACACATGGCCCCCTAATGGTGCCTGGCAATTATGCGGTATGTCCTCACTGTGTCTGCTTTCCCACTCTCCCAGGTGCCTGTTTCCTATCTTCTCCTCACAGCTCAAACCTCCAACACCTCCGTCCCCATCTGCAGCATCAGTAGTAACTGTGCTTCCTGGTTTCTGAGAGCTCCTCCAAGCTCTCCCCACCTCGCTTCCCATGGGCCGGCACACTGTGCCTTATCCCCAGCTACTAAGGATGAGGTGTCCATCTCCTAGCTCTGCCCCTCCACCTGGGCACCAGGTTGGCCCCAGTGATTCTCCTTTCTCTCTCGTGCACCATCAACCGTAAAAGAATTACTGCGCAGACACGGTGCTTAGGCAGTGTCTGGCACACAGTGCACACTACATGTGTTAGTTCCTAATAAAATCAATTTTCCCCGTCTACTGGATTTTTCCTAGCCACATACAAACATGCTGTTATTTCTCCCAACTTAAAAAACAAAAGAAAAGGGCTTCCCAGGTGACACAGTGGTTGAGAGTCCGCCTGCCGACGCAGGGGACACAGGTTCGTGCCCCGGTCCAGGAGGATCCCACATGCCGCGGAGCGGCTGGGCCTGTGAGCCATGGCCGCTGGGCCTGCGCGTCCGGAGCCTGTGCTCCGCAGCGGGAGAGGCCACAACGGTGAGAGGCCCGTGAACCGCAAAAAAAAAAAAAAAAATCTCTCAAATCCATGTCTCCTACCAGTTACTGTCCAATTTCCAGGCTTTTTTCAGTAAAACTCCTCTGAGACGCTTACAACCCTGCCCCCATCTTCCTGACTATTCTCTCTCGACCCCATCCAAAGGGCCTTTTGCCCTCATCCCCACACTGTGGTCCTCACTGCCCAAGGTCACCGCTGGGTCATCCCTCCCCTCGGTTACTTTCTACAGATTGGATGGAGCCAATGGGTCCCCTCCCCCTGATTTGCTTTCTCCTCTGTCTTCCCCGGCAATACACTCTCCCGTTTCCCTCCTATCTCCCCTCCTATCTCCCCGGCTGCTCGTTTTCAGGCTTTTTGTTGATACCTTTTACCCTCAGTCCCTCAAGCTCTCCACTGTCTACGTTGCTCCCTTGGTGAGTTCAGCTAGGCTCGTGGCTTTTTTTTGGTCAGCGTATATACCAGCTCTACAATGACAAGTCCAAATTTATGTCTTCAGGTTGAACCTCTCCTTGAACCTGAGACACGTATATCTAACTGCCGGCTCAACATCTCTATTCAGATGTTTAACCTGTGTTGCAGATATACCCCAAACTGAGCTCCTGCCCGCTCTCTTCAAACATGCTCCCCCATCTGGGTTGATGGCAATTCCATTCCTTCTAGTTGCTCAGGCCCCAAACCTGAAGTCACCCTTGCACCTCTTTTTCTCTCCCAGCTCACAGCTAATCCATTAACAAATCTCATTGGCTCTACCTTCAAAATAATTCCAGAATGTGACCTCGTTATCACACCCACTGCTAACCCCTCTGGGCCATGCCATCGGCATCTCTCACCTGGACTAACCGTAGCCTCCCAGCTGGTCTGCTGCTTCTGTCGTGCCCCTCCACAGATTATTCTAACACACTAGCTTTATTGATCCTGTTAGAAAGTTAGGCAGACCCTATCAACCCTCTGTACAGATCTTCTAGTGCTTCCCCCCTAAGAGTAAAAGCCGAGGTCCTCACAAGAGCTACATGAGCCGTAAGACAGCTCACGAGATCTGGCTGCTGCCCCCTCTGAGCTCATCTTCAACCCCACACACTCCTCAGTCCCTCCTGCTCCAGCCACCCTGGCCTCCCTGCTGTTCCTTGAACCCTCCAGACATACTCCTGCATTAGGACCTTACACTTGCTGCCATCTTCTCCTTCTGGAATGTCCTTTCCCTGGATGATAACTATATAAACTGACTACTTACTTCTTTCAGGTGTTTACTCAATGTCCCCCCCATCTTAAAAAGTCCTTCCTTAAGCTACGTTATAAACTTGTACCCTCCCTGACATTTTCTATTTTCCTTTCTCCCCTCCCCCTAAAAGCATTTATCCTGCTCTAACACTTATGTTTTACTCATTTATTTTGTTTCTTGTCTATCTTCCTCTCCAAAATATAAGTTCCATAAAGGCAGGGACATTTGTCTGTCTGTTCATTACTGCATCCCATCATCACGAGCAATACCTAGGATTTAGTAGGCTGATAAATCAATATCGCAAGAGCCAAATACTTTCTGAATGACCTAACTTAATGCATGAGGCCGACCTGAAGAGGCCTGACACACAGCTACACAACTGTGCTCCTTAATAGGTCCCTCCCGGATTTACTTCACTCCCACCCAAGACCTGCAGGCACCCCGCTTCCAGAGCCTTCCCTGGAAAAGTGGAGGCACAGAGGGGCAGGGAATGTGTCCATCCTGATGACAGGACCCCAAGAGAAGAGGGAGGAGTAAGCCTGAGGCTCTTCCCAGGGCCAACCAGGAGGCCAGGCTCCTCTCCTCCCTCAGTGCGGCACCTTCCCACGCCCCAAGCCCAGGGTCCACATTTCGGGGGCGGGGGGTCGTTGGAAGGAGAGAAGGAAGCCCACAGGTTCCTGGGGAATGGAGGGTCCTCCCCTCAGCAGAACCTGAAAAGCAACAGAGACCTATTTCCCTATCCCAACCCTCCCCAATATTTTGTTTTCTTAACTAGTCTGGCTTAACGTGGTAACCCTGACAGAATGTACCCTACCTGAGGCAGAAGACCCAAGAGAGAGGGGAAGGGGCTGGGCAAGCACGCTCCACCCTCCTCCCAACTCCCCAGTCAGGTCAAGGCGGGCGGAGTGAGAGCAGTGAGCAGAGGGGTGGCGAGTCCTGTGCCGCCCCTAATAGAAACCATCTCTCCGGAAACGGAGGCTAACGGGGTCAGGAACAAATAAATAAGACAGGTACCCACTTCCAAGTGGCTATGTACCCTGTGGATGGAGCAGACCTATAAACGACTAATTCCAAGAACATTAGATTAACATCCTCCTACTCTATTTTGACTTAATGGAAACTCAGCTCAGTGAAATTGAAAAGGTCTAAAGGTTAATTTGATAAAACTGATTACTCAATTAAAAGGTGATGTTCCTTTAGGAGACATTATATATTAACCTTTTAAACTGGAAATTGACAGTACAGTTATTCTATTAGTAACAACAACAAAAACCAAGAAAGTTTCACCCCCAGGTGGTATTGTTTTGTTGCCAGGATATTGAGGAAAATGTACATCTACCAGAAGTGGAGGAATTCGTTTTAATTAAAATCATTCAAGAGATCCAGCCAGAGGCTACCTAGGTTGCATGCTGTTCTGCTCTAGTAAAATGTCATTATTTTAAAAAAATTAAATGGGTCAATAAAGTCTGAGCTCTACATTGTGGAAAAGATTACAGCTTCCTAATTATGCCAAGCTAACATAGCCTTATGGGTCTGAAGGTAATATTTCTCTCCATTCCATGGTCACACTTCATCCAAAATCTTCTCAGGAACAAGCCAAGGCCAGCACATTGCACTGGGAGGCAGAGTAGTAAAAAAAGAAAGGCTTTGAACAGCCTACCACCTTTGGGAGGGAGAGCTTGATGGGAGAAGATAAGGATGGCCTTTCTCCATCTGGAGAGAATGTAGGGCATGGAGGGGAATGCTTATTCCCTAGTCCTCATGTTTCTACATGAATCCACTCTTTTAGCGTGACACCTAACCTCAGCCTTCTCCCTCCTGCCCCCCCCCTTGGGGGCAGGGACTTCTCTGATTGGCAGCCTGGCAGAAGGACCTGGGCATGGGCGTGAACACTCATCGAGCCACGGCTCCTCTCTCTCCTCTCCTCTGGGATCTGCCTGCCCTCTCTCTCATATGCTATCAGGGGCCTCTGTGCTCCGGGGCTGTGACCGTTCAGTGGCACAAATGGCTGAGTGCGTCTAATTCAGGAGCCTTCAGCAAGGTCACCCTCCTGCAGACCTAACCTCTGCCGCCACCCTAGGTTTCACTAGTGATCACGCTGAGAACACATCCATCTCTGTCAGGTTGACTTGACTCTGGCATCCTCTCTCTCTCTTTCTCTCCCTCCCTCCCACCTCTGGCAGGAAATTAGAGGTGCTTTCTTTATCAACTGACCACTGCCCCAACCTCATCACAGGTCAAATGGGATTCCAATTCAGGTACCATTCACCAAGGGACTTCCATGTGCCAGGAACTCTCACACATCTCTTTTAATCCTCACAAGAACATTATCCACACTTTATTTAAAAACAAACAAAAAAAGCAAGCACAAAGATATGAAGTGAGCTGTATACACTTACATGATTAATACGTGGCAGAACTGGGACTAGAACCTAGGTGTGATTGACCCTCAAAGTCCCTGATCTTTCAAAGGGACCAAAACAGGGGTAGGAGTGAAACTCAGACTGCACTGGCTGGCTATGAACCGCAACTGGGAAAAGGAATTAAAGACTGAGTTTCTATAACGGGGTAATGACTGGTCAAGACTAAGAAAGCCTCAGGAGCTCTAGTTCTGCTGACGCTGCAGCCACTCAACCAGTAAGTGGCAGGGTGAGATGGGCTCCAGGGACCCTGGTCCTCCGCCCCAGAGTGTGCTGCCATGGTAGCCGGGAAAGGGGGAGGCCGAGGCCAGCAGCCCACTGTCCTGAGCAGGGGCATGAGGACTCGGAGTTAAGTCCACACCTGCTCTGGAGACACTGACACACTGTGTGGAGCTGAGCTGTGCTGTTCGAGGAGAAATGCCTTAATCCCACCATTATAATCAAAAGTTTAAAACTACTGCAAAGTTACAGAATAGCAGCCTTATGATCTTTTTATAAATCCATTGCTTTTTTAAAAATTTATTTATTTTATTTATTTATTTTTGGCTGCGCTGGGTCTTCGTTGCTGTGCACGGGCTTTCTCTGGTTGCGGCGAGTGGGGGCTACTCTTTGTTGCGGTACGTGTGCTGCTCACTGCGGTGGCTTCTCTTGCTGTGGAGCACGGCCTCTAGGCGCGCGGGCTTCAGTAGTTGTGGCGTGCAGGCTCAGTAGTTGTGGCGCACGGGCTTAGTTGCTCTGCGGCATGTGGGATCTTCCCAGACTGGGGCTCGAACCTGTGTCCCCTGCACTGGCAGGCGGATTCTTAACCACTGCGCCACCAGGGAAGTCCCCTCATTGTTTTTTTCTTTTGGCACTGCATTTCAATTGTACTGTCTTGTTTGAATCTCCAAACAAGTGGCAAGTGATCATCACTCTCATTATTTAGAGCAGGGCTCCTTAAACCTTTTCTGAAAAGGGCCACATAGTATACATATTAGACTTTGAGGGCCATATAGCCTGTCACAGCCACTCAGCTCTGTTGTCGTAGTGTAAAAGCTGCCATCGATAACATTCAAATGAATGGGCGTGGCGCTGTTCCAATAAGCTTTATTTATAGACACCGAAAATTTAATTTCATATAATTTTCTTATGTGGTAAAATATTATTATAATAATTATTATTACTTTTAAAAACTGGTTTTATTTCTTATGTATTACAAGTATACTGTTAGGAGGGACAGTGTATTTGATTAACCAGGGAAGAGGAGGTGGGGCACTGGCCCAGCATCTTCCCTTAATTTCATCTTCTTTTTTTGTTTTTAATATTTCTTTCTTTCTTTATTTTGGTCACACCAGGTCTTAGTTGCGGCATGCATGTGGGATCTAGTTCCCTGACCAGGGATCGACCTCGGGCTCCCTGCATTGGGAGGGAGGAGTCTTAACCAGAGCCACCAGGGAAGTCCCTATTGTTATTATTTTCCCTCCAGCCATTTAAAAATATAAGAACTATTATCAGCTCACAGGCTGTACAAAAATAGGCAGCGGACTGGACTTGGCCTACAGGCTGTGGTTTGCTGACCCCTGGTTTAGAGGAAGACACTGCATTTTACAGATTAAGTGACTTTCTCAGGTTTGCACGGTTAATAAGGGGACACGGTGGCCTGAACTAAACCAACCTTTAAAGCATTCACCTGGCTGGATGCCTTTTCAAGGCAAAGGGGAGTTAATAATGGATTTCCATGAGAGATCTCTACAACCACTTATTTAACCTAAATTGTAAAGTACTAAAGAAAGGAGCTGGAACTGATAGGCTTATACCAGTTTTATTAAGCTTTCCAAAATGACTGTCGCTTCCATTTTTATGCACTATAAAATTAGCATCTGATGTACATACACCTTTAGAAATAAAATTTACACTGCCATCTAGTGGTGACCAACTATTTTAACTGAGAACTTTAAGGTTTTCTTGGTACTAAGCATTAGAATAATTTAGTATATTCCAAAATTATGCAAATGAAATACAGTTAAAAGTATAAAGTAGGGAAACTGGTAGAGATTATTTAAAATTCACCTGGGGCATAATTATTTTTCTGTTAAAGAATTTATATGAAACATTTTCATTTTTGCATATATTGACAAAGTTTTTTTAAAAATCAGATTTTTTCTGTATTTTCTAACTGTGATAGAAAGCCTTCTGAAGGGCAAAATCCCTTGTTTTATAATGATGAAATCCTAAAAAGATGCTTCTAATGATGTCACTTCGTATGTCTAATCCAACTTTTCTGTTAATTTAGGTAATACACTTGAAGCTGACTCCTATGGTTAGAAACGCCACACTAAAGCCAGGTTAAAATGTAGGTCAGGGAAGAGCAGGAGGCATGATATCTGCACTGCGGTGTTCCTGTGTCTACTGAGAGCTGGAGTCTATTCCAGAAGCCATTTTGGAAGACTCGATCAAAATGCTTTTTCTTTTTAAAAATCAACCTAACCAAAAGTTTCTTCACTAGAGGCAAGAGCTCTTGTCTTTCCAAATGGCATTTTTACATGACTTGCATTATCTCTTCATGTGCTCAGCAATATGCATTCAGTGAGAAACTGCCCCATTTCTCTCTGCATGTTTCACAACATATATGGCACACACAGAGCTACAGACACATGGGAACATCAGAATAGGGGACATTGCTGTGAGGATATGGTGACTTTGAGGATATGGGGTATGGCTGAGCTTACCTTGGCTGGGGGGAGCCCCTTTGTGCTCTGCAGATATTCTTCCACTGCCAAACTGACCTTCCCCATTACAACCCTAAGTTAGTAAAAAGTGAGGACAAAAAGCTCAAAAGGAATATAGGTATGGAAAAGAACAGTCACTAAAATCATGGTAAAAAATAGACACTTACCTATAAGCATTAATATAATCTTTCCTGTGTTCGAGAAGAAAATCTCTCAGTTTGCCAATGTGTGAAATCTATAATGAAAAGAAAGCAAATAATTTATATGGATAAATATGTTACGCTCATATGCAACAAATATTAAATTAGTAGAGAATGGAATGCAGGTAGTAAAAAGATTTTGAAGCTACTAACTGGATATCTCTGGTTTTAGACTCCTGTATAATCACTGACTCGTTGGGTGGCTTTGGGAAAGTCACCCACATTCCTGGGTCTTGGTCTCTTACCAATGGTTCCTTCTTCCTGTAATTGTTGTGATCTGTGACTAACAAAGAGACGATCTCTAAGGAACTTCAGATTCAATGAGATAGTACATGGCTAGTAACTACACAGCGTGTGCTCAATAAAGGCCAATTCCCTTCCTTATGTGTCTTATATCCAAAATTTTATAGACAAATATTCCTTCTTCCAAGTGTTCTAGGGGATGGATTCTAAGGCTGGAGCCATCAAGTGTATAAATAGGGCCCATGAAGAGCAGCAGAATTAAAGAAAAGATGCAGGAGCAACAATTTATCCCTACACAGCAAGTCTCCATTTCCCCTACTTCCACGGATGAACAAAACAGACACAAAAGTACAGAGGACGGAATTTGTGATGGCTCATTTCTAGTACTAAAGCATGTGTCAGGTAATGTGTGTGGAACGAGGGACTAAGAAACAAATAAAATAAAAAGAGGTAGGAAGAAACCTAGGATCATGGTCAACATGGACAAAAGTGTTTCCAGAAGGAGAGAATGATTAACTAAGTTGGTGGCCTGCTCTAGTTTCCTCCTAATGTCCTTTGTACTTATTCCAAACATACGTAGCCCCAGCCTTGAAGGATGTGCTGAACTTTCATCTTTTTCATGAAAGTTTTTCTGTCAAGGCCAACTCAGGCTAATTTTCGCTTTGCTCTGAACTTAAAAGCACTGCAGCATCCCACCCACTGGGCACTCAGCTACACACAGCCCCGTCCTCTGGCTTCACTTTTGCAGGCACGCCTCTTTCTTGGGGGTTAGGAACCACGTGAGGAGCGGCTGCACAGCTTCCCGCATGGCTCTAAGCACAACGTGAAGCCCAGAAGGTGTCAGTCAGTATTTGTGGGATGAGTAAATGTTTAAATGCAAAAATAGTATTTACCACTAAAGAAACATTCAGCATTTGTCTGGAGACAGGTCAGTAAGGGTTCAGTTAAATTTCTCACAGAGTCTAGACTAAAAGCAAATATGGTTCAGAAAAGCACCCTTAGGCATCTATAAGAGCATGAATCGAAGAAAAACTGAACTATGGCCACAATATTCATTTATTTACCAGATTACAAACAACAACTGAGACAGCCAGAGTCTGTCCAGCAACCCTGGCTCCGTGAGGAACTTCCCCACACATGACCTTGTTCTTTCCCAGCAGCCCATTGTGGGCACTGACGTCACCACGCTCATTAACCAGGTTGGGAAAGTGAATCTTGCAGAAGCTAAGTGACTCGTCCCCAGTCACATGGTTAGTGCCTGGTGGGGCTCAGAGGCAAGCCTGGGACTCTCTGAGTTCAAATCTGGCCCGTCTTCCACTAAGCCACAGCTGCCTTCCTCACACTCTAACTCCTATTTTCCACTCACGCTGCATTTTAAAATCTGACTTTTAAGATTGTTGGGAAAAAAATTTAAGAGATGTGCAAACAAGGTATTTACTGGACCACATACAAGATGTAATCAAGTTAAGTTTAATACATTTCAGTGGTTTCCATTCCCTTCCCCAACCCCTGCCTGCAAGGGGCCAGGTAAGCAGTGTGAGGGAGTAAAGCAAGAGGAATGGAGGGTGCAGTGCATTGGGCAGGGATGAATTCTGGTTTTAAAACACACTGCAGCCAAAGGAAGCATCTCTGCCGGCCGACTTACCAAAGGGCACCTAATTGTCATCTCTGGGCCTAACCAACGGGATTGAGTCCAACCGGCCGACTTGCCAAAGGGCAGCTAATTGTCATCTCTGGGCCTAACCAATGGGATTGAGTCCAAACCCCAAATGCAGCACTCAAGGCCCTTCACAATTCAGCTCCAAAAGTCCTGAGTGGCCTCAGTCCTGCCGCGCTCCCCACAGACCACAAAGACCACAACGACTCGTTACCGACTGGTTTCCCTCCACCAGAGTGCAAGCTCCTAGAGGTTAAAGGGTCCTCTCTCTTTCCCCAGAACCTGTCAGGCACAGTTCCTGGTGCAAAGCAGAGCCTCAGAAACTTTTACTAAATGTTGAATAGATAGTGGGTACTGAATAATCCCCGAAGGATTATACCTACTGTGGTAGACAGGGTAATGCCATTACCTCTGCCCAAAGATGTCCAAGTCCTAACCCCTGGAACCTGTGACTATATTATGTTACATGACAAAGGGGAATTATTGTGACAGATGGAATTACGGTGCTCGTCAGTTGACCTTAAAATAGGGAGAATACCCTGGATTAATACTGGAGTATCCAGGTAGGTAGGCCCCTATGTAATCACAGGGTACTTAAAAGGAGAACAGGGAGGCAGAAGAGAGAGTCAGAGTGATGCAACGGGAGAAAGGCTCAATCCAACATTGCTGGCTTTCAAGATGGAGGAAGGGAGCCAGAGGATGAAGACAACGTCTGGAAGCTTGAAAAGGCAAAGTAATGGATTCTCCCCTAGCATCTCCAGAAAAGAACAGAGCTCTGCCAACACCTTGATTTCAGTCTAGGGGGTCCCATTTTAGACTTCTGACCTACAGAACTAGAAGATAGTAAGTTTTTTGTTGTTTTAAGCCACTAAACTTGTCGTAATTTGTTACAGCAGCAATAAGAAACTAATACACTTTGTCTCAGTTTGGGGTGCTATAACAAAATACCACAGGCTGGGTGACTTTAACAACAAACACTTATTTCTCACAGTTCTGGAGGCTGGAAAGTCCTGGTCAAGGTGCCAGCATATCTGGTGCCTGGTGAGGGCCCTCTTCCTGATTTGTAGAGAGTTGCCTTCTTGCTGAATCCTCACATGGTGGTCTCGTGTCTCTTCCTCTAAGGGTACCGATCCCATTCACGAGGGCTCCACCCTCATGACCTAATTAGGTCCCAAAGGCCTCACCACTAAATACCATCCCATTGGGTATTAGGGTTTCAACATATGAATTCTGGGGTGACACAAATATTCAGTCATAGCGTACCTGTTTAAAGCCTTATCCAAAACAGTTATTTTTTTAAAAAAGGAGTCAAGGTTTTCAATAAAAAGTTTGAACAGGCCCAAAGGAATCTACTATGTAGGCTAGACCCAGCAGCCCTCCCCTTACTGCGGCCCCACCCTCCAGCTTTAGCTAATTCCAGTCCACCAGGGTCGAATGGTGCAAGGGGATAAGTGCCAGGAACAAGAAGGCCCCGCAGGCATCTCAGAAAACATCCTTACAAGAAGTTTCCCTTAAAGTACAACAAATGTGATCCCAATTTCTTATGACATGATACCTGAGATTTGCTTCAAAATAATATGGCGGTGGGGAGGAACACATGGAAGAGGATTAGTCCTGAGCTGACAGCTGAAGATGGGCACATGCGCACAGGCAGGCTCCTTACACTCTCGGTCTACTTTAGTATATACTTGACATTTTTTCTTAACAAAACATTATTTTTTAAAAAATCTCCCATTTTGCACTCTCTTTTAACATGTTTGGTGATTCTGAAGTACAGATTTTCTGCTGCCAAACTAGTAATAGCCCACATTTGAACCAACAACTCAACCCCACCCAAAAATCTCTAGCTATTTTGTTTCTAAGTACTTGTAAGCCTTGCTTAAAGTTCCATTTAAGAGGATGAATGCCATTTAAAAAAAAACCACCACCAACAAAACCTGCATTGAGAGTTTACTATGTGCCAGGCTCTGTTCCAAGATCTCCCCACACATTAGCTCATCAAATTCTCCCAGCTACACGCACAAGATGGGTAACATCATCACACCTATTTTACAGATGAGGAAACTAAGTCAGAGACAGGGTAAGTAATTTGCTCAGGAACACATGGGGTGAAGCCTGAATGGAACCCAGCATTCTAAGTATCAGGCTTGAGTTCTTAATGCCCAAATTTAAGCACAGATTCTTGGCAGATGGCAAGTGCAGTTTCCCAGTATAGTAATCACAAAGAGGGATGACTGGGAACCGAGAAAAGCATCCAGTGAGCAACAGCTAGCTGTTTTTTCTTGTATCTGTATTCAACAGTGCACTACACACCTGATGTTACCCAAGAGTGACACACCAGGCATGTGTGTGCCAGGAAGTGTGTGAATTGCTCACTATGTGCTGTCATCGGCTCCCCTATAACCATCAGATGAGTTAGATGTTACCCCCATTCCCGTTTGATAAACATGGAAACTGAGGCCCACATGAGGTCGGTCACAGGATAATAAGGGGAAGAAGTGGCATGGATCATGGGTCTGTATGACTCAAAGGCTAAGTTATTTATTCTACATTATATGGTCAAAAGACTAAGAAACTATTACTATTTAGCTTATTTAAGTTTGAGGCTTTTCTTCACAGAAATATAAACTGGGTTTCATGTGACAGTATTTGTATATATTGATTTTTAAAATGTTTTCAACTACAGTGGATACAGAAAGATCTGCAAGGAAGGTTTTTTGAATGTTTCCACGTAGAGCGCTCGTTTTACAAGTCACTCAAAGTAGGAACATGCCCATATCCAAAGTGCCTGTTTTTACCACTGAAGTCTCCTCCTCCAAGCTCGGCTGTTATTCCTTGTGTTTGTGACACGGGAGGCTTGGAATTCGCAAGTACCATAGGGATGCTGGGAGGAAGGCCCACAGCTGTGAGCAAGGAACCAGGATGGTCAGAAAGACTGGCGGTGCAATGGTGACCCGTTCACCCTGAGTATCGATCATCAAACTACCTCAAAACACAGTTTAAACAAGTAACGAAGGCAACTTCCAGGACTGGGTCTCTTCCCTGTGTCTGAGTTCCTCTACCTCCACGCCTAGTGTGAGGCGGGGTATAAGCAGAGGAGCAGACTCCAGGCAAAAGACTGTGGGGTTTGGGTGGAGCAGGGCAGACGAGAGAGAAACGGGTACGGAATCCAGGGAGTTGGCTGAGCTTCTCGGTTCTAATCTCTGCTCAATCTCCACCACTTACTCTGAAGGGGACCTTCATTCCTCCCCACCTTCAGGCTTCACGTGGAGGGACCCCAGCTGGACAAACTTCCTCTTCTGTCTCCCAACGCTTCACTCACGCATCTGAGGGAAGAGGACTTACTGGTGTAGGGTTTGGAGACAGCAGTGAGCACACTCGGCACCAGGCAGCAGAGAGGGTCTGTTCTGGCCAGCGCTCCACCCATATTTGGCCACAAATCTAAAGCCAGGTTCTCCGTTTGGCTTTTTCACGTTCTGACTCCTGTATTTCTTTCAGGTAGTTCCAAAATTGTGCTGGGAAAAAAGAGGTGCTTTTAATAAACTTCCTAAACTCTTAACCTTTGCCAACTGAAATTTTGAGCAAGTTGTTTAATCTCCCTGAGCTTCACTACAAAGGGAGGGCAGTAAAAATGATTCTTTAAAAATAGAAATAGCACGAGTTAATAGCTAACTTTTATCGAGCACATGCTGTGTGGCAGGCACCAGTCTAAACACTGTGCATCAATTAGCTCATTTACTTCTCCTAATAACCCTGTGGGATAGGTTCCACTATAATCCCACTTTACAGATAAGAAGACACTGAAGTAACACATTTCATATAAATGGTTCAAAATAAACAGGGGACCGTGACTCCCAAACCAAGTGCCTGTGTGCTTTCAGCCTCTGCAAGTCTGCCCACGAAGACAAACCTACTGTCCCATCCGAGCGCAGTGGGTCTCTGAGGGCTGCTTTCACCACAGTGCAACGTTTTAAGATCAAAAGTACCCAAAGCTGAGATGCCTTGTTCAGGTCAAATGCAATGTCAACAGCTATGGGTCAGCGCAAAGCCAAGAGCCACACTCCAGGGTCAGCCAGGATCTGGCTTCTCCACGAAGGTGATACTCAACTAAACAATTGTTTAAACTCCATTCTAAAATGACAGGCATTCATGTGACTCATCCTTTTCTTTCTCTGAAGATAAATCAAGTTCACTTTTAAGTGACTGTATTTTAATAAGGCTAATTTCAAAAATCATCAAGACACTGGACTTCTCCACAAAACACATCTACAGTATAAGCAGACTGATTATAAAAAACAGTAGCAGTGGTCCCTATATTAGATGCATTTGACAGGGAAAAACAGATTCTCACATTACCTGTTGTTACACATAAAGCTTTTACTAGGAGAGACCAAACAAAAACATCCCAATGTGTGCAGCCATGAGATCTGCTCCCGCAGGTAGATATGCACTGCTGACATGGACTCAGCCCCAGGGACTCAACCCCGTGGATGGTTGCCCACAAGCATGCTGCTGAATGGGGGGAAAACCAAGGTTGCGCACAGCATGTACTTAGGTAAATTATATGAAATACAGACCTGAAGCTGAATCCACAGAGAGAGAGAGGAATCTAAAAGACTGCTCAGCAAAACACTGATGGTTGTCTGGGTGGTTAAGATTTGGAGACTTTGCTTTTTCCTAATACCTTTTCGTACCTTAAAATTTTTCTACACTTCGTATGTGTACTCTTTGCAACGAGACACAACATGTTTTTAAACGAAAAGGTACATCTCGCCTAACTAAGAGTGTATACTGACTCCCCAGGCCCCGCGGGGTCAAATCCAATTCCTTGAGCCTGGGACCCCTAGTGTTCCTGGCCCTGCTGACTTCTCACGGTTCACAGCCCTCCCCCATCTCCCAATCCCAGTCCTCTGACTTACTCCTACTCTGCTCAGGGGATACACCTCCCGGAAGTCTTCTCTGCCATTTCCAGGCCAGGTTAAGGACCCCTCGCAAGCAGCTCTTTTTCGGGGATGTCACCATATTGTTTTGAAATGTTTTCATGTCTGTCGGACATAAGCTGCTCAGGCATATGCCTAGCCCAAAGCGGCTCTCCAAAAATGATTTAATGCTCCGAACTGAACTGATTTTCTATCCGCTTCAAGAATTACTAGCAGGGTAAAATAAACTCCAAACATAGTAAGTCTGCTATATACTTTACATTATCCACTAGATGGCAACACGTGTATTATAGCAGGAGTGGTAACAGGAACTCTCAAAAACATCACAATTTTTTCCCAAGGGCTTTAAAATTTTCTCTGGTTCTGTATTTTTGATCTAGAATCAAAGGATTATTAAAGGTTAATTGTGCTGTGCAGACTGAAGCTGAAATGACATTGTTTTGAAATAGACACGTGCACTTGGACGAGCCCAAGGTTTTAAAACACTGCACTCCTGGCAGGTTCAACACAAAGGCAGCTCCGGAGCATGGCTGCCATCTGCCGTCCCAGGCGGCGGGCCCAGCTTTCTTTATGTGTGTCATCCACAGCACAGACCTGCTAGCTGCTCCTTCGTGGGTGTTTTGTAAATTACTCAAAGCAAGATAAACTGTAAAACAAAAACCCTGCTACAAAACGGAGGGATCCTTCTCAAAGGACGACTGCATTTTCACTGCAGGGGGGTTCAAAGCAGCCACCAGTGTCCTCTGCAGATCACAGCAGTGGCCTGACTTGCAACGTCCCCTACTACTCTCCCCCGCCACAGGAATTCTGTTCTGGCGCTTATAACGCTTCCAACAAAGACCTGATTGATTATGAAATACTAAGTACTGATTTGCATAATTTGCCTCTGCAAGAGACAGCCATTGTTAAAGATTAAAGAGACTCCGGTATGGCCCTCTGGCATATTGTAAAAAGTTCCCTGTAACACAAAATCGTTACTTTTTTCATTCAATCAGTGGACACAGCTTGCTGTCCAGTTTAGTAGGCAGCCAAAGGACAGTCAGAACAACCACTGTTGTATAAATGTTTGCCAACTACTGATAAGCTAAAACGACTTTTCACAAGGATCATGTTCCCAAGTCTAATCTGGAGGCCCGCTAACTAAATTCCAAATCCACCTCCCTTCAGTCATAATTGAAAAATGCATCAATACCAATTATAGCTAAAAGTTCAGAACCGTTACAGCTCTGGAGCGCGACGACTCTGCTGAAGTCACAATGAGGGTTATCTGAGTCCTGTCCCCATCCCCGTGCTAGAGAAGCTCCCAGTGACTAGTCACCCACAAAAGAGCCTGGCATGGCCACAGACATTCCTTCAGTGCTGGGGTCACAGTAGTGAGTGTGTTAAGGGATTACATGTATGAACTGTTCTTTCTCACTTCTTTCCTTTCAGCAATTGTTTAGTAATAAGCAAGGAGTCTGAGCCTCCTCCTATCACTTCCACCCTAATTTCTACTGCAGGAGGCCACCCTTCAGCGCGTACAGGGCCCTGGAGGGGTGGCAGCCACTCTCCCAGTCCTCGCACAAGCCCCTCCTGAAGCACCATACTCCCTCGGCTTCCAGGACCCCACTGTCCCCAGGTTCTCTTCCTAAACCTCTGACAACTTTGCTTCACCTTCTTTCCTTGCCTCTTCCGCCTTTGCACACCTCAGAAACTTAATGAAGCTCAGCACTGACACATTCTTGCTAAACCCGCCCCTTCCATCCATAGCTTAATTTACCATCTACAGAAAATGCCCACCCAGCCCCTGCCTCGCTCCTGTGTTCCAGGAGCGTATTCAACCGTCTACTGTGTGTCCCACTGGTGCCTCAAAAGCTACATGTCCCAAAGCCTTAGTCATCCAACCACTCACGCTTGATCCTCCTGACTTACTCTCAGTCCCTCCCTGTCCCCACAAAGAGAAAGAGCCTCTCTCTCTAGATTCCCCAAGTTAGAAAATCTCAGGACATTTTGACTCTTCCCTCTTTTTCACCCCACAAAGTAAACTGGTCAGCCAGGCCTGTCCACACCACTGGCTGAAAATCTGCCAAAGGAATGGGCACCCACAAACCAGCTTCTCTGCCTGCTTTCCCACACCCACCCCAGAGCCCAGAACCTCAGAGCCCTTCCCTGATCCAGCCTCCTCTTTCCGCCTCTGCCCTTTGGCACTGCTGTTTTGCCTGGAACATCTTATTTCTCATCCACCAAGCACTCAAATGTGCTGGGCCCTAGGAGGTTTTAAAATATGGCATTCCGGGTTCACTTCCCACTTTCTCTGTATGATGCCTTCAGGAGGCATGCTGTAAGTGTCTGTTAGCTGAATGTCATACATGTTAGCTGCATGTATATATGTTATACACATTACATATATACATGCACATATATGTGTACATATATATAACGTAAACGTTAGTTGAATATATAAAGTGCTCTATCCCATCAGTCTGGAAACCTCACTAGAAAAAAAGACACCGACATTCTTGATCTAAGGAAACTTCATCAGTGGTTAAATAACCTGTTCTGGAATTTTGCTGAGAACCAGTGCCAACCTTACTGGTTTGTAGTTTCCAGAATTCAGCGTATGTTTTCTAATAGAGAGAGAGAGAGAGAGAGAGAGAGAGAGAGAGAAAGAAATGTGTACGTGAAAGAGGAGAGAGAGCGATTCTTCTAGTTCCAGCCTTCTACGCCAGCTTCATAGAGCCTGAGGAGCAGACTATAGGGATGGTCACACGGAGGGGACAAGGACAATTAACAGGAGTTGAGATGAATTTAGTGGTCTAATTTCTGATATTAGCAACTAACCTTCAAGCAACCTGAAAGGTATTATTTTCTAATACTAAGCCCCTATCTCCTTTTAAGAAATTAAAAAAGTAAAATCTTAGATTCTTAGTGCTAATGACATAATGAACGAACTCATGACAATTTTCAAAAGCCGAGTAGCACCATAGGGCTTAATGATCCATGAAGCTCAGTGCAATTCCATTTTAAAACAGGTCTAGGACTCTTAACCTCAAAAAAAAGTAAAAGCGTATCGTGTTCTCAACCTTTTCCTCCTCAATCCTTCTGCCCCAGCTTTCTCTTTACATCTCGTTGTCTTCAGGTTCACACTTTAATCTCATTAAACATTTTAATTCCCATTCTACTGGCTCCCCAAACTGCATGGGTTTGGCATTGCTGGCACATACCCTCCACTTCCAAAGCTCGGTCCACTCCTGGCCTATCTGAACCTGCAATTTGCTAGCTGCCACACAGAGTATAACTCCAGGAAGTAACACCCTGCTCTGCTTGCATGCAGGGAGCCCCTGCTTCTTCCGGGCCATCCGCTCCACCACAGCTCACAGTTCTTTCTCACTCTGAATCGAGTTCAGCTATTGTGTGCCCCCCACGCAAGTCTTCTCTCTTCTGTAAGCTAAACGTTCTCAATCCCTTAAGGAATTCTTTACGTGAAATACACTTGTGGCTGCTGGTCTTACTTATTAGTCTCTGAATGCAGGAATTTATTGGCCTCAAAAGTCAAATGTGGTTCCGAGAATGGACTCAATACTCTGTGTCAACAGGAGGTGGAGAGGAGGCAGGACCATTACCTCCCTGTTCCAGCCTCTGTGCTTCTACTAATGCCGCCTAAGAGGATGTTCACTGTCAAGTCAGAGTCAAGCTGACTTAACATCAACTAAAATTATTTTTTCCATCAACTAAAATCACTTTTTCCATGAAGAACTATGTCTTCACTATATCCATATTTTCCCCTGGCTCCTTGTCATTTGCCATTCTGATCATTCTGCCACTAAAGACATCTCTAAGTAAAAATGATCATTTAAAAAACTGGAATGAAAACAGGGCTGAAAAAGAAGCATGGAGTTATAGACCCCTCCCGGTGGACAGCCAGCTCAACGAACCACAGACACCCTTGAAATCCAAATATTCAGTCCACTAAAAAAAAATGTTTCCTCCACAAAAATATCACGGCGAGATCTGCTAACCACACCCTGAAATCAGATCTTCTCCTCACCTACAACCTCATCCAAAAGTGCACAATGAGGCTGGGGGGACAGGGCTCGTGCTTTGCAAATGTATGCTGGTTAATAATCAAAACTTTCTTTTCTGTGTGCAAAAAAAACCCCTTCCTTTTATTTGTTCTCTTGACAAACAGATTAAGACCCAGCATGGGGCAAGCACATTAAGGAGGGAGATAATAAGGCAGAAGAGAGGGAGGAGGGAGGACAGACAGGGAGTTCCAACCCAGGGCTGACATGGCTTCACATCGCTTTTCAGACCCAATCCAAATCCTGTCTGGTCCGGAGGCTGTGTGTAGAGTGTGTGCAGAGTGCGCACGTATCTTGCTCTCTGTCCACTCTGGGTAATGCAAAGCATGAACTCCAGAGTCACACAGACCTGGGTTCATATCCCAGCTCCGCCACTGACTAGTGATAGTGCCTTCTGCAACTTATTGATATTTAACTTTGAGCTTTAACCTCTGACGTATAACCTGGAGACGGTAACTGAAGGTGACTACAAGCTGTCAGTGAAAATGTCGGTACTGTGTCTGGTACAAAGCAGGTGCTCAAGCTTATTAAGGTTCCCTCTGCCGCCTCCTCGTCACTGTCTGGGCCTTACCCATGAGGCCAGGTCTGCCTGGACGGGGGTGGCGGCTGCCCTGGGGCAGCAGATGGAAAGGAAGGTGGAGGGACCCAGGTCATGTGAAAGAGCTGTGACCTAGAAGGTCATTCACAAAGTTGTAGCACTGAGGGGAACAGAGAGCTATGGAGTCAGGGGAAGGAAAGAAACTGGATTTGGCACAAATCCAGCACAAGTGGAGGACAGGTGGTGGTTAACACTAGTAGCTAACATTTATTGACTGCTTACTCCAGGCCAGGCACTATTCTAGGAGCTTTATGTATATTTAACTTATTTAACTCTCATGACAACCCTATGAGATAGGCACTGTTACTACCCCCATGGAAGAGAAGGAAGCTGAAGCCCAGAGAGGTTAACACACTGCCCAAGGCCCCACAGCGAGTCCGCGACTTATCACAGCTTGGCCCCAGAGGGTTTGGCTGCGGAGTCCAACTTTAACTGCCTCAGCGGCAACGAGTGGCCTCCGCGGGTACCAAGGTCAGGCGCAAAGAGCAGAGGTAGGAGGGGCAGAGGCGCCCTGATGCAGGCTCAACGCCGCGGTGGCGGGGCACCTGGAAAAGCCCTTCTTGAAAGCAGCTTGGGAACAACTCACGTGGGCACGACCAGCTCCTGAAAAGAGCTGGCTGGACGAGAGCTCTGCAGCCTGCTGTCCTCGGGCTGCTTCCACAGCGGAGCCGCCCCTCACCGTCAGGCTAACTTCCAGGCACAGGACCCAGCCGGAGCTTACACAGGCTGCTCCGGATTCTGACTTACGCTCCTAGGTAAGTCCAAGACAGCTCACGCTCTCCCAGAGCTGGAACGGTTGCCATTTCTTCAGTTGTGCATCAGAAGGGGTGGCTGGTTTGAGTTTTAAGAGCCACAGTGAGAGCAAAAATGCTTATTCTTAGATGCTAGACTCACAGGCAGTGAGGCAAGGTACTCTTACCGGAAGACGCCTTAGGCAAACAACCGAGGAAGGCACAGCAGCGCCCAAGCTCCATCCCACCCTCACCCGGGCCGCATGTGTGGACTGGACAACAAGGGGCCCTGGCGAAGCACGCGGAGCAGCCGACCCCTGCCGGCTCAGTGTCTGTGAGGTACGTCTCAAGGG
The DNA here is from genome assembly GCF_949752795.1 of Hyperoodon ampullatus. Lineage (NCBI taxonomy): Eukaryota > Metazoa > Chordata > Mammalia > Artiodactyla > Ziphiidae > Hyperoodon > Hyperoodon ampullatus. The sequence continues at coordinate 162,367,769 of NC_136914.1, read as the reverse complement.
TGCGGCTGGCTCCCCCCACCCCGTCCGCCCTCCTTCGTATCTTTCTCGGTTCACAAGGACTTCCTTTCTCTCAGCGCAGGTGCTCTCCTCCCAGGCAGTCTGCGTTTAGCGCCCCCTCTCTGAGGACCACCGCTCACACTGGCACTCCGCCGCTAGCCCGCCGCATCCACCCTGCTCTCACACCGCGCTTCGAGCAGGAGGTATGGTGGGCGGCCAGCTCCAGGCAGGGAGAGGCCCCCCCTGGGCGCACCGGGACCCGAGCCGGCCCTAGGGCCGCAGACTCTCTGCTCTGGGCCCGGACTCCTCACATGCAGGCCGCAGAGGTCCTTTCGACTCAGAAATTCCAAGATAATTTTTGGCGTTCAGTCCATTAGAACGTGCCTTCTGACCAAACCCTACTGGTTTCTTTTCACTCCTTTTATGCTCTCCAAAGTTTCAAGCGCGATTTTAAGGATCCAAGTACTTGGGATCCTCCTTTATTAAGGTTTTTCTGACTTAGGCAACTCAGCTATAGAACCTTGGAAAGTCTGGTCAGAAGAAAGAAATTAGAAATATTTGTAAACGTTCACACAAAATAGACAAAGACCATTTGTAATAGGCAACAAATTTGTACATATTACAAATGTTGGGTAAACAAAAATGTGCAACAAAATGATAACGGCAAACACACAGTACTTACTACACACCAAGAAGAGCCACAAGGGCTTTGTCCAGATGACTCCATTTCACCCTTGGTACAATCCTATGAGGTAGGTACCGTCATTATTCCCCCTTTACAGTGGGAGAGGCTAAATTACTGGCTCAAGGTCTCACTAGCAAGTGACAGAGCTGGATTTGAAACCAGGGGGTCTACTCCAGAGCCTGTATTCCTGACTTTTCCTTGCTCTTCAGAACTCTGACAAGAGGGGTAAGAGGAAAAATGTTCCATTTATATTTGAGTTTCTCAAATTAAATTAACTTCTCAACTCTACCCTTAAAATTATGCCTGTATATCTTACGAAACAAATAGTGTAAAAGTCAAATTTGAGTTTCATTTTCTAGGGGGGGGGGTTATGGTACCTTTAATTTCATGAGTGGCTTTCCAGAAAGAACTGTGAACTTCAAAGGTACAGTTCTTGACCCTTTTAGGGGGCACAGATCCTTTGAGACACTAACCAAAGCTATGTGTCTGATCTATTCCTTTAAGAAAATGAATATTCCCAAAGATACAAAAAACTTCCTGTCCACCATTCTGAGCTTCAGAGGCTCTTGGCTCACTGGAGTTCAGGTTAAGACCCTCTGATCACAAAACACAATTCAACAAGCAAACAAATAGACAAACACAGGAGAGCACAACTTTTTTGTAAACCTCATGTGCCTAAGGAAGCACTTCCAGCTCAGCACCTGGAAGCAGCTGCTGGCCGTCCATCGGCAGAGTCTATCTGCACAGCGGTAACAGTAACCAGGGAGAGGTGGAGGCAGCAGGGGTGCGAGGCCTGCAGGTGTGGGGGAAAGACTGAGCACACTGTCACAACTACTCACACTCCTGCCTTACAGCATGGAGAAAAGGGAAGACGGAAGAGAAGCACTAACCGAGCGTCGTCACCATCATCATCATCGTCAATGTTTAGCGTTGACGATGCCACTGCATAGATGATCTCATTTAATTCTCATAACAAATGAGAAAATGGAAACTGAAGCGCAGAGCTGTTAAGTAACTTGCCCAAGGTCACACAGCTAGCAAGTTGAAAAGCCAAGGTCCATACTCAAAACAGATTCCAGAGCCTGTGCTCTTAAATTCTTCACACTGCATTTCCAAGCTTGGGCTCTTTCAGCATAAAACTCGAGCTGAAGAACCCAACTGAGGAAGAGTTATCATGCAGGCTTCTACAACTTCCCACACACCAAACTCACTTAAAAAAGCCATCAATTTTATTTATCAGTTCCTCCAAAAGTACTTGCTAAATGTCTTCTAAATTCTTCCAGTCGTGGCAGAAAACACCATGCAAATAAACACATTTATACCCCACTGTAGTACATTCCACTTCTCAGGAATATGTTCACTCTTTTTGTGGTAAAGAATTAAAAGACTTAAAAAAAATGGCATGTCCAAAAAAGAGCTATGTCACGTTCACTTCAGCTTCCCAAATCTGGCAAGGTTCCTAACTCAATAAGTGTCTGTTGAGGGCCTCCCTGGTGGCGCAGTGGTTGAGAGTCCGCCTGCCGATGCAGGGGATACGGGTTCGTGCCCCGGTCTGGGAGGATCCCATATGCCGCGGAGCGGCTGGGCCCGTGAGCCATGGCTGCTGAGCCTGCGCGTCCGGAGCCTGTGCTCCGCAACGGGAGAGGCCACAACAGTGAGAGGCCCGCATACCACAAAAAAAAAAAAAAAAAAAAAAAAAAAAAAAAAAAAAAATAAGTGTCTGTTGAAAGAGTGATACATTTTATTAAGAATCTCTCATTCTAAAATAAACATTAAGGAATAGCTATACCTAAAACTGGTGGTTGTGATACATTAAAAGTTTTTTTTAATATGGAATTTTCTCACACTGTTTTTGCAAATTTGTTAGTTTACTCCAAAGGCACACAACTCTCTGTTAACGGGCAGCCAACAATTTATGATCCAGTTGATAAATCAGCAGCAACTTCTCTTCTCATAAAGAGAACAGATTAGCAACAGGGTATAAAGGCTGTGGCAACAAGCAGTTCTATCCAAAGGTACTCTCTTATTACTAAGGTTAAACACATACACTCAAAAACATAAAATCCCCAAAGACTGAATGTTGCCCTGTTGACATTTTAAAAAATGACCTTTTTGGGGGCTTCTCTGGTGGCACAGTGGTTAAGAATCTGCCTGCCAATGCAGGGGACACAGATTTGATCCTTGGTCTGGGAAGATCCCACATGCCGCGGAGCAACTAAGCCCGTGTGCCACAACTACTGAGCCTGCGCTCTAGAGCCCGTGAGCCACAACTACTGAACCCGCACACCCTAGGGCCCGTGTGCCGCAACTACTGAAGCCCACACGCTCTAGGGCTCGTGGTCTGCAACAATAGAAGCCACCGCGATGAGAAGCCTGCACACCACAATGAAGAGTAGCCCCCGCTCGCCGCAACTAGAGAAAGCCTGCACGCAGCAACAAAGACCCAACACAGCCAAAAAAATAAATAAAATTTTAAAAAAGGAGTGTTAAAATTATTTAAAAAACGATCTTTTTGTTTTAATTATAATATCAACTATGAAGAGAATATGTTTGTGAAGATGGCAAGGACCAACACACACACCTACGCAAGTGGGAAAGCCACAAATAAAACTGACATGTCACAAGTTCTCCCAATCTCATTCTCCTGGGATCCTAGCCCTGGGTAGAAATCATGAGCTGGGAACAACGTAAAACCTCACCTATTTGCAAGCCAAGGAAGGGCAAGAGTCACATCAATATAGACTGGCTCTCTAAACCTTGTACCCAAGAGCAGCAAGTGCACGTCCCATCCACTAGGTGCTGCCCTCTACCACATTGTCCCTCCGAGAACAGTACAGTATATCAAAATGACAACAGCCTGGTTTTAAGATGATTTGTCTCTTGAGGATATACATTTGGTTTAAGTTTCCACTGCAAAGTTAAAGTTCTTAAGATAGGTCATGCAGATCAATTGCTCCTGTAATCTGAAACTCAAAAGAGCAAGTAATATCTAAACAAGGGGAAGGGGTGGCCCTGAGCTTATAAGGTTCTCTAAAAGCCAGGAGACAGTCAGCCTGGCTACCTCTAATCTCATCATCAAAACTGTTACCTTGTCCAGTTTCTGCTTCACATCAGCAAAGAGAAGAGCGAAATCAACTGAGGGTGGTACAAAGGGAAAACATACATTCAACTTCCATACTGCTTGATAGATGCCAATAATTTACATTCAACAGAAAACGCTCAGATAACATTCGAACCCCCAAAGTGTAAGTGCTTTGCTCTATTAAAACATATATTTTTTCTTTATCAGTGAAAACAAAAGCAAAGGAACCAATGTGCATTTTATCATGAAGCTCTGAGAAAGAGGGCTTGGTAACAAGATACACAGCCTTGCTTCTGAAGTCATCTTTCAACTGAGTGAGCGGGAATAAAATGCAGAGCATGCCAGCCTCAAACAATAATACAAATGTTCAAATTCCAAGCAAAATCCGGGCCTTGTTTCATCATTCCCTGTCCTCTAAAAAATATAGATTCCTTTCCCTCATTGTGGTCTTCTTTGGAGTAAATAAGGCATAAAACTGAAAGTGAAAATAAGGCAAAAATACTACTTCAAGGAATAAGTTACAAAACATTCTAACAATCTCTTTGCTTGAAAAAAATGAAAATAAAATTTAGTAGTTTCTAGGATTTAAAGAAACTGTAGAAAATTGCTAACTGCTAGTTTTTATAAAATGGGGACTAACCTGATAAAAACTGACTCTTACTTAAGTGTTCAAAATAGCAGAAAATAATCAGTTCCTAATACATTTTTCAATCTGTGTGTAATAATTAGAAAAATAATGGTTAGATCCTGAGCTGTATATATAGATCTTGATTTTGAGAATCAAATTATATCTTTTCAGCCTACTTTTAAGATTTACTGTTTTATACTTAGACACCTAAATATCTTTAAGTCCTATATTTGAATTTTATATTGAGAACTCAGTTGAAAGCTTTAAAATCAAAACCAGTGTATATAATTTAAATTCCTTTTAACAGTTTTTCAGATCATTAGGTAAAGCATCTGAAACATCATGCATATAAAATTTTCCATTCTTATCCTAGCAACAAGTTTCAGTTAAAATCACGTATCAATTTGTAAGCAATAAAACTGTCATCAAAATGTAACACTAACTGCCCCCCCATCCCAAACACATACACTTTTCAGGGACATATACAGTAAGTAGTGTATCAAAGAAAGGAAAGTAAAACTTTATAATGTTCAAGAAAGCCTTCAAAAATTCTGTATCTGATCAAATGTTGGCATGACTACTATTTCAAAAGTACCTAAATGTAATAACTCCTAAAGTAATATCATTTTACACTTATGGTATCATTACAGTAAAAAATGGACAAATTTCCCCAAGAATTTGTATAAACAACTAAAAATAAAATGCCAATTTGCAATTGTGAGGTTGATGTAATGACAACGAGGTTTAAAACAAATTTTAGACTACTAAGGTTTTTAAATTTTATTTTTATTTATACTCTATATTATGATATATTTCAATAATTAAATAAACTAAAATTTTTTTTCTGCCCTGAAAAATTAGGAATCTCCCTATACATTAAAATTTAAGGCTTCTTTCGTAAAAAGTAGTTTAAATTTTCCTGGCAACTAAGTATGTATTTTGTTTTTTAAATGGAAATCCATATGTAGTTTTTGTGCCCATTTGGAGAGGGACATTTTGGGAACTCCCAAACAATCATTAAGGTTCTTTAAAAAAAAAAAAAAAAAAAGCAAAATTTCATTCATGTTGAAGAATTCATATTTAGCCCTTATTTTCAATCACAGCCAAAGTCTTTATTCCAGAGCCACATAAATCACCATTCTTCTCCCTAAAAATGAGTTTTTAGAGAAAACATTATTAAATATTACATCTGACTTTAATAGAGTTTCCCAATTTGCTTTTGCATGTTTATTATCAAACTCTAATCATGACTTTCCCAAACTTATTTATACTTTCACACAAACTTCCAAAGCTTTCCCAACTTAAATAAAAGCCCACAAAAACCGTGGGAAATGTTTCGCTTGAAAGATAAAAGTAAATTGGTCCAAATGTACATTTGCAATAATCAGTGTTTACTTTTGCTGCTCAAACATTCAGCTCACAGCACTTTCAATATCTGCATTCAACTTAATTTTTTTGTCTCTTTAAAAAAAAAGGGAGGGAAAGTAGTTTTCTTTCCCCCCATTTTGCTCTCAAAATATAAACTCATTTAATGCAAAGCATTCCTGAATCAGGCACGTTTTAAAGTAAAAGCATATCTAGTCCCAACAGCATTCATATTACATAAGAAACACCCTTTCTTTCAAAACTATCTAATTTCACTTTTCCTAATAAAATGACATTTTACTATATAAGACCCACTTAAAATTTTAGTAACTGAAAATAGCAAAAGAACTGATACTACAATAGCAAAGTGGGAAAGAAGATAAGTATTAATTCATTTACTTGGAAAGGTGGGGGGGTTTTCTTTAAGCGTCCCTACTATAGATCTTGCACTATATTTATTAAAATATGACAAACCTTTAACCTGGGAACAATTTACCAGTTAACATTATCTACTGAAAAAGGAAGTATACTTTGGATAAGTAAAACACTGCAAACTATTTATACTGCCTTTGTTCAAAGCTGCTTAGAAAACTGGGCTATGTAGGTTTAAAAATAATCATTAAAAAGAGCCTAAAGGGTAACTGCGATACAGTTAATCCACCAGCCAACTGATGCCATTTAATTCTAGAGACAGCAGTTTGTCTCTCAAGGGGGATCTAAGACATTCATAAAGTAATACATGTTAAAGGTAATGAAACTATAAAGAAATATTTCCTAATAGAATGAACATATTTTAAAGTCTGTATGATTGGCAATAGAAAAGATTTTTTTTTTTTACCATTAAAAAAAAGGCTCCAGACAAGAGATTCTGATTTTGAAGTATGTCACACCCCAGTTCCCCAGCCATGAATCCCAGTTCTTTTTTTAAAACGAGGTCTATTTCCTGTAATTTTAGATATTTTAGAGTACAATTATTTTACATTTTTATGATGCCTTTGGGGTATCATTACAAATATTTTTATGTGTTTAAACTTAGGAAAGTAAAATTAAGTAATTGCTTCTCTTAAAGGGAGCTGTCAACTCTCTCCTGAACAAAAATCTCTGTTTTAAAGCAATCTAGAGATTTATACCCCTAGTAACCATAGAAATTAATCTTAAGCTTTAGAAAAAAAATGCATAAAATGCTCTTTAATTAAAATCAGAGCTCTGCTCTTAGAAATAAGGACCCTCTTTTAAAAAAGAAAGAACTTTCCACAGAGTAGAATTGTTTTTACTCAAGGTGGCACTCTTTGTGATAAATTAATCGAACACGTTTAACTGACTCGTGAATTTGTGTGTATAGAAAGCTAAATACTTTGTTGGAAAGAAAAAGATTTGCTCAGGGAGTACACCCACTGAAAACTTTCAGTTAAGAAAAGAAAGTGAAACACACAGGATCCAAACCGTATTTCTAGATTATCTAAGCGTGAGCAGAAAAAGAGAGAGCAAAGAACTTAACAATAACAATTAGGAGAATCACTCAGAGCAGAACTCACTTTGTTTTCATAAGGAAACCGAAAATATCATTTACAGTGCCTTAATATGAAGATCCATCAACATGTCATAACTCAAATTTCATTCTTGTGATCACTATCACTTTCTATTTCACATGTGCTAAAATAAAATAGAGACATGTTCTGAATTCTGCTTATCACCATATGACTAAGAAGTTTCTTTCAGCTTTAGGAACCAGTTGGGGACGCCTCAGGGAGTCGGCAACACTCTTCTGTGCACTTTCTTCCCGAGTGGTCTGAAAGAATGTGTGTATTTGAGGAATGGTAAAGACAAACTCCTCAAACATTTTTAAAACATCAAAGTTTTCAAGGCTTATGAAATTCAGGTTTTGATGAAATCTGTGCACTACCAAATTTGATTAACTTTCATGAGATTTAAATTTTATAGCTTCAGGTTTTTCTCTGCATAATGAATAATTTTAGAAGTTAAGCCACATTCTGTTTCCATTATATTTTTAAAAAACCCACCCATTTAGACTTTTCTGAAAAAGATAAAAACAAAAAAAGGTTAAGAGCTCAGTGTAGAATCAGGAAACAAAGATACCAATGATCATGTCAAAAAATAAATGTTAAATATTTGTAACGTGCTCATACAGTATATTGTAAACCCCAAGTAAAGTCCAAACTACAAATGTTTCTGCTTTTAGACAAATTCCTTGGAGAGGCCTGAAATAGGTATTTCTCCGCATGACTTTAGGCGCTGCTAAGAATGCTAAACATTTATCATCATCTTCTCTAAGCAAACCCACTTTTTGGAAAAGACACAGGCATTTCCTCCCCCCACTGTTCACGGCTAATTTCACAGTCCTACAAAGGAAAACCTTCCCAAGCATTTAAGAGAATCAAGACATCTTAGCATATGTAGTAAGCTGCAAAATGGGACAGAAAATGATGAGGAACTGTAAATGATTTAACACCAGAGCGTGTTCACCTTGGTTGTTCCAAAAACTATCCCACTACGAAAAAAAAAGGGTTTCTGCAGGGGGTGAAGGGGAGATGACAGGAGTCAAGAATTTGGGTTCAGAGATCAGAAAATGACACATCTTCCTATCTTCCTATCTTCACTACTGGCTGCACACTTCCCTAGCAATTAGGCCTCCAAATAAATAATACATATTATGTGTCTATGAATTGTTTTTCACTTTTATTTCAAATTATAATAATCAACATTAATAGAAATCTAAAAAAATCTATTCTAAAGCATCAATAGAAAATGATGTTTATAATGGTTTAAACAATCTCAACGCATGATGCTATTTTGAAGCTTCTACAATATGATGTTTAGTAAAAACAAAATATCAACGTTCTATTAGAAGCAAAGTTGGAATAACTTCATTTCCCGTCTGCTTTTAACCTTATACATGCAAGAACTTATAAAGATAAAAGAGCCCCGTTTTCACAGAAAACACAGGAACTGGAAAGAGCTTCATGGGCTTTCAACCTCATTGTATATTTTTAACTCTTCTCCCTCTTGTGCAAAAAAATCAAGGTAAATATATACTCTTTCCTTGTACCTCCTTAACTCCGTATCCGATGGTGGCTCCTTTAGGACTGTATCCAACAGGCAAAGCTTTACACTGGGGTCAGACACTGGAGGCCTGCAAAGTTGCTTTGAGAGCTCCATAACGCATATAAGAGTACACTGAGGTGACAGTGCAAACGCTATGAAGCAGAAGGTAACAATAATCACAGTAGTAAGAAAGCATTTATTAACCACCTATCTGTACACCAGTACAGAATGAGTAATCCACACAGAGACTGCATCTGGGCTCACAGCGTGCCCTTGGTCAAGTCACTTCTTTATGCTTCAATTTCCTCGCTTGCAAAATGAAGGGACTGCGTTCGCTGATCCTGAAGGTCTATTTGAGCTCCAAAAATTCCGTGACTTCTTGCATTTGACTGAAAGCTGAACAGTGCATTTTCAAGCGATTTTTCACATTCAAAACTGTGCTTACTTTACAAAGAAAGAATTCAGCGTTTATTTTTGATTACCTACACAGGACAGAGCATAGCCCATATTTTCACATATCTCATTTAATCTTCACATTAATCCTCTAATATTATCACCTTTACAATTTTCCAGGTAAGAAAATTGAGGCTCAGATATGCTAGAGTTGGTCAAATTAGATCTGCCCAATTAACTATCCATGCTCTTTCCATACATCATGGGATCTCCCCTGATTCAAAGTGACAACAGTACATTGAAGCCTCCACGGAGGTATTAACAATCAAGTGCTGTGTATGAGTACAATGCTGTGCTGGGCACAGGGAAGGCTACACACAGGGAGGAAGGATGTCCCTGTCCCCAAGGGCCCTGCCTTAGAGAGCCAACCCATAAAGCTGTATGCCATTAATTGCAAAAGGCCATTAAAAACCCTACATATGTCATGAAATCAGGGAAAGAAAAGGGTCTGGTGGACTAGAAAAACAGGGAGACAGTGACCTTGAAAGGGGAGAAGAAGGAAGATTTGATTGGTTTCAAGTAGGACCAGGTAAAACATCTCTCTTTATCCCTTGGCACTCTTGGCAAGCTCTCCAGATGGGTCTAATGGACAAGCAGGCTGAGAACCACTGATAGGGGCAGGGTGGGGGACAGTGAAGCGGACTCTGCACTCAGACTGCCTGGATCCAACACAGGCTCTGATAGTCACTAGCTGTGTGGGTGTGCCTAGATTACTTAACCTATCTTTGCCTCAGTTTCTTCTTTTGTAAAAATGGGTACATACCACACATTTATGAGGGTGAAAGGGGTTATTTTCTGCTCAGAAAAATACCTGGCATACAACAAATACTATGCAAAGACTGGAAGGCCTTGAATGCCCAGTGAAGGAATTTCTATAAGCCAGCAGTGTTAAGTGTTCTTTTACAGACGGTGCTGACAGAAGAAGACGGTTTTCTTTCTTTCTCTCTCTTTTCTTTCATATTAAAATTGTACGTTTAAATACAAAAAATAAATGGTAGCCTTATGTTAGTCCAGGTCCAGGTCCAGCTCCCCAACCCCATGTCTGAATTTTTAAACAGGAAAATAAAAACACATAATAACATTCATTTTCAGGTAAAATAATCTGTTGAGTTAACTGTAACAATATTTTTTTAAAAAGGAGGATCTCACAGTATCCTAGTATAAGGAAATGGAACAAGTTAAAATGGATATGAGTTAAAACAAAATGACATAGTACAGTGGGCCTGTCAACTACACACTATGGGCTCTAAAAACTGTCCACGTCTGAAATATTGGGATGGTAAATGAGAACATCTATGATTATCAGATCATGTGATATTTTTATCCTATAGTTGAATTATATTTCATTAAATAAGTGTACCTTCATCAAGATCTCTTTGTCACATACACTTTCAAAACCAAGATTTCTCTCTTTTTTTTCATTTATTCTTTACATTCCCAAGAGAAAGGTAAAGCAAGTAATATAAGATCTTCAATATCAAGATGAAGAAACCGAGTCAGAGGACTGCCCAACACCACCATTAAGTGACATAAACTCTGATTTCTTTTTAAACATCTAATGATGCGTTTGGGGTTTTTTTTTAATTAATTTATTTATTTATTTTTGGCTGCATTGGGTCTTTGTTGCTGCGTGCAGGCTTTTCTCTAGTTGCAGTGACCGGGGGCTACTTTTCGTTGCGGTGTGCGGGCTTCTCACTGCGGTGGCCTCTCTTGTTGCGGAGCATGGTCTCTAGGTGTGCGGGCTTCAGTAGTTGTGGCGCACGGGCTTAGTTGCTCCACGGCACGTGGGATCTTCCCGGACCAGGGTTTGAACCCGTGTCCCCTGCACTGGCAGGTGGATTCTTAACCAATGCACCACCAGGGAAGTCCCAAACTCTGATTTCTTAAATAGCAACCCCAGTGGTGAGGTAAGGGGGAAAGGAGAGGCCTGGGCAGCAAAATGAAACAGCATCCAAGAGCTGTGAGGCCTCTCACGTCCTGATGACCCCCATCACAGGACCGTGGCCGCAGGCCCTGTGTCAGCTACTATGCTCTAAGTCAGTTATGAGATTACGAGAATGTCAGTGTCCTCTTAGGCAGAGCCCTCACAGCTGATCACTGCCTCCCACTGAACTACTCCGGCCAATCCATCAGCGAGCCCTACAGACTCTATGTCTGAAATGGCTCCTGAATCCACCCCCTTCTGCTCACCCGTCAGCCTTAACCGTGGAGATGCCTCACTGCTGTCCCTACTCTGCAGGCTCTCCGCTCTCTGATCCACCACCCACACTCCCACCCCACCCACCCAGCTGGCCCAAGCCACAGTAATGGGGGGAGGAGCTGAGGCCTGGGTTACCTGTGCTGTTTAAAAGCAGCAGCTTTGGAGTGTCATTAAAAGCCTCACCATACTGAAGCTGCCTACACAACTGTGGGTAGAAAGACTGACATTTAACCTATAACCCTTTCCATGTTAAATAACTATAGTACCACAGGTTTGGAGTTAAAAAAAAGAAAAGGAAAAAAACCTACCACCAGCCACATTAAACCATGGTGTCATGCAGGAGACTCAAATTCTGTTAAGTCTTAGCACTTAGGGTGTGCAAAGAACAGCTGTTTGAAAGAGGTAGATGAAGGGTGTGGGAAGCAGTGACTTACATGCCTTTTGTGGGAGGCAGGGAGAAGATTCCTTCATACTGCCAAGGCAAATTAGCCTGGATCTGAGAAGACTTAATAGCCAGTGGAAGAATTGGCTTCTTAATGTTCTACACAGAAATGAATTCCATAAAAACAGCATTTGAACCAGTGAAGGACTGTATTGGTTTCTGAGGACTGTGGTTGGGTCTGCCATCCCAGATCCAGGACCTAGGTTGGCGATGGGAGCAGATGATCACAGACATGCAAGTGTACCATCACCCAGACACCCCCTCAGGCTCCACAGTGCAAAGGGAGCTGTGAAGACCACAAGACTCCTCCAACCCCCGCCCCCCAGTATCCGTACCAGAAGGCCTGTTTGGTATGGCTTTAGGAGAGCATGACCTCTGATTTAGTTCTCAGGGGCTCAGGCTGAATTCTCAGGATTACTGCACAATATGCCAATAAAGATCACAGACTTCCAATTTCTAAGATGTTTATGATGAACCACGAGTTGCGGAAAAACTGGGAGGTGGCGGCAGGGGGGAACTGAGGAAAACTAGAAAAAGCTATATCATCATTCAACTTGTTCAGCATCAACCCCTGAGCAGGCCCCAGAACTACAAATGGCACCTTATTATTCTGTGATTAATACCAAAAACATCAACAGATACACAAAACATCTATTCACACACTCACTAGCGGCCATATAACACTCTGCACCAGGCACAGTTTTATTCTGTCTTACAAATACTAACTCACTTAATTCTCCTTAATCTATGAGGTGAATAGTACTATTATCCCGATTTAACATATGAGGAAGTTGAGGCACAGAAAGGTTACATACTGTGCCCACTGTCACTCAGCTAATGCAGAGCATAACTAGATTAAAACCCAGTTAATGTGGCTCCAGAATCTCTGCTCTTAACTAATGTCTATACTGCCTATTGTGATAGAATTTATAAGATCTGTAAATTAAAAATGTGTTCACTGGTCCTCAGAATCACCCTGTCATATCTTCCTGAGATACATCTACTAGGCCTAGAACAAAATGTGTATTGCACCTGCTGAGTTAAACGAAGATTAACTTTATCTTCTAAGACACAAGAATATAAGGAGACAATATGCTATGGTCAGAGATAATGTACTCCTGCGTGTTTACATCTGAGGGTATATGGTATGTGTCAAAGAGAGGTATGATTACTAGTTACTGTAAATGAACAGATGTTGTATTTTTCTACTCATTAAAATTAGTCACATAAAACTTTTGTAACAATACTAACTGGGAAAATCAAACTTTTTCACTCTTTTCTATAAAAGGGGAATTCTTGTTCCACAGAAGCTCAATGCATATTGTTTTCACCACATAAATTTACAACTCGTTTAAATATGTCTTCCCTAAATTTGGAAGTTTTATTTTCCTTTTTAGAACAATTTTTCTCTGGAGGGAAACACTCCCGGGGCGGCGGGGACTGGGGTCGGTGGGGGAAGCAAAAAGAAAACAGATTTGAAGTCACTTTTCTACTTCTCTGCAAAATAATACTGGATAATAAACCCATTAACAATAATAAACCCCAAATAACTATAATATTACTGCCAATATATCAGAAAGGTCTCCCTACTAGACTTGCTGTACTTTGAAACACTTAATCTCATCCTTTTTTGTTGTTTTTTTTTTTGGTATCTTCAATCCTCAATACAATGACTGGCACATAGTCCCGGTATCCCATAAACATCTATTGAATTGCTAAATAAACCTAAGTACATGTGTTTGGACTATTTAAATCACTGGCCTAATCCAATATCAAAGACTTCATAATCTTTCTAAGAAACACATTTTTGTGATACCAGTTCACTGGTACATAACACTATTGTTAGGACAAAACAATCAGGTAATATATAAGCAGTCAGAACATTTAGGAAGGATAATAAGAACAATTAGTTTATATCCATAAGGGTATACCTTAGTACTCCAAAATATCAGGCAAATAGCAAAACATCTTAAATTTTAAGAAAAAGATCTAGGTTTCATATCAGATTTTTTTAAAAAAAGAGAAAAAGATGTGGTCAATGAGAAATGCTAAGCACTGGAAAGACTGTGGCCTTCTCTGAAGGCCTTTAAGAATAAGATACTCATCACAGGGCTACAGGTTATTTTTGCAAGAAGGCAGCTCACCTAGGCAGCATCTTCCAGCTCTAGAATCCCTTGGCTATAGCCTATGAGACAAAATGGACAACTAGGCCGAACAGGCAAATGAAGAAAAAAGGTGCCACTTCTTAGCAGGGGGATAACAATTTGAGGCTATCATGAACTTACATATAACAAACATTTAAAAAATGTATCCCAGTGCCTAACAAACTTTCTTCGAAGATCTTTTCTTTTAAACTAAAAACAGTAGCTTTATTAATGCACAACCCATTTCAAATTTGAAACACAACTCTAAGCCATACCTTGTGGACTGGAAAGCCATAATTGTAATGTGGAATGAGAGCAACTGAAATCAATATAAGAAATGTGAAGTAAGTAAATACTTTTTTTTTTCCTAGGGGGTTAGTATAAAACGTATGAAATTACAGTAGTAAGAAGTTATTAATTTTAAATTATAAAGTGGAATTGAGGACTTCAAGATATTCACAGATTTTTCAAAGAATTTTGAAAGCAAAGAAAACCATATCATGCTCTGAAAAGCTTACCTTTTAGAAAAACAGCATTTAATTTGCCCAGCTGCTCGACCATGTTGCACTACAAAGCCACAGCCACATGGATCCCACCAAGCCCTGCACTGATTATAAAGTTGTATTTTCAGGTTCACAGATATTACACTGACTGGCTTGTACACAAACATTCATTATTTAATTGCTAACCCAATTTAATTATTAAACCTGAACCAGGTGAGAACAGGAACTGTGTCGAGCTACCTGTGTACCAGAACACTCTGGCAAGCAGATTTATGAAAATTTCAACAATCACTGGGCAAAGAATCACTAGTAGCAGAATGTTACCTTCAAGTCAGAAGAATTAACTAGTAGGCACTAAAAACGTTTGCTAAATGAAAGAATAAAGGAATGTTCATTCAACAGGGGGAAATGGCTTTTCAAATTTATTTTCTGCCAAATAAAATGACTGCTGATTAATACAGCAGTTACTCGTGTATATCACCCCACTGCCCACAGTCCAGATGGGTCACTACTCCCACCGTTAGGATCCCAGCCATGGGGGTGAAGGTAGGGCAGCTGTGTGATACTTAACAGAGCACAAGCATCAGAGACTGTGTATCAATGAGCCTGTCCTCAGTGGGATTTTAAAGTGGGTTTTCCATCACTTGGTATTAGAAAAAATTTTGCCTCTTCAACTACATTTTAAATTTCTTTTTTAATAACCTTATTATCTGCTAATCATGGAGAATTTGTGAAATAAGCAAAATATAAAGAAAATAAAGTCAACCCATAAGATCACCTAGAAATAAACTCTTTTACCACTTTGATGTATTTTCCATTTTATGTATATATATCCTTTATATAATTGGAATCATATTATATGTACAATTTTATATTCTACTTATTTTAATTGATACCATAATGAGCACCTTCTCACATAATTAAAAAATCTTCTAAAAAACTACTTTGATGGCTATATAACATTTCATTGTTTAAACTTACCATAATTTGACTATTTTCCTACCACTGGATAACTAAGTTGTTTCTTCTGATTTTCCACAGGATACATTATGCTGTAATGAACATCTTTGTGCTAAACCATACCAGAGTATTTTTGTATACTAAACCTTTATCTGATTTTGTAATTCCTTAAGACAAAGTCTTCAAAGAGGAATTACAAGCTAAAAAGTTACAAACATGTTTAAATCTTGACATATATTGCCAAATGGTTTCCCAGACAGGAAAGGAACTATTTGCCTCATACGGCATCCCAGTCCCAGGCACACAGCGGCAGTCCATGAGCAGTACTGCCAAGACTCCCCTCCCTTTATTTGCCTGTTCAGAATGACTGCTTTTTAGAACAGTAAACAACACAATTATCTTAATACCATTAAACCCGATTTCTTCTGCCTCAAGTTAGTGATCATTTTCTATATACAGGGCAAAATAAGGCTTCAGTTTCCTCATCTAGAAAATGAGGAGAGTCAGACTAAATGGTCTGTAAGGCGCTTGTGAGTACTAACATTTTACAGTTCTTATCTGTCCTTGTGCAGACACCATATGTGTAGGTTCACAGGACACTGATAGGAGAATAAAACATAACCTATTCACTTAAAGCTGTTCAGCTGTTATTCAATCTTGTTTCTCTTGGAGCAAATCATGAACAATAACTCTGCAAATTGGAAATACTTAAATACAATTGCCAAACTGTTTTATAAAAAGAAAGATAATATTCACTTCTGGTATTTAAGTACATAACCTAGTTTTTGATTTTCAATTCAGGCTCCATAAAACTAGATGCAACAGCTGGAAATTCTGATTCAGAATTTTGACTTCACAGAAAACCAGATGCTATATTGAAGATAAGGTTTCCTGGAGAAGTGCAGCATTTTAAGAGGCAACAGAAAATCTGTATTAGATTTTCTGCAGAAAAACAGAAAACTCCAGGATATTAAGCATTAAGAATCTGCACATTAACAGAAAGATGAAGCTGCCAATCTGCAGTTCATATTTCTTAGCAGCAATATAACCTATTTATGTGATACACGCACACAGACCTTTATTACCCTATAGGTGTAATATGCCTAAAAGTACCTGCCAGATACCTCAAAACCACTTTCAGGTAAAAAGAAAACAAATGACAACTATTTTTTTAAATCTTTGAAAATTACATTAGGATAAAAAGTACCAAAAAAACATTATTTCAGTGGAGAATTCAAGCAGAACCTTGTTACTTAAAAAACAGTAAAAGTTACCTTAAACACTGTAATTGGGAAAACAAAGAAAAAGTATTTAAGGAAAGTGGCATTATTATAAGCTACTGAGTTAAAAAATTTACTTGTAAAAGAACATTTTATTCTTGAAAATTAAAAATGAACTTCATAGCATACAACACTACTCTGGAATAAAAACATTTTCCCTTTTATATCTTTTCAAAGAAAACTGAAAGGGTTAATAGATTTGAAGTCAAATTTTACATGAAAAATTTTTTTCCTGCATCAGTGAAAAAATATTTATTGAGTTCTTACTAGATGTCCTGAGTTGAGGAAACTGTGGTTGGAAAAAAAAAAAAAAAAATCACAGCTCTTTACCCTCCTGTGTCCTGAAGCAGTAGTCCACACAACGAAGGGATGGGTATCCCTGGAAGCACAGGAGGGACTGCTGTGGCGTATCTGGCACACAGTTTTAAGGAAGTCTATTTCTAGAGCCTCAACATCTATGCATACTCTTTTCTGAAGCAGATCTGCCTGTGAATCTGCTGTGACCCACATCCTGCTGGTTCTACTTTCTCACAAGCCCTTCACAAGCACCCCTCTCTCACTTCTTAAAGAAAGTCAGAACTCCACCATACCTGAATCTTCCTATGGTGCACTGTCCTGGACATAAAAACCTCTAACAAAGGGACAATTATAAATTCTGGGAATGACTCTAATGACTGGACAACAAACCCTTTCACAAGTCTGGTGGGGGGGGGGTGATTCCAATTTTTTCCACTCAACACAATTAATGGAGGATCTGAGTTGTCAGCTGACAGATCACTTTAAAAAGTTTTGATGACAGTTTGGGCACCTAACTCAGAGGAAGTTCAAAGAACAGAGCGGAGCGCCAGCGCTATAACAAAACTCCTTCCACTCTTGTCCGCTTACGTATGCAAACAAGGTTTCCAAGGTTTCTTGGCTCTTACGTCATAAGAAATGAAAATTAAGAACGTAGTTGAGGGCTTCCCTGGTGGTGCAGTGGCTGAGAGTCCGCCTGCCAATGCAGGGGACACGGGTTCATGCCCCGGTCCGGGAAGACCCCACATGCCGCGGAGCGGCTGGGCCCGTGAGCCATGGCCGCTGAGCCTGTGCGTCCGGAGCCCGTGTTCCGCAACGGGAGAGGCCACAACAGTGAGAGGCCCGCGTACCGCAAAAAAAAAAAAAGAATGTAGTTGATATTGAACACTGTCATAATCTAGAAAAAAGTAACACTCATCCACTTGCACACGATCTAGTTAAAAAAATCTGTTGCCTTAAGAGACTTTTCACATCAAATAACATATTTTTTGTTTTAATCCATGTATATTGGTAATAACTGCAAAGGTAACTCAACACAGAATAATTCAACACAATAGTTCAACAGAGAACAATTACAGCCTTTTGGTCATCACTGGAAATACCTTAAAAATTAAATTTTTACTTGCATACCTATTTTTGTTGCAAAGAAGTATAAGAGAATGAGCAATAAAAGATTTTCAACAATAATGAGGGATAGGATAATATGTGGGGGAAGTGAAATGGAGTTTACGGAGAAAAAGAAAGATTGTAAAATTTATGACTATAAAAAATATTTTTTAAAGTTTTTTTTTTTCAACAAATGATGGTATCAAATATAGTATTTAGATTCCATGGGATACATCTAAAAGAATGATCAAAAGTTTAACTTTAAAATGTCAAGTTTTATAGTATGCTGGAAATTATATCCTTTGCAACTATTTAAACTTATAATGAAAAATTATAGATGTCAGCTTGAAATATATGTATGAGGTTACTTAGTTTTTTTCAAAATTCTTTTAAAGGACAAATAAACAAAAATATTTAAAGGTCACTTGTTTATGGGCTGGTAGGGTGAAAAACACTGAACATACATAACTGTAAATAATTAAACAAAGTTCTGTGAAGTAAAAACATAGGGATACTATAAAAGCATAAAATAGAGGCACCCAACCTACTCTGGGGTGAGGGGCAGAGAGGGTTTCTGCCATGAAAGGTAAGCCTCAAGAAGATAAGGATTGTGTCTGTCTTATTCATTCTTATATTTTCAGAGTCTAGAATGAATGAGCGAAGGTGATGCTTGAACTAAGAAATAAATAAATTAGCCTGAAAGAGAGTGGGAGGAAAAGTGTTTCAGACAGAGGGAACAGCATGTATAAAGACTATGAGGCAGAGGAGAACATGATATGTTCAAGGAACCAAGCTGTATTATTCCAGGCTTTACAATCTATATTAGAGATTTTTTTTTCCTAAAGAGGTAACTGGAAGGAAATATTTTAATCAGGGAAGTGACCTACTTAGGTTTACTTTTAATATATTATCTCTCAGAAACAAAAACAAAAACCTGCTGCTAATCAGTAAGAAGAGTGAACTCATTCATCCATCCATCAAATATTAATTGATTATCTGTTTTATGCCAGGTACTATATTAGGCACTGAGGGTACAGGAGTAATCAAACAATGAAACCCTGAGAACTTGTAACCCATCAAGAAGTATTTAAGAGAGTGAAAAGACAAACTAACTGGGAGACTAAGAGAAAATACTTGTAAATCACACATCTGACAAAGAACTTGTATTCAGAACATGTCAAGAGCTCTCAAACTTCACGCTAAGAAAACAAACAACTCAATTTTAAAATGGGCTAAAGACTTGTACAGACTCCTCACTAAAGAAGGCAAACAGACACATGAAAGCTGTTCTACATCATTAGCCATTAGGGAAATACAAATTAATAATGAAATATCACTACACACAAACCCATTAGCTAAAATAGCTAAAATAAAAAATACTGACAATACCAAGTGCTGGTGAGGATGTGGAGCACCTAGACCTCTCACGTATTGCTGGTGAGAATACAAAATGTACAGTCACTGTGAAAAACAAGTTAGCAGTTGTTGCTTTTTTTAAACAGCCTTATTGAGATATAATTCATATAGCATACAATTCACTCATTTAGAGTGTGCTATTCAGTGGTTTCTAGTATATTCACAAGTTGTGCAACCATCACTTCAATCAATTTTAGAATATTTTCATCACCCCAAAGATCCCATATTCATTGGCAGTCACTTCCTGTATCTCCCCAACCCTCCCAGCCCTAGGCAACCAACCTACTTTCTGTCTCTACGGATTTCTCTCTTCCGTACATTTCATACAAATAGAATCATACAATACGTGGCCTTTTGTGACTGACTTCTTTCATTTAGCATGTTCTCAAGGCTTATCCATGTTGTAATAAGTATCAGTACTTCATTACTTTTTATTGCCAAATAATATCCACTGTATAGATATATCATATTTTATTTACCCATTCCTCAAGTTGATGGACGTTTGGATTATTTTCACTTTTTTTTTTTTTTTTTTGCGGTACGCGGGCCTCTCACTGTTGTGGCCTCTCGTGTTGCGGAGCACAGGCTCCGGACGCGCAGGCTCAGTGGCCATGGCTCACGGGCCCAGCCGCTCCACGGCGTGTGGGATCTTCCCGGACCGGGGCACGAACCCGTGTCCCCTGCATCGGCAGGCGGACTCTCAACCACTGCGCCACCAGGGAAGCCATATTTTCACTTTTTGATCATTACGAATAATGCTGCTAAGAACATTTGTGCACAGGCAGTTTTTTTAAATAACATTAAACATATAGTTACCATACGACCTAGCAATCCCACTCCTGGCTATCTGCCCTAGAGAAATGAAACTTTATGCTCACACAAAAACCTGTACACAAATATTTGTAGCAGCTCTTTTCATAATTGTCAAAAACTGGAAATAACCCAAATGTCCTTCAACAAGTGACAGATAACCCTGGTACCTCCATATAATAAACTACTACTCAGCAACAAAGAAGGAAGGAACTATTAATAAACACACATCTTAAATGAATCTCAAGGGCATTATATTCACTAAAAGAAGTCAGTTTCAAAGGGTTACATACTACATGATTCCATTTACATAAAATTCTCAAAAAAACAAAACTATAGCAAGGAAGAACCAGTTGTGTGGGGGGAGCCGGGTGGGGGGTGGCTACAAAAGGATAACATGAGAGAGATTTTGTAGGTGATGTAACTGTTCTGTATCCTGACTGTAAAATGGTTATACTAAAAGAGAATATATATATGTATATATACATATATGTTGGTGTATATATATATATACATATATGTATTACAATTCATAGAACTGTACAGCAGAAAGGTCAATTTTATTGTATGTTATTTTTTAATTAAAATTAAGAAAAAAAAGAAGCCAACTAGAAAGATATACACTGATTCTCCTAGCACCTTATGCTCCAGCCTGGAAAGTAAGCATTCTGTATTTACTGCGTGCTTATCGTCTATCAGCTACTGTGCCAGAGAGCTGACCACAGAACAAATGACTTTGGCCATCCTAACACAGATGAAAATGTCCAAATATAGGGTGTCTTTTAATTTAAATACTAGCTGGCCTCCCACGACTGCTTAGGAGAATTATGAATTATCATCAAATAAATGTATCATGGCTGACACTCCTTCTAGAGCGTAAGATGCATTATAGAAATGCCCAGGTGTAAAACACCTGCTTTTAGGACTTTTAACTTGGGGCTCATATCCCAAACCACTGTTGTTTTGTTTTTGTTTTTTGTGTGCTCATGGTGTCTTAAGAGCCTGTCATTTGGGCCTCTCCATTCCCTGTTGAAGCTGCTCCAGAAGAAAACTGCCTCTTTTGACTGCCCTTTCTCATCTCTCATTTATGCTATGTAGCCTATATTTTACTTATGTCATCCCAAACATAAGCTCTGAATTTGGTGAAAATCCAAGAAGTTTTGGTGTTGCAGTCAGAAACAGAAAGAAACATCACTTTA
The DNA here is from genome assembly GCF_949752795.1 of Hyperoodon ampullatus. NCBI lineage: Eukaryota > Metazoa > Chordata > Mammalia > Artiodactyla > Ziphiidae > Hyperoodon > Hyperoodon ampullatus. The sequence goes on along the minus strand of NC_136914.1, from coordinate 162,346,141 downwards.
AATATGTAGGTTATATATATGAAATTTGTTATTTTGAAGCAAAGACTGAGCCCAACACTTCAGGAGACCAGAAGTAGTAGATCCCAAAATACCAGGGCCATTCTGAAGTCAACAAGAAGCTGGTTTGTAACAAAAACTGAATTAAACTTGGGAGTCAAAAGACCCCAATTTGAATGATCCTGGCTCTGCTTACAATCTAGCCAGATTCTAGACAGATAAACAATAAATATATTAAATTTGTTAAAAAACATATAATAATAAACAGTAGTGAGTCTGTTAATAAAGTATATTAGACGGTGATAAATGTTATGGGGGAAAAAAAGAAAAAGTAGAGTAAGGGAAGGGAAATCTAGGTAGAATGTGGGGGAAGAGATGAATTATAATTTTAAATAGAGTGGTCAGGATGGCCTTATTGAGAAGATGACACATAAGGACATGCTTAAAGGAGCGGAGGTAAGATTCATCCAGACAGATATCTGGGGGAAAGCATTACAAGTACAGGGAACAAGTACAAAGGCACTAAGACAGAAGTAGACCTAGCATATGTGATGAAAAGCAAGGACACCAAAGGTCTACTGGACCTCTGAGCACAGATGTCAGGTAGGTAATCCAACGTAGAGTTTGAAAGGGAAGCTGGAGCTAGAAATAAAAATTTAGGAGTTAAAGGAATTCAAATAGAGCTGTACAGTTGGATGAGACAACCATTCATTGTTCTTTGAACAAACACTTAATGAGTGCCTATGTGTCAACTAGGCCAGGGAGAGTGGAAAAGAGAGAGAGAGAGAGAGAGAGAGAGAGAGAGAGACTGACTAAACAGAGGAGTGAGAGAAACTTAGCCTCACAAAATGCTCTGCAGTTCATCTGTAGTTTTAACCAGAGCAATGGGGGAGGCCAGGGGGAAGGAAACTGAGAGAGAATTCCCCGTCACAGTTTTTAAAAAACATTAGTCAAAGAAAGTTACAAAAAAAAAAAAAAAAAAAAAGATTTAGTGAAAAATGTAAGAAACATTAAATCTGATTCTTAATCTAGGAGATTAACTGCAGGCCCGTGCTCAACACCTCAGATTCTTGTTGTTAAGTCATCACTAACATTCTTTTCATCAATTTTTCATTGAGAAATTCATGTATATGAGTCTGAAGATGAATCAGAGGTACCTTGCTTTCTGATAGTTTCAAAGAGGAATTTTGCTTGCCCAGTCCATGTTAACACAGATGCTGGCAGTTCCTTGTGGTAGCCATGCTTGATCAAGGCCATTGTAAGACAGTGTGTTATTCCACATAGTTATTCCTAAAAATGGATATTTCATCCTTATATATGAGCTGAATGTAAATCTCAAAAGAAATCTTAGGGAGGACAGCATAATTTTGATGCAATCCTAGTATCAATTTATGAATAGATTTTGCTTCAAAAGTTTTCAAGTTCAGAATATATGTTGCTTAGGTACCCAAGAAAGGCTCCAAAGGTCCATTTGAACAATGTGTGTAGGTGTGGTAGGTGAATCAATAGTCCCTCTAAACCTGAGTGATGGGATACCTGTTCATTAGGTCAGCTTTGTGCTGAAAAATCTTAAATATGGAACTAAAATGTGTACCAATAACAAAACAACACTCACAATTAGTTCATGTACACCCCTAGATTAGTTAAGGTTCTCTTGAACAGCAACTGCTTCTAGCTAGCATTCAAAAAAAGGGGATACTAAGGTTATCCAACAAGTTTGAAAGAGGGGTTAAAATTCAGGGTTTATCACCCTAAGGCCTATTGAAATTTTGAGCCAGACAACTCTTTGTTGTAGGGGAATTATTCTGGGAACGGGAGCTGTCCTGTACATTGCAGGATGGCTTAGCAGCATCCCTGGCCCCTACCTACTAGATGCCAGAGCAGGCCCCTAGCAGTGACAAGCAAAAAGGTCTCCAGACACTACCAAAATCCCCTGGAGGCAAAATTGCCACCAGTTGAGAGCCATGGGTTTAATGCCAAAACATGGGAAGGGCAAAGATCCAGCTGGACCTCTGAAACAATTGGGAGTGGGTATTTAAAACTCCCCTGTGAGTCTGCCTAAAGGTTTATCAATTTTGTTTATCTTTTCAGAAAACCAGCTCATAGTTTCATCCATCTTTTCTATTGTTTGTTTTTGTCTCTATTTCCTTTACTTCCTCTCTGATCTTTATTATTTCCTTCCTTCTGCTGACTCGGGGCTTATTCTGTTCTTTTTCTAGTTCCTTTAGGTGTAAAGTTAGGTTGTTCATTTGAGATTTTTCTTGTTTCTTTTTCAATTTTATTTATTTATTTATTTATTTATTTATTTATTTATGGCTGTGTTGGGTCTTCGTTTCTGTGTGAGGGCTTTCTCTAGTTGTGGCAAGCGGGGGCCACTCTTCATCGCGGTGCACGGGCCTCTCACTATCGCGGCCTCTCTTGTTGCGGCTCACGGTCCCAGTTGCTCCGCAGCATGTGGGATCTTCCCAGATCAGGGCTCAAACCCGTGTCGCCTGCATTGGCAGGCAGACTCCCAACCACTGAGCCACCAGGGAAGCCCTTTCTTGTTTCTTGAAGTAGGCCTGTATCGCTATAAACTTCCCTCTTAGAACTGCTTTTGCTGCATCCCATAGATTTTGGAAAGCTGTGTTTCTATTTTCATGTGTCTCAAGCTCTTCTTTGATTTCCTCTTTGATTTCTTCATTGCCTCATTGGTTTTTTAGTAGCATGTTGTTTAGTCTCCATGTATTTGTGTTTATTCCAATTTTCTTCCTGTAATTGATTTCTAGTTTTATATCGTTGTGGTCAGAAACATGCTTGATATGATTTCATTCTTCTTAAATTTGTTAAGACTTGTTTTTTGTGGCCTAACATGTGATCTATCCTGGGGAGTGTTTCACATGCACTTGAAAAGAATGGGTAGTCTTCTGTTTGGGGATGGAATGATGCTCGCCATCAGGGAAATGCAAATCAAAACCCCAATCAGATGTCACCTCATACCTGTCAGAATGACTATCATCAAAAAGATAGGAAATAACAAGTATCTGTAAGGATGTGGAGAAAAGGGAGCCCTCATGCACTACTGGTAGGGATGTAAACTGGTGCAGCCACCATGGAAAACAGTATGGTGGTTCCTCGAAAAATTAAAAATAGAACTACCATATGATCCAGCAATTTCACTTCTGGGTATTTATCCAAAAAACCAAAAACACTAAATCAAAAAGATATATGCAAAAACAAAAGATACATGCACCCCAATGTTCACTGCAGCATTATTTATAATAGCTAAGACATGGAAACAACCTAAGTGCCCATCGACAGATGAATGGATAAAGATGTGATTCACACACACACACGCTCACACACACAACGGAATGTTACTCAGTTGTAAAAGAGAAAGAAATCTTGCCATCTGCGACAACACAGATGGACCTAAAGGGTATCTCATGCTAAGTGAAATAAGTCAAACAGAGAAAAACAAATACTGTATGTTTTCACTTACATGTGGAATCTAAAAAACAAATGAACAAATATAACAAAACAGAAACAAACTGACAGATACAGAGAACAAACTAGTGGTTGCCAGAGGGCAGGAAGGTGGCGGGAGGGCTGAAATAGGTGAAGGGAATTAAGAGGTACAAACTACTGGTTATAAAATAAAGAAGTCACGGGGATATAATGTACAACACAGGGAATACAGTCAATAATATTATAATAACTTTGTATTGTGTAAAATCTCTAACGATATCAAATCACTGTGCTGTATACCTGAAACTAATATTATAAGTAAACTATACTTGAATTTAAAATAAATTAATTAATTTTTAAATTATAGAGCTCCCTTGATTTCGAATCCCTTTTCTTCTCCGATGTTCAGCTTTAATTCTCTCACTGCAGCTCAGCAATGGGAACATGGCCACCAATAGTTCCTTTTATTTGTTAAAATCCAGGCCTCTGGACAAAGAATGACTCTTTTCTCAAATTGCAATTTTTAAGAAATCTTAGGGAAGGATTCTTATTGTCCTGATTTGAGTCTGATACCTACCCTTTGTGTGTGACCTGGAGGATGTTACATGGAAACACAGCAGCTTCTGCTGAAAATACCAGTTTGAAGTCAGAGACGGTATCAGTTCCCAAAAGGAGGAAGGTGCTTATTGTTGATAGAAGGGTGGTTTGGGACAAAAAATATAATAGGCATCCACCACAACCATTTAATACGGAATAATAAGCATAACACAGAGCAAATAGTCAGGAAAATAATATTTCTTCATAATATTGAACTTGCTTTTCTACATTTGAAGCACGTCTGTGAGTTAGGTATTCTGGGCAGCATCTGAGTCCACTGAGAGACCATTATAATTTTTAGGTAAGTGGGCAGGCAGAGTACATAACATCTATGCTTGGCTGTTTTGTCACTGATGTATTTTAAAGTGAATTTCTGGATGATACATTTAAGTAATCCACAGATGAAATTTTGGAATATTACTATTACTGTAATATTACTGTCCACAGGCAGACATGACAAAGGACTGACAGTTGGTATGCTTTGTGGGCTACTAGCAAAATATACTTTTAACATGTGACTCTGCCTAAGTCAGCGGAAGACCATAATTGAACAACCATTGCCCAATTTGTGGGCTAACAGAAAACCAAATGTTTGCCTTGAAACTTTCCAACTGGGTTCAAGAATAAAATCCAGGAATATGATAATATACACATCAAATGGGCATGAATGCATTCAATTCAAAATTTAAGGAAGGAAGCAGTCTAAGTTTTAAATTTTTAAAAATTTTCCCAAAGACTAAGAGGAGACAGGAGACAGGAAATCTTTCCCCGGTTCTCCCATTAGTAAATCCCAGAAATTATATTCCATGTTAATTTAGAAGCACCTGCACCTTGAGAGTAAGATCAGAAAGAGCCTAGCTCCCAAATCTCAGCTTTAGGCACACCAGAGCTCTCAGGATTTCCATGCATCTGTTATCTCACACAAGTAGGCTCAAACACCTGACTGCAACTTATCCCAGAAGAAGCACCCCTTTACAGAGCCAGGAGCCAGTCATAATCAAGGGAAGGACAGAGAAAAAGGCTTGAAGCAGTAGAGGAAAGTGTAGGGGGTTTCAACCTGCAGAGTCATCTCCGTCAGCGTCACGGGAGTTGGGGCCTCTCCCCTCTGTTCTTGAATCTTACCGTGTTAGAGTCAGTTTTAGGGGCTACATTCACCAGCAACACACAGGAATACTAATATTTTCAAAGTTCATCAGTAGATTACTTAAATATGACACCTTGGAAATCTCTAAAATTCCAAGCTTAATAAAAATCACATTTCTACATTTTAAACAGACACCCAACAAAAAGGAATAACCAATGAGATTCTTAATCCTCTGATGAGGAAAAAGTACCCCAGCACTCACATCCTCACTGCAAAGCCAGAGGTCTGTGGTGTCTCTGTGCTAATGCAGTAATAACGTGCTAGCTGGCTGCGATTAGACAAGCAAAAACTTCTATCTTTTCTTATAAAAGACTGATGTTCAATCATTGCTTTTATAAATGCCATAATTTCTTTTCATTTCAACCTGAGGGCAGGGCTGTGATAAAGACATTGAGGATCTGGGAGAAACCCATGCATGAGTCACTACTGGAGGAAGAACTGTACGATTCCAGCTTCCACTGAGGGAGAGAATCCAGCCTAAAGGAGACATGATGATCAACCCTCACCCTTCAAAACCCACGAGGCCAGGACTTGTACATTATGATGTCTCTGCATCAAGCAGCACCTTGAAAGTGCTCAAAAACTGTTTACTGAGTGGTCATTGCTGCAAGGCTTCTCTATAAATCAGGAAGACTTGTAGATATACAAATCAAAGAAATGTTTCTCAATCTTTTCGCTGCAGATGGGGAAAACAGTTGCATAAATATTATCATAAGTAAAGCAATCAATTTGTCAAGCACAGCGACAGACAGTGCAGCGTGAATGGAAAACAGAGATCTCATGAATGAAATTCATTCTATCAGTGTTCTCATTTTAAAAAATTTAGAGTGAGAAATAAAGTTCTTTCAGCTATTTGGTTATGGCAAAAGATAGAGCTTCAATGTTATTTAGATGTGATTTCTACTCCCTTTTAAAGATCTTTCACTCCTGTCTTTCAATACTAAGAACCCTGAATGGATGGTCCACTTTGTCCCGATTTTTCAAGACATTCATATATTTAATCTTAAGCCCTTCCAACCTGGCTTCTCTTAACTAACTCTTCAATGAAATTATTCTCTACATGATAACCAATTAACGTGGTCAAACCTCCTGGTTTTCCTCTGTTGCATGATACTTAACCAATTATTTATTGAATCAAAATTCTCTCTTCCTTGGGATCCAGGCTATTCCGATCTGTATCCTCTACTCTCTGAGGGCACATCTCAGGAATTATCCTTAGCTCCCGACTAAAGGAGCACCTCGTAGCACCTTTCTCCTCTGAACTTGACCTGTGGAATATACACGCATCATATACGGCAGAGTATGCAGGAAATGTTGCATGTGTTTTGCAGAGTGAACGTTCTTCTCCCACACTCAATGCTCAGTGTTCCCTCCTCCGCTTGGTGTTCTCATGCTGCCCTCACACAGCGTGAGCCACGCAAATTACTCCAGCAACTCCTTAATACTTTCCATTATTTTTACTGATAACACACAATCAAGTATATTTATATTTGTTTACGAATGCCTATCTTTATGGCCCAGTGGCCCTATGTGGTCTATTTAATAAAAGCTAATATTTACTGAGCATTATGAGCCAGACGCTATTCTAAGTTTTTACACACACACACACACACACACACACACACACAGACAACCCTATGAGACAGGTACGATTATAATCCCCATTTCACAGATGAGAAAACTGATTCACACAGAGGTAAAGTAACTTGCTTGGTCGCACAGCTAGAAAGTGCCACAGCTGGGGCTTAAAACCTGGGCAGACTGGATTCCAGCCTCTCTGGTCTTAACCACCACACCGCACTGCCTTTATATCAGCCCAATGTTTTAGATATTATCTATGTCAGTTAAGGATTTATCTTTGATTGCATTTCTTTTATATCTTTCATTTGATTCACTATATTCATTCAACAAATGTTTTTTGCATTTCTACTATGACCACACACTGTGGACTGAAAATCAAACAGGATGTGGCCAGTGCCTTTAAGAAGCAAAAATGGGGAAGACAAACAGCCAACAGCTGCAGTGAGTCCAATAAGTGATATAACAAAACTATGGGCTGCATCGTTTTAATCAATGAACAAACCAATAGTTTTCTATGTGTCCAGAATGTCTGTAAAGATAAAACTTATATTTTCAAACAATTTTGATGTGCCAGAAAGAACATAAGAGTTTAGAGTGACAAAACCCTGATCTGAATTCTTGTCCTGCTGCTTTGGGGTTCATGACTCAGTCAAGTCAACTTGGGTTCTCTGAAGCTCACTGTCTCTTATCTCTAAAACAGGGAGGCCTTCCTAAAAGGATTGTGAGAATTGAGCGAAAACGACTGGCAGACTGGAACGCTTTAAAGAAATACTAGCTATCATTCACACACTTAGACGTCATGTGAGCCCTATAACAACACAGCCTAAAAGACTAACTGCTCTATATCAACAGATCATAAAGCAATGTCCTCAACCATAAAAACAACTTTTCCAAGGTTATGTTCAATTAAGTGCAAATATCGGGTAAGTACAAGTATACAAGAGGAGATGTAGCTTAGAGCAACAGTGTTTCTGAGGAGTGTCTCACTTTGTAAAGAGAAGAGTAATTGGCTGGCTAAAAGGAAAATGGTGGGGGGTATTCAGGGCAGGGTACCAGCATGGCCAGAGTCATTTGGTGAGAGAAATAAGATCTATATGAGGAAATGGCACAAAAAGAAAAGGAGAGAAAGACTAGCATTGGGTTAAGAGGGGCTTGGATGATCTGAGAAAGAATATGGATATGGTGACTAACCCAGGGAGAATGGGATGAAAGTAAGGCAGACAGTGCATTCATCCATCATTCAGCCAACAAGGAGCGAATGCCTGCCACAAGCAACATTGTGTTTGATGGTGGAATACAACAGAACATAGCACACATCCAGCCTTTGATCTGAAAGAGCTTACAGTCCAGTGGGAGTGGCATTAAACAGGTTAATAAACAAATATAAAAATCCAAACCAGGCTAAGTGCCATGAAGGAAGTAGCTTCAGTGGCCCAAACATCACATAATGAAGTGGGAACTAGGGGGGAGTGCTGGTCTAGGAAAAACTGGGTGGAGATAGAAACAAGAACATTTTAAATGGATTAGATAAGGGAGGGAATGAGACAGGATCCAAAAGGTCTCTCAAGTTCCTACTTAGAAAGACTAATCTTTCACCTTCTCTGTGAAGATCCTAAGAAGCATGGGGACAGGAAAGAGGTAAAGATATCATACTATTCTAGTCTAACTGAGCACATGTCTCATGGAAATATTAAGCATAAGGTATTTGTAACTCTCTTTAGGTTTCATTTTCCCCATATAACTCTCAGAAAGTTCATTCATGCAACCAAATACAACAACTTCCCTCCCCTATGACAGAAACTTTAAAACTTCCCTAGAATGGTGAGACCTAAATGAACTTAAAATAAAACAAACAAACAAACAAACAACAAAAAAAAAACCCAAAACACCATTCTGGGTATGGTCATAAAGTTTCTAGAAAAATTCATGGTCCAATATGCAATGATGACATCCAATAAATACCTCAAAACATTGGTTTCCAATGCTAATTAGAAATGTGAATGACATGAATACTAAATAATGGGGAAAAAAGAGCTTTGACTATTGCATAAGCATTCTAAAAACTGTAGTTATCGGGGTTTCCCTGGTGGTGCAGTGGTTGAGAGTCCGCCTGCCCATGCAGGGGACACGGGTTCGTGCCCGGAACGGGATGGAGCCTGTGCTCCGCAACGGGAGAGGCCACAACAGTGAGAGGCCCGTGTACCGCAAAAAAAAAAAAAAAAAAAAAACTGTAGTCATCTTTTGTTTGTCTTGTGTTTTAAGAAAAACTTGAAGTTCCAAGATTCCTGGATAAAATTTAAATATTTTGAACCGCTAGAGCGGTGGTTAATTCTCACACAAAGATTCATCAAATCATAAACTGACTTGAAGAGAAATGGTTTGAAGTGGATTTTGAACACTATACACTGTATCTTATAATGGATACCAGCCTGATGAGCAAATGCAATAAAAAATGTGTAAAGAGCAAAACAACTGTAAAATATATTTGATAAAAGAGACAGATTTGTTTTAGCAGTTTACATGTATTTTTAAAAACATCTTATTAAGTGTACAAAGCAACTGAAAATTACCTTAACTATAGTTTTCTAAGTTTAAGGGCAAATAAATTATTTTTTCCTAGCACATAAAAAAGAGTTATAGTCAGCAGCAACATTTTAAAGGCTACTTTAAAAAAATACTACTCACAGGTATAATCCCCTCCCCCACCCCATGCAGTCTTTTCTCCAGTGCAAATTATTGATTTGCAGACAAAAGTATTCAGAAAACACACATCTGATTATAACATAAGCTATCAATGACACAAAAGCTTTTGTGACGAGAAAAGGCAATATCTCAAATCTAAGAAGGGAAAACACCAAGTAGCAAAAATGAATCCTTTAAGAACTATCAAACCAAACAAAAAATAAAATTAGATATAAATTCAAGTTTTAGACTGTGGTCAATTGAGGTCTAGACAAAACCCTATGTTTGTTCACTGCCTAGTCTCCAGTCTGCTCCAAGTTTGAAAAGGTAATTGAACACAGTCTATAATTACTGGATTAGACACAGATGGGCTCTGTACATTTCAGGGGGAAAAAAGCACTGTTTTGATTCATTTTATGATTGCCTGTAAGGTCAGACTTTTCAAAATGTACTTTCATCTGTTAAATGGTTTCTCAAATTCCCTGGGGTAGATCTTCAATAACTGTGATGTTTTAAGCAATTTGGGTCTATCAGATCCTGTCTTTGAATGTAACTAGCTGCCTATTTTCTAGTATTATAAATGTGCATGTAGGTTAATTGCTACATCTCTTACATATTTTCTGAAGTTGCAGTTTTGGGGGGAAAAATTGAAAAATTGTGCCCCTTCTCCGACAGGAATTGGTCATATTGATGAGGATTTTCACATAAGAGAAAAAATATAGCTATTTAATAACAAATGACTTACTGTCATCTAAAGTCCATGAAAAATATTTTCTGACTCAAGTGAAAAACAGAAACAAGGAAACATCAACATTTGGGACAAAAGCTGTAAGCAAAGTAAGTTTAGATTCCTTCCAACTGAGTAATTTATAAAACAAGATAACACACACTTGACTCACCTTATGCATTTTTATTTAATAACTGTAAATGACTAGGAAGTACGTTACCTGTGTAAACACAAAAAATGAAAAATTATTTCCTAATCTAAAAAAAGAAAACCCCTAAACATAGCATTCTATATCACTTACAATAATAATGATGTCATTATATAGCAGCGTATTATAAATTCATGGTGGAAAATAATACCTAACTTGGAGAATTTGGTATTTGGTCCCTTCAGTGTCCTGCCTATCTTATTTCCAAACATCTCATGTTAAAACAATTTAGTCAATAGAGCTAGACACAAAATTTTTAATTATAGAATTTGTGGCATAACCAATAGCTTCAGTTAAAATACCACAAAAAGTCTTCTCTGCTTAGTACACTTAACCACAGAAAGTAGATTCTCAGGCTAAAGACTTGGTCAAAGGGGCTCCCAACTCCACCAAACGAGCCCCGAGAAGAGCTGGTTCAGGCCAAGGGCGGTTCTGTACCAGCGGCACAGAGGCTCCAGGCCCAGCAGGACAGCCTTCACCTCGTTCCCACCTTTCACAATGTCACATTAGACTCGCCTGTTTCTTTTTAAAATCTCCTTCATTTTCTATTCCCCAAGTTCACTTCAGTTGGCTACTCTGTGATCCTGATAGTATAGAAACACCTCAACAGGAGAAAAAAAAAAAGAGTGTAGAGTAAGAAATAACTCGAAAAAGTTTTGATATGTTTTAGGAAGTTGGTTTTGTGTGCGTTTTAACACACATGGAAAAGGAGAATTTACAGTCACCTAATAAAACCTAAGTTGATATTCTTCATGAAATTACACATGTAAATAGGAAGTATTTATAGACAAAGATTTACAGCCATGTTCAAGAAAATTTAGCAATTTTACTGACACTCTCTTCAAGATGGATAAATATAATCTACTTATAACCTCCTCTTGTCACAAAACCAAGGAGTTTCTAAACCACACAGATAATCTTGGGTTTTTTAAAACACACTAATTTGAATAGAAGAGAAAATTTTGCAGAGACAAAATGTTTATATCACTATTTACATGCACAGAGCTATCATCATTTCATTTGTAAGTGTTCCCATAAATGTTGTTCCAACTATAATAGCCTCACATGTACTAAGGAAGTGGTTTTTTAAATTAAATCTATTATGTATTTGTTATATCTTTATGCAAAACGAACAGGGGCCTCTATTTTATATTTTGCATATGTATGGATTTTCTTATTAAAATTTCCTAAACATAAGATATATCTGTACTAAGTGACTAGAAGCTTAGAGTACCACGTAAATGCTGTAGAAAATTATTAACAATTTCCGTCCTTGCTCTCCATCGAGCTCATGCACAAAACCAAGATAATATCGGAATAAAGCATTTGTACAGAAAACCATGACAGAACTTTGGCCTTGTTACTGTGCTATTCTATGCTTTCTTCGTAAGGGTGTGTATAAACTGAGTGCCACAAGCCAACCGAAATGGTAAAACGGCCAAAGAGGGAAGTTTCCCTAGGTAAATCTGTTTGTGAAATTAAATATGCATTTCACAAGACTGCTTACCAAAAACTGTGCCTTAATGTCGACTACAGACACACAACAACTACTTAAGAGAACACAAGGGTTTTCTTAAAAAGATATACATGCTATGAATTAATTCCATCCTTCCTTCCCTCCTTCCGTCCTTCCTTCCTCCCTCTCTCTCTTCCTTTCTTCCTTAATTTCATTTCCAAAGTCACAGGAAACACATTTTAAAATATTATAATGAATTTGATACATATTATTCTGCATCAATACCCGGTTTTAGCCCAGCTCTGGCTCACAACAATCTTTACTCACATACATGTGCACTTTATTTCTTTAACATTAATACTTTAAATAGAGCTTAAAATCATGAAACTATAAGAAACAAAAGAAAGCCTGGAAAGATTTCTTCTTAGCCTTTCTCAAAGAAGGCCTTTCCCTTTTTAAACAATTTACACGATGTTTTATGGTCCTTTTAGAAGAGAATTATGGTAAATGGCACTCCAAGTGGGTTGTGTGAACCCACAAACCACTCCTCATAAAAACTGCTATAATTTTCCAGGACAGGGACAATAAAATATCATACACAAGCCAAAGCTAAATCACGGTGTGACCACAGTAACAAACACATTATTTTCATGAAAATTAAGCATGATAAAGCTAACAAAGAAATGACAAAGAGAAAACTTCTGACAGATTTTTCTCAGTCTACTTAGCACTTACACAAGCATTTACAGAATTTTCCTCCATTTCCTAAGTGGCTTGAAATACAGGTGCTAATCTAGTTCCCAAGTTTTTATATGTAGTTCATCTACTTTCAATAAGAGATTAAGAAAATAAGTAACTACAACTGTAGCTCAAAGAACACAATAAATAAGCCAATCAACCTACCTAAAATTATTAACATTTTTGTTTCTAATCAAATGTTAAACTTTATGGAAAGTTCAAATGAAATTTTCCGGAGATGCATTTTCCATTTCAGACCACTAGGGACCAACGAGTGTCTTCCATTCCCAAATCAGTAACTTCGCGGTTAAGAGAATGAACGTTGCAAACACAAGCAATGTACTCCCTTCTCCCGAACAGAACCAAATTCATTATCTGTGAAACAGCTGAGAAGATCCAAACACTGTACAGAGAAAAAAGGATGATCAAATGAAATTTTTAAAAGATGAAAGTAATTCAAATGGTATACTCTTTAATCATCATCTACTTTGAAAAACTTCCCACTTTCCCTTTCCCCAAGACAGAGTTATTAAACATTAAAACTGAAAAACAATACTAAGACCATGGTTTTCTACCTCAGGGGTGGGAGAAACTACAATACCACACTGCCACAGAAAATAAAGCCTGCCTAATACAATTTACTGTTGCTGATCACAGCAGCTTATTGCTAAGTCAGGCATAATACTGAAATTAGGATCAGTGAGCCAGGCCAAAATATCTATACAAGAATATCATTTACAGAGAGTTAGCTTATGATGCAGTAAGAATGGTAAAATGAAACAGCATTTTCTGCTTATATCTGGTATTATTAATTCTGGTCAGAGAGAACTATTCAAAATATTTACAACACTCCTTCACAGCAAAATATTGGAAGAGAATTGGAATGAAATAATACAAAGCTCTGAAACAAGCTAACTGATAGAAACCTTAACAGACATGTTCTACTGCTCTTCAGAATCTTACGCTAAAATGGATGGCTCTTTCTAGAGTAACAAATTATGCTAAACTTATATAGTATTTTTGCACGTAGCTCAGAGTTCCCAACTCCTTCCGAAAGAGTACTGTTAATTAGCATTGCAAACTTCTAGGAGAATATGGCAATGATTCAATTAAATCTGCTAAGACATCGAACACAGAAATTTGCTCTCCTTCTTCCCACACACAAAATGTAATACAATAATTCTAAAACAGCGAGCTGGAGAACAAAAGTTGAACACCTGAAATGCATACTTGTCAAATTCTTTCATATAAAAGCACTTTTTTATAAGAAGAAAATTTTTGGCTTCTAAATCAAACTTTAAGAAAGAGGACATTTAGGGCTTCCCTGGTGGCGCAGTGGTTGAGGGTCCGCCTGCCGATGCAGGGGACACGTGTTCGTGCCCCGGTCCGGGAGGATCCCACATGCCGCGGAGCAGCTGGGCCCGTGAGCCATGGCCGCTGGGCCTGTGCATCCGGAGCCTGTGCTCCGCAACGGGAGAGGCCACAGCAGTGAGAGGCCCACGTACCGCAAAAAAAAAAAAAAAAAAAAAAAGAGGACATTTAAAAACGATTTACAATATTAGATATAAAGAACAAATAGTAATGTTTAAATAGTTTGCTATTAAAACTAAATTCATTACTCTTGAGGTTAAATAAAGCTTTGTATGCTAAAGTATGTCATTGTATTTGTTCAGACAGTCTAGCGGGTCTTTGTTTGTGTTTATTGGAAATGCCTTCCAAATACTAGGCCCCAAATCAGAGCTTCCCAAATGGAATCTGCAGAGAAAAAACACTGATTCCAAAAAGAAGACTGTGCAAACAATACACACTTCCAAGATAAATAAATCTACCCAAACCAACTAAACTGTTCTTCCAGGTTAATCAGAGACTCCTCCCTCATAAAATATATCTCTCAGAAAACTTAAGATGTCCACATGTCAGACTTACAGTTAAAATGATCTTCAGAACTAAAAAATTTCATCAGCCCAAACGCAATGAACAATTTATCTAGTCTTGCGAATAGATACGAAGAATCTTTGAAGATGCAAAATATCTTCACCTCATCCTACAAAATCTGACCTGACTCCTCCTCCATTTATCAAAGGCTACCCACCCACCCGATTCACCCCTTCCACTGCCCTTACTGGACTCTATGTTATTTGCCTAATATGGCAAACCCTGTAAGCAAAAAGAAGTGTTTACTGAATCTCTTTCCTTGAGGTCCCTCACTGACGTTTCTCTGGGCCCACAGCACGGGGGTATGGGCCGATCTGCATGGCTGGCTCTACACACGTATCATGAAGCTTTTACAATTGACCACACAAACACAATACCACAATGTAGGTCAACTTGTGCACTGAGATGCCAACGTGAAACTTATATAGAAGTAAACTACAGACATAAATCTAAAAGGGTAGAATTCCACTCAGTGATCCTAAAATTATTTCAAGGAATCAATCTCCAAGAATGCATCATGAAATCAGAAGAGCCCAGTTAAGCTTTAAGACCGGGGGGGTGGGGAAAGATGAAGAAAGAAAGAAAATGAAAGACTTTAGAAGAGGCAGCAAAGGTTTCACCAATCATTATATCATTGAGAGGGCTCAAACTACAGATGAAGTTAGAATACAGAAGATTGTAGAAAGGGCATTTAAAATTATTAACTGATCAAAAATTTGTAGTTGTCATTTAAAAAAATACAACTTAGCAATTCAGTTCAGAAAGAAGAATATCCCCAGAAACATACACATCTGTTTAATATTACAAGCCAACTGTCAACATCCTAAGTGAAGTTTTAATTTAATATTTTTTCTTTCTTGATGTTTTACCTTTAATCAATGCCTCATGAGAGTATCAGCTTTCTATAAGAAACTGTTAAATATAAAGAAATGTTATTGTAGCATGTTTATAAAATCATAGTTCGAGAACTTTTTATTTTTCCAAAGCCTGACCACAACTTAATTATCTGCAGGACATTCCAGGCTCACAATTGCAAGCTCCAGTTCCCAAGCAATTTTAAACAATATCTACTGTACAGGACAGAGGGTACACAACAGACCGCAACATGGTTATATTTCCAAAAGTCAGCATTAGGCCCTTTAGACATGGTTTTTATTTTCATTAAACAATATTTGTTTCCTCACTAATCATTAAATGGTTTTCATCACTATTCCCTGTTTTCCTTTCACATGTCAGTTGTTAGCATCAGTGTTTGTGTTCATAATAAATAAAAAAGTGACCCACCCAGTTATTTAAAAACGAACACACACGATGTCTGATTCAACGAGTGTTAGAGATTCCATGACAAACTCACACCCTGAATACTGTTCTATTTTAATCTAGACTTTAATGGAGGAACAAACTGTACAATACTCCTTTAAATCAGATTTAAGCTTTGTGCCTGCTTATGTTATTGTGGGCATGTAGATCTAATCAGTGGTTCAAGACACATACTTGGGAAAATGCAAAAGGAAGAAGAAAAGACAGCAAGTTCATATTCCTGACCATAATGGAGAGGAATTGAAAATATTGCCAATTCCTACAGATGGATGAAAAAAGTAGCCTGATTAAAAGTAACATGCCAGAAACTGACCAAAATGCGGGGGAGCAACTGACAGAGCATTCCAGAACTTTAAGAATGATTCTGGGGAAGAAAATCTTAAAAAAAAAAAAAAAAAGAGAGAGAGAGAAGAGAAAGCTGTATGCTGTGAGGTTATTAAGAACAATTTTAAAATATATGAAGTATGGAAGAAACAAAGAAAAGTACATCAAAGTCAGAGGTAAAATTAATAGCCAGTAGAAAAAATAATCCAATAAATAGTCCAGAAAATCTTCAGGAAGTCAGACATTTAAACTGTTACACTGGAATCACCAGAGTTTTCAGAAGAATAAATTATTTAAGTCCAAACAAACTAATTTTGGATTTCAGATTAACTGGCCAGTGGATATGTAAGCTCAGAGAGACAGACAGACACACAAATGCAGGGCACATGCATTTATTGGTTTCCATGTTTATTTATCGAACACTTTATAACATTTCCTATGTGCCAAGCACTTTCAAAGCGCTTTGCTCATTTAATCCTCCAAACTTAGGTACTACTTAATTCCCATCCTATAGATCAGGAAATGAAGTTAAGTAATTTGCCCACAAGTCACACACCAGTAGGTAGTAAAGCCCAGAGTCCATGCTCTTAATTAACCACCATGCCACCAACCTCCCAGGTGACACTGCCTTTATCAAGATGAGAAGAGGTCTATTATCTGGAGGGACCCAGATGCCTAACTCCTCCACAGCCTCCTTCTCCTTCTCCTCTACCAGCCTCTCAAATGTTGCCATTCCCCATTCCCAGGCCCTCTTTTCTTCTCATTTGAAATTCCCCTTGGGTAACCTCACTCCTTCCTCAAGGCTTCAACCTCCACCTATACTCTGATGTCTCTCTATCTATGTCTCTGGCTCAGAAACCTTTCCTGAGGTCTACTTCTGTATCTACCACGGCCTGATAAACATGAATCCCTTGGGTGGGTGTTCAACAGGCACCTCAAATAACCACAAAGATGAACTCATCTTGAACTGAACCAGACTCATCTAGTCGCCCACAACTGAAACCTTGAATTCATCTAGAACAATTGATTTTCATCTCCTACATCTAACAAGTCCCAAATCCTGTCAATATATCTTAAATCTGTCCTCTGTCCCTATGGTCCCTGGCTCAGTTCACTGGGTCTTCACTCAGACTTCATTACTGCAACAGTCAATGGATCCTCCTCCTCACTGCCAGTCCTTCTCACCTCCATTGAGTTTACCAATGGCCAGCAGAATGATCTTTCTAAAATCCATACCTGATCCTGCCAGTCCCCTGCTGAAAACGTTTTATGGCTTTGAGGATAATGACCTTCCTTCCCCAATCTAGGGAAATCCCTTCTACTCTTCAAGGCTTAGCTCTCCTGTGAAGCCCTCCCTGCTTCAAGCCCCTCCCACTGAGTTCTTCACTTCTACCTCTGTGTCCATATATACTTTGATAACAGCACTTATTACAACATGCTTTAACTATCTGCCTATTAGTCTGTCTTTTCACTAGACTATGAGTTTCTCCTAGTCAGGGATATTGCCTCACTCATGTTTGTACACCCAATACCTAGTTGCATGCCTGGCATACTCTATCCAGAGTCTTCCATGAAGAATGAGTGAGTGAGTGACTGAGTGAGTGACTGAGTGAAGAATTCATTTGCAGAGATACCCTCAGTCCAAAGCAATATCAATAATCTAAGGCAGAATGAAGAAGCACAATTTTGAGTGTAACGTACATCTATTGTTGGCCACCCACATCCATTGCCCTCCTCCTGGGAATAGCTCCCCAAATTTCCTTTGGAAATCATTCCCTATTCTCAGCCATGTGTGACACTGCTCTGTTTGCAGAGCTGGGTCCCAAGCAGACCTCTGGAGACGGGTTTAAGGAGAGGCATCTGCCTCAGTTCCAAGATGCCGGTGGGTACTCCGAGGAAAGCACCTCTCTCTTCCTCTGGATGGGGTAGTATGGAAAGTAAGGTCTGCACGTACTGCAGCTCTACAGCTACCACGAAGCAGAGCTTGGAGGTACCTTAAGGGAGATGCTAATACCACGAAGGTAGATCATAGGGAGTGAGAAAAAAGGCTTTTGGTGACACTGTTTTGTCCCCTGGGTCCAGCCGTGCTGGAGGTTAAAGTCCTATTACTAGACTTTTCAGTGACATAGATCAATAAATTCCCTTAATCATTTAAGCTAATTTACATTGGGTCTCTGTAACTTGTAATTGTAAGACTCCTGATACAGCAAGTTAGTGTTCTGTGGGAAGAAAATCAAGCTACTCATTTGAAGAAATGCACAGAAAAAGGAAACAAAACAAGGAGAGGGTGAGAGTAGACCACAAGTTAAATCCGACAGGCAACAGGTAAAAAAGGTTAACAGGATACTCCAAAACACAGATGAGAAGGAGATTCAAGATGCCTTCCTTTCCAGACAGCATTAATCAGGCCTTTATAGGGTATTCTATGGTACATTTATGAAAAGAATAAAGTTTTATAAAGAGCTAGAAAAAGAAATTAAAAAAATAACTAACACTTCTTTCTGAAAAGGCCTTTATGAGAAAAAGAAAGGGCTTTGGGATAATTTAATCTGGAGAAAGCAAGTCCTAGACGCAATTTAACTTGTTGAAGGGTTATTTATAAGGAGGTGACTAAACAGCTGTTCTCCAATTTCACAGGGAAAAGAATAAGAGGAAATTGATTTATATTTCAGTATGAAGCTGAAGGCAGGCAAAAGGAAGAAGTGCTCGAGGGAGAACTGTTAATGGTGAAAAAAAGCTAAATGAGAAACTAGATTTTTATGGCTTTTAGAAGTTGGAAAATCACCCATGTTGATTCTTTTAGCTTTGGGTCAAACTAGTAAACAAATATTTGAGAATGCCTTCTATTTATTTAGTCACATACCATGTACTGAATCACCACTATGGACCAGGCGCGGGGCTGGGCACTGGGAAGGGAAACATGAGTAAGATGTGGTGACTGTCCTGTCTAACGGCTGCAGCACTAGCTACCAAAGCCAGTGAGGGAAATATTTAAAAAACATCAAATCACTCTCACCCTTTCCTTTTCCATCTCCCATGCTCAAAGATAAATAATATAGTTTGGAAAACAACAGCACTTGGAAAGCTAAGCAACAATGCAATCATTAAATAACAACCTGTGAGTGCCTATCGCTTTGCTAGATGGGATACTGCTTGATTCATAAATCACTGAATAAAGCCAATCAGATCTTCAAAAAGTAATAATAATAACACCACCAAACAATAATGCAAAGGCTGTCATAAGCCACACACAGTTGCTGGCTTAATGAGTAATACAGACAGCAAATGCTTTGAATTCAGAAGAGATTAAACTTCCACCCTTTAAGGATGGGTAGAATTTGAGTAAGTGAAGGGGAGCAAGCTGTCCAGGCAAGAGAAATAGCAAGAGCCAAACAAGGAGACAAGAAAGCAGAGGAGGTTTGTGAAAAGAGCAGCTTGGTTAAAGCTGGTAGGATGATCCAGGGAAGTGTGGGATGTAACACTGGAAAAGTGGGTAGGGCTAGCTTTATAAAGACCATTGAAGACCAGCCAAATAACAGAATTCACTGTGTGAGGAATGGGCAGTGCTGAATATTTCTGAGCAAAGGAACATAAGGAAAGCAGCATTTTTGGCACAGTGGCTTGGCTCTGAGCAGGGGGTGGGGGCGGGGAGTGCTCAGTGCTGTTTCATCAACTCAGACTCAAGATGGTGAGGGATGAGCCCACATGGTAGCAGTGGGCCGGATGAGAAAGAGGGGAGCACAAGGCACAGATTAATTTCACAAATACGTGCTGAACTCTGTACTTCGCCTGTGCTGTGATGGGGAGTGGGACACAGTCCCTGTTCTCTTGGGCCTGAGAACTCACTGGACAGGGGAGGCCAGCAAAAGGGAAACTGAGACAAGTGCAGAAATGGTGGTCAGCGTGGCTGAGTGGCCGGTAGGCTCTGATTCCCAGAATTGTATTTACATGAGCTGAACAAAATCAAATAGTCAAAATATAAACAGAAAAACCAATCCTCCCAAAGTATCACCTGATGTGTATCATGGGAGATGCTGATTTTTACTGCCAGTTGAGTCATGGAAAAGTATAGAAGCAAATATGCCTGTACTGACTGAATTGTACCAAGCAATGAATACAAAAAAGACTTTATAAAAGAGAGAAGGTCTTTTTCGGGACTGAAATGTTTCCAGATTTCATCCTTTGACATAACTGAGATATATTCACAGATTTCTCACTTACCTACAGATAAGTATTTAGACGCCTTCAGAAAATTCATCACCTTTCCTTGATATCTCTCTTTTTTTCTTCCTTCCCTTAATTTAATTTTGATTTAACTTCCTCTTGTCACTGCTTGCTTGCAAATCACGGTCTCTATGTCTGGAGTCAATTAGGGCTATAAAGTACCTCACCACGCCTTCATCTGGGGACCCATTTATATATATTTTCTTATTTCAAGAGGTAGAGCTAAAAGCCCATAACTCCAAAAGTTTCCAATCAACCATCACATTCTATTCTTTGGAAAAGTATGCTTCTCTCCGCAGTTACGAAGACAACATCAAACTATATTTTGCAAGAATATTTCCTCTCCACCTGTAAAAAGATGAATTGTGCTTTGGGAATTCATTTGCAAAAAATGGCTTGAGTGTGTGTAATACATGCTTAATAGCAATAACATTAAAAAAATCTTTCTACCATTTAAAATTAAATGTAATTTCCTTATTACTTTAATGGAATCCTTTGGAGTTGAAGTATTTAACTAGTCCCTTTCACATCAAGTATTCATTATATAATTCCCTTTTAATATTAGGTATATTAGGTATGTAAACCATCCACTGACAGAATAAAAACACACATTTTCACTGAAACAAAAACAGGAGAAAGACAAGGCAGCCTGATTCAGAATCTGATAATGGGTTACAGATTCCATTCCAGTTCAGATTTATAGTCAAAATGCCACAAGACCATTTACCACCTCTAACCCTTCAGGTCATATTTGGAAGAAAAGTATGAACTGCCACATCACTAACAGAAAATCTGTTTGAGCCTAAAATTCTTGACATTTACCTATTGTAAAGTTGAGGGAGAGACAGAGAGAAACATATCACCTTTAAAAGCCACCTTAAATAAAAAGGCAAAGATGAATTGTCCAAAGTGCTATCCACGGGGAGGAATTCCCTTTGTCACTATCTTTCAGGGTCACCCCTGAGTGGGGCTACAGTACAATCCTGTCTATTGATGGCTGGTACCAGCCTATTGGCTAAAGCCATCCTAACCCATGGGATGCCTGACATACACAGGTAAAAACTTCTAGGGCTGGTGGGAAGACATGTAATCTAAGTAATAGATTGTGGATGCAAAGCCTTTACCCAGTTCCCAAACCAACTCCTGCCTCTTCCAGCCCTCCAGTCTCCTGCTGGAGCCTCAAACTGGCTGCACCCAATCAGAAGCCAGAGAACAAGGACACCCAGTCATGCACTCCATAAAGATCGGCCTCCTGACACAGGAGCAGAGTGGAAAGGATAGAGAGTAGATCTGCAGGGGCCAAGGGGTCATACCTGGCACACCCCATTACCTACTTTTCACACTCCTTCCAGTTAAACTGAGCTTTCCTCAGATTTTACCATCCTGTGCTTTCCCACTCCTAGAGCCTCTGTCATGTGTTCAGTCCTGCATCTCCTCTCTCCATTCCACATGTGGAAAATCTGGGAGGCCCACCTAAATGTCACCTCTTCCATGAAGCCTCCCCTCAACCTTACCCCGAAGTAATCTCTCTGCTATCTAAATTATCAAAGTTCCTCTTGTGAAAACTTCTATAATTATGAGTATGTCTTATGAGTTTACTTATCACTACCTGACACAAGTATTTTTGAATCTGTTTACTTGTTTACTATAAGTTTCCCATTAGAATATACTCTCCATGAAAGCAGAGATTTTGGTCTGTCTTACCTTTGCTCTATCCCCAGGGTCAAAAACAGTACATAGCATATAGCAGATGCTCAATAAATATTTGTTGAATGAATGAATGCCTTCTTCTAGATTGTTAGCATATTAATGACCAAAATGAAAGTCTCATTCATCTTTCCAGCCCAAAGAGCAATCTAAGTGCCTTCCTTATACTTATGGGCAGATACTCAAAAAATATAAGCTGATAATAAAGTAGTTGCCATTTAATGAGTATCTCTAATGTACCAGATACGATGCTGGCAGCTTTACATGAAATATCTCATTCAGTCCTCACAACAACCCTAAAGGGTAGTATGGCAGAGCTGTGCCTTCAGGATGAAGGCCCTCATTCCCCCAACATCCAGAAGAATTGCCTGCTGATGGCTCACAGCTGAGTCTCTCTCAGGCACTGTCCTCAGCAGAAGGAAGCTATGTCACCCAACTCGAAGGCCTTTCCCTGGTGAAGCCCTCTTCTGATGACTGACCAATGTTTTTAAAGGCCTGGCCTCTTGCCTCACCTGAGCAATTCTGAAAAATCATCTCAGCTCGAGTTCTCCATGGGACTGAACTGTTGAATGAACAAATAAATAACAAACTAGTGTCCCAATGACAGAAAAGGGAATTATACTTTTTCAGATGGATATAATGTATAAATTGGGTCTCCTTCCTTCTCAATGATTTTACTAAAACTACAACCCTTGTTCCATTTTCCCAAAAACATACCTCAACACTACCTCTAAAAAATACACAGTTACTAGTAATTGTTGACTAAAAAAAGAGTTTGATTTGGAGGCAGCTGTATTTCCTCAAAAGCTAGTCAGGCATTTTCAAATACCTGTGATTTATGTAGCAAAATATGCTCCTAAAGACAGTAGATAATATGACAACATGCCAAGGAGAAAATCACCAGAGATCTGACCTGTGCCATACAAAGTGAAGTCCAGCTCCAAAGTCCCAGGACAGCACTCAGCATGCACATACCCCTGCATCCACAGAACCTGGAGAGGTGGCAGGTGATCCCAGGAATACGGCACAAGCTCATCAATGTTACATCATCTTGGGCAGGGCACCTTGGTTTCTTCATGAGTAAAGGAACCTAACTTGCAAGGATAGTCAACCAAATTACAAAGCTTTTAGCAGAGTGCCAGGTAGAGTAGGTGCTCTACGAGTGGTAGCTATTATTATCGTTTATTATTTTTTAGAATGACAACCAGAAAGCTAAGACATCAATGAAACATTTGTGGATGATTTTCTTGTACAGGTTAAGAAAGTCTGAATTGAAAATCCAGCTGAGTTACAGGAAAATTACTCCCTTTACAAAAGATTTACCACAGACTTCCTTTAAAGAGGGGCCCCCTCCGTTGTACATTTAATATATAATTAGATACTGCTTATTCATGACATTTTTCCAATCAAAAGATATTAATTCTTTTCCATTCCTCCCACAGCAAATAAAAACTCATCTGCCTAGAGTTTTACTTATTCTGTTTTGCTTCTCATTTCAAGAGTAATATGTGTTCATTAGAGAAATTCAGGAAGATAGAAGCAGAAAAATAAATCACCCATAGTCTCATCAGCCAGAAATAGCCATTGTTAGCATTTTACATACACTAAAATGTAGACCAGAACCCACTGGCCTAGTCAGCCAGTTTCCTTCTAATCATTATGTCCATGCCTAGAGTTTTTTGATTTTGTATATACAGTTTTAACTGTATCTGGTTTTGGTAGTATTTTTATTTATTTATTTATTTATTTATTTATTTACTGATTGATTGATTGATTGATTGGATTGTGGTACGCGGGCCTCTCACCGCTTTGGCCTCTCCCGCTGCAGAGCACGGGCTCCGGATGCGCAGGCCCAGTGGCCATGGCCCACGGGCCCAGCCGCATGTGGGATCCTCCCGGACTGGGGCACGAAGCCGCATCCCCTGCATCGGCAGGCGGACTCCCAACCACTGCGCCACCAGGGAAGCCCGGTAGTATTTTTTAATGTAAGCAATTCTTCTCATGTCATGACAAACTCTTCAGTATGCCATATTTACCTAATAATTTCTTGTACTTGGGAATAATGCTATAGTGTCTCTATGTAAAGTACTTGTGATAGCTGCTATCATCAAAATCAACACCATTAAGATTACTGCTGCTAATTTTTAAACTCAGAAAGACCTCCCACTTCCAGAAGATAGGTCAATATTTCACATACATTTTCATTTTCTTCAGTTTTGCTTTTACAGTTAAATCTTTAGTCCATGTAAAAATTTACTTTAATGTGTGTACAGTAAAAGACAAGGACCTAAAAAAAAAAAAAAGCCTTTTTTCCCAAAGTGCTAACCAATTATCCCCAAATCACTGAATAAACCTTCTTTTTCTTACTGATTTACAATACCTCCCTAAACAAGAGTTACACACACATACACACCTGGCCTAACCGGCTTCACTGATTGATCCATATATGCATATATTATTTTTTGGCTTTAAAATGTTTTAATATTTGGTAAGGCTAGTACACCCACCCCAACACACACACCCTTCCACTTTTCTTCAAAAATTAATTAGCTATTTTCACTCATCTTCTTTTCTAGATAAATTTCAGAACTACTTTCTGCCGGAATTTGGATTAAAGCTGCACTAAATCTACAAATTAATTTAGGAATAACTGATGTCTTTCTAACACTTCTTCCCTTCCACATACACAATATGTATTTCTATTTATTCAAGTTTTCTATATCTCTCTACAAAACTGGGAAGTCTTCTTCAAATGAGGCATTTACATTTCTTATTAAGGTTATTTCTAGAAATGCTTTTTGTTACTACTGTAATGATTTCATTAGATTTTAAGTGGTCATTAATTAGATTTGGATGGCCACTGATTTTTGTACACTTATTTTGCACAAAAGCTCAGAAGGCCTTCTATAATCTGCAGACCATAAAGTACCTCCCAAGTTTGTTTCACGCCACTGACAAAGAAGAACCCACTGGCCTAGTCAGCCAGTTTCCTTACTGTCACTGAAATACATCCTGCTCAGGCTCGCCACCCACCCAATTTTACTTCCTCTTCAAGGCTCTGCTCCCACGTAAAAGTTTTCCTGACTAGCCTGCTCCCAATTATCACCTACCCCTTTCTATTCTCCTGCAGCACCGAAATAAGTTCTCGTACATTTAACACTTTCCCCAAAGTTAGGAATAATTTTCTTTTTATCAAATTAGGGCATCCAATTTTTTATATTTGTGAAAAGATTCAACAGAAAGCAAGTAAAGTGAATTTATATACATTTTGCCTTTTATCTTAAGAGATTATAAATCTGAAACAAATTTGGTAAAAAATGTACTGTTTGTTTAAAATAGTGATAAACTGAAAGCAGCCTAAATATCTTTCAACAGAGGTTCAGGTGAATAAGTTATGTAATATCTATATATATTCTTAGGTAAGAGATTTTTATTCTGTAATATTATTTGTAATGGTTATGCAGCCAAATAAATTGATGACAAGAATACGTATTGATATAGAAAAATGTTCACAATATGTTATTAAGTGAAAAAGCCAAGACAAGACAAAAAAAAAAGAGGGGATAGAAAACATCATTGTAGAAAAATTGTTTTTAATAGGAAAAATGTCTGAAAAAATATATACAAAAATTAAAACAGTGGCTATTTCTGGCCAGTAGTACTATATGTGAACTTCACTTACTTTTTTATTCTGTTTAATGAGCACTTACTGTTTTTATAATCAGATTTTAAAATTAGTCAACTTCAAAAACATGCCCCACTGATAACAGCCTATTATAAGAGTACATAATCACTATTAAATCAAATATACTTGTGGAAACATACCGAACAACAACTTTGAAAAACAAAATCATTGTTTTTTATCTAGGTGAAAAACTCTGAGTACATAGGAACTCGGGGGAAGTATCATAAGGCGCTGGGGCAGTTACTACTGCAAAAAGCATTTTAAAATATATTCTGAGACTTTCAGAAAAAAGAGTACTGAATCAAGGAACCACCCTGTTGAAAAGGTCCTTAACGATTATCTAGTCAAAGCTCCTCATTAAACAAGAAAAATGAAAAAAAAAAAAAGCAAACGAAAAACAAAAACAGAGGTTAGGTGAGTTCTCCAAGATCATACAGTTTATTATTGGCATAGTCCAAAGGTATTTATAATTCAAAACTTATGCTTTTTAATTCCTTTCTCAATTTCTCCCAGTCAAGATATGCTGCAGTCTGTCATTTCTACTTAGACTATAAAAGACAAATGTTGATTTTACTACGGTTTTCTTATCATCTGTCCAAAAAGTGAACAGGAATGTATACGATATTGTAAAATGAAAAGACTCACTTCTCTTGATTAAATATAGCTTCTGAGCTCCATAAGAAATTTTGACAAATAGGCATTATGTTAGACTCTAACAAGTAGGAGAAGGCAAATTCTAGTATTTACAGACTTTGAGAACCTGAAAGTCAGGAAGAAAAAAGTACTACCGAGTTTAAAATTACAACTGTGCTGCAAACTTTTCATATGTGAGTTATATCATATATGAGTTCGTTCAACACATCATACTTTTCACTTCTCTGGTTTATTCACTTTCTCTTAGAGGGTTAGGAAGGGGCCTCTTTTTAAGTCAATTTTAAACTTAATATGTTTTAAGTACAACAAGTTTTTCATAACACAAGCCATAATTAACCATTGTAAACGTCACTGATACTTTGCCCACCAGAGGGAGCCCATATAGATTTTCACATAACAAGAAACCTCAAACATCAAGTTTGTATGAATTCTAGAATCATATTATTCATAATATAATCAATATTGTAAAATCACTTGATAATATTATATTTCTATCCCCCCAAATAGAGAAAAATTAATTGAGATCAGGTATGTAAAGCCCTCAACAGAGTTCCTGACCTATAGCAGAAGCTCAAAAATAACTGACTTTCCAAAATTTAGATCCTCCTGAGTATTAGTTATGGCACTGAAAGAAAATAATCTGGTATTCTAACTTGTACACGAGTTGGTGTGAGCTCAGTTGATATCGCCCTGATAGATGGTTCTATTCTTGGTATGTTGACAAACCTGGTTCTCAAGCCTGCAAGATAGTATCAGACGATGGACAGGAAGAGTTCATTAAAAATGTCATCCTGAGAGGACCTGTTTCGGCAGCCCTATCCTTAGTAGGTGATACACTGAACTATTGGCTACCTGCCAACTAGAAACTGAGAAAAGAGGGAACTCTTTGACCCATTCCAGATTTTTCTTGGAATGAAGGAGAAAGTCAATTGACTATCCCTGAGAACCATGCTTCTACAGTATGTGATACAATCATTACCACCAAGATGACTTTCTTTCAAGAATAAAGAATGCACAATTGAGAATAAAAGTCTGTATAAGAACCTGGTGTCTAAATGGCCCTACTGAGTATCCCCATCTGCAGTCTGGTGTGGATGACTTGCCTTGTAGCTCTCATCATAATAAGGCCCAGCCCAGTGTTCGCTGGATTTGTGAGGTGGTTGGCTGGGTATATGAACTACGTGTCTATTTTAAAGACTCAATCATCTCCAAGATCTAAATATGACAAACCTAGAGGGCCCCACTGGGTTCCAGCTATGCTCTCCAATCCAGATTTACCAAGAAGCACTGCCATTGGGGAGTTACCCACCACTTGCTGTCTTAATAAAACTCTAATGTCTGTTGGGCCCCATGAATCTATTCTCCACTGTTTAGAACTGAGAAAGGGAAGGCATGATTAATTGGCATCCTACTCAAACTTTGAAGAAAATGTTATTGTGATATCTATCACCATGAAACTTGCCAACTAGAAAGCTGGGAATTATTCTACCTCTCCCTCTTTCTAACCCCACCAATGGCTACATTTTTTAAAAATCCACCTCCTAAATATCTACTTCATCCATCCACTCCTCTGTCACTAGCTCATCAGCTCTCACCTGGATTACTGCAATAGCCTCCCAATTAGCTCCTCTATGTCAGTCGTGTTACACTCCAAACCCATCTGCAATATTGATTATTTTAAAAGACAAATATGAACTTTTCAGGCCTCTGCTCACATAGCTTAGAGCATAAAGTCCAAACTCCTCAGCACTGCTGACAATGCTCTCACCCAAGGTCTGGTCAGCTTCTCCTCTAAAGAGCCAAACAGGAAATACTTCAGACTTTGCCAGCCTTTGCCAGTTACAACTCTACCACTATAGCACAAAAGCATCCATAGCCTACATGGAAACAAATGACCGTGGTCGCATTCCACTGAAACCTCATTTACAAAAATTGGCAGCGGCTGGATTTGGCCTATGGGCCAAAGTTGGCTGACCCCTGCTCTAACCTAATCCAGCACAGCCTCATCTCCCGCCCCAGGCCTCCTCCAGAAAAGGGCTCCAATCACTCCAGCCTTGCCTCTGCTCCCCACAGTCAACCTGCTGTTGTACACCGGTGTCTTTGCTAATTCTTCTCCCTCTGCCAGGAATGCGATTTAACTCCCTTCCTTTGTCTGGTTCTCATCCTTCAAGGTCCAGTTTGATTTTCTACTGATTCTCCCTCATGGAGCTTTAGTTATCCTTTATTTCTATTTTCAAAGAGCCGGGACATATGTCTCATAGTTTTTTGTGTCCTCACAATGACTGACACCTATCAAGAGTCCAATGCTTACAGGACGTGGAATAAATCAATTAGTATTGAATAAATATAATTTCAAAAGCTACAGTCTTCATAAATCTGGAAAATTTCAGGAGTGCAGTCTATACAAAGGGCTCACTATTTATATCATGGAAAGTCACTAGCACTGAGTTCTGCTTACAGTACACACTCGGTTATTATGATCCATAAAAATACAGCAGCATGAAGTTAAAAGAAGACTTGGAGAACATTAACGGCCTGAGAAACCGTGTCTCTCTGAGCCCTATGGCTGGTTCCAAAGGGGCTTCTCAAGGAGAAGGGGGAATGGCGGTAGAGGGGCAAGCTGGCTAATGAAACTCTCTCTTCCCAGCCCCCTCATCCCAGCCTTAGCAAAAGCTGCTCCTTATTTCATTTGCATAAAGAACTCTCCATTAAATTTTTTTAAAATCTATATGATTCAACAGACCCACGCTCTGTTTGAATCCTACATCCTAAACCTACACTGTTTCCTGATCTATTCCTGTCTGTGTGGGCCTGTCTCCAGCTTCTCACTGACCCTTGGCCCCTGTTGCCTGATACTGCTTCTTTGAACCACGCTCCCTCAACTGAAACCCAGTTTAAGTAGAATTATACTCAATCCTTGGATAAAGTCTATTTCCAGCTACTATGGATAATAATCCAGGTGGTCCCAGCTTAACCTTTGGCTCCAAACATTGGCACACAAGTTCAACACTACGACTCAGAAGAAAATCGAGGAGGACCTGGGGAGTCAATGCTGAGCATTACGGTTGTCACTTCTACCTGAGTTGTTGTATTATTTATGGGTCTGCTTCTCCACTTGACTATAAACTCCTAAATCTTACTAATAAAATAAAAGCTACTATTTATTCAAGGTTTATTCCAGATACTGGATTAAGTGTACATATATACTGTGTAATATTAAGGAATCATGTTAGGATCACACATTTCTAGAATTGGAAGGAGGCTTGGACAGAGATCAACCAGCTCCAAAATTAGAAGCAAAGTGACACAGTAGATAACACTCATTCTTTAATTAAAGAAACATTTACTGAGAACCTATCCTGCATTCTAGAACCTAAAGAGTCTTTGTTTTCATGAAGTATATAGTCTAGTGGATAAACAACAAGTCAATGGATACATGATATGTTAGATAATGACAGGAATAAAGCGGAGTAAAGAACAGAAAAAGGATGCTACTTTATACAGGGCAGTGGAGGAAGGGCTCACTGAAACAACGAATGAGCAGAGGCCTAAAGATCAAACCACATGGAATCTGGGAGAAAAGTGTTCCAGGTCGAGGTAACAACAAGCGCAAAGGTCCTGAGGTAGGAATGTGCCTGGTGCATGTGAGGAAAGCAAGGAGGCTAGGGCAGCTGGAGTAGAGTAAGAGGAAGGTGAGAGGAGGGGAGCTCAAGGAAGGTAGCAGGGACCAGACCATCTGGCTTTGGGTTGCTGTAAGAAGTCTGAATTTAAGCCAGGAACTAAAGATAATTAACTCATTAAAAAAAAAAGTAAATGACACTTGGCTTTCATAAAAGCAATGTATAATAAACAAAGAAAAATTCATCTGCATGCCTAATCTGAAAATAGAATTCCCAACAACACAGAGTCGCTGTTCATCTTATAAACGAGACATCTTTGTTTTACAAGAAATCGCTACAGTTATAGTCTAAGCTGTCAGTTTTACCAATGTGGACACTGAGGTGCAGAAAGATTAGGTGGTCTGTCCACTTCATGGCTGAACTTGGTCTAGAACACAGGTTCCCTGATGTTCTGTTCACTGGCTCCTGTTGCCCCTGCATACTCAGTTTGGCTACTTAGAGGGGTCTTGGTTTACTGTGTATTGCTTCTCCTGGACTCTGTAACCTTTATTAATTAGTAAGAAAATGAAAGAGCTGCCCCTATGAGGCACCTCCAGACACATTCCCACACCAAAGCCTGTCATACAAACTCCCACAATTCTAGTTTTTTATTCCTCACAGAGTTGAAGACCACCAGGCAGGTAAAGTGAAGACAAGTCAGGCACTGTGCTAGGGAATAGAAGGAACATTTTTGTCGGTTTTGCCTGCCCAGCATCCCTTACTCCCTAGTGTCAGACACAGCACTCCCTTTTCCAAGGTTCTGGTGGGGCAGCAATCACAGCACCCAACCCACCTATTGGAGTGGACATCTGACCTGGCCATGTGAAGAACCTTATCCCTCTGAGGCCATAACGAGGGCTCAGGACCCAAGCAGAACCAACTAGAGTCCTTTCCTGGGGTTTTATGGATAAGACCTAGAGAAAGAAGCTCCTTCCTGTTTCCCAGTTATACAAGCCAACACATTCCTATTTTGCTCAGGTTAGTTTAAATTAGGTTACCCTTACTAGCAATCAAAAGAATTCACACTCATGCAAGCACTTGCACACCTTTTCTCATTTCATCTGCATAACCACCTTATAAGGTTGCTATTATTCACTCTATTTTAGGAGTGAGGAAACTGAGGTTAAGTAACTTGCCCAAGTTCATGCAGTAAGTAAAAGGCATTCAAATTCAGGTCTTTATGCTCCAAATCTTATTCAGTATGCAATTATGAATTCAGTATTAACTCAGGAAGAAGAAACTCAGCTGAAGAATTTTTGGTTTAAAATTATAGTGGAAATGTATGTATGGGGCAGGGTGGGAAATAAGCAACGTTAAACTGGAGTCAAAGGACCTGGCTTCTTCCTCTGGCTCTGTCCTTTGACCTCATCTATTATGACTCTGGGCAAGACATTTCACTTACCTGAGTGTTAGTTTTCCCACCTATAAAATGAAAAGACTGAACAACATGAACTTAAGATCCTTTTAAGTACTAAAAGAAAAAAGTCCATGGTTCTGCTTCAGGCATACAGACTCTATTTTTACTGTATGTTATGTAGGAAATCAGCAAATTTCAACTTGAATGTCAGGTCCAACAATAGGTAATGGTTGCCTGGGGCACAAAGTTGCAAAGGATTCTGAGCAACACAGATGTACTGGGAAATTAACAATGGCTTCCATGGTCCCAGGGAGGGAGAAAGAGGAATAGCTGCATGCTTGCCACACATATGCCATCGCTGATAGGTTCACCTTGACAGAGGAGTGTCGCTGCCTCCACTACCGATGCTATTAGTACCTACACTGGATTTTCAGATCGCCTCATGAACTTACTTGGCTCCCCTTTGCAAGGAAAGAATGAAAGTACAAGAAAGCAAAGTGGTGTAGGGAATAAAGTTTTGTGCCACTGATGAAAATACATCTAAATGGCCTACACAGGGTTAGGGTAGGAGGGTGAAGGGGAACAATAATAATCATTATGGCTGTTTACGATATATACAAAGTCTCATAAGATCCTAATAATCAGCTTACCAGTCAAGTAGGGTATTATCATGCCCATTTTATAGAAAAGGGAAATGAGACTCGGGTAACAGGACTTACCCAAGTCACCCACATCTAAGAAGCAGAACCCAGATTGAAATCTAAGTCTTCTAAATCCAAGACCCAGTTTCTACTCCCAAGGTCCCCATTAATCCCACAGCCCAAATGAGTTAACTAATCAAGCTCCCATTGCAAACTGGCATAGTTATCACTGTTAGGAGTTGTTCAGCTATGAAAAGTTCCTCCCCCCCCGCCCCAAATCTGAAATGCCATTACTAATTTGTTTGTAATTTAACGGGTAGACACGCATTGAGTATAAATAAACTGAGCATAAAGTTACCCATCTCCACACCTTTGTGCATACTCTTCTCTTAGCCCGAGATGCCCTTCTCCACCCTATCTGCACTGGAACCAACTACTCTTCTTTCAAGATTTGTTTCAGGCATCATCGCCTCTGTAAAGCCTTTCTTGGCCCTGACGCATAATTGAACACCCTCTCCTTTGTGTCCTACACAACATTTTCAAGGCGTTGTGGCACTTCTTTTGGTAATATGTCTGTCTCCCCCACCATTCCTTTTAAATCGCGTTATTCTAACACAATGCCGGTCAGAAGGTAGGCGCTTAATGTATGCTTATTGATGGACTGAATATATTCATCTGGACCAATTTCCCTTCCGAGGCTTGAATATCCTCTGCAAACTGCCACTCACTAATTCATGCATACCTATATTAAAAAATAACTGAGTGTCTACAAAGTACCAGGCACTGCACTGTGTATCAAACAGAAGTGGATTTACCATGAAGTTTGAGCATCAGGGCCCCTCCCTTGCACCCCTCCAAAGCTCTGAACCTTTTTTTGTGTGACTTTGTATTTTTATTTCTTAAAGAGGACAGACAGAACTGTATAAGCTTCAAGCTCCACAAAAACTAGATCCACCCTGGTGCCAAGGATCCAAAAGTGAACCTGGCAAACTTTATCTCTCCCCTTATAGAGTTTCCTGTGTAGTGGGGAAGGAGACAACCATTTGTTCATTCATTGATCCAACAAACATTTACTAAGCAATGCTATGAGTCAGGCTTCGGGGATTCTGAAGTGAAGCCAACACTGTTACTGCCTTGAAGGAGTAGGTCCCTGCTCTCCCGAACGAAAGCCTGCTGTGTTCAAGGGCAGAAAGTAGTTTAGATGGCTGTAACAGAGAGTGGTTGTGAAAGATTATCCTAAACCAGTCTCAAGACAGACCGGTCCCTGGCATGAACCCTGACCTAATTCAGGAGGCAAGGAGAAGGGACAGGTCGGCCGAATGCGATCTTGGATCTCAGTGCGGGGCGGGGGAGGGGAGGGAGCTGAAACAAGTAAACAGAAGAGATAAATACACTGTGACTGTAGTCAGTGCTGCGACAGGATAGCAAAGGACGGTGGGGGAAGCTTCGTCTGCGTTCAGGTCTGCAGTGACGGCAAGCTCATTACCTCACAAAGCAGCCCATGTACTTTGCAGACATAGTTCCGAGCTCCCCAACATGCGTCCCCATTCCTCGACCTAAGGCTGTTCCTTTCCAAAGACAGCCGTCGGCTCTCTGGGACCAACTCTCCTGCCCCCCTTGACACCACCTTCTCCAGGCGCTTCCCTCACCCACTGCTTACGGGACAGAGTCCGGTTTGGGGTCTGGGGTCCCTGCCGCGGGTCCGCCCCCCTCACCAGCCCGCCGTTTCCATAGCAACCAGCTCACCACTTCGCGCGCCCGGCTGGAGAAGTCGCCCTTAGGCCGGGGGCTCCGGCGGAACAGCTCGTCGCGGCTGCCCTCGACCCCGCCGCCCACCGCCACTCCCAGGGCTTTGTTGCGCGTCTTCACGGTCTTGACGCTGGCCCGGAACAGCAGTGTGATGTCCACCGCCATGGCGACCCACACCCACGGCCCCCACCAGGCCCGCCCACGTCAGCAGCCGGCGACCGCGGCGCGAGCTGGGCAGCTGGAGGACCGTTCCGTTTCCGCACGCCTCCGCCCACCAACGGCGACACGAGAAGAAAGGTTCCGGCCCGCCCGGGGCTACCGCGGCGAGAGGAGAAAGGTTCCGGCCTCTGCCGGCGCGCGTGCCCATCCCCTCGGCGACCCGGACCCAGCGACGCTCACACCCGCGCCCGTTTCTCCTCCCGGCAAACTTTGGCGGGCTTGGCCGCGCGGGGAGGTCCCGGAGTCCCGAGCCCTCGCGAGCTCGCTTAGGGCGTGTAGGCCCCGGGACCGAGGGGATCGGGAAGCCGGAAGGCTGGCTCCATTCTCTTGGCTCCCTGTTGCGCGGGTTGCGAGGGGACAGGAAGCGACCCAGCCTGACCCAGACCTCATGAACCCACCTTGTGCGGGACCGAAGCACGTGGGCGGTGACCACCTGGGTGCAGTAAGTGCTAGGGCAGAGCAGGTGTGCACGGCACAGAGCTAGAGGCCAGAGGCCTTTCTTTTCCAACCGTCACCCACCTGATCTGTAGAATGAGGCCAGCACCTTCCTCAGTGTTACTGTGATAGTTAAGCGAGATAACACGTGCGAAGTGTTTTGGCGTTGCTTGGCTCCTAGAGACCAATGAAAGTTAGTTACCTTTGTTAATAATAACATTCTTGTTAACATTCTTGTTATTAATTATGGTGGGGAAAGCTCTTATAGAGAAGGCATCACACTGTAGAGAAGGCAGATTTGAAGAAACACTAGGAATTTATCAGATCGAGACAAGGACGGAAGAGTTTCACTGGTTTCTGTTCTTCCTCGTGTATGGTTTTTAAATATACCATCTTAAGTCATAGTTATTTAAGTCGACTGAAAGTTAGCCAGTGAATTCTTTCTACATTTTGGTTCGAGGTTCAGATCTAATTCAAGATCTCTTTGATTTCATCATTTGTTTTCTTTTTTTCTAAAGAGGATGCACAACTAGAATATGTATTAAAATGTGGTTGTCAAAGAGTGGTAGGCAAAATAAAAAATTATTTTCATATCAAGATGTTACTTATCTTTTCACTCTTATTCTCTCATAAGTTGTGCACAATTGGGTTTTCCAGAGGCTGGGTGACTTGTGATATTGCAAAACACTGAATGCAAAACAGCTGTCTTCTATTAGGTCAAACTTTAAAAAGATTTGCAAAAATGTAAAACAGTGCCATTCTCACTAAGTTGTTTTGGAAATGCTTTTTTTCACAAAAATATACCACTTATGTTAATATGTAATGGGTTTATCTTTACTTTTAACTGAATGAATATTTTAAATTTTAAAAAAATTTTTAATTTTTTAATACAGTAAATATCCATAGCTAAAACCCATATAAACGAAAGCTGTTTTAGGGCCCTCAATAATTTTTAAGAGTGTAAGGGAGTTATGAGACCAAAAATTTGACGCCCGCTGTATTAAATATGTTTATCAGAAATAGATGTTAAGAAAGTACATAGGTACCTGGAAGGAAGAAGGAAAATGGTATTTTAAAGTGGCCACACTGTAGCCACTTCAGCCTTCCCTTATGAGGAAAGTAAATTTTCATAAGCTTTCTTCCATCAACAGAGTAAGGGAGAGAGAATGAGACAGAAATTACTAAATCTCTGCCAATGATTCTGCCTTGCATAAGTGGCCCTTTGTCTTATCAAGACATTAATGAGTCTTTAGCTTATGCGAAGGTAAGTCTGGGGCAGAGTAGAAGGAGAGTTAAATCACCCTGCATAATAAAATGAACGGGACTGAATTAAGGGTAAGAGGGAGGAACCAGAACCCAGGGAAGGGGCCAGGAAAGGAGATAGTAGCTCACTGGGTAGGGTTTTTGAGTGGGAGGGGGCTGAGTTACACCAAAGCTTCAGTGAGTAGCGTGTTTGGTGCGGTTGGGTTTTTTGGGTAAAAAGTTTGGGAGAAAGGTCTAAATTTTCTGTCTGCTTCTGCAAAGAACAAAGAAGATTATGGAGATGAGACCCATGTGAGCTAAAAACATCAGGCTCTAAAACGACAAGTGACCACAAGCACCTAAAACTCCTAGAAAAGCTACAAAGATCTTGAGGAGGCCCTTGGATGTCCCACAGACCATGGGATATGAGCTGTTGCATTTTTATTATTTTATTTTACTCTTCTAACCTCAAAGAGCAAGGTCACTTCAGTTGACCATGGACTAACAGGAAACCCCAGAAAGCTGAGAGGGGATGTGGATAAAAAGGAAGAATAGAAGCATGGTGGGACTGTATTACAAACTTCCAAGTTTGAAGTGGTACATAAACTACATTTCATTAGTAACAATGTTTCATTCATTAGGCTAGGCTCTCTACTCTTGAAAAACAGTAGGGCATATTGGAATTACCAAATAGAGATCCCTATAACAGCACCCTCCTTACAATCAGGATAGATGTAGGCAGCTTAGAATCATTTGGGGAGTCTCATGGAAGTCATTTAATGCAGCCTCCGCCAAATAGAGGGTATATTGCCCAACCAGGTGCCCAAGCCATGACAGAACTGTGCTGTCAGTTAGAAATAGACATGTAGTTGTCAGCCACCGAGGTTTTGTCATCGTTGCATCCTTTAGAGACGTTGGCTTTCTAGCCCGACTACCTGGGGAAAGTTGGTGTAAGCTGGCATTTGCTCTATGGAGGAGGGTACCCAATGCCTGGAAGTGTGAATTCCTGCAGGGAAGCATGGGGAGACCAGTTTTCTCGGTTCATGAAATCATGGACTTGCCACAATAATACAGTAACTGGAGACCCTCCTTGGTGGTCTGTTTCATTGTTCACTCATATTCATGGCTTCTCCTAGGGGAGGATTATAGTTCCTTGACCTATTGACAGCTACTTGACCAGGTGATTCCTTTTAGCCGTGAAAAGTGACGTGTTGGTTCTGGGCAGCAAATTTAAGGGCTAACATGTGGTTTACTGTGCTCTCTTCTCCCTCTGCCATGGCAACCTGTAATGTTCCATTGGGTCATCAACCTGGGAACCTGAGTAAAGATGACACGGAGCACAGCCAACTAAGGACGTGTGCTGACAGTGAGAAGTAAACCTTCGCTCTACTTGTCCATGGAGATTTGGAGTTGTTTGTTACTGCAGCATAATTATCCTATCCTGACTGATACACCACATATCCAGAAATCTGCCAAAACAGACTATTGGGTACATTCATCAATTACCAACATTACAGTGTTATCTCTCAGTAGGTAAAGGACAGAGAGGAAGGAACTACTAGATTATACCTAGATCTAACCAATAGAAAAGACCTGGTTAGGAGTGTTAGAGTGACAGAAACCCTGGAAGGCTGGCCATGCCATGGTAGAATTCACAATGCAAGAGGAGAGGACTTGGAGAACATGTGTTTTCACTTTAGAAAGTGGACCTAAAGAAATTCATCAAAATTTTTTTTTTTCTCAGGGGTTCTAAAAAGGACCACGACTCTAGGGATGGGAAACTCAAAGAATAAACTTGTTCCTAAGGAGGAACCTAGCTAAAGAAATTAGGGTGATGGAGAAATTGAAACCCTTGTACACTGTTGGGTGACATGCAGAATGGCGCAGTCACTATGGAAAACACTATGGAGTTTCCTCACAAAATTAGAGATAGAACTACCACATAATCCAACAATTCTGCTTCTGGGTATTTATCCAAAAGAATCAAAATTGGGATCTCAAAGAGATAGTTAAACTTCCATGTTCATAATAGCAGTATTCACAAGAGTGCAGACATAGAAACATCCTAAATGTCCATTGATGGATGAACAGATCAAAAAAAAAAGTAGCGCATACATAGAGTGGAATATTATTCAGCCTTCTTTTTTTTTTTTGAACGAAATCCTGCAATATACAACAACACAGATTAAACATGAGGACATTATGCTAAGTGAAAGAGGCCATTCACAGAAGGATAAATACTGCATGATTCCACTTATATGAAATATCTAAAATAGTCAAACTCATAGAAGGAGAGAAAAGAATAGTGGTTGCCAGGGGCTGGGGGAGGGGGAAGTGGGGAGTTCCTAATTAAAAGGTATATAATTTCAGTTACACAAGATAAATAGGTTTTTGAGACCAGCTGTACAACATTCTGCCTACAAATAACAATCTTCTTACAACCTATCACTCTGACATCAACTCTGCTCCTCCCTCTTCCACATTTAAGGACCCTTGTGATTATACTGGGCTCACCCGGGTAGTCTGGGATAATCCCTGGAGGACAGCTTTAATTTCATCTGCAACCTCAGTTCCCCCTTGCCAAGTAACATATTCACACTTTCCAGGGATTAAGGCTTGGACATCTTTGGGGGGCTATTATTCTGCCTACCCGAGCAGGGTAGCTCCAACAGAAAGGAGGACTGATCATGAGCTGGGCAGACACCTCTTGCCTTGTCTTCCTGGGTGAACAGAGAGATCCACCTATTCTTTTTCCATTTCTCAAACAATGTTTCCAGCCCTGCTCCCTGAAACATTCCAAAGGTCTAGAGAAATACGGAAAACAGAATCTCTGCCCTTAAAAGATTTAATCTAGCAGGAGGCTTTCAGATATCCAAAGTACCAAGATTTCCTCTGAAATCTTCTAGCTGCTTCCACCTCTCTCGAAGAAAGTATCCTACTTTGTTGAACCCATTTCAGAGGACTCAACTTGCAACAATGTAATCAACAGTTACCAAAGTTCAAGTCCTCTCTCTCCCCTCACCCCACAGCTTTGCAAGGTTGGTGCCACTTCCTCCCAGCACTCACTCCATCCACCCCAGGCGTTTGGTAAATCACTTCATAAAAATTCATTTACTGGTTTCCCCAATGTAATGGTAGAAATAAACTGCTCGGTACACACTTGGAAGCTTCCTCCAGAAAACTCGTGCTTCATTTTGTTGGCATGGCATCTTGGTTTCCAACCTGAATTTCCACCACCTTTGCTTTTCTGACAGTATCTTCTGTAATGAACGTGGCTGAATCCTCCACTTTTTATTGAGTTGGACAGCAAATCATAGAATAACTACTTTCCCTTGCACTTTAAAAGGATTTAATAGGAAAATATTTTCTTACATCCTGTTTCAAGGGGAAAGTGTGATTTTAGGGGACATTTTATAGTTCACAACAGGATATTGAATGGTATTTGGTTTTGCTTAGTTTCTTATGACTGTGTTTCTCCAGCATGAAGTGGTGTTTTTGTGATTATTTAGATAAGTCTGATTAAGGTAGGTAGATAGTCATAGAATTATGGAAATTTAGGACGGGAAAGATTCTCAAATATCATCCAGGACATTCCCCTCATATTTCAGGTGAGAAAACAAGTGACTTGTCCAAGATCACACACTGAGTTAGTGGGAAAAAATGAGATTTTATTCTTTATCCCTAAACTGTTCAGTGCCCCCCCCAGACCAGCTTTTTGGTGGGAGTGGAGGTGGAGGCGGGAGTGGGGGAGAGGCATTTATACAACGGGACCCATGTGTTTCTATATTTATATGTATCATATAAGAACTTTTGATTAGAAAATTGGGCTGACTAGTAAGTGTGGATTCGTGTGTGTTATATCCATCCATCCATCCATCCGTCCAGGCAGGTAGATTCCAAACACATTTTCAGTGTCTACTCAATAAGTGGCACTGTGCTAGGTGCTGAGAAGATAAAAACAAAGGTGAAATCCCCACCTTGGAAAAGGTCAAAAACTAATGGGGCAGATACGTGTATATATAGACAGTTAAGCACAATAACAGAGTTTGTTTGTTTTTTTTAATGACATCTCTGAAGAGTGAAATTTTTAAAAAGCTTTATGTATCACTAGCCCACTCTCCAGGGATAGGAAAAGATCAGCATGAATGAGAAAGGGGACACAACTACAGGAATAGAACTGTAGAGAGTATGTTCTGGTGGTCCTTTCTGGCCATTTCAGTCATCCCAGTCTTGATGGGACTGTACAAAGCTGGAATGAGGTCTTAGCCTGTTATTGTGGCAACAGCCTGGGCTCTGAGTCTGACAGTCTTACGTTCAAATCCCAGTGTGAATTAAACATAAAAAATATCTATCCAACAGGGCTTTGGAAGTGTGAGATGAGCTGATCTATATAAAGTGTGTAAGGCAACATCTGGCACAGAGCTAATAATGAAAGTACAGCCATTGTGGCAATAGGTCATTGAGGATTAAACTTCATGGCTGGTGGTGTCGGGGCAAATGGAGGTCGTGGAGAGTCTTCTACAAGTATCGGAAGGAGACTTGGTTCACTTTCTGGTCTCTGCATCACCCAACTAATGTGTGTTGCGCAAGGGTGAGTAAAGGCTGAGACGGTACCTTGGATCAGTGGAGGGGTTAAAGGAAATACTTAGAAAGTAATTGGACACGGTGGTTTGGGTCAGTCTCAGAGAATGTTACTGAGAGTTGGAGTATTTATTCTGGAAAAGAGAAGACTTAAGGGATGGATGAAATAAAGGTCCTCGAGTATATGAACCAGTGGATGTAGACCAGCTGTTCCCTATTTCTGTTTTGGACAGAATGAGAGGAAATGAGCTTACAGTGAAGCAGGAGGGATTGAGGCTAAATATCAAGAAGTATTTCCTGGATGTGGGTGTCATTGGACTTGGGAATGATTTACCAAAAGGAGTTTAATATCAGGACAATGTCTCTTTGGGCCACTGACCTTTATGTGTGGGAGCATTGGCTACACATAGGGATGGCTACACTCTCAAGCTCTTTCCAAACTGAGGAGCCCATGTCACTCACAGAATCCTTTAACAGGAGAACACGAGTCTCAGCCAACCCCAAACCACTGTCCTAGACCTTGGCCTGTTGTAAGAAACAATTGTGCTACTAACCTCCAGCAATCTGCCGTTTGACATTCCACAAATACCACGATTGCTTATGTAGGCTACTCCAGTGGCCAAACACCTTCCCTCTCTGAAATTTATTAAGAAATTCTCTGTAGGGCTTCTTTCAACAAAAGTACGTTTAATAAAGCTTGGAATTTCCTCACAACACATTTACTCCTGTTGATGTATTTTTAGGTCTCCATTATCACTTGTCTTCACCTTTCTTTGCCTTGCTTGTAGGCATAAGGCAGGCCAGCCCAGCAGGATTCCAAAAGTTATCAATAACCAGGAATTGACCACACTGCTGGAGTTCTCCCCAACCCTCCCATGAAAGCCAAGTTTCTCACTATTAATTTAGGAAGACTTTAAGCCAGCCACCGGTTTTAATAATAGTTCATCAAAAAGGCAGGCAAGGGGGCTTCCCTGGTGGCGTAGTGGTTGAGAGTCTGCCTGCTGATGCAGGGGACACGGGTTCGTGCCCCGGTCCGGGAGGATCCCACATGCCGCGGAGCGGCTGAGCCCGTGAGCCATGGCCGCTGAGCCTGCGCGTCCGGAGCCTGTGCTCCGCAACGGGAGAGGCCACAACAGTGAAAGGCCCGCATACCGAAAAAAAAAAAAAAAAAAAAAAAAAAAAAGACAGGCAAATTACAGCTCTAAGTTAAAATTTGAACATAAAAGTCTCACTGTGAGCTTCAGTGTTGGAATAGTTTTGAGTTATTTCCCCCCAAAAGTAGGTCTTGATGGGTTAGGTTTGTGTTTTAAGTGATTTAAAGTTGAGTGGCTATAATCTGGAAGAGGTTTTTAAGAAACAACCTGTATCATTCAATCATCCAGTAGTTAACACCCCCCCAAAGTGTTTTGTTGGAAATGTCGAATTCATTATAATAATTCACTAATTTAATTTACAAAGTCCCTAATTGTAACCAAAGGACTTTCACGTATTGGATGCCTTCTGTCAGACCCACAGGACTCTGTTGGTTACGAAGGAGCCCAGGCTGGCCCTCCATCCTCTGTTGTCAAAGGAGGAGTCATGGTTTCCATAACTGAACAGACTAGAAAAATATTCTCATCATCCTCTACTTCAGGTGCTTACCCACACATGGCCGACAAAGGGAGGAAAGGCAGAGGCAGCTGCTTTACCCATGGTCGGCCCAGCCCCCGTAGCCAGCCCGACCTTAGCTCTCGTTTCTATGGCAGCCCGATGGCCACCCTCCTGGGTCTGCAGAGAGACCTCCTCCCCTCAGGAGGTCTTTCTGTCCTTCCCTCCCTGACTCCTTGGTCTATTGAAGCCCTGGAGGTCCCCTTGGCTCCTCCCTTTTCTTGGGCTGTCATTCATCTTTGCTAGTGGGGCTCATGCAAGGACTTAAGGGAGGTCTCCTCTGCCCCACTGGGGGGATGGTGTAAACAGTGGTCAGATGTTTCATTCGTGCTTCCGGTGTGAGCTTTGCCACCTCTTTCTCTACGTCATGTCTTCCTCCTCCTCCACCTTGAGTTGTAGTCCCTTCATTTGTCTTAGCCTTGGAGAGTGTAGGTTCCAGGAAATGCAGGATGGGCATGAAGATGGACATCCATTCCCCAGAAGTAGATGAATGGAAATTTCTGGCTTGGGTGACTCATTGCCATTAATAGAGATAGAGGAGGAGGAGGATGGCGGGGATGATAGTAAATCCTTACGTACCACTTACTAGCTTACTTACTTACAAGCACTATTTTAAGTGTTTTATGGGCAATAAGTCACACAATCCTATGAGGGAGGTCATCTTATCATTTCCATTTTATAGATATGAAAAACCAAGGTACAGAATGGTTAAGACACTTGCCTAAAGTCACACAGCTAGTAAGTAAAGAGCAGAAGTGGAACCCAAGCAGCCCAGCTCCAAAGTCTGAAATGCCTCCCATGGACAGATCAGTCATGCCAGAAGTGCCTGTGGTCCAGACAGGTGGAAGTACAGAGTAGCTGCAGGAACTCTGGCTTTGAGACCAGAGGTGGACTCAAACAGATTTAGGGGCCATCTCTACCCCTGGGCTCCTGGCCTGGCTAGCTCTCCCCACTGGGCTGCCCCTCCAGCTCTGCCTTGCTGGCTGGACCAACATCCTCTCTTTTCTCCATTTCACTGACTCTCGCCCATGCATCCTTCTTATTAAGCCACCCAATCCCACCCCAGGCATCTCCAGGCTTAGTGTATATTTCCTGCCCTTGGAGTTACTACGGATGCCAAGCGTTCTGCTGCACCGTTACTCTGTTGCCTGCACATCAAACTTCTGGCTCCCTTTCACATCGGCATCCCCAAAGTTCACATTTACATACAGCATCCCTAAGAGGAATTTGATTTAGAGTTAAAAAGCAGATGTAGTGACAATAGCCATCTCCTTGGGAAGGAGCGTTTTCACCAGGCGGTTGTTTTCCTCTATCTTGCTCTGCTCCATCTCTGCTCCAGCTCAT
The DNA here is from genome assembly GCF_949752795.1 of Hyperoodon ampullatus. Taxonomy (NCBI): domain Eukaryota; kingdom Metazoa; phylum Chordata; class Mammalia; order Artiodactyla; family Ziphiidae; genus Hyperoodon; species Hyperoodon ampullatus. Next base: position 162,302,841 of record NC_136914.1, on the reverse strand, counting down.
GGAGCTGGAAAGCATGAGGGCCCCATTCAAAGAATATAATTTACATGAAATAGTTTCCAAATTTATTAAGGGAGCAGACAGCAAAAGGAAACCCACAATTAAGAAGTTTTTGCACGCATTCAAAGTGTTTCCACTGACTGAAGTATCGTCTTCCTGAATTAATGAGGTCTGGCAAAAACTGTAGTGCAGAAGTGTGCTCCACTTTCAAGACTTCGGGGTTTACCATCCCGGGTGGGGCAGGCAGCTGATATGGAACTGGCAGGCAAGAGTTATAGAGACCAATTTGTTTTGTTAGGATGTGTTGCCAGACTGAAATTGCCGGGCTGATACCGTAGGTACAGACAGAGAAGGAGCCTATGTGTGCAGCTAACTATCGACCCATCAATTTCACTCACTATTCATCATTTAGCTCACTCTCTAACCATCCACCCACTTAATACTTATATCCTACCTTGTTTTCAAAAGCATTTGAAAAAGGTAGCCAGAGATCTGGACCCAAGAACAACTAGGGGAAGAAGGGGTTCGGCAGGTAGCAGGTAAAGCCCAAGATGAGCTTCGCTCGGACCAAAGGCCACTGTCCCCTGAGTAGCTTGTGACACAAGAGATCGGTGGCTTTGGAGTCAGGCACGGCTGGTTTTGAATCCTAACTCATTCAGTTACCACCACTGACTAGTTCCTTCATCTTATTTCTTTGTTTTTGAACATCAGAATCATACTTAACCATTGGGATGTTGGTAGATTAACTAGTACTGTTAATAATGTGCTCCTTATGTGATACCTGTCATTGAGGCAGCAACTATTTTACTCATTCTCTGAGTATTTACTGAGCACCTACTATGGGTCAGGCACTGCTTTAGCTGCAGGAACTATGATAGGGGATGGATAGCCCCGCTCTCATTGAAATTTCTTCAAGTACTTTTTTGCCTTTTGCTCATTAAAAACCCTTACACAAGGCATAAGATCAATACATAATTTTTCTAAACCTTGGAGAACAAATCAAGTAAAAGAAAGAGTACCAAGACCCAGAATCTGAGAGACACATGCTCACGTGATTTCTTTACAAAAAAGTAACACGAGGTTTTGCTATTTGTTGTTTGTTTTTTAGGAAACTTACAGCTGTTTATAGAACAGCAAAAGTAAACACAACCTGATGTTTCAGCTTCAGGCATAATATCCCAGACATTTCTGAAACCCACAGAGGGTCGTTTTTACTTCTCCAGAATGTCTCCCTACCCCCTACCCCCGTCTGCCTTCCTTTTTCCTCCAGTGGAATAATATACACAAACTTTACTTAAGAATATTGTATGAAAGAAAGGCCAGCGTAGAAAACACGTTCCTAACAAAGTCTAAAGAGTGCAGGATTCATTCACTCATTCCTTAGACAAATGTTTATTAACAGGTACTGTTCAACCAATACTGTGTGAGTGTTCGGGGCAAAATGGCACGAAACAAATGAAGCCAGGCTTCAGGGAAGAGAGGTTGTTACACATGCACCAGGCAGAGACAGGAAAAACACAGCACAATGAATGCTCTTAATGAAGTGGTGCACGGGGAGTGGGGCCAGGGGGGTGGCATGGTGTTTCTTCTTGGGCGTCAGGGAAGGGGAGTACAACTTCCTGGGGCGAACAGCCCTTACACTGGCCACTCTTCCTTTCTCTTGGGGAATCACTGATGAAAGAGAAATTAAGTCTGAGAGGTGGAGATGGTGAGGGCTTTATTACCTAGACTTAGAGAATAAGATTCTCAGGACATCGATGTTAGCATCTATTCCCAAGCCTTCATTGGATGCTTGGATCTCTCCCGGAAAACCCCAGCAAGGGGCCATCTATTTTGCATTAAAATACTCTCATGGATGGGGAACTCTATGGGAAAGCTCTTTCTGTTTTGCTCCAATTTGTTCATTCGGCAAATATTTACGGAGCCGCAAACGTATTTGCCTGGCTCGGCACAGGCACTGGGAACATCAAAGTGAATCAGACACAATCCCTGCTCTCCAGCGCCCCCATCCTTCCTGCTTTTTTTTAAATTTAATTTTTATTTTTGGCTGTGTTGGGTCTTCGTTGCTGTGTGCGGGTTTTTCTCTAGTTGCTGCGGTGCGCAGGCTTCTCATTGCGGTGGCTTTTCTTGTTGCAGAGCACGGGCTCTAGGCCGGCGGGCTTCAGTAGTTGTGGCACGTGGGCTCAGTAGTTGTGGCTTGCGGGCTCTAGAGGGCAGGCTCAGTAGCTCAGTAGCTGTGGCGCACGGGCTTAGTTGCTCCGCGACATGTGGGATCTTCCCAGACTAGGGTTCGAACCCGTGTCCCCTGCATTGGCAGGCGGATTCTTAACCACTGCGCCACCAGGGAAGCCCCCTTCCTGCTTTTTTGAGGCCACTTCTTCTGCCCTGCTTTCCCCATTCCCTCTCCTGTCATGTGGCTTTTCCTTCGGTCACCATTTCTTCCCAGAATTGAGCCCTAGACTTCAGGTGTGGTCTGACTCTCATGCCTCTGTTGTCTCCCGTTCTGAAAACTGTGCTTGTATTAGAGTGGCTCAGAAGCTCATTAATGTTTTGGCAGCCACCTCCTACAGCTGATTCACAGGAGCTGCTGGCTACCAGCCCTCCCCACTCACTCTCCCTCCCCCCTCCCCCATCCCCCATCCCCACCCTCATGTTTGTCCTCTAGGCTATTAAGCCTTGCCTTCCCCATCTCCCCCCTGTGTGGGGCAATTCTGGACACCTGCCCTTGTTAAACTTAGTCTTATTACATTAGTACCCTTGTTGTAGCTTCTTGAACTTTCGAATCTTGTTCCTGTTACCCAAGAAGACCTCAAAAGCTCTGCATCTCCTGTTAGAGTGTGTGTGTATGTGTGCATATACACACTAGGGTTCAGCTCTGAGGAAACCACCTGTGAGTTTCTGAACACTCCTTTATGAATGCAGCTCATTCATACACAAATTTTTCATTCTGCCACATTTATTCAACATCCCCTAGTGAAACTTCTGTTCTTTGAGAACTTTTTTGCCTAGGTATTACCGAGAAAATGTAAGCAAAGTAATCCATACTAAGGAGTAAATGGTTGATAGTTTACCCTCTTCTTCACCACCCAGGGTGTTTGCTTGTTAACCCAAATGCAAACCTTACTGGTGAAAAAGCAGTCGGTAATATCAGGAGCAAGTGGAGGTTTGTTTTAAATTGTATCATTCGGCTAACTGTGATGGGGAACTTTCCGTGTACCACTCAACCCTCTCCTCTGTTGCAGCTTCTAGAAAAGGAGGCTGGCTACCCCCAGGATCCAGAAATGTTCAGAGAATCCTCAGCGTGCATTCTGTTCATCCCCATTGTCCACCAGTAAACTGCATTGAGTTCAGAAACGCTGTGGTGATCCCAGAACCCTAAGATTCTCATATCTTTTTCCAGCCTCAACTCACAAATGTCTCTGTTGTTATTGGATGGGGGTGGCAGACTTTGCCTCAAATCTCTGTTTCTCAAAGCAATTTCTTGCCAAGACCACACCTGGGTAAGTAAAACTCCAACTTACTGTGTTGGGGTAAGTGCAGATTGACTGGGGTTTGCTTCTCAGGAGTCTGGGTAGAATTGGAGAAGCAGAGCCTTAGCAGATCCAGCTTTGGAAAAAATTTTTATGTGGTAATAGTACCACTTTCTCATAGGATTAGTACAAAGATTAAATGGCATAATGGTTATAAAAGGCTTAGCACAGTGCCAGGCTTGTAGTAAGTGTTTGTAGGTATTGTATTACTTTGGAAAGCTAATACAGAACACAATACCCAAAATCCTCCTAATAGCAGTTTAAATAGGAAGGGGAGTTATTTTCCTCAAATAGTAATCAATTATAAAAAATGTACCACACTAATGCAAAATGTACTAATAGGGGAAAATCAGTGCGGGCAGGGAAAAATTATTGTGATAGTATAGAGAAAGCAGTAATTAACTTTCCCAGGGCACACTGAGAAACCTTTCCAGAGGAGGTGGATTTGGTTTGAACAGAATCTTGAAGGGTAAGTAGAAATTCACCAGGTAAAGTGAGAAAAAATGTGTGTATCAGGTATATCACACTTGTACAAAGGTGTCTTTGTCAGGATCATTGTCTGATGTGTCCACTGATGTATGTCCCAAGTATCTAGAGTTCTGCCTGCCATAGAGGAAGAGCTCAATGAATATTTGTTGCATGAATGAGTGGTAACTTGGCAGGACCTGGCAAAATAGAATTCTATTTCCTAGCAAGACGCAAAGATTATCAAAAGTGTCATAGGTACTTATTTTATAAACTTCCCATCCTATCCATCCTTAATGGTTAAAGGGTATCCAGTGTTTCCAGTTGCTCTGGGGCTGGGGAAAGGGCATCCTCTCGATGTTGATGTTGGTGCTCTGAAGGTAATTCAGTGCCAAAGGGGGGATTGGATCGACAGGGACAGAAACTTGCTTACAGTATACATTTATAAACGAGCAAAAGCAAATCTGGAAATGTCGCATTTCAAGACTGTTTCTCAGCCTTGAGCAAACGGCCTGTGGACCGGATCATACTCAAGTGGAACTGGCCGCCTTGGCCAAATGAGAAACCTATCTCCAGGAAGGCATTTGAAGCAAAGGCTGAGCCCAAGCGGGAGAGAGAAGTCCCACCCCTGTGGGCGTGGCCCGGTCCCCAGAGGCGGACAGAAATCCCAGATACAAAGCACTAAAGCGACCTGTACCCAGAGCAAAGAGGAAACGATTTGGAATCCAGCCTCTGTCCTCAGGGGCTTACCTCTCCAGGCTTCAGGCAGAGCCTGTGTTCTTTCTTCCTGATCTTTCACCTCTTGAAATCTCCAGTTCCAAGACTTGAGCGAACAACTTCATAACTTGGTCAGTGTTGTATTTTTTGTTTATCTTCCCGGGTACTAACTGAGTACTAACTGTGGCCACACACCGTGCTAGGGATTTACAGAGCGCTCCACACTGACCAACCACATTGTGCCAGGACTTTTCTAGGCCTTGGGGGTAGAAGGAAAAACAAAAGAGTCCCCGCCCACAGGGAGCTTATGTGTTAGTGAGGAAATGAGCCATAGACAGGGAAACCGATGTTAAAATGTCAAGTAGTGAAAAGTACTGTGAAAAAAGATAACCAGGTAAAGGGATACAGGTGACTGACCCGAATGAGGAGCTATTTTCTTAGGTCTCTCGGATGGGGCACCTGTGAGCAGAGACCTTGGATACGGTGAGGAGAGGGCTGTGTGGAAATCTGGAGAGCCACACTCCAAGCAAAGGGAACAGCTAGTGCAAAGGCCCAGAGGCAGGAGAGTCCTTGGCACACTGTAGAAACATCCAGGAAGCTAGTGTGGCTGAAACACAGTGAGGCGTGAGGACATGGGTAAAGGCTGTGTAGGACTCACAGACCAGGGTCAGGACTTTGTTTTTTCCAAAGGAGATATGGAAGCAATAAATGGTCTGAGCAGTGAAGTGATACGACCTGATATATTACACACACACATGCTCACACACACACATACACATGTATATATACATGCACACAAAAGAATTCTCAAGTTTACAGAAAAATTGAAAGTATAGTACAAAGAATTTTTTTTCCTCAACCATCTGAAAGTTGCCAGTATGATCCCTGGTCACCCCTGAATACTTCAGTGTGTATTTCCAGAGACCAACCACCAGATTCATGAAGTTCATATCATGCATTTCTGCATCTAGTCCTCAGACCACACTCAAGTTTCACCCTTTGTCCCAAAAATGTCCTTTATGGCAAAAGGATCCCATTTAGGGCTTCCCTGGTGGCGCAGTGGTTCAGAGTCCGCCTGCCGGTGCAGGGGACATGGGTTCGTGCGCCGGTCCGGGAAGATCCCACATGCCGCGGAGCGGCTAGGCCCGTGAGCCATGGCCACTGGGCCTGTGCGTCCGGAGCCTGTGCTCCGCAACGGGAGAGGCCACAACAGTGAGAGGCCCGCGTACTGCAAAAAAAAAAAAAAAAAAAAAAGGATCCCATTTAGAGTCACGCCTTACCTTTAGATGTCCAGCCCCTTTTCGTCTCTTTCAGTCTGGATTGTTCTTCAGTCTTCCCTTGATCTTCATGACCTTTACTGTTTTGAAGATTACAGGCCAGACATTTTATAGAACATACCTCATCTGGGTTTGTTGTTGCCCTAAGGAGCTGGTTGTTTACTGGGTGGGGCAGACACATAAGTGAGAAGAACAATAGAGTGTCTTCTGGGCCAGGACGTGGCACCCCACTGTGAGCCACTGTAGCCAATGCTGTCAGCGCTTTTCCCAGAGACCCCCTATACCTTGAGCCCCCAGACAACACAGATGCCCTTTACTGGCTCTGCCTGCCCATCCCCCAAGCTTCTGTGTGCTCTGCTCTTAAAGACTGACACCTGCAGCCTTCTTCAAGGAACCACCCTGGGATGCTAGAAGTGTCTTCTGCACTGGCAGCGATGGCCAACAAACAGTTCCCGTAAGTGTGTCTCTCCGAGCCCTGCCTCCCCCCAGTCCCCAGTAGCCAAAGACTGACAGGTAGGAGAGTCCATGTTCCTTGCTTTGCAGGCAGAATAAATTGGGAAGTGTAATTTGTTTATTTATTTAACTAATTTTTTACGAGCTTTGTTTATTTACTTATTTTAGATTTCACATATAAGTGAGACCATAGAGTATTTGTCTGTCTCTGTCTGACTTATTTCACTTAGCATAATGCTCTGGAGGTCCATCCATGTTGTCATAAATGTCATATTTCATTCTTTTTATGGCTGAATAATGTTCCATTGTTATGTATGTACTATATCTTCTTTATCCATGCATTCATTAATGGGCATTTAGGTTGTCTTGGCTATTGTGATTGTGCTGCAATGAACATGGGAGTGCATATATCTTTTCGAATTAGTGTTTTCATTTTCTTCAGATAAATACCCAGGAATGGAATTGCTGGATTGTATAATAATCCTATTTTTAATATTTTGAGAAATCTCCCAACTGTTTTCCACAGTGGCTGCCCCAATCTACATCTCCACGAATAATGCATGAGTGCTCCCTTTTCTCGCATCCTCACCAACACTTGTTACTGCTTGTCTTTTTGATAATAACCATTCTGACAGGTGTGAGGTGACATCTTATTGTGGTTTTGATTTGCATGTCCCTAATGATTAGTGATGTGGAACATCTTTTCATGTACCCATTGGCCATTTGTCTGTCTTCTTTGGAAGAGTGTCTATTCAGAACATCTACCCATTTTTTAATTGGATTGTTTGATTTTTTGCTATTGACTTGTATGAGTTCTTTGTATATTTTGGATATTAATCCATTATCAGATACGATTTGCAAACATTTCTCCCATTCAGCTTTTTGTTGTGCAAATGCTTTTTAGTTTGATGTAGTCCCAATTGTTTACTCTTGCTTTTGTTGCTTTTGGTGTCAGATTCAAAAAATCATCACCAAAACCGATGTCAAGGAGTTTATGGAGGTGGAATTAATCCTCAGGAGCTCCCTGCAAGATTAAGTAAGACTGGGACTTTGCCTAACCTGGCATCCTTGCTTGCCCTCTCCCTGCCCTGTTCTGCTTCCCCCAATCCCCTACTGCTTTTTCCTAGGAGCACTTCCTTAATAAATCCCTTGACCACTAATTCTCACCTCAAGGTCAGCATCTGGGAAACCTGGTCCAGGATTCACCTACCCAATACTTATCCTCCCTCCTGCCTCTCTCACAAGGGGAGATATGTGGTCCAGTCAGGATTCCAAGCAGCCACCCTCTTGTTCCAGAACTCCTGCGCTAAACCAAGAAAACTCTGAAGGCAAGGGAAAAGACTTCTCATGAGGGTGAGTTGAGCAGGGCCTCGGGGTGGGGGGTGGGGGGTGGGGTGGGAGTTCATTAAGTAGAAAATGGAGAAAGGAGCCTTCCAAGGACAAGGAACAGCACGTGGGTTGATGGAAAAGACCAAGGAGCCGGGAGAAGGTCAGTGGGTGGGAAAAGACTGAAGTAGGTGAAGTGTGTGAGTGCTGGCTTGGTCTCCCCGTCCCCACCACGTCTCCATTTGAGAGTGACCACCTCCCCAGGCCCCCAACACACACAAACACACACACACACCAGTTGTCCTGAAACTGTGCGCATTCCTGCCCATCCAGCGAGGCCCAGTGCGCTAATTTACTCCCAGCGTGTAATTCTTCTGGGCAGCCTCAAGGATTTCTGGGCAGCCCCAAGGATTCCTTTGGTCTCAGAAATGGCCAAAGGGTGTGTGTGTGTTGGGGGGTGGTGGTGGCTGTTTTATGTACAAAAAGAAAATCTTGAAGATAATTACGCACTCTACTTGACTCTGAAATGGACAAAAAGCGTGTCATTATTGGCCCCCTTGGGGTAAGGCGTCCTCCCACCTCCCACCGAAGGAGCTGATGTTCACTGCGAGCCCCGACACCCGCGCCCCCTCGGTGTCCCGGGCGCGGCGGGGCAGGGATGGCCACCGCGCCCTGTCGGACAGTCTGGCCCTGTAGCTCGACGGGCGCGGCCCCGCGGGGATCGCCTTCGGAGCTGGACGGTTGCGCACACTTTGAAGTGCGGCCGGGCCTAATGAAGGGCTTGCTGGGCCGCGGGATCAAGTGTCAGCGCCGCCGCGAGACGCAGCTGGGCGGACAAAGGGCGCTCGGCTGCCTCGCGGCGCGGAGCGGAACAAAGGTGGAGACGAGCACGCGGCAGGGGCCAGCGGGTGGCCGCGCCTGCCCCGCGCGCCCCCGCCCGGCTCCCCGGCGCCCGTTCGTCGTCCCCGAGTTCCCCCAAGCGCCTCCCGGGGGCGGGAGCTGCAGCGCCGGCCGCTCCAACCGCAGCCAGGACTCGTCTCTACCCAGACCTGGCTCGAACCAAATTTTGGTGACGGTGTGACCTTCGGTTTCTCTTACGGCGTGTGAAATTCCCACTGAGTGCAGTGCTTTCTTTGCACCGTAATAGTAAAGACTTAAAGCGCCTACCTGCCAGGCACTCTTCTAAATCCTTTAGCGTTTATTAACCCATTTCCTCCTCCTCCAAACTCCTCGAGTTGGGAGGATGTTTAGCTCCGTTCTACAGGTAAAGGAAACGAGGCACGAAGGAACTGCGCCACCGGTCTGCAGAGCTGTGGTGCCGCCAGACTGGTTGGCCTCAGAGTCCCCGACAGATCGTATTTTCATATTTGGTATTTTGCTCATCTGCCTTTTTTGGTGTGTGCATTAATTTTGCTTTTAAAAAATATATTGCATTAAAATGTTATCTTGGATACCCAGTTTTTTTGGCGCCCATTAAATTTTGCCTTGCAGACAAGTGAGGGAAGTACTACCCGGGTGGTATCCACTCCCCTCTACTGCCTGGCATGGATTCTCACAGCAAGCTCCCGCAGTTGGGGTTACTGACTCCCCTGGATATTTCAGAAGGGGAAAAACCTAAGCTCAGAGTTGGTAAGTGGCTTGCCCAAGGATTTCTGGCAGGCTAGTCAGCCACCAGCCCTGAGCTAGTTAGCATACCAAGTTATGGTAACTTGCAGGCCCTTAGGTACCTCTGTTTTGGAGGTCCCACCTCTCATCATAGCAAACTCTTAAAAAGAGCAACATCCCACACATTACATAGAACTTTATGATAAAATTTTTGAAAGGATTTTTTAATGATTTTAATTTTGCTTTACTTGGTTACAAGGCCCTAATTTATAATGGCTGCAATTTCTTAGAATTGACTGGGCGAACTGGGAAGTTCTTGCAAAGTGAGAAAATCTAAATCGTTTTCACATGTAATGAAACTTTTAGGAATAATTAATTTAGCAACTTAACGATGTTGACACGGTGCTACCTTCTGTAGACCTTTAATTAAACATTTATTAGTTTTGACTTTGCAGCTTGCTTTTATCCTGGTGGAGCCAAAAATTACTTACCCAGGTCTCCAACATTTCTGTTGGAAAGCCCTCCTCATAGCTTGTGAGTTTCAGGCTCTTCCCTAGGGTACCCACCCCCTAGAATGGTCCCGCCCACGCCAGTCCCCTCCCGGCACTCTGGGGGACGCTTCCCATCCTTCCAGTGTTGCAACTTCTAAGTAGGCAGGGTCTCCTTTGGCTAACCAACTGCTAAGCAATGAGTTTACCCAGGGCAGGAACTAACTGTAACCAAGTGTCAACGACCCTCCTACTGCCGATAGAGGGAGGACGCTTGTCAATATTGATTGAATTGTGACTTTATCATGGAAGTGGGGGGCAGGATGTGAGATAGAAAGTGTTCCAGAAAAGGGGCGGAGAGTCCTGGTGCTGCCACTAATGCTCGGTGTCCCCAGGGATGCCTCTCCCCCTCGCTGGGTCTCAGTTTCCCCTTCTGGGACATGAAGATGGACCAGATTTCTAATATGATGCTTCTTTCAGTGCTACCATTCTTCAACCGATATAGTTCATGGAGGAGACAGTTTGGTTTCACCCAAATGAGCATTATGGGAAGGGAAGACGCCAAGGTTGCCTTTGGCAAGTGGGGTCAAATAAATGTTTCCAACAGTGGTGGCTTGTGATTCTCTGCATTTTTTCTGGGTGCAGTCTCCCCGCTGCCTCCCACTTTTCTTTGTATCCTTAGCAGATACCGAATGACCTTCCTGTGTCTGTGACCACCAGGCTGTAAGCACGCATGCATCTTTACCGAGGGCCCGGCACCAGGCCTGATGCATTCAGGTGCTTAATCATGCTTGTCAGGGAAGAGCACCTTTTCCAGATGAGGAAACCAAGGTACAAAGAGAGGAAGTGGTCTGCCTCGAAAACAATCCAGCTCCTGTGATGTTTCTGCACAACCTTCCCTGGAAGAGGAGAATTTTATATGTTTGCAAACTGGTGGACTTTGTTACCTGTACCCAAAGCACAAGCTGAGTGAGCTCACCGAGGGGCATTGTTTTCCTACCAGGACAGCTTTCAGGAGAGAAGACAGAGAACTTTCCTCACTTAGGAAGCTCAGCCCCATTCCTCCTCTAACCATCTTTTTTTTTTATTAATTAATTTATGTATCATTCACTTTGGGTTGCATTGGGTCTTCGTTGCTGTGCGCGGGCCTTCTCTAGTTGCGGCAAGCAGGGGCTACTCTTCGCTGCGGTGCATGGGCTTCTCACTGCAGTGGCCTCTCCCGTTGTGGAGCATTGGCTCTAGGTGTGTGGGCCTCAGTAGCTGTGGCACGCGGGCCCAGCAGCCGTGGCTCGCAGACCGTAGAGCGCAGGCTCAGCAGCTGTGGTGCACAGGCTTAGTTGCTCCGTGGCATGTGGGATCTTCCCTGACCAGGGCTCGAACCCTTGTCCCCTGCACTGGCAGGCGGGTTCCCAACCACTGCACCACCAGGGAAGCCCTCCTCTAACCATCTTAACCAGAGGCTTCTGGCTAAAGGCAGCTGTCTGGGAGCCTCGGAGCCCGGGTTCTGGTGCTGACTCTGGCTCTGGTGCAAAAATGCTTTGAGATTCAGAGCAGTCCCTCACCCTCTCTACACCTTTGTTTCCTTGGCAATAAACCAATAGGCTGGACTAGAGCCGTGCTGCTCAAGCACATCATCTGAGGATGTTGTTAAAATGCAGTCTGATTCCGGTGGTCTGGGGTGGGGCTTTTCTAACAAACTCCCTGGTGATGATGCCACTTCTGGCTCTGACTTTGAGCCTTGGCATCAGGCACATGGAGACTGACGAACAGTTGCCCGGATTTGGGCCAGCGAGGGCAGTAAAAAATGTGAAATGATGCCAAGGGTCCTTTCAACCAACAGTTACAAAAATCATCATTGTCATTATCATCATCATCATCATCAACAACAACAAACATTTGTGTAGCGCATTTCGCTGTCCAGAGCAGCTGTCACATCCTTGAACCCAGCTGACCTCTGCATGCACCCTGGTGGGAGAGGAGGACATGGCTGGAGACTCTATTCAGACCTAGCCAGAGGATCTGGGCAAGAGCACAATAGCCCCCTAAACTATTGTTTCCCCTCGGCCCTTTGATTTTCTTAGCATTTTTTTGGTGTCTGCTCTCTGACCCCTTCTTCCTTTGTCTCCTAATGCACCTCTTCCCGGTTCCTAATTCTCCCCTCCCCCAACATACTCATACACAATGTCAGGGGGAGAAAATCAGTGCATCCACCCCCAGATTTCCCACTTTTGATCCTCTCTCCCCTCTGAGCAAGTAGAACCCAGCCTCAGTGATTGGAATCTTGGCTCATTTCCGAGCAACCTGGGGCAAATCCCTTCACCTCCTTGATGTCCCTCTTCTTATTTGTAACAATGGTAATTTTCCTTAAAGTGGCATTTGTTGACACTATGCTCAGTGACTCCATCCTTACCATAACCCTGGGGAGTAGGAACTATGACTGTCTCCACTTACTGGGTGGGGAAACTGAGGATTTAGGGAGTTTACCGGCCCAAAGTCACCAGCTGGTCAGTGATGGAGTCAGGACATCAAACCATCAAACCATTTCTGTCTATTGATCTTTGATTGACATCAAAGATCACTGTAGATTCACATTCAGTTGTAAGAAATCATACTGAGAGAGCTAGTGCAACCTCTGTGCAGTCTTCCCTAGTGAAAACATCTTGCAAAGCTATCCTATGATATCAATCAAGATATTGATATTGATGGAATCCACCAAACTTAGATTTCCTCAGTTTTACATGTACTTATGTGTGTGTGTCTATATACACACACATATATATTTAGTTCTGTGCAATTTTAGCGTAGTTGTAGGTCCATGCATTTACCACTACAGTCAAGACACAGAACAACCCCATCACCACAAGGACCCTTCGTGGTGCCGATATATAACCATACCTACTTCTCTTCCCTAACCCTGAATCCCTAACCCTGCAACCACTAAATCTGTCCTCTGATCTATAATTTTGTGATTTCAAGAATGTTTTATAAATGGAAGCATACATTTATATGATTTTAGGGTTGACTTTTTTCACCCAGCATCATTCCCTTGAGACCCACCCAAGTTGTTTCATGGACTAATGGTTCATTCATCCTCCCTGCTGAGTGGTGTTCCATGGTATGGAACCATTCACCTGCTGAAGGACGTTTGAGTTTCCAGTTCCTGTCTATTGTGAATAAAGCTGCAATGAACGTTTGTGTACAGATGTTGGTGTGAACACAAGTTTTCATTTTTCTCGGACGATTGCCTGAGAGTGTAAGGTCTTTGCTTTTTACCCCAACTTTTGTGGCCCTCCAGGTTGAATGCAAAGATAATAAAACCAACCAAAAAAAAAAAAAAAGAAACAATTAGTGGGATTTTACTACATATTTGGCACTACTGTAAAAAGTTTGCATGAATCAACTTATGAGTCCTCAAAACAACCTTAGACTTAGGTACTAGTATGATCCCTATTTTACAGATAAGGAAACTGAGGTGCAGAGAGGCTAAATAGTCTAAGGACACACAGGTTGTAAGTGGACATTCAGGTTGCTTCCCTGTCCTGGCTATTGTAAATAGTGCTGCAGTGAACACTGGGGTGCATGTATCTTTTCAAATTATGGTTTTCTCCATATATATGCCCAGGAGTGGGATTGCTGGATCATATGGTAGCTCTATTTGTAGTTTTTAAAGGAAGCTCCATACTGTTCTCCATAGTGGTTGTACCAATTTACATTCCCACCAACAGCGCAGGAGGGCTCCTTTTTCTCCTCACCCTCTGCAGCATTTATATACTGGCCATTTGGATGACTTCTTAAATGCCTATTCAAGTCTTTTCCCAATTTAAAAGAAATGGAGCTATCTGTCTTTTCCTAAATGATTTATAAGAGTTCTTTATATATTTTGAAGATGAATATTTTGTGGGTATATGTAAAAAATATGTTTTACCATTCTGTGGTTAGCCTTGTACTCTTATAATGGTGTCTTTTGATTAATAGAAGTTTTTGATGAAGTTTAATTTATCAGTCTCTTCCTGTATGGTTAGTGTTTTCTGTGTACTATTGATAAATTATTACCTATCCCAAGTTCATAAAAATCCTTTTCTTTCTATGTTCTAAAAGCTTTATTGTTTTGGTTTTCCTGTTTTGGTCTATGATCCATCTGGAGTGAAATTTTGCATATGATGTGAGGTAGGGGTCAAAGTTCATTTTTTTTTCCTATGGCTTTTCAGTTCATCCATACCATTATTGAAAGACTTTTTTATTTTTGCCAGCAGCATTATATTGGCCCCGATATATGTGGGTCGATTTCTGGACTCTGTTCTGTTTATTTCTTTATCGTCACATAATTACCAAAATGTTTTAATTACAGTAACAAAAAGATTTGCTATCTGGTAGTGTAAATCACCCAATTTTGTACTTACTTTTCAAGATTATCTTCACTGTTATCAGTTGATTGCAGTTCCATATGAGTTTTAGAATTTGTCAGTTTCCACACAATCCTGTCAGAAGTTTATCAGTATTATTATTATTATTTTTTAAATTAATTTATTTATTTTTGGCCGTGTTGGGGCTTTGCTGCTGCCTGCAGACTTTCTCTAGTGGGTCGAACAGGGGCTACTCTTCGTTGCGGTGCGCGGGCTTCTCATTGAGGTGGCTTCTCTTGTTGCGGAGCACAGGCTCTAGGCACACGGGCTTCAGTAGTTGTGGCTCGCGGGCTGTAGAGTGCAGGCTCAGTAGTTGTGGTGCACGGGCTTAGTTGCTCCACGGCATGTGCGATCTTTCCGGACCAGGGATCGAACCCGTGTCCCCTGCATTGGCAGGTGGATTCTTAACCACTGTGCCACCAGGGAAGTCCCTATCAGTATTAATAATCTTAAAAAAATTGCCTTTGGACTTTGTTGATTTCTTCTGCAAGTTTATTTTTTATTTCACTGGTTTCTACTCCTATCTTTATTGTTTTCTATCTTTTACTTTCTTTGGGTTTACTTTTCTGTTCCTTCTCCAGGTTTTGAGACTGAAAACTTAGATCAGAGGTCAATGAAATATTTACCAGATAGTAAGTCTTTTAGGCTTTACAGGCTCTACAATCTCTGTTACAATTATTCAATTCTTGTGTTATAGTAAAAAGCAGCCATGGTTAATATAGTATCAAATTGCAGTGGCTCTGTGCCAATAAAACTTTATAAAACCAGATGGTGGGTTAGATTTGGCTGATGGACTGTAGTTTGCTAACTCCTGCTTTACATAAGTGATTTTTTTTTCTTTTTAATATTTATATTTAAGTTTATATTTTCCTATAAACTCTGTGTTCATTGCAGCTCATTGCATCCTACAAGTTTTTAATGTGTCATTTTTAATTATCATTCAGCTAAAAATATTTTTAAATTTCCTTTTTTGTCCCATGAATTATTTAGAAAGCTATATCTTTTTTTTTTTTAATTAGGTCCTATCTTACACAACTCACAAAAATTAACTCGAAGTGGATTAAAGACTTAAACATAACACCTGATACCAGGAGCACTCCTAAACACTCCTGGTTTGGTGCTACCTGATTCAAATCGATTTCTGCTCAAATAACCTCTTAAAATGTTTAATATGTCTCAGTTTATCTATTAACATTTCTGGTATCACAAGAGGGAACCAAAGGAGGCCCCACATGATCTTCCAGGAGCACTGATTAGTAACCAAGCATAGTTTTAGAAAGCTATATCTTGATTTCTAAACATTTAGCTGATTTCTTAGTTATGTTGTTATCGATTTCTAGCTTATTTCATCATGGTCATAGAATATATCTGTACAATGATAGTCCTTTCAAATTTGTTGAGACTTGCATTATTGCACAGCACATGGTTTATTTCTGTAATCATTCCTTGTGCTCTTGAAAAGAATATGTACCCGGAAGTTGTTGGTTACAGTGCTCTATATATTTTTGTTGGCTCAAGTTCATTAATTATGTTGTTCAGGTCTTTTATATCTACTGAATTTTTGCCTGTTTTTTCTTTCAGTAACTGAAAGAGGTATGTTATATTTTCCACTATGAGTATGGATTTGATTATTTCTCTTTTTTTTCTCAGTTTATGTTTTATTATCTTGAGGCTATGTTATTAGCTGTGTACAGATAGAAAAATTTTATATTGTTTTGCTAAATTGGCTCTTTAATATTATGAAATATCTCTAGTAATAAATCTTGCTTTAAAGAATATTATCTTTTTAACTATATGTTGTTAAAGACATGTAGCTATCTCTATGTCTATATGTTACTATGGTTAATAGCAATAACTATACTGTTAACATAATCAGCTTTTCCTATCCTTCTAATTTTAACTTTTCAGACTCCTTATATTTAAGGTACCTTTTTCTTATAGTCACAATACAATTGAGTTGTGCTTTTGTAGCTATCTGACAATTTTTGCATTAATATAAAAATTTTTAAATTTATCCGTTTTCTCTGCTCTGCTAACTTGTTAGTTATAAATTCTGTTATTATTCCTGTACTGGTTACCTCAGAATAAAACACCCACCCTTGACCTATTGCATCTACTTTTGGATGTTACCATTTCCTAGATAATACTTTTGTATTTGTATTTCCTACATAAGGCAAGGGCCTGACAATACTTTCAGATTATTTATCCTTTCTGCCTTTTGTGCCATACTGTCATGTATTTAGTTCTACATATATATTAATTCCCCAAATACATTGTTATTTTTGTTTTAAGTAGTCAGTATTTACTTATATTTACCAATATATTTACCATTTCCATTGCTTCTCATTTCTTTCTACCTTATTTGTGCTTCTATTTCAGATTATTTTCCTTTAACATATTCTTTTAGTGCTGCTTTTCTGACAGTGAACTTTCTAAGTTTTTATTTGTCTAAAATATCTTTATTCTACCTCCATTTACAAAGTGATATTTTCACTGGGTATGGAATTCTACTTGGCTGCTCAAAAGATGCCATTCCATTGGCTGTCTTCCATCATTTCTGTTGAGAAGTCTATTGTCAGTCTTATTGTTGCTCTTTTTAAGATAAAGTATCTTTTAAAGATTATTCTCTTTGCTGTTAGTTTTCAGTAGTTTGACTATAATTTGCTGTCAGAAAGCCTGACTCTTTCATTTGATGTTTGACAGTGACAGCCTTCAAGCCCACCTCTCCCTCTTCCCCCTTTGTCCCACATCTGGGCAAGCTCAGAAAGCCTGGGTGCATCTTCCCTTTGTGCCAGTGGGAAATTTGAACCACACAAGTCTGAACCTTGCATGGGAAGCCAAATCCCAGCTCTGTCCTCTAATCACCATAAAAACTGAAGCCAGTCTTTTTTTCTGGGCTCTCTTAATCTCTTTTCTTTGTGTTTATCCTGCTTGGCATTTGTAAAGTTTCTTGAATCTGTGGGTTGATATCTCTAATAAAACTTGGAAAAATGCTGAGCCATTTTCTCTTCAATGATTGACCTTGCCTGCACTAGGGTTCTACAGAGAAACAGAACCAATAAGATATGTACACTATATATATACATTCTCTATATATAGATATATATTTGGATATCTATAGATACAGATTTATTTAGAGGGATGTTTTAAAGGAATTAACTCATGTGATTGTGAGGGTTGGCAAGTCCAAAATTTGTAGGGCAAACTAGCAGACTTTGATTCTTTTTTAATAGATGCCAGTTTCTGGTGATTTTCTCCATCATTTCTTCTATTTTCTTAGGCATATTAACCATACTTATTTTAAAGTTTATATCTGAAAACTCCAATATCTGGTTCCTCTGTAACCTGTTTTCACTCTGTTTTTCTCTTTACTGTTGGTATTCAACCCTGTTTCTATCCCACCTGCATGCTGGAAATTGTGTATGAAAAATTGTAGAGCTTTTGGATGATAGCATATTCTTTTTTTTTTTTTTTTTTTATTAGTTTCTGCTTTATAACAAAGTGAATCAGTCATACATATACATCTGTTCCCACATCCCCTCCCTCATGCATCTCCCTCCCTCCCACCCTCCCCATCCCACCCCTCCAGGCGGTCACAAAGCACCGAGCTGATCTCCCTGTGCTCTGCGGCTGCTTCCCACTATCTATCTACCTTACGTTTGGTAGTGTATATATGTCCAGGATGAGAGCATATTCTTTCAGAAAAGGTTTAATTTTCTTCTTATTGATGCATAAAGTATGGCTATGTCATCCTCATCCAGTCACGTCTGGCCTATGTCCCATTTATCATATTCTTAGAGTGTAGCCCTTTAGGGTTTCAAATGAAAGCCTGAGGTGTTTATTAGGAACGCTTACTCTTGATTTACCCTGAACTCCAAATTTTGTTTCCCCAAGCCCATGAGACTGCCAAATTCTGTGCTTAGCCTCCTAGCAGATACTTTCTAGTTGGGTTCTCTGTGTCTCTCTTCCTGTGACTGCATAGTTTAGGATTTGGTACATTTCTTGCAGAGAAATGGAGTGCAGATTACAGCACTCACTTCTTCGTGGCTCTCCATCCTCTGGTATCTTGTCCCCTTCACCAGGTGCTTGTTACCCCTGGTATCTAATTTTTTCTTTATCCTTCTAATCTCAGTAAGATGCTGCCTTATGTTCTGGATCACTGCTTTTGATTCAGCCTCTATGACCCACATTGTGAAAAATACCCCAAGAGCTAACCAGCAGAGGATGTAACACTTATTTCAGTGTGTTTTTGTGGGGTCTTGATCCCTCTAGTCTGACCTGACTGGGATATTTTTGGATGACTTCAAACAACTCTTTCTTTAAAAAAAATTCAGCCTTTATAGTTGTTCTCAGTGAGAAGTTTACTCCGAATACTTTTGTGTAGCTACTTGTGTATAGCCAGAAGCAGAGGAAGTTTGGATTAAGTTTTGTGTAGGATTTGCATAAAGAAAGTTGCTAACTCAGTGTGGGTTCTCTTCCCTAATGAAAAAAAGGTTAGTGGTTTGTCTGGACAGTGAGGGAGAAACCCCAGTGTTCTTTGCTTATTCAGGACATGCGGTTGTTCTAATTGCACTGAAAGGAGGTCCACATTTGAGAGTGAAGAAGGGACAGTCTCTCTGTCCTGTATCAGTGCATAAGACCAGGTGGGGAAGCTTGAGACTGGCAGGAACTACAGAGACCAGCTGGGGTTCAAGGCCCTCTCGTGGATGTTCTTTAGTGGGCAGGAGAGACCTCTGAAATGGTGTTTTCCAGCATTTGTGCTTTCATCAGGTTCCTAAAGGGTCCCGGGGATAAAAAAGGCAAAGATCCAGTAACCTAATTGGAGGACCGAGGCAGCCTGAGGAGAGGTGTATTAGTCCGCTCCGGCTACCATAACAAAATATTATGGACTGGGTGGCTTACGGGACAGAAATATATTTTCTCAAAGTTCTGGAAGCTGGAAATCCAAGATCGAAGTGCGATTAAGGTTGATTTCTGGCGAGGCCTCTCTTCCCAGCTTGCAGATGGCTGCCTTCTCACTGTGTCCTCATGTGGCCTTCCCTCTAAGGGCTTGGAGAGAGAGAGCAAACTCTTTGGTATCTCTTCTTCTTCTTCTAAGGACATGATTTCTATCAGATTAGGGCCTCACCCTTAGAACCTCATTTAACTTTAATTATCTCCTTAAAGACCCTATCTCCACATACAGTCACGTTCTGAGGTTCTGGGTATTAGGACTTCAACATGTGAATTTGCGGGGGACGGATACTTCAGTCTGTAAGATCAGGGCTATCCAAATTATGGTTAGTGGTAGAACTGAGGCTGAAGATCGGACATCCCCTGGTACCTCCCTGATCCCCAGCGATGAGCTTCTTCTCATCAGAAGGATGTGTCTTCTCATATTTATGGCTTCTGTGCCTCACATAATAGCTGCTCAGTGAGTATTTTATGGAACTGAGTGAACCTAGGGGTTCTAAGTGGGAACTCTTCTTGGTACAAGATATCATTTTTCCCTTTCCTAATGTAAAAACTAGCCCAGAGAGAGTAGATGGTTGACCCACAACCACACAGTGAGTTAGTAGCAGAGGATGGGCTAGCGCCCAGGTGTCCTGCCTCCAACTCAGTGCCTACCCGGGGTAGGCCTCTTCCACTCCTGCAGTCCTTGCTAAAATCAGAGAAAAGGGAGCAGATCTGTGAGTCAGGGAGTTGGCACCGACTCTTTCCTCTCACAGGATATTTGTGTTTAAATCTCTATGCCAGGCCAAGGAAGAGAAATCTAAGCCATGTGTGTGCGCGGGCTCTGAAAGGGCTGGGTACGTAGTGGGCTGAGGCCTCGAGACAGGTCACACGGGGGAGGCCTGGTTTGCTTGGCTTCCTGATTTTCCTACCTCCAACCCTGACTTCATTTTGTGATACTGGTGTGTGCATCTGTGTGTGTGTCTGTGTGTGTGCAGAAATCTTGAAAGAGTTGGACTGGGTCCGTATATCTAACACTAAAGTGTTCCAGCTCCAAATCCCAATTGAAACGCAGGCCAAACTAGGCCATGTCTTCATTCCAAGTTATAATTTAAAATAGTAAATGAAAGTGAAATGTTCCTTAAAATGTTAAGAAAAAACGATTTCAGTTTCCAGGGTAGAGTTTAAAACAATACTGCCACGGAGCTAAGAACTTTCCGTGGAAAGGAGCAGATTTCTTACTGCTGGTGAAAGTTGCTGAGAAAGCTTCCGGAACCTTCCGGGGCTGGCTAAGAATGCCTTTTCTGATCTTGCTACCCACTGACTGGCTGGCATTTGGCATGTCACTTGTCCTGTCTGGGCTGTGGTTTTCTCATCTGCACTGGTTTGTTCATGTGGAAAGATTACCATTTGTTGGGAAGCCCCTCTTCTCATTCCAGCACATCATCTCTGTGCCCACCTGTCATGTGAGTATCGTGACCCCCATTTAATAGGAAAGGAAGCAGATACAGAAAGGCACTCAGCTGTGAGTGACAAAGCTGGAAAACAATACCAGCGCTTTAGACTGCATGGTGCTCTTTGCATTCTTTGAGTAAGCAGGGCTGTGTGACCTTGGGCAAGTCAGCCAACCTCTCTGTACCTGTTTCCTCTCTGTAAAGGGAACCATAATAGTGTCCACTCTAAGGGTTGCCACGAGGAGTGAGTAAATGAAGCTCTGACGGTGCTTGGTGTGTTCTCAGCCCGACCCAGAAGTCTCAGGAAACTTGCTCAGCAACTTGAACCACCATTTAGAGATCTGCTCCCTTCCACGGAAAGTTGTTAGCTTTGTGGCAGTGTTGTTTTAAACTCTATCCTAGAAACAGAAATAGATTTTTCTTAACATTCTAAGCACTGAATTCAGTGTAAGCTATGGGCACTACTTCTACTGTCGTTCAAATCTGCGCTTTGGAGACAAGCCCTATGGTTATAAGCAACGAGCACCAACTCTGGTTCACTTAAGCAGAAAGGCCGCCTCTGGAATGATCGATCATCATAGCTCTTGGAATCCACAAAAAGGCCAAGGCAGGCTCTGGAAGGACAGGAATCAGGGCACCTGTGAGGGTGCAGGGCATGTGAGCAACAGAAGGTGAGGCCAAGCCAACTGGGCTTGGCAACTGGCCCCAGAGGCTGGGCAACTGGCCCCAGCCCTCTTCCGAGTTACCTCACTCTGTTCCAGACCAAAGTCCAGGGGAGGGAGAAAGTAGCTGCTGTAACAAATTATCACAAACAAGTGGCTTAAATCAGAGCACATGGAGGGATGAATAGGTGGAGCACAGAGGATTTTAGGGCAGAGAAACTCTTCTGTAAGAGACTGTAATGGTGGATAAGTGTCATCATACACTTGTCAAAAGCCATAGAATGTGCAACACGGAGAGGGACCCTAATGTAAACTATGGACTTATGGCCAACAGAGTAATTTGGCTCACGTGCCTACCTCTGGCAACGGCATACGATGGAGCCACTGCCGGGGCTTACAGCTTGCTGGGCCCCAGTCCCAGACTTTCTGACTCAGCAGGTTTGGGGAAGGCCCTGAGAATGTGCATGTGTTACAAATTCCCAGGTGATGCTGATGCTGCTCATCCCAGAATCACGCTTCAAGCTGAGAGGAGGCAGAACTCCTTGAAAGACGTTCTCACCCAGCCTATATATGGTGGGAAGAGAAACTTCCTGAAAGATCATTAGGATGCAGAAGCTGGGAGCAATGGCCGCCAGGTGGCAGGGACACGAATGTCCAGGTTGTTAGGGGCTCCTGCTTTGGAGAGAGTATGTGATGCAGTCATGAGGAAGGCGTGCTCAGAAATGATGGAGGAGGATAAAGAGAGGCTGGCAGAGATCATGCTGGCCACTGAGACCCACGGGGTGCTGGGTCCTAAGTCCTGGCTGAGTGTTCAGTTGCTTGGTCACAAATGGTCCCATGGGAGAATGAAGGCTCAGTGGACCCCTGTTACATATGTCCCAGGATGCCCTTGTAGGGACAATTTTACCTGGATCTTGGAGCCAGAGAACAAGCTGGAGGGAGAATCTGCTTTTAATTCTTAGAAACAAGGAGCCTGGATCAAATGACCTGTGGGACCAGCTGACTGGCCCCGTCTGCCATTCTCTGTGCTCGCATCCCAAAGCTAATGATGTCATAGCCCTGGGCTGCGACCGATCTGTGTAGTTAGGTTGATGGGATTAATCAGCTCATGTTAACATGCTGATGATCATGAAATAAAGACGACCATTTCAATAGGATACTCGGGGCTGGGAGACTAAAGTGAAATCATTTGGACTTTTACAGAGGTCACGGTTGAATTATCACAAAACTTCCTTTACTCAAAGCAGATGCTTATTAAGATTAATTTAGTGTGAAAAGTGAACCAGACTGAGTCTAAAAGACATTGTCTCCTCAATTATGTAACAGGACACCTCCTTATTGTCCTCCGCTCACTGAAGATGATTGTGTATTCCTCCAGGGACAGATCAGCACGTCGAGTGCAATCCCTCTTTTGGGGATGCTCAGTGAGATCTCAGTGTTCACACAGAGACAGGGTGCACAGAAACAAAAGAGAACAGCAACTGGGAAAATAGGGGCTGAAGACAGAGCCCATCTTTCTGCTAAAACTGTGCATTCAGCAATTTCTAGAATTGTGCCTTGTCTGAAGACGAGAAACAGACGTGGGGAAATGACGTCACCTTCTTGAAAGGTAGTAGATGCTTGTGTGATGATGGGTCGTGGTGACTGTCCGGGTCATTTGGGTCCAGAGGAGGAACTCTGAGAAGCATGACTGGCAAGGATCACATTTATTGGATCCTTGAAGCCTCTAACCTTCCTTCCCGACGACTGCAGAGCTGTCATCATCTCAAGCCTTTTTCCTTTCTTTTTTAAGCAAATAAGATCCATTCCTCTTGTTTGTCTGTTTGTTACAGAAATGTCCCTTTTTAAAGATCCTTTCCCTTTGCTTCCAAGACCCTCTAGCTCTGATCCTACCTTTCATCCTCTCCTATTCCCTTCCCTGCCTCCTCTTCCAAAGGTAATTCCTTGAATGTTGCTTTTCCCCAGGGCTCAGGTCTCTGCTTCTACTCACTGGAAACATTCCCTTCCCAGAGTTAGTTCATCCAGACCCGTGTTTTAAATGGTTACTTTAAGCCTAGAGTTACCAGAAAGGCAATGTTACCTGCCTTAATAAAGTAAAACCCAGAATCTCCCAAATTAGCCCTGAGAGGAGAATTCTCTCTCTTTTTTTTTTTTAACGTCTTTATTGGAGTATAATTGCTTTACAATGTTGTGTTAGTTTCTGCTGTATAACAAAGTGAATCAGCTATACGTATACATATATCCCCATATCTCCTTCCTCTTGCGTCTCCCTCCCACCCTCCCTATCCCACCCGCTAGGTGGTCACAAAGCACAGAGCTGATCTTCCTGTGCTATGCAGCTGCTTCCCACTAGCTATCTATTTTACATTTGGTAGTGTATATATGTCAATGCCACTCTCTCGCTTCATCCCAGCTTCTCCTTCCCCCTCCCCATGTCCTCAAGTCCATTCTCTACATCTGCATCTTTATTCCTGTCCTGCCCCTAGGTTCTTCAGAATCATTTTTTTTTTTTTTTTAGATTCCATATATATGTGTTAGCCTATGGTATTTGTTTTTTTTTCTGACTTATTTCACTCTGTATTACAGACTCTAGGTCCATCCACCTCATTACAAGTAACTCAATTTTGTTTCTTTTTATGGCTGAGTAATATTGCATTGTATCTATGTGCCACATCTTCTTTATCCATTCATCTGTCGATGTACACTTAGGTTGCTTCCATGTTGTGGCTATTGTAAAGAGTGCTGCAGTGAACATTGTGGTACCTGACTCTTTTTGAATGATGGTTTTCTCAGACTATATGCCCAGTAGTGGGATTGCTGGGTCATATGGTAGTTCTATTTTCAGTTTTTTAAGGGAACTTCCATTCTCTTCTCCATAGTGGCTGTATTAATTTACATTCCCACCAACAGTGCAAGAGGGTTCCCTTTTCTCCACACCCTCTCCAGCATTTACTGTTTGTAGATTTTTTGATGATGGCCATTGTGACTGGTTGAGGTGATACTTCATTGTAGTTTTGATTTGCATTTCTCTGATGATTAGTGATGTTGAGCATCCTTTCATGTGTTTGTTGGCAATCTGTATATCTCTTTGGAGAAATGTCTATTTAGGTCTTCTGCCCATTTTGGGATTGGGTTGTTTGTTTTTTGATATTGAGCTTCATGAGCTGTTTGTATATTTTGGAGATTAATCCTTTGTCATTTGCTTTCTTTGAAAATATTTTCTCCCATTCTGAGAGTTGTCTTTTCATCTTGTTTATGGTTTCTTTTGCTGTGCAAAAGCTTTTAAGTTTCATTAGGTCCCATTTGTTTATTTTTGTTTTTATTTCCATTTCTCTAGGAGATGGGTCAAAAAGGATCTTGCTGTGATTTATGTCACATAGAATGTTGTGCCTATGTTTTCCTCTAAGAGTTTTATAGTGTGTGGCCTTACATTTAGGTCTTTAATCCATTTTGAGTTTATTTTTGTGTATGGTGTTAGGGTGTGTTCTAATTTCATTCTTTTACATGTAGCTGTCCAGTTTTCCCAGCACCACTTATTGAAGAGGCTGTCTTTTCTCTATTGTATATTCTTGCCTCCTTTATCAAAGATAAGGTGACCATACGTGCGTGGGTTTATCTCTGGGCTTTCTATCCTGTTCTATTGATATATATTTCTGTTTTTGTGTCAGTACCATACTATCTTGATTACTGTAGCTTTGTAGTATACTCTGAAGTCAGGGAGCCTGATTCCTCCAGGTCCGTTTTTCTTTCTCAAGATTGCTTTGGCTATTGGGGGTCTTTTGTGTTTCCATACAAATTGTGGAATTTTTTGTTCTAGTTCTATGAAAAATGCCATTGGTAGTTTGATAGGGATTGCACTGAATCTGTAGATTGCTTCGGGTAGTATAGTCATTTTCACAATGTTGATTCTTCCAGTACAAGAACATGGTATATCTCTCCATCTGTTTGTATCATCTTTAATTTCTTTCATCAGTGTCTTATAGTTTTCTGCATACAAGTCTTTTGTTGAGAGGAAAATTTTCTGATGGAAAGGGGTATCTAGCCACCTGGTCCCTGTCTGAGTTTTCTTTTCTTTGGAATTCTTGCTCACCCCTCCTCTGGGGCATGTCAGGAAGGGCCTGCTTTCCTGCAAATCTCTGACCTAAGAGTGAACAATCCCTTCCCCTTGGCTTTCCTAAAGCACAGTTGACAAGAGAAGCTTTCGTAATATGTGGCTACATACAAAGGAAAAACTCAAGGGGAATAAGCAGAGCAAGACCAAAGAAGTTAAACAGCTTGGCTTACAAGATCTGAACCAACAGAGCTGTGTGAGTTATCTAATGCTAGGTAACAAATCAACTCAAGATGTAGTGACGTGACACCATCATTTATTATATTCCTGGTTTCCGTTGGGTGGGAATAGAGAAAGACATCTCATGGACAGTCTCACTTGAGAGCTCTCCTGTGGTTGCACTCACATATCAGCTGGAGCTGCATCATCTGAAGGCTTGGCTGGGGCTGGAGGATCCACTTCCAAAGTGGATCACTCACATGGCTGGCAAGCTTTTTCTGATTATTGTTTGGGGGACCTCTTGCTTCTCTGCTGGTGAGCGTCTCCATAGGGCTGCCTGAGTGTCCTCATGGCATGGTTGCTGGCTTTCCCTAGAGCAAGTGGTCATTGCAGGAACTTTAATGCCTCTTATCTAACCTCAGAAGTCACACACGTCCAATTCCTTAATATTCTATTGGTCACAAAGGGCCAGCCCTGATTCAGTATGGGGGATGAGTACACAGGGACATGAATGCCAGGAGGCATGGATCACTGGGGACCATCTTGGAAGCTGGCTACCACAAGAACCAACTTGTTCTCCAGGATCTGTGGGACCGTCCCATGCCATGAGGATCCCTATGAAGAGAGGGTTTTAGGTGCCTTCACTTTTTGGCTTCACCCATTTTCACAGATCAAGCACCAATTGGGCAAGAACATGCAGGGCCACCCCTCTTCCAGTTTTATCTTTAGACATCAAAAGTGGAGAATTTGGGCTTCCCTGGTGGCGCAGTGGTTGAGGGTCCGCCTGCCGGTGCAGGGGACACGGGTTCGTGCCCCGGTCTGGGAGGATCCCACATGCCGCGGAGCGGCTGGGCCCGTGGGCCATGGCCGCTGGGCCTGCGCGTCCGGAGCCTGTGCTCCGCAACGGGAGAGGCCGCAGCGGTGAGAGGCCCGCGTACCGCAAAAAAAAAAAAAAAAAAAAAAAAAGTTAAACAAAAGTGGAGAATTTAATTAATCCTACTCCACAATTCATGGTATACTTTCATCATTGTTCTACGGGAGGCTGCTTTTTTGCTTTATTTATTTATTCTCTTTTTATCTCCATTTCACACTTGCACTCTCTCCTCTATGCCCCTTCCTCATGGCCACCACAGGCAATCACTTTAAAATGTTTGATGAATGTCTTAGTCTGGTTGGGCTGCTATCACAAAATGCCATGGACTAGTGGCTTAAACAGTTCTGGAGGTTGAGAAGTCCAAGACCAAGTTTTAGACCTTGGTGAGGCCCTTCTTCCTGGCTTAAAAATGGCTACCTTTTCACTGTGTCCGTACATGGTGGAGAGTGAGAGAGGCTGGTTTCTCTTCTTCATCTTGTAAGGATGCTAATCCCATCATGGGACCTCACCCTCAGGACCTCATCTAAACCTAGTTACTTCCCAAAGGACCCACCTCCAAATACCATCACATTGGTAGTTAGGATTTCAACATATGAATTTGGGGAGCACATAAATATTTAGTCTATAACAATGGGTATCCTTGTATTTTTATGCATACTTGGAAAATAGGTAGTGTTTTGTCTGGTCATGGATTTTTAATCTCCATGGATGTTATTAGATTGAAGAATTTGCTCTGTAAGTCATTTGGTTCACTTAGAACCTATGTCCTCAGAGGTGGGTTTCTGCTACATTTCATTTATCCATCCTGCTGGTGACGGATGGACACCCAGATCACCTCCAACCCCTCCACCACAAAAGATGCTTCAAAGAAACCCTTTTCCCTTCAGTCCTGAGTGAGAATTTCCCTGGGGTCTCTACCCAGGTGAAGGTCCCTGGTTTATATATATATATATATATGTGTATGTATATATATATATATATTTAATGTGACTACATGTGAGCAGGTAGCTCTCCAGGGCACCCTTTACTCTCCCAGACTCTAGACCAGAGAGAAAGGATGTCTTCTTATCTCCCTTCTTCAGGCATTCCTGCCTAGGTCCAAGGTTTTGATTGAGAAATGTATTGCTTCTCCAGGAAACCAGATGAGTTGTGGCCCACACAAGGGTAAGAGTACACCGTTACAGGTCCATCTGCAGAACATAGCCTAATGTGGCATCCCAACATCCTAAAAAAAAAAAGGGCTATCATTGCATGGTCTGAAAGGTCTTGTCCTCACACGCCAAGTTCATATCTCTATCCCTCAACTCTTGCTGAGCATCAGACCTGCCTATCCTGTTACCTGCAACACATCACCCCTTGGCTATTCCAAAGGCCGCTCCAACTCTGCTTGTCCATATGCCATATTCTTTATCTTCGTGACCACTGCCCCCTTCCTGGAATGGTATCACCAGCTCCTCCTCAGTCACCCGGTCACCATCATTGTCATCACTGCCCCTTGGTGAGGTTCTGCTGGGGTCGTCTCCTAGACATTTCTGGGGTCTGTTGTTTCTTTTCCATCCAGACCCCATTACTCTTGCTCAGATTATTTCACCAGTCTCCTGACCCCCACTTTTCCAGGTACAAAGCCAGGTTGCTCACGTACAGAAGGCTCTGAGAGGAGGAGCCATGCATGACCTAGTCTCCAGCGCAGGTTCCCGACTCTGACACACAGCTGGATCCCTGCACCAGGAGAGGAAGCTTGGATCAGCTGAATCAGAATCTGAGAGCGGAGTGTGAGGGGAAGAGAGACTGGCATTTCTAGTTTTAAAAGTTGCACAAACTTATGGTTACCAAAGGGGAAAGGTCGGGGAGGGATAAATTAGGAGGTTGGGATTAACATATACACACTACTTTCAATATATTTAAAATAGATAATCAACAAGGACCTACTGTATAGCACATGGAACTCTACTCAATATTCTATAATAACTTATATGGGAAAAGAATCTGAAAAATAATGGATATATGTATATGTATAACTGAATCTCCTTGCTGTACACCTGAGACTAACACAACATTGTAAATCTACTATACTCCAATATAAAATAAAAATTAAATTAAATAAAAAATAAAAATTGTACAAGTGATTTGGATGGGCAGCAGCCTGGGTTGAGACCCACTGTTGTCATGAAGTGCTTTTCAAACTTAAGTGAACAGACGAATTACCTTGAGACCTTGGCAAAATGCAGGCTCTGATTCAGGAGGGAGGATGCTGTGTTTCTAACAAGTGTCCTGATGCTGCTGATACTGCTGGTTTGCAGACCACACTTTGAGGAATACATTTCTAGTTTACACAGTGCCCAATACACCACCTGCCTCATAGCAGATGTTCAAGAAATGCTTGTTGGATGCATAATGCATGAGTGAGTGAGGGAACACCAGGCACTTACGCATATTATTTTATCCCATTTTCACATCACACTGAGTGGCTATTGTTCTTTATTACACCCATTTTACAGCTGGTAACTGGGAGGCAGACAGCTGTAGCAATTGACCTGTGTGCTTAAGATGAGTGATCATGGACACACCTGTTCACTCTCTCAGTCTTAGTATTTGTTGTAAAAGAGGGAGAATAAAAGTAATTGCTTCATAGAACTGTTGAAAGGGACAAATGACATGGTGCATGGAAAATTCCTGGCAGAGTCGCTGGTGTTTTCTAAGTGTTCAGTAAAGGGTATTGTAAAAAATGGTGCAATTTCCCATCCACTAGGATGAGTAGAGTCAAAAAGACAGATAGGGCTTCTCTGGTGGCGCAGTGGTTGAGAGTCTGCCTGCCGATGCAGGGGACGCGGGTTCGTGCCCCGGTCCGGGAAGATCCCACATGCCGCAGAGCGGCAAGGCCCGTGAGCTATGGCCGCTGGGCCTGTGCGTCAGGAGCCTGTGCTCTGCAACGGGAGAGGCCCCAACAGTGAGAGGCCCGCGTACCGCAAAAAAAAAAAAAAAAAAGAAAAAGACAGATAATGACAAGGGTTGGTGAGGATGTAGAGAAGTTGGGACCCTCCTACACGGCTGCTGGCAATGCAAAATGGTGTGGCCACTTTGGAAAACAGTCCAAAAGCTCCTCAGAAAGTGAAACATAGAATTATCACAGGACCCAACAATTCCACTCCTATCTACCCAAAAGGGTGGAAAAAAGATGTTTACACAAAAACTTACACACAAATGCTCATAGCAGCATTTTTCATAATAGCAAAAAGTGGAAACAACCCAAACATCCATGGCTGATGAAAGGATAAACAAAATGTGGTCCATCCATACAATGGAATATTATTCAGCTATAAAAAGAGTGAAGCACTGATTTATTCTACAACATGGATGAACCATGAAAACATGCTGAGTGAAAGAAGCCAATCACAAAGGGCCACCTATTGTATGATTCTATCTATGGGAAATCTATAGATACAAAAAGTAGATTAGTGGTTGCCTTGGGTTGGGAAAGGTGGGGAATCAGGGGTAATAGGCAAAAGGTACTGGGTTTCTTTGCAGGGAGGATAGGAATGTTCTAAAATGGATTATGGTGAAAATACTAAAAACCATTGGATTGTACACTTTATTTTTTTTAATTTTACTGAAGTATAGTTGATTTACAATGTTGTGTTAATTTCTACAACAGAGTGATTCAGTTATACATATATATACACACTCTTTTTCATTATGGTTTATCACAGGATATTTAATATATTTCCCTGTGCTATACAGTGGGACATTGTTATCTATTCTATATATAATAGTTTACATCTGCTAATCCCAAACTTCCAATCCATCCCTCTGCCACCTGCCCCCTTGGCAACTATAAATCTGTTCTCTATGTCTGTGAGTCTGTTTTTGTTTTGTAGGTAAGTTAATTTGTGTCATATTTTAGATTCCACATATAAGTGATATCATATGATATTTGTCTTTCTCTGTCTGACTTGCTTCACTTAGATGATAATCTGTAGGTCCATCCATGTTGCTACAAATGACATTATTTCATTCTTTTTTATGGCTGAGTCATATTCCATTGTATATGCGTACCACATCTTCTTTTTTTTTTTTTTTTTTTTTTTTTTGCGGTATGCGGGCCTCTCACTGTTGTGGCCTCTCCCGTTGCGGAGCACAGGCTCCGGACGCGCAGGCTCAGAGGTCATGGCTCACAGGCCTAGCCGCTCCGCGGCATGTGGGATCTTCCTGGACCGGGGCACGAACCCGTGTCCCCTGCATTAGCAGGCAGACTCTCAACCACTGCGCCACCAGGGAAGCTCGTACCGCATCTTCTTTATCTGTTCCTCTGTCGATGGACATTTAGGTTGTTTCCATGTCTTGGCTATTCTGAATAGTGGTGCTATGAACATAGGGGTGCATGTATCTTTTAGAATTATAGTTTTGGCTGGGTATATGCCCAGGAGTGGGATTGCTGGATCATATGGCAACTCTATTTTTAGTTTTTTGTGGAACCTCCATACTGTTTTCCATAGTGGCTGCACCAATTTACATTCCCACCAACTCTCACTGTGGTTTTGATTTGCATTTCCCTGATGACATATTTTCATGTGCTTCTTGGCCATTTCTATATCTTCTTTAGAGAAATATCTACTCAAGTCATTTGCTTATTTTTAAATTGGGTTGTGTGTCTTTTTGTTATTGAGTTGTAAGAATTCTTTATATATCCTGGATGCTGCCTAACTTTTATTCTTCTAAGTCAAATGTGCTTTAGCCTAAGTTCTGTCACTTGAAAGAAAAAGGAATACTCAACGTAAATATTATCCCGTTCCCTCTTACTCTTGCAAACGTCAACGACTTACTGAGTGCCTCTGAGCCTCAGTTTCCTTATCTATGAAATGGGGATAATAATAGTACCTGCTTCCCAGGGTCGTTTTGAAGATCAAATGAGCTCATATATGCAAAGTGCTTAGAAAAATACCAAGCATGCAAGGTAAGGGCCCCATAAAGACTGGCTATTGCTATTATTATCATTACTATGATAAACTAGTACAACTGTGTTCATTATCACCTTCATTTCAGGTCCTAAAGCCAGGTGGAAGTGAGGGAAACAACCCCATTGGCGAGGTCCTATTATGTTCTAGTCACTTTCCTTATATTTTTTAGATTGCTCCTCCCCACACCCTTTTCAGGTAGGAAAAACTATGTTGTTTGAGGAGACTGGGCTCAGAGTGGTGCGGTAACCTGCCCGAGATCCACAGCTCTTAAAGCAGGATGGAATGTGCCACCCAGACCCTCCTCCAACTCAGCAGAGGCCTGGGGCCCCAGCTGCTGTCAGCCCTCTGTCAGCCCCTCCAGAGAAGGGGGCCACCTTGTCTACAGTGACAGCCCTTCTGAGGGCAGCCTGCCTCTGACTGATCAGGGTGTCCGTGCTGAAGGGCCAGCCCAGCTCCAGAAGCAGCCCTTGGGGGTCGGGGTTGTATTGCCTTTAACTTCTCACTCCCCTCCCCCCGCAATCTGATCCTGACTCCCTCCCTTCCCTCTGTCATAAGCCTGGACTGACAGCTTTCCTGGGGACACAGGACCTTCAGTGTTGAAACCGAGGATGTCTAGCTGGGATGAGCTGGTGACCTTTGTGTGCTAGATCCCACCTGAGGCTGCATCTAGGGAACCCTCCTAAGACTGGGGTTCAAAGCCAGCTCAGGCTGGTGCGGGGGCCCAGGCTGTTTTGCATCAAAGAAAGTGTGGAAGGAGAATGTCAGGGATGAGGGCTGAGTCTCCTTCACTCCTTATTGCTAACTTGGGACAAGACTCAATTCTTTAAGTGGTAAAGGTGAGAGTCATTACGACATGAGAAAATTAAAGCACACTGAGGCCGGGGCTGTGCTGTGTTGCTTGTCCCGGTATCTGAGCTCATGGCCTGTCGTGGAGTGAGGCTGGGACACATGCATAAGGTGACTCCGCCCATGGGAAGTGGAAGGAAGGAGCAGGAAGCCTCACACAGGACAGTCTGTCTCCTGTGCTTCACAGCCCAGTTGCCAGGGTTTTCTGGAGGATCCACAAAACAGCTGAACTGGTTTTCTGTGTACCCCTAGTCTGTCTGCTTAGGCCCAGGTTGCCAGGACTGACTTCTTGGTTAGGAACCAGCCTATTAGTTTATGCTAAAAGTGTATAAACAAGACTGCCCATTCTCAGAGTTTCATAGTTTTTTTTTTTTCCCCTTCTCTTCTATTTTAAATCCTCCTTACACTGTTGTTCCTTGATGATGGTCTGTGGCTATCTGCCTCATGTTGGAGTGTATTAGCCTGGGTTCTCCAGAGGAATAAAACCAATATGGTTGATTGGTTATAAGGAATTGGCTCATATGATTATGGAGGCTAAGTCCAGACCCAAAAGAGCCGATGGTGTCATTCCAGTCCAAGTCTGAATGTCTGAGAGGCAGGAGAGCCATTGGTTCCAGTTCAAGTCTGAAGGCAAGAGAAAACTGATGTCCCACGCTGAAGACAGAGAGAGAGAAAGAATTTTTTGTTACTCAGCTTTTTAGTTGGTTAGGCCTTCAACTGATCGGACGAGGCCCACCCACATTGGGGAGGGAATGTGCTTTACTCGGTCTACATTTGAGTTTAAGCTCATCCAGAAACACCACCCCCCTGACCCGATACACCCAGAAATAACGTTTAACTGGGCACCTGTGACCCAGTCAAGTTGACACGAAAAATCAACCATCACAATGAGCAAATGTGCATGCAAATGTCTAACCCTAATGTGTCTGGGTCCTTCTTCTGTTGCTGAGTAAATAGCTGTTGACTGTTGGGTGGATGACCAGTTGCTCCAAGGGGCAGTTGTGTCAGTCACCAGATACTGTTAGGATGTGGGATTTGGGACAGATAACCTCGGGGTAGGCTGGGGGTAGACCTGGTCCCAGGAGCTGGTCTGTCTCTGTACTGATTTGAATAGTGTGCCCTAAAAATTCATGTCCTCCCAGACCTAAGGATGTGGCCTTATTTGGAAATAAGATCTTGGCAGAGTTAATTAAATTAAGATCATACTGGGTTAGGGTCGGTCTAAATCCAACAACAATCCTTGTAATAAGAAGATGCACAGATATGCAGAAAGAAGAAGGCCATGTGAATCCGGAGACAGAGGCTAGAGCGATGCAGCCACTGGAATGCCAGGAGCCACCAGAAGTTGGAAGAGGCAGGGAAGGATTCTCCCTTTGAGCCTTTGAAGGGAGCATGGCTCTGAGACACTTTGATTTTGTATTTCTGGCCATCTGAACTGTGAGATAATAAATGTCTGTTGTTTTAATCCACCTGGTTTATGGTAATTTGTCTTGGCAGCCACAGGAAACTAACACAGTCTGTCTTGAATAAGCAGCCACTGGGTCTTTCTGCCTCTCAAGGCTGATTGCCTGGCACTGCTCCTCTTTCTGGAACACTCGAATCCCCTCTGATGGACCTGTCCCCTTAACTGTAAATGCTCAGGCCCCGCTGGGCTTTGGTAGGCCCTCTTATTTTTTCATTTCCCTGTTGCTTACTGGGCCAGGAGGTTCAGATTAACTCTGAGGAATTCATTTGCATTTTAGATAAGAAAGGCCGGCTTACGTGGGATGGCTGCAGGGGGAGCTGACAGGGGGAGCTGAAATCCAATCCTTCTGGGCTGCTGACTCAACGAAGCCTTTCTTCCACTGGGGCACTGCTGGGTGAGACCCTGTGACCTGGGGGGTTTCTGGTGCCCGTCCTGCAGGAGAGGTCGCACACAATTCACCGCAGTTTGCAGGCTTCCTGGCCCTCTCTGAGTGTAAAGAGTTTTGTTATCTTTTTCTAATTATAAAATAAATGCATATTCATTGAAAACAATTCAGACAATAAGTAAAAGTATAACGCGGCAAAAATGACCCTTAATATCTTCCTACTGAACCATTATTAACATTGTGTCAACTCTTCTCCATTCTTACTTATGTGTTTATGGACAGATACGCACACACCCTTTTTCTTTGTTTATATGTTTGATTTACATTTTATTTTATTTATTTATTTGTTTGGCTGCGCCACTCGCCACTCGGCTTGAGGGATCTCAGTTCTCTGACCAGGAATTGAACACAGGTCATGGCAGTGAAAGCCCGGAATCCTAACCACTAGGCCACCAGGGAGCTCCCTGCATTTACATTTTTTAAGAATGATGTGCACTGTACATATCATTTTATAAGCTGCTTCTTCACTTCATAACACTGTGTACAACTTTCCACACCTATCATTATGAGCTGATATGGACATTTTATTATTTTTTTTCATTGAAGTATAGTTGATTTATAATGTTGTGTTCGTTTCTGGTGTACAGCAAAGTGACTCAGTTATGCTATGGACATTTTAAATGGCTGCATTGTTGCTGGCACCCCCTCCCCTGGACGTACCCCTGCTGTGGTCATGCAGGTTAGAGTGGGCAGGTGGGAAGGACAGAGGCTTACCTGGCTGAGGATGAGGGTGGGGTTCCTGCCCCGGCCCAGACACTATTAAATTGCTTTTCCTTGTGACTTTGTTTTTCTAGACATTGAATGTGTGTAAAGATCTATGTTGTTGCCCTAATCAGATCTCACCATGGTGTAGAAATCAATGAGAGGTAGCTTTTAGGCTGTTAGGTAGAGCTCTGAATTGTGAATTAAAATCCTGAAATGAAAACAAGATTTTCGGGGTGCCTGTTCCTTTTCTCCTGTGGGACCCTGGGGAAGGATTAAGAGTTGCAGTCATCTACAGGTGTGTTGTTTACTGTTGAGCTGGCTCAAAGGTTTGTTTATGTATCTGCTGATGAGCAGGTACGAGTGGGCACATCTCTGGACCCTGGAACCTACCGCCTGTGTTTCCAACCTCAGCTCTGCCTACTCACTGAGTAAACAGGTAAACAGGTAAGTTACCTGGCCTTGCTTTGCTTTAGTTTCCTGGGGCTGCTGTGACACATGACCACATGGGTGGCTTAAAACAACAGAAATGTATTCTCATAGTTCTGGAGGCCAGAAGTCCAAATCAAGGTGTCAGCAGGATGTGCTCCCTCTGAAGTCTCCAAGGCAGAATCCTTTCCTGCTTTCTCCAGCTTCCGGTGGCAATAAGCAGTCCCTGCCTTTCCTTGGCGGTCTCTGTGTCACTCTAATTTCTGCCTCTGTAATCACAGGGCCTTCTCACCTCTGTGTGTCTGCGTCCAGATCTCCTTCCTTTTTCTCTTATCAGCCACCAGGCATTGGATTGAGGGCCCACCCTTATCTAGTAAGCCTTATCTTACCTTGATTACATCTACCAAGACTCTATTTCCAACTAAGCTCACATTCTGAGGTTCCAGGTGGACATAAATTTTGGGGGGACATGATTCAACCCACTATACCCATCCTTTAGGAGGACATGTAATTTGTAATTTGAGGAATTTGTTAATACATGTATATCACTTAGAACAGCAGCTGGCCTGATGAAGCCCTCACAGTGGCGGTCATTATGATGCAAGAGACCTTTGAAAAGGCTCCGAGGAAAGATTATGTATAAATGCCCAGTGAAGCCCACTTCCCAGCTAAGCAAGCCTCCTCCCCTTGCCTCCGCCCCTCTTTTTGAGTCTTTTTGTCTCCTATGCCAAAATATCAAGTTTTCTGCTTGCAATCCTTCCATTCAAGAATGGTTTATCTAGCCATTTGTTTATGTGTGGAAAATGCATAAAAATTTATAAAATAAACCCATTTACTTCCAGACGAAACTCAGCGTTTTTGCCCGGAGTGAATTTTTGTGGCCGAGTTACAGAATTCCGAAAATAAGGGTTTCTAATGAAACGGCGCTACCCTTTAATGAATCTCACTGCCCTCACTGTAATAAAGAATGTACAATGTTTGGCATGATGTACCCTGGAAAAATCGCCTGATGTGTAATATGAGTGATCGCCCTCTTTGTGAGCCAAGCTCTGTTTCCATTTTGTCGGGTAATTCAGCTCAACAAATATTTATGGAGCAACTACTGAGTCTCCGGCGCTGGGCTGGGCGGTGGGGATGTACAGACAGCATTAGTGAGGGGTACGGTTGTGTAAGTAGCAATGGCCTCTTGACCGGGTACATGTTGAACACCGTTCTAAAGGCCTTATGTACCCTTATATCCTAACAGGGCCCCATGAGGGAGGCACATGTCTGTAACCCCATTGACAAAGGGCACACTAGGGGTACAGGGAGGCCCAAGTGATCTGCCCATCATCATGCAGACGGCAGGTGCAAAGTCAGGGTTCACATCCAGGCAGTTGGGGTCCAGAGTTCATGCTCTTAACCACTGTCCTGGGCAACCTCCACCAACAGGTTCCATTCAGTGGGGTAAGTTCAGTGCCCAGGGGTTATGGAAGCCCATAGGAGGGAGGGCACAGTCTGGGAGGGCCAGAGAATGCTTCTTGGAGGGGCGTCCTTGCAGAGACTTGTAGCTAGGGCTGACAAAGGAGAGAGGGGACGAGCAGGCACAGTCCCTGAGCTTGGAAACAGCCTGGTGTGTACACACGTGTGTCAGGTGTTGCTGGAGCCGCATCACAGGAGACAGAGCATCAAGCGATGAATCCAGAGATGTGGAGCAGGGATCAGCTTGAGGAATAGCATGGACACTGCCCTGAGGAACATGGAGGTTCTCCTGCATGTGGAGGAAGAAAGGCCTGGACCAGGGTTTTAGGGAGAATGGCACACAAATCTGCCTATTATGTTTCTTTGTTATAACTGGAGTGTTTCAGGACATGTCACCTGGCTGTTCATTTCAGAATTGGGAAGAAAAAAGGAATATGGGGGGGGGGGGGAATACAGGCTACCATCTCAAAATTCCATCTAACCTGTTATCCTTCTGTCTCAGATATATTTGTATACATTTCATCTTTCAGCCCCAAGGGTCTGAATCTTACCAGTTTTTTGCTGAGAACAAGATATTCCTGGTGACACAGTAATATCACCGAACACTTCTGAATGCTTCTTATGCACCAAGCACAGTTGCAAATGTTTTACATGTTTCAGTTCATTTAAGCCTTACCAGGAGTCTAGGAGGTAGGTCCTATTGGTATTCTCATTCTTAGATGAGGAAATCTGAAGCACAGGGAGTTTCCTCAGTATCATGAGCTTGTAAGGGGTTGAGCCAGGATTTGAATCCAGCAAATGGCTCCAGCTCCATCATTCTGACATGAATGGGATTTCCCCTTAGCATAGCATAGCCCACACCATCAGTGGGCTTCAAGTGTGCTATGGATGAATTGTGCCTCCCCAAATTCAAGTGTTAAGCCCTAATCCCCCAATGTGATGGGGCCTTTGGAAGGTGCTTGGGGTTAATGAGGTCATGAGGGTGGGGCCCCATGATGGGGTAAATGCCCTCCTAAGTAGAACACGAGAGAGCTTGTTTCTTTTCTCTCTGTGCCATGTGGGGACACAAAGAGTAGGAAGCCATCTACAAGCCAGGAAGAAGACCCTCACCAAGAACCTGATCACCTTGGCATCCTGATCAGGTTTCCAGCCTCCAGAACTGGGAGAAGTAAAGGTCTGTTGTTTAAGCCCCCAAATCTCTGGTATCTGTTATGGCAGCCTGAGCTGACTGCGACCAAGTGTGCCAAGATATTGAATTTAATTGTCCTCAGAGGGGGTGGAAACGTACACCTGCTGTGTTGCTTCTGGGTCCATGGCGGACCCCAACAAGTCAGCCGATATGCTCTGTGTGTGTGAGCCATGGCAAGATAATGGCAGTGCTATATTGAGTCCTGCTTTGTCATGAAGAGTGCTCTTAAAAGCCCATGAAAACTGTTACCCTTGGAAGTGTTCATTTTGGGACAGACACTCAGAGACTGGGATCCAGATCTGCCACTCACAGGCTCTGCAAAACCCCAGGCATATTTGATGTCTCTGGACCTCGATCCTCTCACCTGTAAAATGGGGGTAATAATACTTACCTCTCAACATTGATATGACATTTACGTTACCTCTCAGCATTGATATGACATTTATGTGAGATACCGTGGTAAAGTGCCCGGCACCTGCTGAGTGGTTAGTAACGGTGGGTGGAACATTAATATAGAATTGGCTCTTCAGTACCTAGCTCAGGCATCCCCTCATCTTGAAAGCTCTCCCCTCTCGGTCCCCTCTGTGCCTCACACGTGCAGATGGTGGCTCCTTATGTTACATTCGTGTTACTCACTGACTTTGTCCACCTGCCTCTCGGATACACAGAAGATCCTTTTGGTACAAACTGCTTAGGGTAGCAGCAGAGGGATGGGAGAAGGGCTGTGGATGAGTGTCAGGCGACAGAAGGAAGGTCCTGTCAGAATGAGGCAGAAGGTCACACAAGGGCACCTCAGGTGTCTGGGAGAAGAGGAGAAGAATGGGCAGGGTTGCTGGTTGTGTAGGAGGAAGGTTCAGGCAGGTGGTTTTGGGGTGTAGAGAGCTGGGACACAAGTGCACCCCTGCAGGCTTTTAAGCAGGGAGTGGCTTGTTCAGATTTGCTAAAGTCTAGATGGGACCCCTGACTGCAGCGTGGAGATGCCCCAGCATGAGTGAGCCTGCAGAGAAATGGGGAGCCTGGCAGGGCAGGGGTTGGCCGTGACCTTTGGGCCTCGGGGTCTGAGCCGAACCATCTGGCTGGCTCAGAAGTTTCAGCTAGAGGATCAGGGTTGTTTAAGCTCACAGGCAGACAACGTGGTCCCTAGACCCTCTCCCCTGTCCCCAAGGGTGCGATGCGGAAGCTGGTGCTGGAGTTGGGAGGCTTTCTTCCATTTTTTGTCCCATGATCATTAGGTCTGCTGATAAGCGAGGATTATTAATTAAAAGGATAAAGTGTGTGCTTCCAAGGGTGATTACCCTTACTGTAAATCAGACTTAATGGTGGCAGAAATTCATTAGGGATTCATTTCCTAATGATAACGAATTGGTTCGAGCAGATGTCAGACGCAGCCGTGACTGTAATTCTAATTCCGGGCTCTGGGAATGGAAAGTGTCCAGGACCAAGGAATCTGGGCACCCTTCTCAGAACTTTGGGCATTAGCAGTGCATCCAGTGCTGGGTGGCCACTTGGAAGTGGCCTTCTCCTGATGACCTCCGAGACCTTGCTCTTTCTGTGCCTTCTTCCAGGAATGGTGGTCCTGATACCTCTTCGCTGGAACTTTACTTCCCTTAGAAGTCTTCCCTGACTGCTTCCGGGCAGGGTGGGGGTCCCTCTGGGCTCATGAAACTCTCACCACATTGTGGTCCTCTTGGGGGCAGGCACTGGCTTAAATCCATCTCTGCTTCCCCAGCGCCTGGCACATAGTCGATGCTCCAGGTGAGGGCGGAATTAATGAGTGAGCATGGCGGGGGTGGGTTGATGAAGGCATCTGATGTGGCTGAACCTGCTGCAGACGTTTTACTTGGAACTTGGGTGCCAGAGAGGAACCCCTTGGGACAGACACGGTAGGGCCCTTGGTTGCCTGGAATATTGGGCCTCCCCATGAGGACCAAGGTGAGTCCAGGTTCCTCCCCAAGGCACACGGATGCCTGGACTAGGTGGGTCCTGGTCCTGTGGAATTCACAGAAGATTACAAGGCAGCAGGAAGTCAAGGTCCCATGTGCCTGCTGCTAAGCCTGTATTTCCTCACCTCTAAGACGGGATAACAGTGGTTGCTGTGAAGAGTAAATGAACTAATACGCCTCAAGTTCAAGTGCTTAGTGCCAAGCATTCAGCAAATGTTAACCATTATTATTATTATTTTGCTGAGCTGATGGGGTTGAATCGCCAAACTTGTGACCAGGAGGAGAGCAATTGTTATTTGTCAATGAAGACCCACGCCCAGCATGGCAGACCAGGCCTCAGAAGGATGCGGTGAGGTGTGGATGGGAAGGAAAAGGAGGAAGAAAGAACAAGTGGGGGTCTAGAAAGGCCTGTCCTGGGGAAGGGCAGTATATACCGAGTGAGCAGGGAGGAAGGACACAAGGGGGTTGGGCCGCACTGCCCTCCAGGGTAGTGTGGTCGGGAAGTCAGCTCAGGGGATGGGAGAATCGTCCCCAATGTACCACGTGGCCCTCTGTGTCTGCTATCTCCAGCCAAGTGCTTGCAAGGTGAGTTGGGCCAGGTTTGGGTCCTCTTCTGGTCCAAGGTTGAGCCACCTCCCTCTGGACTTTCAGCCAAGACCCAGGCCCAGCTGTCAGCTTGCTTCCCTGCCACATGGAAACGTGGCCAGCTGACCTCTAAGGAGGCAGACTCTGCAGACAGGGGGCTGAATTCCCAGGGGAAAGAGAATCTTTTCTCATACCGTATTTTGTTGGCGGGAACAGGAGTTGCTGTTTGGGTCCTTGGGAACTGGCAAGGCCTCTTAGGACTGTCATCTGTAAGAATCTATTAACGTTTAGAAACACACGTTTCCTTTGGTCCTGCCATCCCACACTGGGAATCACCCCTGCAGAAACGAGAGCCCTAGAATGTAAGGCCATAGGATCAGGATGTTTATTGTCGCTTGTTTGTGGTGGCAAAAGCCTGGAAGCAATTGGAAAGTCCATCGGGACTAGAAAGGTTGAAGAAGTTAATGATATACATCTTTTTGGAATATCAACCTTTTAAAAATTCGATTTCTGTGTAGTGATCTGGGGTGCCGTCCTTGATATATTGTTAAGTAAAAACCAAACAAAAGCTCCAATTTGACCAGTAATGTGACTTGGGCAATGGCATAAAAAGTTAATTTAAAAGTCCTATGTGTGTATCTGTATGAGTCTGCCTGAGTTTGCTTAACAAAGCACCATGGACTGGGGGCTTAAACAAGAGACATTTATTTTCTCATAGTTCTGGAGGCTGGATGTCCAAGATCAAGGTGTTGGCAAGATTGGAGGCTGGGAGTGGCTTGGTGTCTCTAGATTCTGGGTGAGTACCTGGCAGGAAAATACTAGGGAATGAGACTGTTAGGGGATTGGGGCCAAGTAGCATAGATCCTTTCATAAAAAAATAAGACTCGGAGAGAGGATATGCAGATAACCCTTCCAACAGCCTTCCCCATTTTACCTCAATGAGCTCTTACAATTGAGTGAACTGGTACTATTGCCATTGTGCAGATGAGGAAACTGAGGTATGCAAAGGTTAAGTGACTTCCCAAAAGTGGCTCAGCTAGTTAGCTGTAGAATGAGAATTCCAAGCCAGGCACCTGTGTTCCAGAGGCTCTTTACCTGACTGCCTCTGTACCGAGGAGTCTGCTATTCTCAGGGATGACCTTGACCAGCGTTTTTAAGCCCCACAGCGGTAGAGGCTACATCTGCTGTGTTTTGGTGGCACTCCTAGTATGCAGTCTGAGCCTGATACCTGGCAGAGACTGGTTCCATTCTTCAGACTTGGGAGAACAAAGGAACTTTGGGAGACAGGCAGGGGGTGCTATGCCCACGTAACAGATGAGGAAACTGAGGTTTGGGCTGATTATCCCCCAGGGTCATCCAGGTGACTCCACACCCGGGATTTCTCCCCTCCACCTATGCATGCTTCCTCATAGGCCTCACAGCTACCCTGTAACAGCAGGGGTATTTATTCCCCTTCGAGGTGGGGAAACTGAGGGCCTGAGAAGTGAGGAGCCTGCCTGACCTGTCACAGTAAACAGAAGCAGAGAGTACTCTAGTTCAGGATGCTGGTCTCACCTAATCCCTCAGAGGCACGTGGTTCTCACGACACATCTGGATGTGGTTGGCAAAGGCCCCTCGTGCGGAGGGTTTCCTTTCCGAGTGCCTCTTTATAGACTTGTAATGAAATTCTCTTGTGCTTTGTGGGTCCCGGCTTGCCGCTGTAAAGATAATTCCTTCTCCAAGTGGAAGACAGAGGCTTTTTGTTTGCTTTCCTAACAGCAGTAGAGACAGGTGTACCTCTCTTAGACATCTTCATCGCTGTTTGAAAACGAATCCTTCCATAGTGGGGTTGGGGTAAGGATAGCAGTTGTAGCGGGAGAAACACTGTGCTGTGTGTTTTTGCTGCGATCTCGTTGAGCACTCCTGACATCTCTGCTGGATCAGTATTATTATCTCCTTTTAATGGAAGAAAAGACTGAGGTTCAGAGAGGAGGTCGTTCCTGCCCAAGGGCAGGTGCTAAACGAGTGACAGCGGCAAGACTTGCTGTTTGAATATATCTTGACTCTTGCCCTCCTTAGCTGTTTTCTCTGTGGCCCCTGCCTGAGTCCAGGATCCTTGCCATCTTTCTTCTGGACCAGTTCACATCCGAGGCTCTGGGCCTCGAATCTTGCCCCTTCTCCTCACTGCCTCCAACTTTTCCTAAGCCACTAACTTCTTCAGCTGTTTCCCTGCTTAAAACACCACCGAGTCCCGACTGGCCTCGGGAGAAAATTCAATGCATCAGCTCCACTTGAAACACTTTTTTAAATGAGTTTTCATAGGAGTCGTCCTTTGCGAGAGAGGACTTATGACAGGACAGAGACAGTATGGTGGACCAATAACAATAACAGGTAGAGTGGAATCGCAGATTTATACACCACCCCTCACATAGGTAAAAGGAAAGCAGCTTCTGTATTTTCTAGAAATGACCTAACCTGTGCTGTTGGGTAGCAGCAGAAAGGGGAGAGGGACCCACAATTTGATAGTCCTGGGATCTCAGTCTCTTCCACAGTTACAAGTTCCCTTAGTAAAAGATCTCTTTCAGGTACACGCTCAGACTTTCCGTGTCTCCTCCTTTCTTGGCATCTGCAAGGGTTGAGGGTGAAGCTTCCATGACCCTATGGAGGCAGGTTGGTTGGGGTGTCCCTGGGTCTTCTTGGCTCTGTGGTGGCATATCCAGTTTGGGCTGATCTGGTCCTTGGGCCCCTGTGTGGGATCTAATGAGGGTCAACTGGGCCCAGCTGGCCTCTGGGGCAGCCTCTGAGCACTCATTGCTGACGGTCTTGGCTATGTACTTATTTCTGCTCTCAAAATCTCTGCATTCTGTGGCTCCTTCCTTCCGACTTGAGCCTCTCCTGGTCCCCTCATTCTTTCCGCCTCTTGCCAAGGCATTTGGGAACCTCTGGGTGCTCTGTTGATCATGGAGAATGAGCAGTGCCTCTTTAGGGTCATGTATCCAGACATGTCCTCTGTCGATGCTTCCCTATTGCCCTGGACCGCCATTTTGGTTGTTGGACCACATGCAATGTGCAGCTTCTCCTAGAGCCTTCCAGCCTCCTCTGGCTCTGCCTGGGCGAGCAGGTCGTGAAGCTGAGGCTCTCTGGTTCCTCCAAATTATGTGGACATTTCTACCTCAAGGTCATGGGCATATCTCTTCTCTGTCCCACCTCCTTCTCTCTCCTCTTCGAGAGCCAGATGGATTTATTTCACTCTCCTTCCTGTCTGGTAGGGACTTCCCTTTGTCCATCCCTCTTCATTCCAAGGTGGCATTCTTGTTCTCCTATTTCCTGGGACCCTAAAGTAGAATGGCTAACAGAAAATGAGATTTATAGTAAGGTAGAAGAGATGAAAATATATATT
The DNA here is from genome assembly GCF_949752795.1 of Hyperoodon ampullatus. Classification (NCBI taxonomy): domain Eukaryota; kingdom Metazoa; phylum Chordata; class Mammalia; order Artiodactyla; family Ziphiidae; genus Hyperoodon; species Hyperoodon ampullatus. The sequence continues at coordinate 162,258,989 of NC_136914.1, read as the reverse complement.
TGTATAATATATCCAAATATTATTCATGTCACAGTAAATGAAATGAACACTTGGGCTTCTCAGTAGCCCTGTAAGGCTTTTATTTGGGGGGTGGGGGCGGTGCCGTGCCATGCAGCTTGGGGGATCTTAGTTCCCCTACCAGGGATGGAACCCGGGCCCTCAGCAGTAAAATTGCAGAGTCCTAACCACTGAACCACCAGAGAATTCCCCCCGTAAGGCTTAAGGATAAGGGAACGGGCTCTTAGAGGTGAGGTGATTTCTCAAAGCCATACGGAGAATTAGTGAAGAGTCTGAAATCGACCCGGGGACCCTGACTCCCGGGTCAATGCTTGTTCCACTAGACAGTGACAAAGAGTTACAGGGTGTCATGGAGGGCACAGACTTTGGGGTCAGACAGACCTAGGTGTGAATTCTGGTCCCCCAATTCTGGTAAATGACCTTGGGGAAGCTACTTAACTTCACTAAGTCTGTTTCTTCAACCCCAAATTGATGGTATTAATACTTAACTTTCAGTTTTGTTGTCACAAATAAATAGAATGATGTAAAGGATAGGCTACATGTTGAGTTAGGATGCATTTGGCTACAAGTAAAAGAACACCCCTCCTCAACTGGCTTAATCAATAATTAACTTATTATCTCACATAAAAGGGAGTCTGAGGATAGGGTTGTTCCAGGGTTGGCTAAACAATGTCAACAAAGACTGGGTTCTCTCCATCTTGCCTCTTCACTTTCCATCCTCAGCGTTTTCACTAGGTCCCCTCATAGTTGCAAGATAGCTGCTACAGCTCCAGACATCAGATTCTCACATACCCATGTCCAGAGGCAGAAGTAGGACATTTTTTCTTCCCTTGTGCATGTCTTCTGAAGGGTAAAGAAATCTTTCCCAGATGACCCCCATCAGTCTTCCACTTACATTTTATTTGTCAGAACGGATCGCATATTATTCTTGGTACCTACAGCTGCATAAGAAATCATACCAAAATTTAGTGACATAACTATGACGATCATTTATTTGGCTTACAAATCTGCATTTTGGGAAGGGCAACTTGACTTTGCTCCGTGCCTAAGCTAGGGTGGCTCCACTGGAAGCTAGAGAATCCAGTTTCAAGATGGCTCCTTCACACAGCTGGCAAGTTGATGCTGGCTCTTGGCTGGGAGCTCAGCTGGGGCTGTGGGCCTGGGACCTTGATTCCTCTCCATTGTGGACCTCTCCATGGGCTGCTTGGGTGTTCTCACAGTATGGTAGCTGTGTTCCAAGAACGAGCCTCCCAAGAGAACCGGGTGGAAACTATATTACCTACGACTTAGCCTTAGACGTCACATAGCATTTTTCTGCCGCAGACGCAATCCCACCCAAATTCAGAGGGAGGGTATGTAGACCCCTGCCTGTCAACGGAAGGAGTGTCAAAGTCATATATTCAGAAGAGCACATGGGATGGATTATATATGGGTGCAGCCATTTTCGGAAAGTACAATTTGCCGAAATACACATGCTTACTTATTAACTAATCAATAACAAGGAGGATGAGACCGCCATGTTTGGCTCAGACCTATCTGGATTTGTGAGAGTGGTGATGGGGCAGGGCATTGGCCAATATGGAAAAAACAGGAAACTGCAGTTAGCTAGGCAACTTAAAGTATTGCATTGGCGGCAGCTCAACAAATGATAAATGTTCCTATCATCGGTCATCTAGTTCTAAGACTAGGTGGATATATATTGAGAATCCTCTGTGCAGCTAGTCAGAGCAGAAATGTCCTCCAGAAAGAGTTTCTTGAGGGCAGCTGTACAAGCTGAGCTGACTTTCCTCCCTAAGCTCCCTGCCCCATTATGAGCTACCTTCATGGCTTGACTTTCCCTCATGCTGGAAAGGCTAACATTTTATTGGTATGGAACATTCCAGCAGGGCTAGTTAGTGGTGAGTTGAGCCTTTTCTGAGGCCATTGTTCCTTCATGCCTGTCTATTTCCTTGTAGCTGTTTTTGGGTGTTAGAAAATTGGATTAAGCTTCAATCGCATTTTCCCCTAAACACAAAAGTCCAAAATTAGTAGCACATTTCTAACAGACCTCACTTCAAGCCACATCAAATTAACTAGAGTCGTTTTAAAATGGTCCTGTATATATTGTGCAGCGTGGATTGGAAAGGTTTATGAAGTGAGGTTTGTTTGTAAATATTGGAAAGCTCAAAATTGTTTTGACCTTGTGATATTTGACCCATTTTCTTGTAAATTGTATTCAACTTGGAATTGACATCCTGTGGATTTATAGCCCTTTTCCCCTCTACATATTGCTTTGGAATTTTATTACAAGCTCGTTTGATGATACTTTGTTTTTATAAACCTTGATGTTATCCAAAGTTGCATAAGATCAAAGGATATTGAAGATAGAAACCTCCTATGAGAGCTCCTATTCAGCCCTCAGAACTCGCTCATTTTAGGGTTGAGGAAATTGAAGCTCAAGGAGGTGAAATAAGTTATTTAAGCCACATAGAATGTGGGAGTCTGGGCTAAAAGTTGAATCCAAGACTCCTGGATACAGATCGGGTGCATTCTGAAATAGAATGAACACATACATTGAAGAGACATAGGCAGCCTGAACTCTGCACTGAGCTACCTCTCTTAGTAGCTGTGTGACCTTGGTTATGTCACTAACCTCTCTGAGCCTCGGTTCCCTCTGCCCCTGTGAAGTGGGGATATGTGTCCTTATCAGGGTGGTTGCAAGAATTAAACAAGATGATAACAAGCATGAAACAGAGCCCAAGACCTGGTTCACAGAAGGTGCCTGGTTCCCTGTTCTTTCCCTTTTCTAAATGGCTCCTTGTCTAGTGCTTTATCCTGCTGAAACGGTCTTGGGGGTGAGGAGATTCAGGGGGCGTGGGCCTGGTGGCAGTTGGGGAGAAGGAGGTCTCAGGGGGCCTAGAAGAAGTGAGGGATCCTAGGAGATGGTGTTTGTCATCCAGGGGCTGCAACTCAGGTGGAGGATCCGTGGCTGGAGAGTAGATGGTACCCCTCTGCACCTTTGCTACAGGAGAGTTTTTGCCGTCTACTCAGCCCTCAAGCCTTGACTCCAACATCACTTCCCTATGAAGTCTTCTCATCCTTCTCTCCTCTGTGCTCCTCCAGCTCTGAGCTCTGGCTTAGGAATGGTGTTTGTCCACCTGTCACTAGAGGGGCTGAACCAGGGAGCATTTCGTGTCCTCTCATTTCACAAGGAGTCTCGATATGGGCCGTCCTGGCGGGGGTAGCAGCTCAATGATGTTCCCAGGGACCCCGGCTCCTCCCCCCACACCATCTCCAGTGTGTGGCAACCATTAATGTGGTTACTTCCTGGTTACAGGATGGGCATTCCACCCCAAGTCTCCCACTGGAGTTCCAGGAAAAGGAAGAAAGAAGCAACAGTAGAGAAGGATGTACAAGCTCTCCTAGGAATCCTTAGCAAGCTCTGCTTACATGTACTGGTAGATTAAAGATATCCATGAATTCTTTGCTACTCCCCTCGGTGAGGGATTGGGTCTCTGTGTTCTCGCCTTGAATATGAGCAGGCTCAGGGGCTGCTTGAGCAAGAGTACAGCAGAAGTGGTGTTGAGCTAGTTTCCAGGTCGAGGCTTTAAGGAAGTGGCAGCTTCTGTTCCCTAGCTCTTGGAATCCTCTCTCGGTACCAGGCCACCATGCTGTGAGGAAGCCCAAGTCACCCCATGGGGAAGGCCATGTGAAGAGGAACTGAAGCCCCCAGCCCACAACCAGCACCAACTTGCCAGCCATGTGAGTGAACCATCTTGGAAATGGATCCTCCAGCCCCAGCTGAGCTGCCCCTGCTGATACCACTGGAGCAAAGATGAGCCCTGCCCACATTCAGATCATAAAGGAAATAGATAACGGTTGCTGTGTTAAGTCACCAGGTTTGGGGTTGGTTTTTCTGCACTGCAATCGATAATCAGAACATGTGCCATTGGCCAGAAGGCTGTCACGTGGGGACCTCTAACTGCAAAAGAGTCTGGGAAATGTGCAGGCACGTTGACACCTAGAGAGAAAAATCAGGGTTCTCTTAGTAAAGAAGAGAACAGACAGAGAGTAGGCAGTTGGCGTTGCTAAACTGGCATCTGTAATGTTTTATCAACTTCATGGTTGACATGTCTGTCATCTCTATCACTCTTGTCTCCACTTAAAAAATTTGTTTACCCCATAAATCATGCACTCCACATGCAAAGAGCAGGCACTCCATATATATTTCTAAATTATATATGTATAATAACTGTAAATGTATAATGAATGCTATAAATCTTACAGTAAAATTTCACAATGGATTTTTAAAAAATACTAAACAAGATTTCTTAAAAGTATATTTTTATTCTCTTCATTCCCAGTGCTAAAACAAAAATTATTAATAATGTTTTGGATGCTTTTTAAAAAACATCCCTTACTCTGTGAAATCTGTAGTTAATGTCTCCAGGCACAATATATAATCATTCGGAGAAGTTTGTTGCTAATGATAGCAGTTGTAGATCCATATTTAGCTTGTTTTCCTGATGAATTTCTCTCAATCTCTCTCTCTCCCATTTCCTTTGCCTCTGATGAGATGTCAGGGTTTCTACCTAAGGGATGACAGAGAGCTCGTACTTGGAAGAGGAGCAGTGTCAGATCTGCTGTTTTCTGGCCCACTCAGGCTTACCTGTTGAGTGTTGTCTGCAATCTGTGGATTCTCTGCAGGAATTTTGTTCAGCTATGTGTGCTTTTTAAATTTCATGTAATTAGCAAGATAATATGAAGTTGCAAACCTACTTTACCTGGTGCAGGTAATTACACTGTACTGGACAGGCCAGTGGAAGATCTGGGATCACCACAAATCCTGCCCATCCGCACCCTCCACTCCCGGCATATTCCACCATGTGATGACTAGTTCTCCCTCTTTCTGCGGGATGCTCACATAGAGCCACCAGACACAGGTGGGCTCCTGGGCACCAGCATCAATCCACATATTAAACGCAGCAGAGCTTAATCTCCTAAGTCCTGCTAACTATTAGATAAGAAGAAATAGAAGTAACAATTCTTACCCATTTTCTTACATCCCAGTGCCATTGTGCACAGCCCCAGGTGTGCATTTTCCCCACTTTGGAGAACATCAGCCGCTTAGGATGTGAGCTTCTTGTGGGCAAAACTTATGTCTTGCACATCACTGAATCCCCAGTGTCTGGGGCTGTTCTGGCACCAAGAAGTTGCTAGCTCAGTGTTTACTGAATGAATGAATGAACAGGATCGGTCTATGAGTAGCAGGGCTCTGAGTTCTAGGACAGGACTCAGGGGTGAAATTCTGGAGCCCGGGCAGGCTGTCAGATTCAGGGACGTACTACTCCGAAACCTGCTTCATTAGTTCCTGCCTAGTCTTTCCATCTGTAAACAGAGAATTGGAATAAAAACACATTCATACCCATTGTCCACAGGAGTTCACGAGATGATGCATGAAAGAATGAGTGAGACTCTTCCAGGGCCTGACACCATAGTTGTTCACCCAGGGTATGTTCCTTTTCCTGGAAAAAGAAAGTAAGACAGAGTGGCAAGGCCATTGCCTGGAGGCAGCTGGAGTGTCTGTGTTGGTTTCCCATTGCTGCTATACCAACATAAATTTATTGTTTTACAGTTCTGGAAGTCAGAAGTCCCATGTGGGTCTCACTGGGCTAAAGTCAAGATTTGGGCAGGGCTGGTTCCTTCCGGAGGCTCCAGGGGAGAATCAGTCCCTTGCTTTTTCCAGCTTCTAGACGTCACCTGACTTCCTTGCCTCGTAGCCCCATCCTTGCCTTCAAAGCAAGCAATTGCATCACTCCAACCTCTGCTTCTGTTGTTACATCGCCTTTTTAAAAAAATTCATGCTCTTGCCTCCCACTTATAAGGACTCTTGTGATGACACTAGACCCACCCTGGTAATCCAGGATAATTCCCCATCTCAAGATCCTCAATTTAATCACACCTGCAAAGTCCTCTTTGCCATTCATAGTTTCCGGGGCTTAGAATGAGAACATCTTTGGCTGGGAGATGCTGTGATTCAGCCTATCAAAGTAAACTACCATCCCAGTTTGCCTGGGGCAATCAGTTTTAGCCCTGAAAGTCTGGTGCTCTGGAAATTTCCTTAGTCACATGCAAACTGGGACTGCAGGTTTACTGACAGGCAGCATGATATTAATGGTTAATACGTGCACTATAGAATTAGACAGACCTGGATTAGAATCTCCTTTCAGCCACTTACTAGGTGTAGTACATTGTGCAAGTTGCCTCAGTTTCTTCATCTGAAAAGTGGGAATAATGACAGCTAACTTTGGGCTTCCCTGGTGGCGCAGTGGTTGAGAATCTGCCTGCTAATGCAGGGGACACGGGTTCGAGCCCTGCTCTGGGAGGATCCCACATGCCGCGGAGCAACTAGGCCCGTGAGCCACAACTACTGAGCCTGCGCGTCTGGAGCCTGTGCTCCGCAACAAGAGAGGCCGTGATAGTGAGAGGCCCGTGCACCGCGATGAAGAGTGGCCCCCGCTTGCTGCAACTAGAGAAAGCCCTCGCACAGAAACGAAGACCCAACACAGCAAAAATAAATTAATTAATCAACTCCTACCCCCAATATCTTCTTAAAAAAAAAATAATAACAGCTAACTTTGAGGGTTGATGTGAGGATTGAATAAAAAAATGTGTGTAATGGTGACACATACAAAACTGGTAGCTGTCACTGTTATTGGTATTCTATGGAGAGGTCTGCATGGAGTGCAATGGGGCCGGAGGAGCTGTCCCCACTCCCTAACTCATCAGTCCTGAGCCTGCCGCACCCAAGCCCAGCGTGATCCTGGCTCCTCCACGGGCACTTTCCCAAAGATACCTGTGCAGGAGGAGAAGGGCTGGAGCAGGTCAACATGCTCTGATCTGCTGAGCTAAGCCCAGCTCCCGGGGGCTTCCTGAGTTGGGAGCCCACCAGACCCCTCAGTCAGAAGTTCAGGGGGTGGACAGCGACCTTGGCAAGGCATAGGCAAGGCGGGATCTTCCTGGGCTTCTCTCCTCCTCCCTCCAGAACAGCGTGGGGAGAGCCCCCCATCCACACGTCCAAACTCAACAGCTTATTTAAGTTTATCGAGAGGTCCGTGTATTTTTTATTTATTTTTTTTTTTTTTTTTTTTTTTTTTTTTTTTTTTTGCGGTACGCGGGCCTCTCACTGCTGTGGCCTCTCCCGTTGCGGAGCACAGGCTCCGGACGCGCAGGCTCAGAGGCCATGGCTCACGGGCCCAGCCGCTCTGCGGCATGTGGGATCCTCGCGGACCGGGGCACGAACCCGTGTCCCCTGCATCGGCAGACGGACTCTCAACCACTGCGCCACCAGGGAAGCCCCGAGGTCAGTGTATTTAACTCTGGGCTGTTTTGCTGATTGGTATTTGTTTAGGAGACAAATTTGTTCTGCATGAACAAGTCGGGGGTATTTCGTTCCCTGACTGGCTCAATAGGAGATGGCTGCAGAGTCTGGGTACAGTGGGATTTTGACCTTGGAGGAGCGGTTGGCCTGAATTAGAGAATTCTGCATCTGCCTTGTGATTGCATCTCAGTTGAATTTTACTTCCTGCCTCGACTTTTGGAAGCACTGGGCATCTGAGGCTGGGTTCCTGCATTAGAGTCCCCATGCCGGCAGGCCTTAGGAATGAGAGTCTGCCTTGATGGAGCCAATGGCTTCAGAGATGCACAGTCTGACGTATCTGGACCTGTGGAGCAGGGTGCCAAGGGAGGCAGAGCAGCTAGCAGAGCCCAAAGATGGCTAGCTAGGTGGACAATGAGAATAAATTCCAGAAGTTTCCTCTCAGTATGCACTGGGCTGGCCGCTGGGCCAGTGGTTGAGAACAAGACATACACATAGGCTGTCCTCCTGGAGCCAACAGTCAAGCAGGGAGACCCCTGCTTGCAGTTACACAAAGAATTCAATAGAAATATTGCCCCGGGGCCCTCTCCAGCCTCGCTCCTGGCTCTCCCAATGCCCCTCCGCACTCCGGCCATGCTGAGCAGCTGGCCATGTCTTTGCTTGGGCTGTTCCTACTGTGTGATAAACTCCTACTCATCTTTCAAAATTCACCCCAGGCAGCCCCGATCAGGAAGTGTTCCCTGCCTTCTTGATGCTCTTATACTTTATTGTCCCTTCCTCTGTGTGACCTGCCATGCTCTTATCACACTCTATTGTATTTCATGTGTTTACCCAATGTCTCTCATATTAGTTTAGAGTAAGTTTCATTGTGATATAATTCACATAACATAAACTTCACTATTTGAAAGTGTACCATCAGTAGTTTTTAGTAGAGTCACCCTGTTGTATAACCATCACCACTGTCTAATTCAGAACATTTCCATCACCCACCAAAGATCTTCCATACCTATTAGTAGACCCTCCCAAAGTTGCCCCTCCCTTAACCTCTAGCAACCACTAACCTGCTTTCTATCTCTATAGTTTTGCTTATTCTGGACATTTCATATAAATGGAGTCATACAATATGTCACCTCTTGTGACTGGTTTCTTTCACTCAGCATATGTTTTCAAGGTTCATCCAGGCTGTAGAATCAGAATTGAGTCCCTTTTTTGGCTGAAAAATATTCCATTGTATGGATATATCACATTTTGTTTATTCATTTATCCATTGATGCACATTTGGGTTGTTTCCACTTGTTGGCTACTATGAGTAATGGTACAATGAACATTCACGTACAAGTTTTTGTGTGGACGTATGTTTTCAGTTCCCTTGGGTATGGGCCTAGGAGTGGAATTGCTGGGTCACATGGTTACTTTTTGAAGGAGTGCCGAATTGTTTGCCAAAGCGGCACTGTTGACATTCCCAGCAGCTGTGTACAGGGTTCTGATTTCTCCACATCCTCACCAACATTTGTTATTATCTGTCTTTTTGGTTAGTTATACCCATTCTAGTGGGTATAAGGTGGTATCTCATTGTGGTTTTGATTTGCATTTCCCTAGTGATTAGTGATATTGAGCACCTTTTCTTGTGCTTATTGGCCATTTGTATATTGGCCATTCTCTGTTGAAGAACTGTTTATTCAGATCCTTGGCCCATTTTTAAACTGAAGCTTTTTGTTGTTGTTAAGTTGTAAGAGTTCTTTATGTATTCCGGACACTAGACCCTTACCAGATATATGATTTGCAAATATTTTCCCATTTGCTCTTTTTGCTTTCTTGTCAGTGTCCTTTGATGCACAAAAGTTTTTAAGTATGGTGAAGTCAGTTTATCTACTTCTTTTCTTTGGCTTTTTGTGCTTTGGGTGTCATATTAGGAAACCATTGCCTAATCCAAGGTCATGATGATTTACACCTATGTTACCTTCTAAGAGTTTTATCTTTAGCTCTTACATTTAGGTCCTTGATTTGATTTACTTTGAGTTAGTTTTCGTATCTGGTATGAGGTAGGGATCCAACTTTATTTATTTGCCTGTGGATATCCAGTTATTCCAGTGTCATTTGTTTAAAAGACTCTTTTCTTTCCCTCACTGAATGGTTTTGACACCTTTGTTGAAAAGTAAATTGATCATAAGTGTGACAGTTTATTTCTGGACTCTCAATTCTATTCCTTTGATCTATATGTCTATCCTTATGCCAGTACAATAGTGTTTTGATTATTCTAGTTTTATAGTCATTTTAAAAATTAAGAAGTGTGAATCCTCCAACTTCGTGCTTTTAAAGTTTGTTCTGGCTCTTCTGGGTCCCTTGCATTTCCATATGAATTTTTGTAATAGCTTGTCTTTTCTGCAAAAATGGCTGTTGGGCTATTGATAGCGATGGCATTGAATCTGTAGATTAATTTTGGGAGTATTACCATTTTAAACAATATAAGTTCTTCTAATCCACCAATACAGGACCTCTTTTTATTTATTTAGGTTTTCTTTCATTTCTTTCAACTATGTTTTGTAGTTTCAGCATACAAGTGTTATACTTCTTTGCTTAAATTTGTTCCTAAGTATTCTATTCTTTTTGGTGGTATTGAAAATGGAATTGTTTCCTTAATTGAATTTTCAGGTAATATTATGAGCCACTGGAGGGCAGAGTCAGTTGGCATAGACAGCCAGCTGTGCACCAAACCTGGTCTCTTTTTCCCCAGGCACTGGGGTGGGGCCCTGCGCCTGCATCACTGGAATGTGAATGGGACTGATGTGGCCACCTCCACACCTGGCCTGCAAACCTCCTGGCATGGTCCTCACACCATCTTTTCCCATCTCTCGGCCAGAAGTCAAAGCCCAGGATGACTATGGTAGCCACTGTGGGAGATGGCAGTTTCCCCCTGAATAATCCTGCAGAAAAGAATGGATCCTGCCCCCAGCAGACAGGTACCTCTGCGTGGGACTCCTATGGGAGTGAGAAACATTTCATGAAGTCACTGCAATCGGGGAGTATGTTTGTTACAGGAGCTAATATTATGCCCACCTATATGGTCGCTGTTATTTCTGAAAATGTATCATAGATAATAGCTGCTCCATAAATTTTTTAGAATGAGTCAATTTTAAGCCTCCCTAGCTTGACACTTCCAAGGTGTCTTTTTTTTTTTTTTTTTTTTTCCGGCTGTGCCACACTGCATGCAGGATCTTTGTTCCTGACCAGGGATCAAACCCATGCCCCCTGCAGTGGAAGCTTGGAGTCTTAACCACTGGACTGCCAGGGAAGTCCCCTTCCAAGATGTCTTGGATTTTCATCTTTTCCCTTTGCTCCTAGCAAGTATCTGTTGAGTGAATGAATTCATTCCAACTTTGCCTGGAGTACAACAAAATAATATTTGGGGAAAGCATCAAAAAGTAGAAAATTGGAGATAATAACAAGAGCCCTTTCATTTGTAAAAACGTTTTTGGTGGGACTTCCCTGGTGGCGTAGTGGTTAAGAATCCTCCTGCTCAGTGCAGGGGACATGGGTTCAAGCCCTGGTCTGGGAAGATCCCACATGCCGCGGAGCAACTAAGCCCGTGCGCCACAACTACTGAAGCCCGCGTGCCTAGAGCCTGTGCTCCGCAACAAGAGAAGCCACCGCAATGAGAAGCCCGTGCGCAGCAACGAAGACCCAACGCAGCCAAAATAAATAAATTAATTAATTAAAAAAAAAAAACCCTTTTTGGTGGAGTTTAAAAATTGCTTTTACCCATGTTTTATCACTTGATCCCCATCATATCCCTGTGAGATAGGTACACCAGCTACCTCATTTGACTAATGAGGAAACTGAGGTCCAGGAATACAAAGTAATGAACCCAAAGTTCTGTCACTAGGAGAGCTGAGACAGGACTCGAATGGACAGACACAGGCCCTACTCTCATCCTACCAGCTCTCTCTGCCTCTGAGCATCAGGGGTTGCACCAGAAGGGGTGACGACTTGAGGGGGCACCCAGATGCCCAGATTAAACGTTGTTTCCGGCTGTGTCTGTGAGGCTGTTTCCAGGTGAGATTAACGTTCGAATGGGTGGATTCAGTAAAGCAGACCCCACCCACCCACCGCCAGCCACCCCACAGGAGGCAGGGGCATCATCCAATCCACTGAGGGCCTGAACAGAACAAAAGGTGGAGGAAGGAGGAATTTGCCCCTTTATTCGGTCTCACTGAGCTGGGACGTCTCAGGTCATCTTCCGTCCTTGAGCTGGGATTTACATCATGGTGTCCCTTGTTCTCAAGCCTTCAGACTCGGACTTCATGAATTACACCACTGGCTTTCCTGGGGCGCCAGCTTGTAGATGGGAAACAGTGGGACTTCTCGGCCTCCGAAGCCAATTTCTCATTCCCTCTCTCTCTCTCCCCCGCCCCCACGATAAATAAATAAATAGGAAAATTCATATTTGTTCTATTTCTCTGGAGAACCCTAATACAGATGCCTTCCTCTCTGTTATAGTATAGGCTGTTCCCTCAGCCCAGAATATCTTCTTACCCTTAGCTAACTCCTACTCTGTCCACACCATTCTGCACAGCCCTCCCACTTCCAGTTAGCCTTTCTGGATGCCTCCTCCCCACCTGGGATGGGGTAGCTGCTTTCTCAGAGACCATATCACCCAAGCTTCCAGCGTCAGAGATGTGGCTACAGTCTATAAGAGTGTGGGCTCCTGCTCTGACCTCCAGAATTTGAATAGTGACTCCAAGTGACTTCATTGTGTCTTGTTTTCAGCTGCCAAATGGGGATGGTCCTGGCAGGATCCAGCTTGCGAATCTGTCCTGAGGGCTAAATGAGATGACACGTGTACAGAATTGGAGAAGTGCCTACTCGAGCAAGAACTGAGCTACTGGCTCTTCTCTATGGCACTATGTTGCCAACACTGTCCATGCATCTCCTCCGGACTAGACCCTGGGTGAACTCCTTGAGCGACCTGACATACAGTAGGTGCCCAGTAAGTATGAGTGGAATTGAATTAATTGCAAAATGGGCAGAGCTCCCTCCTACCTGGTTTACCTCTCAGCATGTTTAGATTAATTGCAGCTCCGCAGCAGGGAACTCTGTGCCATTGGTCAAGTCCCTCAAAAATGGAGGTGATTTTACAATTAGATCATTAGAGAGTGTTTATATCAATACACCATTGCTAACAGAACCTTTATTTAAAGGCTTATTGAGCTTATTTAAGCACCAACTTTTTTGTACTGTCTAACACTCATGAAAATGATCTTCCCAAAGGCAGAAATAGAAATTAAGAACCAACATTTTGATTCAGCTTTGGTTAAAATGAAAAAAACAAAAACAAACAAACAAAAAAATGATGTCACAATTTAATTGGACAAACCTGGGACGGAAGAATTTGATTTTAAAAAAAAATTTTATTGGAGTACAGTTGATTTACGATGTTGTGTTAGTTTCAGGTGTAAAATAAAGAATCAGTTATACATATATATATATATATATCTACTCTTTTTAAGATTCTTTTCCCATATAGGTCATTATAGAGTATTGAGTAGAGTTCCCTGTGGTATACAGTAGGTCCTTACTAATTATCTATTTTATGTACAGTAGTGTGTACATATCAATCCCAATCTCCCAATTTATCCCTCCCTTCCCTTTCCTCCCTGGTAACCATAAATTTGTTTTCTACATCTGTGACTCTATTTCTGTTTTATAAATAAGTTCACTTGTACCATTTATTTCAGATTCCACATATAAGCGATATCATATATTTGTTTTTCTCTGTCTGACTTACTTCACTCAGTATGACAATTTCTAGGTCTGTCTATGTTGCTGAAAAGAAGAATTTGATTTTGATGAGCACTTTGTAATTTCAGAATGTCTTGCTGGTAAGGTGAGGCTGTTTACATTCCATGACCAAGGGAACCCTAAAAATAAAGGAAGTTTCACCAGACAGGAAGGGAAAAGTCAGTTTAAATTTAATTTTATAGAAGTCCTTTTGTCCATGTTTTTTGAGATGAAGCAAAAACTTCTTGGAAAAACAATAACTACAACTCCACTCTGGATTTTCATCACCGTTAAATACAGAATTCCTGCTAAACATCTTCAGAATATGTCACCCATCCATCTTGAAGCATGTGCATCATTGCACATTGTTATTAAATATTTTATTTGCACATTAAATACTACTTTATGGTAGGATATAGAACTTGTTCACTTACATTGTAAGTAGACTCACCAACCTCCAATCACTTGCTACATCTATGGTATAAGCTCTCTGAAAATATGGGATCCCTGCATCTAGTTTTTCTCCTTCTGTGCTGCAGATAACATAACATAATGCCCTTAGCATATTCAAAAGTCCAAACACAATGGCCACCAAGGTCCTTGGACATGGGATTTCAGGACACTTTGGAGGAGTTATTTTCCTGCTGTAAGAGATGTGAATTAAGCAGCTCAGTTGGACATGAGCCATCAGATGAACCTAGGACCAAGCTCACCAGCCAGAGGTAGTCAGGAGGTCCAACACACTTGCAACACAGAGAGGAGGACTTTCCGGTTTTCTTTCAGACACAGGCTAGTTTTAATTCTGTCTCATTACTCACCCGGGAAGGCAACTCAGAACCTGCCAGGTGACAAGTGTTTTTCTCCAGTGGCCCATTCATTCTTTATTTTATTCATTTATTCATCCAAAAAATATTTACTGCATGTCTACCACACATGTCAGGCATTATGATGGAAATAGCAGGGAATATAACAGACCAAAAATCTCTATTCCGAAGGCGCTTGTATCAAAATGGAGGAAAAGGAAACAGACAGTAAACCCAAACCAACATATAATGTACAAGGTGGTGATAAGTGCTACAGAGATAAATAAAGCAGGTGAGGGGTAGACAGCCCCCTTCTCCACATGAGGACCAGGGAGAGGACGGCCGTCTATGAGCCAGGAAGCAGGCCTCACCAGACACTGAATCTACCAACGCCTTGATCTTGGACTTCCCAGCCTCCGGAACAATGAGAAATAAATATTTGTTGTTTATAAGCCACCAGTCTATGGTATTCTGTTATATCAACCCAAACAGACTAAGATGATTATCTACAGAACTTGAAAATTTACAAAGCTTTTTTTATAATAGTGATCATAATAGTAGCAGTTTGCTCTGTGCCCACTGTGTGGGAGATTTGTGTTCATTCAATTCTTCCAGCAAATAATCTGTTTGTTTATTCATCCATCCATCCATTCATTCATTCGTTCATTTTGTATTGGTAATTATTGTTCTACAAATGAGGAAGCTGAGGCCCAGTGAGTTGAAATGATTTCTCAGGTAGCCAAAGGAAGAACTGAACCCAGATTTGTCAGACTCCAGAACCCAAGATTTTTCGCGATTTTTTCTCTCTCATGGTTTGTCACTTGTAACTTACTTTTCCTGTAGAGACAGTGGGTCCCGCTAATCCCCTGGCCTTGTAACACATGTAGCTGTGACTCTGACTTCTGGATCCCCGGTGTCCCCTGCCTGAACCTTGGCTTTGCTTGTCAGCCTCCCCCGTTGGACTAGGATGTGCTTGGGGACCAGGGGAGACGTCACTGGTCTCTGAGTCCCATCAAATCAATGAGATAAAACTGAGAGAGGTCACTTGTCACAAGGGCACTAGGCTGGGAGAACCCCACCAGCACATGAGGCACCTTCGTAATCAGTATTCGTGGGTTTACTCATCTGCAGAGCAGACACGTTAGTTGGGAGAGGGTGGGCAGTGCCAGGTGCCAAGGTAACCAGGAATCTCAGGGACCTGACACAGTGAAGGTATATTGTAGTTGGGTCACACTCCAGTGCTCTCCTGCAAGTGGTGATTGGGGGATCCAGGCTTCTTCCATCTCAGCACATCATTATCTTAAACACGTGGCTGCCAAGGCCACCTTGGAAGGAGAAGGGAAAGGGTGCATTTAGGATCAGAGCTGAGAGTGGCTTCCATCCTCCCTGCCCATATTCCACTGGGCATAACTCAGTCCTATGGTCTTTAGCTGAACTGCAGGGAAGGCTGGGAAATGTAGACCAGGATGTGTCTGGGAAAAAGAAGTGAGGTGGTGGACCCACAGCCTTGTTTATGCCACAGCCACCAGATTTTCCCAAATCCTATATCTGGACAAGAGTCCAACAAACGTAGGCATCTTTTGGCAAGAAGAGGGCAGGATTTTGCAGTTGGTATTTTAGGACAAATCACTGCTGGAAGCACTGGGGCAATTCTCTTTCACCTTTTGAGACTTAATTTTCCCATCAATAAAATAGATGGTTGTTCCCAATCTGTGGACTGTGGATCCTAGGAAGGGGAGACTGAGTAGTTACTCTGAGTCTTGGAATCTTCAAGCAAACCTAGCATGGTGGCAGACGGAATGACTTTTGATGCTACTGGAACTAAGAAGAAACATTTATTTGAAAACCTCACTGTTTCTGTCACGGATATTCTCAATTAACATAAACATGGAAATATAATTTCTATCAGGGGAGGATTTATGAAATACTTTCTTATGTAAGAGGTTTTATAATGAAAAATATCTGGAGCCACAGAATAGCTTATTTCTGTCAACGAATTTGATTGAGAATCTTCCCTATGCCAAGCACTGCACTTGGTTACTGAACTAGAAAATAGAACCCCGTCCTGAAGGAACTCAAAGTTCAGGGGCATGTGTGTATATTGGTGGGAAGGCCAATTATAAAATAATAGGATAAGTATTCTGATTGAAGGAAGCCCCTCATCCCTGGGAACACAAGAGGAAGGGCACCTATTCCATGCTGGGGCTATCAGAGAAGACTTCCTGGAGGAGGTGGCATTTCAATTGAGACTTGACAGTTACTAGGAGTTAGCCCAGCTAAGACATGAAGGAAGTGCATTCCAGGTGGAGAGAACTGGTAAAGAATTAGAGGCAAGAATGATTAAGGAAAACAGGCAACCAAGGAAAAAATAGATACATTGAACTACATCAAAATGAAAACCTTTTGTGTGTCAAAGGACATTATCACCAGAGTGAAAAGGCAACCTATGAATACAAGAAAGTATTTGCAAGTCATATATCTGGTAATGGGTTAATATCCAGAATATATAAAAAACTATGACTCAACAACAAAAAAACCCAAACAACCCAATAAAAAATGGGCAAAGGACGTGAGTAGACGTTTCTCCAGAAAAGATACAAATTGTCAATAAGCACAGGAAAAGATGTTCAATATCACTACTCATCAGAAGAATGCAAATCAAAACCAAAATGAGATACCGCTTCACATCCATTATCAAACAAACTGGAAATAACAAGTGATGGGGAGGATGTGGAGGAATTGGAACCCTTGTGCGCTTTTGGTGGGGTTGTAAAATGGTTCAGCTGCTATGGAAAACAGTCTGGCAGTTCCTCAAAAAACTAAAAACAGAATTACTATATGATCCAGCAATTCTACTTCTGGGTATATACCCCCCAAGAATTGAAAGCAGGGACTCGAACAGATATTTGCACACCCAGCTCACAGCAGCATTGTTCACAATTAGCAAAAGGTGGAAGCAGCACACATATCCAATGACAGACGAACAGATAAACAAAATGTGGTCTATGCACACAATGGAATATGATTCAGGCTTTAAAAGGAGCGAAACTCTGATACAGGCTACAATACGGCTGGACCTTGAGGACATTATGCAGAGTGAAATAAACCAGTCCAAAAAAAGACAAATAGTGTCTGATTCCACTGTGATACGAGGTGCCTAGAGTAGTCAAATTCATAGAGACAGAAAGTAGAATGGTGGGTGCCAGGGACTGGGGAGGGGAGAATGGGGTGTTAAGTGTTTAAGGGGGCTATCAGAGAAGACTTCCTGGAGGAGGTGGCATTTCAATTGAGACTTGACAGTTACTAGGAGTTAACCCAGTTATGAGGTGAAAGAAGAGCATTCCAGGTGGAGGGAACAGGTAAAGACTTAATCCTGGAGATGGATGTTGGTGACAGCTGTACAACAATGTGAATGTACTTAACGCCACTTAATTATGTTAAAATGATAAATTTTATGTAATGTATATTTTACCACAATAAAAAACAGTAGTGGGGGAGGAATGATTAAGGGCCTTCTGGGTGGTGTCTGAGGAGCTTTGGGACTCCATCTCCCATTTTGCCGCTGCTGAGAACTCACCAAGGCCTTGCTGGCCTGGCCTGCTGTCTCAAAGGCATTTCTGAAATACCTGACTGGGGGGCACCATTCCTGCCCAGTTATTGGGGAGGGGGAGGGAGAGGGATGGGAGGATTGGGGGGGGATCCTCCCGGGAAGCTGGCCCAGAGCGTTGACCTCTCTGGCTGGTTTCCTTCTGTCCGGTGCCAGGAGTCATCTGGAATCTCTAAAAAGTTCATTTAGCACAAAGGCAGAGGCTGTGGCATTCAGGGTCTGCCCCTTATTGGGAGACCAAACTGCCCTTTAAAAGAGAAATTAATTCAAAATAAGTCCTTAGGATCACAAATCATTAACAGACATGTTCCAAAAATGTCCAAATAATTGCAACTTCAGGGGGTTCTGAAACCCTCTGCATCGTAAATGGGAGAATTGTTCAGGATGAAAGGAGGGGAAAAGCTCCGACAAAGATTCCAACTTCAAATGTGAACTGGCTCTTTTTTCTTTTCTTTTCTTTTTTCAGCTAGAAGAGGTGTCTATTGAAGGAATTAATTTTTGTTTCATTTTTCTTTTTGGATCTTCTGGCTTCAGAGGTGCTGGCAAGAAGTTAAAACCGAATGGGAGCTGCTGCCCTTGTGATGTTTCAGCTGTTGCAGACAGAAGGGTACCAGGAATCTATGGAGGTGGAGGTAGCAGGTCTCGATTGGAATTCAAATTCGGATCAGAGAATCATGTCAGGCGTGTCAGGACGCCATGGTCCGCACTTGACAGCTTAGGATAGTGGCGATTTTCCTCCAAATAAACTGTCTTTAATGTCCTCATTTCCTGGCAAGAAAGAAGGGTGGCGACTGAAGGTACATGGGGTCCCCCTTGAGCTAGAATGGCCTGGATTGCAATCCTGGAGGCCCCCCAGGAGGAGGAGCTCATTTGATTCCCAATGAGCTATTGGGAGCTATTCCTCCCCACCCCCACCAAGCCCTTCCTCTTCAGAGCTTCCATCCACCTTTAGCCAGTTTCTTTAAGAGGCACAGATGAGGTTTCAACTTCAGAAGGGGTGGCAGAGCGGGGGGGCCTTTATGAAACTGTGACCCCTCGGGGCTGCGCGAACCAGCACCCCTCCCTGTCCTGCCCTGCTCCACCCCCTCCTGAGGACCGCTGGGTGCCACGCAGCAATTTCCGCCCCTGATCTGACAGTGACAGTTCGCGGGCCTTTCCCCCTCTCTGTTCCCCTTGGTGCCGGGCCTTCTCAACTTTAAGGCCGATAGGGTCTTGTCATAAAGTCTGGCTGGAATAGGCTGAAGGGAGACAGAAACTGATAAACTTCCTTTTGATCTCTGATCTGCAAAGCCACTCCGAAAAAATAAATCACAACCGTGTGCCCACTGGGGTGGGTCAGAGCCGGTGGAAGCCAAGAAATATTCCCTCTGGAGCTCAGGGTCTGTTGATCCGCCCCTCCACCCCCCCACCCCCACCCCGCACGTTACATTTCAGAAGGAGGGGGGCAGCCGGGAGGGATACCCCACACTCAGAACAAGGCAGGGAACCTAATTAGGTGAAAATCATTTAAATGGTTTTCAAGGCATCGCTTGATTTAAAGCATTTATCACCACCTAACGCATAATTAACAGCAGGACAAACGATTGAACAAAAGCTCTCTTCTATTCAGAGGGATTATGTTAATTTTCATTAATCTTATATATTACCATCTCCCTCTAAATGAATGTTATCTTAAAGGCCCAAATGCCTCCTTTGATCTTGGGGAAAAGAAGAGAGAGAGAGAGGAGATTGTAACCTGTGTTTTTTGGAAATGACATTTTAACAGCAGGCTCCAAGTACAGTATCAGAAGTTTTCTGTATTCAAGAGTTAATCCGCTCACAGAAAAGAAGGAAATTCTGTTGGGAGGAATGAGAAACTGTGCTTTCCCTGTAAACTGGAGAGGATCTGCTGGCTCAGTTATTTAAGGTTCTAAGAGAACACACTTGGATTCTGTGATAACGTTCCATGATTCCCTTATTCGACCTTCCCTCGGTATCCATCGGGGAGTGGTTCCAGAACCCCCTCAGATATCAAAATCCGCGGATGTTCAAGGCCCTTGAATAAAATGGTGTAGTACAGTAGGCCCTTGGTATCCATGGGTTCCGAATCCACAGGTACGGAGGACCGCCTGTGCAATTTTGTGATTTGACATGTTTGCTCACCTTACCTTTCCAAGCCCACAGGGTTCCTCATGATAATTTTAGTCTAAAGAAATCAGTTAAGACTATGCCACTAACTAGTAAGAGCAACTGGCTTAACATTAATAATAACTACACACATACTGCTCTTAGTTTGTTAATTGCTTTACAATGGACATCATCAAATCTTTACTGCAGCCCAACTGCCATTCCCATTTTGCAGATGCGGCAGTTGAGGCATGGGGAAATTTAGGCCACTTGTTTCAGTCAGATGCCAGTAGTGGGGATACTTGCCCAGGCTGGCAGCCTCCAGAGCCTGTGTGGTCAACCACGGAAAGAGGTCTGGTTTATCAATGGCCAATGCATGCTGGCCTGTCAAGTAGAATATTACTGCAGTCCATCTGCTTGAGCTCCCACCTCAGCTGTGCCTCCAGCTTGCTGTGTGATTTTGATCAAGTATCTTTTCTTCTGGGGCCTCAGTTTCTTCATCACTAACTTCTGGAAGCTGTACTAACAGCTTGCATTTATGGGATTCTTTATGGAGTGCTGGGAGCTGTTATTTTCTCATTTTACAGATGAGGAAACAAGAGACTAAAGAGGCACTGCCCAGGGTCACACAGCTGTAATTGCAGAGCAGGGATCTGAACCCAGGTGGGCAGGTCACTGAGCCCCTCTTAATCTATATGCTATGTTGATGCGTAAAATCAAACTAGGGTGCCTTTCTAGTTTTAAAATGATAGCATCCCGACACAAAGGGCTTTCGTGGTGTTATTTTGACTGTGGTGGATACGCAAATCTGCACAGGTGATAAAATTGTTCACAACTTCACACACACACACAAATGAGAACAAATAAAACTGGAAAATCTGCATAAGCTTGGTGGATTGTATCAGTCAGTATCCTGGTCGTGAATATAAAAAACATTTTGTAAAATGTTAAACACTATTGTTTTGTAAAATGTTAACATGGGGAAGTGTACAAGGGGTCTCTCTGTGTAATTTCTTACAACTGCACATGAATCAGGAAATCCCTGGTGGTCCAGTGGTTAAGACTCTGTGCTTTCATTGCCAAGGGCCCAGGTTCAATCCCTGGTTGGGGAACTAAGATCCTACAAGCTGCGCGGCGCGACGAAAAAGAAAAAAAGAAAAAAAAAAAAACTGCACATGAATCTACAGTGATCTTAATAAAAAATTGTATTAAAAAATAGAAATGAACTAAAATTGTAAGATTCTACCAACAATCACGTTGAGGAGCTCCTTTTTGTGTATGCAAAGTGTTGGGATTAAATAAATTATAAGTTCTTGCCTAAAGGAATGTAATGAATTAATAATAATGATAATAATAATAAACTACCATTAATGAACTGCCTATGAATTAGGTGCAATGCTCAAGCACTGTATTAACTTTTGTAGCAGTTACTATCCCAAGATTATTTACAAGCTGAACCTGAGAAGGTTAATGAATTTGCCCAAAGTCACCCAGCGCATAAACAGCATGTTTTGAGCCAAGCTGGACCCTGGATCCCACTCGGCCATATTCTCTTCAGACCAAACTAGGGCTCCCTGAACACCTACTATGCCAGTGCTTCCTGTTAAAATAATCTGGCACAGTCTGGTGAGGCAACATCATCCCACTTTGTAGATGAGGACACTGAGGCTTAGAGTAGGAAGAGGCTTGAATCCAGCCGCCTCTTTCTCCTACAAGGCGGGTCTCCCATCCCGTGGGGTGTTACGGGGCTCAGGGCACACCTCCAAGAAGAGGGCGCCTGGGCAGCCCCGGGGTGAAAGGCAGGGCCTAGATAAGCCCAAATGGGTTTCAAGAGCTAAGAGCAGGGTGTGAGTGGAGCCCGGGCTGTTTATTCAGCTTTAGGGGGAGAGATTTCATCCAGGGCTCTGGTTGGTGATAAAGCCATTCTGTTTTCAAACCAAACACGTCCTTTCCTTGGAGGACTGGGAAGTTTGGGAAGAAAGATATTGCATGTGTCTCCTGTGGATCTTTCCAGCCATATCACCAACCAAATATCTCACTGGGGGAAAGTCAAGGGGATCCCAAAGAGGCTCAAACCACCGAGGGTAACTTCAAAGGATAGTCATCCAGGAAGCTGAAGTTTAAAAGGCCTATGATGAGTCCATTAGAAAAGATGATCTGGACACATCGCTGGCCTGGCCCCCATGGTCCCTGACCCTGACCGAATGCCCTGCAGGGCTGTAGAAGTATTTGTGGAGAAGGCTGGCTCTAATTCAGCCCTGAACAGAAAACTTGCATCTCACCGTGGAGGGAGCCAGCACCAGGCCCTAGGAATTTTCTGTATGTGTTTAAGATTTACCACAGTCCTGGGAGGGAAGAATTCTGATACCCATGTTATAAATTCAGAACATAAGGCACAGAGAAGGGTCTTATTCAAGGTCACAAGGCTGGTAAGTGGTAGACCTCAGATTGTCCATTTCCAAAGCTGGTTCCATCACACTGAGTGGTATTGGCCTGGGTAGTTATAGATGATGACAGTGATGACAATGACCCCTTCTTCTTCTCCTCCTCCTCCTCTATTATTATTATTATATTGTGGCAGACAGTACTTTCTAAAGATGGCTGCCACAATATCTCCCATTCCACATGTCCTTCTGATAATGTGACATTGACACTGCTCCTACTGAATGGTGGGGTCTATGTTCTCTCCCTTTGAACCTGGGTAGACTTCTGATTATGGCGGAAGTGACACTGTGTGACTACCAAGCCTAGTTCATTAGATCATAAAAATGCCACGTGTGCCTGCCTTGCTCTCTTGGGTCACTGTCTCTTGAAACCCAGCCGCCATGCTGTCAGGAAGCCCAACCTAGCCCACAGAGAGAGGCCACATGTGTCCCAACCAACAGCCCAGCTGACAGGTGGCATGAACCGCCAAACGTGGGAGTGAAGATGCCTAAAGATGATTCCAGCCTTCGAGCCGCCATCCATTTGAGTCTCCTGGCTGAGGGTCAGAGTTTGGGGAACAGAGACAAAGCCTGCCCAAGTTCCTGACCCACAGAACCATGAGTATAACAAAATGGTTGTTTGATGCTGCTACGGTTTAGGGTTTGTTTATAACTCAGCAGCAATAGTAGAGCAAATGCAACCACCATGGTGATAGGAGCTGACATTTACTGAGCACTCGTTGCCTGCTCTGTATTCTCTAAGAGCTTATAGGGTCAGAGGTGGAAGGGGCTTTATGTCTGGACCCGTGATTCTCAACCCTGGGGAGACGAAAAATTTAGGTTTCCAGGCTCCATCCCAAACCTGCTGAGTCAGCTTCATGCCCAGCATCCCAGTGGCCACAAGTTCAATGGCTAAGGCAGGGTCAGAACGAGCCCAGGAGAAGGGATGGGCCAACCGGGGTCAATTGAATGCAGCAAATATTACTGATAACCCTTACCATGTGCCAGGTGCCTGGGCTCAACCACCCTCACAGTCTTGTAGAAGATGGAATACATGGGTGTAGATGACATAATGCGAAAGGGTGTGGCAGCCAATGATTATTTATTGGGCTCTTCCGTGACACTTTCCTGGGTGCTTTATATACATAAGACTATGTTATGACCCCATGACTGCTTCTCCTTTTTTTTTTTTTTTTAAGACACAGAGATTGAGAAAGTTTAAGTAACTTTCCTAAATTGTCTAGCTAGAAAGCAGCTGGCCAGGATCTAAATAAACCCAGGTCTGTTGGATTCCAAAGTCTCTGTCTTTCCTTAGCCCCTGCTGCCTCCTGGAGTAGGAGTCCAGTGTTATGGGAGATGCATTGTGAGCTCAGAGGAAGGGGCTGTTATTGCTAGTTGTGGGATGCTGGGCGCTCTCTCAGTACCCATTCTCCCTTCTTTCTTAGTAATGGGCACATTACTACATTTCCCAGCCTCTTTTGCACCTGGGTGACCAAGTGGACAAGTTCTGGCTAATAAGATGCAAACGGAAGTCCTGTGTGGTATTTCTGGAAAGCCTCCTGAAAGAGAGAGCATACATTCTTCTTCCCATCTTCTTTAAAACTCTTCTCTCAGGAATGTGGATGCAATGTCTGGAGCTCTAGCAACCATATTAGACCATGAGGTTGAGTATTCATTCCAGGGATGGCAGAGGAGTGCCAGAAGAAGTCTGGATGCCAGATGATTGAAGAGCTACCATACTAGTCCCTGGATCATCTACCTCAGGTCATTCTCATGCAAGAGAGAATGAGATTTTACCTTGTTTAGGTCACTGTTATATTGAGTCTTGTTTCTTCCCAGCTGAATCTGATCCTGAGTGATACAATGGGCAGCACAAAATATTTTGAGGAAGAAGATGAACTGGGTTGGGTTTTGAAAGATGGGTAGGACCAAGATGTGGAGATGGGGGAAGAAGTTCCTTAAGGGTGCTGGGAACAGCAAGAGTGAGGAGTGTCCTTGGGGCAGTGTCTGGAGTATGACAGGGGGATTTAGGAGCTAACAGGGTTGGAGCAACATTTTGGAGACAGCGCCAGGGGGAGGAGACACAATTTCAGTTGTTAAGCACTGGGGCACCACTGAAGGTGTCTGAGTAGAAGAGTGAGGTGTTTGGAACTGTATCTTTCTTCATGGAGATCTGTAGGAAGACGTGGAGAGAGGTGAGCCTGCACCAGAAATGGGGCATGGGAATTGGTTGGAAAGGAGGTATGGAGACGGCTTTTGCAACAGTCCATGGAACAGCTAGTTGATTAAACAATGGTGTGATAATACTACAGATAGTTTGACATCCATCAGAATAACAATGTACAAGAAAGTGAGATAACATAAAGTTGCTTATGATAGGTTGTTATATGACAAAAATAGGTCCCCCAAACTGTGTAAGAATCTGATCAGTTCCTGAAAATTAA
Source organism: Hyperoodon ampullatus (assembly GCF_949752795.1). NCBI lineage: Eukaryota > Metazoa > Chordata > Mammalia > Artiodactyla > Ziphiidae > Hyperoodon > Hyperoodon ampullatus. The sequence goes on along the minus strand of NC_136914.1, from coordinate 162,234,453 downwards.
AAAAAAAATTAACTCTATGCATTTTTTTTTCCTTCGGTACGCGGGCCTCTCACTGTTGTGGCCTCTCCCGTTGTGGAGCACAGGCTCCGGACTCGCAGGCTCAGCGGCCATGGCTCATGGGCCCAGCCGCTCCGCGGCATGTGGGATCTTCCCGGACCGGGGCACGAACCCGCGTCCCCTGCATCGGCAGGCGGACTCTCAACCACTGCGCCACCAGGGAAGCCCTATGCATTTTTTTTTAAAAGCCAATGATGTTATTCTCCAAATGTTAACGATAGTTCCTGCTAGGTGGGGGAATCTGGGGGTTATTTTTGTTTCTTCTTTTTGCTCACTGTTTTCTAGATTGTTAGTGATAATAATAATAGCTGCACTCTCCTGCAGGCTCACAGAGGTCTGGGCCCAGCTTAATCCTCACATTTTTTCATGCATTAGCTCTTTCAATCCTTACAATACCCTGTGAGGGAGAGACTTTAATTTTCTTCTTATGATATTTGAGGAAACTGAGGGGCAGAGAGTAGGGGCCTTGGTCAAGGGGAGGGAACAAGAGGAGAGAGGGGTGCCGATGCAGAGAGGGAGCGTTAGGAAGTCCCAGCTGGAGGGGGTTCCCAGGGAGGGAGAAGAGATGGGACAAAGGGGTCAGAGGATGGATGGCCCTTTCTCAGTAATCCCAGCGGACATCTGTATGGGCCTTGATAGTTTCTAAAGCACATTGTGTGCATCTTTCCCTAACAATGCGCTTGTTAGGAACGATGGTTACGCTCTTATGGAAAAGGAAACAGTTCTCAGAGAGCTTAGCAAAGTGCTCAAGATAACAAGGTGTGTGAATCAGGATCTGAACCCAGAGCTCTCCGCCTGATGCAAAATTTCTTTCTTATTTCTCTACCACACTCTGCCCCAAAAGGGGCTAGTTGCAGTCTATACTGGAAATCTGCCTATTTGGCCTTCCTGGCTCCCTTCAGCCATGAGACTCTGTACCTGCAGCTGGAACCATTGAAGAAGAGACCTTTGATGGCCTGCCTTTTGGCCAGAGTCTTGGTCTTGACCTGTCTGCATTTCTTGGCCCAACTGGACCCTGATTTCACCTGCTTCTGTTCGTGGTCCAGCTTCATTCCTCAATCCCGATCATTCACCCTGCTTCCTTGGCCACCTTCTTGACCAAAGTCGAAGCTGCCTTTGACCTCCTGGGATAAGGGCTCTACTCTGCTCCACCCAGTCCCTGGGCTCCACCCCCTCCCCGCAGGTAACCCTGCCCCAGCTGGGTCTCTCCAGCCTGGGATCTGGCCCTCCCTATCCTCCACCCTCCCCTCCTTTGCCAGCCACCTCCTGCACCTGCCAGGGCCACCCCTCCAGGGGAAAAGCCCCTGAGAACACTCTGTCCCTCGTGTCAGACACTTCCCTAATTCCCCTGATCTTTCGCTGTTTCAGTTTATCGCAAATGATTTTCCAAGCCAGTGGATTTAATTACATTACACTTAGGGAAATTGGTGCCATTTCTTAATTACTTTTATAGTTGAAAAGCAATTACTTAGCAATCACATGAAGGTCTTCTTGTGTTTCCTGGGGCTCTGCAACCTGAAAAAATGTCTGCAGAGAAGCAGACAGACTTTAAGAGATTGGGTGTGCTCTTTTTGGGAACTGGGGTAATTGGTTCTGGGGAGAAGGGTAAGTTTATTTCTTTTTAATTTTTTATTTAATTTTTATTTTACACTGGAGTATAGTTGATTTACAATGTTGTGTGAGAAGGGTAAGTTGTGTGGTATAGAACTGGATGAAATAAAGTTTTTTTTGTTTTGTTTTGTTTATTTTGTTTTAATCATGATCCACCTAGTTGTTTAAGCCAAAACCTGACAGTCATCCTTAACTGTGCCCTCTTCCTCAATTCTCTGTACCTGGTCATGCATGACATCCTTTGGATTCCATCTCCCGATAACCTCTTAAACCTGCCGAGTCTCAGCTTTCCCCCGTCTGGTCCAGGCCACCATCATCACTCACTGAGTGATAGCAGTAGCCTCTTAACTGGTCTCCCTGTGTCCACCCTGGACCCCATGGTGGGTTGAACGCTGGCCCTCAAAAGATATGTTTATCCAGAACCTGCAAATGTGAACTTATTTGCAAAAAAGGGCAGCAAGTGAAGGATCTTGAAATGAAATCATCCTGGATGACCCAGATGGGCTCCAAAGCCAATGACAAGTATCCATAGAAAAGAAGGGAAGGGAGAAGATACACAGAAAGGCCATGTGAAGATGGTGGCTGAGATTGGAGTGATGTGTCTATAAACCAAGGGGTGCCAAGGATTAAAGGATACCACCAGAAACCAGGAAAGAGGCCTGGAATGGATCCTCCATGGAGCCTGCAGAGGGAACCAACCTTGCTGACATCTTGATTTTGGACTCCTGGCCTTCAGAACTGGAGAGGATGAATATCTGTTGTCTAAAGCCACCCAGTTTGGAGTAATTTGTTATGGTAGCCCGAGGAGACTAATACATTCCCCTTCAGCCAATGTTCAGTGCTTGTCACTTTTGTGCTCAAAACCCAATGGCTCACATCTCATGTGGATAAAATCCAGGATCCCGACCATGACCTCAGGGTGATGGGTTTAGACCCCAGCTCCCTCTCTTTTCCAGCTCTGCTCTGGCTGCTTTGGCTTCTTTGCTCTTCATCAAATACACCAAACCCGTTCTTGCCTCAGGGCCTTTGCACATGCTCATCTATCTGCCTGGAATGATCATTCCCAGAGACCCACGTTGCTCCCCGCCATGGTGGCCTCTGCTCCAGGTCACGGCTACAGAGGAGCTTTCCCTGGCCATCAGACATAGACGTAGCCCCACTCATCCCTCCTGACCTTGCTCCATTTCCCATTAGAGCCCGTCTCCCTTGCTCCATGTTTTCCTTGCTCCCCTGTGCACTGTTCATCCCGCTCCACTAGAATGACAGCCTCCCTAGGGCAGGGCAATGTTGCATCCCCAGCACCTACAACAGCACCTAGAACAGATGCTAAAAAAGTATTTGCTGAATGAAAAACACATTGGGTGAAGAGCACATGAAGGCTCCTGGCTCTGTACCCTCTGAGTGGGTGATGCATCCTTTAACGAGCAGACTTGTGTGACCTCCAGAAGTTGCATCCCCTTCTCTATATGCTTTGCACAGAATAGGGGAGCATGTGATGGGCTAAGCTGGATGGAATGGGCTAGATGTGGATTAGAGGAGCACACACCTACCCAGGACTGCCCCCAGACCTGGGTTTGAATGCTGACAGCTTCACTTACCTGCTATGTAACTTGGGTAAATTATTTTCTTTCTCTGAATCTTTGCCCTCATTACCCTGTGGGAGAGGAGGTGGCCAGTTCCTCCCTGCTCCTCATCCTTCTAGCTTAGCTATTTCTTAAATACTGAAGAAGGGAAGAGGAAATGAATGATATAAAAGGATGTTAAAGGAAAACAGTGCATCCATGACATCATTACCCTGTAATATCCATTTCCTTTTCCTCCTCTTCTCCTGGTCCATACTTAGGTTTCAAGCACTTGTAAGCATGTTATATGTGCAAGTTTTATTTTATTTTTAGAAAACTAATTACAATAAACACTGAAAGGTGCACATGTGTGTAGTGTGTTGCATTTTCACTAACTGAGCACACCTAACATCCAGAACCTCCTTGAACTTTCTTGCACTGACTGCCTGTCTGTTTCAGCTGCTGGCACCCTGATCTTGGACTGTGAAAAATATCTGTTGCTTATCTGTCACCCAGTCAATGGTAATTTATTATAGCATCCCCAACGGACTAAGACAGTGGTGGGGTAAATTCCCAGATATAGAATTGCCGGTCAAAGGCTCTATGAATTTGCCCCTTTGATAGCTATTTGAAAAGTGCCACCATAGGGTTGGACCCGATGGACTCAGATATGGCAGATAGATGGGGGCGCAGGGTGGCAGGACCAGAGATGGCAGGAGACCACTGCAGGTTCCAGCTAAGGGATGAAGGTGGCTGATCTGAGGCCACAGTAGTGAGGGGAGGCAGCGGCAGAACGAAAATACATTTTTGAGGTAAAAATCAAAGGACAAGGAAGTGGTGATTGGTTAGAGAAATGTTTGGGAAGAGCGGAGAGTGAGAGTGCCTCAGAATGATTCCAGGGGGAGGCAGAGTAGGCCCACTGTCCCCTAATATCCATTCTGTCCTTTTTCTACAGTAATTGAGTTCTTAGCTGGGCATGTGACTGCCCAGCCAATGCCTACTTGCCCAGACTCCCTTGCAGCCAGGTGTGGCGATGTGATCAAGCTCTGGCCAGTGGGATGCAAGCAGAAGTGAGGCACACAACCTCCAGGGCACATCCTTAAATGCAGGAGCCTACCTTCCTTGGTCCCCTTTCATTTCACTGGCTGGAGTGTGGATGAGAGGGCAGGAGCTTAAGGTGTCATTTTGGTCATGAGGTAGAAGTTTCCTATTAAGGCAAAGGGAGAAGATAGAGGGAGTCCGGATCCCTGATAAGAAAGAAATGGGTCTCTATCTTGTTAAACTGCTGTTTTTCTGGGTCTCTGTTAGAGCTGCCAAACCTGAATGGCTGGTTACACTGATTTGTATCTTTCACCAAAACAGGGCTGCAGGGAAGCAGCTACAGTTCATCTTTCCGGATATTGAGAGTCCCTTCTGTGCCAGGTGCTGGGTGCTGGGGTACAGTGTGGCCGGGGCAGAGACAGTTACCTCACCAGGGACTCCCAAACACATGGGGCCTGCAGGAGGGACCGGATTGAAGGCTTCCCTGAGGACACCTGACGTTTAGGCTGATCCCGGCAGGAGGAATAGCTGTTAGGGCTAAGGCACGTGGGGAATGGAGTTTCTGGCGGAGGGAACAACAGAAAGCAGCATATTTGAGCCTCAGCAAGAAGTGCGGTGTAAAAATGAGACTTTTATACAGGAGAACACGGCCTGGCCCAACTCTCCTTCTGGTGGGTTGTGGCCATTGGGGAAACATTAAGTTATTGGCCTTTGAACTTTTAGAAAGAGTCTTCCTTGATTCAGGGCTCAAAGATATTTTTCCATAAATGAAACACCGACCTGCCTCTGGAACTTTCTTCCCAGAATCAATGTGAGGACGTTCTCTGGTGGGTTCCCTCTGGGTCCTTCCAAGCTAATTGCCTTCAGGGAATTAATTGGATCTCCATCCTTGCCAGCAACACTATTCCCTCAGGAGAAAGCAAACGGGCAAAGACACAGGCTGATAAGGTGGGTTTGGAAACCCATCAAGGGAGGAAATGTTCTCCAGCCAGACAAAATACAATTCTCTTACACAAACACACCAAAAACAAGGGTTCAGACAGCGTGTTTCAGGTCTGACTTAAATGGGCCAACTTAGGGAATTCAGAGGGTTTTTCTCTTTATTTCTCTTTGCCCTTCTAGGGGACAGCAGGTCCTGCTGGGGTGTCCCTTCCTATTTCTGTTCCTATGGGGGGCCATGACCCTTGAGGGGATGTAGAGTTCCGTGTGGAGGACCCATCTGGGGAGGGCATTGGGATCCACCCACTTATTTATTAGTCACTTTTTCATTCCATACACGTCGGAGCATGGCGGGCCTGCGTGTGCGCTCCAGGTGGGCCATCTGTGACGCCTCCCTCACGGTAGTGAATCCGGCAAGTGACAATGACAGTAGAAGGTGACAGGTGCTGTGTGAGGGGCTCTGGGGTCACAGAGGGAGGCCCCGAGTCAGGCTGGATGGGAGTCAGGGAAGTGCTCTTGGAGCCTGGATGAGGCACTCTGGAGTTGGGTCCTGAGAACTGGGTGAATTGGCCAGGCGTAAAGGAAAGGTGGGCTCCGGGAGGGAGGACAGCCTGGGGGAAGGGCTGGGGGCCGGCTGGGCAGTCCTACTTCCAGTCAGGGAGCTGCAAAGCCCCAGGGTAGCTTAGGAACAGAGGAGGAGGCCTGGGCAGCCAGGGATGGAATCCTAGAGGCTGGCAGGGTGGCCCCGGGCTTGGCCGTAGGCCACAAGTCAGCTGAGCATTTGCAGACTTCAGTGCTGTGTGCCAGCCAAGAGGACAGGCACAGCCGTGGAAGTCGCTGCCCCATCATCCGGTTCAGATGCTTGGGTCCAGGTGGGAAAACACAGGTGGTTAGTGCTGAGGTTTTAGGAGGTGTATCCATTTCCTGGGGCTTCGAAGCAAAGTACCATGAACTGGTTTAAAACAACAGACATTTATTCTCTACAGCTCTGGAGACTGGAAGTCTGAAATCTTCCCTCTGAAGGCTCAGGAGAAGGCTCGTTCTGCCTCTCCCTGGCTCCTTGCTTACAGGCATCACTCTAGTTTCTGCCTCTGTCTTTGCATGACTGTCTCTCTCCTCTCTGTGTCTCTGTGTCCAAATTTTTCTCTTCCTCTAGGCATACCAGCCATCAGATTCTGGTCCACCCGAACCAGTATGCTCTCGTTTTACCTGGATTACATCCGCAAAGACCCGATTTCCCAGTAATAATACGTAATAACAGGTAATGTTGCATCCACAGCCACTGGGGGTTAGGACTTGAACTTATATTTGGGCGGGGTGGGGGGACACAATTTCACCTACAACAGGAAGTTAATCAAGCACGCTCCTCGGCTCTCCACCTGAGCTCTGAGTCACCAAAGTCATGTGGACAGAGTCAGAATTCCAGCTTTGTGGCTTGATGAACGTTGTGTTAGTTATGCTGCTCCAGTGAGCTTCCTCTGGCCACCCCCGGAATCTGGCAGCTTCACCACCCAGTCCAAGCCACCCTGCAGAGAAGGGGGCTGGAGAGGGCCACACATGTTGCTCTGATGGCACGTGGAGCACAAAGTCAGGGAGGAAGATTGCCCAACAGTGCAGGTCCCAGGGGGACAGAGAGCAGAGACAGGATATCCACGGAGAGGGTCCAAGCAAAGGGACTATGCACACTGGGACAGATTGAAAGGAACCAGAGTGGAGTGCAGAAGTGAACTTAGAAGGAAGTCTGCAGGGGGTCAGTGGGGTGGGAGCAGCCCCCATGCATCTCCTCCCCCAACCCTGCATTCCCACTCCTAGGATGGATTCCTAAATCATCAGAACGCCTTGGGCTGGATTAAAGGAGGCAGCCAGTCATTTTGATCGGTAACCCGTCCAAAATAAAACAAACCCATCAGACGCCTGGGAAACAGCTAGGCCCTTGACCACGCGCGCTTTTTTAATGGTTTCTGGTCTGCACTTCTGGCCTCCACCCCGCAGGCCCAGCGTCCCAGAAGGAGGCCCACTCACTGAAGTAGCCTCTGTGGCAATGTTTGGCTGTTTGCATTTCTTGACAAAGGAAATTTGTTGGGCTTAAGCTGCCAAGGGTTTGCATCTGGATCCTATGATGTTTGGCTTCGGGAGGGCTGTGCGCAGAACCGGCTCCGGGGCCTCTGCCGGCCTCCATGTAATTAACTTAAGTGCTCCGAAGATGAAAGCTTATTTGCCTGATCCCGGATTAGGGCATCGGCAGAGAAGGTAGGCAGCAGACTGTATGAGTTATCTCCCACTATTGAAGTTTCTAGAGATACCAGCGGTGGACAGTGGAAGTCAGGAAGTTTGGGCATGTTGGAATTTATTAAATTTGCAATTAAAAAAAACCCCGCCCCCAAGTTCTGGATGCCAGCGCAAGGAGGTTAAGTGGAAACATAACTTTACATAATAAAGTGGTTAATCATATTCCACTTTAGAAACACTAATATCATAAATTGGCCTCATACTTTCGTGCTTCCAGCTTCGACAATAGAGCTGAGACATTAATTTCCTGGTTTAGTATAACTTCTGGGGTTTTCCTCCTGTGCCTCATCCTCCTCCCTCCTTCACCCCCTCAGCTGGAGTGGGGGAGATAACTTTGATCCTTGATGCTCTGGGGGCCTGGGGAGGTGGAACGGGAAGGGGGTGGGGATTCCTACAGGTGATTTTTAGGCCTGAATTCCATTGTGACAGCAATGATTTATTTTAACTACTAACTCAGGAAAGCAGGCGCCACCAGGATGAATACCTCCACTAGCCCCTAGCAGATTAATTTTACTGTTTATGAATCACTAATATGTTTAAGAACCAAAAAAAAAAAAGAAAGAAAGAAAGAAAAAAAAAGAAAAGAAAGGGAGTACCATTTTAGATAACTAAAAATAAGACTTCCAGCCAAGACCCCATGGTGCCCAAACAGTCCTACATGGGAAAGATGACTTTGTATTACAAGATAGAGAACACATGGGGTCCAGATAGCTGCCCCCCACCTCTTCAGCAGGCAGAGGCTACTGGCAGATGAAACACTTTCATCTCTCCCAGGGAGATAAACTGGCTGGTCTGGATGGGCCTCTTTATTTACAAAAGAAAATTAAATCCGTTTTAACACTTGCACCGTTCATAGGAAACACATGTGGGCTGGTAATTGTTTTGAACTCAATTTCGAGCCGGCCACACCACATTGGGTAGCTCTTGCGATTTCACACTGGCTTGGGATGGCCGAGGAATTTGCACGGAGTTTCTTCCCAATTCCAGAGGATCTGTAAGGGGACATTCCTTGGCCGAGCTGGCAGAAGACTGCTGTTCAGTTTCCTGACTCCTGCAGGAAAGCACCTTCTCCTTATGGCCAGAGGGCTCCTCTCAGTGCTCCTCGCGCCAGTTCTTATCAGAGATTGGAACGGATCAAAGGGACTCAGAGCCCTGATTGAACCCAAAGGGCCTCCCTCCTGCCTGGGAGTCTTCACAGAAGGAGAAATAAAAGGTTGGGTGATTTTCCCAAGAGCGCCTGATAGGGCTTTACAGCTGCCAGGAGGTGTCACTCAGAATCCGGGTGTCACCCAGTTATCAGACTTCGCTTTGCAAGAGTCAATATGCAGGCAACCCCTTGCGGATCTTGTGGAAAGGAAGATTCTGATTCTGTAGGCCTGAGCTGGGGCCTGAGAATCTGCATTTATACCACGCTCCCCAGTGATGCCAGTGTGGCTGGTCCCAGGGCCACGCTTGGGGTAGCAGACCTCTCCCAGGCATCAGCATCCCTGGAGGGTTTGTTAAGACACAGTTGGCTGACCCCACCCTCAGGGTTACTGATTCCACAGGTCGGGGGTGAGAGTTTGTTTCTGATAAGCTCCCAGGTGAGGCTGATGCTGCCAGGTTAGGGACCACACTTTGAAAATAACTGTCCAAAAAATGCCCTCTCTGGGTAAACTGAGACTCAGAACGATTTTCCCAAGGTCATGTTGCCCAAGGTGGCAGACCTGGAGCCCGTACCCTGGTCCAGTGCTCGTTCTTTTATCCGAGAAAAAAAGAAGCCCATCCTACCAAGGGGACCCCTCACTGCCAAGGCACTAGCAATGAACCTGCTTGAGAACAGAGGACAGCTTCGAAGCACCTGGGCTGCAGTTTCTCCCCTGGGCAGCAAGGCAGTCCCTTGCTCTGAAACACCCTTCTTCCTCTCCTTCTGAAGTCCTCATTTTCAAAGCTCAGTGTCGGAAACACCAGAGAAACACCAGAGAACAGGACAGAGGAAGCAGGAACAGGTATTTCGTAAATGAATGAGTGAATAACTTACTTCCCAGTGGCATCCTCTCCTGCTGTGTGTCCTTGGACAGGTTACTTAAACTCTCTGAGGCTTATTTTCCCCATCTGTAAAATAAAGATGCTAATGTCTGCCCCATAGGGTCAGCGCTAATAGCGGTAAAGCACCAGGCAAAGATGAGTGGTAAATGAAGGGTCACTTTTGTTGCTTTTTGCCATTTTTATTATTTATTACTATTTTTGCCTTTGGGGACGGAGCAATCTTTTCGTCCTTACTGTCACTCTTTTGACTCAGGTTTTGCCTTTCAAGAAGTTCCCCGTCGACATGCAAGTGTTCTTTGGGAAAGTTAATATCTTAAACTGTTGTTAAGAGACATGATGATGACTCAGAGTGACGATGACTTATAATTATTCAGCGCTTTACGGTTGACCTGATAGTTTCCCCACAAGTTGAGTCATTTAATTCTCCCACAACTCCAGTGCAGGAAGTGCTATCAAGTTGAGGTTTGGGGAGGTTGAGGTACTTGCCCTCGTTCCCAGAGGCATTTTTTCCCACCTCACTGCCTCTCAGGGCAGCGGCTGGGGAAGGCAGGGGGATGCACCTACCTGAGGATGGGGTCTGTTTTCCCAGGATCACATCTTGAGGGGTTGAGGCCACATATTCCCTTCCAGCTCAGAAAACAGCCCCTGCAGAAAATCACTCTCCATAGTTCCAACATGTTTTCTGAGGAATGTTTATCCTGCAGATGCTTTTTGGGGTCAGATACACTTGGGGGCACCGTGTGTGCTCTCCCACACCTGGGCCTTCAGAAGGTGCAGCAGCCAGTCAAAGCCCCCAAAGGCCCCTGGGTGAAGAAACCTCCTCACTTTGTCAGGGTGCAGCATTTTCTAGACCTCGTTCCTGTGGCCTTCTCTTTCCCCTGCACCACTGGGCATCACTGGGAATTGGCTCTGGCCTCTTCTCCATCATTCAGCAGCCAGCATTTGCTCCATCGTTTTTTGTTTGTTTGTTTGTTTTTTGTGGTATGCGGGCCTCTCACCGCTGCGGCCTCTCCCGTTGCGGAGCACAGGCTCCGGATGTGCAGGCTCAGCGGCCATGGATCACAGGCCCAGCCACTCCACGGCATATGGGATCTTCCCGGACCGGGGCACGAACCCGTGTCTCCTGCATCGGCAGGCGGACTCCCATCCACTGCGCCACCAGGGAAGCCCTGCTCCATCTTTAAATGCTTCTTTCACTCAGCCTTTAGGATTGCTGTTCTCTGCCTGGAATTCCCCATTTCCCCTGACCTCTCACTTCTTTCAAGTCTCTGCTCAGACACACTCTGACCAGAGGCCTTTCCTGACCACCTGATATGAAACAGTGAGCCCCACCCCTGTATCTATCACCCCCACTGCTTTCTTTCTCTTCACAGAACTCAAGACCATCCAGCTGACACTGCTGACTTTTTTTTTTTTTTTTTTGGTGTCTGACTGCCCAGTAGAAATCAAGCTTCATGAGGGCAGGAACATTTCTGTTTTGTTCTCTACTGTTTTCCCAGTGACTAGAACAGTGCCTGGCCTAGTGGGCGTTCATAAACATTTGTCGATGGAATGAATGACAGAAGGAAGAAAGGAAGCTGGACTAGCCGTGTGACTGGTGCTCGGCATCTTCCCGGTCGTCGCCCTTGCCATAGGCATCTGGTACCCAGGTCCTCAGCGCTGGCTCCGTCCAGGCCTGGGTTTGGCTCCTGACATCAGGGATGTGTCAGGCATGAGCCCCACCCCAGAGGCAGAACTGCACGTCAGTGTGACAAGTGACGGCTGCTGAATTTGAAAGGCAGGCAGCATATAACAGTGGACACTCAGGAGTTCTGGAGTCAGGAGGACCTGAGTTCAAATCCTGCCTTAGCACTGATCGGCCATGCAGCCTTGTCAAGTTACTTAAATGACTTGAGCCTCAGGACCCCATCGTTAAATGGCAGTTAACAATGGCCACCTTGCACGCTTGTTGGGGGCAAACAGCCATCAGGGATTAAGTGCCTGGTGTGTGGGCATGGATGCATGGGGACTACAGAAGTGGCACAAAGAGGGTGGAGTCCCATTTTGCCATGGTTAGCAGGTGGCCAGGAGAGGCTTCTGAGAGGAGATGGGGCTTGGACTTGAGCTTACGGAGTCCCCAGGCAGATGAGGCAGAAGGCAGCGCTATAGTCAGAGCCCCAGTGCAGACACTGGAGCCAGAGTGTCTGGGTTCAAGTCCTGGCCCTGTCTCTGACCAGCTGTGTGACCTTGGGCACATCGCTTAAGCTTGCTGTGCTTCCGTGTCCTGATTTGTAAAATGGGGGTTCAGTCTAGTAAGTGCTCAATAAATGTTAGTGGTCTCCATCTTTATTATCAGGGGTGAGCCAGCAGTGGCAGGTTCTGGGAACTTTAGGAAGGCAGTCGGGGTAGAGCTCATGCTGGGTCTGAATGAACAGGAGACAGGTATCCTCCAGACCATGGAGTGACCCTCCCTCTTAGAAAGGTGAGGAAGGTACTCTCTATTCCCTGTGGGAACCCTGCTCATTGACCAGGAGTGGATGCTGTATCCAGTACCTGGTCACTCACGAGCTTCCAACGACCCCCCGCCCCTTGTGGCCCTTTGACTCCTCAGGAAAAGCACAGCATCTTGGCTCAGAATGGGCCTCAGAGCTTGCAGAATTAGAAGGAATCTTCTCCCAGCAGGCGAGACGCAAGCCCCTAGCTCCATTTTACAGATGAGGAAGCTGAGGCTCAGAGAGGCGCACACCTGGGTCACACTGGGGCTCCGGTATTCTGCCCCTCCCCCACCACTTAGGCTAGAGTTTGCATATATTTGCAGAGGCTAGTTGATGACATCCTGAGGAAGGTGGGAGCCTGGCTTGTGATGTGGAGACAGAAACTCCAACGTAAAGAGTCTGAGCATTCCCAGATTTTTTGTATTAAAAACTAACATTAAAAGCTTGTTTTTCCTTTTGATTTTGGTTTGCCTGTTTGGGGGCTGTAGAATTACGTCTCCTCCCCTAGTAAGCTTTTCCCTCTGGAAAGGCATTTCCTTTTGGAAATATCTGATTGTATCTGATCCTCCTAATCGACACGTAAGGGGAAGCCCAAGGTCATAGTAGTGTGCACTTATGGGGGGGGATGGGGAGATGGGGTGCAGGGCAGCGGGTACCTTGTGAGCACCTGTGTTAACTCCAAGCTGGGGCTTCTCTGAAATGAGGGTTCCTGACTCCTGCCTCTGGTCTCTTTCTCCCACCCAGACCACTTCCTTAGATAGAAGGAACCTCTTCTTTACAAATGAGAACACGGTGGAAAAGTTAAGCAGAAATGACCTTGAATGACTGTCCTCCTACTTCATAGCTGTGTGACTCTGGGCATGTCACTTATTGGGTCTGGGCCTCAGTTTCCTCATCTGTAAAATGGGGATAATATTCAGCTTTCGTTGGGTTGTTGTGAGCATTAAATAAGACAACACAGGTGGGGATATAACAAATGGTCAGTTAATAGCAACAATAAGAGAAATTATTATCGTCAAGGATAACAATTCCCTTGGATCTGTAGGAAACAGTGGCTTTACATCCCATGTCTTTCTAACCAAACTGCCATGGGCCTCTATGTTTAATAACATCTCTGTCCCAAGGCTGTGTCTGGGATTAGCAGATTTGAATTCAGGAGCTGAAGACACAAATGCCAACTGGGGCCAGAAAACAAGGGTCCGGGAGTGAGGCCAGGTGGGGCTGATGCCTCTCCGAAGTGAACAGTTACTGCCAGCTTCAGCCAGGAGGGAATGAGCCCACGGAGGCCACGACTCACAGTTTTTTGTTTTTGTTTTTTTTCTCGGTACGCGGGCTTCTCACTGTTGTGGCCTCTCCCGTTGCGGAGCATAGGCTCCATATGCGCAGGCTCAGTGACCATGGCTAACAGGCCCAGCCGCTCCGTGCATGTGGGATCCTCCCGGACCGGGGCACGAACCCGTGTCCCCTGCATCGGCAGGCGGACTCTCAACCACTGTGCCACCAGGGAAGCCCGCAGTTTTTAAAGAGAAAATAGAAATTTGGATTTCTGCTTGAAATCTCCCAATTTAAAAAAATTAACCACTATATGAGTGGCTTAAACAACAGAAATTTATTCTCTCACAGTTCCAGGGGCTGGAAGTCCAAGATCAAGGTGTCAGCAGGGTTGACGTCTTCTGAGGCCCCTCTCCTTGTATAGACAGCTTCTTCTCCCTGTGTCCTCACGTGGTCTGCCCTCTGTGCGTGTCTGTGTCATAACGGTCTATTATACAGACACAAGTCATATTGGATCAGGGCCCACCCTAGTGACCTCATTTAACCTTGAATGCTTCTTTAAACACCCTATCTTCTAATATTGTCACATATTGAGGTATTGAGGGTGAGGACATCCACATATGAATTTTGGGGAGACAATTCAGCCCATAACTTGCATGTTTTGGAAACCCTGCCCGAGCCACACACCAGGATCTATGGCTCCTGTCTGAGACGTCTTCCAGGGAACATGTTTGTCTGGGTCCTGAGGTCCAGACACAGAAAATCAGTTCTTATGAGCTTATCCTCCTGTCAATTTCCCACTTTCTCCTAAAAGTCAAATTCTGGTGGGCTGAGGGTGTTGTTTGCTGGTTCCTGCTCTGGGTGTGGTCAGTGAGGAGGGCTGTCGGGAGGGCTGCCTTCCCTCTCACCAGGTCCTTATCTGATGCTTGTGGGGCCTTGATTGAGGCCACCTCTTGCCTCCTGCACTGGGCTGCTTCATGTCAGGGCCTGGGAACCTAATCACCAGTATTATTCTACAGCCTCAGGTCATCTGAAAAAGTTCTGCTGGGGATCTTAGGGACCTTGTAGCTGGAAAAGTTGCTGTAAATTAGCAGTTTACTGACCACTCCTCCCTGGAAGCATCGGCAGAATGGAGTCTGCTTATCTGTTTGCAGAGGATCAGCTGTGGAGTTGGGGGTGGGGTGTATCTGGGCTTCCAAGGCTCTGGAATCCATAAGCAGAGAGGAGGCCCGAGGGCAATATATTCCTTGTTATCCTCCACCCCAGATGCCTGCCTTTGTGGTCTGGCGAGCATCATTCCTTACCTTTTGTTCTATGCACAGGGATGTACATACGTCCACCTTTCTAAAGCAAGAATGAGATCGTACCTATGAAGCTTCACAGCATGAAGTCTGCCTGAGGTTACACAACAAGCAGCAGCATTGGGATTCAAACCCTGCAACCTGCTTCCAGAACCCCAACATTAAACCACTTATTATACTGCTTCCCACCTGCGGTTTTGTGGCTTTTTTTCCCCCCCAGTAAACTATTTATCAGGATTCTCTGTGTTAACCACACCAATACCACCACTCTTAAGGGTTGATACTATTTGATATTGGGAGAGATCTGAAATGCTGGTGTTCAAGCTGTGAAATTGGCCCCTGGCTTCCCCAGGAGTGGGTCAGAGACCTGACATTGACTGCAGTTACCTCTCGGCGATCTGCCAGCACCTGGTCTGGGTCACGGGGAATCTCTTGACATGTTTTTTCATCCCATTTGTTTTTCTGAATTCGCTGACTCTGATTCTTCCTCTCATTAACTCTCACCCTCCGATAATTTCCATTTCCCTGAGGAAAAAGGCAAAGACCTTCCGAGCCTGACCTGATGTGGGCCTCATTGCCACCTGACCTCTCCTCCCTTGACCCCCCTTTGCTGACTTTGTCCAGCTCCACTGGCCTCCTTGCTGCTGTTTGTATCACACCAGCCACAGGACCTTTGTACTGGCTGTTCCCTGTGCCAGGAATATGTCTCTTTGAACATCTGCATGACTAACTCCCTTCCCTCCTTCAAATCCTTGCTCAGCCTCTGTCAGGACTACCCTATATTGAAAGTATAGGCACCCCCCACCAGCCCCCTTGGAGGCCCCTCTGTTTCCCCCTTGCACCTGCTCCCCTAATCTATTAGACAACTCACTGTGTCTACTGATGATCTGTCTCCCTCCCCTAGAATGCAATCTCCACGGGGACAGATTTTTTTTTGTTGTTTGCCTAAAACAATGCCTGGCCATATAGGAACTCAGTTTAAATTTATTGGATGAATGGATAAATGTAAACAAACCCCAGTTTTCCAGAACTCTAGGGGCCTTAGAGCTCATATAAACCACTACTCCATGGTGGAATTTCTGCTCCCCACTCCCAGAAGGAAACAAAATACACACACACACACACACACACACACAATCCCTTAACACACTGGATTCCACTCAAAGATATGTACATGAAGCAAGCAGCACAGTGTCTGACATGTGGTGGGTGCTCAACAAATCTGGGTCCTCTTTCCCTTTCCTGGGAAATGTGTCTTTAGAGCATCTGGTGGGTGCAGCTTCTCAGAAAGGACTACCCAAGACCCTGGAGACAAGTCAAATCTGTGAGCACTGCTATGGGCTGAACCGTGCCCTCCCCAAATCCATATGTTAAAGCTCTAACCCCCAGGACCCCAGAATGTGACTGCATTTCAAGATAGAGTCTTTAAAGAGCTAACTGAGGCCAAATGAGGTCATTAGAGTGGCCCTGATCCACTAGGACTGGTGTCCTTATACGAAAAGAAGAGTAGGATACAGACATGCACAGAGGGACGACCATGTGAGGACACAGGAAGAAGATACTTTCTACACGCCAAGGAGAGAGGCCTCAGAAGAGACCAACCCTGCTGACACCTTGATCTTGGACTTCCAGCCTCCAGAACTCTGAGAACATAAATTTCTGTGGTTTATGTTGCTCAGTCTGGTAGTTTGCTAGGTGGCCCAAGCCGTCTAATACAAAGCCCACACATGAGTGGGCTAATTTCTCATCTTATGAATGAAGACCCTGAGGTTCTTCTCTGTATCCCCCAGCTGGCTTCCAAGCCCACCTCCAGCTCCCAAGACCATGTTCTTTGCACCACACCGAGCATGGCTAGAGCTAAGTCCTGAAGTGGAAGCTGGCAGAATAATAGCCTTTGCAGGGGAGTTGGACAAGGGGGATAGTCCATGCGTGGAGACTTCCTCAGCCCTGCCTCCGCAATGTGGTTGCACTCCCAGAGCAGAAGTTTCCATCCATTCAAGAGGGAGCCTTTCTCTCTGGTGAGTTTTGAGGAGGGGGTGTGTGGGCTTCTCCCAACACCCTGGCTCCAGAAAAAAATGTGCCTCATGAGAGCAGCTACAAGAATAAATCCTGGAGATGTTTATCCTGAGAATTCCAGGCTTAATTTATGACCTCCTCCAAACAGCATCGGCTCACCAGCCATTAGATCATTATAAGAACAGCGTCTCCAGGTCCCAGAGCATAAATACCTGCTGTCAGCTGAACCGGGAGAGGGCGGGCTGCTTATGGGTGGGGGTGGGTTGGGGGCCTGCTGGGCTCCCAGTTACTTTCCAGCCCCTCCAGGGGACCTGAGGCTGCTCTTATCTACTCCCAACCAAGATGAGATTTAAACCTAGTCAGCCTCCAGGACTGCATCAGGCTCTGAATTTATTGACAGCAATTTGTAGGATCAGGTAGAACACCCACAAACCAACCCAATTAGCAGGAACCTCTGCCTTGTTAGATAAAGATGCACAAAGGGCCAGTCTGAGGCACCACCTTTAGCCACCATTGCCGCAAACCCATCTGGATTCCTGGGGAAATTCTCCAGGGTTCAGTGGCTTGGGGCAAAGACACTGGTATTTTCAAGAACTTAGCAGCTCAGGAGTTTCACAGGGATACCTGGAGAAGGGGAGTGGAAAGTCAGACAGGCCTGGATGTGAGCCCTGGTCCCCTACATACCCGTGTAGGACGGTGGTATGTAACCTTTTGCCTTGACTCTTGAGTACTCAGGGTCGGTGACTGGATCTTACGTGGACAGAGTGCCAGGCACACAGTGGGTCCTCACACTGGCAAGCTCCTCTTTCCTGGTACAATTCTTTTTCTAGAAACCTCATCCTTCCACCTGCCAGGTGAATGTGGTCATTAATTGATTGGTTATGCATTCACTCATTTACCTTTCAATGCGTTGATTTATTCAGCAAAGGTTTACTGTGTGCCTGCCATGTGCTGTCGCTGGATTAGACTATGGGCAATATTCCAAGTGTCCAGCTCTTTCTTTATCACTTGAATACTGCTCTGACTGCAGTGAGGACCTTACTGGCAGGCAGGGAGATGTAGTGTAGCAGGAGCAGACAGGCATCCGAGTTTCCCCATTTCCAACATGGGGATGGCGCCTGACACACAGTAGGTGCACAGCTTCTTTTGGACCTGTTTATTATGTTTATTATGTTTACATTTTTTCCCACTAGAATGTAAGCTCCAGGAGAGCAGGAATTTTGTCTGTTTTGTTCACTGATGCCTGGACCAGTGCCGACATAGTAGGTCCTCAATAAATATTTGCAGAATTAATGAGTAATATTAATAATAACTCATGGACAACTTTCATGGCAAGAATGTTTGCGTCTGTTTCTCTCATTTAAAAAAGTCTCGGAAACAACTGTTCTCCATTCTAACCCCATCTCTACAGCATAAAAAGCCCCATTGGTTAGATCAGTCATTTATTTAGTTCTGAAAAGCTTTTGCTTGGCTCTGCCTCCTCTCTGAGCCCTTTCCTTCGGCTTTCTTTGAATATCCGGACTGGCTTGTTCACCGTAGAAAGGAATCTGTATTTTTCACTCTCTGAAGACTACCTAAGAGCGCACACTAAAGCGCCTGTGCCAGGAGTCCTGCCCTGACCACACCCGTCCTCCTTCCAGGCCACGCCCATCCCTCGTCGTTGCCACGCCCACCTCATCTTCCACTCGGGGACTCTGGTTCCCCGCGGGCACTTTTGGAAGCCTCCTTTCTGGTTGCAGCTAAGGTATTTCACTGCACACATCATCCTGATGCCAGTTGAGACCAAGTTTCCTCACCACCAAGTAAATTTGAAAATTATTTTGCTCAAGGAGAGAGCAGATTACCTATACTTCTTGCTCCGATCCAATTACCTAACTCCACCCACCACTGTCAAAAGAACACGTGTGTACTGTAGGAAATTTGGAGAGAACATAAAAATATATAAAGCCAAAAAACTCCTATCCATTATCCCACTACTCAGAGGGCTGGAAGTAATGTTTTGGCCAATTTCTTTATAGTAGTCTCTCTAGCTGCTTTTTTTCTTCATGAGCTTATTAATAATTTGCAAACACCATTTTGTGTTGTTTTTATACTGTAAAGTGATATTACATGTTATCCATTTCCTTAAAACAATTTTATAAATCTCATTTTTAATGGATGCATGATAATCTGTAGTGTGGATGTACCATCATTTCTCCATCAGTCCTCATTTTTGGACATTTAGGTTGTTTTCAGTAAACAGTTGGGTGACGAGCATAACTGTGCATAATTCTTTGCCTGCATTTTAATATATTTCCTAAGGCTTGACTGCTCTAAGTAGCTTTATAAGGGGTCAGAGAGCGCCAATCTTTTTATTTCTTAATTGTGGTAAAATACATATAACATAAAAGTTAGCATTTTAACTTTTTTAAGTGTTCAGCAGCCCTACATTCACATTGCTGTGCAACCATCACCAGCATTGAGAACTTTTTCCATCTTCCCAAACAGAAACTCTGTATCCATTAAACACTGGCTCCCATTACCCCTCCCCCACTCCTGGCGACCACCGTTCTACTTTCTGTCTCTATGGATTTGGCTATCTAGGTATACCTCATATAATTAGAACATGCAGTATTTGTCCTTTTGTGCTGGCTTAATTCCCTTAGCATAATGTCCTCAAGGTTCATCCATGTGGTAGCATGTACCAGAATTTCCTTCCTTTTATGTGGAGAAAAGAGAATCTTTGTACACTGTTGGTGGGAATGTAAATTGGTAAAGCCATTATAGAAAACAGTATGGAGATTGCTCAAAAAAATTAAAAATAGAACTACCGCATGATCCAGCAATCCCACTTCTAGATTTATATTTGAAACAAAATCAGTGATTATGAGATATCTGTACTCCCACGTTCATTGCAGCATTATTTATAGTAGCCAAGATGTGGAAACAACGGAAGTGTCCGTCGATGGATGAATGGATAAAGAAAATATGGTATATATATGTGTATATATATATGTATATATACATATATTTACACACATATATATGTATACACACACACACACAGAGAAAATGGAATATTATTCAGCCATAAAAAAGAAGGAAATCCTTCCATTTGCAATAACATGGATGAACCTGGAGGGCATTATGCTGAGTGAATTAAGCCAGGCAGAGAAAGACAAATACCATATGGTGTCACTTATATATGAAATCTAAAAAGAAAGTCAAACTTGTAGAAACAGAGTTGAATGGTGGTTGCCACGGGCTGGGGTGGGGTGTGTGTGTGGGAGAAATGGGGAGATGTTGGTCCAAAGGCAGTTTTAAGTTTCAGTTTTAAGATAGGTTCTTAGGATCTAATGTACAGCATGGTGCCTAGTTAATGATATGCATTGTGTACTTGAAATTGCTAATAGAGTAGATCTTAAAGAGTTCTCACCACACATACACACACACACACACGCAAAGTAACCATGTGAAGTGGTAGAGATTTGTTAAATTGAAACGTATACGTATCAAATCATCACTTAAAATATGTACAATTTTATCTGTCAAGTATACCTCAATACAGCCAGAAAAACAAAACAAAATGAAACCAAAAACGATGTCCTTGGCCACCAACGAGAAATTAAAAGAGCATGTGGGTGAAGCTTTTTCAATCCAGGGACATTCCTGGGAAAACAGTTCTCTGCCAGCTACACTGTGTTCACACGGAGAGGACCAGTGGCCAGCATTAGCTTGACAGCAAGTCTGATCAATATTCTTACGTTTTTAGTTGAACTATTAAAAATTGTTTTAAAAAAGCATTTCCATTCCTTTTAAGGCTGAATATTCAGTTGTATGTGTAGATCACATTTTGCTTCTCCATTGGTCATTTGGGCTGTTTCCACCTCTTGGCCACTATGAGTAATGCTGCTGTAAACATTGTTGTGCATCAATCTTTTAAATATTCTCGATAAGCTTTACCATTCGGAAAAGTTGTACCCATTTACATGTCCACTAGCAGTGGGTATAGAGTACCTATTTTATTATATTTAGTGCTTGATGGCAATTTTTAAAATAAAAGACCTGTGAATGTGGAAGGGGGGATGCTGTAATGAAATTACGTATAAAAGTGGGAAAAGGCTTATTCTATTTACCCACCTATCCACTCATCCCCATAACCACCCTTCTCCTTCCATCTACCTAACCACTCACCTACTCATCCACCCATCCATCTGTTCATTGTTCTATCCACTCTCTCACCTGTCTACCCACTCACCTACCCATGCATGCATGCATGCATCCATCCTATTATTTGCAGTTCTGACTTCCTGGGAGCTACTCCCACATTTGTTTACAATACCACAGAATAAAAAGATGAGGATATCTAAGGATCTGTCTTTCTCTGCCTTTTATTCTGCCAGAGCTATCTGAGTTAGCTACTATTAGTTCTAAGTCACAGCCCTGCTCCCTACCCGTGGCCCCCAGTCTCACTGAAATTTCTTCACTGAATCTTTTCAGTGGAGATTAAACTCCCCGCATCTACGCACCGCCCAGTCTCCACCATGTTATGAAAGCACTTTCGATTGTCAGTACGGAGTTTCAGTTTCACCAATGTGCAGCCTCTGCTTTTGCTCTTTACTAAGCAGGTGGGTTAATGAGGTCGCTGCCTGGGATCCTGGAGTGGCTTTTAGGGGGGCATTTTGCATGTCCCTGAGCTCTGAGACATCTCCCTTTGCAGAGAGCATCTTGGGCCTGAGCTAAGAGAATTAGGAGGTATTTACAGTGATTTAAAGCTAATTGTACATCCTGCTGTGTTCCCACTTCGTCCTGCAGTTTGTAAGGGGAGGTTTAGGGGGGTTTGTGTTTGTGTTTTAATAGAAATGGAAATGACAGGTATATTGTATGGGGTCATTTCTATGAAAAAATAGAAAACAATCATAATATTTATAGGTCTATCAATTCCCTAGAAATCACTCTAAAATAGACATAGGAAGAGAGGTTTTCTCAAATAAATGGAATAAATAACAAGGAAAGAAAAAAGCACTTTAGAATTAGGTCCAATTGGTATCTAAAAAGAAGAAATCAGAGATGACAAGTGGACCCCAAAGTTGGCTTAACAAAAATTTTTAAAATTAATTTTTAAAATTAACTACAATTTAATTTAAAAATTAAGAAAAACTACTTTCTCACCTAAAAACAAAATGAAAGGTTTACTGTCATAGGGGCGATGTCCACATTGAAAAGCGGACAATGTCAGAGACAGATGGAGGCTATGGTGGTCCATCTTCTGGATCCTGGGTTCCTGGGTCTTACACACTCAGGGGTGTCTCGCCACCACCTTTTATAGTAGCTCTACTGCTTCCCCAGCGGCTTCCTTTGAGAGCAAAATTGTCGGCATCGGTCCAATGGACACTTTAGAGAGAAGCCTTTTCATAAGATTTAGCTGAGGACCAAGCCAAAAATACCACTTCGTGGGCAAAGATTCAGCCTGGGAAACACTACCCGTGTGTGTCTGTGCTCAAGCCTCCAGCCTTCTAACTGCCACGGGGAGTTCACGCCACCACCACCCCTTTCCAAGAAGCTGAGCATCTGAGCATCGGGGCGGTTGGCAAGAGCACACGCTTATTTTAGAAACAACTTTCCCGCCTATACTTCTCTCTTTCCTAAAAACTCTCTTGTCTTTGGGCTTTCCTGGGGCTGTTTCAGTCTTTCGAGCCCTCTGACCCCCAAAATTAAAACATGATTTCGTTGATTTGAATTTTCTCTTTTCAAATAACATTTGGAGAAAAGAGGAGGGGAACGCAAATGGGACAGTCCTCTGAGAGCCTACATCTTCACCTGATCCTAGAAGGATCAGCAGAACATTTCCAGAACTTTCCAGAAAGTTCTGGAAACCCATTCAGAAGATTCTAACAGCCTCGTCTTCTCCGGAGGAGTCACATCTTCTCTAGAGCTAAAGTTAGGAGTCTTCCATGGGTGCCAAGTGTCACAGCTGTCCTCACGTGTGGGACATCTGGGCAGTGGCTCTTGCTGAAGAAAGGCAACTTTGTGAGCACATGTGTATTATGGTGACCATTTTCACATTGGTCTCTCTCCTTACTTTCTCAATTTCACTGTTGAATGTCCTACTCTTTAGTTGTTGTTTTCATTCCTTCTTTCTTCTCTCTCTTTTCCTATTCTTAAATTCTTTAGTAAATGTTACTGGTAATTATGGGTTCTTTATGACTTGGATCATATCTGTCTCAAGTCATTCCAAGTATACTGCCTGTCTCCCCACGGAAAGAAGCTCTGACTTGATAAGAATTTCCTTGGCATTTGAGCTGGGGATCCTCATTCTTTGTTGGCCTGAGAGGGGGCTCCCTCTCTGCTTGGGGTGCAAGCAGGAGCTGGGTGTGTGTGTTTTCCTGGGGGAAAATTTAAATTTAAATCGACCTTAACAATGAAGCCAGTAAAAGTGCCTGGGGATGCCTTGCCTTTGAGGTTAGAAACCTCTTGTATTGATATTTGTGCTTCTGAGTCACCAGTAGTCAAGTCTGCAGAACTGCCTTTTCAGAGGCAGGAAATCCTCAGGCTGAAATGTAAATGCCCTACCTGAACATGCTCCTCAGTCAGGCTTTTGAAATCCAGAAAGGAAACGAACTCACAGATTACTTTAAAACACGCTTATTCTTCTGGCGGAGTCTCGATGCAAAAATGTCTGTGCCGAATTAACACTCCCACTCCCACCCCTCCCCCTAACTCTGGTCCTGTTCCAAGTATGTATTTAAAAAAGAAAAAAACTTTTTAAATTGAAGTATAGTTGATTTACAATGCTGTGTTATTTTCAGGTGTACAGCAAATTGATTCAGTTATACATACATATATATCTATTTTTTGCAGATTCTTTTCCCTTACAGGTTATTAGAAAATACTGAGTATAGTTCCCTGTGCTATACAGTAGGTCTTTGTTGGTTATCTATTTTATATATAGTAGTGTGTATATGTTAATCCCAAACTCCGAATTTATCCAAGTCGGTCTTCTCTTTTCCTTAAAAACAGGAGATTTTTCCTCCTCATTCATTGTGCAACTCAAGCTGGCAGTTGTGATTACTGAAAATATCAGAGTAGGTTCATTACTGTAAACAAGTGATCGTCAGCCTATAACTCAGTTCTTTCCATACTCCCTCTTGCCATACTCATAAGAATCCCGTGCTTATACATGTCTTTCAGGCATTCTGCATGGAGTCTGAGATGCTTATGGTTGATAGCAAAAGAAAAGGTCTTAGGAAACATACTTTGCAGAACAGAGGTAAGGGGTGTGTTTGGCCAGTGATGTCTGGGGTGGGTTTGTAGTTCTCAGGTTTTACACAAGAGGGAGCTTTGGTATCCCATTGCACAAGACCCTGAGGATTACAGGGTGTTGTGTGGGGTAGCTTTCAGTAAAAGTATTTCATAACCAGGGCCTGCTAACTCTTGGCCAAATGACTTCTGACCACAATTAAGAAAAAGGAAAGTTATATTTGTGCAGATTCCTTGTCTTGTATACTCAACTTGAATGGAATTTTGCAGTCCCATGACAGTTTCATAGAGTTCGGGCCTTCTAAGGAAGGAATCAGGTTGTCCAACGGGAGTTGTATCATTTTGCACAGCCAGAGTCCACAGTTGGCAAAATTAGGAAATGGCCAAAGATTGTCAACCCATCTCAAAATGTTACCAGGTGGTAAAAGTTCCAAAATGAGCCCTGCCTCTTTCCTGTTCTTCATTCTTTATCTCATTAAAACCATGGTCCATCCCATCCCCGATACTCCAGATTCAGTTTCTGAGGTAGAGCTAAGCAAAGTTTTGTGAGAAAAAAAATATGATTGAATTAATTCCCCACTGTGACATGAATTAATCATAGTATTCCTACCTGAACTCTTTCAGAATTAACAAAACAAACAAATAAACAAAAGTTAGTTGACAAGAGGGCACCCAATTTTGGCTATAGTTGATAGAATTCAAATGTTGGTACAGTGATACCAACAAAAAAATAGTGGTTATGTTAGCTAGATGTGGATTCAAATCCAGATCTTGTCACAGGGTGACTTTGGAACAGTCGCTTCAATAATGTACTCAGTAAGTACTTATTAAGTGCCTACTATTTGCAGAGCACCAGAGATGCAAGCATGAGCAAAACCAGACAAGGACCCTCTTTCCAGCAACTATAGTCTTAGGGGAAGAGGCTGACATAAATTAGTCATGGAAATGCATATCAATTCACAACTGGGGTAAGGGCCACTGTGGCAGTTAGTAGTGATGTTCTCTGAAGAGTCGTCCCTTATCCCTCATCAGACACATGGTAGGGCTGCACTTTCCCATTCCTTTGAAGTTAGGCCTGGCCTTGACCTGCTTTGGCTAATGAAATGTGACCATAAGAGTCATGTGTCTCAGTGATGAGTGGAAGATTTAAAAGCCAGGGCACCATTGCCCCATTCCCTTCCCACTGCTTTGCGGAATGTGGGAGCCTGTGCCAAGATGAAGCCTCTGCTAGGCCTGGGTCCCAGAGTGACCATGATGAATTAGCCCCACTCCCCACCTCTCATTGTCCCACAGTGAACCTGTAGCACCAGAGAGAAATAACCTTTGATCAACCACTGAGACTGGGGCTTGTTTGTTACTGCAGCAGAGCTTGGCCTATCCTGACCAATACAGCCCCACTAGCTAGGTACCCGGTATTGTGAAAGTGTATAGTAGGGGAATGGGCTGGGTAGGGGAGGTTAGGAGAATGTCTCTGAAGGTGTGACAACTGAGCTGAGATCTGAGAAAGATAGGGAGGGGTCCTGGAGGAAGAGCCTTCTAGATTTTGGCTGGGGGCAGATATGTAGATGGAAAGAATTGGATGGATTAACCTCTCTGAGCTAATTGGCAAAATAGGACTGATTGATTTATTGAGAGGATAAGCTGTAGCCGAGCGAGAACCCCCAACTTAGAGCCTGGTATGCAGTAGGTGCTAGTGAATACTAACAGCTACCACTTATATGTGTCAGATACTGCCTAAGCGCTGTGCATGTAAAAATTCATTCAATCCTTACGTAGTCCTATGATTTAGACATATTATTATCCAGAGTAGCAATTGGGACACAGAGAGGTTAAGTAACTCACCCAAGGTCACTCAGCTAGTGAGGGATAAAACTTGTATTTGAATTCAGAGGCTTTTAGCCCCTTTGCTACCCTGCTTCTTAAGGTTGCTGTTTTTGTTATTACTATGCTTTTAGCATAAAGGCAAGGAACCTTTTTCCTCCGCATCAAGCCATACCAGGAACAACTCATTACCTATTTAAAGCCCTGTGTGTGATGATGTACAAGCACTTCTAAGGCCCACTAATATCCTGCATCAGTCAACTATGGCCTCATGATGCTGTGTAACAACCAACCACAGAACTCTGTGGTATTCAGTAATGGACACAAAGTGTGTGTGTCATCTGGGGCAGCACATTCAGGCTGGGCTCAGCTGGGTGGTTCTGCTTCAAGCTGCCAGTCCAGCTGAGCTGGGCTGGAGTGGCTCTGCCCCCTGTGTCCTCATTTTTGGTTATTTCTGAAGGAACAGCAACTCCTCAGGGACACTCTTCACAGGACGCTGGCAGAGTGCTTAATATGGCACTCTGCCAGAGTGCCAGAGCCAGGATCTCTGGAACCTGGGTGCACACCTGTGTCTGTTGAACTGCAGTGCTGGAGAACTTTCTGTGGCATCTTGCTCCCTTGCTTAGGGGGAACCAGACCCCTTAGAGAGGCATCCAGGATAGAGGTGACTGGAGGTGGTGATGTATATACATCTATGTGCATGTCTATGTTTCTGTAAAATGACTGGACGTGAAAGCATCCGGGATTCTCTGGGTAGGGGCGGGTGTGGAGGTGCTGTGAATGGAGCATGGTCTTCGGAGTCTAAAGCTCTTTACCCTGTTACTGAGTCTGGGAGACTGTACTGCTGTTACAGTGCTGAGAAACTTGATCTTGACCCTGACTCCATGGCTGCAAAAAGTCCTGCTGACTTGAGAACCTCATGCTCATCCTTATGGAAATGCTGCATTGACTCTCACAGTAGAACAGGGCACCTGATTTCTTTAAAGTTTTACACTTTTCCTTTTCCTTCATTTCTATCGATTGCCTCTCTTAAAAGCCACAGTTTCATTGGCTAAGACAACTTGGCAAGTCATTGCATTTCAGTTGGCCCAGCCATTGAATGAGAATAACACATCCAGGCCTGTTGTGAATTTAAATGAAATGATGTGCCCAGGGCAGGTTGAGTGTATTCATTTCCTAGGGCTGCCATAACCAATTGGGTGGCTTAAACAACAGAAATGTATTTTCTCACAATTCTAGAGGCTAGAAGCCCAAGATCAAGGTGTTGGCAGGTTGGTTTCTTTCTTTCTTTCTTCTTTTTTTCTGGACACACCGTGCAGCTTGTGGGATCTTAGTGCCCCGACTAGGGATTGAACCCGGTCCCTCGGCAGTGAGAGTCCTAACCACTCGACCACCAGGGAATTCCCAGGTTTGGTTTCTTCTGAGGCCTCTCTCCTTGGCTTGCAAACGGCCACCTTCTCCCTGTGTCCTCACATGGTCTTCTCTCTGTGCATGTCTGTGTCCCAATCCTCTTTTCTTAGAAAGATACCAGTCAGATTGGATCAGGGCCCACCCTAGTGACCTCATTTTACTTTAATTTCTTCTTTAAAGGCTCTATCTCCAAATGTTGTCCCATTCTGTGGTACCAGGCATGAGGGCTTCAGCATATGAATTTTGGGGGGTTACAATTTGGCTTTTAACAGCAGGTGATGGAAGGTCATGGCCCCAGTTCTGGCCCTTTAACAGCTAGGCATCCTTGAGTGAGTTCCTTCTGCTGCTGGGACCTAGTTTCCTCATCAGAGAGGTGGGATTGGTCCTTCGAGCCCTCAGAGGAGGAGGTACGAGGAGGGTCAAGTACATTAGGAGTGCTGTAGCTCTGGGAACAACAGGGAGCATCCCTCAGGTAGTATCCTTCTCCGTCAGGTTCTGTTGGGACCGGCTCTTCTGCACGCTCTGGCCTGAAGGGACCTCTGGAGTCGGGGCAGATGACTAGGGGACAAGAGATGGTGGGGACCTGGCAGTCTCTTTGTGATCCGTCAAGGCAGCTGACACTCTCCTTCCCAGCCAGGCCCCATCAGCCCTGCCTGCTTCAGGAACGGAACTGAGCTGAGGGCTAAGGGCTTGGGCTGCAGGACCTGACCCCCTGCACCTAATACCCAGCTCTGCTACTTACCACCAGAGACAGGGTGAGAAGCTTGATGGTTTTTATTCCTTTCTTTTAACCTAAAAAATTTGGTGGAAATAGCTTATATAGTCACATGAATCAAAATCCAAAAAAATCTAAACAAACCTACAGTGAGAGAACTTTCTCTGCAGCCCTCTCCCCAACTCCCTGTCCTCTCCTGACAGGCTTCCAGTGTTCCGAGTTTCTTGTGCACCCTTCTAGAGTTCTGTGCACACAAGCAAGTGTGCACAGGGGCTCAACTTCCCTACCCCCTTCTGCTCTGTACTTTGCTTTTCCCACTTAACTCTCCATCCTGGAGGAGGCAAGATACCAGCTCATGAACTTCTGCATTCTGGTTACTGTTGTTCCAT
Organism: Hyperoodon ampullatus; assembly: GCF_949752795.1. Lineage (NCBI taxonomy): Eukaryota > Metazoa > Chordata > Mammalia > Artiodactyla > Ziphiidae > Hyperoodon > Hyperoodon ampullatus. The sequence goes on along the minus strand of NC_136914.1, from coordinate 162,206,289 downwards.
CACTGGGTGCCACTGAGGGCTATACTACAATTTATCATCAACACCCTATGGATGGGTATGTAAGTTGTTTCTAATATTTTGGGCCGATTACTTTAACTCTATCTATCTCAGTTTCCTCATCCGTGAAGAAAAGAACAGAGCCTGGCACAAGAATTGTTCAATACATGCTAACTGTAAAGGGTGGCGTTTTGTGTCACTGTTTTCTTCCCCTATTTCATTTTCATTCCTTTTTTCACTAAAACTCTGAGACTAGGTGCATGCTGTTCCCTCTTCCTTTCCATGCTGTTCCCCCTTCCCTTTCTTTCTTATCCATTCGCCTGTCCTTGTGTGGCTCAGCTATGCGGTTCTATAGCTTTATCCTTCTCACCAAAATCAAAGAAACGCAAGCACGCTAAGCAGATACCAGTGAAGTAATTGACAAAAAGAAATAAACCATAAAGCTGTCTGGAGCCAGCCTAAGCTGGGGAATGGGGAATCCAAGTTTAAATTGAAATTCGGAGTTTTGGTTATTACTTGGGATTAGATCTTCATGTTGAATCAAGACCATGGTTATGTCTTCCAGTGATGATGGAACTTTCTATTACCTACAAGGGAGCAGGAAATACTTGGGGATGATCTGAGTTTTCACCGGCAGTAGATAAAGGGCAGGTAGGAAGGGACTGTGAGAAACAGAAACACAACTGTTTTTCTGATTTTCCTCCATGTTCAACACCCTGGTTACATGACTTTATGTTAACGTGTATCATTCTTGAACTAACGTGGGTGTCACTCATCACACCCTCTGCTCCCTGAGGGCGGGGTTCTGTCCACTTTGCTCACTGTTTGTCCCCACAGGCTGGCACGCAGCAGACACTCAACAGCACTTGCTGAAAAAATGGATGAAACGTGGTGGCCCAAACCTCCGGCTGCCTGAGAGTTTATTCCTTGGTGTAAATTGGTCTGGATCCATTGAGATGGACGCCTGGGTGATATGGTAGGTGGTACCTGCCATCAGGTAAGACTCACCTCAGGGTTCAGGTTTGCTTCTTCACTCAGGTAAGTGGGAAACATTCAGACAGATGCCCTCGGACTGATGTGCATGTGGTCAGGGAAGTGTTCAGGAAGACAGCCTGCATTTCTTCTTTTCCAGCTTTCATCCATTTTCCTTCTCCTCTGCCTCCCCCTGGTATTCTTTCTTCACTTCTAAACATTTCTCTTTTCTGAGTTCAAAGCATAACATGCCCTCCCAAGAAAATCTGGCAAATTTGAAGACTCACATGTAAAATAAAAAGCTGTGATTCCACTACCTCTATATTTTATTTAAGCAAAGTTCTTTCCACTCCTTTTCCTCTGCACATATGTTTTCTTTTTCTTTTTTAAAAATATTTAAAATATTTATTTTAAAAATAAAAATATTTATTTATTTTTGGCTGTGTTGGGTCTTAGTTGTGGTACTCAGGATCTTTCGTTGCAGTGCGTGGGCTTCTGTCTAGTTGTGGTGTGCGGCTCCAGAGCACGTGGGCTCTGTAGTTGCGGCATGCAGGCTCTCTAGTTGTGGTGCACGGGCTCTCTTGTTGTGACGTGTGGGCTTAGTTGTCCCGTGGCATGTGGGATCTTAGTTCCCTGCCCATGGATCAAACCCACATCCCCTGCATTGGAAGGCGGATTCTTAACCACTGGACCACCAGGGAAGTCCCTGTACACATATTTTCTTTGAATAATTATCATGCCTCTATTCTAGCATCCTTAAAGCTGTAAACACCAGTTTCATTGACAGCTGCATATTACATTGTCTGTGGTGTTATTGATTTTCCTATCCCTATTCCTGCCTTTGTAAATCACCCTTGGGTTCTCATCAATTTCACTGGTTCTCTCCTCCCTGGCTCCGCATGGCTTTCCCATCTCTCCCTTCCAGTGAGTCACCTATTCCTTGAGCCTACAAATTGGTCGGGACTCCTTGTTCTTAGAGAATCACAGAATTTTAAGTATGTGTTTTATTTCATCCCAAGGGCCTCAAAGCTGTTGAAAGGAGGGGATTGCTCCTCGGAAAGTGACTTTGCCCGGGAACCCCATTTTTATTAATCCCCGGGTGACTCCATCAAGTGAGTAGGTGTAAAATACAATCAGCCCCATTTACAGATGGAAACACTGAGGCACAGTGTTTGCTTCTCCTAAGGTGACGCATGCATTCTGAAAGTCAAAGGAACTGGCTTTTTCTTTCCAGTTGGCTGATGTCCTGGGCTAACCAAATTTCATCAAGGCTAAGTGCCTTAGTTGTTTTTCTTTTTAATCTAAACAAAGACCAAAAATAATGTACCCCCAAACACTGCATTCTTTATAAAAATATTCCAGGAGGACAGGCTGGAGAACTACTCCTGAGATACATCTTAGGAGTCATTTCCATGGGAAGCCTTCTTGTCTTTCCAGGTTCGAGTTCAGAGCCCCCTCCCCATGCTTGTCCCTGGTCACACCCAGTTGTCAGCATCTGTGCTCATGTCCCCACCCTGGCTCTGCAAAGACCTAGAAAGGAAGTGCCATTTTCTTCTTACTTCTGCATTGCCTTTATCTAACGTGCCTGTGACATAGTCAGCACTCGAATATGTCCAAATGAATGAATCCACAGTCTACCATGTGAATTTTGGGGCTGAGAAATGGAAAAAGAGACACAGGGAGATAAAAGTTTTAGGAGAGAAGGCAAAATTAAGTCAAACTGAGACAATACTACATGCACCAGCTGATTCAAACTGCTGGCCCACCTGGCAGTCACCTTTCTCATTGTAAAGGACACTTGGTGTTCAGTTCATCCATCCATGTCATATGAGTGGGTACCAGTGAGGTGGTCCTCACTTTGTCCTCCGGCCTCACCCAGGCTGATCACCTTTTGGAACACTGAGCCAGGTGATTCCATCGGGATCCCAGGACCATGTGAAGCTGCGTGTGGGCAGCCAGATGGCTTCCCTCAGTCTCTATTCCCCTTTCCTTTTTCCTTTCTTCACTCAGTTGTTCACGAAGTGTTTGTTAGCACCTGTAGTAGATGGCCCTTGGTGATCCCCGCTTCTTGGTATTCATGCCCTGGATAAGCCCCTCCCCTTGAGTGTGGGCTAGACCCAGTGACACTGCTAACCTGAGAATATGGCAAAAATGATGTGAAGTCACTTCCGTCGTCAGGTTATAAAAGTCTGATTTCATCTTGCTACCAGATGCTTTCTATTGACTTCTCAGTGTGTGCCTTTGAAGAAGACGGCTGGCATGTGGCAAGAAACTGAAGGTGGCTTCCAGCCAACAATGAGTGAGAAACTGAGGCCCAGCCAATAGCCATGAGGAGCTGAATGCTGCCAACAACCACTGAGTGAGTGGCTCCTTCCCCAGTGGAGCCTTCAGATGAGACCACAACCCCTGGGCTGGTACATTGATGGCATCCTGGCAGAGACTGTGAAGCAGAACACCCACCTAAGCTCTGCCTGGATTCCTGACCCACAGAAGCCATGAGATAATAAATGTTGTTTCAAACTACTAAGTTTTGGGGCGATTTTCTGTGTAGCAGTAGATAATGAATACAGCACCCACTCTGGGCCATTGTCTTTGACACTTTCTATCAGCACTTTGCATTCATTTGTGCCCCCTTCCATGATCTCCCCACCCTGATATTTCCCAGGGGCTGGAAGGATAAAAACTGTATCACCAAGCTCCCTTCCTGCTAGTGTTCTGGATGTAATTTAGATTCTGCTAATGAGATGAGCTTGTGAAAGATTTGGAAAGCAGGATTTTTGCTGTGGCAGCTGATGGACAGGCTCTGGCAGAAGTGAGCTTTTGCAGTGGCCACACTCCATGTCCCACTCTCTATTTATCAGTTCATGGGTGTTGGGCTGCTGGGACATCTGCAGGGATTTCTAGCTGTTTGCTGATTTCAAATTTGAAGCAGTGGTGAAAACTGAAGCTAAAAACCCAGTAGCAGCAGCATAACTTCTACTCATCCAGCTTGTCCAACAATTTTGTAAGCAACTATTCCTTCATACTGATTACCTTTCTGCCAAAAATACCTAGACACATTTCTGTTTCCTGCACTGAACCCTGCTGATGCAGCCACTCACTGTTCAAGGCCCTGGGGCCACAGGTGAACTTGACATAATTCTAGACCTCAAGATACTCACACTCTAGTGATGGAGACAGAACATTAGAAAATACTTTCACTATAATGTATCTGTTTCTTAACTCCCTACTGGTTTACTATGAATTTAACAAACTTAAGCTTCAGTGTCCCTCACTTGGCATAGATCCCTTCCAAGGGTCTAAGAGAGGCCTTGCAATTCTGGTTTCATAATTGTGTGGGTTTTTTCCTTAATAAGCATCCCCATCCCAAATTGTATAAGCTCCTGGCCCATAAACACCTGAATCAGGTCCTGGCCCTGGGGAATCTCATCCACTTGATGACTTAGCCCATCCACCTTGTAGCGGAAATTTCTCAGCAACACCTTATCAGCCAAGGCTGAGCTCCATAGCTCCCCCCCCACTCACTGGATATCACCCCTGGGTTGTCCCTCTGGCACTTTAAACTCAATATTTATTCTTTCACCAAAACTTCGTTCACCCTGGGGGTCCTCTTTGATTGACTGCCATCACTGTTCACCCAGTGGCCCAAACCAGACCCATGGGTGTCATCATCGACTCCCCCTTCTTGGCCCTACCTCATTCATGGGACTGCTGCACTGTAGACTATTCATGAAAGTGAGAGTAAGTGAGAATGAGGCAGATTTGGATAACCTGTCACCGGAAGGGTGGCCTCATGGGAGGGAGCTGCCTGGGCTCAGGGTCCAGGGAACAGTATCTACCTGAGTAGAAAACATGACATGGGAGCCTGAAGAATGACCCCAGAGTCTAATCCCCACAGCAAGGTAAGGATGGAAGTGAAAACAGCGCCAGGTCAGTATCCAGATAATTAAGAATGAGGCGGAATCCAGTGAGGAGGAGTTGAGAATGACTCAGAATTAAGGTTGTGAGGGCAAGAGTGTCCTGGAGCGCCCCCTTTACAAAACGCCTGTTACTTCCAGGGTCGTGTCTATGTGTAGGTTCCCCCAAAGCAGATCCTGAGACAAGGATGCGATTCAGGTAATTCATGGGTGATGTGTATAATATATTATGAGATGGACCCAGAAAAGGGAAGTGAGGTAGGAAGAGAAGAAGAGACAATAAAGGGGGTGAAGTGGGCAGGTCCCCGCTGTGGGCATCCTGAGCTCAGTCCCCCAGAGGGTCCAGAGAGTGTGCAGAACCCACCCCAGAGCTGCCTCCAGAGGAGGGGAGCCTGGGGGATTGGTCCTCCAGCTCTTGTCTGGCACTGGTTAAGCGTGGCTCCTGGAGTGTCCACTTTCTAGCGCTCTGGCCACCCCATTGGCCAAACCAAACGAGCCCCTGCAGCCAGAGGAGCCCTGGGCCTTGTTTGGGAATGTCTGCAGTGGCCTCCGGGGTACATGCGAGGCGCTATGGGTGGGCGTTGATGGCCCTTGCTCCGGGTGCTGCCTCTGCTTTCTTAAAGGCTGGACATCTTCCCTTTGGCGCAACCTCCTCCATCTCTCTGGTGGGGAGTGAGGGGGCACATCCATCTCCTTGGGCTCAATGAGGGCCCAGCAGCAGGCATGGGGCACACTGAAGCAAGAGTTCACTGGCTTTGAGTCCCAGAGACCTGGATTGAAAACCTGAAATTGCAGCTTGATCTCTGTGTAACAGAGCAATTTCCTTACCCTCTGAGCATCACTGTTCTCATGCATAAGATGGGAATAACAGTACCCACTCTGCAGAGCTATTGTGAGAATTAAATCGATCCCCAGTAGAATCCCTCTCCCCCGCAGCACTGCTGCTGAAGAGCCACAGGAATTGGTGGATTCTGCTTACTCCCTGATTTCCCTGGCCAGCCCCAGCTGTGACCTTGGCCTGGGGGCGTCCCCCGATTCCTAGCTCTTGCTCGAACTCAGCTCTTACTCACCCTTCCTTTGCTTCTTCCAAAGCAGCCCTTCCAGGGCAGGAAGTCCCTCCGGGCAGGCTGAGGGAGTCAACGGGACTGTTGGACAAGGACACATGAGCACCTTTGAAGGGTCTTAGCTGGCAGAGCTCCCTGCCATCACGTGGCCGTGTGGTTCACTTTCTCAGCTCATGGAATGAGAAGACTGCAGCAGGCCACCGTGGGCTTGGCAGCCTGGCCAAGGTTTAGACAGTTTCTTCTGCTGTTTGAATAAGAGCCGTGGTGAAACTGCATCTTTGCCTCGTTACCTCTCCCGTGGCCAGGCAGCCAGACAACTGGAGCTGCCTGTGAAGTTCCCCTCAGCTTCCGCAGAAGCCTCATAGGTGAGGATTCTTCCAGTGGGTTTCAGGGCTTGCTGCCCGCTCCCCTTCATGTGGGCAGCTCCCTTTTGAATCTCCTTTCTTCCACATTTAGGAGGTACCTGAGCCCCCAGGATGGCTCTGAAAAACCTTGGCCCTGGAAGTTGTTCTCCCCAACTACCATAAACCTAAAAGGTGGAATGACCCTTGCATGTTATTTAGGAGGCTCAGAGAGGTTAAGCAACTTTCCTTAAGTTGCATAGCCAGTTAGTGGCAGAATTAGTTATAGCAGACAAGTTTGCTGACCTCAAGTCTTCCAGTATCTGAGTATATGAGAGAGTTTTAGACTCCAGATGAAGGCAGGACTCACCTGGACTCACCTTCCTACCTTATTGAGGATTCATGAGAAATTGAGTAGAAAATGCTGTGAAATCTCCCATAAAGGTGTAACTGATCGTGACCAGGGCCTTTTTTTTTTTTTTGTCTGTGTAATCTGGGAGCCAGTGGGAACTAGTGTGAGAAAAAAGATTAGGTGCCCAAGTCAGACACCCCCAAGTTCAAATCCAGGTTTCTTGAGTTCCATGCTGTGAGATCTTGGGCAAGTCACTTAAGCTCTCTGTGCCTCAGTTTCCTCATCTGTAAAAGGATGATGTACTTACCTCACTGAGTTGAGTTAAAAGGCTAAGCAAAATGTCTGGGACATGATAGACCCCAGTAAATGTTAGCTGTGACTATTATTAAGATTATTATCACTGTTATCATCTCCACGAAGGTTAATTAATTAATAAATATGACATCAAGTAAAAGCTCAATAACTGATAACCATGATGAATACTGTTGCCCTTAGCAGTATTAAACCTGGGATTGGCTCCCTGATCTCCTAGGTGGGGAGGCTTCCCTGGAGGAGAGGAGAGAATATGGTCTTTAGAGGAGATGGGGATGGGTCCTCGTGAAGGCTGAATGAGGCAGCACCACACATACCTCAGGCCGGACATGAGGATACAGGGCAGGGACCCTGGCTGGTATGATCCAGATTCTCTGCTTCAAGTTCAGTCACAGCCCAAGTGTTATATGACATCAGGAAACTTAAAGGCAGAGAGGGGGCAAGGTTAAAAGGGCTGGGGGTCCTCAGCCCTGGGCCTAATTAATTGTGTGGCCTTGAGCAAGTCACTTCCCACTTCAGGCCTCTGTTCACTTGAAGAGGAAGAGGTATATTGAGCTCACCAGCCCCTCTCAGCTCTGAAATTCTGTCTACCCACCAACCCATCCACCCATTCATCCTTCCATCCATTATCCATTCATGTACCCACTCGTTCATTCACTCATCCTGCATCCATCCATTCTTCTAGTCATCCTTCCCATCCTTCCATCCATCTTTCCATCCATTTTTCCTTTCATCCATTCATTCATCCATCTACCATCCTACATACCAGGGCCCCAATTGCTGAGGAGTTTGCAGCTGGAGTCAAGTTTCCACTGTTGGTCCGTGAGCCAGGCTTCCATCCCAGGGCTGTCTGACCCCCAGAATCACCAGGCCTCCCTGCGTCTTGACCTTATGGCCCTTCCTGCTTCTGTGAGCTGTCAGGCAATGAGGGCTGTGAGTTCAAACCATTCTTCTGCACTATTTTGTGTCATGTGCTGGGAACCCCACTCCACGTGCATTTCCACTTCTAATCCTCATTCAGTCTTATGAAGCAGGGCTTCCTATACCGGTTAACCCAGCAGAGGACTGAGGTGCAGAGAGATGAAGAGTTAGCCCAGGGCCCCCTCTGTGATGTCTGTCCCGAGGCCTTCTCACAGAGCTGCCCTCTGCCCTCCTGTACCCGGCACTGAGAGTCCCATGCCAGGTGTGGACACTGGCTCTGCATCTTGGGAAAGTTACATCCCTCCCGTCTACATTTCCTCATCTGTGACGTGGGCTAATGATAGTCCCTAAGAATTCTGTGGGCGTTATCTGGTGTAATGCACGTGAGTGGTACAGAGTAAACACTCCAGTGCTAGTCAGTACTATTCTTATGCCCCTTATTTACTACCTGTCAAGTTCAGACAGGTCGTAGGTAAATTTTAAGGAGAGGACTGACTTCCCAGTAAGTATTTGATAGGAGGATGGAAGGGAGGAGGGGGACCATCCCTCACACTCAAGGCCAGTGGGTCAGGAGCTGGTCCACCAATGCGCAATCTGAGGCCCCTCTCTTCTACTGTGCGAGGTGGGCACTGGAGCCACAATTAATTTCTTTGACCACAGAGCGGCAGGCATCAAGCCTCATTAACCCGATGAGTCCAGGAGGCGGCGAGATTTGTGTAATCTTGTTTTTCCTTCAGCTGGCTTCCCGGGACGACATTGTGCTGGTGCCGAAGCCTCGGTAACTCCAGTAAATTCCCTGCGCCGGGCGGAGGTCTCGCATCGCTCACTAAGCCTTGTCTGCTCGCATGAGAGGTCGCACATCACTTCGTGCTCGGCCGGCCAGGCACTCCTCGGCCCCTCTCGGCCTCCTCCAGCCGCATTCCTCCTGGGTCAGGTGAGGTGGAGTGAGCCCCTGCCTCCCCACGCACCACACTTGCTGAGACACATGGAAGCACTTTGTGGAACTCTCCAGGCCACACAGAACAGAGGAGGAATGAGAACTGATGTTCTCTGAATGTCCCCACATGCCAGCAGCTTTATACCCACTAGAGGTCCATCCTCTAACTACCATGAGGGGACCCCCTTTGGGGTGACTTCAGAGACTTGAGGGGGTCTGCTGGAACCCCAGAGGATGGAGAAGCAAGAGGTCACAGAGGCGCACTGAGTTTGTGGTCGTGCTGCTTGGATTCAACTCCTGCTACCCTGCTTCTCAGCCCAAGAGATCCTGGGCAATTTCTTTGTCTGTTTTCTCATCCATAAGCCCTACGCTCTGGGGAGTCAGGAGAAGGGAAGGAGATGCTGGCACACAGTAGGAGCTCATAAAATATTGGTTCTCCTCTTTCTCATTTATTCATTATTCATTCATTCAGTAATTCGGAACTTACTAGATGCCGGGCCTGGCAGTTGAGCAGTGACAGGACAGAGGTGGAGAACACTTCCTCTCGTGAAAGTTACTGTTTAGTTGGAATGGCGGTCACTAAATTATACTAATAATTTTTTTTTTTTTTGCGGTACGCGTGCCTCTCACTGCTGTGGCCTCTCCCGTTGCGGAGCACAGGCTCCGGACACGCAGGCTCAGCAGCCATGGCTCACGGGCCCAGCCGCTCCATGGCATGTGGGATCTTCCCGGACCGGGGCACGAACCCGTGTCCCCTGCATCGGCAGGCAGACTCTCAACCACTGCGCCACCAGGGAAGCCCTAAACGAATAATTTATAGTTGCCACTGTGATACATTATACAAGGGAGAATCTACAGGGGGCTCTAAGAGCAAAGCCAGGGGGACTGACATTAGGTGGAGAGGTTACCTTGGGGGAGGCCCAGGAAGGGTCTCCGCAGGGAGGCCAGTTTTACACAGAGACCAACCTGCAGGTTGAGGGGACTTCGCCCCTGACGTGGGCGGGGGCTGGGTTGGGGAGCCCTCCACCCAAGGGGCGGCGTAGGCCAGGCCCATGCAGTGCTGGGAGGGGACAGAAGGCTGGCGTGTTGTAGGGATGGGGAACGGAGGGGGAGGGGTGCTAGGCAGAGCAGGCCGGGTGGCCGGGACGTCACAGCCCTCCCCCGCGGCTGCCTCCCCAGTGGCTGAAATGAAGCTGGGCAGAACTTAGGAAACATTGTCAGCATAAAGCTCCTATCCCACTAAAATCCATCACTGTTTATCCTGATGGGTCGTGGCTGGCAATAGCCCCCTGGGCCTTTGGCTGTGGGTGTTTGCAAATCATCCTTTCAAGGCTCTGCAAGTCCCTGTTGTTAAAACCAGATATTTCGTGCCAAAAGCACAGAAGCAACAGGGTCCCAGTGGACCCTGTCCAGGTGTCTAGGACAGAGGCTGGTGCAGAGCAGAGGGATGAGCCAAGAAGGAGCTTTCTTTCACAGCCTTTGTGAGCCCAGAACTGTCTTTTCTCCTTTCTTGATGATGCTCATTTAGCGGAGAGGCGTTTCCCTAACAGGTGCGCAGTGCTTGATGGCGCTAACCTCCCGGCGTCCTCTCAGCAGCCCCCCCGGGTTGGGACTGTGATTATCTCCAGTTTGGGGGGGAGAGAACTGAGGTTGAAGGTTAAGCAACTCACTGGGGGTGGGGTCGGGATTCCAACCCAGGCCTTGGGCTTCAAGCTCTTAGCACAGCTTTCAGCACGGCGCTCTGTGCTAGGTCAGTCAATGGCGAGTCATTTTAATGGCAACAATTTAGTACCTCCTCCCGTGACACCCGGCTTTGGCTTCTGGGAGTTACCAGGGTCCCTGGGGAGGCTGAGAGCTATGTTTGGGCTCGTTTCACAGAGAGAAATGGTCAGAAGAGTGTTTACTAGAGCGATCAAGTGCTGTGGTCTCTCAAGCTCAACCATCAACCCCTCCACATGGAATTTCAGAGCTGGAAGGGACGTAGTGTTCCTTCAGTTTGAGCTTCTGCTTTCCTTGTTGATGAGGAAACATACCCAGAGTGGTCAGGGGATGCTGGTTGGGCTGGAGTCCAGGATGTCTGTGTCCCATTGGCTGGGCTTTCACCTCAACTCAACTGTGTTAATTTTGACCCTACAGAGGCGACCACTTCCCACTTCATGCTCTTCCTGGATGAAATATCCCCACAGATAATCCTGCCATGAGACTCTTCATTAAGTGACATTTCATCCCTGGGATTGTTCTTTAAGGAACACTTGATTTTAGGTTTTCAGCTCTAAATCCCTCATCTGTCAAAAGGTATTTCACACCGAAACTTGAAACTAGGGGAAGATTGGCAGATAAGAAAGCAGGTGGCCGAGTGATGTATCTTGAAGGGTGGGTCCAGTTCTGTCCCACCAGTTGCATGAAGTCAGATGAGACACTAAAACCCCCAAACCCCCAATTACTCATCTGTGAAGTAAGGATACAAATATTTCACTTCCCCTTGACCTCACATGGTAGCTGTGACCATGAAATCAATACACAGGGGCAGTATGTGCTGATCATAATCATGGTTTTCATGTGAATAATGACTTTTTAAAACATTAATAGGATCAAGTTACTCCTTTTATTAAAATGCACCAGTGGTTTTCTAGTGTCCTCATTCATTCATTCATTCAACACAAATTGAGCATCTAGTATGTGTTAGGCACAATTTTAGGCACCAGGGACACACTGAGGAACAAGGCAAAACCCTGGTCTTCTGCTCACAAGATAATAGAGAATATACAAACAGGATAGAATAGTAGAGAACAAACAGAATAAGCAAAACATCAAGAATATAGAGATAGTTGGAGTGTGTTTGGGGAATACAGGATGCCCTTGGGCATAGAGGGAGGGAATGGGTAGCAGTGTTAAAGGTGAGCTCTCAAAGGGGCCGGGGGATGTCAAACCTCACAGCTTTACTCTCTATGAGATGGAGAAGCAGTGGAGGATTTTGAGCAGAGGAGAGATGTGATCTGATTTTATTTTAACAAGCTCACTCTGATCATCAGAGTTGACCATACACTGCAGAGAGGACAAGGGCAGAAGCAGTAATCCCACCCGGAGGGAGTGGTTTCAGGAAGGTGATGAGAAACAGTAGGATATGACAATTCTGTTATTAGTATTTGGCTGTATCTGCCAACTCACTCCCATTGTTTTGTGATTGTGGAGTGTGAGCTCATTTTTGGTGGACACACTTTGCTGCTGGGGTTGAGGGTTGCTGTTTGCACGTGCTTCTCCCAGGCACCCCAGACACCCACCCCCATCACCACTGTTACTAACTTAATTTTGAAACAACCAACAAATATGGATTCATGATAGTCATGATACTAGTTGACCTGGCCTCTTAGGTTAATTTCTCTGCTTGAAGGTTCTTCCACCACATGAGGAGTATAACTGCTAACATAGAGGATGAATGCAGACAAGTTATGGGAGTGAGTTCTTAAAGGACAACATGGCTGAGAGAGACCAGCTTGTCAGTCAGCTCCCGGGGCTGGCGGGAGGATTTTTCTAACCCATCCCTCACTGAAGTTGTAGTCTGTTGAGAGTTCCCGCTTCCTAGTGGGGTCCTCAGTTCTAACTCCCCATCTTGCATGGGCCTAGGGCCTCGTCTCCTGGCCCCAATTAGCCTACTAACACCCCAGCCTCTAAGTAACCAAAACTCTGCACCTCCCTCACCCAGGGCCGACACAGGTCACCTGTGCCATTGCTCTGGCTGTCAGTTCCCACCCCTTCTTGGAGCCCTAAAAATTTCCTTTATTTGTTTCTATGAGCTTAGCTCTACATTTAAATTGTTCTGTATGTTCTTTCTAGCACATAGCAGGAGGATTATCTAGTCCCACTGTATTGCTAGAAACCTGCCTGATCCCCTGTTTCACCATGACCTTCTCTCTACAGGGCCCATTTAAGATCTGTTAGCATCAGAATCACCTTGGGAATGTATAATCGATCAAATGCCTATTCCCTAGCTTCACCCCAGAACTATCAAATAAGACTTGTGGGCATTTGGCCTGGGAACCTGCATTTAAACAAATGCCCAAGGTGATTATGATGCACATACAAGTGTGAGAACCTTGGTCTGTTCAGTGGTTCAGGTTCATCAATTAACCTGGTCCACATTTATGAAACACCTACTGTGTGCCTGGCACCACACAGGCCTCACAGGATGTGGAAGTAAATAAGACTTTTTCTTTCTTCAAAGGGCTGCTGGCATAGTTCAGGGGTTGGCAAGCTTTTTCTCAGATAGTAAATATTGGGGGTCTTGTGGTCTCCCACCATAGACAATATGTGAATCATGGGCGTGGCTGTACAACCTTAAAATTTTATTTACAAAAACAGGTGGAGGACTGGCCCACCTTGGTTTGCCAAACTCTTATGAGAAACATGCCAAATAAAGGCTCATAATGCAAGCAGTTGCTATAGTGGAGACGTGAAGAGGTGTGGTGGAAACAGGAGAGGATGGGGGGTATCCACGGGGCTTCCCAGAAGAGCTAATCCTGAGTTGAGACCTGAGGGGTCCAGAGGGCAAGCTGCAGGCTATCCTTAAAATTCAGGTTGTTTACATTCTTTTCTATTTTAAACAGTGGACCGTCTTTGATGTAAACTTGTCTGATCCTTCCTTAGGATAAAGACACTACTTCAGGCTTTGCTAGCACATTCCCAGGATGTCCTGGGAAAAGGGAGGTTTGTACTACCTCCCACACCCTCCAGGGGTATGCCCGCAGGCACATCTTCCTCCACTCTCATCCCCACTATGTTACTAACTGAATTGCTAAAAACACAAACAAATACCAATTTATGATAAGACTTAGTCTGGCCTTTAATCACAAAATTTTAAACCTAGACTGGATAACTTTGCTTGCCTTATTATTTTCATGAGATGGTCCAGAAGCTTTTTTTTTTTAATTGAGATATAAGTGACATATTGCATTGTGTAAGTTTAAGGCATACAGCATATTAATTTGATATATTCATAAATGGCAATCTTATTACCACTTTAGCACACCTTAGCCTGAGCTCAAGGATGTTCTAGGTTTGTTTCTGAGTGTTGGGCAGCATCGACTGTAGGTTCTGGGAACTTGAGAGTTCTCCCTGGGGAGGGGGGTGTGACTCCTGGTGTCTGAATCTGGAGGAGGCTTGACGCCCCATCTCTTCGCTGTGTGAACCGTGCAGTCCACCAAGCCCACTCTGCCCAGGAATCAGCTTTTTACACCATGGCTAAACACACACCCACATCAGTAGAAAGGAGACCCAGGGAGTCCGTTTGATCTCAGTAGAGATCTGGCCCAGGCTGGCATTTTGACATTTGGAAATAGTAAATACATTTACCCATCTGTGGACCAAAAGGAATTTTTTTTTCCTTTAAGGGAATTGAAGGTATTTTGCCCATGGTAGTGTTTCTCGCTAAGAGGTCATTTCCGACTTGAGCAACGTGGAGAATCCTCCACAAAGTTTAATTCAAAAAAGGGCACACTCCAGGAAGAGAAGCTGGGCTTCTGTGCCAGAGTTATACCTCCCTCTGGAGCCAACATTCCAGCCAGAGGAGGATGAGAGGGAGAGAGCCACCAGTGTTACCGATCAGGGTTCTTGTCCTCCTTAATCAATAGAAATTGATAAGAAACCAGACAAGAAATTCAGGCAAGACTTTATTGGGGCCACTGCTGCAGCAGGGGGGAGCAAAAGCAAGTAACAGATTTCCTTGCTTGCTCCCCAAAGAGGGGTGCTAGTTCCTCATATGAGGTGAGGCTGGGAGCGGGTCCAGGGGTTGGGCTGGAGGGGTGATGTGGGCCCGCCCCTTTGATGGTGTCGTGTGCAGGGGGCAAGTGCAGTACCCTGCTTTTGCTCCCAGCTCTTCAGAAATGGCAGTTGGGTTTTGCTGGTCTTTTTGTATCTTGTCCATAATTTGCCCCAGCTGCACATGCGCGCAGGTTCTTTTTTTTTAAGTCCCTTAGAGTTTCTTTGTATTCTGTTGCTAGAGGAGACGTTTGTCCAGGTGCAAGCACTGCAGCAAAGGCGCCCAGGGCCCAGGTTCCTGCCTGTCTCACCAGGGCCCTTCCCAGTTTGCTCGAGGCCTTTGCCAACAACCCCGGGAGCTGGTGTGGTTATTTCATCCTTGAGAAATGAGGTCGATGAGACCAGACGTCATAAGATTGTCCAAGATCACACAGCCAGTGGGTGGCAGGGCTGGGGCGTGAACTCGCGTTTCCTGATTTCAAATTCAGTGCTTGTGATGGGTTGAATTTTTGTCTCCCCACAGTTTTTACATTGAAGTTCTAACCCCCAATACCTCAGAATGTGACCTTATTTGGAAATAGGGTGTTTGCAGTTAGTTAAAATGGGGTCATACTGGAGTAGGGTGAACCCCTAGTTCAATATGACTGGGGCCCTTATGAAAAAAATCCATGTGGAGAGATAGAGACACATACAGAGGGAAGATGATGTCAAGACGTAAGAACGTTATCCACAAGCCAAGGGATGCTTGAGGCTGTCAGAAGCTGGGAGAGAGGCATAGAACAGATTTTCCCTTGCAGCTCTCAGAAGGAACCAATCTTGTGAGATCTTGCTCTCAGACTTCCAACCTCCTGAACTGTGAGACAATAAATTTCTATTGTTTAAGCTCCCAAGTCTGAGGTACTTTGTTATGGCAGCACAAGGAAGCTAATATACCATTCATCATAGTAATGGAAATTGTAGTTCTTGAGGATCTACTCTGTGTGGCAATGTAATTTATTAAGACTTGTGTTTTTTCTCCCCATACTTTTTCCTCCCTATCTCTCCAAACTAGGGTGGAGATGGCTAATTGTTCTCCCTCCTTTTAATAATAGAAACCTCCTCCCCCATTTTAATAGCCAGAAACATCTCCCAGCTTCCCTTGCAGCTAGGTGTGGCCACGTGACCACGTTCTCACCAATAGAAGGTGAGTGGAAGGATTGTGTGCCACTTCTGCAACACTTCCCTGAGAGGAACTTTCTAGTCCTCCAATTTCTCTTTTTTCTGACTTCTTAGAAGCTGGAATGTGGCCATGGATAGCCATGGTCAACTCCCATCATGTGGGCACAGAACAAGATGGAAGGAACTTTGGTCTCTGAATGACTTTGTGGACCCCACCCACCCTGGGCTGCCTGCCTTCCTCTGGGCTGTTATGAGACAGAGGAAGAAGCTTCTCTCATGTTGGGGCCACTGTGTCTTAGGAACTTTGGGTTATAGCAGCTTTGCCTATATAGCCTAACACGTGTATGTGTTTGCCCTTTGCTGCCTTTGGAGATAGTTATGTTGCTGGCCTGAAGCAGAAGTTGCCATCTGACCACCTGATTAGCTCCTTTTAAAAACTGCTTTCTGGACATACAAGAAACTGGGCATAGTTAAGGTGCATGATTTGATAAGCTTTGACATATATTTATGCCTGTGAAAACATCGCCACAATCAAGATAATGAACTACCACCTTGAAAAGTATTTATTTATTTATTTATTTATTTTGCGGTACGCGGGCCTCTCACCGTTGTGGCCTCTCCCGTTGCGGAGCACAGGCTCCGGACGCGCAGGCTCAGCGGCCATGGTTCACGGGCCTAGCCGCTCCGCGGCATGTGGGATCCTCCTGGACCGGGGCACGAACCCGTGTCCCCTGCATTGGCAGGCGGACTCTCAACCACTGCGCCACCAGGGAAGCACCCCCCATCACCTTGAAAAGTTTTGATTACTTTTTTTTGTCATCCAGAAGCCTTAACTCCTTGATGGGGAGAGGAGAGAAGTGAGTGCTTTTGAGAAAAGTTAGAGGCGAGAGAGACCTGGAGCTGGGAATGGGACAGAGAGAGCAGGGCCTTATATTTGGAGGCTGAGAGTCTGAGGGCCTGACCTTCTGAATTCTTAAGAAGACTCTCAAGTGATTCTAATACAGTCATGTTGGGGAAAATCTGGTCTTGAGCCTTTCCTGGGAGATGTGGTGAGTCTAAGGCAAGCCAGGCTTCAATTTTCCATCCTGTGTTCCTTCCACACATCCATGTGGCCTTCCTCAACAGAGTATTAACTTTATGTTCTGCAAAGAACACAAGGAGAAAAACTTTGTTATTCTTCTGATTAACAGGGAAGTGGTCCAGTTGGCTATACTTGAATTATATCCCCTGAATATTAAACTTGGGCTTCTTTAGTTTTCATTTATTTTATTGTTTTGTATGGATTTGTTTTAAAAAAGGAAGGCGAGGGTGGGGTGGGGAGGATTCTGGGATGGTGGTCATTTTTGCCACATGCAGAAGGCCAATTCTGCTCCCAGGAGACTTCAGTACACAAGGATTCCTTCACTCAGTGGAAGGTTTTTTCTTCCAGAGAATACCTGGGTTCAGAATTTATAACACGCGGAAGGCTTTTCTGGTTCCCTATTTAAACAACGATTCCTCACTGTGCGCTTCTAGCTCACAGCTTCCTTCCTGAGGCCGCAGTGTGGCTGCTTAGAATATAAATTCTTAGAGGATTCGCCAAAGACCACAGGCACTTATGTTCGCCGCCGCTCTTAAAATGTGGTGATTTTCAACAAATAACCCACAGCCAAAGCATGGGGTTTTGTTTCGATTTGTCACAAAGAGTTGTCCAGCCTGTTTTTATTAGTCTAAAGTGAAAGCATCTTCGTTCCCAGGAGCTGATTCTGGTGAGCTAGCTGCTGTGTTAGGGATGCCCGCTCAGTCTGGGAAGGTCTTTGGGCCCCGCAGGCGTCTGTCCCGCAGGGAACCCACAGACCCTAGCACCACATGCACCTAGCAGAGTCAATGCTGGCACGTTGGGGTAAACTTCCAGCAGAGAAGTCGTACAGAGTGCAGGACCGGTGGCCTCTAGTTGACCAGTGCACCACCTGGATGGACATACCTCGGAGAGGTTTCTGGAGAGGGACCCTGCCCTAGGGCAGCTCTACAGACAAAGAGAAGGGGAATTCACAGGAAGCAGCCAGGCAGCAATCATCCTTGTTAGAAAGGGGGAGGCAGCTGTATTTCCAGCCTTCTGAACAAATGCAGATCTGCTGACCTGGCCGAGCTCTCAGAGCAGGAAGGAGGGAGCCGCCTTGTCTTTTGAGTTGTCTCTCCTCTGTTTTGCCTTCATGCGACTTTGTGTGACCTTTCCCTGATGGTACTGGGCTCATAATCCAAGCACCTTGTGCATAGAATGTAGGCACCAGGGGGGATCTCTATGGTTCTCTAGTTCAACTCCTGTCTTGCTCCAAGGGGAAAGCGGAGTTAAGAGAATTCATGGGACTTACCCCAAGGTCACATAGTGAATTCGAGTGGAGCTGGGATGAGTTTTCAAAATTTTAATATCTAGCTAAAGGCCCTTTGCCATGACAACCAAAGCTGTCGTTCTAGTCCTGGGCTTTCACCTAAGCCCAGAATGAGATTTCTTTTGTTTGTTTTTTCCAAGATTGCAAAATGCAACCTATATCCTCCTTCTTTAAATTTTATCAAAATTTACATGTATCCAATGTAAAGGGTCAAATAATTTTCCTGTGCTTGCTTTGAAAAAGAGCAGCCTCCTGCCCACCCTTTTCTCTTTCTTCAGAGATCATAATTTTTAACTCTTTTGCCTGTTTAAAATTTTTTTTGGAAATTATTTTCCTATTATGAGATAACGTGCTTATGTTACTACTTCCAGATTTTTCCATTTTGCCTTTTCACTGTGGAAGATTGGGTTTAGTTTTCCTTCAGTCTCCTCTCTCCATCCACCTCCCTCTTCAACCTTTGAATCTTTCCAGGTTCCCAAAACATTTTATATTAATTTTGCTTAGATTAATATTTGCCTTTACATTATTATAATTATGTAAATGTTATTCCGATATATCGGGTATTCTACGCATTTTTCTTCCTAAATAAGCCTCTCCTGGAAACTTCTGACTCAAGCCAGTCAAGGCTCAATGCAGAGTTATATTCTGGGCTCTCCCTTCACCAGCATAAAGGGGGTTCCCATGGCCTCTCTCCTGTGATGGATCCTGTTTTCCTATATGCTGCATCTTTTTTTCTTAATTAGTTTATTCCTTTTTCTAGAAACAAATTGTGCGTTCTTGTGTAGATTTCTGAGATAGGTATTTTTCAATTTAAAATTTTATAAGACAGCATGTCTGAGGATATTCTATGCTCACACTTGATGGAGAATAGGGCTGGGTGTAGAATTCTGGGTTAAAATTTACTTCCTTCAGGGACTTCCCAGTTGGTCCAGTGGTAAAGAATCTGCCTTCCAATGCAGGGGACGCTGGTTCGATCCCTGGTTGGGGAACTAAGATCCCACATGCCACAGGGCAACTAAGGCCATGCACCACAACTGCAGAGCCCACGCACCCTGGAGCCTGTGCACATCACAACTAGAGAGAGAAAACCTTCACGCCACAACTACAGAGAAGGCTGAACGCTGCAACAAAGAGCCTGTGTGCCATAACGAAAGACCCCACCTGCCTCAGCGAAGATTCCATGTGCTGCAACTAAGAACCGACGCAGCCAAAAAAATAAGGAAAATAAAATAAATAATTTAAAAAAAAGTTACTTCCTTCAGAGTTAAAAGGCTTTGCACCACTGCTTTCTAGACATGGTTTTGCTGTGGTGGAGATGCCCAATGCTGTCCTGGTTCTTGTCCCTTTGTATGCGATCTGCTTTTTCTCTCTGGAAGATCGCAGCATCTTTTCTTTGTCTCTAGTGTTCTGAAATTTCATGATGGTGTGCCAGGTAGTGAGTTCTTTTTTGTTCATTGTGGTGAACACTCAGTGGACGCTTTCAATCTGAAAACTCATGCCTTCAGTTCTGGAAAATATTCTTGAAGGTTATTTCTTTGAAGATATCCCTCTCCTATTCTGTTTTTTTCCTTTTTGGTAGTTTCTATCATTTATATATTAAATTTCCTGGACAGGACTCTAATTTTCTTTCTTTTCTCCCCTTTTCTTCTTTTTATTCATTTTCTCTAGTTTCTGGGAAATTTTCTCAAATTCATAAATTTATTTTCAAAACTTTAATCTTATTATTTCTACTATTATATTTTGAATTTCCAAAACAACTTTTTTTTTTTTTTTTTGTTCTCTGAGTGTTCCTTTTATATGGCAGCTTCTTCTTGTTTCATGGATGCAGTACCTTTTTTCTGTCTTCTATAGTATGTTTCCTCAAAGTTACTTTTCCTCCCTGTTTGATTGTGTCTCTGTATTTATCTTCAAGGTTTCTTTAAATGTCTGGTGTTTTCCTCCCGTTCTCTCCCCCTTCTGCCTGCATTGCTATAATTATCTCTGAGCTGACCTACCAACATTTGGTCTTTCTAATCTTCTAGTTCATTTGGCATATCCTGTCAAATCAGTCTTTCTTAAATGCTGGTTCAACACGTTATTTCACTGATGAAAAGCCTTCAGTATCTCCCTATTTCCTACTTCATCAGACCTAAACTTTGCCATTTTTAACACTTCCTAACTCTGACTCCACCAAAGCCATGCATCACATCTCTTGTCCTTTAATGTGGACACTCTTACGTGGTCAGAGGTGGAGATCAGGTAACAATAATACTAATAATACTAGGAGTAATAGTAATTAATGATGATAAAGACCGTATACATTTCCAGACATTATTTATTTATTTTTAAAGGAGAGGTTTTTAAAAAAATAAATTTATTTATTTATTTTTGGCTGCGTTGGGTCCTCGTTGCTGCGCACAGGCTTTCTCTAGTTGTGGTGAGTGGGGGCTACTCTTCGTGGCCATGTGCAGGCTTCTCATTGTAGTGGCTTCTCTTGTTGCAGAGCACAGGCTCTAGGCACGTGGGCTTCAGTAGTTGTGGCTCATGGGCTCTAGAGCGCAGGCTCAGTAGTTGTGGCGCACGGGCTTAGTTGCTCCACGGAATGTGGGGTCTTCCCGGCCCAGGGCTCGAACCCGTGTCTCCTGTACTGGCAGGTGGATTCTTAACCACTGCACCACCAGGGAAGCCCTCCAGACATTACTGACTTTTTCTAACAGCTCTGTGATGTCTACATCATTATGTCCATCTTGTAGGTAAAGAAATGGAGATGCATACAGGTGAAGCTGCAAACCCAAGATAACACAGCAGGTAAGTAGCAAAGCAGGGGTGCATCCACCATGCTGTCCACTGATAGACTCAGGTGATTCACCCGAGTGATGAAGCTTTATCAAAGCCACTAGCTGGTAAGTGGCAATGCCACATTAATTGATGAAAGGCTCCCATGTCTTTTTGCTAAGTGCCAGCTCGTTTCTCTACATACAGGGATCTGTTTTATATATTTTGTACCTCACTCGCAAGTATGTGAAAATCCTCAGCTGTTCTGGTGCCTGGGCTAATGGAAGTTGCTTAAGGTCTTCAAAGAGCATCAGGCTTGGCTTCCTGCCTTATTTCCATAGAATTTTTAATAAACCAGTAATATCTCTCCAAGCGTCGCAGACCTCTGGCTTGAACCAACAAACCTGGAATTGCTTAAGAGAGCAGTAATTTCCTATGACCTGGGATCACAGTCTGTGTAGAACTTAATGAATAACTACACTGCCTTTCTGAAGCATGAGTGTATTTGCCAATGCAAATTGGAAGGTTGCCCTAAGGTTGTCTTTTCTGGAAATTAGGGGCTTCTAGAAGTTGGCCAGTGATGGACCTGGTGCTTGGTCACTTCTTTGGTGAGACTTCAGGACGCCTTTGCTAGTCTTCTCCCCTTCATATGCTCCCCTACATCTTACTCTTTTAGTTTTATGGGGTTTTTTGTAATTGAAAAATTTAAAGATTCAATCCTACCATTTCATTGAAGACAACAAAATTTGCCTGAACAAAATCAAGTTCAAACCTTGCTTTATTTTATTTTTTTCAGCTTCTTTTCCCTTGGACTGGACTAGTGGGGAGACGACTTGAGCAAAACCCAGAAAACCCCGGTTCAGAGTTGATGTTAAATGGCTGAATGATGTTGGACATGACATGGTGCCTTTGAATCTCAATTTCTCGATGAGGGTTTAGCTAATGATTCTCAGAGCAGCTCTGGCATTCTATAAATTAAACATACTTGCTTCTGATTTTGAAGTTTCCGTGGAATCAGGGGATTGAAATGGCAATGAACCCTCCTTGATGTCACCTTAAGACCCTACATTGAAAGTGACGAGGATGCTATTGAGAAACTCCAGTGGCGCCTCCTCCAGGGAGGAAAGGTGGAAGAAACTTTGCAAGAGAGACTGTCTTCTTGGTTTTTACCTCCTTCTGATTTCAAACACAATGGTTCTGCTAAGCTGCTATTTTTTTTCCTGTGAAAATAATTTTGTGAGAAAATATAACCAGTGCTGAACTTTCTGAACTATACTGAACTTTCATAAGATGACGTGTTAATAAAAATGGATGTTTAACCAATAAAATACCTGATGCCAAATTAAATGGGCCTGAAGGAAATTCTGCTTTGGAGCAAACTCCATGGGAAACAGGATGAAAAGAAAAGTAATATTTTTAAGCAAGTATAAGAATTTCTCCAGAAGTAAAAATATATAATTTGCAATATCTTTGGCTTGCCTGGAGGGACTAAAACATAGTTGCCAAAGATGTGGATGTTGACAGATTTCTCAAGTTCAAATCCCAATTTTGCCAGCTCTTGTCTGCAGCCTTGGGCAGGTTACTCAACCTCATTGTAATTCAGATTTCTTGTCTGTACGTTGTGGCTAATAACAATATTTTCCCCATAAAGTTGTTGTGAAGGTTGGGTTTCTACATATAAGGCAGTTAGTAATGCTTGGTGCCCAGGAAGTGTTCAGTCTACATTACTGATCATTATTACAGAGTCACTGACTTGGAATAAAATCATTTTTGAGGGATTATGTGTTCTGATCCCTGCCCTGAGCACAAAGTTTGGTTCCCTATTTGATCCAGGAGACATCGGGGACCTTGAGCTGTTGAAAGACTTTCCCAAGGTCACACAGCTGGTCTGCAATGGGAAGAAAGAACGTTAGGGTTCAGCATGAGTGACCTGTAGGGTTCAGCAATTCCTGCTCCTTTGTATAGCAACAAAGAAATGATGACCCAGAATGCTTGGGAAAAAAGATTCTGGTTAGTTAAGCCAACAAACACCTTTTCCAAGGGTAGTCCAGAAGGCAAATTAGGGTAGAGGCTGCAAGAAATTATGTTCTGGCTCATTGTACCCTGCTGCCAGTGTTCATTCCCTTCCTCTTGTGCCTGGATTCCCCCATCCAAGAGTCTCTGTGGGGACACTGTGGCCAGGCCACCAGGCCCTTCACGGTCACTCCCTACGCGCTCCTTCAGCCTCATCTACTCCTTGGAATCCAAAGCTCAGGACACA
This sequence comes from Hyperoodon ampullatus, assembly GCF_949752795.1. NCBI lineage: Eukaryota > Metazoa > Chordata > Mammalia > Artiodactyla > Ziphiidae > Hyperoodon > Hyperoodon ampullatus. The sequence goes on along the minus strand of NC_136914.1, from coordinate 162,183,181 downwards.
GCAAACTACCGGGGCTTCCCAGCATGAAATGTGCCCTTGCATTCCCTTAAGAATGGGGCTGTATGATTGTCTTTTATGAGAAAGCCCAAGGCTCATCTCCTTTGAGAGCCTCTTCTGCCTCCTTCACGATGTTATTCACTTGCCCCCCTGCCCCCCCCCGGCATCATCTTGTAAAACTTGTTATAACACTTGCCACGTGAAATTATGAATTTTTAAAAAACAAGCCCATCTCTACTACTAGTTGGAAACCTTCCTGAAGACAGGAACCAGCCTGCATTCTTCCCTGGACACCTGGCCCAATGACTGTCTTCACCTGCTTGCCTAGGAAAGTTCAATGTAACCAACAAAGTGAAATGTTCCTTGACAACCAAGACTCATGTTTTCTTTTTCATTTTTTTCTTAGAAAATAAAATTTTAAATCTTTTTACGGAAATATAATATACACACAGAAAGTACATGTATTATAAGTATACAACTCGATGACTTCTGCCAACTGGTTAGAGCTATGAAACCAGTGCCCAGACCATTACCAGCTGCCCAGACCCCTTCTCAGGTCGCTTCCAGTCATTATCTATCTCCCCTCTGCTTCTAGGGAACGACTATCTTGATTGTGATTAATTTTACCTCTAATTTTTGTATAAAGAGAATCATACAGTATGCCCTTTTTTCTGTCTGGCTTCTCTCACTCAGTCGCTTGCTGTGGAGGCTCTGTGATTTTGACAGTAGGTACAAAAGGCACAGGGTACTGCGGTGTGAAAGCATATTGATCTCTAGCCTTCGTTTAACAAATCACTGAACTCTGGCATAGAGTAAAGGAAAGAATATGAGATAAACTGATTTGGCTAAGGTTTCACAGCTGCTTATCCACAAAATTTAGGTTAGAAACTGAGTTTCTCCTTTGTTCAGTCAAATATGCATATTGAAGAATTAAAGGATAACTCCTAAAATAATGGAAACAGAAGATGTAACTTTCAGACAAGCAAAAAGGACCAAATATATATATTTGGTCAGCAATAGTTCAATACAGTCAGGAGAGAATAAAAAATAAGGATTAAAATAAAAAGTGAAAAAAATTACCAAATAATGATAATAGGAATAAGTCCAAAGAGAACAGCAATTACAATAAATCCAAAAGGATTAAAGTTTATTAAATTGCAGGGATTCTTGGACAGGAGTTCTAAAATCTTGTTCCATGTTATTTATCAGGAACAAACCTAAAATGTAATGAGAACTAGAACTCAAAAGTAAGGGGATGGTACAAATGAACTGGTTTGCAAGGCAGGAATAGAGACACAGATGTAGAGAACAAACGTATGGATACCAAGGAGGGAAAGCGGTTGGGGGTTTGGTGGTGGTGGGATGAAGTGGGAGACTGGGATTGACATATATACACTATTATGTATAAAACAGATAACTAATAAGAACCTGCTGTATAAAAATAAATAAATAAATACAAGTAGGGGGAAAGGAAGAGGTAGGCTAGGCAAACATTCTCTTCCTCTTACATCCCACATCCAACGCACTAGCAAATCCTGTCTAACTGTGTCCTTGAAACAAGCATCACTCACCTCCTGTGCTGTTACCATACTTGTCCAAGCAACTATCATCTCTGCCCTGGCTTACTGCTGAAGCCTCCTAGCTAATCTTTTTATTCTTAAGATTAAACCTCTGGTTTAATTCTTAAACCCTCTGGTTTAATTCTTCACATAGTAGCCAGGGTGATTCTTTTCAAACACATTAGGTCATGTCACTGATCAAAACCCTCTGGCAGTTTCCTATCCTTCTCAAAGTAAAATCCCAAGTGTCACCATGGGTTTGAAGCCTTATGTATTCTGGTCCTTTGTTTTCTTTTTGACGTTTTCTCATGTGACTTCCCACGTGATCAATGCACTCTAAACCCACTGCAGCTATGGGGGAGGAAAAATCCTTTATCCCTGGGTAAGGGACAGGAAGACATCCTGGACTCAGAGATTTCCTACTGCTCAGGGAGAGGCAAAATCACTAAGAAAGTCCCACTTATGATCCCCAAGAGCACAGGGCATGCCTAAGATTGAGCCTGATCCAGGACATAAAGGAATATTCCCTGCTACCTCAACCAGGCTAGCAAACACCGAGTAACCAGCAGCAACAATCTACCACTGGAGGTTGAGCAGGGGTGTGGGGAGAGACCTCTCTGAGACACAGGCTCACTGAGGAGCCTTAAAGCTGAGGGCGAAGCAGGGATACTGTGAAAAATCCTAGTACAAACCAGGCTCTACTCTTAGTAAAATGTAAAACCAAAGAAATTTGAATCTGCTGATGCACTGAAGACAATCACAATAACAACAGAACCTAAAGCCAGTTCAAAATCAGACTAGGTTGAATCAATCTTGACAATAACAGCCTTCTAGAAGAAGTGTGCCCATTTCCAGGCATAAGTACTATTTATGTCACTCTCTCTGATTCCACATATGAGGACTATCAATCAATTAAAAAAAGGAAGCCCATAAAAAAGCAAGGAGAAAAATTTCAGTCAAGAGAAAATGCCATCAACGTAACTAGACTAAAAGAGGACCCACATTTTGTAAATATCAGAGAGGAAATTCGAAATAACTATGATTATTTATGTTAAAGGCTCTAGTGGAGGAGGTATAAGTGAACAAATGGGGGCATTTTAGCAGAGAGATGGACACCAGAGAATCAAAAGAAAATGTTAGAAATAAAAATATTAGTAACATTAATAAAGAATGTTTTCAACAGGCTCATCAGTCAACATAGATGAAGGAAGAATCAGTACACATGAATATAGGCAAATCGGAATTACACAAACTGAAACATGAAGGAAAAAAAAGAGTGCAAAAAACAGAGTAGAGCATACAAGAGCTGTGGAACAATACCGGACGGTCTGTATATGCATTATTAGAGTCCTAGAAGGAGAAGAGAAAGAGATCAGGGCAAAGGAATTTTTGAAGAGATAAAGGCTGAGAATTTTAAAGGTAATGAATGACAACAAACCAGAGACCCTAGAAGCCCAGAGAACTTAAAGCAGAAGAAAAAAAAAAAATCTAGGCACATCATATTCAAACTGCTGAAAACTAAAGAGAAAATCTTGAAGGCAGCCAGAGAAAAAAGACACATTACATGCAGAAGAACAAAGGTAAGAATTACAGCAGATGCCTTGTCAGAAGCTAGGTGAGCCAGAAGACAATGTGCAACATCTTTAAGTGCTGAAAGAAAAAAAAAAAATCTGCCAATCAGAATTATCAGCCTAGAGAAAAATCACTCAAAAATGAAGAAGAAATAGACAATTTTTTTTTTTTTTTTTTTGCGGTACACGGGCCTCTCACTGCTGTGGCCTCTCCCATTGCAGAGCATAGGCTCCGGACGTGCGGGCTCAGAGGCCATGGCCCACGGGCCCAGCCGCTCCGCGGCATGTGGGATCTTCCCAGACCAGGGCACGAACCCATGTCCCCTGCATTGGCAGGCAGACTCTCAACCACTGCGCCACCAGGGAAGCCCAGAAATAGACAATTTTTAAAAAGAAACAAAAACTGAAAGAATTAATAAATAACGCCTTGCAAGAAAATAACTGCCAACTGTGAATTGTGTAGCTTGCAAAAGTACTCTTAAAAACTGAAAACAAAAAGATAACCCAAATTCACCTAATCTGTAAATAGATAAATGAAATGTAACATATCCATACAATGGAAGCTATGCAGCAATGCAAAGGGATGAACTGACACGTGCAACAACATGGATGACTCTCCAAATCATCAAACTAAGTGCAAGCAGCCAGTCACGAAATTACTACATACTACGTGATTCCATTTGTTAAATTCTACAAAATAGAAAATTATAGTGATAGAAGAGATTAGTAATTTCATGGAGCTGAGGTTGTGGGAGGGGGTTGATCATAAAGAGTCAAGGGAGACCTTTTGGGGGGTGATGAACATGTTCTTCAACTTGACTGTGGTGCTTGTTGCCCAGCTGTGTTTACTCATCAAAGCTCCTTGACCTGCACCTTTAAAACAAGTTCATTTTATTGTATGTGAATTTATATTTCAAAGCTGTAAAAAATAAGTTGTCCTCTACTCAAAATCTAGCAAATGATTCAATCAAAATACAATAGTAAAATAAGCCTCTGCGTCTTGAAAGTTTTATGAAATATACTCTGGATCATCAAAGTATTTTAATGATCTAAATTAAGCTTGATAATTTTGGGGAAAATATGAATATAAAACAAACACATTTCTAGACCCCCCCCCAAAAAAAATCAAAAGAAGAAATGATGATCAAACCTACACGAAAAGAAATGTTAAAAGGAATTCCTCAGGCAGAAGAAACACAGTCTCAGATGGGAACACTGAAATTCAGGAAAGAATAAAGAGTGATGGATAGGGTAAATATGTGAGTGAGTGTAAATGAATATTGACTGCATACACAGTTACAGTGCCCTATGGTGTTCAAAATGTATGTAGAATTAAAACATGTGACAATAACACAAAAGGTGGGAGAATATTAATGGAGTTAAAGCATTCCAAGTTCCTTTTGTTATCCAGGAAGCAGTAAAAATACAGATTTATATTAGATTCTAATAAGTCAGAGATGTATATTGTAATGTCTAGAGCAAGCATTAAAAACAACAAAGGAATGGATGACAAATGTGTACAGAAGGGGGAAAGGAATAAGAGAATATTTGATTAATCAAAAGAAAAGGCAAGAAAGAGAAGAAAGAATACTATAGAATAGTTGGGACAAAAAAAGAAAACAAATAGTAAGATGCTGATTTAAACCAACTATATCAGAAATCGTATTAAATGTGAATGAGTTAATATTCCACTTAATAGAATAAATGTCAGACACGATAAGATAAATAACACCCAATGATATGTAGCTTACCAGAGCACACATTAAAGTGAAGACAAAAAAAGTTGAAAGCAAAAGAATGGAAAATATTTACCATGCAGCACTAACCAAAAGGAAGCTACTGTGGTTATACTAATATCAGACAAAGTAAACTTTAAAACAAGAAGCATTATTAAAGATAAAAAAGATGTTTCATAAAAGGGTTAATTCACTAGTAATTTATAGCATAGCTTCAAAATTTATAAAGAAAAATTTGAGTACTAAAAAGAGGAATAAAGTAATAAAAAATAAAGAAATAAAGTCATAGTGGATGAGTTTAGTGAACTTATTCAATAATTGATAGATACATAGATAAAAATTCAGTAAGAATGTAGAAGAATTAAATAACAGAACTACAAAACTCAGTCTGATTGACATAAATAAGTCACTACCCCCCTCAAATGCAACAGTAAGTATCCACCTAAATAAGTTAGGAAAAGGACAACAAAATAAGCCCAAATAATGTAAAAGGAAGGAAATAATGCAAGTAAGAGTAAAAATTACTAAAATAGAAAATAAACATTAGCATTAGAATCAACAAAGACAAAAGTTTGTAATTTGAGTAGTTTGATGGAATCAATGACTCTTGTAAGACCGATTAAAAAAAGAGAAAAGGCACAAGTAATTAATCTCAGGAATATCTACAAATCCTATAAACAAGAACACTGAGAAACCAGCAGCAAATATGCCAGAGTATTATTTCTTGTTAAATTTGGGTAAGAGGAACATAGTTATTACATTAACCTGTGTATTTGATTTTATATTTGAATAGTTCAGTATTGTAAAACAAATAAATACACTAAAAAAGCAAACGGTTTTCTGATACTTAATCCAGACCTTTTTCTACTATTAATAGTACTGCTCATTTCCTTTTTTTTGTAATTATTGATGAAAATAACAATGACACATTGAGCGTCTATGAAGTGCTAGCACTGCTGTGAGAAGTTTCCATGTTACTTCACTGCATCCTCATGACAGCCTGATGAGATAGTACCGATCTCCTCTGTGAAGCAGAGATGCCAAGGGAGGCTCAGAGACCAGCTGCCCAAAGTTACTCAGCCACAGTAAGTGTAGGGGCTGAGATTCGTACCCGTGGAGTTGACACCTGAAACCCAAGTTCTCATGGACGAAGGTGTATGAGGCAACTCCATATTCTCCTCGCTCTGGAGATATGGAGCCATCAAGGCCGATGTGGTCCTTACCCTGGGCCTAGACAATCGGCTCCCCTGGGAGGGGGTGCTGAGCCCTAAAATAGGAGAGAAGCAGCAGCCTCTGGTGGTTCATGGTTCTGCTTGGTGGAGAGACAATGTGTTAGGGTTTCCATTTGCTGGGGTTTGTATTAGTGTCCTGTAGCTGCTGTAACAAATTACCACAAACTGGCAGCTTAAAACAACAGAGATTTATTCTCTCACTGTTCTTGAAGCCAGAAGTCTGAAATGAAAGGGTCGATGTTCCCTCCAAAGGCTGCAGGGGAAGGTCTGTTCCTAGCCTCTTCCAGCTTCTGGCAGCTGTGGGCAGTCCTTGGTGTCCCTTAGCTCGGGGGCACATCACTCTAACTTCTGCCTCTGTCTTCACATCCCTTCCCTGTGTGTGTCCAATCTCCCTCTGCCTCGCTCTTATTAAGGACACTTTTTATTGAATTTAGGGTCCACTTGGGTAGTCTAGGATTAGAGCCTCCTCTCAAAAACCTTAATTTAATCGCCTCTTTTGCCATATAAAATAATATTCTCTCTTTTACCATCTAAGGTACAATTCACAGGTTCAGGGACTAGGATGTGGACATGTTTTTGTGGAGGAGGGGCCATCATTCAGCCCACTAGAGGGTCCCTGGGTTGTTGGGTTGTAGCTGAGTCAAGCTCGACAGTGTGTAGCAGATCAGCTGGGTGGCAAAGAGGAGCAGAATGAACTATGACATCAGAAGTGAATTTGGAAAGTACATCAGGTATAAGTGCATAGGTCATATTTTGCGTCAGGGGCTCTTACCACTAAAATATTTGATCTGTAGCAATCTGTTGAAATATTCAGATTCAAGGAAGATGTCTGGGTATATGTTGTTTCCCCCCCAAACAATACAATTATTACAAAATGATGGCCAGTTGGAATTTTCTAAAAGCAGTCTTGAATGTAGAAAACATATATAGTATAAAGTCTTTTTGTTCCAATGATATAGTGGACGGGAGTACGTGACTTTGAGTCAGACCTGAAATTGAATCTTGGCTTTACTGCTTACTTGTTGTGGAACCTTAGGAAAGTCTCCTGGCCTTTATGAGACTCGGTTTTCTCATCTGCAAAATGGGCCATTTGCCTTGCAGGGCTATTGTGAGGTCCCCAGCATAATTTCTGGTCCACAGAGGTCTTCACGCATGCTTGGCTCTTCTCCTGGCATCTTAGATGCTAACGGACTAACACAGAAAGAGATCAGCCTGAGACTCAGATTGTGCAAGGAGGAAGTACCCGGAGTTTAACAATCGTTCAATACCCCTGTAGGGGGAGGAGGGGTAGACAGAGCTTTTAAACCTGTTTCTTCTGATGGCAGGCTTCCTCCAGTATTAAAGAGGATTTATTGGGATGATGGGAGGGGTGATTTCTCATGCAAACAACAGTTCAGAAAGCACCAGCTCTCAGAATAGGTCCAGCAGGAGAAAAAAATTCCATCTTTAGCTTTACTAATCTCGAATTGAAATTTAGCCATTTCCTTCACTCATGAATACAGACAATGAACCACTGAAGCATTAGCAGTTCCTGTGAATTTGTTGCTAACAGAAGTCATAGATATTTCACATCACATGGTTATTACCACTTGTGCCATCACTACTTAGAAATGAGGTTTTTTTTCTAACTTTACTGAGATATAATTGACATACAGCTTTATATAAGTTTAAGGAGTATGACGTGATGATTTGCATACACTTATATTGTGAAATAATTACCACAATAAGTTTAGTTAACACACTCATCAGCTCACATAGCTACCACTGTGTGTGTATGTGTGTGTATATGTGCATGCTGAGAACATTTAAGATCTACTCTCTCAGCAACTTTCAAGAACAAAACATGGTATGGTTAACTATAGTCACCAAGCTACACATTAAATCCCAGAACTTATTCATCTTATAACTGGAAGCATGTAGCCTTTGACTAACATCTCCCCATTTTCCCCACCCCTTAGCTCCTGGCAACTACCATTCTACTTTGTTTCTATGAGTCTGATTTTTTAAGATTCCACATTTAAGGGAGATCATATGATTTCTGTCTTTATTTGTTTGACTTATTTCACTTAACATAATGGCCTCAAGTTTCATCCATGTTGTTGAAACCGGCAGGATTTCCTACTTTTTTATGGCTAAAAGATGAGGGCTCTCTTCTTTCCCATCATGCACTGCTGCAGCAGCATGTGGTCATTTTTTTTTAATTTTTATTTTATATTGGAGTATAGTTGATTAACAATGTTGTGTTAGTTTCAGCTGTACAGCAAAGTGATTCAGTTACACATATACATGTATCTATTCTTTTTCAGATTCTTTTCCCATTTAGGTTATTACAGAATATTGAGCAGCATTCCCTGTGCTATACAGTGGGTCCTTGTTGGTTATCCATTTTATATACAGGAGTGTGTACATGTTAATCCCAAACTCCCAGTCTATCCCTCCCTCCCCCACCCTTCCCCCGGTAACCCAAAGTCATTCTCTAAGTCTGTGAGTCTGTTTCTGTTTTGTAAATAAGTTCATTTGTGTCAAGTTTTTAAAGATTCTGCATATAAGTGATATCATATGATATTTGCCTTTCTCTGTCTGACTTACTTCACTTAGTATGATAATCTCTGGGTCCATGCATGTTGCTGCAGTGAAAAGATGCTCAACATTACTAATTATTAGAGAAATGCAAATGACAACTACAATGAGATATCACCTCACACCAGTCAGAATGGCCATCATCAAAATATCCACAAACAGTAAATGCTGGAGCCGGTGTGGAGAAAAGGGAACTCTCCTACACTGTTGGTGGGAATGTAAATTGGTATAGTCAATATGGAGAACAGTATGGAGGTTCCTTAAAAAACTAAAAATAGAGCTACCATATGATCCAGTAATCCCACTCCTGGGCATATATCTGGAGAAAAACTTGGTTTGAAAGTATACATGCACCCCAGTGTTCTTTGCAGCACTATTTACAATAGCCAAGACATGGAAGCAACCTAAATGTCCATCAACAGATGAATGGTAAAGAAGGTGTGGTACATATATACAGTGGAATATTACTCAGCCAGCTGGGTGTGGTCTTGCCTCTCTCTGGAGCACCTAAGGGTCCAGCAGGACACCAAATTCTGCTCTTCCTCAAACATGCCAGGCATACTCCTGCCACAGGGCATTTGCATTGCCTGTGCCCTGTGCTTAACAATCTTCCCATAATATCCACTGCACCCCCTGTCGTGGGTTGAATTGTGTGGGTTGAATTCACCTGTGAATGTGAAAAAATGACTATTTGGAAATAGTCTTTGCAGATGTAATTACTTAAGATGAAGTCATCCTGGATTAGAGTGGACCCTAAATCCAATGACTGGTGTCCTGATAAAAAGAGGAGAGGCACAGAGACATGGGAGAGAAGGCCATGTGAAGAAAGAGGCAGAGACTGAAGTGATGCAGCTATAAGTCAAGGAACACCATGGATTGCCAGCAGCTACCAGAAGCCAAGAGAGGGACATGGAACAGATTCTTCCTTGGAGCCTCCAGAAGGGACCAATCCTGCCAACACTTTGACTTTGGACTTCTGGCCTCCAGAATAATGAGAAAATAAATTTCTGTTGTTGTAAGCCACCAAGTTTTGGTAATTTGTTAAAGCAGCCCTTGAAAACTAATATATTCAATCGAACTTGCTTTTATTTAATATATTTTTTATGTTAATTTTAATTTAAAAAAAAATTTATTGAAATATAATTGATATACAATATTGTATTAGTTTTAGTTGTACAGCAAAGTGATTCAATATATATACATATTTTCTTTTTTAGATTCTTTTCCATTATAGGTTATTACAAGAGATTGAATATAGTTCCTGTACTATACAGTTGGTCCTTGTTGTTTATCTATTTTATATCTAGTAGTGTGCATCAGTTAATCCCAAACATCTGATTTATCCCTCCCTCCCACCACTTCCCAACCTTAAGTTTGTTTTCTATGTCTGTGAGTCTATTTCTGTTTTGTAAAAACATTCATTCGTATCATCTTTTTAGACTCCACATATAAGAGGTATCATATGATATTTGTCTTTATCTGACTCACTTCACTCAGTGTGATCATCTCTAGGTCCATCGATGTTGCTGCGAAATTCTGAAAGCCTTAGAGCTATTTAGCCCCTCTGGCCTCGGTTTCCTCATCTGGAAAATGGGATAATCCTAATCCTAATATCCACCCTTTGAGACTGCTTGGAAATGAAGCGACATAATACAGGAAACTCCCAGAACACTGTCAGGCAAATGAGAACAGAATGGGGCCAGGAGGGGCGGGGCTGCCTGGGGGTGCAGAGGTGACTCTGCTCGCAGCATTTGGGGAAGACAGAGAAAAAGGGAGCGGAGCCCTAACACAAGTCAGGAAGAGGCTGATTCGGGCTCCCGGTAGATCCATCAGCCCCGAACATGCAAGTGGCCTTGGAAATGACAACAAAGAGGCTATTCCAGGCCTCCTGCCCTGCAGGCATCTCTGTTATGACTTACCGACTGGTTTTGAAGACTCTAGCAAAGAGCTGAATAATTGATTTTGAAATATTTGCATTCTGGAACATAAAATGGAACCCCTTAAGCTTTTCATGTACCTTCCTCTCCTCCATAACAACATGGAGCTTATTTTAAACTCCAGAAATAACAAAAAGAACCCGGGGACCACCCCCTTAGAATAACTCCCAGCAGTCGATGAAAGGAAAGCATATCAAATTCGCTATGGGATAGAAAGGATTCTAAGAAATGCATTTTCACAATGTCAAAAACGGGGTTGGCCTATGGATTTTCACAAGGATTAGACCAGCCTGCTTTGCCTTAGGATGAATGCAGATGGTCAAATTCATTTCACTGGAGTTACGAAAAAACTAAAAAACTTTTTAGGAGGGTTTCATGTTTTAAAACAATGAGAAATTCTTGAATAAAAGGGCTTGTCAGTAAAACATTTTTTTTACATTAATAGATTTTATTTTTCAGAGCAGTTTTAGGTTTATAGACCAAACTGAATGGGAGGTACAGACCCCCACCCCCATAATTTCCCCTGTTATTAACATCTTGCATTGGTGCTACATTCTTACAATGGATGAGAGCCTATATGGTTTCATTAGAATTACTTGAAGGCCATAGTTGACTTAGGGTTTATTCTTTGTGTTGTACATTCTTTAGGTTTTGACAAATGTATATAGTTACGTACCCTCCATTACAATATCATACAGATGTGGTGTTGCCCTAAACATCCTCTGCGCTCTGCCTGTTCATTCTTCCCTCCCCCCAAGCTCCTGGCAACCACTGATCTTTTTACCGGCTCCATGATTTGGTCTTCAGTTTTGCCTTAAGGTGTTTCTTGTATCTTGGGGTATTAGCCATTAATTGTAGGACATGTATTGCATTTATAAAGAAATTAACATGTATTCATGGTGCAAACTTGCTTTTACTAAATGAGTACCAGATCAAAACAATTTGGAGACCACTGCCCTAGAGATGAACTGATAGATAAACAACTTTCAATGAGGGTCCAGAAGCTTCCAGTCCTCAGTAAAACACTTATTTTAAAAAATTATATTTCACAACTGGAGAGTGTACTTTTGAGTTTGCAAAGTGCCTTCACTGCTGTTTTCTCCTCTTGTTCCTCTGGAGGGTGAGAAAGGGAGGTATTTGTACCTCCATTTTAGTTGCAGTATTAGGTGAGTTATTTGGCCTACCTGCTTCTCTTCCTGCCTCTCTTTTTCTCCTTCTCTTGTAGTGATGGGCTCAAGAACAGAAGTTTTCTTCCACTGAAATCAGCTTTTCTTACAAATCTCCCAGTTCCCTTGTTGGCAGAAATGTTTTCTCGCCGATTCAAGGTAACTCAGTCTCTTCTGGTTTAAAACAGCCTTTTGGGGGCCAGGACTCTACTAATTCTGGATTCTTACCTTCCTCCCAAATTCTTCTCCCATATCCTGTGGTGATATAAATTCTGGGGCTTGGGCTGCCAGTATATTGTCCAGAATTGCATTGTCAATAAATCCTTCATGTCTAGACTCTTTCTCATGCTCAGGAAATATCGAACAATTGACAACGGTCTGTTTGGTCTCAGCCATGGAAAGTTAGACTCAAAAACTCCCCCAAATGAGCTCATATCTTCCTTCCTACTGCTCTTCTTCCAGGGCTCCCCAACAGAGGCATGTCCCCAACACCCACCCAGTTGCTCAAGCCAGAAACCAGGCATCAGGCTTAGGAGTCAGCCCTTGGGTCCCTGCCAGGTCTTGGCTTTCATTCCCTCCTTTTCATTGGGGCAATATCTATGGGCTATCAAATAAAAATTCTCATCAGTAATCAGCTCACAGAACAGCAGAGACAGCCATTTGTGCAGACTAATATTTTTGTAAACCTGTTTATGTAAACGTCTATCTCTAGTGTAGACTTGCATGTGGGACATGTGAACCTTACGGCTGGCTAGTCCTTACCTCTGCCGGACCCGGAGAGACGGTGTCCAGGACAGAGGGAGAGAAGCTTTAGATGACTATTGCCACTCTTTGTACTAGTTTTAAAGAAGATCCCTCCTCCTCCCTTTGGAATAGCAAGTTCTGGCTGCCAGGCTCAGAGAAGGCCCTGCCCTGGACAAGTGGGAGCACATTCTGCTCGTTTGCTCATTCTCTACAGAAGGACTGCTATTTGCAAAACCAGGCGTTGTGCTGCCCTGGCCCCAGCACCCTTGGCCATACGGCTATTCCTTTGCCTTCCACTTCCCTTCTTCTGGGAGTTCGTATGGCGTGTGAGGGGCAGGGCATTTGGAGGGATGGAAATTGACTGGAAATTTGATCTTAAGAATCTTTGCCAGTTTTAGGCCTTCCCAACGCTACTAGAAAGAACTCCCTGTGCTCCTGGAGGATGGGCGTTCTGGGCTTGGCGAGATGAGCATCAGACTCGGAAAAGGGGAGCAGAAGTGGCCAGGCTAGAGGTAGAAAACTTGCCCCGTGGTCCAGCTGTAACTCTGCCCATCTCTGCCTAATCAAATGGCCCTCCTCTTGCTCTGTGACACAGAGGCTGGTGCGAACCCTCAGTGGAACAGGCACCCCCATCTGGAATGGAATGGATGTGCGGGGAGGGCAGTTTTTGCATGGAAACCTTGCAATGGCCAAAGAGGGAGTTGGGGCCTGGGCAGCCAACCTTGTTTTCCAAGAGACTCTGCGGGTGGAGTGCTCGGCCTTGTAGCTTTGTAATGTGTTTTTTTTTTTTTTTTTTTTTTGTGGTATGCGGGCCTCTTTATGTTGTGGCCTCTCCCATTGCGGAGCACAGGCGGCTCCGGACGTGCAGGCTCAGCGGCCATGGCTCACGGGCCCAGCCGTTCCGCGGCATCTGGGATCCTCCTGGACCGGGGCACGAACCAGTGTCCCCTGCATTGGCAGGCGGACTCTCAACCACTGCGCCACCAGGGAAGCCCTTTGTAACGTTTTAAAGGAAGCTGCTTCATATTTTCATGGTAGGCTTCGACCTAGCGTTATCATCCCTACCTTACCAATGTGGAAAATGCACATAAAGAGAGGCCAAGATATTAAATGAGTTGTCCAAGATTTCATAGCCAATGGTGTGAGCCAAAGGTAGCATCTGGGCCTGGTAAAAGCTCCGATTATGAAGGTGTTACCCATATTGGGCCACAGAAGGGCCTTGTGGCCTCTGTCTCTCCAGAGCAAACTTCTACCCCTGGGGGAGCTCCGGGGAGTGTCTGCAGGATCAGAGCCTGATGGACCATGGGACTTGGAGGGGACTTAGTGTGCTCCAGTTATGCCTCTCGTTTTTCCTGGGACTCAGAAAGATGAAGTGACTTTCACCATGGCATATACCTAGTTCATGCCAGACTTATCCCAAAGATTTGGGACACAGTTAGAACTTTCTGCTTTTCCATAACCACCAGATGGAATAAACTCTGAGTTCTCTATAAACTTTATTCAAAAGGCAGAACAAAGAAAATTATTACTTTTTCCAATCTAGCAGAAGCATGGCAATTAGGATTTCTGGGTCTCCATCCATTTTTCATAAAGGGATGGTGGGGGAACAATATGATAAATAATGGATATTATCAAGTTTTCATTTCAGTATCATAGTCAACTTTTGCTGGAAGTTAATAGCTTGGCATTGCTAAGCACACTTTCTAGAAGCTGTTTTGTTCCTGGCTAATCAATCCAAAAATGATTTTAAAAGTTTGGAGCATAGTTTTGACCCAAGACAGCTAAAATAGACTGGAGATTAAGGCACAAATCCAATTTTACTTTTCTATTAAAAAATAACATTTTTATTAAAACATTAATATGAACTTTGAGGGGCATATTAGCTTTGCCACTGACCCATGTTGTGACCTGGGAGAAGTGACTCACTTTGCCGGACCTCTTTCTCACTGTGAAATGGACAACACCCACCTCTCAAGATTAGCAGCGAATCCAATTAGGTGAGAGAATCTATGTAAAGCACACTTAGTAGGAACACAGATGGTCTTGTCTGTGATTGCTTCTGGTTGACAAAATCCAGCCTGGGATTCTTAGCCCTTGGGAGATGGAGCAAAGAACTTCTGAAGAACCTGAGTTTGTAAATATAAGGCAGATGGGCCCTCATTGCTCAGACCACTTTGCTTACATAGTCCAGGGAGTCAGTTCCGTGTCCGTTCTCTGAAATTCCAAATTGAAGAATGCTATCAGGAAAGACTGAGCTCACCCCGATCAAGCTCTGAAGGCAGGAAAAAGCATCAGAGGCCCTGGTCAACACGGAGATGGAGGATGTATTTGTCAGGGTTCTCCGGAGAAACAGAGCAAATAGGATGCGTGTATATATAGAAGGAGATTTATTTTAAAGAAATGGCTCACACGACTTTGGAGGCTGGCAAGTCCAAAACCTGCAGGGTGAGTTGGCAGACTGGAGACCCAGGGAAGGGCTGATGCTGCAGTTTGAGTTCAAAGACTGCTGTTGCTGGCAGAATTCCCTTTGGCCTGGGGGAAGTCAGACTTTTGTTCTATTCAGGCCTCCAGCTGATTGGATGAGACCCACCCACATTATGGAGGGCAATCTGCTTTATGCAAAGTCCCCTGATTTCAATGTTAATCTCATCTTAAACCACTCTCACAGAAACATCCAGAATAATGTTTGACCAAACGTCTGGATTCCAGGGCACAGCCAAGTGGACACACAACATTAACCATCACAGAGGGTCAACAGGGAAAGAACTGGTCTGGACAGAAGTTAAGACCTGTTCTGAAAAGTCCTCTGGACCCAGTCACCCTTGTACCGTGGTTATGTTTGGGGGAGCAAAGGTTGAGCACAGGAACGTGGGAATGTGAAGCACGAGACTTGTTGGTGCCTAGAGTCGGGGCAACGTCATAGCCCCCAGGAGCGAGGGTGTGTCGGCAGCAGGGGCAGGTGTTAGCCAGACTGCCCTAAGCCTCTCTTCAACAGTGACCTCTTGTGGCCACTGGGAGCAATGACAGCAGTGGGCAGCTCAAGACTCCCCTTCCCAAAGGGACCTCAGAGGCAAGAATAATCCATTCTAGGCTGAGTAAACCTCCAAGGATCCAAACAATTATGAGACAGCTAGTGGGGTAGGTTCAGTTGTGCAGAAAGGGATCCTCGAGGAGATAAGAACCTCGTGCTAGTTGAGCACACATCCTTCAGCGATTCACTGGAAAAGTAGGGAAGTGTCTGCTGCACCCTGAGCTGCTGAAGCAGAGCGTACAGGTTGCCTTATTAGAATTCATAAATGCTGCTTCCCACTGCCAACATATGCAGACGTGGCAGAAGCCTCACAAGAGTCCCCTCACGCTTTAGGTGACAGAGTTTGAACTGCAGCTTCTTACTGTTTCTCTTCTGGCTTTTCCCAGGAGACAGTTTAAGTTTGAGGTCAGTGAGGTGAAACACAGTTTCATTTCACCTCTCTAGACAAGGTCAAACACGTTTAGAACTATGGGCGCACTCCTCCTCCAGAACAGAAGGTGTCCCCTGGGTGGTGGGGAAGGGGCGTGTGTCTCTGAAGGTCAGAAAAGTGACATTGATCAAAGCCTGCTGTGGGTCAGGGGTGGGCTAGGTGCTTTACCTCTGTTATGTTTTTATATACTCTAACTACCCTGGCAAGTCGGTCTAGAAGCCCCTATTTTACTGAGTCACAGGGAGGTTTAGTAGCTTAGCCATGGTCACAAATCTCACAGGAGGCAGAACCTTGAAACGAAGATGGTTCCTCTCACTGGAGCTGCCCAAGAAACGGGATGAATTCTGTGGATATTTTCTTGGGAAGCATAGGAATGCTTCCCCTTCGGCCCCCCAGAACTCCATGGCACAAAGACAATTTTTTCTCCACCACAACAATTTGCTTTCAGGACTTTTCTCTGAGGCCAGAACATGGGTCTGATCGCTTTTCATGGCTCGGTTTCCCCGCACTCTGCAATTACAAGATGGTGGGAAAGTTCCCTCTTACTCTGTAGTAACTTGGAGCAAATCCTGGGCCTCTCTCTGAGGACCGGGCTCCGTGGCTGGTGGTGGGCTGTATCGACCTCCCCCTCAGTGCCTCAGCCCTCCAAGTAGATACAGAGGGTCTCATCACAGAGAATCACACAAAAACAGCAAAACCACTTCTGAGTCTGTTCTGGAAAGGAAATACCTTACAATTTTGGGTAGGTTCTTCATATTAAAAGCACCAAGCTGCTTCCTACCCATCATAAAATTTTTTAAAATATTTTTTTTCCTCTAAATAAAAAGTCCTATTCTCACGAGATAATGCTTACATAAGCTTTGAGTTTAGGCTTCCTTGAGTGAAAAGTCTGACATTCCTACACTGTGCAATATTGGGCAGGTCATTTTTAACCTCTCTGGGCCTCAGTTTCCTCAGCTCTGGAAGGGGTCCAACCCCTTCTGCACTCGGTTGCTTCAGGGGTTGATTGCATTCCTCGAGGTAATAGGTCGGTACGTTGTAAAGAGCTGAACCCATGTGAAGTATTATGATTATTCTCATAGTTACATTAGATGGATCTTAGGACATGATAAAGGAATTTTTGCCCTTCTGGAAACTGGCTGAATAGATCACAAAATTCACGGCAACACAGGCATCTGAAATTCTCAACAAAGCACAAGCAGAACAGACACCGCAGGGTGTGGACCAGCACCAAGCATCTCTTCTATGTGGAGAGCGGGGTGGTGTGGAGGCCCTGGGACCCTTCCTGGGGAATTTTTCAAATCCCACGGGATCAGGAAGCATGACTAGGAGGCATGGTCTCAGAGTCCGCCTTCCCGGGTTCGAGTCCTGACCCTGCAGTTTTCTACATGTAACTGAGCAGCCGATCTTTACCTCTATGTCGGTGCCTGGGTCATCAGGAAGCGAGGCTGGCCGTGGTGAGGAGAGACTGTTCTCCGGCGGTGGTTGTGAGGGTTAAGAGCTTCACTGGGCAGAGAGAGGAGTGCAGATGCTGGCGCGTCGTGGATGCTGAGTGGCCGGATTGTGCACAGACCTTTCCGGCATGACCCATCCACAGCGAAGCTCACAGCCCTGCAGGTACACGGCCCCTGTAACTCTTGCCCAGTGTCCACCACAGGCTAGGTCCTTCTGTCTGTGACAGTCTGGAAGGTGAGGGACAGAGCCTGCCCCCTCCCAGAGACCCCCACCAGCGCACACAGGCTTTGGCGGAGCTGCTGGAGGTGAGACTGTCTGGCGGGTGTGACAGCCTAGAAGGGGTGATGCTCAGTATTTAATCTGATCTGGGTTTCTCTTGTGTTGCCCAGAACTTGGGCCTTCACGGGAGGGAAGCCCTCACCCCTGCCCCACAGCCCTGCCCTGGCCCCAGACCCAGTTCCTTCTACAAGTCTCTCGGTATGAAGCTCCCTCCCTCTTTCTGGAAACATGGATTCACCCAACAGCGTGAGTCTCACCCTTGGACTCACCCTGGAGCTGCCCCGAGCCCTGCGGTTGGGGGACATGTCTCAGCCTTCAACTGGGTGGGCTCTGATGCCTTTTCCCTCCCATCTCTCTGGGTTGGACTGGCTGACCAGCCAGGACGGACACACACTCATCCCCTTCCACGTCCCCCCAGCCCAAGTGGCAGGTCTGGGCCCCCAGCCCATCTTTCAGAGCTGGGTGATGTTTGTCTTTGGTGACACCACACTCCATTTCCATCTTGAGAAAAGATGCCTTCTTCTCCTGGTAAGACTAGAGCCTCGCCCTAGGAAACAATAGGCCCCTTTATTCCATTTGATTACTCTGTTTGAGCGTTTTGATGGGTGAACGAGGATGGCTCTGAGTGTATCCTTGAGCCCAGAATCTTTTTTTTTTTTTTTAATAAACTTATTTATTTATTTTTGGCTGCGTTGGGTCTTTGTTGTTGGGTCTTCGTTGCTGCGCGCGGGCTTTCTCTAGTTGTGGCGAGCGGGGGCTTCTCTTTGTTGTGGTGCGTGGGTTTCTCATTGCGGTGGCTTCTCTTGCTTCGGAGCTCAGGCTCTAGGCGCGCAGGCTTTAGTAGTTGTGGCACATCGTCTCAGTAGTTGTGGCTCACGGGCTCTAGAGCGCAGGCTCAGTAGTTGTGGCGCACGGGCTTAGTTGCTCTGCGGCATGTGGGATCTTCCCGGACCAGGGCTCGAACCCGTGTCCCCTGCATTGGCAGGCAGATTCTTAATCACTACGTCACCAGGGAAGTCCGAGCCCAGAATCTTTCTCTGATGGTGCTGGTTTGCGGAGTGGAGCAGGTACATGGCCAAGGCTGACATTGCTCCTTACTGCTGGCTCCCTCTCCTCTGTGCTTCATCTGGGTCAATGTCACCACCATCTGTTGGGTCATCCAAGTCATGACCTGGCTGTCATATTTGATTCTTCCCCTTCCCTGGCTCCATATGCCCAACTGGGCAGCGGCATCTCTTGGATCCGTACTTAGTCCTTCGACAAACTTTGAGTCCCTGCCATGGGTCCAGCACTGGGCTCTGGGGGTACCACTCAGTCCCTGGGCTCAGAAGCTTGCAATCCAGAAGGGATCAAGTCACAGAGAAGGTCACTGAATCAATAAGCTATACACCATGCACCTCGAGCTGTGGGGGGCAGAGTGGGAAAGAGAGAGTCTTGGAGAGGCTCACAAGATCACACAGTGCCATTGACTGAGCCCTGTATCCAGCCATGGATACAGGCTCCATGGCTGGATACAGCCATATATCCATCCGTGGACTGTGGTGGGTCCACAGGGCACAGAGCTAGAACGGGGCCCTTTTCCTGGCTTCACAGGGGTGGGCTCAGCCATCCCCATGGGCTGTTCCAGCCCTGGCATTCCCTGGGCCAGGATTAAATGTTAATTTATAATGGAGTCCGCTGAAGGCATCTCTGGTTGCAGGCTGCGAGGCCGATTACTTTGGAATCTCAGTGGAATGAATCAGAGGCCTGCTTTTGGCAGTCAGCATCTGAGACTTAACCAGGCAAAGATGACAATTTACGCTGTGTTGAAGAGAGTGATAGCTCTCTTGTTTTACTGCCAGAAGAACAATCGTGGGGCAGGGGCCTGGAGATGGAAAACCAAAGCGTGTCAGCTGGAAAACTTTTGTTTTCATTTATGAGACTGATTTGTATATGTTAAGGCCAATTGGTAGAAATTGGTCCATTTGCAAATTGGCAGACAGAGACAAATCTTGATTTAGGATGAGAAGCAATGAAGCTAAGGCAATAAAAAGAGAATCACTTTCATTAAGTTAAAAAAAGCAGACAACTACTCAAAACTTTTTTATTCCTTCTTGAATTCTTAACTTGTCTCATTGCGAAAGAGCTTTAGTTTACAAAGACAAAATATGATGGGATAAAAAGAAAAAGATTAAGAAATCAGGAAGAAGGAACAATAAAGATAAATAATAGAATAAAGTCAGGGAAAAGATGATACACTGAACTATATGATAATCTAAGGAGCATTAAAAATAGCTCATTTCTTTTTCATTTTTAATTGAGGTATAACATACATATATTATGTATAAAAATCTTAGATGTTCAAAACAACCTAAATGTCCATCAATAGATAAATGGATAAAGAAGATATGGTACATATATATAATGGAATATCACTCAGCCATAAAAAGGAACAAAATTGGCTCATTTGTAGAGATGTGGGTGGACCTAGAGTCTGTCATACAGAGTGAAGTAGGTCAGAAAGAGAAAAACAAATATTGTATATTAACGCATATATGTGGAATCTAGAAAAATGGTACAGATGAACCTATTTGCAGGGCAGGAATAGAAACCCAGACATAGTGAACAGACATGTGGACACAGGGAGGGGATGGGGAGGGCAGAATGAATTGGGAACTTAGGTTTGACATAAATACACTACCATGTGTAAAATAGATAGCTAGTGGGAGCCTCCTGTACAGCACAGGGAGCTCAGCTCAGTGTTCTGTGATAACCTAGATGGGTGGGATCAGGGGGAGGGAGGTCCAAGAGGGAGGGGATATATGTATACATATAGCTGATTCACTTCATTGTGCAGCAGAAACTAACACAACATTGTAAAGCAATTATACTCCAATAAAAAATATAAAAATAGTATAAAAAATCTTAGATGTTTGTCAGCTCAGCTTGACGAATTTTTGCCTGTGTACATACCCAAGTAACCACCACGTAGATTAAAAACAGAGAATTGGCCGCATCCTGGTAGCCTTCTCCTTCGACTCAGCACCACAGACAAGATAAGCAATATTTGGACTTTTTTCACCATATATTTGCTTTGCCTATTCTTAAAACTTCAGGTAAATAGAACCATATAGTAAACACTGTTTTGTGTCTGGCTTATTTCTCTTGATCATGCATCTGTGAGATTCATCCATGTTGGTACCTGGAACTGGTTTGTTCTTTTTTTTTTTACTGTTGTGTAGTATTCCCTCATATGCCAGGATGTACTTATCCATTCTATTGGTGATGGATACCTGGGTCATTTCCAATCTGTGGCAATTATGCAGAAATCTGCCATGAACCTTCTCAGGGGGACATAAGCGCCCATTTCTGCCAGGTATATGCTCAGGAATGGGATTGCTGGGACACATGGTATGTGTATGTTTAGCTTTTGTAGAAAATGCCAAGCATTTTTCCCAAGCAGTTGTGCCATTTAAGACTTCCAACAGCAGCATCTGAGAATTGCTCCACATTCTTGTCCACACTTGGTGCTGTCAGTCTTTCACTTTAGCCATTCCCATTGGGGCATAGTGTTTCTAGAAGACATTGTTTCCCTTCTCAGCAATTATTTCCCCTTCACTGGGCAAAAGCATTGAGTTCCGGTGGCATCCACCATTCACTAGCCCTGTGGGGGGGAGGGAGGCACATGACCCAGATGTCAGCCAATTGGTGCATCACTTTGCCCTGACATGGTAATTACTTTGCTATGAACCACTTCATTGGACCAATAAGAATCCCCAGCCTTTTGCTGAGAATTTGGGTGCATCTGGCAAGTATTCTTCAGCTGCAAAGGAGAGCCAGTCTAAGATAGTCAACACGAGGCAGTGAACCAAGAGGATGGCAGGGAAAAAAACAACTCCCGAATACACTGATTCCCAATTCCATTTGTGCCTGAAACTACACCTACCTCTACAGGCAATGTTTTCCCCTATATGCGTAAGCCAGGTTGAATTACGTTTTCAATTACTTGTCCTATTTAAATGCCCATCAAGTCTTAAAACCCCACCTCAGCATTGTTGCAAATACAGCTCAGGGCTTCCCCCCACCAGTGAACCTCTGTTCCCCATGCTCGGGGCCTCCCCATGGGCCACTCTCTCCCAGGAAGTGCTCTTTCTCTGCATTCTTTAGACATCCCCTCCCTGAAGCAGCAGATCCAGCTCTGATATTTTCCTACTTGGTCCCCTCCTTTCTTCTTCGTGGCCCTGTTGTAGGTCTTTCAGAGTCTATTTGTTCATCGCTTATTGATGGAATCCTCCACATGTCTAATTTCAGACAATCTCTGTTTTGTGCCCACAGGAAACGTCATCCCCAGCTCAGTGCCTGGCCCATCAAGGCCTACAGTCAATATATGTTGAATGAATGAATGAATATGGTTGTATCTCAACCATGATCTGGGCTCCCATCTCCTTGGCACTGGATGACCCACTTGTCAAGTCAGTTCCCCCAGCTCCAACCTGCTCATCTTAGTTTGGATTCTCCCAGAAGCAGAGAATGAGACACAGATTTGAGGCCCAAGGGAAAGTGAGATAGGAAAGGGAAGACAGTCAATGAAGAATACATTATAAAGCAGATTGTGGCTCATGCCTGCTGAAAACTCTGAGAAAGAGTATAGACAGGCAACTCAGAATTACCCTACCCAAGGGAGAGGGAGCTGAGGTATTTATACCCCAAGTTCTCTGAGGTACTGCCCAGGGGCTGCTCCTGGGAGGTGTGAATTCCCAGCACTTCTAGCTCTGTCTCTGGCTGCCAGAGAAAGCCCTCAGACAAGGAAATACAAGTGCTGGTAATGGGAAATAGGGCAGCGTGCTCCAAGATGGTGAAGGCGTTAGGAGATATATGTGGCAATGCTAGTGTCTTTCGCACAGCCTGACTCTGGCTCCTTCCCATGACCCACTGTCCTAAGGAAGCCATTTTGAAGGACTGAGCACCTGCTCTGTGCCCTGTCTGCCTCCTTTGTTGTTTTGTGGCTTCATGCAATTTACCAGAATGTTTTACCGGGCTGCTTTGCCGAGTTGAGCTTCTATTTACTCATCCATGACATGGGATCTCAATCTACACCTGCAGGTTGGCTGGCAGGACCACACACTGTGATGTCCGCTCGGCTCCTGGTGAGGGGTCTGGTCCACAGCAAATGTTCCTAGCAAAAGTTTCCTACCTCTCGGCCCCAGTGGCTGTAACTTCAAGCAGGCTTGCACCATATGCTCCAGGGCCAGATAGCAAAATAGAAGTTCAGTGTGACAAGTCTGGAGCGAGGGTTGTTGAAAATGCAGGATGGCTCCTGGACCTCTCATCTCTAACCTCTTATAATCATGTTTTACTGGAGGACACACCTTTCCCACTGTGTGCACCAGGGGCCCCATGGCTGGGTGTGGCCCGTGGCCAAGAGAGGATCAGACCATTTCTGAAAAATCTTAAGCAAACAAATAAATAACTATTTCCCCCAAGCCACCCGATGGAGAATGGCTTCTCAGTTTAATTTCAAACAGCCCCTCTTTGTGGGCCGGGCAGCCACAGGGACCCTGAACAGGCTTCCCTTTGGATCCTGTCAGAAGACGGTTAGAAATGCCTGGGGGACAGCTCCCAACTCCAGGAAGGGTAAAATTGCCATGACACCTCCAGGGCTCAAGCCCTCTACAGTTGCAAAGCCTTTTCATGTCCAGCTCTCCTTTGATCCCTGAACTAGCCCTACTGTGAGCAGACCAGAGTGGCCTCATTATATCCATTTTAACAAGGATCAGGGAGGCCCAGAGAGGGAGAACTACCCATCCGTGGTCACACAGCATGGTACAGCAGAGCCAGAATGGGGACCCAGACTCCAGACTCCTGGAGGGGCACTTTCCCC
Source organism: Hyperoodon ampullatus (assembly GCF_949752795.1). NCBI lineage: Eukaryota > Metazoa > Chordata > Mammalia > Artiodactyla > Ziphiidae > Hyperoodon > Hyperoodon ampullatus. The sequence continues at coordinate 162,159,604 of NC_136914.1, read as the reverse complement.
TTTGTGGCCTTCTGCACCCCAATATCAAGCCCTGACATTCTGGAAAGGAGGTGATGCCAGTCTTTTCCTGCCTTTAAAGAGACCTCTCTTCTTGTCCCCACCCCCTTCTTTTTAGTAAGTAGAACCATTAGTTTTTATTGACGGGACTAATGCTTTTCATTTAGGGCCAATTACAATAGGAAGGGAGACGCTTAAGGGTAACTGGGTGATGAAAGGCCCCCATTAGGGAACAAGCTCGAGAGCTGCTGTTTCCCATTTGTAATGCTGGTTCCACAGGCGAGTCATATTTAAGCCATAAACGCTGGCGCCCAGGGAGCACTCGTAGATTGTCTTGAGAAACCCAATACTTTTATCAAATCACCAGATGGCCCCGTATTAGAGAAACCATTTATTTAATTTATTTTTCCCCCTCAGAGCTGCTTAGATTCTCAGAAGCCAGCTCCACCTAACCCCATGAACCTTCCAGTAGCATCTATGCTCCTGCTTGAAATAATTGTCCTTTGGGTTTTACTGGTGCCCGCATGGCTGCTTGTAAACTCTTGCTCATTCTCCCCCGCCCCTTTTTGGAGCAATTTTGTTCAAGAGGAGAGAAGATGAATATGCACTCAACACTTACCCAGACCTGGGTGCTGGTTGCACCCTTCATTTACCTTGAATCATCTGGCCCTTGCAGAACTGCTTCAGATGTACCCATTTCACAGATGAGACCATGGAGGTTCACCGTGGCTTCATAGCTTGCAGGATGCGGCAGAGGAAGGATGCCAGTGCAGGGTTGTCTGCCTCTTTTCAGGGCTGCAAATAATTTGGAATCTACACTGAAAATTCCTAATAGTCTGATATGTATATTTACATAGTATATTTTTCCCTTTAAACCAGAGACTTGGCAGGATCCGTGATTATGTAGAAGAGCCCCAGATGATTATGGTGTGGTGTCTGGGCTTCGTGGAAGCGTTTGGCATTTGTGGCTCCTTTTTTCTTCTCTCAAGGTTTGCGAAGGGAAACTGGCACTTACCTTAAGAGGGCTGAGTAAGTGGGGGCTGAAGAGCAGGGTTGAGGAGGGGGGATAATGTGGGCTGGAGGCCTGGGAGGGGAGGGTGAACACAAACAGAGAAATGAGGAGCGTAAACACAAATCAGCCCCGGGACAGAGGCTCGGAGGGATAGGCAGGATGGGAATTCTAGCTGGGGTGGGTGGAAAATGAAGAAGGAGGTTGGAATTCGCTTTGAATCCTGCAGGCGGATTGACTCCAGGGCGGTGGGAAAGTCCAGGGTTTGCGGGGGAATTCTCCTGCCTCCCCCTTGAGATGTCTTTCCCAAGAGGAGGGGGAGAGTCCACATCCACTGTGTCGGGAACAGCCCAGGCAAAGCCCAGGAACAGCAGTGCTGACCCCAAATTCCAGGGAGCGGGTGCAAATGAGTAACAGAACAGATGCACTCAGTGTGCAGTGGGGCAGAGAAGAGCTGCCCACTGTTGTGTTCCTATTTCATCTGCGTCACAGTCCTGGGATTAGCCTCATTTTAGAAATGGGAAAGTTGAGGCTCAGGGAGATGAAGTCACTGACCAAAATCCCCTAGAGAGTAAGTGGGAGGCTGAGGTTTGAACCCCTCTTCGGATTCCAGAACCCAGCTCTCACCACTGCACCGAGATGCCTCCCAGTTAGAAGCAGGGGATGGGAAAGAGGCACCAAGAGGGAAGAGTCAGCCCAGCTTGACGAGGTCAGGGGAGGTTCCCAGGAGGTACTGGGTCCAAGTGTCGGCAGATGAATTCACCAGTCAGATGGGAAGAGGGGGCTAGGCAGAAGGAATCGTGCAGGCAAAGGTGTGGAGGCTTAACTCCACTCAGTGTGTTTGGGGACCTGACTGGAGTTTGGTGAGGCTGAGGCAGTGGGAGTTTGGGGGGATGGAACAGAGAAGGGAATCGTATGTAGCCCTGCCTGTCATCAAGGCTGGAGATGCGAGTTCCTGATTTTATTTTGAATTTGTGTTTTGCAAGTGATCTCTGATGGAACAACAGAGTATGCGCACGAACAGAGGCGATGTGCACAATATACGTATTTCCTGGTGCTCTTCACTGCCCCATTTGTGTATGGCATCCGTGAGGCTCCAGTAGTGCAGCATTCTGATGGACCCAAACGTATGGAAGGTCAGTGAGACTCAAAGCAAGTACGAAGTAAGATGGTTACATCTACAGACTGAGTAAGGGGGAGTGTTAACAGCTCCAAGAAGCTACAATTTCTGTTCCAACAAGAGTTTCTTTCAAATGCAGAAGGAAGACAACCACATTCTAAGAAATGAAAATGATCCATGATATCCTTTCTGACTCATATTATTTCCCTGTATTAGCCAACTAATGCTGAAAGGATGGCATGGGAGGAAAAGGAAGGCTGGGTAACCCCCCAGTTCCTTTTCCCTTTAGTTTTTCTTTACTGGTGAGGGAGCTGAAGGTAGAGAGTAGTAGTAGATTGTGCGTACGTCAAGAAGTGGAAAAAAAAAGTTGAGTTAGTTTTGTGCTGTTTCCACTTTTCTGGTAAGAACGAAATACATATGCTACATACGAAGTACATATGAGCTACGAGATGTGAATGTGTAACTCCTGCCGTTTCACCTACGAAAGAGTCAAATACTCTTAAATTTGCATTTAAAGCTAGCATTGCACACTATGAAGATGAGTGGTAAAATTCATGCTAATAATAGAAAATAAAAATTTTTTTTCGTAGAGCATCATTAAATAGCAAATTAAAAAACACTGTGTCAACTTGAGAGCAAGACTGTAGAGGAATGGGGAGAGCTTCTTATTTCATTATCAGACATGAATGGCACTTTCCCCCTGCTTCTTGAAAGGGAGCTGTAAGCCACCTCTAGAGCAGCTTAGCAATGGAGGGGCTATTTGGTTTGGCGTCATTCAATTGTCTGTTGGGACAACCACCTGCACAAGACCTGGTACCTCCCTGGCTTCAGTTCTCCCATTGGTCAAATGAAAGGAACAGAAAGTGGGTCAGAATTGTGGACAGAGACCAGGCTTGGTCAGGCTGACCTGGGTTGGAATCTTGGCTTTACCACCTCATAGCTGTGGCCTTGGATACCTTGTTTAATCTCTGGAAGCCTCAATTTTTTCATCTGAACAGCAAGCACCCCAACGCTGACTACACGGTGGCTCTGAGGGTGTGACAGGGAGAGTGGTGAGTTTGGCAGCAACTTTGAGCAAGTTGCCTCACCTCTGCCTCAGTTTCTTCAAGGAGAAAATGAGGAAAACCATACTTCACGGAGTTCCTATGAGACTGGCTTGGCAAGATAGATGGCAAAACAGTGACTATTTGATAAATGATTGGCTATTATTTTAAAATTAGTATTATGGCACATAGGTGTACAGGGTGGTGGGCACCCTCTGTTTTGTCTGCCCCGTGCCTGCCCTGCCACCTCTTGGAGCAGCGCTCCTCTACTTCCGGGAAGTGCTCCTTTCCCCTCAGCACATGGTTTCCAAGGTAGCCATGTTCCTACGTGACCCCTCCCCCTCAGTCCCTTGTTGATTGGTCCATAGGTGTCCTGTGTCCAAGCCCTGGCCAATTAGCTGCTTCCACCAGGATGTATTGAACGGAAACCTGGCCCTTGTTTCCTGTGGTCTCTATTTTAAGAGGCAAAGCATGGGAGGCATCAGGGCCGGAGTTTCCTGTCTGTAGTAGGAGCTTTCACAGGGAACGAGAGGAGGAGAGGATAGACAAGAAACACTGGAGAGTGCAGGTCGCTGGCAGTCACCACCAGGCCCAGGCTTTTGCTGCCCTGCCTGTGGAAGTTGCCTATCTTTCCATGACTCTGGAGAGACAATACATTGCTGTTTTTAAATTTAAATTTTTTCCTTAAAATGGTTTATTGGTGCCTATTGCTTATAATGCAAAGACTGCTGCTTAATCCATTTAGTAAAATGTCCCTTTTACTTCTCAGCGAAGATATTGGGCAGCTTCCACCCAACCTGGAGAGTGTGCTTGGAAGCCTGCCTTCCAGTGAGGCTCTGATATTCCCCAGATTCACCCAGGAGTGGCCTGGAGTCCTATCAGTGGGCAGGCAGCCATCACACCATCAGAAAGGAAGAAAGGAAATCACCCTCATTTTTAGACAGCATGATGATATATGCTGAAAATCCTATGGAATCTACAGAAAAGCTACTAGCACTAATAAGTGAGTTTGGCAAGTTTTCAGGTTACAAGATCAATTCATGTCAACATACTGTATTTCTATGCACTAGCAATGAGTGATAGGAAACTGAAATTTAAAAAGAATACTATATGTCAAGAGTCAGCAAACTTTTTCTGTAAAGGACCAGATAGTGGGCTTGTGGTCTAGAAACAGTCTTTGTCACATCTGCTCTATTCTGCAGTTGTAGGGCAAAAGCAGACACGGACAATATGTAAATGAATGGGCGTGGCTGTGTTCCAATTAAAGTGTGTTGAGGAAAACAGGCAGTGGGTGAGATTTAGCCAATTGGCCAATCCCTACCATATACAGTAGAGTAACAGATAAAATTCCTAGCGATACAGTTGACAAAAGATATTAAAATCTGTATGTTAAAAAAACCCACAAAACACTGTTAAGAAAAATTAAAGAGGACATAAATAAAGGAAGAGTTATACTGTTTTCCTGGACTGGCAGACTCAATATCCATAAGATGTCAGTTCTCTCCAGACTGATCTATAGATTCAGTGCAATCCTAGGCAAAACCCCAGGAGGCACTTTTGGTGGAATTTGACAAGCTGATTCTAAAATTCATATGCAATTGCAAAGGAGCTAGATTAGTCCAAACAACTTTACAAAGAAACAGAGTTGGAAGACCCACACTGTTTGATTTCAAAAATTATTATAAAGTTACAGAACAAGAGAATGTGCTGTGGGCATAAAAATCAACAAATAGATTTTTAAAAAACCCTCAGTAGAATCAAGAGTCCAGACGTAGAGCCCTCCATACTACCCACATCTATGGTCAACTGATTTTTAACAAAGGAGTAAGGGTAATTAAATTTCTCCAAAAAATGGATTAAATATCCAGATGCAAAAAATTGAGCCTCAGTTCATATCCTGAAACATATGGAAATTTAACCCAAAATGGATCATAGACTTAAATGTAAAACCTAAAACTCTAAAACTTCTAGAAGAAAACATCATGGAAAAATCTTTGCGGCCTTCATTTAGGCAAAGATTCTTAGGTACAACACCAAAAGCACAGTACATAAAGGAAAAAAACTGATAAACTGTACTTCATTAAAGTTAATGACTTCTGTTTTTCAAAAGATGCTGTTAAGGGGTTAAAATGACAGTTTGAAAGACAGTATTTGTAAATCACATATTGTTACGGATCTTGTATCTAGAATATATAAAGAACTCTCCAAATTTGATAATAAGAAAATAACTTTAAAAATAGGGCCAAATATTTGAATAAACACTTCACCAAAGAAAAGAGACATGTGGAAAATAAGTGTATTCAAAGATGGCCCCCATTATTAATCATTAAAGAAATGCAAATTTCAACCATAATGAGATACTAGTACACATGCATCAGAAGGGCTAAAATTAGAAAGGCAGACAATACCAAGTGCTGGTGAGGATATGAAGCAGTTGGCACTCTCTTACATTGCTAGTAGGAAGGTGAAAGGGTGAAGTTCTGGAAAGCAGTTTGACAATTCTTGAAAATTTATACATATAGCTACCATATTACTTACTCATTCTACTTCTAGATATTTACCCAAGAGAGATGAAGACTTATGTCCACACAAATACTTGTACACAAATGTTCACAACAGCTTTATTTGTAATAGAAACTGAAACAACCTAAATGTCCATCAACAGATGAATGCATAAAAAATTGGTCGTCTATCCATACCATGGAACACAGTCAACAATAAAAAGGAATGAACTATTGATACATGCAGCAACATGGATGAGTCTCAAAAGCATTGTATGGAGTGAAATGTCAGGCTCAAAAGAGTATATATGTATGATTTCATTGATAAAAATCCTAGAGAATGCATACTGATCTATAGTGACCAGAAGCAGATCAGAGGTTGTCTGAGTTGGGGGTGGAAAGGACACGAGGGGCATAAGGAAATTTTGAGGGTCATGGATAATTTTGACTGTGGGGATAATTTCACAGATGTAGGACTATGTCAAAATTAATCAGATTGTACACTTGAAATATGCACAATATATTGCATGTCAATTATACCACAATAAAGGGATAAAGACAAAATTAGAACAGTGCTAAGCACAGTAAATGTCAGTTGTCTAATACTTTTCCTGTCGTGCTAACTGAAGCCCAGAGATAGAAAGCAGCTTCATTCCACATCTATCCCAAGTATTGACTCATCCAGCCATTTATTCACTTCTTTGCCTGCTGAAAATATTTATGTGCACATACTATGTCCCAGGCCCTGCTCCAGGGGCCTGGAATGCAAAGATGGATAACATGCCATCCTTTCACCTCCAGAACTCACAGTGGCCACAAGTTAATGATCCTAAATGACAGGTGACCCTCAGCATTTCTGGGCCTCAGATTGGGTTCGTGGATGAGACTTCTGGAGGGCTGTTTTCATTCAGATCCATTCCTTACCCATCCCCTGCCCTGCTCTGTGTCTCCAGGAGCTGATCCCCACAGGCTGCAATTCCCAGGCTCCTGTCAACGGGGTTCTGGCTGGGTTCAATGAATGGAAGGCCCTGGAGGGAGGCCAGAGGGCAGATCAGGGAGGGCAGTTGGTGCAGGGTTTCTTTCCTCATCTCAGCCTCCCAGCATCTCCAGAAGTAGCCTTGCCTCCTGCATGACTCAGCTTCTAACCCGCCCTCTCAAGCCCACTGTGGCCCTGGCTCCATCGGGTGGCGCTGGCCCCCCACTCCATCCTAGGGGTGCCAGTGGTTCCTGCTATTGCTGGTCTCTGTGCTACCTTGCTGCCTTAAAAAGTCTGAAAGTGGCTTCTGCTTTCCTGGTTAAACCTTGACAAACACAAATAATTTTCAAGGGCTTCTTCTGTTAGAAAGAAAAAATCCAAGAATTTAATAGTGGAATTTCAGGCATGGTGACCGGCAGTGAGGGAGATATTTGGGGGTCGGGAGAACCTCCTGGAGGCCTCTGCATGCTCACCTCACAGGTAGCTGCATTCCTCTGTGGCAGGACCCATGGGATCATGCACATGGGAGCTGAATCCAGCCCCCAGTCCTAAGTTCAGGGGAATATTTGACAGGGAGATCAGATGCGTTTCCATTTAGAGTCTGACACAGATCAAAGTGAAGTGGCCACACCATGCTTTGTCATCCCAGTTAAAGTGATCTGAGGTGCTTTGGACGGACACACAGTCTGATCAGACTCTGCCGTCAGCATCACTTGGGAATTTCAAGGGGAACAGCTGCTGTGTCTCTGTGCACACGTGTGTCTGTGAGAATGTGTGTGTCCTCAAATCTAGGGTCCTATTGTGTCTGTTTAACTCTTCTGCATCTGGGATGCCAAAATCTGAATGTACATGGAATGTTTTGTGGTTTTTTTTCCTCAGAAGAAAAGCTGTTACTAATTCAGTGAAACCTCTTATCATTGGTCTTAGAATTGAGGAAATACAGGCTCCCCTCCCCAGAACACCACCCCACTAATGTTCTCCCAGGAGGATGTCTCTCTTTTTTTAATATCCAAATTTTATACACTATCTGTGTCTTATAGTACTTTACTTTTTGTCGGTGTTTATATAAGAAAAAAATATATTTACATTCAAATAACATTTCTCCTAAATAAAATGATGAGTGGGGAAAGTCTCTAGTTACATTCCAAATAAAATCCACAGGATGTCAGAATCACACATACACTGTCAACAAAAGGAGAGTGTATTTCAGATGATGTTGATCCCAGAGGCCTTCCAGCTTCTTCTCAGTAGGAGCCGTTCCCTACTGCTGTGTGCTTGTCAACAGTGCCGCCCTTGTTTTTGCCTCGTTTGAACAATATGCCCCTCAAAAGTTGAGCATGGGGGCAAGAAAAGTGATTATGGTGAAAGAAAAGATGCTACCACATAGGAAGTATATCAGCCAGCTATTGCTGTGTAACAAATTGCCCCAGAAACTTTGTGACTTCAAGTAGCCATCATGTATCTGCAGGGTGACTGGAGGTTGGCTGAGTTAGGCTGGGCTCAGCCAGATGTTTTAGGATACACTTAGTACTGACTTGGGGAAGATGACAGGAATAATGGGTTTGAGGAGATGGGGACCCTCAGTGGTTGGGTTAAGGACATGTTAAACTTGAGGGAGCTATTAGATGTCCAAATAAAGGTGTCAAGCAGAAGCTGGACATTTGAGCCTGGGCCTCAGAGGAGAAGGAAAGCCTGGAAATACCAGTTTGGGGACCATCTGCTGGTATTTAAAGCATGAGATGGGATGAAGTCGGCAAGGGAGGGAATGTGGACAAGGAGATACCTGAGCATCTCCAAGGCTGAGAGGATGGGGTGCAATGTCGGGTGCATTCCTTCACCAAGGATCACCCAAAGGCAACGAGAAGTCATGGTATCTGTGTCTCCTCAACTGGTCTCAAAGTGATGGTCCAAGACCAATAGCCCAGACATGTTTTGTCAAACCACGCAGTGTTTTTCAAAAAATCTGAATGAGCCACTAACATTGAAAAATTGAAGAATTTCAAGAAAAAGTCTAGAAAACATGAATAGTTTCACCAAAAGGTCTAGACTTTCAACTTCTCTTGACAACTCAGAAGATCTGAGAGCATGGGCCTGTATTCTGCCTAGCAACTCTCAGCCAGAGCTGAGAACAGGTGACCCAGAGACATGCCTGGCCCTCCACTCCACCACAGTCCCCATCACTCCCTACCTCCTCATGCTGACCTCACTTTGCTCACTTATGTTTCCTGCCAAACCCTTGGTGGGCCCTTGAGTCTGTAACCCCCTAGCTGGGTCTCTGGAAATTCTCCACATATTCCTACCTCCTGACCTTAGGATTCCTGTCTTAAGAGAAAACTTGGGGCTTCTTGAACCTGCTCTGTCTGTGGCCCTGAAATCTGATAGGAGGTCACAGCCCCGGGATAGCCCACAACTTATCTTTGATGGTTTGGAGCATGGCTTCGTCATCAAGGACCTGGAGTGCAGGCCTGTGTAAAATGTTTTACATGAGGACTGGGGAGCTTTTTTTCTTGGCTGTAACTGGGTTAGATCAGGGCCAAGTCTAGAGTTCAGGTTATGGATAAACTCTCCCAGAGGCCTTTAGGAAATGAGGAGGGGCAAAGTAAGGAAGAAGGACGAGGGCATTCCTCTGTAGCCCCAGGCCCCTGGCAGGGCCTGCTGGTCATCCCTGGGGCCACAGTTCTGCTCTGGGTGCACTGGGGTCTTGAAGGACCACAGCAGGGAAATGGCAAAGCAAATGCTTTTCCCAAGTGCTGTCCTCAGGCCCAGAGGAATTTTAAATGGCTCTGGGTTGGTGTACTTGGCATAATTTGCCTCACTAAACACAAAACAGATTTCAGCAGCTGCAGTTACAGAGCCTGTGCTGGATCCTGGGCCTGGAATGTCGGTGGGAGCACAAGCTGTCGCTCAGCTTGTGTTGGACAGTCGGGGAGCACCAGTGGGAGACTGAGTGGTGGAGGAGTCACAGCGCTACAGTCACAAGTCACTTTGCTTTTCCGCACCTCAACTTTCTCATCTTTGAAATGGGAGAGTAGTTGTAATTGATAATAGAGGATTACAGTAGACTCAAGGAAGCTCTTTGGGGAGGATTCCCACCTCAGCCCTATGAGATAGTGCAAGTGGTGTTTAGGGGGGATTTGGTACCAGATTGCGTGAGCCTGAGTGCTGCTTCCATCACTAAGGGCTGTGTGGCCTTGGGCAACTAATTTGACCTCTCTGTGCTTTAGTTTCTTCATCTGTAATTAGGGATGTTAATAGTCTTACCTTATAAGCATTGGGATGCTCATAGTCCTGCCTTATACATTGGTAGTAAGGATGGATTGCAGTGATGAGAGTGTGAATACTTCCCTGTGTCCCAGGCTTTGTTCTAAGTGCCCTGCACAGCAAACATGGCTAAAACCTGCTGAGTTCTCAGCACAGCGCTGGCACTTCAGATGCACTTAATACTTGTAAGCCATTGCACTTGGTTGAATGGTGTCCCCTCAAAATTCCTGCCTGCTGGGAACCTCAGAATGTGACCTCATTTGGAAATAGGGCTTTTGTAGATGTAGTTAAGGTGAGGTCACATTGATTAGGGTGGGCCCTAAATCTAATGACTGGTGTCCTTATATGAAGGTCCTGTGAAGACACAGAGAGACACAGAGGGAGAAGGCCACGTGAAGACGGAGACAGAGATTGGAGTGATGCAGCCACAACCCAAGGAACACTGGAGCCACCAGAAGCTGGAAGAGGCAAGGATTTTTCCCTGGAAACTTTGGAGGAAGCGTGGTCCTGCTGACCCCACGATTTCTCAGCTACCAGAGCTGACAGGATAAATTTCAGTTGTTTTAAACCACCCTAGTGTAGATACGGCAGCCCTAGGGAACTAACAGAGCCATAATTATTACTTTATGGATAAAGGGAGGGGTAAAAATCAGAGATGCAGTCGGAGTAGGGTTGTGTTATACATTAAAAAATGACTTGTAACTTACCAGGTATTTGCAAGCTAAAACCAACCAAACAAACAAACTTGGCAGGGAAGGAGGAAGAGAATTGCTATTTTTTGAGTGTCTCTGAAGCATCAGGTATTTTACTAGATGTGACTTTATCCCTGTTACCCATAAGGAAATCAGGGCTCAGAAAAGTTAAGCAAGTGGCTCCTGCTCATACAGCCAAGAGAAGGGAGACCAGGTTTCAAACTCTGCCCTGGCAATGCCAGTGACCTTGGACCTTCTACTGCACCGCACTCCCCTTCTGCTCTGCTAGAGTGCGGCTCCACGAAGACCAGGCCAGACTAGAATCCCTGGTGCTAGCCCAGTGCCTGACACAGGCCCTCTCTTAACGTTGGCTGATGAATGAATGAATGAACGAATGAACAAACTAAGGCCTTGAGTTCTTCATAGCACTGATGTTCTAGGTGTCTGATTTCCTCTCCTGATCCGTTCTGAATTTGATTCCCAGACTTCAGTCTCATGGTCACACCCGCAGGAGACAGCAAAGGGATTCATCCTGAATGGAATTGTGCCCCCAAAGTTGTGGCCGCTCTGGGGACAGCTGCTCAGATCTCCCTTCACAGGGGAAATAGCCAGGAGGAGTGAAGTTGGCCACAGCCTCCACCTGCCACCCCTTTAGGACAGCAGCATCTGCCTCAAGGCCACACCCCCTCCTTCTAGCCAATGACCTCTCATGGAGCTGGCCATTCCTGCCCCATGCTTCATATAGAGTTCTGATAAAGAACACAATATCAATGGCATTACATTAATCCACTGTAACATTTACTTATAGAGCCAGTGAAGTTTTGAACACAAACATTTAAAAGAAGGCGTTCTATCTGAAAGACTTGCTTTCTTTGCTCCTGAAGTAAATTTATTTCTGATATCTGGAATCTAGTTTTGAAAGGAATTCTCATTCACAGAGCTAAATAGTGGCAAATGGTAACACATCTGTCTAGTGGTCTCAGGTAATTCATTAGTTACATAGAGAGGGGAGGGAGAGTTATTTTTTTCCCCTCTTTTTTCTTAAGTCTGAACAAAATCTAGTTAACCTGGCAGTCCAAGTTATAACACATCTGTGGTACCCTCCAGGGTGTTAAAATCTGGTCTCCATCTATGTGAGTCTGTGATATTTTAAAGTTTCTTTTCTGTAGCCGTTAACAACTATATTAAAATATTGAAATATGAAACATGTGTCTGAAATGGTCCTAAAAAGAGCAGTTTAAAATCACTGGGTGAGATCTTAGTAGGGTCCTTCCTAGCTCAGACAAGCTCCTGCGAAGGGGACTGTTACTTATTGCCATGATAATGCAGCTTAACAAACCCCTCTCACACCCAGTGCCTCTAACAAGTAAGCATCTCTTTCTCCCATTAGTGGGTGGGTGATTCCGGCTGGGCTCAGCTGGACGATTCTTCTGGGCTCAGTGGGGGTCTCTTTCATTTCTGGCAGCTAGTGGCAGGTTGGCTGATCTGGAGTGGCCTCAGCTGGAACAGCCAAGGGCAGGGAATGGGGCTGCCCAACTTGTGTCCTACTCCAGCAGGCCAGCCCTGGCAAGCTCTCACAGCCAAGGCAGAGGAGCGAGATCAGAAGGGAAACACGTCTTCCCCTCTTCGAGTTTGTGCATGTGTCACATTCCCTCACATCCTTCTGGCTAAAGCGCGCCCAGTGGATGAACTCAGGGGTAGGAGCATACAGGCAGACCTCAGGGATACTGCGGGCTTTGTTCCAGACCACTGCAATAAAGCAAATATCACAATAAAGTGAGCCACTTGAATGTTTCGGTTTCCCAGGGCATATAAAGGCTTACACACTACTGTAGTCTGTTACGTGTACAATAGCGCTATGTCTAAAAAGACAATGTGCATACCTTAATAAAAAAATACTTTATTGCTAAAAAATACTAACCTTCACCTGAGCCTCCAACAAGTCATAACCTTTTTGCTGGTGGAGAGTTTGAAATATCGTGAGAATTACCAAAACATGACACAGGGGAAGGAAGTGAGCAAATCCTGTTGGAAAAGTGGTGCTGATACACCTACACCGAGCAGGGTTGCCACAGACCTTCAACTTGTAAAAACTCAGTATCTGTGAAGCCCAATAAAACGAGGTGCGCCTGTAGACTCAGTTCCTTCGGCGAAAGGAACTGCAAAGCCTCTGCAGCAAAGGAGACAGGAAGGGGTGGAAATCAGGGCCATTGGTGCAACCCTCTACCGCGCTCCCCTTCCCAAGTCCTGCCCTGGCCCATCAGAGGACCCTGCAGGGTCCCAGGGGGTCATGGGGAAGGAGTTGTTTCTCTTCTCTGCCCCCTTATAGGTAAGTACCCCTTAGCAGTTCCTCTGCAGCACATGCCTGCTGTACACACACCCCCAATACCCAACAGACCTGTGACTAATGTTTGGGATTTTCATAGTCAAAAGAAGCAGGCTCCACCTCCTCTCTCTCTGTGGCCCTTGCTCTCTGAGGATGCCTGTCCTGGGGCAGAGGGAATTCATCATGCCCTTCCTGTCTCCAGAAGGAAGCCCCCTGGGGCCTTCCCACCCTGTAGAAGAGTGGGTCCCCACGCTCCAGCTTCCCAGCCTGTGACTCAGTGGGTAAGACAGGTTCAGATCTAAGCTCTAGTCCTCCAGCCCATTTTCTCAGGGGGTCCTGCTTGTCCTTGGGTCATCAAGTCCACACCTCAAGTGGGAATTGGCCCAGTTCCATGTGGATCTCCTTCCTGGTAGGCAGGAGGGTGACTGATAGGGCTTCTCTAATTTGTACTAATTTCATGACTCTCAGTGAGAAGAAAGCATCTGGGCACGTCCAGGATGGGTTTCTCAGATGCTCCCGAGTTGGTCAGTGTGGAGAACTCCCATTTCTCTGAGCTCTGCTTCCTCGCTCCCTGTGATGACGGCTATGTGGTCAGGAGTCCTGGCTGAGCTCTGGACGAGCCACCCAAGAGCCCCACGCCCTGTTCCCTCCAGCCTCTGATGCTGCCTGGGGAAGGGCAGCGCTGGCAGAGCCGTGGGAAACACTGGGATGGAGCCATTTTTGGTATCAGACATAATCATCTTCTCTTAATAAGGCTGTAACACAATGGAAGGGCAGGAGGAAAATTAGGCAGTGCCTGGAATACTTCCAGAGCTCTTAGTGTCATTTTAAGGCTAGGAGGAAAAATGAAGAAATCCCTTGGGATGACCGTGTGGACTCTGGCAATCGTGGTAGCCGTGCAACATGGCTCTTTTCATTCTCCATCCCTCCATATGCCTGGCTCATTGCTGACCGTTTAAAAAACTGATATGTCCCATTAGGATATTTGTTAGAGCAATCTTTAGGAATGGCAGAGGGGAGGGGACTGGAAGCAGAATGTGAGGACAAGAGGGTTTAATGGACTTATTTATATTGCATTTATTTTAGGCTTCTGCCTCACATTAAAGAGGATTTGAGACATTGTACTAAGATATATTTTGTGCATAAGAAAGGGGAAAAAATGAGGGCATCTGGGTGCAATAGGAGAGTAAGGTGGAGCCAAGCTAAGTTCGGTCTGTGGAGGGTGCCATAGGTGGAGCGTATTTACACAGCTGAACGGCAAGGGTGACTGTGCTTCCTTGTGGCCAAAGCAAAGAGGTAAACACGATCACGTGCTAGATTCACAGGGTCTGTAAGACACACACATTGGCTCAGGGACTGCTTTGCTCTTCCTGGTACAGATAACTGAGAAGAAATTTTTCCCATAGATTTTCAAAAAGGGGAGCCTCACCGGCTTAGCTCAGTGGAACTGGGAAATCAGGCCTGCCCCGCCTTTGCCTGGGGAGGGCTGAATTGGGGGAAGGACAAACTGGGCACAGAGAGGTAAGGGGGTGGGAGGGGGTGGGAGGGGCTATAACCACCCAGATGCAGAGCCCGCCCTGTTTGGGGGTCACCCTGGCTGGAGCTCGGCTTCCAGCCCATTGCTTCAAAGTCAGCAACTTTCTGAACCACCAAGGAGGAGGGAATAGGTCAGGGGAGCCTATGGGTCTCTAGAGCCTTCTAGGTGGGGGAAATGTCAGCCCCCTGACCCCAGGCAGACAGAAACAGTTGGGTCTGTGAGGTTTGAGGTGGGGAGGGGTCTCTCTCTTGGGGGGATGGGAGAGTTTGCTCTCTGAGATGAGCCATTTACAGAATACTTGGTGTCCAGAAAGGTGGACCATGAAAGTCATTACCAACACCCCATCTCCCCTCCTTGGAGAGTTCACCCAGCCCTTTCTTCCCAGACCACAGCAGTCTCAGGGCCACGTGACTGGTACTGGCCAGCGGAGCAGAAGTGGATGGTGGCCACACCCCCAGCCACGCCCCTTCCCCAGGCGTGACCTTTTGGTTGATGCTCTCCTCTTCCTCAGCCCAGCACGCTGGATGCTCAGAGTTGAGGACGCAGAGACGCACTGGAAGCTGACAGAGTCCCCAAGTCACAATGTGAAAGGGCTGCTTGGAGAGCCACCAGGTCTGTGACTCGACTGTGTCTTTAAGATTTAGGATTAGGGCTTCCCTGGTGGCGCAGTGGTTGAGAGTCCGCCTGCCGATGCAGGGGATACGGGTTCGTGCCCCGGTCCAGGAGGATCCCACATGCTGTGGAGCGGCTGGGCCTGTGAGCCATGGCCACTGAGCCTGCGCGTCCGGAGTCTGTGCTCCGCAACAGGAGAGGCCACAACAGTGAGAGGCCTGTGTACCGCAAAAAAAAAAAAAAAAAAAAAAAAGATTTAGGATTAGTCTGTTACTGCGGCAGATCCAGTGGGATCTAAGGCAGGAGAGTAAATCTCAGGGCTCCCTTTCTGTGGGACTAGATGGGAGCGTTTCAGCGGGCTCAGGATCCTGTCTGCCTCGGTTTGAGTCTCAGTTCTGCCGCCTGCTAGTCTGTAACCTTGGGTAAGGAATGTACCCTCAGTATCTCCACCTGTAAGTGGGGATAATAATAGTACCAGTGGGTAGGAGGCAGTGAGAATTTAATGAGGTCCTAGATGGGAAGCAGCTAGTGCCACATGATCTTTCCATCACAGACCCAGTGTCTAGCCCTGTACCTGACATGTGGGAAGGTTGCACACCTGTTAGTTCCCGGCCTCCACCCTGACACCCTGCTTCTCCAGCCTTCCCTGACCCTACTTAACCTCATCCTGTGCTGAGTCAAAGGTCAACAATAAATACAGCAAGCCCCAGGGGGTGTTATGTGCTAATTGCCCAGCAGTGGGCTCAGAGTGGGGGACTTCACTGTGAATGGGCCCCGGGCTCAGAGAGGTGGACCTGCCTGGGTTCACATCCAGGCGGCACCTACTTGCTGTGTGACCTTGGACAAGTCACATGACCTCTCTGTGCCTCAGTTGTCTGTAGAATGAGGACCTGTGCATGGATGATACCTCTCTTCAGGTGCTCCAAGGTGCTCTGGCTTTGCCCATCTCCTCTGTGACTGACAGCAGGTCTGTGAAGGTGCTTTGGGAGCCCTGGGCCCCCGTTGGCTTCATTGCCTTCACATAGTCCATGGAGGGTGGTCCAAAGTCATGCCTGACACGATGGGGGTGAGACTGGACTCAATCTCTGGGTGGGCCTGCAGCTGCCCTCATGGCCCTGATGGGGAAGTGGGAGGAGCCTTAGTTTCTGGGGGTTGGCCCCCAGCACCCTCAACCTCCCCAGCTTTGTGGGCACCAGGGTTGAGGCACCCCTTGTATCCTGCTTTACCCATGAGCATTACAGCCCGCTCTTCTCATGTCATTACAAATTTATTATAAAGATAAATATTTAATGACTGCTTAGCATTCCATTGACTAGATGACCCTACGTTTCTTTAGCCAGTCCCCTATGTTTGGACGTTTATGTTATTTCCAGTCTTCTCATATCAATAACACCGGCATGGATACTTTTATCCCTAATCTTTATACAAATATGTAATTCTTTCCATAAGATAGATTTCTAGAAGTAGAATTCCTGAATCAAAATTATCTAAGACTCTTTGTACAGATGGTCAAATTTCTTTCTAGAAATGAACCTTTTTTTTAGGGAATCAGAAATGGGCCATGAGCCCCAGAGAAGGGCTGGGACTGGCCTATGGTCATGAGGTGGGCGGGAGCAGAGGGGGTAAGAACTCGGCGAGGCTGACCCTCTGGCCAGCACTCGCCTGCCATTGCCCACCGGCGTGGATCCAGAGCCTCGGGTTTTTCTGGACCTAGGTTCTGACAGTGCCGGGGTTGGGGGGCCATGCGGTGTGGCCAGGGCAGAATGGAGGGAAACAGCAGGACCTCATGCTGTGGGCATCATTACCGTCTCCCAGGGGGTCATCTCAGGAAGTTGTTGCCAGCATTTGCTTTGGCTTCAGAACCAGGTGTGTGTGTGTGTGTGTGTGTGTGTGTGTGTGTGTGTGTGTGTGTGTAGATCAGTTCATTCATTGAAAAGAGGAGTAAAAAAGCATATTTGGACAAAGGGTCATCCCGGTGTTATCTGTAACAGAGAAGGATTGGAGATCAGTTCCACGCGTCGCTCTGGTGGTAGAGATGGGGCCTGGACCCCTGCTGCCCCGCCTGGAGTGGTCCCTGCCTCTGCTCCCTGAAGCTGGCCTGGACCCCGGCTTCCAGGCCTCCCCAGTGCAAGGCTCAAGAGGCCCGGAGCCAAGGGGACAGCTGCCCACACCAGCCTGGGTGTGTCCTAGTTCCGGCTGCCTCCCCCTTCCCATTCAAACAGCCCAAAGACAAACAACACAGCCTTAATTTATGGTCCTGTTAGCACGGACAGCAGTGAAGAGACATCCCTTCTGTGCTGTGCAGGGTCCCTGCAGCCGTCCCCTCCCGTTGGAGAGGTGTCACCAGGGTCAGCTGGAGAAGTGTCCCACCAGGGCCATCCCCAAGGCATTGTTCTGGGTGCACAAACCAAACAGCCCCTTGGCAGTTTGTGGGTTTAGGGAGAGGCGAGAAACAACCAAAGTCAGTTGTGCGGAAAAAAACAGGACGCGATCGATTCCCAAAGGCGGTGTTTTATTTGCAGTCTTTCCTTCGAGTTTGAGGCCCAAGGCAGGCGGGAGTAATATATTAGCTCCGTTGGTTTAACTGGACAGCAGCATGAGCTTGTAATAAGGATGTGGTAATACACCACTAGAATCTGTAGGCTCATAAAACTTGACCTTATAAATCTCCATGTGTATCAATTCCATACACCAGCCACTCCCCGGGGTGGAAGTCCCAGACTTTTAAGGCGGCCGTTGATAACAAAACAGTTTATTCCCACCCCAACTCCTTTCTTTTAAATTCCTCAAGGCTGACTAATCAGGGCACATTCATAATTTCTTTTCTAAACATGAATGCTCCATCAAAACACTTAAGACCCAAACTGTTCGCTCGGATCAGGGAGTAGGACCCTGAGAGGTTAAATAAGCTCATTAACAATTAGGATAGGGGCTTCCCTGGTGGCGCAGTGGTTGAGAGACTGCCTGCCAATACAGGGCACACGGGTTCGTGCCCCGCTCCGGGAGGATCCCAGCCGCGGAGCGGCTGGGCCCGTGAGCCATGGCCGCTGAGCCTGCGCGTCCAGAGCCTGTGCTCCGCAACGGGAAGGGCCACAACAGTGAGAGGCCCACGAACCGAAAAAAAAAAAAACCAGTTAGGATAAAATGTCCCCAAGCAGTTTCCTCTCTCCTCGCCCACTAGCGCTCAGCCTCTTTGTGTGGGGTGTGTGGGGTGTGTGGGGTGTGTGGGGTGTGTGGGGGAGGGGAGACTGTATGACCCTCCTACTCTAAATCAGGTGTTAGTGACTATTTTAGGCTTTGAGGGCCTTGTGGTTTCTGTCACAATAGGCACTGACAATATGTAAACCAGTGGGCGTGCCTGTGTTCCAATAAAACTTTATTTACAAAAGCAGATGGGTTGGATTTGGCCCAAGGGCTAGACTTTGCTGACCCCTGCTCTAAACAGCGCGACGTCCTTCCTGAGTGTCTTTGCACTGGCAGCCTTATTTCTGAGTTATAAGGGCGGGGCCACCTATAGGATTTAGGTTGGCACCTGGGATTCCCAGCCTGGGCTACAGATGCCTAACCGTGTGCCAGACAGTTTCCCATACATCAACTCATTTGACCCCTAGAGAGAGGGGTCACTGCCCTCTCCCATTCCACAGATGAAAATACTGAGATCCAGAGAGGTTAGATGGCTTCCCCAAAGTCATATAACTAGTTTGGGCAGAGGTGGGATTCGAACCAGCAGCTCTGGACTCATGTACACAGAAGGGCAGAGAAGTACCATGTGCGAGGCACTGCAGTTACACTCTTCACTTCAGTCTCAGAACAGCCTGCTTGGCATATGCTGTTAGTGCTGTCCTAGAGGTCCCCAGGTCCTTGCTCCTAGCTGCATGGCCTTGGGAAAGTTACTAAACCTCTCTCACCCTCGTCTACAAAAGGATGATGAAGAGCCTTCCTGCAGGATTGTCACAAGGATTAAATAAAACACGTGGGAAACTTCTTGGGAGACTCTAAAATGCTGAGTAAATGTTAGTTTATCTAATTTTCTTAAGAGTCCAGGCAAATGACTTGACAAGACTTCTTTTCTGAATTAAAAGTCTCTATGTTGGCATCGCCTTCGCACAGTCCCCGATTTTGGCAGGAGTTCCCTGCAGGTGCAGCTGAATGTGAATCTGATTATAGCTCCCAAGTTTTAGCTGAAAGTGGACTTGAGCTCTGCCAGCCCAGCTGGCCCCAGAGGGAAGGACTTTGAACCCATTTGAACAGACAGGCGGGTGCAGGGGGCAGCTCCCTGCCGGCCATTTAGAGGAGGCTCCCGGCAGCATGGGGTTCTATTTAGGGAAGCCGTTTCTCCGTCTGGGCAGATGGCCTGCAGGAATGGGGGCCGGCTGATCTGGTTTCAACTAATTCTATTAAACGAAAAGTTCTGTAGAGCAGATTCCTTCGTGAGCCTCTGTCCACATGGTGACTTAATCGAGTAAATTAAAACATTCTTGCTTTCTGTCCGCCTTGCTGCTTTCTGCGGTGGCCTTGTAGGGAAATGGAGGGGGAGGGGAAGTCTGTAGTTGTAAGGGCTTTGGCCAGAGGTGGGGTTCTGGAAGTCCCTGGGGCAGAGGCAGGGCTCAGAGAGGGTGACAGGGGCATGGCAGGAAGAGGGCCTTGGTGAATTGAGGATTGGGGTGGCAGAACTCACAGGGTGTCCTCAAACCATCCAGTTCACCCCCGATGATGCAGATGGGGAAACTGAGGCTCAGAGAGGGGAAACGACTTAATCAAGCTCACCCAGGGAGGCTGGAGCCAGGAGAGCTGAGAGCTTGGAGGAATTCCAGCAAATCAAACGCCAGGAGCACTCTTGTTCCCGGAGCATCGCTCTCCCAGGAATCTCAGGAGGCCAGTGTGGCATTGTCATACCCTGGGAAAATGGGATTTGTTTTTCCCTTTTTACTCAGCAAAGAGCTTGGCTTCTTCCTCTGGGGTCCTGCCTGGGGTTATTTATGGGGGTCTGTCTCCCTGACAAGTCTGCCAACGGCACTTTGTGGCTTTCCGTCTAGGGTTAGAGTCTTTCTGTACGGAAATCTCACCCATTTTTAAAGCAGAAAAGAAAGCAGAGCTGAGCTGGTGGACCCCGCGCTCTGCCCCCGGGCTTCCTCCTTTGCTGCCCCTGAGGGGTGAAGCGCAGTTGGAAACTGACAATATTTGGAAGAATACACACTCAGGATCTGCTCACTCCTCACGACCATGTCGGGGGAACCAAGTAAAGATATGTTGCCTTACATTCTCTGATTCCACAGGATTCCTGATGAAATAATGTTGCCTTTAAGGTACGTGCACTTTACAGTTTGCAAGTCCTTTTCACCCATCGTCTCATTTCTTCCCTCTCCTCATTCTTGTGCGACAGCCAGGCCTGCCTTAGGGGACAAATGGTTGTCCCCATTTCCTGGATGGGGAAGCTGAGGCTTGGAACAGTGACCTGACTGGCCAACAAGCTCTAAGAGGCGGGGCTCAGGTTCCCACCTGGTTGCTGTCCTCTGGGCCGGTTGTCCACAGCCAGGATTGGAACTATCACCCCGTCACAGCCACAGGATGGGATGGATACCAGGGTGCGGGGTTGGTGCAGGGTGGGCCCTGGACAAAACTGCAAATAAAAAAGATTTGGGTTTTCGTCCCTCTGACCGCCCATGCCCATCATCTATGCCCCACTCTCACCAAGTTTCCTGTAGAGTTAGTTGAAACAAGGCTGCTGGTGGTTGAGAAGGGCTTAACAAGACTTGAGGTGCGATTGCACTGTCCTGACAGGTGGAGATGCCTCCTCACCAGCAGGGGCAGAGGTCACTTGGAGAAGTTTGCCAGCTCAGGGTCTCCTGCCTGCCCCTCTCGTTCTCCTGGTGACCATGAGAATGTGGCAGAGAATCTTCCCAGGGTTCAAGGACCTGCCCCCAGGGCTTTCACGAAGACTCGCCTAACGAAATGGGAAACATGCTTCCACCCTTAGACCCCAAAGGGCGCTTTGATCTTATCGTCATGAAAGGTTCAGTGGGATGACGCCAATCTGCTCATCCTACACCAGATTCAAGCTGACAGCACACCTCTGTTCTTCTTTATACCAATAAGGGTATTCTTAGCTTATGCTTTACGTGAACCAAGGGCATCCTCTGAAGCATCATGCGTGTGCAGAGGGATCCCAGCGTGGACCCACAGAGCATCCACTGCTGATAGGCAAACCTCTCTGGGCTCATCTGGCTAATGGTTGAGGAAGGTCCTGGGGTTGGTGCCTGGGCAGGTAAGGAGGCTGCTGAGGAAGAACACATTCTAGGATCCGTTATTTGCTTAGGCAGGTACGGCAGTTGGAAGAAAATTACCTAGTGACAAAGCCCAGGTCCCTAGAAGAGAGTGACGCAGGATTCTGACAGCAGCCTCACTCAAATCTATCCCCTGGACAGACCCCCATGTGGTTCCCTAGAGACAACAACTTCTAGAAAGGAAACCGGCAGCGCTTCACCCTGTGCCCGTGGAGTCCGGGACAGGGGACCCTCTAACAGTGTGTCCCACAGCAGGAGCAAGGGTGTTGTTCCCCCAGCTCTGAAGCTTACCACAGAGCACCCTCTGTGTGGGAACCCTGAGAACCCAGGGCTTCGCTGGTGACATTTGTTGAATGAGCTGGAATCAGACTGTGGACACAGATGCCAAGTGGATGAGGGGGTGATGAGCTTTAGCAGAGACTGGAGAAAGAGGACGTGCACCTGAGATGTCCCCGCAAGACTCTCAAAAGTGCTGGGGTCCCTTTGGAGGCCACTAGGGCCGGAATCTCAGCAGACTGCCTGAGCTGAAGGTGAGGGTGGGGAGCTAGGGACCTGTGAGGGCTGACGATGGTGAGAGTCCCCTGCCCCTCAGAGGATCAAGCCTTGGGGAAGCCAGATCACTGGGATTTGGAGGAAATCAGGTTCGCACAGGGATGTCATTGCTAAGCCTTGCAACAATCCTGCAAATTACAGATGAGGACCCCGAACTCATCCATTTTGGGGAAGCAGGTCATTGGAGTATCTTTGTTCCCCTGGCTGTTAGCACAATATTCGTCACGCTTGCACAGAGAAGCAGCAGAAGGCAGAAACTGCGAGCGTGGGCTTTCCAGTCAGAAAAATCTGGATTGAATCTTGGCCTGCCCCTTGCTATGTAGAGACCTGAGCAGGTTCCTTGACCTCTCTGAGCTCGGTAGCCTCGTCTACAATGCAGGGGTGCTAGTCTTGGAGTGGACAAACAACACAGACTGTTAACTGGTACCTTGGAAGAATGGAGGATGGGAGGCAGTGCTTTTTCGCACACCTGTAGGCAGACAGCTGGATTTGGCTGTTGGAGATGACCCTTGGTATTCCTACTCTTTTCCTGCATAACATATATGCCCTCGTCAGCAAATCTGGACAGACCATCACTCAAAGAGCACATTCATCCTTTGTTGCTGGAAGGGCTCAGTTCAGATCCCTCTGCTGGCCCAAAGGAGGCCATATTTATGCTCTTGGCTCAGACTCCGAGAAAACAGAAAAGAGATGATGTTCCTGTTGATTTCGTCAGATCCATCATAGCCCTAATTATCCCCGAACTGTCCACAATTAATCAGTGAGATCCCGACCGTGTCCAGGCCATTGGGGCAATGGAACTGGGGAAGCTGGCACCTTTGATGGCGGCTCTCAAACCACCTGGGCTGCCGAGAAGAATCCCATCTCCACAAGAAGATGTTTTAGGATGGGTCCTTAATTCTGGACTTGTTCCCTCCATCTGGACCGGTTGGCCACTTTCTAGGGAATTGAGTCACAACAGTGTGGATTCTCTCAGGCTTTCACTTGTTGGGATCTATGGTGGGCTAACTGTGCTAAGCTAGCCTGAATGGAGTCAAGACCTTGCTCGGATGACGCTTTAACTTTTCTCCTTTTGGAATTTGCACACCTTGTACACTGCCCAGGTCCAAAACAAGTTTCTAGGTCCCCAGTCCCAAGGGCCTTAAAAGAGGTGCCCTGGCTGGTCTGTGGAACCACTGCTGTCAACGCCTTCCAGGCCTCCCCTGAGCTTCATTCCACGCATGGACGGAGGGAGGCTGGTTTAGAAGAAAAACGACCAGTTGCCCAGCCCTGCCACTTTAAAAAGTTCTGCTTCGTGTTTGAATACTTTTTCCTTCTGTCAAATTTCAAGCACTAAATTTACTCAACATACTTTTGGAGACTCATGTTTTATCCTTTTTTAATTAACTCATTTTGAAGCTTTCATACTTGCCCCCCCAAATATTTTATTGGCATTTCATTGCCATTGTTTTCCTTGGGAAGGCCTCCGATTCCACGGAGGAGGGTCACCAAGCAACATGACTTGGCATTTGGACCTGCTTTTGTTCCCTTCTTCCCGCCAGCCCTCTCTGGGGCTCTTGCATTTACTGTTAAAATATTACAGAGGCCCACACTCTGAGCAGCCATAATCCCTGGTGCTAGACTGTCTCTAATTGATTTAATTATTCATAATTGCTCAGCTGGGTTTATGCATACTTGTGCATGATTATGGGGAACAGGCAGGTCTCAGAGTCACTGGGGGCCTCACACGGCCTGTGGACATTTGGACGACACCCTCAGAAAGTAGGGGTGGAGCCCCGTAGAGTGTTGGCTTTAGAGCAGTGCCACCCTAGAATGTTTGCTTAACAAGTTTGGGAATTTAGAATGCTTGGTACCCATGGAATTTCAAAACAAAGGGCAGATAGACAACGGCGGCGAGGGTGGCGAATGGCCGGAGAAGTTAGGTTGAAGGAAAGTAGAAAAGCAAGACAGGCAGTCAATGTAAACAGACAGACGTCAACCTGACCTTCAAGCCATCACCTCTCAGGGCTGTGTGTGCCCCCAAACGTCTGGAGAATCACTAATCCACTCCTACAATATATCTGAGACACTTTGTTTGGAAAAAAACAAATCTGCCAGGATCTGGGGCATTGCAAGGGAGACAGTGGATGCAGAAGCAAATTCCGTCACAAGGAGATGTCATCAGCCTAAGGTTTCTCTAATTGTCCCCATACCGGTCTTCTTAATTAATTCAAGATGAGGAAATGATACGCGAGGCTTGTATGCTTCATGGGGCGGCTTCCTGGTGACTAATATTTGAAGCAATAAAAGGAACCGGAGCATTCCTGCTTCCTGACGGTCCCCAGTCATCCTCAGCCTCAACCCAGCTCAGAACAGCCTCCTCCAGCTTATGTCTATCGGAAAATAACTCGAACTGACTTTGTGATGTTTATGGCATTCTGGCCATTTACAAAGTGCTTTTGCATCCTTTTGCTTAAATGAACCTTGGGTCAGCTCAGGAAAAGCCATGAGATTTGGCAGCGCAGGGATGACAAGTCCCATTT
Organism: Hyperoodon ampullatus; assembly: GCF_949752795.1. NCBI lineage: Eukaryota > Metazoa > Chordata > Mammalia > Artiodactyla > Ziphiidae > Hyperoodon > Hyperoodon ampullatus. Next base: position 162,135,172 of record NC_136914.1, on the reverse strand, counting down.
TACAGAGAAGGAAACTGAGGTTTGCAAGGAGTAAAGTGACCCAATTGAGTCATACTGCTGAGAAGAGCAGTGAGGACACAAGCCCAGGCCTGGGGACACGTTCCCTCACCTACAGCCCCTCCAGCTCACCAGAATATCTCATTCTAGGTTCTGTGTTCCTAGGCAGTGTTTGGGGTCTAAGAAGCAGGTAAACCGAAGAGACTGAACACACACCCTCCAAAACCAAGAAGGGGGAGGAGGGACGGGAGGAGGAGGGAGTTTCCAGGTTACAAAGTACTTTTATCCTCACTTTCTCCTAGTCTTTTCAACAGCCCTACAAGGCAAGTATTTTTGTAAGTCAGAGCTCCATAAATAATGGGGGGGGAGGGGGGTTGTGAGTCGATGAGCCCCAGGGTTGCTGTTGGGGAAACTGAGATTAGGAGAAACCAGGATAGTCAAGAGGGACTTCAGAGCCCGGTCCTCTGATGTTACCCCTCAGCTCCGCCAGGGCCGGGGCCGGCAGCCGTTTAATCTGAACTAAATCCTAAAATAGTCCCCAGGACGACAAGCAGATCCCAGCTCTAATTTACCCTCCGGTGCCTCATAGGATCTTTTCTAACAAAAACACAGAAATGGTTTTTACAGTCCAACCAACCACACGGCTCCACGAACCTCGAGAGAGACGGACAGGCAGCCGCGGCCTCTGCAAACTGAAATGTATTATCAGAAGGATGTAATTACAAGTATTTATGTAAGCGGATTCTGAACCAGAGGATACTGAGATGGCGCTGGAGCCAAAAGGAGAAAATCAAAAAAAAAAAAAAAAAAAGGAAAGGAAGAAAAGAAGAGGAAAAAAAAAAAAGGCTGAAAAACTCCTGACAATAAGCAATTCTTCATGGAACAAAACTATTACAATAGCCAGCCTTTGATCTTGCCCGTCTCCTGTTGCCAATTGTATTTTGTCACCATTGGGCTGTCACCAGCGAGGGAGCACTTTTGAATTAAGCAGTCTACAGCAATTTAGGGCGCACTGGCTTTGAAGTGCCAACATCAGTCAGGCCAGGACTAACTTTTTTCATTAAAAATTTTTCAACTTCTCTAAGGGCGCTTTTTGCCTTTTTTTTTTTAAGCCTGCCGGGGCACTGAGATAAGTTGAGCCTCCAACCCGTGGCCCCAAGACATCAAAAGGCACTCGGTCCAGTAATGCTTGAGGCGGCCGTCATTAAGCTCTAATGGAGTGCTTCATTAAGGCCCCTTCAAAGGCCCCCGTTTACAGACTCAGAGATTGACTAATTTACACATTGTGGGAAAATTGCTACCAGCTCTGCCCACACCAGGCAGGGGGAGAGACGCCCTCTCTCTTTGAAAGGTGGGAACTGCAAATGGGCCCTCTAATTGCAGGGAAAACCCCAGGCCCGGCCCTAACTTTTGGAGCTGGCTGAAGCGTCTGCCCACCGACCTGGAGGGGGGTGTGGGGGGGTGTTTGTCCAGAGGCAGCGTGGGACAGATGCAAGTGTGCAAATTTGCAGCCGGAAACTCCTAAACACACTTGGGTTTGAATCCCAGCTCTGTTCCTATCAGCTGAGAGAGAGCAAACGACTCAACCTTCTTGGGCCTGTTTCTCTCAACTGAAAATGGGTGTGATCAACTCACTGCTCGGGGCTAGGACAAGAGGTAGGATAAGGGGAAGGGGCCTGATGTGTGCTGGCTGTTCTCACCTTAGCATAAGCATAAAAGAGAGCCAACAGGTATCCTGAAGCAGTGACCACCTTTCCTCAGGCTCCCTTTGTGGAATTACTGATCTGTGGGAAGATGCTGGCACATGGATGGCACAGCAGTATTTACTGCTGTGAGTCAGACCCATTGGCTGTTTGGAGAACCACGTTACGTGGCCTCAAGGGTAGCACATGATGGTATCAATTTGTGTACTTTTTCCTTTGTCATCAATGCAATTTGGGAAGGGAATAAAGAAATATGCTCTGTTTGGGATGCTTTCATGTGGATACACCCAGTGTCTGAAAATAAAGCTCTCGGACAGTGAAGGAAGGTGCGTCATCAGAGGTGTGGCGAGGAGGTCACCCCTCAGCCTGGCTCTGCCTCTGGGGTCCTCCCACCTGTTGCTACCCACAATGCAGTCCAGGGACCAGTGGCCTCAGCATCGCTAGGACCTTGAGAGAAATGCAGTTTCTCGGGCCCCCCAGACCTCCGGAATGGGACTCTGCACTCTGACATGACTGTGGTGGTTTGGGCACACGGTACGGTTGAGGCCACTGCTCTAACACTTCCTTTGGCCCAGGAAGACCCTGGTGACTGTTGTTTCACACAAGGGGGTCCAGCCTTGTGACTCTGGCCTGGGAAGTCATGATTTTGGAGGCAAACAGCCCGGGCCCTCACCTACCACCCAACTGGGATCCAGTCTCTTCATGTCAGAATCCTATCGCTTTTACTCTCTGGGGTCATCTGGGAACTTAAGCTAGTGAAGGAACCTCCGCATCATTAGTTGAACACCTACTGTGTGCTTGACATCCTGCCATGCGCATCACAGCACCACATGTGGTAAGTAACTGAGGTTGTTAGTGGTTTGGTCTTTCGGTTGAGTCGGCTGAGCAAGAGGTCAGGTGACTTGCACAAGGTCACACAGACTTCCTCCCAGGGCCCCCTGCACGACGCCCACTCCAAGCTGCACAGAGGAAGCCTGGGTGACCCAACTCCTGGAGGTCCGCCACAGGCTGGTTAGGATGGAACCAGAGGGGCCGTGAACACGTGAGTCCTGTGGGATGGTCACATCACCCTCCACTTTCTATTTGCCCATCTTCCTAATTATAGAAAGTAAATTCTACAGTCACTTCCTCTCTTCAACCTTTCACTGAAAAAAAGGCGACTCCCACCCCCTCCATTCCCAACCTCGCGGGGAAGCCGCCCGGCCAGGGGCAAGCATCGCAGCAAACCACTTAGCAAACCGCAAATTTCAGAGGCCTCGTCACATCTGCGTTTTATCAGCTTTTTCCGGATAGTATTACCCCGAGCAATTGTCTGCAGATCGGCCGACAGCTGAGACGTTCAAGCTCTGAATTACGGAGAAAGGGCCGGAGATAAAGCCGAGCACATGTATCCCATCAAAGTAATGAAAGCCTCCTGCCGCCAGGCCGCCCTGCAGCCTCCTTCCGAGTCTCCCAGCCGCCCAGCAGGAAGGCTGATTAACCCTTGCGGGGCAGAAAAGAAGAGCAGGGGTCATCCAATACCCAGGCTAATCAGGGCCCCAACAGTGGGGGTGGGGTGGGCAGGAAGGAACAGCGGGTGCAGAGGGCCACTCTGGCCTCAGGATCAGCCCCGCTGCATTTCCTGGGGCAGGACAGAGCTTGGGGAGCAGGGGTGGTACGTGCAGCTTCTAACAAACCCGAGAGAGACTGGAGCCTACGTTAGGAGCCTAAATAAAGAACTCAGTGCCCACAGGGTTGCAGGGACGTTGGCTGGGTAGCAGGAGATCCCAAGGAGTGAGGGCAAGCAGCTTCCTGTGCGTGAGCCTTGCCTTGCTGCCAATGTCATGTTTGCAAAAGCTGATGACTACTGTTTACTGAGCACCTACTATGGACCCTGCCCTGGGGGTGCTGCTGCTCCAGGTCTCAGCTAATCCCTTAATCTGCCAGAGGAGACAGAGGCTCAGGGAGTTCGCCTGTCCTCGTTCAGACAGCTAGAAAGTGGCCAAATAGGGGTTGGACCCACAAATGCTAGCCCTGCTTTGTGACCTCAGATCGTCGCTGTTACTCTCCTTGCTTACCACGTGACCCCCTGGCGTCACACACCTGGAGCCCCAACCTTGACCATTACACACGTTCCCTAGAGAAGGGCAGATGCCAGGTTGTCCCCTGTCCCCCTGTTCCTGTAGCCAGTGCCACTTGGGCATCTGTGTCCTGCCTGGAGAGACCTATGTGATGGCTGCCTGGCATCCTGCATCGATACCCCAGAATGGGGGCTCAGGGACCTGGGCCAGCCTGTCCCACTCACAGCGCATGAGGGTGCCCTGCTCTCTGACACATTCCCGCCAACATTAGCCCAACCGCTTAGTAACGGGCCTTTCTACAGGCCCATAACAAGTCTAAACGCATGCTTCTCTTTACTAATGAGTTTGAACATCTCTCATTAGGCATTTAGGGCTGTCTTCCGCCCCACCATTGTGTATTTTTCTCTCAGGCCTCTGTCCTTTTCTTACTGTTCTGTGAGAGTTCCAGGATGTTCTAAATTGTAACCGCTCGTCAGTCGCATCAGTACCGCGCGCCCTGTGTGCTGCCTTTGCCTGTGGCTTCCTCTGTGAGCAGGAATCCTTAATTTTGATGCTGGCAGATCCATCATTTTTTTCTCCCTTCTGTCTGGCGCTTTTAGGATCTTTTGGAGTAGAATCATTCTTAGGCACAAAGGTACCTTCTTATGCTTTCTTTGATTGGCTTTGTTATTGTAACATTCACGTCTAAGGCTTTAGTCCATCTGGAGCCCACCTTTGAAAGGCTTAAGGGAGAGATTGTCAATTTTTATCGAAGTAAGACAACTCTCTGCCGCAGTGTGCTGTTGGCTGACTCGGGCCTTGGTTTCTCAGCTTGCTGTGAGGCACCGTCCTGCACACCAAGTTTGCCATCAAAACACTGCGGAGAGGGGCATTATCCAGAGCCTCATTCCCAGCTCAATCCTGTCCCCAGTCCCACCACCTGAAGCTGCTGTGTATGTTTGGGCATCATCTCTCTGTTTTACATCAAACCACAATGAACACAAAGTAAAGGAGGCCAAGATGACAGAGAGTGTCCTGGGATGTACACCTTCTAGAGGTGATGCTCTCGTTGCGTGTCCCCCAGCAGCTCTGTGAAGCCCCTGCCCCGTAGAGGACGGATGAAGCATGCTTTCCACTTCATGCTTTGCCCGATGTTGAGTTTCAGGCTCAGTTTTGAAGTCAGGACTCCGCCCATCCCCCTTTGCTTCAGCATTCCGGCCAGCATGTGGATTCCTGGGGATCTTTGTTGGTGGTGATCTCTCTGCTGCCAGTGTCTTCTCTTCCTCCCGCCCTTCCCAACCGATTGGCTGTCTCTGCCCTCAAGACGGGGCTCATTCGTTCACCCATCCACAAATCTATTAAAAAAATATGGATGTATTGTATCTGCCAGAGTTCTTTGGAGGTAAGCAACAGAAATGGGTCCTGGCAAAACTTTATGCAGTAAAAGACTTTTATTTCCAAGATTTGGGGTAGTTCACAGAAGTCAAGAGACCCTGAACCACTAGGCCTCAGAAAGACAGGACCTGGGGCAACTCTGGGCTTCTAGGTACCAGGAAGTAAGGAGAAGTCAGAACAACTTGGTGTCAGCTCTTATCCCGCCTTGAGTCACTCTGTCACGCCTGAACTTCTCAGGAGAGGACATCTGATTGGCCCAGCTTGGGCCACTTGCCCAGCTCATGGCCAGTTGCCTCAGGTACCAAGACTGCCTGTCCATCAAGACTGCGCAAGTTGGGGAAGGCTGGATCCCAGGGGAAAATTCAGTGCAGACACCACCATCCCTTGTGGGCACTTTAATCCCAGACACAGCCTGGATGAGTACTAGGGACCCCAAGATGAACCCCACAGTTCCTGCTCAAAGAACTCACAGCCCAGTGGAGGAGCCTGGTTAAATAGAAGGTGCTCAAAACAGAGTAAAGAGTACCATGACATAGGGGCTCCTGGAGCCAGGGAAAGGATTCCTAGATCCAGGTGGGGCATCAGAGAAGACTTCCTGGAGGAAGTGGTGCTGAACTGAGCTCTCACAGATCTGTAGAAGCAGATTGGATGAAGAAAGTGGGGAATGGTGATCTGGGCAGAGGGTACATAGAGCACGAGCAAAAGCAGAGCAGTGAGAAATGGACAAGCAGTTGAAATAGAGTCAGAGGAGCCCTGGAATGTCCTGCATGGCCACAGGGGTTTCTGAGGCCCACTCAGGGCAGTGACAGTGGCTGGAGAAGCCTAGGATGCAAGCAGGAAGGGGCTTCCCTTATTTCTGATCTGGCTCAAGAGCTTGTTGGTGGCCAGGAGGGCTGGGGGCTCAGCTTGAGACATTAACATGACAGCCCCGAAGAGCTAAATTGATCAATGGGGACAGATCCTTCACAAACGTGTACCAGATTCCATGTATAAGAAGAAAAACTCCAGGTGGAGGCAGGTCCACCCGAATGACTCATCTTTTCTTCCTCTGGTACCCAGGAGAGGATCTGCACGGCTCCATTCTAATGGCAACACGTCTCAGGCCTATTTTCCCTGCTGTTAACGCACAGGTCATGTGGGAAACACTAATCCAGACCAACCAGGTCCTGTGATGGGGGAAACTAAGCCCAGCGAGGGGAAATCCTTGGCCACAGTCCGTCCTCGTCTAGAGCTTGAGCCTCCTTGTTGAGCTCACAGAGTGTCAAGGTGGAGGATCAATGCTTGAACAAAAAAAATCACTTTTTTTTTTTGCGCTACGCGGGCCTCTCACTGTTGTGGCCTCTCCCGTTGCGGAGCACAGGCTCCGGACACGCAGGCTCAGCGGCCATGGCTCACGGGCCCAGCCGCTCCGCGGCATGTGGGGTCTTCCCGGACCGGGGCACGAACCCGTGTCCCCTGCATCGGCAGGCGGACTCTCAACCACTGCACCACCAGGGAAGCCCAAAAATCACTTTTTAGCTTTGTTTGAAAACCACATTGTTACTCCCTTCACACCCACTAGCGTGGCTATAATCAACAAGTGGAGAATGACATGTGTTGGCGAGGAGGTGGAGAAATCAGAACGCTTGTGATTGTTGGTGGGAAGGTAGAATGGTGCAGTCACTATGGAAAACAGTTCAGCGATTTCTCAGAAACCTAAACATAGAACTACCGTATGATCCAGCAACTTCACTCCTAGGTATACACCCAAGAGGAAGGAAAACAAATATCTCTACAAAACTTGTACATGAGTGTTCACAGCAACATGATTCACAATAGCCAACAGATGTAAACAACTCTAATTTAACAAAATGTGAGATACACACACACACACTCACTCACACATATATACATATTCACGCAGTGGAATATTATTCAGCCAGAAAAAAAGAATGACGCACGGAAACATGCTACATGTGGATGAACTTGTAAACATGATGCTAAGTGAAGGAAGTCAGATATGGAAGGACAAATATGGTAGGATTCCATTTCTATGAAATGTCTAGAAGAGACATCTTCTAGACATCTTCTAATCCATAGGAACAGAAGGCAGATGAGTGTTTGCCAGGGGCTGGAGCAGGAGAAAATGGGGAGTGACTTGTTAATGAGTACAAGATTTCCCTTTGGGATGATGGAAAGGTTTTGGAACCAGATAGTGGTGACGGTGGCACAACACTCTTAAAGCACTCAATGCTACTGAATCGCACACTTTAAAATGGTTAATTTGATGCTGTGTGAATTTCCCCTCAGTAACAATAATAACCCATTGCTTATGTCTAATGATGTTGGGACATTTGTATTGGTTAAGGACAAGATGATGTGATAACCCAGCACCTGCTATAGGGGAAGCCCTCCTTTAAGCCCTTGACAGCAACCTGATCTTGAAGCTATCATTGTTGTTGCCATTTTGCAGCTGGGGAGACTGAGGGCTCAAGGTCATACGTGGAGGAGTGGAGCTGTCCAGCTCCAGAGCCCATGTGATGAAGCACAAGGGAGAAGCCTCCTGGGTCACAGGACTGGCCTCAGTGCCAGGGGGACCTGTGTGTGAACCCAGCACTCTCTGACTTCGGGTCAGGCCCGTAAACTCTGGGAGCCTTGGAGTCACACCTGTTGAGCAGGAGTGGGTGTGCCTGATGCTGCCGGTGGCGGTGAGGATGAGGTCCTGTGGGAGGACCATGTGACCATGGCCACGCCCCCCCCCGCCTCCTCACGGGTACCTCTCTTGGGCTCCACGTGCCTTGAGACATTTTGGGAGCTTCCGATCCCATCCCCCAGGATTCTCTAGGCAATCACCATCAACGAAAGGACCGGGCCTTTCATTTTTGCTCAGGGCCCTGCTCAAAGGGACAAGCCCTGCAATTACCCTCTTGGTCCCCTGCTGCGTGGTGGGCAGTCACTAGATTCCTTTATGAATTCTGCAGGAGATGGATGGATAGGGAAGCCAAATCTCAAAGTGGATTTATAAGCGGAAATCAGGGATAAAAGTGGGGGAGGGGAGAATGGACCACATGTACCACTAAATCTGGTTCCAAGAGGGGCGTGGTCTGTTAGGCTATGTGCTGGCAGCATCTGCATGGGCCACTTGGACCTGAGCATCTCTCTCAAACCACTGATGGAATTGTGTTTGGTCAATGAACGTTTCTAGGGATGGTGGGGTGGTAATCACTGGGGCCTAGTGTAGTACATTTAGACAGGAAAGCTGACGTGATCCCAGGAGTGGGCAGTTTTCCTTAACATGAAAAGTTTGTTTTTCCGTCTTGTGGGCACGGAGACTTTCTTGAGTGAAAATGTATGTAGCTCACCCATAAAATGTACATTTTGTTGGAAAGGAAGGATGAAACCCCTGTTGGTTGGATGCCTGCCTCCTGGCATGCTCTGCCCGAGGCAGGCCCATGAGATTAGCATGTCAGTCTGGGAAGCGGTTATTTTTGCAGGTGGGAACCTGAGGCTCAGGGGTAGGGGTGGGGGAAGTCCCATGTTCTGAGAGTCTGAGGAGTGAGTTCCTTCCACTTTATCAGGGCTCCCCTGCCTGGGGCTGGGAGACGGCTGGTGTCATGGGCCTGGGGGACGGCCAATCCCTTGTTTCCTTTGCTCAGATGGGTGATGTGTTTCATATATGACAGTCCTACTATTCTGTGGTTGTATGTGATACTCTTAGCCAATAGAAGTTTGTTTAAAAGGATCTGGGACTGGAGGGGAAAATTACTGTAAAGGGCATTATTGGGACAACTGGTGAAATTTGAATAAGGATTGTGGATTAGATAATAATATGATGCCAATGTTAAATTCCCTGACTTTGATAACTGCATGGTGGTTATGTGAGAGAACATCCTTGTTCTTAGGAAATGCACACAGAAGCACTCAAGGATTCTTTCCATTATCTGTTATCATTTCATAGCATAGAGGCCTAAGATGGCAATGATTTATTACATCTCATGATCCTGTGGGTTGGCTGCATTCAGCTGGGAGCTCGGCTGGACCAGCACACTCCAGAAGGCCTCACCCTCTCCACGTGGTCTCTCCCCATCCAGTAAACTACTCTGAGCTTCTTTATATGGTGGCTGGGTCTTAGGAGGGCTACCACTTTACATGGTGGCTCTTAAGACCTGAGAACTGGCAGACCTCACCCAGGGATAATGATCTTTTTTTTTTTTTTTTGCGATATGCGGGTGTCTCACTGTCCTGGCCTCTCCCATTGCAGAGCACAGGCTCCGGATGCGCAGGCTCAGTGGCCATGGCTCACAGGCCCAGCCGCTTCACGGCATGTGGGATCTTCCCAGACCAGGGCACGAACCCGCGTCCCCTGCATCGGCAGGCAGACTCTCAACCACTGCGCCACCAGGGAAGCCCCAAAGGAATAATGATCTTTGGCCTTCAGGGGCTTAAACTCCAGCAAGCCATCCCTGGGCACTGCTCCGCTTAGGGTGACCCCCAGGGATGCCTGCCACCAGCTGAACAGGAGGGTCTTGTAGTCAAAGATGCCCACCCCCTGGGACTCGGCCACCTTAGAGTCTTTAAGGGGGAGCTATGTTTCCACCATTCCTGGGGGCAGTTTGTCTTTGCGGAAAGCCTGAAGGTCACCCAAAGACCTGGATTCCAGTTCTGGTTCCATCACTTAATTTTGGGCAGGGGACTGAACCTTTCTGAACCTCAGTTTCCTCAGCTGTAAAATGGGAAGAATAACACCCATAAAGAGGTTTGGTGTGAGAATGACATGAAATGGTAGAGTTCAGGCTCCTGGCACCATGATCGTCACTGTCAAGCTAGGGAACAGGCTCCCAGCCATCCTGGTTTGCCTGGGACTGAGGGGTTCCCGGGACACTAAGGCCAGGGTAGTGGGGATGAGTTGGTCACCCTACATGGCAGGTCTCCTCGCCTTCCCTTCTCTGTGCTTCGGTTTCCCCAGCAGGCAGATGCGGGCAGGGCTTCATCCTTGTGATACTGCCACAGTGCTGAATGGGTAAAGCACGCATGTTACATAAACTCAAAACCAGATGCCTGCACGTACATAGGTGGGTGTGCACATGAGGGTGGGCATGCACGAGGGGCAGGCCTGGCTCGGTGGGAAGAATGCCACTGCTAGTGGCCAGAAGCCCTGGTTTGGGTCTCAGTGGCCCTGTCACTTGAGCTGTGTAAACTTCTGCCCCTGAAGCCAACCCCCCAGGGCCTCAGTACCTCCCAGTGTCTGGTGATGACAAGAGAGGTGGTCTCATTTGGTTTGGGGAAGAGGTTGGGTGCTTGCTGAGCAGGAGAGGGACTGCGTGGTGGTGGTGGTGGCTGAGGTTTTCTTTTCTTTTTTTTTTTTTTCCACCTCAGAGCCTGGGCAGTCATGTGTGCTCTTCCCTTGCTGTTCCAGGCCTTCCTCCCTAAAGGGGCTGGGTGGGGATGGAGGGACCATGCCCAGCAAGCTGGTTCCATCTAGCAGGGAGGGGAAGAGAGGGGGACCACCCATCCTGGTGTGCCTAGTTCATTGCTAAAACTGGGGAAGTCCTGGGCAAACTGGGTCCGTTGGTCACCCTACTCATTAGCTTGCTCCAGCCTCAGTCCTCTCACCTGTGAAATGGGGACAGTAGCACCTTCCTGTCTCAGTGCATTCAGTATGCTTTAACAGATAGATATCAGAGAGCAGGTGGCTTAGAAACAGCAAACATTTATTCCTCACAGTTCTGGAAGCTGGAGGGCCAAGATCACGGCACTGGCAGATTCAGGGTCTGGGGAGAGCCTGCTCCCTCACTGACAGCCATCTTCTCACTGTAACATCACACGGCAGAAGGGGTGAGGGAGCTCTCTGGGGTCTCCTTTATATGGCAATAATCCATTCATGAGGGATCCGCCCCAAGTCTCCACTTCTTAATACTGTCATGTTGAGGGTCAAGGTTTCAACATGTGCATTTTGGGGGAGACACACATTCAGACCACAACATCCCCCCAATTCAACATTTCTTGGATGAATATTCATTGAGTCCTTACTATGTGCTGGCATAGCACTGGTCTCTGGGGATTCATGAATGGACAAGACAGACCTGCCCCAGTAAGGGGTAGACACAGACAACCCGTGAGTAAGCAAAGAGGCAAGATGCCTTAAGGTGGTGACGATAGGGTGGAGCAGGGTCTGTGGCAGAGAGGACTCGGAAGGGGCTGGGAGAAGGCCTCTGTGAGGAGGTGACATAAGCTGAGGACCAGAAGAAGCCCACTTCAGGCAGAGGCTCTGAGCAAGAACACAGCAAGTGCAAAGGCCCTGTGGCAGGAACAAGTGTGTCTGGCTTCCAGAGAGAAGGGGAGGGTGGTGGAGGTCAAGGACAGAGAGGTGGGCAGGGGCAGCATGTGAGGGCCCAGGAAGCCATTCTGGTCCGAGTGTCACGGGAAGGCATGGGAGGCGGCGTGGCTTCATGGCTGGGAACGTGGGCCCACAGCTGGACTACGTTCAAATCCCAGCTCCACCACTCACAAGTTAGGTGACCTTGTTAACCTTTCTGTCTTCCCATTCCAAAATGGAGTTGTGCGTAGGAAGTAAAAGGATGGGTTCAGCCAGGCCTAGAAGGTCCATAGGCTGATCAAAGAAGGTAGGACAAACAGGCAAGTAAAGAGAAGAGAAGTAAAGAGAAGGGGCACAGACCCTGGGGCAAGGCTGCCTGCGTTCAAACCCCAGGCTCCACTTCCTGGTGTGTCACCTAAGCTCTCTGTGCCTTGTTAGTAATAATGACCACCTTATGGGGCTGTTGAGAGGATGGCATAGATCAACATATGGCAGTTAGAGCAGGGCAGCGTAAGGGCTGCTGTCACGGTTATCCCTGCAGGAAAAGGTCACCCACCTTAGGCCCTTGCACCCCCAGCAGGGCCACACAGCAGCTGTGTGACTTTGCCCAGTCACTTGACCTCTCTGAGCATCAAATTTCCATTAGTCACAAAGGCCTAGTCATCTCCCACTCCCCTGTCCCCGGAGGCTGTGGTGAGGAGCCAGGAGCCTGGGCCAAGGCCTGGGACATAGTGAGGGGTCAGTTCCCTGCCTGCCACATGCCCACATGTAGTTCAAAGACAGATGCTTCTTCTCCTCCTCTCCATCTCTGGGGCCTGCTGTCCAGAAAAATCTGACCTCTCCAAGCATAAGAGAAGCAGTGCAGTGTGGTGGGAAGACCCTCAGTGTGAGAGTACCAGGAACCCACATGCCAATTCTAGCTCCTCCCTTCTCTAGTTGTAAAAGCTTGGGCAGGAGCTTCGACCTCTCTGAGCCTCAGTCCCTGATGGGAACGCTGGTCCTGCAAAGCCAGGGTGGGGGTCAAACCAGACAGCAGGTGCTGTAGCCCCTGTCCCTCCTTCCCCATCTCTACATCTGCTCTCCGCGGAGCACCACCCCTCCCATTGCACCTCCCCACACAGACACCCAACATGTGAGATTCTCTTAGCTTCCACTCTGGGAAGCCTGCCCCCCTTGAGTTGGCTGCAGTCAGCATTCCGCTGAGACCATCTCAGAAAGCTGGCTTGGGGCTGGATGGGGTGCAAAGAGGGGGTGGTAGGGGCTAAGAAGAAGGCAGGGTGAGGCCCAAATGCCCAGCTTGTTGTCTTTTGAGGCCAAGCTGCTTCCCTCTCCTGGCTCCCCAAGGGGATCCTTGGATTCTGGAAGTCAAACTGGCAAGGCCATATACCTGCTCATCAGCCCCAAGCTCCTGAAACCAGACAGAGACTGGGAGGACAGACCTGGAGTCACATCTTTGCTTGGTCACTTACAAGCTGTGTGACCTTGGGCAAGTTACTCAGCTTCCTTTATCTACAACTCCAAACCCTGACTTCAGTCTCTTGCTAGCCTAGGTTTAGTTCCAATAACAAACTGAGGAAAAGAAAAAAAGAGAAAAGAAAATAAATTACTCTTGGGACAGATGGAAAGAATACAACTCAGCCACTCACCAGCTATGTGCTTGGGCAAGTTACTCAGCCTCTCTGGGCTCAGTTTACTTATCTGTAAAATGGGTATGATATGTCTATCTCTCAAGTATTACTTCTCATCAAATGAGATGACACATGAGAAGCACTTAGCACAGCTCCTTGCATATGGTTGTTGCTAAAAAAAAATAATACGTTTATTGTCATCATCATCACCATCATCATTATCACTATAGTTACGAGTATCATCATTGCCATCGTCTCCACTATCATGGTTAGCATCAGCAGCAGCATCTTTATTATCGTAATTATCATTGTCGTCACCATCATCATCATCATCATTATCATGACTATCATCATCAACATCTACATCATTGTCACTATCATCACAATCAGTATCAGCATCATCTTCATCACCATTGTCATCACTGTCATCATCACAACAACCACCACCACCACCAGCAGATGGGCTGCTGGTGTCCCCATGTGACAGATCAGTATTGGTGAGTCTACTTGATGGTTTTAGGACTTAAAGCTGATTTTCTCTGACTTGTGGTAGTTAAAACTACCACCCTGGCATTCTTTCCACTGTTTATTGTTTTAGAAAATAAACCAGAAAATTGCTTTCTTCCCAATATGGTTTCCAAATACCCAGCATCAGGATTTTCCACTGGCATCTTGGAATGTTCTCATCAGAAATCTCCTTCAAGGCATGATCCTTGAGGCTGGGAGCTTTGCCCAAGGGCTGTCTGGGAAAGGAGTTTCTAACACTAATATTGTCTGCTCATGCCCAGTTCTTTCCAACTAACAAAGGACTTTCAAACCATACAAACCATTAATACAAGGGCCGTGGGAGGAAAAGGGTATGGGGAGGGAGTATTAGCCTGCTCAGGCTGCCATAACAAAATACCACAGATGGTCGGGGGTGGGGCTCCAACAACACACATTTATTTTCTCACAGTTCTGGAGGCTAGAAGTCCATGAACGAGGTGCCAGCAAATTTCTGATAAGAGCTCTCTTCCTGGCTTGTAGATGGCTACCTTCTCACTGTGTTCTTCATGGCCTTTCTTCTGTGCTTGCTGGGAGAGGGACGGTGGGGGGAGAAATTTCTGATTTCTCTTCCTCTTCTAAAAGGACACCAGTCCTATTAGATTAGGGCCCCACCCTTATGATCTCATTAACATTAATTACCTCCATAAAGGGCCTATCTCCATAGACAGTCACGCTGGTGTTTGGGGCTTCAACATAGGAATTCTGGGGGACACAGTTCAGTACATAACAGAAGGGAAGATATATTTCTAAAAAGCCTACTATATGCCTGGCACTGTATCAAAAACTTTCATAGACGTTGTTTCATTTGAGTCTCGAGACAAACCTGCAAGGTAGGTAACACAGTCCTCATTTTACGAATGAAGAAACAGAGGCTCAGAGAAGTTGAGTGGCTCAGTATCACACAGCACAATCTGCAGTTCTATCTGACTTCAAATACCATACGCCATCTTTTTTTTTTTTTCGTATCAGTGGTTCTCAAAGAATGGCTTACAGACCTCTGGGGGTTCCCCAAGGTCCTAGATAATACTAATAGTATTATATATTAGTAATGTTAATACTATATAGTATCCTAGTAATATTAATATTAATACTAATAGTAAATGGGGTTTCACTGTGTTGACATGTCACTGACAGTACAAAGCCAATGGTGAGTAAAATTGATTCCTTAACTGGAACAGAAGCACTGGCCCCAAACTCTATTAATAGTCATTCTACTGTTCACTGCTATGCACTCACAATAAAAAATAAAATAAGAGTCATTAATTTTCTTAAATCTCAGCCCTCAAGTACACATCTTTTTAATATTCTGTGTGAAAAAATGGAAAGTATACATAAAGCACTTCTTTTGCAGACTGAAGTGTGACAGTTGCCTTGAGGAAAAGTTAAGTGTGCAGTTGTCTGGGTTTTGAGCTGAACTAGCTGCTTTTTTCATGAAGCACCATTGTTTAGTCAAAAGAGTGATTGACAGGCTAACCATGATCATGCAGACTTAGATTTGAGGCAGGTATTTTTTGAAAATGACGGAAGCAAGCCTTTCACTTCAGGGTAAACAACAGTGTTTGTTGCCAATGAGAAGATTTGACCTTTTGACAAAATATGGAATTTCGGAAATCTTGATTCTACTATTGTCAGCTTGCTCCTTAATTATTGAAAGACTTTTTTTTGGTGGTGACATGATTGAGATTGGTGGTGAGATGAATGAATGTGATTTTTTTTGTTATATCATTTAACCTGTCAATATTTGGAAGATTTCATAAGTCAGTGATCCAGCGTTTTATAAATGGCCAACAGATGTTGTTTCAAAATCACACCTAGGTAAAGAGATCCATTCAAAGTGCTGTGTAGACCAATGGATGTTAATGTAACAAAACCCAAAAAGTTCATCAATATGTTTTCAAATTTCACATCACAGCTAACTGTTAAAATACTACCACTTGTCAAGTTTTGTGTAGTATCAAGAAATTAGCTGAAAAGTCTATTAAAATATTCCTCCCTTTTATAACTATGTATCTGTGAGACCAGATTTTCCTCATCTACTGTTAGCAAACAACCTATTGCAACAGGAGGAATGCAGAAGTAGCTATGAGAATTCAGCTTCTATTAAATCAGACTGTAAATAGATCTGCAGAAGTGTAAGACAATGCCACTTTTTCTCTAATTTGGTTTTTTGAAAATTAAAAATATGTTATTCATGTTAATGAATGCAAGAGATTTATTGTTATTTTTTAATAAATACTCTAAAACATTTTCAGTTTTAATTTCTAAATGTCAGTAGATGCAACATACACGAACAAAAGCTCTTTGATGTCCTCAATAATTTTTAAGAGGGCAAAAGGGTCTTGAGACCAAAAAGTTTGAGAACTACTGCTCATGCCATTTTGGGGTTGAGGAAACTGAAGCTCAGAGAGGTTAGGCAGTTTGGCTGAGGTCACAGAGCTAGAAAATTGCCCAACTTGGTGGACCTTGTGATGATTGCTGGGTTCCCCCAGCTGCTGGAAGACAGACCTGAAAGCTTCCTTCGGGACCTCTTGGGCTGAAAAATACTCAACCTTGACTTGGGTTACATGGAGGAGCCCAAAGTCACAACCCTTTCTAGGGTCAACTTCCATCCAATGTCAGACTAATGGGGTCAGGGAGGGGAGGGACTGGCTGGGGCAGCTCAGGCTTCTGAGAAGTTTGGATGGGGGTTTGGAGGGAGAGGAGGCTGGGGAGGGACCAGGTCTGGGCCACAGACAGCCCTGATGTGGGCAGAGGAATTTAGAACTGGTCTAATTGTGCTATTCTGCCTTTGTCAAGACCTCAGCTGGCCTCTGCCTGGGTTTGAGAAAGTTCAGGGTTAAGGACAGAGCACCTACAGCAATGCAGAAGAGCAGCATTGAGCTTACAATTCTGGGTCTTTCTACCTCCATTCAAAGTGCCATGAGAATTGTGAAATGAGCACTGTAACGTGATTATATGTCAGAGGGGGTGGTTATCGTGATCAGAACCTCTATCTTCAGGGGTAGAAGACTATGCAGCAGCTCTAGGATGCACGAATCCTCCCTAGGACTATCCAGTCACAGGTTCATGCAGCTCTGCTTGCACACCTCCAGGGGCAGTGAGCTCACTACCTCCTGAGATGGCTCCTTGCTTTTCTGTCTATTCTCTCGTGGAGGCCGAGATCTTCTCTTTGCTGAGAGCCTTTCCCTTTGTTTCTCTTATCTCTCTTGCTTTTATTGCAACCTGCTTCCCCTCCAGACTTGCCTTCTTATTGACTTTCTTGCCATATCTTTTGCCATTTTACTCTGCTTGCTTCCTCCTTTCCTGTGTTCCCCAGTCCACCTCCGCACCCACACGCCCTCCCACAGCCAACTCCTGGAGCCTCATCCTCTCACCATTTCCGGAGGTCTCCTGTGTGCCAACCATGGGAACAGATGGGTTCATCAGATCAGTCCCTGTCCTCACCAAGCTCATGATCCAGTGGGGCTATTGCCATATGGTCTCCGTGTCCATACAGGGCCTTATGGTGTGCAAGGTGTTAGGGAGGGGTAAGTCACCATTTATAAGTTTCCTAACCACAGGCTGGGGAATCCTGTTATGAACACGGAATTTAAACCCAGGTCCGCCCACCCCCAACTGTGTATACAAATGACTTCACCTTTCAGGGCCTCAGTTTCCTTATCTGGAAAATGGGTCTAGTATTACCTACCTCTCTGACCCATTGTGAGGATGAAAGAAAATGATGTGTGTGAGCCCCTGGCACACAGTAGGTGCACAGGACCAGTGAGTTGGGGTCCTACTCTTCCCACTCAGCAGGCCCTCGGAGCAGCTCGTGTGTTCCAGTGCCGGGCAAATGGCCGGTAGGTAGGATTAGGGACATATGTTAGCAACTTTCCAGTCAACAGAGGTCTGCCCAGCAACTGGCCCTGCCAAACCCTAGGCTTCCCTTAACTAATTTGGACACAAGCAACGGCTGCAGCGCAGACCCCAGAGGCTCCTCCCTTAACCTCCGCTTCCCCAGTGCCCAGCCCTCCAGAGACACGGCCAGGCTAATTGAGGTGGATGGAATTCGGGCCTGGACCGCAGATCCTAGGAGGCGAGCCCCTGCTTCTGTTTGTTTAGGGGCCAGAGTTGTTAGCCTCGCCCTTTATCAGCAGCTTTGGGGTGGTGGGCTGCTCCCCACCACCTGAGAGGAAGTACCTGGGCTTTGGTGTCAGGCACACCTGGATTTGAGCCCCGTGCTGCCGCTTTCTAGGTATAGTCCTTGGGGGCAAGTCATGTCACCCCCTGAACCTCAGTTTCCTCTTCAGTAAAATGGAAGTAAAATGACCCCCATCCCACAGGGTTGTGATGAGGATGAAATCAGACAAAGGACGCCAAGAGCTGCACATGTGACAATTTGGGAAATGTTATTATGGTCATTTCCCACTGAGACCAATGCCAGGGGCAGAGCTGAAGAGAATCAGACCTCTCATGTGCACATGAAATGATAAACACGGGGCAGGTGCTACAGACCATGCCCCTGGAGGAAAGGTGGATGGATGGCAGTGCTTGGTCTGGAGCGGGCCTGGCAGGTCGGGGCCTCAGTACATATTTGTTGACTGAAGAAATAAGGGGTCACCCAGGAGGACCTGGCCTTCACTTTCAACTATGTGTAAGGTCGAGATGCCAACTCACTCTACGGGGGGCTAAGGTGGGGCTCGGGGTAAAGAAATCTCTTCCTGCAGCCAGGGCAGTCCAAAGATAGAAGACAACACCTCCGGTGGGAGTGAGCTCCCCATCGTAGTGGGTGTGCCAGGCTGGTTGGGAGAACTGTGGGCAGAGATGTAAAGGGATCCCTGCACTGGGTAGGAACTTGGCCTCTATGATGTCCAAGTTCCTCTCCAACCTGAGGGCCTCCGATTCTCGGAGAAGCTTTCTTTTGCAACTCCTCTGTCAGTTATGGTGGTCTGCTGCTCTGCAAACAACCTCCACACCTCAGTTACTAATGTGGTGGAAGCTTATTTCTTGGCCAAAAAACAGCCCAATGCAGGCACTTGCCTCAGTCTTCCTTTGGGCAGTGACTCAGGCACCAGGCTCCTTCTATCTTATGATTGCACTATCCCTCCAGCCTCTGAATTCTTTACCAGATCCTCTGCATATGGCTAGACAACGGGGGTAAGGAAAGAGTGGAGGATTGCATGGAAGATTTTTATGAACCAGCCTTGGAAACAGTGCACATAATGTCTCTCCATGTTCTATTGGCCAGAACTGCAAGGGAGTCTGGGAAATGTAGTCCAGCTGAGTGTCCAGGAGGAAGAGGAAATGAGTGTGGTGAACTGTCAGTCAGTCATTGACACAGGAGCAGGGGGTGCACTCCTTTAATCAATCATTCATTCATTCAATGAACAGTAAGCAACTACCTTGTGCCAAACCCTACTATGGGATATAAACATGAATCAGATGCAGCCCTGGTCTCCAGGAGTCCACAGCCTCAAGTTCACAGCCTGGACACATCAGTCAGCGATAGCCATATAGTTTGGCAGAGATGAAGGATGCCCTTCATCACAGCACCACCATAGTGTATGAAACAGGGCCCCTGTTCCCTCATCCGTAAGTTAGGAAGAACACCACCTACCTCAAAAAACAATACATGCCAAGCTCTTAGCACAATCCAGCATATGGTGAGCCCTCTAAAAATGGGAGTGAATATTTGTATTAGTAACTCTATGCTTTGCAACGTCAGTCCTTTCTGAGTATTTTAGGGTTGGGTCAGGAGACCACAGTGCCATAATGGTGGCATTCCAGGAACCCTGGCAGGGTGGAGGGAGGACTAGCATCTGGTTGCTGACAGAGAAGCCTGACTGCCCTCAAATCCTCACATGTAGTGGCCCAAGCAGAGCCATCCAACCCAGGCTCCGTTCACTTCGAGGGAATGCCTGAAGCAGCTGCGTGTTTTCTCAATTCCCCAGCGTGACAGCCTCCCTGGAAATAATAATTCAGGGGAATTTCTCTCTCCTTCCCTGAGGTAAAGCAAAAAGAACTACAACCCTCCACAGCTCTATGAGAGAGATTCCAGAATGGGAAACTAAGGATCACAGAGGTTGAGCAACTTTCCTGCAGTCGCAGGGCTGGGTGGCAGAGCAGGGACTCCAGCCTAAGTCAGACTGCTTGATAACCCAGCTCTAGGGACACAAGGACAAAATTTGCAGAGGAGACCCTAGTTCAAGCTCAACCTCCTGAGTTAGCATGAACTGCTTTCTCTGAAAATGGGGGTGACAGCAATATCTTCCCATAGGGAGCTCAATGAGAAACACTGTGTTTAAGATCCCAGCCCCTGGTCTAGAACTCAGCAACACCAAACTGGACAGAGGCCCAGTGTGGCAGTTAGGAACACTGACTGAGAGGCAGCCTCCACTGCTTAGCAGCTGTGGCTCATTGGGAAAATCACGTACCTTCTCTGTGCCTCAGTTTGTTCATCTGTTGAAAGGGGATGATGAAATACCTGGTAAGTGCCATGTAAGTGTGATTTTTTGTTTTTTTTTTTTGCGGTACACGGGCCTCTCACTGCTGTGGCCTCTCCCGTTGCGGAGCACAGGCTCCGGATGTGCAGGCTCAGCGGCCATTGCTCACGGGCCCAGCCGCTCCGCGGCATGTGGGATCCTCCCGGACCGGGGCACGAACCCGTGTCCCCTGCATCGGCAGGCGGACTCTCAACCACTGCGCCACCAGGGAAGCCCTGTAAGTGTGATTTTTGTTATCATCTGTGCACTGATGAGGTGAATTCCTAATGGTTTGTTAAGCTACCTGATCTTTACAAATGACTAAGAAGGTGTTTTAAGCTAGACTTTTGAACTTTTTCCTTGAGGGGCTGGGAAAAATCCAGACAGCTTAGCTCTGGGAGGGTGTTTGAATTGAGTCTAGGAAGCCAGCTACCTTCATATTACAGATGAGGAAACTGAGGCCTGGAGAAGGGAAGGGGTTTACCCAGGAGCTCTGGCTCACTCAAGGAGTCCTAGTGCCCAAGCCTGTGTGCCTTGCCCTCCTCTTCCTGTTTCAGGAAATGGAACAGGGCTTTCGTTAATCTGTGTGATGGAAATCACGGAGGCCCAGATGAAGCAGATCCTGGGTCATGACTGGAAATTCTCATTGGTATCTGGCTGTCGACAGGCTTTGCCTTATTCTGGAATATGAGTCCCCTTCTCCTCTGTCTGCCCTATGCCCCACTCATCCCCTTTCAGACTAAGGTACCTACACTGGAGAATTGTAGCCACAAGTCCTCTGCAGCAGCAAGGGGTCCTAGACAGCACATTTCAATTCCACATATGTTTATTAGGCACCAGGCCCTGAACTAAGGGGATTCAGTGGTAAATGAAACAGCCGTGGTTTCTGCATTTATGATCAAACAGGAAGACAGATGCTAAACAAATCATTACAATCGGGCCCTGAACTGAAGGCTGTGTGACCATGAGCAAGTTATGTGACTCCTCTGAGCCTCATTTCTCTATCTGTAACACAGGATGAATGACACCTATTTAAATCCCAGAGTTGACATGAGGATGAAGTGAGGTAGGGATGACAGCAACTAACACCTAAGTAGAAGTTCTAGAATGTGGAGCTCTTTCCCCTAATTGGAGAAAGAAACACTGCACTTGTATTTCTAAGAAGAAAGAAGAAGAGGATGTGGATGGACCAGTAGATGATCATACTAAATGAAGTAAGTCAGACAGAGAAAGACAAATATCATATGGTATCACTTATCTGCGGAATCTAGAAAAAATGATACAAAGAACTTATTTACAAAACAGGAACATACAGACATTGAAAACAAATTTATGGCTACCAAAGGAGGTGAGGAGGGATAAATTAGGAGTTTGGGACTAACAGATACACACTACTATATATACAATAGATAAACAGCAAGGACCTACTGTATAGCACAGGGAACTGTATTCAGTATCTTGTAACAACCTATAATGGAAAAGAATCTGAAAAAGAAAAAAATATAGATCGATAGGTAGATAAACTGAATCACTTTGCCGTACACCTGAAACTAACATAACATTGTAAATCAACTATACATCAATTTAAAAAATTAAAAAAGTAAAAAAAGAAGAGGATGGTAAAAATAAATAGGAGAGCGTGTACTGTGCCAGCCAGGACAGCGTTCTCCCAGCTTGGTGATTCAATCAGGTCTGAGGAGTTGAAAGCAAAGGTTACTGGCTCATAATGCACCACTGAGCCTGTCTATTCTCCAGATAATCCACTTTATGTATCTGATAAAGTGGGATCAAAATCAGAAACACATTTCCCAAAGATGTTGGAAATGCACAGTCCTTCCTTTAGAGCGTTTGCAGCTGCAAAATCACTGTGATTTGGTCAGGTTGGGCGTGATCAATCCCAAGACCCAGTGGAGCACAGCTCTGCCGGTGTCCAGGCCATGGGAGGCCCTGCTCCACCACACTCAGGCTGGGCGGCCGAGAGGCCCAAGCTTCTCTGAGCCTCAGCTTCCTTATCTGTGAAAATGGAACCAGTCCCAGCTGCTGACCCACTGAATTGCTGGCGTGTAACTGAAACCCGAAGGAAACTGTCTGTTTCACGGAGATACCTGCAGTGCCTAAAACAGAGCTTAGAGCATAGGAGATGCTCATTAAACTGTTATTGAATGGACGGTGCAATAGGAGCTCAACCAATATTTGTTGAATGGGCAATTAAATAAATATAGGTACAGAAGTATGTCTTTCCAGGCTTACAGCATTCCTGGAATTTCTCCTTCTTTTCTTTCTTTCTTCCTTCCTTCTCCTCTCCCTCCCTCCCTTCCTATATTTCTGTCTTTCTTTCTTTCTCACTTTTTTGTAGCTGAGACCTTTGGATACAGAGAGGTTAAATCATGTATCCAGGCTCATAGACCTAATTAGAGTCTGCCTCTGATGTTTGGGCCTAGTTTTGTCTGGCCCCATGTGCCTTATACTTTCCACTGTGTCTGGAAGTTTCTTTGAAGCCTCTGAAAGTATCAATTAGGAATGCTTTGAAGAGTAGCTTAAGCAATAAAGATGTGTATTTCTCTCCCACCAGGAGTAGCGGAGGGTGGCAGTTCAGGGCTGGAGCAGCCACTGAACGTAGTAGCACAGAACTAGGCTCTTTCCATCCTCAGACAATTAGCTTTTTGTCTTAATGTGTGTTGCTTTCTGGTCACAAATGGCTGCTACAGCTCCAGGCATCGCAACCAAGTTCAAGGCAAGAAATGGGAAGAAAGGAGGGGGAGGGCATTTCCCAAAGTGGTTTCTTTTTTTTGTCAGCCAAGGAAAAAGGTATCCAGTGGCAGATACCTCAGCAGACTTCCCCTCCTGTCTCACTGGCTACCTTGGTCAGCTGGCCGACCCTTCCTGCAAGGGAGGATGAGAAATTGAGCCCCCAGCAGAGGCTGCTGGGCTGGCCGGGGCCGGCCCAGATCAATTGTTGTCTCTTGGGAACCGGTTCACTGCTGCTCTGAACAAAATCAGGGTTGGGAGAGTAAGGGGAGAGGAGGGAACTCTTGGGGAGTCCAGACCTACTGACTTCCTCACTGGCGAGTGAAGAAACTGAATCCAGGGCGCTCCTCAAGGACAGGCTCTGGGTGTTACCTATCATTGTACCGACTCTTTGAAGCAATATAGCACAGGACAGGGTTTCTCGAAGATGCCACATGCACACGAGACAGATGATTTACTGTGATCTGCTGGCGCAGTAGTACGTAACCACACAGGGAGAGAGAATTCCCGTCCTCGATTTGCTTTCAATTCTTCCGATTACATCTTGGAGAGATGATAAAGTAAATGTGATGAGTGGTCCTTGATTATATCCTGGATTTAAAAGAAAAAAACAAGCCCTAAAGAACATTACTGGGTTAATTGGGGGGCATTTGAATGTCGGTTATAAATTAAATAATAGAATTGAATCAATGTTAAATTTCCTGAGTGTGATAATCAAGATTGTGGTTATGCCCTTGTTCTAGGCGATACACACTGAAGTAGTTAGCAGTCATGTCACTGATGTTCACAAATGGTTCACCAAAAAGTATTTATACATGTATGTGTCATACACTTATACATGTATATACATGCATATATAACTACTCATATACATACACACGGTATGTATAACTATGTACATAAATATACAGAGATATATGTATATAAATATACATTATATATATAAACAGAGAGAAAGAAAGCAAATACAGTAAATGTTAACATCTGGTGAATTTAGACGCTAAATGAAGGGCCTATGGGTGTCCATTCATGCAACTTTTTTTTTTTTTTTTTTGTGGTATGCCGGCCTCTCACTGTTGTGGCCTCTCCCGTTGTGGAGCACAGGCTCCGGAAGCGCAGGCTCAGCGGCCATGGCTCACGGGCCCAGCCGTTCCGCGGCATGTGGGATCTTCCCAGACCGGGGCACAAACCCGTGTCCCCTGCATCGGCAGGCGGACTCTCAACCACTGCGCCACCAGGGAAGCCCCATTCATGCAACTTTTTGTTTTGCTTTTTGTGGTACGCGGGCCTCTCACTGCCGCGGCCTCTCCCGTTGCGGAGCACAGGCTCCGGACGCGCAGGCTTAGCAGCCATGGCTTACGGGCCCAGCCGCTCCGCGGCACGTGGCATCCTCCCAGACCAGGGCACGAACCCGCGTCCCCTGCATCGGCAGGCAGACTCTCAACCACTGCGCCACCAGGGAAGCCCCATGCAACTTTTTTATTTTTATTTATTTTTATTTTTTTGCGATACGCGGGCCTCTCACCGCCGCGGCCTCTCCCGCCGCAGAGCACAGGCTCCGGACGCGCAGGCCCAGCGGCCATGGCCCACGGGCCCAGCCGCTCCGCGGCACATGGGATCCTCCCGGACCGGGGCACGAACCCGCATCCCCTGCACCGGCAGGCGGACTCTCAACCACCGCGCCACCAGGGAAGCCCCACCATGCAACTTTTTAATAAGTTTGAAATTTTTCAAAATGAAAAGTTAGGAAAATAATAAATTAATATTTTAAAGAGGAAATTTCAGAAAATTATTAAAGAAATACATAACGTGTTAGTGAGCATTACACCAATATTCAAAATCTTTCCAGTCATCCCTAAAGCCCCAGATTTGGGAACCACTGATGTTGATTTAGGGGACATCTTCCAGCATCATTTATCCTTAAGCTTTTATTACCTCGTAAGTAAAATGGGACAATTTTTACAGCATCCTGGGATGGCCGGTAGTGGCCTTCCGGGAACGTGGTGAGAATTGTATGAAATAATACACACAGAGTTCTTGGCACAAAGGCTGGCACAGAAGCCACGTTATGGGGAAGGCTCACTGTGGTTTGCACCCCCAGTAAGTACCACTGGGCCTGGCACACAGTAGGGTTGTTGAGAACTGGATGTAGCTGATTCAGGCAGGTCACATCACCATGCTCGGCTTTCCTGGCTCTTGCTGCTCTTGCCTTTGTTCCTTTCCATGTCTCGTGGCCTAGGAGAGGCCTCCTGGATAGGTCATCTGGAGACTGAAGCCACAAAAAGACACCTCCACCAACACACACACACACACACACACACACACACACACACACACTTTTTATGTCATTATCATTTTTCGCAATTCTGGCATCTCTGGGCCCAGAGATCCTTGATTAGCAGAGTCCAGGGCTGGGCGAGGCAGCCAGCCTTCAGTGCATTGGGATGGGGCTAATTCCATTTTCCGGTCCCTGCATCCATCAGAGGCGGTGGGGTGCACTCTCACCCCCCTCCAGTGTCTGGAGCCGGGCAGTGTGGAGGGGCCGAGCAGCCCGGAGAATTCTTTCCGGCCATCACCATCACCATCAGAGCTGCCAATCCCCACTGCCGCCCCGAGGCTCCGCCGCCGTGAGCCATGCTAATCCCATTACCCACAAATGAAGATGTAATCACAGCTCTTTCAAAGGGCCTCCGAGGCTGATCCCTCTTTGGAAAGAGAAAAGAAAGTGCAATTGTCCAAGCCACTGACTTCTGAAGTTCCCACTGCGATGAGGGGACACAGAAGTTATCTGAGGCGGCAGCTGCTCAGCTGGGAAGGGGTGGAGGCTGCCTGAGTGTGGCGCACAGAGCAGGGCGGGGTGGGGTTGAGTGTGCCACGGGCCAGATCCCACACCGACTTGCACTGTGTCCTCAGCTAGACCTCCAAACTCTCTGCACCTCGCCTGTGCATCTTTCAAATGGCGGCAAAGCATCTTGCTGGATCTAGTGGTTGGGCGGCTGTGTGTGGAGGTGAAATATACACGGATGTGAGGGCACTATTGATGCTAGCGGTATGTTATGTTATTAGTGGTAAATTTTACTGAGCACTTACTAGGTGCCATTTTTCTGATGCTACTGTCATTCCCATTTTAGAGACCAGGAAACTGAAGCACAGAAAGTTCAAGAGACTTACTTGTTCAAAGTTGCAGGGCTGGACGGTGGTGGCCAAGCTCAATGGCCATCTAGAGCAGGAACATAAAGTTCCACCTTGCACTATTGTTGCTTTTGAACAGAAGCAGTGGTGTCTGGCTGATAGCAACGAATCCTATTTTTTCACGGGAATAGGGTCATCCTGCCCTTCGGCCATGCTCTTCCAGGTTCTGAGTTTCAAGACCATGAAAGGATTGACCCATGGTTTGGAGTAGAAGATGCCCTCCATCCCCTGGGCCTGGGATCCATGTGAGCCTTGCTGCCCTGTGATAATCATGATGACTCTCATCACTGACCGTGTTCGGAGCACTGTGTACCAGGCACTGTCTTGTGTACAACACGTACAATAAATAATCAGTGACACAATGGGAAATGTTTAACAACCAGCTCTCTGGGGAAAGCCCTTCATCTGTAGCATTTGTCAATTTCCATGGTGCAAATGCTCCCACCTCCCACCATGGCCAACAGGGAGTTGGGAAGGCATGGGCAGAATTTGTGCTAAGAGTGGCTCCAGCGAGGGTGTAGAGGAAAGGGAACCCTCCTACACTGTTGGGAATGTGAATTGGTGCAGACACTATGGAGAACACTATGGAGGTTCCTTAAAAAGCTAAAAATAGAGTTATCATATGATCTAGCAATCCCACTCCTGGACATATGTCCTGAGGAAACTATAATTCGAAAAGATACATGCACCCCAATGTTCATAGCAGCACTATTTACAATAACCAAGACATGGAAGCAAACTAAATGCCCATCAGCAGATGAATGGATAAGGAAGATGTGGTACATATATACAATGGAATATTACTCAGCCATAAAAAAGAATGAAATAATGCCATTTGCAGCAACATGGATGGACCTAAAGATTATCATAATAAGTGAAATAAGTCAGAAAGAGAAAGACAAATACCATATGATATCACTTATATGTGGAATCTCAAATATGACACAAACAAACTTATTTATGAAACAGAAACAGACTCACAGCCATAGAAAACAAACTTATGGCTACCAAAGAGGAAAGGAGGTGGGGGAGGGATAAATTAGGAGTTTGGACTAGAAGATACAAACTACTATATATAAAATAGATAAACACAAAGTCCTACGGTGTAGCCCAGGGAACTATAATCAATATCCTATAATAAACCATAATGGAAAAGAATATGTATATATATGTATAACTGAATCACTTTACTGTATACCAGAAACTAACATCATATTGTAAATCAACTATAGTTCAATTAAAAAAAAAAAAAGAGTGGCTCCAGCACACCAACAATCAATAGCTCACAGCAGCCGGATGCCCTCTGAGTCCAGGTTTGTGTTCTAACTTCTCTCTTCCTGATTTCCCAGGGCCAAGTCCACCCCCAGCCAGACGATGATCTCCTCAAGGGCAAGGAGGCTGACGCAAAGCCTTAGAACCAGGCACACACTAAGTGAGTGTCCAGTAAATATCTGGCGAGTTGAACTGAATGCTTTGATTTCAGTGGAATCAACTACTTTGTCCAAGGTCACACAGGTAACCCGTAGCAGAGGCCATGACTGGAACCCATGACTCTTGGCTTGGGGGGATTACACCTTTGGTATGTTTCAGTGTGAATTCTGAGGTTATTGCCACATCTGAGAAAGGAGATGGAATATTCTGATTATTCCTGGGAGGAAAGCAGAGGGGCTGTGCTTTCACACTTTGCATCATCAATGTCCCTTTGCTCCTTTTCTTTTGTTATCACCATTCACATAAATATGTACCTTCTATGTGTTGGGGAGTGGACAAGAACAGGGCACTAGGACTAGGTTTTTAGAGCACTTTATAGTTTTTAAGGTTTTTTCACTTGCATGATGTCAGTGTTTCCTAAGTTCTGGTAGCATTCCCTTGGCGGCAACCAGGATGACATCATTGGTCATGAACCTTTTAGAATGTTAATACTTAGGCATTTATTTTAGTATGCCCTCAGAAATATTTCTAGTACATTATATTAGTTAGGCATAGGTCACTGCAATTGACAAACAGCAACAAACGAGTGACTTCAATAAGAAAGAAGTTTACCTCTCCTTTGGTAAAAGTCAAGGGCTGGCATGGCACTCTGCAAGATCAAGGCCCCACCTCCTTCCATCCTGTTAGTCTGCTGTGCAGGACTTCCATTCTCAAGGTCACCTCAAGGTCTAATCTGGTTGCTGCAGCTGCAGCCATCCAGCCTACATTCCAGACAGCAAGAAGCAGAACAGGAAAGAAAAAAAAAAAAACATTCCCCGGCTTTAACTCATACCTTCTGTTCCCATCCATTGATCAGGACAGGTTATAAAACCACACTTAGCCAAAAGAGAAGCCAGGACAGTTTTTATTCAAAGCATCCCAGTGGCCAGGCAAGGAAATCAGAGTTCTTCCACAGGGAAGAAAGGGAGAGTCATTTTTGTGGAAGAGACATTGGTCTTTGCTACATACACACCCAAACTTTGATTTCATTGATATTGTTGCTTAGGATGAGATTAAAGTTTTTAAAAGATGAGGCAATTGAAAGAAAATTGTTAAGTAAATTAAGTCCAGGTGGCACGTGGATGTGGTAACGGTCAGGAAGGTGGTAAGAAGTGGGGAAGGTGGAGCAGCCTGCAGGGGGTCTATCCGTGCTCGTCCAGGATGTGGAGACTGGTGGTCAGTATGGTGGCATCACTGCCCTCCTCCTTCAAAGGAGGAAAGGCCAGGGCTCATGCTCACTGTTTCTCAGAGACTTCCTTGGGATTATGGCAGCCACCGTGATGGCTCCCCCAGCAGCACCCCCTTCCTGCTGACCCATCACCTACCACAGAGGCTGCAAAGATGGGGCACTCACTTCCTCAGCATCCTGGCAGCTCAGGGTTACCCAGAGACCCAGGTCTGGCCGACGACATGTAAACGATAAAAGCACAAAACAAGACAGGGAGCTGTTCTGATGTTTGGGACGATTATTAATGTCGATATTGACTCTGGGGTCCCAGCTGATTTCAGGGCCACCCCCCCCACCCAAGGAACTAGTCTGAAAAGAAACTCAATCAGTAACTTGAACCTTGAATGGTAAATGGAAAACAAGTGCCAAGGGTAATGCCGGCCACATAGTAGGCACTTAGTAAATATTTATTATCATAAATATTCCACATGAGTGCCTTCTATCTGTGGTCCTTCTTCTATTAAATGTGTTTAAGGCTTGGAAAGGCTCAGACAAGTGCCTGCACATGGCCAGTGTTCCATTAGTGTTATTTACAATTCTTTTTTTTTTTTTCCTTTTTTTGAGGTTTATAAAAAAATATTTATTTATTTTCTGTTTTTGGCTGTGTTGGGTCTTAGCTGCCACGCGCGGGGTCTTCGTTGAGGCACCTGAGCTCAGTAGTTGTAGCTCGCGGGCTTAGTTGCCCCGTGACATGTGGGATCTTAGTTCCCCGATCAGGGATCAAACTTGCGTCCCCTGCATTGGAAGGCGGATTCTTTACCACCGGACCACCAGGGAAGTCCCTTATTTACAATTCTTGTTGTTATCATAGCATCCTGGGGATTGTCATAGTTCATTCATTCAACAAACATCTAATCACACACCCACGTGTGCCGAGCAACATCTTGACACTGCAGAGTCAGCAGTGAAAAAGGCCGAGTCTCTGCCCTGCCAGGAGCCCAGGCCCTAAACAACTCATCCCACATTTAATTAACGAGAATCGTGGTACATGCCAGGTGCCATGCAAGCGTAAAGTGGAGGCACTGAGCTTAGCCTGGGGTGCCCTAGGGAGAAGCTGTCACAAGCTGGGACCTCAGGAACAAGCTGAAGTCAGTCCAGCTAAGAGTAGGGAAGACATATCCAGGGCTGCTCAGCAAGCCTGGCATGGAGGCCAGCAAGCCAGCTCATCGGGCCTCGGCTCCCAGGCTCAGAGTTTGGGACAGGGCCAGGCTGACTCAGAGCGGGCCAGGCATTGGCAGATGCCTCTGCACTGCAGTCTGGGCAGCGCTGCCCAGCCACCTCCCTGACCTCCCTGGGCGTCCCCTTTGTGTAACAGCTGTCCCCCATGCCGAGACCCTTGGGATCCAGTTTCTGCAGAGGCTGACTTGCAAAACCTAGTGCATTGTCCTGAAACAGCAGGCTCTGGGGAGAGCTCAATGCAGTCATGGACGCCACGTCTCTGTGTCCCGCCCTGAAAAGAATTACCTTCCATCAATAGATGGTGCCCATTATGTGCCAACATCCAAGGCTTTTAATTGACTCAGGCTTAATTAATGATTTGGAGAACATTCATGGCTAGCCTGGGGCTCCAAGAGAAGGGAGTGGGGCATGGTTAATAATGGGACGGACTTTATGTGGACGTTCCATTTAACTGTCGCTAGGTCCTGGGTGGAGATGCCTCTGAAGTGTGACAACACAGGATGGAATGGGAAAATATTTGATGAGAAACGTCCAGATTTGCCCCCCATCTTGCGTCTTCTTTCCTGCTGCTCAAGTCTGAAGATTCAGCTTGACTCATACCTACTGCCCACCTTCTCATTACATTTGGAGAAGAAGCCCCCATTTCTTTCCCCATCCCGAGCATCCTCTGACGGAGACCCCTGAGGACTGGACCTGTCTTGTTCTTGATGGTTTTGAGAGGCTTCAGTTTGTTTTTGTTCCCAGGGAATTCTGCAGGATTGCTCTGAGTGTCCTTTGCGATTTCTAAGATAATTGAATGCAAGTTCTGCGAACATTTCATGGGAATTTTATTAGCATGCCATGAGAGTTAGTTAAAAATTCCATGGAGGGCTTCCCTGGTGGTGCAGTGGTTGGGAGTCCGCCTGCCGATGCAGGGGATGCGGGTTCGTGCCCCGGTCTGGGAGGATCCCACATGCCGCGGAGCGGCTGGGGGCCCGTGGGCCATGGCTGCTGAGCCTGCGCGTTCGGAGCCTGTGCTCCGCAACAGGAGAGGCCACAACAGTGAGAGGCCCGCATACCGCAAAAGAAAAAAAAAAATTCCATGGAAGTTGAAGGAACGTTTCTAGTAGAATTCCATGATATTTCTATGAGAATTCATCAAGGATCTCATGGCAGCTCTGGGAGGTTTTCATGAAAATTCATTGAGAATTCTGCAGGTCTTCTAAGACCTTGCCATGAGACTTGGAAAAGAATTCCGTGGGGAGGAGCAAGTGACAGGAGAATTCTGGGAGCAGCCCAAGAGAGTGTAGCAGGACCTCCAAGAGTGCTTAGGAAATATTCCATGAAGATTCACTGCAAAAATTCCATACAAAAGGTTCTGGAATTCCACTGGAGTTCTTTGAGAGTGTTGTAAGAATTTTAAGGTAATTTTCTGTAGGAGTTGCTATTGCTTTAGCCCCTCTTTACACTTGTGCCAGAATTTCAGCTTCTGAATCAGTGAGGCTCCCAAGAAAAATGGCTCCTAGTTTGTCTTCTTTTTCTCTGTTTCATTAAAAAAATTTTTCCACTGGAAGCATCCTCACTTTTGATACCTGCTGAGGATCTGAAAGCAGTAAGTAGATGACTGACTATGGAAAGATGAAACAAAAAAGTGGAAGGGTTGGGATCTCTTGGAAGAGGAAAGAATCATCAAATCTCCTTCCTCTCCCTAAGAATGTTTGTTATGAATGTTTGTTGCTCAATGTATTTCACACCTGGTCTGGTGTCTGGGGCAAGAACACTGGAGCAGGAGTCTGGAGTCCTTGGTACCAGCCTTGCCATTAACTCACTGCTTAACCTTGGACCAGTCTCTGGTGTCAGTTTCTCCTTTTGTGAATTAAGAAATGTTGGGCTAGGAAACCTCCAAGGGTTCTTCCAACCCTGACAGTCTGTGATTCTGCAACATGATGGTGGTGATGATGATGATAATGGTGCTGATGGTGACGATAATGACAATGGTGATGGTGATGACAGTGTTGATGCTGATGGTGATGATGATGATGATAATGATGGTAGTGGTGATGGTGATGGTGACAATGGTGATGGGGATGACAGCAGTGATGCTGATGGTGGTGATGGTGGTGATAGTGGTGGTAATGGCAATAATGGTGAGAATAATGATGATTTCTGAGCTTGTGATGAAGGTGTTAATGATGGTGGTGGTGGTGAAAATGATGGTGGGGATATTGATGATTGTTGAGATTATGAAGATGGTTGTGATGATGGTGGTGGTGGTAATGGTGATGATGGTGACAATGGTGATGATGGTGGTGGTGATGATTGTGATGGTGGTCATGATAGCAATAATTATCATCACTGAGCACTTATTACTATTATGTTCTGATATTATGTTAAACACCTTACCTTCTGTTTTTCAGTCCCTATATCAATCCTATGAGATAAGAACTATATATTTTTATATCTTCTAATTTTTAGATAAGGAAACTGAAGTTCCCAGATATTTATCAAGATCACATGGTTGATAACCAGTAGAATCAGCTTCCAACCCATAACTGTCCCAGCCCACCCTTAGGCACCATACCACGTTGTTCCTCTACCACTTGCTGCCCTAATCTTTAGACATGGAAGAAAGTTCTCCAATGCCTCATGCAAAGGAAGCAACTAGGACCTGTCAGAGCAGAGGTTCCCTGATGTTTTCAACCTTCAGGAACTCCTACTTCTCACATCCCTCCTCACTTCTTCATCCCTGTTCCATCACTTCAGTTTGACTTGCTTCTTTTGTTTGCTCATTGCTGCTCCAGGATCCCACTGACCACATTCTCCTTGTGATCCATCTTGCACACACTGCTGAGTGATTTTCTACAAACCATGTCGTCTCATCACAGTGTTCTTATGCTCAGAAATCTCCAGCAGCTCCCACTAATGGCTAAGAAATGAAAACCCCTTAGTCCATCCTTCCAGGACCTCCAAAATCTGGGTTATTCTAGCCTAACCCGTCTCATCTCTGGCTATATCTCCTTCAGACCCTGGGCTAAATTCCATCTCTGTGACTTTGCTATGAAGATCCTTCTGCTTAGCATGGCTTCCTCCTCCTCCTCTTTCCTGCTTCCCCCTACACTGAGGTCTCCCAGACTTCTCCAGTGGGCATTCCAGAACTTTCACATGTTGTTTATTACAATGTAGCATGTTCTGATGCAAGGATGCGTAGTGTTTGGGCTGCTCTTCTCTTGCAAAATGAACAGGGTAAGTCACTAAAGGTGAGAACCGTGTCATCACCCAGACCTGGCCCTGCAACTAACTGGCACATGACCTTGGGCAAGATACTTTACCTCTCCCAGCCACTGTCCTCATTTCATAAAAAAATGAGATTGGAAACAATAAATCCTAGTTGGCAGAGGTAAAGAGAAATATGAAATGGGATAAAAGAGAAAGATCTTCCTGATAAGCTTTAAGAGTTTTAAAGACAAGAGTGCGTGCATGCGGCCCGGTGGGGCAGAGGTGTTTCGGAAGGTGAGTCAATTCAATTCCCCCACCCCCTCCACATCCCCCAGCACACTGCCAGCACCTATAGTATAGTCATCTGCATTTGGAGCTTGGCATCATGGGCACTTTAAATTCTTCTCATCTCCTTTAATGATCCTAATTCCTTTCAGGAAGGTGCTGCCATGATCCCTTTGCTGCAGTGTACTGAGGCTTAGAGATAGCACTCGAGGCTGCATTGGTCCACGTGACTTACTCGTAGCCACCTGGCTCCACTGCCCCTCCACTAAGTGGTTGAACGTTCCTCGACTGAGCAGACCTCCCGGTTCCCCCAACCTGGGGTGTCTCTGTGCACATAAACAGACCACGTCCTTTTCCTCAAGGAAAGCCTGCTGTCCGAACTCCCATGAGAGGTGGGTCCTTATCAGCAACGGGACAAACCGACCTACAGGTCGAGTCTAAATCCCCCTTGCTCAGGAGGGGGTGCCATGAAATTTCCATGTACCTGTATAGGAATAGATAGGGTAGGTTCGTAACGGCCACTGTTATGAAGGTAAGGAGAAAGTCAAAGGTAAGGAGAAAGTCCAAGCTGGAAAGGACTTTAGCTGTTTTATTCTGATGGAAACGTGGGTTCAGAGAGGAGGAGTGATTTGCCCAAGCCCTTGGCAGAGCCAGAGGTGGATCTGGAGCCTGAGTCGCAGTTCACTGCCCCTTGTCATGACTAGCCTCTCCATGTCCCACTTCTGCAAGGCCTTGCCCTCTGCAAGGACTAACCTCATTAGCTTCTTAGTGCTTTAATGGGTGATAATGTTGTGTCTTATTATACTTTCCAAGTAGCATCTTCTGTCATTTTCATTTACAATATTCCCACCATGTTTCCAGCCCTGTGCTTGTCACCATGAAAGTTACAGTGAAGGAGTCAAAACATGAAGGAGACAAAGTCTTTTTTCTCCTTAAGGAATTCAATGAGACGTGGCCACCTTACAGGGGTGGAGTCAAATAAAGATTCGTTTTTCTCTCACGTGATAATTCCAAAAAGAGGAGGTGCAGGATCCAGGACTCATCAGAGCCCATACCTCTTCCCCTATCGACTCAGCCGTCTGCAGCCTGGGTTCCTTGTCCTCATGGTCACAGGGTATACCTTCCTCCACTCCCACCCTCATGGTGTCTTTCTGATCAGGAAGAAGAGGTAAATGCCAGGGGCAAAAGTGTGTATGCCAGCTGGTTCATTCATGCCTAAGACCTTTCCTGGGAAGCTCTTCCCCTCACATTCCTTTGGCCACTGCAAATTTAATGAGAGCCTGGGAAATTGTGTTTGTATTTGAGTTGGTACATTGCTGCCTCCCCAAAAGATTGAGTGCTCTTAGAAAGAAAGGGAGTAGATATTGACTAGACTACTTGCCATTTCTGCCACAACAGAATCAAAGAATTCCTAAAGTTGTATGCAAAATTAGGAATATTTAAACATGATTTTCTGGGGAGAGAGTCCATAACATTCCCTAAATTTTCAACAGGACCCATTGGATTGAATATCTTTGATCCAAATGAAGACTCATGAAACAGCAATTCTAGTAGCTGAACTTGGGTTCTTTATGCCTACCCTTAGTCAATTTCTTGAGGGTTATCAGCATGGGGGTAGGGTAGGGGACATTAGGGAAATGACACAAGCTTCCAAGGCAGAGGATCTCGTCTACAGACCTAGTGCTTCCACAGCCCAGCTGTGTGACCATGGGAAAGTGTCATAACCCCTCTGTGCCTGAGTTTCTTGGTCAGTTAAAAAGAGGGAGGGCTTCCCTGGTGGCACAGTGGTTGAGAGTCCGCCTGCCGATGCAGGGGACACGGGTTCATGCCCCGGTCTGGGAGGATCCCACATGCCGCGGAGCGGCTGGGCCCCAGGGCCATGGCTGCTGAGCCTGCACATCTGGAGCCTGTGCTCCACAACAGGAGAGGCCACAACAGTGAGAGGCCTGCATACCGCCAAAAAAAAAAGGAGGGAAAAAACTACCTTAAAATGTTATAAGAATATTTCTGCTTCTTGCACAGCAGTAGTAACAGGAATAAGATTTAACCTCCCCTAAAAACCCAGATAGAAACAACAGTTTTTAGATATTGGACATCAGGCAGTGCAAGAAGTAATCACTGAAAAAGTGAAAACAAACAAGAGGTTCCCTACAATTGCCCAGGTTATGGCCTGGAGACCATTTCCAGAGAGCCATGCAGGGAGGTGGAGCCCAGGCAGAACTTGGCAGTGGCCATGAGCTGAGGAATGGAGTTGCGAGTTCAGACGTATGACATGACTGTAGTTCACAGGGCAGAATACTAACGAGGAGAGAATACACAGAGAGATCTGCAGACAGTCCCTCTGGAGTCTTCACCTGAGTATTGCTTAGCACATGCATGGGAGGAAACCACCCTCCACCGAAGAATTAGAGAGTAAAATCCCTAGAGCAGAAATGGGCCAGGAATAGAGTTTTCATCGGCCAGAGTGGGAAAAGCTCATAGTTCAAAGGACATTAGATAGAGTATGCAGAAGGGTATTTATTGCCTCAGGAGTGGGTAAGATTAGCTCTAGACTAAAGGCTTCCCTGATATCATCTAAAAGATTAAAGGACAGTGACAAAAGGAACAAATGGTTTCCAAGTCACTTAACTGTGTCACAGAAAAAAAAAAAGCTCAAGAATACTTAGAATATAAAAATATCCAGCACACAAGAAAATAAAAATCATAATAAACGGTACAAAAATACCCAGGAATGCAAAGAAGCAGGAAAATACAATCTAAGATGAGAAAAATCAATCAGTAGAAACAGAACAAGAAATGGCACAGATGATACATTAAGAGGCAAGCGTCCTAAAACAGTAAAAATAACTATGTCCAAGAAAGCAGAGTAAAGAATGGTCATATTAGGTCAAGATCTGGAAGATATAAAAAGAACATAAATCAAGCTTCTAGAAATGAAAACTACAATATCTGAGATTTTAAAAGCAAAACACTTTATGGTATTAATGGCAGATTAAAAAGTGCAGAGAAAACAAAAAAGGATTAGTGAACTTGAAGACATATTAATAGAAACTATCCAAAACTGAAACACAGAGGGGGAAAAAAAGACCAGGAAAAAAATGAACAGGTCATCGGTGAGCTGTGGTACAACCTCCAATATGTTAATATAGGTGTAATTGTAGGAGAGGAGGGACAGGGAATAAAAGAAACAATATCAGAAGAACTAATAGCTAAAAACCTTCTAAATTTGATAAAAATTTTAACCCACAGAGTTAGGAAGCTCAATGAACCCCATGTGCAAGAAACATGAAAATTTCAGCAAGGCACATCATAATCAAATTGCTTAAAACAAATGATAAAGAGAAAACCTTAAAAATAGTCTATTTTTAAAAAGACACATTATGTATAGAGAAACAATGAGAACAGTAACAGCAGGTTTCTCATTGGTAACAATGCAAGCCAGAAATAAGTGGAGTAAAATCTTTAGAGAATTAAAAGAAAAAAAACCTAACAAATACATTTTTATACCCAGTGAAAATATCTTTAAAAAGAAAGGTGAAATTAAAAAAAGGTTAGGGTTAGGGAAAAGGACATACAAAAATTAAAAGCAGCAGAGCAGAAAGCAATACTACAAGATGTGTTAAAGGAAGCCACTCAGGCAGAAAGAAATGTATTGAATGGAAACCTGGATCTACACAAAGGGAAAAAAAAAAGCACCAGAAATGGTAAATATGTTGTTAACTATAAGGTTTTTTTTTCTTATCTTTGTTGTCATTAAAACACAATGTACAGTTTATAGCCAAAATTATTATGTGTTGTGTGGTTTATAACATGTGAAAGTTGAATGTACGATAACAATAGCACAAAAGCTAAGAGGGGGTTGATTCTTATCCTATATGTGAAGTGGTATAATATGACTTGATGGTAAACTGGGGTACATTAAAAATGTAAACCATCAACCCTAAAGTACTGCTAAAGAAGCAAAAAGAGTTAAAATAAGCCAACAAAGGAATTACAAAATCTTCATAAAAATAATAATAAAATTAAAAAGATGACATACAAGATGGGAAAGGGAGGACAAAGAACAGATGAGACAATTAAAAAAACAAATAGTAAGATGGTAGATTTAAACCCAACCATATAAATAATTACATTAAATGTAAATAGTCTAAACACTCCAATTAAAAGTCACAGATTGTCAGATGGGATTTAAAAACAAAACCCAACTATTCTTGCCAGTGTAAATATACAAATTTGTTTTTATAAAAAGGATGGGAAAAGAACATGTTAACACTAAGCAAAAGAAAGCTAGAGTTAGCTACATTAATATCAGACAAAGTAGATTCCAGAGCAAAGAATATTACCAAGGATAAGGAGAATAATTTCAAAACGGTAAAGGGGTCATTCATTAGGAGGAAATAACAATCCTAAATCTTAAATCCTAAAGCCTTCTATTAATAAAACTTTAAAATACATGAAGTAAAACTGATAGAATTGAAAGGAGAAATAAACAAATGCATAATTAGTGACAGATTTGACCAGCCCCTCTCAATCATTGCTGGAACAGGTAGAACAAAAATCACTGAGAACATAGAAAGGCTGAATAACCCTATTACCTAAGTTGACCCAACTGATATTTTTAGAGTACTCCATCCAACAAGAGCGGCATATACATTTTTTTTAAGTGCACATGGAGTACTTACCAAAATAGATCATATTCTGGGCCATAAAACAAGTCTTAATAAATTTAAAAGGATTCATGTCATATAAGGTATATTCTCTGTTCACCCTGGAATTAAATTAGAAATCAATAACAAAAAGATATTTGGAAAGTAAGTAAAGCTATTCTAAACAATCAATGGTCAAAGAGGAAATCTAAAGGGAAATTAGAAAGTATTTTGAGATGATTGAAAAGTAAAACACAACTTATCAAAATGTGTGAGATGCAGTGCTGAAAGGGAAATTTATAGCAGTAAATGCCCATTTTAGACAACGAAGAAGGGTCTCAAATCAATGGTCTCAGCTTCTACTGAGACTTTGCCATACTGGTCAAGTGTGTTCCACATATGCTCTGCCATTGGTTAGTATTGGTTACCCTGGGACTTTGGTGGTCTAGTTATTACATTAGTTCTCAAAGATATCATGCATAGGATAAGATCTGCACACTCATAGGTCGAGGGAGGTAAATCCAGGAATTCATAAACAGCTTTATGAGGTCACTTTTCAAAGTTCTTCTCCCTCCATGATTTCCCAAGTACTTTCCAATTCCCTGGAGCTTCCCTTTTCAGTCTGCTGGCAAGAAAGCTGGGACTCAATTAATCTACTCTTCCTCACACTCTATAGCTGTACCCACATTTAGAGCCAAATGGCAGAAGGAAGGAGAGAGGAAAAGGCCATGAGGGTTGACCACATTCAAGACCACAGCTCCAGCAATGGGAAAAAAACATTCCACCTCCTCAGCTTTGGCTCCTCCAGGTTCTTACTACTGGCACTTCCACAGCTGCCTGATGTTTCCTGGGGATTGGGAAAGGGGTGTGAGAGAATGGAAACCTCAGGGATTTCCACACTTGCCTGGGGGTTGGGAGTTCTATTTCTCACTCCGTAAGTTGGAGATAAGGGTGTCTTCTAGCACTCTCTGGGCCACAGGGCTCACTTTCAGGATTCCAGATGCATTTTAAAAATGGTAAACTATTTCTCAGTGGCACTTCAAATTCTGACATTCTTCCTCCACTATCACTTCCTTTTCAGAGTCTCATGTAGCTGCTGCATGCATTCTGTCCAGGTTTTAGGGTTGCTTTCTGTAGGAGAGACAGATGCTTCCTTTATCTGAGCTGGAACCAGGCCCTACAACTGATTTTTGCAGAGGTGCCAAGGCAACTCAATGAGGAAAGGATAATCTTTCAATAAACGATGTTGTAACAGTTGGATAGCCATATATGAGAAAATGAACCCTGACGTTTACCTCAAAACACATGCTAAAACTAAGTTGAAATAGATCATAAATCTACATGTAAATGTAATCTAAATGTAAGAACTAAAACTATAAAACTTCAAGAGGAAAGCATAGTGATTGTGGATTTGGCAAAGAGTTCTTAAATAGGGTACAGAAGCCGCAAACTATAAAAGAAAAACATCAAACTGTATTTTGTCAAATAAAAAAGTTTTACTTTTCAAAAGATGCTCACAAATGAAAAGACAAGCCACAAACTGGGCAAAATGTTTTGCAAAACACCTATCCAGAAGAGGGCTTGTATCTAGAGTATATAAAGAATTCTTACAACTCACCAATAAGAAATCAAACAACTAATTTTTTTTAAATGGGCAAAAGATGTGAATAGCCACTTAACTAAAGATATGAATATGAGAAATATTCACATGAAAAGATGCCCAGGGTCATTAATCATTAGGGAAGAGCAAATTAAAACCACAAAGAGATACTACTACACACCCACTAGAATGGCTAAATATAAAGAGAGAGACTATGTCAGGTGCTGGAGAGGATACAGAGCAACCTTAGTTTCACACACTGCTGGGAGGAAAGTGAAAGGTTTCAGCCACTTTGGAAAACAGTTTGGGTGTTTCTCAAAAATTTATACCACTATATGACCCACCCATTCTACTACCAGATATTTAGCCAAGAGAGATGAAAACATATGTCCAGACAGACCTATACACAAATGTTCATAGCAACCTTATTTGTAATCGCCCCAATCTAGAAACAATTCAAATGTCCATCAGCAAGTGAATGCATAAACGGATGTGGTATGTCTATTCAATAGAATGCTACTCAACAAATAAAGAAGGAATGACCTTTTGATACATGCAACAACATGGATGAATCTCAAATTCATCATGCTGAGTGAAGGAAGCCAGACAAAAAGGGTACATTCTGTATGATTCTATTTATATAAAATTCTAGAAAATCTGTGATAATGAAAGAATAGTGGTTGCCTAACATATGGAGAGAGAAGGAGCAGGAAGATTCCAAAGAGATAGCAGGAAACTTTGAGGGAGTGATGATTTTTATGTTAATCAGCTTCATTATGATGATAGATTCAGGGTCATATACATATGTGAATATTTTATGAAATTATACACAAAATATAAGCAATTTATTGTATGTCAATTATATATCAAAAAAGTTGTTTAAAAAAAGAAGAATAAGAAGGTTGTCAGAATAGAAACTGAAATAATGGATAAGAAGGCTGTAACAACGTGAGTTACAAATTCCAAACATAAATCCTTTTCAGTAAGAAGAAAATAGTCCAAAAGTAAAATAGGTTCCTAAGGAGAGGACTGACGAGATCAGATGTCTAAATGCTTTTCCTGTGCAAAGGCTTGGCCTTAGAAGTCTACAGGAGCCAACCCAGTACATCATCTCAACAACCTCCTAGGTAGAGTGAGGAAACAGACTCACAGAGAAGTGAGGTAACTTGCCCAAAGTCACACAGCTAGAAAGTAGTCAAGCCCAGAATAGGAATCCAAGCAGTGTGACTCACGATCTTGGGCTCCTTACCATGACCCTTTACTGCCTCCCCTCCTGGCTCTAAATGCTTCTCATTCAGAGAGCTGAAAGCAGCTGCAATTCTGTTCCCGGACTTACATTACGTATGGGTTCTCTCTTCTCTGTGGGAGGCTCCATGGCTCTTGTCACCACCCCTACTCCCAACCTAAGCTACAGTGTACTTTCCTTCCCCTCTTTCCTAGTCCCCCCTTTGGGACAGTTTAGAGTTCCAGAACCTTCTAGAACCTTCCCGGTGGTTTCATGCCTCTGTGCCTACACTCTTGTGAACCCCCTGCCTGATCACGCTCCCTGTCTTGCCAGCCACACCAGCACTTCATCTCAAGATCAGCTCATCTGTGAAGGGCTCTGACCCAAGCCCCCCCACCCCCACCCCCACCCCGCAGAATGGCTCCCTCCTCCTCCTCTTCTCCTGTCCTGTGCCTCTGCTAGACTCTGGGCCTGGCCACTGTTTGCAAGCTAGACAGCCTGGCTCTCAAGGATGCAAGATTCTGGGATAGGCACCAAAAAGTCATAGTAAATCATGTGGGACAGGAAGAGGCTAATTGGGGTCAATCTTGTAAATGAAATTTTAAATTGTGAAAACCATTTAAAAAATGTAGTCTATTAAAACTATGGACTAATTCCTGGGACTGGTCCAGACAGATGAGAGTTGACCCTTCAGGAGATCTTGACAAAGTGAGGACAACAGGGCACACCACATAAATAGCATCATTTTTTACCACAACATTGGAGGAATTCATCAGTGCTCCCAGGGGCCT
This sequence comes from Hyperoodon ampullatus, assembly GCF_949752795.1. Taxonomy (NCBI): domain Eukaryota; kingdom Metazoa; phylum Chordata; class Mammalia; order Artiodactyla; family Ziphiidae; genus Hyperoodon; species Hyperoodon ampullatus. Next base: position 162,093,549 of record NC_136914.1, on the reverse strand, counting down.
CTCCCAAGGTTTTGCTATTCAAATCATCCTTGAAAGTTCCTACACTGTCCTCATTGCAGTGCAATGTTCTCTGATTTAATACCACCAGATCCTCATTCGATCCCCATTTGGCTTGTGGCTAAAGAAATTCTTGAAAACCAGTGGTAGGCAGAATAATGATCCCCAAGATGTCCATGTCCTAGTCCCTGGAACCTGTGACTATGTCACCTTCCATGGAAAGGGGAACGTTGCAGATGTGATTAAGGTTAACAGTCCTCAGAGACAGAGGTTACCCTGGATTATCTTGGGTAAGCCCAATGTAATCACAAGGGTCCTTATAAAAAGGAGGCAAAAGGGTCAGATGTAGAGAGAGAGAGATAAGCATGGAAGCCGACACCAGAGGAAATAGAAGCTGCTAAGCTGCTGGCTTTGAAGATGGAAGGAGCCACAAGCCAAGAAATGCAGGCCACCTCCAGAAGCTGGAGAAGGCAAGGAAGCAGATTCCCCCTAAAGCTTCCAGAAGGAACCAGTCTCAGTTTTAGCCCCACTGAGACTCACTTCCGATTTCTGACCTCCAGAACTGTAAGATAATAAATTAGTGCAAAGTCACTAAGTTTGTGACAAGGTGTGGCAACAGCTACAGGAAACGAAGAAAAAAAAATTTCACCCTTTTATCTGTCTCCAGGAAGTCACGCATCTTCAAAACCTTTATACCACAAACTGAATTATGACCCCCTCCCCCCAAATTCGTGTGCTGAAACCCTAACTCCAATGTGACTGTATTTGAAGATAATTAAGGTTAAATGAGGTCATAAGGATGGGCCTAGTCTGAGAGGATTGGTGGCCTTATTAAAAGAGAAGGACCTCTCCCTTACCCCCAGCTCTCTCTCTCTCTCTCTGCCATCTGAGGACACAGTAAGAAGGTGCCTGTCTGCAAGCGGGGAGGAGGGTTCTCACCGGAACCTGACCATGCTGACACTTTGATCTTGGATTTCCAGCCTCCAGAACTGTGAGAAAATAAATGCCAGTTGTTAAGCCCCCAGTCTGCGGTATTCTGTTACAGCAAACTTTCCTTTGCAACTGCAGTGGATGCTGTGATATGCTACCAATACCTGTGTCCCTCTTGTTGCCCCACTCAAGTCTTCCTCGCCCTGCTGACAGGAGCCTCACCTGGGTTACACCCCCTCCACTGGGGCAGACAGAATGGAATGGCTGGTCAGTGCCAGGGGGGCAGGAGCCTGGCCTTGATTCTGGACAATCTGAAGGTCATCCCAGCCGCAGAGCTTCCCATGGATAGCGAGGCCTCTGCTGAGGTTGCACTGAGGTTCAGCTTCTCCTCCCGGGGCTCCTCCCCTCACTCCCTTGATCCAAAGGTGGTGTTGGCTGGATCACTCCTCAATGAATTCCCTGTGTGCAAATCAGTGTCTCGGCGGCCATTCCCTGGGAACTCCACTTAATACAGCAAACGTTGAGATTGGATTGCTTGCTGCCAGGTGGGTCAGGCGGCCTCAAGAGCTGATCTGGCTTCAGCAGAGAGGGATACACATTTGTGGTTTTAACCAAGTGAATTCTGGAGTTGAGTACGGACGGCTGCTTGCTGGAGATGACATCGTAAGCGATCATTCCATCAGAGTCTCTCCCTGTTTGGAGATGTTTGCTTCCCTCTGATACTCCATACCTGCCAGGACTTGGACAACGAGCCCAGGTGTAAAGGGGATCGCCTTGCATTTGTCTTTCATGTCTGCACATCACCTTCAGCTTAGCCCAGCTGCCTGCTGAATACCAGCCAAAGCCACATGGAGCTTGAGAATCGCCCCACAAACCCTGCCCGGATCTCTGACTCCCAAATCATGACATAGAACAAAATGAATGTTTTAAGTCTCTAAGTTTGGGGTCATTTGTTACCCAGTGGTAGCTTATGAGACCATGATTCCCTCTACCTTCAGACAGTTGCTCCCTCAGAGACATGAAGTCATATTAGATGACTAGCAAGTACTACTGCAGGAGTTGGGGAGAGATCAGAAGGGCAAGGAAAAAAGTTCAAGGCCCTAATAAGTGTCAGGCCCCATACCAAGTGCTCCCACCTCTGTAATCTCCTGGAGTCTTACTCTGGCTGGACGAGGTAGCAGTGCCTCTCCCCATTATACAGAGCAACACACGGAGGCCTGGAGAGGGGTAATGTGACTCACTCAAAGTCACACCACTAGTTAGTGGTGGCCGGTACTCCTGTATTCATTCATTCAGCCAACGTCTGTTGAGTGTCTCCTGTAAGCCAGGCTCCAGATGATGTTCTAGGGACACACAGGTGAATAAAAAGAGTACAGTCAGTACCAGGAGTTGGCAGTGGCTGTGGGGTGGAGGGTACAGATTTCAGTGGGGTAGTCAGAGTGGGCCCATCTGAGAAGGGGAGGTTTGAGTCAGTGGTGGAAGTGGTGAGGGCTGGAGCCAGTCGGTCTGGGGCCCAAACTCTGTAGCCAGCAGCGGACAGATGCCCCATGATCTCCCTAGCGTGACTTGAGAAACTCAGGCTCCTCCAGCTGTGCTGGGCACCAACCAGGGCCCTCGGTCTGGGGCAGGGCTGGGCAGGCTGCTTGGCACCGGATAATGATGCCTTCGCATCGCCCACGCAGGCGGGTGCACCAGCTCCGGTGCTCTGTGTTAATTGCTCCGAGCACAAAGGGCCATATAATTTGGATCAAAAGACCCTTTCTTCTTGGTGAAGTCTTAACTGTGGCACGTCCTGCTGTCCGGGGGTGAGCTGAGCCAGGAGCACTGCCTCTGGAATCGTGCAGTCAGTGTTCTGGTCTCAGCTATGCCACTTGCTGATGTGTGTTGCTTAAACCTTTTCCGGCCTCAGTTTCTTGGCCTATAAAATGGGAGTGAAATCTGCCCCCTGACTATGTTATGGCACTATAAGTGAGGATCAAGTCAGGAAGACGGTGTGAGAATAATTCCATAAATATGTCCCAAATTCCACGCTTTAGCTATACCAGACAATTCGCTGCCTTTTGAACTCACTTTGCATATTCATCCATCCATCTATCCATTCAGCATTTCCTATGTGCCCACTTTGTGCGAGGCATGGGTTCTGGGGTTGCAGAGATCACTAGGATGGAGTCACTGGCCTGTAAAAGCCAATTGTCTGGAGAGGAGATAGGCAAGGAAATAGAAAAGGATAAGTAGAGAGCCACCACCGTGTAGGAAAGGGGAATTTGGGGCTGGGCTTTGAAGTTTGAATAGGAGTCTGCCCCTCAAAGAAATATGGGAAGACATCCAGTGCAGAGAGGCAAGGCAAGTTGCAGTGTGTTGGGAATGGCCAGCAGCTGAGGGTAGCCCAAGTGGGCGGGGGAGGATGCATAGGTGATGAAGCTGGGAATGCAGCGTCTGGGTTAAAGGGGCCTCTGCAGGCTGGCAGGAGAGTCTGGACTTGGTCCTTCAGCCACATGGAAAGATTTTTAGCAGGGGAGAGATAGCATGAACTTTACTCTAGGGGAAGGGACCCCTAGAGGCAGTGTGGAGGGTGAAATGGTGAAAGGCTGGGGGCAGAACAATCTGTGAGAGGCAGTTTCAATGGTTTAAACAAGACTCATTCATCCACTCAACAAGTACTCTTTGGGCACCTACCAAAAGCCCTGCACTGGGTAGGTCCTGGGGGTACATTCTCATGAGAGAAGACCATATACACATAGGGAAGTGTGGGATGCTGACAAGGCCCACAGAACTGCAGCGCAGATGGATGTGGTTGGTTGGCCCCCAGAATCCCTGCTCACCCCCATCTGCTGCTCCTTCCTCAACTGCAGGGACTGGAAAGCCAAAAACTACATTCCCCAGACTTCCTTGCAGCTGGGGATCCAAGACAATTAGGTTCCACTGAGTGCATACAGTTGTTGGAGCAGAAGCAAGTGGAAGTGAGGCTGGGCCCTCTTTCCACTGCCTTGAGCTGATTTTTGTTGGCACCTAGGGTGCTTCTCTGCAGCCAGCAGCCTTACAGTGAGTCTGGACAGGGACAGAGGGCAGAGACAGTGTCCTTCCTCTGTGTTCCAGTGCACAGCACTGTGCCTGGTGCATCCGGTTTGGGGAACAAAACTGTTGACCTATCAGTCTCCCTGGCTAGATGGTGAGTTGTGGGTCTGCAGGGACTGTATCTTAGTCACCTGAGTCCCCATGGACCAGCATGGGGCGTCCCATCCCTCCCCTCTGGCAGGGAATGTCAGGAGCCTCATGGCCCAGGCCAAGGTGGCAGGTCTGTTACCCAGAGCTGCGGGTACCATGGGGAGGCGCATCGAGGAAGGAGCAGCTGGGGCAGGCCAGCAGAGTGGCCACCTGGCCGGCGCTGTCACCCTCACTGCCTTCTCCACGCTCCATACTTCCCTGTGCATGGGAGGCCCACGTGTCTGGTGGGCTAGGGGTGGGCTGCACCACGTGGGCACACAGTGGGCATCTGCCGATGCTGAGTGCACAGCACACCTCCCTGGGAGCCAGAAGGCCTTGGTTCCAAACCCAGCTCTGCCAATTTCCAGCTGCGGGCTGCGTGCGAGTTTCTCAGTTTTCTGTGTCTCAGTTTTCTCATCTCTGAAGTGGGATAGCTACTCTTAGGGTTTGTCACAGGTCCATCCTGGGTAACAGACTCTGTGATTTACGTGCAGATGGAGAGAGAGAGGGAGGGAGGGAGGGAAGCAATACCCAGCAGCACTGCAGATACAACACGGGCTCAGGAGAAGGGCTCAGGAGGAGGGATGGCCCTTCAGACAGAGCTGGCCCCTCCCTGGATTGGGGCTGCTCCTCCCTCCTCCTCTTGACTAAGATGGGTCTCTAGCTGAGGGCATGTTTGGAGAAGGACTCAGGAGAGAGCCTTGGCCACCAACACTCCCCAAAGCTGAGAATTGAATGTCCCCTCCTGAAGGAGGACTGGGGCCGGGAACCTCGCCATCCACTACAGGCTTGCTGGGAGAATTAGCTGTTGCTATTTCTCTGTGCTAATGAACTCAGCAGTGACACCTCCCCCGGTGTGAAAAGTTACTATTATATTTGTAGGGGAGCTGAGTTTGGGGCAGGCTGCCCAACCCTACAGGTGAGGGAGGTGAGGGAGGCAGTGTCCTTGGGTGAAAACAACCTTGTTCCCGGATTCTGGAAAGTGTCTCCACTGCAAACAGATGGATCCGTTGGAGCGAACTCGGGGGCAATGCCAAGTTGAGAGCCGGGTGGCTAGAGCTGCCTTGGATCCGTCCACGTTTCCCAAATAAATAAGCTGCACACCATGCAGTTCCCCACTTAAAATAAACCCCATTTCCCGTGGAACAGAAACTACAGCTTAGCGTTTCTTGGCAGCCAACAATTTCCAGAAATTCATGCAGGTTAAAAATAAAAATGCAAAGCATTATGATAATCCCTCCTGTCCCTGTGGCACTTTGCAGTTTGCAAAGTATTTTCCCAACCATATTTCACCACACATCTCCGCAACCATCTTTGGAGGGTGGTTGTTTTATTCCTAATGGTAGACAAGGAAACTGGGGGCGGGAAGGCAAAGTGGGTGAAGCAAGATCGCCAGGAGTAGCGCAGGCCCGTGCAGCTCCATGTTGAGTGCCCTTCCACTTTGCAAGTTGTTTTCATTAAGGAGCAAGGCATTGGATTTAGAGAATGAGCTACCTGTGTGTGATGTTCTTGTTAATGTATTAGGTGAGACTGGGAAAAACCTTCAACCTCTGGCCCAAAGCTCATTGACCTAAATAAGGTTGGAATCAGAGTTCTCATCATTCGAGCCTAAACCTAGGGGATATTTCTCAGTCTATATCTTACTTGGTGTTGATACCAGTTAGGGTCCAACAGGAAAGAGATGGTATTTTTCATGTATGGTGATTTGAGAAGATTTAATCAGGAGACTGCTTACAGGGTGGGCAGTGTGACACAGGGATCAGTTGGTGGCTCAGTCTTGGTTCCAGACCCATTTGGGGGCCAAGTTCTGAAAGCCTGTGGGATAGATCCATCCTGGAGGAGAGAGAGAAGGGGGTCCTCTTTCCACTGACTGGGGCTGTGTAACCTGAGAGGCCAGACCAAGGTCACAGCTGGACTCAGGCAAAGAGGTGTGGAACAATAAGACTTGACAAAATTCAGGTCTCCAGAAAAGTGACTTGATGAAAGGCCTCTCCCACAGGTAGGACCCAGCAGAGAATGGGATCTGAGGTCTGTGGCCATCACTGCCAGCCGTTCACGGGGCTGTGGACCACGGCAGCTGGAGTCCCCTGGCTGGAGTCCCCTGGTCTGACTCATGTCTTGCAGAGCTGTCAGCCTCAGGTTTACCATTTGCTCTACCATCTGCTAGCTGGGTGGTCATGGGCCTGTTACCCACTCTCTCTGAACTCCAGGTTCTTAATCTATAGCAGTAGACCCTTTACCCGTGGTTGTCAATCTAGAGTGAAAGCAAGGTATTCCCAAAGTGTGTTCACAAATAAGCCTCTGAGAAAGAAATGTTGCAATGGGACGTGCTGCGATGATGCCATGGGGGAGCTCGGCCATGCCCAGGCACAGCAAAAACATGTAATGCCTGTCTCCTCTTCCAGGAAGTCCTCTGCGACTGATGTCACCTTCCTGCATCCCCTTTGGGCTCCCAGCTCCCTACCCTAGAACATCTATCATGGCATTTTCCAGCCCACTTCTTCAGGGTCCCTTCACCTGCCTTCTGTCAAGACTGTGAGCTCCTTGAGGGCAGGCCCTTGAGGTTTTTCTCCCTGTAACCCCAGATCTGGCACACTTCCTGGCACCTAGGAAGCCAATAGCTTATTGTGCCCATGACTTGGCCAATAGTTGTTGAATGAACAAATGAATGAACTTGATCCCCTAGCACTGCTGTGAGGCAGTTGGAGCAGTCAGTGTTACCCCATCTTAGAGGAAGGGAAACAGGTTCTCTAAGAGTTGAGATGACTCACCAAGGACGCAGAGAGGCCAGTCAGCAGCTGACTTTGGGTGAGAAAGTTCCAAGGACTTTTGAAGGACGATAAATCCTGGGGCTGTCTTGTTTCTAACTGACTATGGAGGGCACTGCTCCATGACCCTCAAGAATGCCTCCTGGCCTGAGAAAAGCCAGAGGAGGCCCACGGGCCTGTAACCAGCCAAGGGAGCAAGAAAGGGCTGTTTCTCAGAAAATAATGGCGCCCAAATCCCCATTTGCCTTATTTAATGCTCCAAATTTTCTGAGAGGCCTAATTGAACATTCCTCCGTGGAACCCTCTAGGTGGAACAATTAACCGGCCTCTTAGCAGCAAGCAGCTCCCTGGGCAGGCCCCAGATTTATGTCTCGTGGGGAGGCAGCCTATTAGCTGTGGCCATAAATCTCAGGGCCCTGGCTGGCAAGGTGGATTTTAATAAAATCATAGGGGATGGAGGCAGGCTGGGGTGGCAGATTTCCGGGGGGAGAGCCAATGTTTGCCCATAATTAATCGGGACGCCTTTGAGCTCTGGGGAAATGCCCAGGATTTTAATGAAAATTCAGGATCTGGAAACAGTGACCAGTTGGCAACCAAGCCAGTATCCCTCCTGAGAGGGGGATCAGGGAACTGGGGGGAGGGTCAGGTCACCCCTGCCAAGGGGTCTTGAAGTTGGTGATACTCAGTGGACTCTGGGACAATTATTCAGGTTGTTTAACTATGAGAATACTTTCATAACAGTTGGCAAATTGCTCCTCCAAGCCCCTAAGGGCCTCCACTTTCCAGGGACCCTTGTCCAAGAATCTTTGGAAACAAGAGGGGAAACAAGAGGGGAAATGCCTGGCCTGGCAAGGGTCTTCCTGATCCTGATGGAGGCCTTCATTCCTCTTGGTCAGTGCTCAAGGCCTTCCTTTGAACTTGGCTGACCCATTAGACAAACCCTCCCACATTGGAGCACCCCAGAGGCCCATCCCAGAGCCTCTTTTCATCCCTCCCCTTCTCTCTTCTCTGCTTTCTCTTGCCCGTCTATACCTCCAGTCCACATCCCTCTCTCGAGCTCCAGACTCACAACTGCATCTGCTCCCTTATACGTCTAATGGGCATCTCCTCTCTAACATGTTCAAAACCGAATGGTTTCTCCCCGCCCCTTCCTCCTTGGCCCCTCCATCCTCATCTTAACAAACAGAGCTACCTTCACCCCATGCGCACAGGCCAAAAACACAGGAGAGTCCTTGATTCCTCCCTCCATTTCCTCATCCCTCAATAAGTAGCCAGACCTTCCTCCAAAACTCATGTCACCATCTTCACCAGTTCTGCTCCAGTTCAAGCCCCTTGTCTCAGTGAGCATGGGCTACCACAACAAAATATTGCAGACTGGAGGGTTTAAACAACAGATATATATTTCTCATGGTTTTGGAGGCTGGGAAATCCAAGATCAAAGTGCTGGTTGATTTGGTTCCTAGTGAGAACCCTTCCTGGCTTGCAGATGCCCATCTTCTCACTGGTGGAGAAACATAGCTCTCTGGTGTCTCTTCCTTTTCATATAAGGGCACTAATCCCACCATGGGGGCCCCGTCCTCATGCTCTCAACCAAACCTAATTACCTTCCCAAAGCCCCACCTCCTAATATCATCATTGGGGGTTAGGGCTTCAACATATGAGTGGGGCAACATAAACATTCAGCCCATAGCACCCCATAGGCTCCTGCCTGGATGACTGTGTCAACTCCTACTTTATGTCCTTGCTTCCACTCTTGCCTGCCTGCTTCCTCTACACAGCAGCCCAAGAGAGCTTTTAAAAATGCAAATAAGGTCACGTCACTCCTCTGTCAGGGACAATGAAGGGTCTGGGATTTTAACCTACTTGCCAGCTAACGAGTTAGCCTGTCACAGTTTCATGGATATTGGCAGAGACAGGAGACTCTTGGGTGAGAGACAGAGAGCTGTGTATTATTGACACCAATGGCCATAGCCAGGGCATCACTATTTTCTTGAACCATTTTTCTAAGCCCCAGTTGCCTGATTCCCACAGGGTGATGCAACAGGGCCAAGAAATTAGTGCATGGAGAGTGGGTTGCATTACAGGAAAGGAACCCCAAACTTAGGGAGCCCCAATATTTTCTAATGAACTACAAGTAAACCTGCCCTAACTTTGCCCCAGAGGGAGATGCTTATCTTCATCATACTAGACAGTACGTGAACCCACCCTCTGCTTGGGAGGCAGACACTCTCTTTATCTTCCAAGACTGTTCATATACAAACATCTGTGGAAAGATAGCATGGAACAAAGGCAGTCAGTGCTTCTGATTGTCAGAAATGGACAGACCCATAGAGGAATGTCATTGTGTTAGTTATCTATTGCCATGTAACGATATTGCTACAATCATAGTGGCTTAAAACAACCTATATTTATTATCTCCTAGTTTCTGTGAGTCTGAAGTCTGGAGGAATTTTAAGTGGGTCCTCCGCTAGGCTGGGTTTTCATCTGGAGGCTTGACCAGAAAAGGAACTGCTTACAAGCTCACATGGTTATTGGCAGAATTTAGTTCCTTATGGCTGTAGGATGGAGGGCTTCTGTTTCTTGCTGGCGGTAAGCTGGATGCTGCCCTCAGCTCCTGGAGGCCATCTGCAGTTCTTTGCCCAAATTTGGGCTTCCCCCAAATGGAAGCATGCCTCATCAATGCTAGCAAAGGGGAGTCACTTAGCAAGATGTGTGCTTCAGACTTATGAAACCTAATCATGGGAATCACATACATCCCATCAGCTTTGCCATATTCTATTGGTTAGAAGCAGGTAACAGGTTATTCCCACATCCCCAGTCCCATAGGGGATTACACAAGAGTGGGAATACCAGGAGGTAGGGATCATGAGGACCATCTTAAGAGCCTGCTACCGTAGTCTTCCAACATCCTGGCTTAAAACCCAATGGCTTGGGACTTCCCGGTGGTGCAGTGGTTAAGAATCCGCCTGCCAATGCAGGGGACACGGGTTCGAGCCCACGTCTGGGAAGATCCCACATGCCGCAGAGCAACTAAGCCCATGCGCCACAACTACTGAGCCTGTGCTCTACAGCCCACAAGCCACAACTACTGAGCCCGTGTGCCATGACTACTGAAGCCCATGCGCCTAGAGCCCGTGCTCTGCAACAATAGAAGCCACCGCAATGAGAAGCCCGCGCACAACAAAGAAGAGTAGCCCCCGCTCGCCGCAACTAGAGAAAGCCTGTATGCAGCAATGAAGACCCAATGCAGTCATAAACAAACAAACAAACAAACAATTTAAAAAAATGGCTTTAAGAGTGTGCATTTTATGGTATGCAAATTATATCTCAGCTAAAACAAACAAACAAACAAAAAAACAACAAGGGCATCTCACTATTCTTACGCTTAAAGCCAACCTCCCTGCCCTGACTTATGACACTCTATGGGCTTTGGCCCCTACCTATACCTCTGACCTCACCCCCCTAAGGCTCTCTTCCTCACTCCCTCTGGCCATTTATCCTTCTGTTTCCCAAACAAGCTGGCAGCTTTCCTGCCTCTGGGTCTTAAACTTGCTGTTCCATCTGCCTGCCACACGCTTCCCCTCCTTTCCCACGGCTAACACCCTCATCATCTTCACCAGTTCTGCCCTGGTCCAAGCCACCATCGGCTCCTGCCTGGTCACCTGCAGTCAACCCCTACTTTGTCTCCTGGCTTCCATTCTTTCCTCCCTCTCTCCTCAGAGCAGCCCAAGAGCTCAATGTTACTCCCACAAAAGGCCTCCCCGACCACCCTGTAGTTATAATAACAGCAGCCGATACTTCCTGGGGACAGCACACTCTCCCAGCTGCTTCACAAGCTCCTCATTTAACCCACCAGACAACTTAATGACAGTATGTGTGGCTGTCATCCTATATTTCAAATGAGGAAACTCATATGGCACAGAGAAGTTAAATAATTTGCTTGAGGCCACGCAGATGGTCTGCTTTAAAGGCCGTACTCCTCCCCAGGGAGACATACCCAGCCCAGGCCCCTCCCACCCTGGCTCTCATCACATCACTCCAGTTTCGCAGGCATGCGCCCAGCCCTATCTACATACGTCTCCTGCGCGCACCCGGATGACGTCTGCCTCCCAAAGCCTGCAGCCTCGTGAGAGGGGGACACTGGCTCTCTGGTCTCCAGCACCGGACACACAGTAGCTGCTCCACGATGATATATTAACGTGAATCCATTTTGTTCTCAGCAAATAGTGGGTGGGAAACCATTTTGGAAACCACATGGGCCCCATATGGGTCTGAGATTAGCCAAAGAGTTCTCCTCTCTGGGAAGGAATCCGCACCTGCCCGTGCCACGTGGAGCAATCCCAACACTGGGACTTGGTGTTTTCTCTTGTCACTTCTCACTGTGGGGAGGGTAGCAGGGAGATGTGTACTGTCGCAGATCAGAGCATGGATTTAGCATCAACCCCGACACTGCCTCTTGCTAATAGTGGGACGTGGCCAGAGACACTTCACTTGTGAGTCAGGGTTCATCCAAGGTCGGGGGTTACAGGGAAGGTGGGCTGTGGCACCACCTCCAATAATCCATCTAAACCCCAGCAGGTGTGAAAGCGCCGGGCACTCAGGAGGGCTCGCTGACTGGCTGTTGCCGGCATGGCTTAGAGCAGCGTCGAGGCCTGATATGGCGCTGAGAACTTTGGGTGAGTCGTCACATTTCATTATAGGAACCGTGTCCTGCAGAGGTCATGGCCATCCCCACTTGCTCTGTGAGGAGAATCTGACATTCTTCAACTGGACCAGTCATAAGCATCACAAACCACAAAGGAGTTCTGTCTGATAGCTTTGTTTGTGGAACATCTTGAGGAGATTTAAATCCAGTATAAAGTGTACATGCAGATTCCCGATTTCCATCTCCAGAGGACAGGGGAGATGTCTCAATCATCTGGGGACTTCTGTGCCTGGGAATTGAAGGTGCCGGGTGGATGATTATTGGAAGCAAAGCATTCCCTTCAGAGGAGAGCTTTTACTAAAGCCTAATAGAAATTTCTCACCTCTTATTGGGCTCTTGGACCATGAAATGGACAGTGTTATAGGGAGGACTGGATTGATCTACCTTCCCTTCCCCATAATCCCCTGACCTCAGTTTCCCCATCCACAAAAGGGGAGCAAAAGTCTCTAACCCTGGGTGCACTTGTGAGGATGAACTAGTTAGAGGGTGAAAGATGCTTCATTTGTCTGTCCCAGGTGCAGAGCTGGGGCACCATAAACGTTGGTCTGATCCCTACCTCGATGTTGACTCCTTGTTTGGAAACAGGAGGGCTGGTCCGGCAACAGGGGTTTCAGCATGGAGATGGAGAGGCAAGTCCTTTCTATGTCTGTGCGTGACAGTCCTGGGAGGAGGGCAGAATTAATCCTTCAGGTGGGGACTCTCAGATGTCCCCAAGACAAAGAACATCAGGAATTTGGGCGGGGGAGGTCGGCATCAGCGGACAACCGTTTTCAAAGCAATTCCCAATCTCTCAGCCCAGGAGTCTTACAGACCCTTCAAGACCTTACTCCTCATGCTCAGGGACCTCAAAGGTCATCTGGAGTGGCTGATTTCTCTCATTTTTACACACGAGGAAACCAAGGCCCAAACAGGGTGAGTGGTTTGCCTGAGGCCTGGAATTCCCAGAGGCCTGCCCCTGTCGTGGGATGGAGTTATAAATCAACGCCTGCTGTGGATTTGTCTTTGAGTCTTCTGCTAATCTCTCGTGTCACAGCTTAAATGTCACTTCTCAGGGAGGTCACTGCCAACCTCTCTGCAGGGGACCCTTCTATGAGCCCAAAGCAGCCTGCTCTGTGAAGCCTCACACATTTTTCTGGAAGCTTCTCCATTCAAGTCTGCTTCTCTGGTAGAACATCAGTCCTCTCTGTGGCTGCTCATCTCTGGTCCTGAGGGCCTGGTACAGTGGTGCCAAGCAAGCAAATGTGTGAATCTCTTTACAAAGCATAAATCCAGCAGTGGGAGTTGGAACAAGTAGGTTCTTTAGTGCTGTGTTTAGTACAAAGCCCTCCTTTGATGTGTGCTCCTTGTCTCATCACATCACATCCTCTTGGATTCCGGTGGACACACCCAGCTCCCTCACAGCACTCTGAGAGCTGGACCTTGTCCACCTCACCTGTTTCTCCTGCAACTTCTGCCATGGTTCCCTGCGCACAATAGGTGCTCTTGGAGCTGCGGGTGCAAAGTGGTAGAGTGTGCAGGGGGCCTAGGTTTAAATCCAGTGCTGCCACGTAAGAGGTGTGTGGGTTCGACCTCCACAGGATTCAGCTTCCTTGTCAGCAAAATGGGGAGCACATCCCTGAGGAACGTGGGTGGATTAAACGAGGTAATGTTATGACAGGGCTTAGCAGAGTGAATGGCACATAGTAGGTGCTCAGGTGCACGAGTCCTCCAAGTGCCCTATTTGGTATCTGGTCTTTAAACATCCCCCCCACCCCGCCGCCGCCCCGCACGCATCCCCTCAGGCTTCATCCTTCCATGATGACCCCCAGGCTCTGCACCGTCCACCCCACCGGCAAATCGCTTTCTCTCCTCCAAAAGAACAGCCACGTCATCTGCCAGCAGCCTCTTCACGCTGGGACCTCTGCCCACAGGGCTTTCCTCACTCTATAAGCAGTGAAGACCTTTCACTCTCAAGTATCACCTCCACTAGGAAACTCTACCCAGCCACCCTCACAAGTGGATCCAGTCACCCCTCCAGTGGATCTAGTCACTCCATAGGTAGATCTGACCGTGTCCCCAGGTGGACCTGGTTAGCCCACAGATAAATCTGACCACCGCCACAGCTCTGACTACCCCCATAAGTAGATCTGGTCACTCCCACAGCTGGATCTGAGCACTCCCTCCCTCTTCTGCTCCCCACCAACTTGTGCATACTTTTTTTTTTTGCGGTACGCGGGCCTCTCACTGCTGTGGTCTCTCCCGCTGCAGAGCACAGGCTCTGGATGCGCAGGCTCAGCGGCCATGGCTCACGGGCCCAGCCACTCCGCGGCATGTGGGATCTTCCCGGACTGGGGCACGAACCCGTGTCCTCTGCATCGGCAGGCGGACTCTCAACCACTGTGCCACCAGGGGAGCCCCTGTGCGTACTTTTGTCTGCATGTCTGTCAGTCCTCCCATGTCTGCCTGGTCCCTGTGTCTCTAGGACTCAGCACAGGCCGGGCACACCCAGGGACCTTGGGCAGCCTTTCAAAAATCTGAAAGACTGAGAGACAAGCCCCAGGAGTGGGTAGCCCTTCGATACCCCCCCTTGATCAAATAATTTCAATCAAAAGCAGTGACGCATCCTGGCTCCCCAGTTCGCCCACTTAGCTTTCCCTCCCCGAACCCAACAGAAATCCCCACCGCGTCACAATGAAGAATCAAGCCTTTAACAAGCTGCCGGGCTGCCTAAGAGTAAAACAGCATAATTATATCTTAATAGTTGTTTTGCAGCATAGGATTTTAATTACTAAATGTGTGATAACTGCTCCTTAAATGCCCATGCTCTTTAAAAAACCTAATTTATAATTTAAAAAGCTGACACTTCTCCAAGCGCTTTATTTTATCTTGTCGGGAGTAATGGAAGAATAAGTTATTGAAAACCTTTATTTTTCATTAGCCTTAAATTCAACGACAATTAATGTGCCCAATTTGATTATAAACTGCACAAATTAAACAATAAAGAGCTGTCTAATGAGAAATTAATTATGAGGAAGGGAAGGGGAGCAGGACTGGATAAAAGCAATAACTTATAGCCCGTGGCAGGATGTGTCAGGTTTTAAAGGAGATGAAGGGCCCTCTCCTCAATGTGTGTCTTTGCTGATAGGACCCATCACAGATCAGTTGATCCAGAAACCATAACAGGCTAGTAATTGAAACTGCCAAAATCAATAGTGCTGACAGCCTTAATTAAATTAAATATGGCTGTGATGGGCTCCCAGTGCCCGGCGGCAGCCGGCCACTTGACCCTCCGGCTGAGCACGCCTGATCGAGTGGCGTGATGGATCTGACCCCAGGGGAGAGTTGGGGACCGGGCTCCCGAAGAAAGTGGCTCTGGGAGGATGGGGGCCATTGGCTGCCCCGCCCCCTGCTGCCCGGCTGGGCCTGGGAGGGAGGATGGGGGACCAGGATGCATTCCCCCTGCCGGAAGTTGGGAGGTCTGGGTCCTAGTGGGGCAGAGAACCCTCCTGAGTTAGAGGAGGTGGGAGCAGAAGAGGAAAATTAGAATCACTGGTGAATCCCTCTTTGACAAAGTGTTGGCATTTCCCACCCTTTCCCGAGAGGCATTTTATGGCCCAGAAGGAGAGACTAATCAGGCAGGCCTGGGTTCAAATCTCAGGTCTTCCACTTAGGATTCCAGGGACCTAGGCCAAGTGACTTGACCTTGCCAAGCCTCACTTTCCTCTTCTGTCAAAAGGGTGCGTGTGCTCAGAGAGTTTTAAGCGATGGATGCATAAAATGCACAGCACGGATGGGATGCTGAGCCCAGCAGGGGGTAAGCATGTGCCCTCAATGTGCCCTCTGGTTTTGCAATGAATGAGCGGAAGCCCAAGAGGTAAGATAAGCCGTTCAGATCACACAGACTTGGAATCAGAACCTCTGACTCGGACCCAGGGCTCTTTCCTTATTATAGTGGTGCTGCCCAAGAACTAAACGTGTTAAGTGTTTGGCAAGTGCTTCTTTTCCATATGGAATCCTGACCCATGAGAAAAGTATAGGGATTGTCAGCTTCGTTTTACAGAAGAGAAAACTGAGGTTCAGAGTGGCTAGGAAAATTGCCTAACTTCACACACTCAGTGAGCGCCGGAGCAAGGGCTAGAATCTTGCCAGCCAGGTAGAACGGGGCCCCAAGATTGAAGCCCAGGACAGATGGAGGAGCCCCAACCCCTGGGGTTCCTGGTGAGGCCCTGGTGGTCACCGGGCACTGCCAAGCTCCTAGAATCTGGACCCTTCCCTCTACCCCCCAGCCCTGATGAAGGGGCCGACTTGCTAAGAAGAAGAAATATAGAACCAAGAGCAGCAAGTTTTGTTTTTGTGGCTGTTCTTATAATTCCTTTTCTGAAAAAAACACTATCAAGTTGATGATAATAAAAAAAAAAAAACACAGAAAGATCTAGGACACACGCTCCCACACCTGTCACTACTATGAATTTGGGTTAAAGGCATTCAGTTCCTTGGATGCCTTGCGGGAAGGCACTACTGCACAGGGTAGCCGCAAGAACTGTGGATTTTTCCTCAAAAGCCCGGGGTGGGTTCCTACGCCACTCCATCACGCATCCATGGTGTGATCTTGGATATGTGACTAAACCTCTCTTCTATCCTTCTCCACATCTGTGCATGGGGACAAGCGTGGATGTCCTTCCTTCCTCTCAGAACCGACATGTCACCGAAGCAGCAGTGCCCAGGAAAGAGCTTTGTAAACCAGACAGCCTGGAGCAACTACTATCTCCCGTGTTTATTATTCACTGGTGTTCCATTTGCCTTAGCCGTGGGTCGACCGAAGGAAAAAAACATACGTGATCACTTTCTGAGATATTGTTCTTTCCTTACAAAAAAAAAAAAAATCAACGACTACAAAAAAATCCTGGCTTCATAAACATTGGTTTTCACCGTAGGAAGCTGAACAAATAAATATCTTCACAGTTTGCTCGGCTGTCGGCCGGCTTGAGCTGACTTCTTACACGACATGAAATAGACAGCTCGGGTAACCCAGTGTTTATGTCAGCACTAACAAACTGTCCCTTCATTACCGGCCTGCCGGAGATCAGAGGCCCAGATTATTGAAGGAGACGCCTTTGAGATGCCCAAGCAGTTGCTGTGACAACCCCCAGAGGGCGGGAGGTGGCGAGGGAGGCAGCCTGACTGTTGGATGGGGACAAGGCTCCGGGCTCTCCAGGCCACAGTGGGGATAATCCCAGCCTGGGCTGCTGAACGGAGGGCTCCCCGCACAGAGAGCCCCTCTGTTCGCCTGCTCCGCCAGCCCCATCCACGGAGGCCTTGGTGACCGTGGAATCTTGGAGAGCAGCTGGGAAGCCAACGGGCCATACAGCTCGAGGATGACCCTTTCCTTAAAGCTGGTGAAAGAGCAATGTGGGTAAAATTTCCCATCCATGGTGGCTGCTAGTTATCGTTCACGGTCATGGTTCCCGTGCAGTGCCAAGAACTCATTGCATCAGAGCCACGTGTGTTGAACCCTGGTCCAGCTGTGCGACCTTGAGCAGTCACTCAACCTCTCTGAGTCTCGGGCTGACAAGTTCTACCTCGCAGGTTTTCTCCTGTCCCAAGCACCTCCCAGAGGTCAAGTGTGTGGGCTCTGGGGCCACAACACCAGGGTTTACACTTCAGGTCTGCCACTCTTGAGCTGAATGACCTTGGGCAAGTCACCCATCTTTGTGAGCCTCAGTTTCCTCATCTGAAAAATGGAGATAATAGTACCCAACTCAAATGCATTGATATATGTAAAGCATGGATGCAGCTGATAAGTATCTATTATTCAATATCCTCAGGACCACCAGATGAGGAGGGTCCTGGTGTCCCCAGCCTACACTCCAAGAGGAATCCAAGGCTCCCAATGGTTGGATGCCCCTTCTGAGGGTTCATGGGACCACATCTCAGCCCTGGAATTTACATGCCAGCTTGTTTGAGTGCAAAGCTGGTGCTGGTTCCTCTGTGAACCACGGTGGCTGCTACGGGGAATAATACATCACACACACACAGAAGCGCACACACGCGTGTGCGTGCATGTGCCAGCATATATCATGAATTGCCAGTGAAATTATGGGTCCACTGGGGAAAAATTACAACAGGGAAAAAAAGTCCTCATTGAATCAGAGCCCTTCACCTGTGCACTACACTCACCAGCTTAGGGAGGGCCGGCCAGGCTGCGCTCGCCCTTCATCTTCTCCAGGGCTCCGGGATGGTGGCAGCAGATGTGATTTGCTTTCCCGGTCAGAAGCTGTGCGAACTGTAGCAAAGAAATGCAAGGCAGATTACTTTGATCAGGCAGAGGGTTTTTAAACCGAGCTTGGCTTCCAGAATTCATCCGAAAATCTCTCAAGTAACTAACTCATTCAGCACGTTGTGACTGGGTTCCTGCTCTGTGGGGCATTGAGTAAGCGCGGGGGATGCAGGTAGATAAAACGTGGTGCCTTCTCAGGGTACCAGGTGTGAAATGGAGCCTGAAATCAAGACTACAACGAGATATCACCTCACCCCCTTAGAATAGCCGCTATCAAAACCGTTAAACAAAACAGAAAATAACAGATATTGATGAGGATGTGGGAAAGATATGGAGAGAGAGAAAGAGAGGGAGAGAAAGATGGCTCAGGGAAGGTTTCTCAGATGCAGTCTTAAGGGCAGTTCCTTCCTCTTCTGCAAACCTCAGTCTTTGCTCCTCAGGCCTTCAACTGATTGAGTGAAGCCCACCCACACTATGGTGTGTCATCTGCTTTACTCAAAGTCCATTGATTTTATTTTTAAACTCTTTTATACAATTTTTAAAGGTTACTTTCCATGAACGTTATTACAAAATATTGCCTCTATTCCCCGTGTTGTACAATACATCCTTGAGCCGATCTTACACCCAACAGTTTATAACTCTCACCCCACAGGTAACCACTAGTTTGTTCCCTATGTCTGTGAGTCTGTTCTTTTTTGTTATATTCACTAGTTTGTTGTGTATTTCTTAGATTCCACATACAAGTGAGATCATACAGTCTTTGTCTTTGTCTATAAAGTCCATTGATTCAAGTGTTAATCACACTGAAGAAATACCTTCGCAGTACTCTCTAGGATGGTGTTCAGCCAAACAGCTGGGCCCCGTAGCCTTGTCAAGGTGATGCATGAAATTAGCCATCACACCACTCACCGGCTGACGGCTGAGCTGCTCTGGGCCTGAGCACCCACCTCTGTAACATGAGGATAATCAAGTCCACAGTGAGTGGGAGCCCTCAAATTGGAAATGAATTAAAGTGCTGAGCATAATGCCTGGCACCCAAGAAGTGAGAAGTAAGCATCCCATCCTCCCAGCCTCCTTAGAGGAGATGCAGCTTGGGCACCAGGTATCACAAGTGACTCTAAGTGTCTGCGCTCAGGGAGCCCAAGAAGATCGGGGACAGGGAGAACCAGGCCCAGACTTACAAAGCAGGGGGTCTTCCCTGGAGGGAGGGTGGTGGCTGCATCACCTTCTGGAGACAGAGCCACTGTAGGAAGAAGGAAAACAATCCCAGACACCAGAAAGAGGGGCTGCCCCTGGTGTGGCTGCCTTTCTCCACCTTAACTGTTGCCAAGGAATAAACTTGCAGTGTCAGGGCTGCAGACGTGCTGGTGAGGATGAGGCCAGAACCCCTTGAATTCAGACAGCCCTGGGATGCAAATCGGAGATGCAAATCAAGACCCCTCTCTACATTACTCTGCAAGGATTTCCACTCAGGATCTCCCACCTGTGTTCCGTGGACAGGGGACGTGTGTTTGTTGACCTTGCAATCCGGGACCAAGGCTCTTTGCATAGCCTACAGGCTCCCACGGTCTGGCCCGTGCCTCCCCTCTCCAGCTAGGTCTGCTTAGCACCCCTCGTCTACCTCAGATGAAAGTCCAAGTCACAATGAACCATTCGCAGTCTGCTCTGAGGTGAACATCGTCTCCCCTAAATTCATCTTTACCTGGCACCTGTGAAGGTGACCTTACTTGGAACTAGGATCTTTGCAGATGTGATTAAGATGAGGTCAGACTGGATTAGGGTGGACCCTAATCCAATATGACTGGTGTCCTTCTGAGAAGAGAAGAAACACAGACACAAGGGAGAAGGCAGTGTGAAGACAGACACAGGGGTTGCAGTGATGTGTCTACAAGCCAAGGACTGCAGGCAGCCACCAAAAGCTGGGAGGAGGTAAGGAAGGATCGTTCCCTGGATTCTTCAGAGGGGGCACAGCCCTGCTGACACCTTGACTTTGGACTTCTGGCCCCCGGAACTCTGAGAGGATAAGTCCCTGTTGTCTGAAGCCCCTCAAGCAATGGTTCCCTGTTACAGCAGCCACAGGACACGAACACACAGTTCAGTGCCGCCCCCTGCCCACCCCATCACAGCACCACCCCCAGACTATCTTCTTCTAATGCTCAGCAAAGATGCCCCCCCACCAGGCCCCCAGCCCCAAGTCCAAGTCCTTCTTTGCCAATACTGACTGCATCCCATTGTCACCGCCTGGACCCGCCTGTTGCCCCCAGACAAGTGTCTCCAGGGTGAAGGTCCCTTTGCATCATCCTTGCCTCTCGGCACTGCCTGGCACACAACAGGGGCCCGATAAATGAGTGCGGTCCCCTTCCCCCAGGACCCAGAGTCTGGAGGGCAGACCTCGGCACAGCACCTTTCTAGGGCCTGGGCTCAGCTTTGATGCTGTGACAAAGTGTTTATTTCTGGCCTCACCGACCTGGAGGTGTAAACACATACCTGGCGAGACACCACCATTCCTATCTTGGTCTTCAAAATAAACTCATCTCAGTAATTGATAGTCTCCACACATCACAGGCCCTTATTAAGCCTGGCAGGGCCTCTGAAGGGCAGGAAGGTCACCCAAGGGCCTGGAGAAGAGACTGCTGGCTCCCCCAGGCAGAGTTCCTTCACCACCACCCCCCATGAGGAAATCAGTGCCTCCTCCTCCATCTTCCCCCTCCTCCCCCTCCTCCTCCACTTCCTCTTCCTCCTCATCGTCCTCATCCCCTTCTCCGTCCCTCTTCCTCCCTCTCCTCCCTTTCCTCCTTTTCCTCCTCCCCCCCTTCTCCTTCCCTCCTGTCCCTCTTCTTCTCTTCCTCTCTACCCCTTTCTCCTCCACCCTCTCCCCCTCCTCCCCCTCCCTCTCTCTCCCAGGCTTTCCTGCCTTTGAAGGGACCACCGCTGTCCACAGTCACTGCCACCAGGAGCTTGGCAGTCCTTCCCTACACACTCCATTCCCGCCGTACCCACATCCAGGCAGTCACCAAGCTCTGTCGGCTCTCCCTTCCCTGTATCTTTCAGAGTTTACCACCCCTGCCTGCCCCAGCACGTCCCCACAGCCCTCCCTAGATTATGAAACAGCTCCCAAACTTGCTTTTACTTCCTTTCTCTCTCCTGTTCCACCCTCTTCAGTGATCCACAGGCGTCTCTACCTAAGGAAGTCAGTCTGGGTGCCTCCCCCTGCCTGAGCCTTTCAATGGCTCCCCGTTGCCTCTGGGTTAAAGATCTAACTGCCCAGCCCCACCTACAAAGCCCTTTGGGATGTGGCTCCTGCCCCTGTCTACCCCCTTAGCCATCTCCAAGTGCTGCCTTCATGGTCTATACTCCACTCCATCCAGAATGAGTCACGTTGCAGACAATGCAGGTCAAAGCCCAGGCTTTTGAAAATGCTCTTCCCTCTGCTGTGAACTTTCCTAGTCTGTTAAACTCCTATTTAACCCTTCCAGGCCTGGGTCAGATGTCTGCTCTTTCTTAAGTCCACCTGATGTCAGGGTTATGTATCCCATCTGCAGCCTTCCTTGGTGGAAGTAGGATTATGGGTCCAGAACTTGCTAGTAGAGGGCCCCTGTGGGCCAGCCCCTCATGGGTAAGTAAACCTGTTCTTACGGATGGGTCAGTCCATGTAAGACAGTTTCCTCTGGCAGGTGAGTGGGTGCCCATGTTGTCATGACAACAAGAAATGGTTGGCCCCGAAAGCCTGGCCTGTCCCTGGCCCACTGTGGATACTTTTCCCCCTCCTGGAAGGTGAGGAGTAAATGTTTGATTTATCTTTGCATCCCCAGGAGCTAGTCCACGCCTGGAAAAAACTGTGTCAAAAATGTTAACTGGATAAACAAGAGAAAGAATCAGCAATGTAAAGAGCAGATAAAACACATACTCAGTTAATCTCATAGCGTCCTTCCAAGGGGCCCATTATGGTACCCATTTTATAGATGTGAAAACTGAGGCCCAAGGAAATCTAAGTGAACTGCCCCCAAATTATACATCTGTTTGCATCTGTGACACAAACCCATATCTCTCTTATTTTTTGAATGGTTTGTGGTCATTTTCATGAACGTGTGTCAAGCTGGGTTTCTCCTCTCCCATTCCTGTGCAATTCAGTTTTCCAGTGCTGCTTCTAATCTGCAAATACAGGTTTCTTTCCTCTTTATAAAAGTAGTGTGTGCTGATTTTAAAGAATTAGGAAACTAAAGAAAAGTATTATTTAAAGCAACAAATATAATTTCCATGAACCCCATCACCCCAGGACAATCCCTCTTAAAATTGTTATGTTTTCTAGTCTTTTCTCTGTGTTTGTTGTATATGTGGTTAGAAGTAGCTTTCTAATGCCATTTAAAATCCTGACTTTTTTTTCACGTAATATTGTATCTAAAGCATTTCTCCATATCATTGGAAACTCTTAGTAAGCATAACTTTTAAACTTTTTTATTAAGCACTTACTAAGTGTCAGGTACTGCCCTAGATCTGGATTGACATTCATAATATACTTTGTAAACACACCATAATTTATCCAGCCTTTCTCCAATGGTTAGGCATTTAAGTCGTTTTGTTTTTCACTATTATAATAATTCTGCAATAAACTTTTATGAGCATAAATTTTTATCCACGCTTGGATAACCAATGAAGTTTTAAAAGTTAGTTATTGCAATGGACTGAATTATGTTTCCCCCCAGATTGAAGTCCTAACCCTCAATGTGACTGTATTTGGAGATAGGGCTTTTAGGAGGTAATTAAGGTTAAATGAGTTCATGGGGTGGGGCCCTAATCCGATAGGGTTCATGGTCTTATAAGAAGAGGGTGAGAGGGATCTGCCTCTGTTTCTATGCCATGTGAGGGCACAGGGAGAGGGCAGCTACGTGCAAGCCAGGGAGAGGGTCCTCACCAGAACCTGACCATCCTGGAACCCCGAACTCAGGCTTCCAAACTCCAAAGAGGTGAGGAAACAAATGTCTGTTGTTTAAGGACCCCGGTGTGTGGTGTTTTGTTGGGGCAGCCTGAGATGACTAAGACAAATATCATGTTCAAGATCTCCATTATGATGAAGTCTTCGTACGTGTTTAAATTTGTCAAAGCTTAATAAATCATACCCTTTAAATACGTATATCTTATTGTATTCGACTATACCTCAATAAAATTGTTTTAAGTAAATATCAGTGTTTAGATTGAACTGCACTATACTTCATCTTGTTAATCCTCTCTTTTTTGGAGATCCCTGCAGGATTCCACACACAAACCTCCTCACTCACATCAATATCATTTACAGTTTGGGTCACTCATTACATCACAGAACTTGAAACCGAGTTCCCCAAAGTCTCCATCACTCCCCAGCTGGGTGCACTTGGGCAAGACCCATCCCTCTCTGAGCCTCAGTTTCCTCATCTGTAAAGTGGGGATGCAACATCTTCCTCTTGGGTCACTATGAGCGGAGACCTGCTAGCCACCCTGGCAGAGAGCTTGGTGCACGGCAAGTGCTTCAAACTGTTTTCAGTATTATTGCTGTGAGAAAATCACGAGCCCTCCTGTCAGATGTCAAACTAAATACAGGTGGATCAAGACTTCCACCTTCCCAGAACTGATGATAGATCAGGCTCAGTGAAAACAGGCGAGCCTTCTCAAGCCATTGCATCAGATCACCCAGGAAGCTCCTTTAGAATGCAGATTTCTGGCTCCGGGTCAGGTCTACCAGACTAGACCCTCTAGGACTGGGCCCTGGCATAGGAATTGTACCATGCATCTGGAGAAATTCTGGAAGCTACTCCCTGGGCTACATCAATCACGTTAACGAGAATATCATCAGCTCTTGTTCGTGAGCATTTACCCAGCTCCAGGCACAGTGCTGGGAATGCAGGACAGTGTTCTCAATCCATCTGTGGCACAGCCATGGGAGATGGGGCTCATTGTGTCCCCATTTGACAGGAGAACAAAGTGAGGCTGAGACAGGTTGTCACTTGCTCAAAGTCATTCTGCAGAGCTGGGTTTTCAGTCTGGGTCTATCTTATTTCAAAAGGCTGTGCTGTCACTCACTGCACCATCTGATGTATCCATTTATTCAGCAGACATTCATTAAGTACTTACAAAGTGCCAGGTTTGGGTCTAGGTGCTATGAACCAACAGTGAACAAACAGGCAAGGTTTCTCCCTACATTGCAATAGTGGGAAATGGGCATTTTTAAAGTGTAGCAGTCAGGATAGGAAAGGTTATGCTGCAGTAACAAACAGCACCTCAATCTCCATGTTTAACACAAGTTTATTTCTTTCTCAGGCTGCACATCCACCATGGGTTACCAGGGGGCCGCTGCTCATCACTGGGAACAGACTGATGGAGGAGTTACCTCCAAGACACTGCTAGTCACCATGCCTGGGAGGAAGGGTGTTCTCTAGGATCGCACAACAGCTATGAAGTCTTTCACCAGAAATGACACAAGTTACTTCTGCTCACAGATCACTGGCTAAAACCAGTCACATGGCCCCATCCACTGATGAGGGGCCAGGAAAGGCTGTGTGGGGACCTCCCTTATGCCTGAGGGCAGGGAGAACAGGCCACTGACTACCATTAAAAATAAACTCCTGGCAAAGGAAGCTCATTTACAATCAGGATGACTGCTAGAAAGAAACAAAAACAGGGTTGTGGGGTAAAGAGAAGGGAGTGCAAAGGGCAGGAGGTTCTCTAAATGGGACACTCTGGGTAAGTGATATTTGAACTGTTGGAGGAATATTAACTTTAGGTTAAGGGAAGCGACTGCTTTGATAAACTTTTCTTTGTTTTGGTGAATAATCTGGATTTATCAGGTTCAAGTTGTTGAGAAACCCCAAAAGATGTTAGCTCTATTCCTGGTTGTGTCAATTCTCCTGAGTAACCCTTGAAAAGCCACTGAACTTTTTGAACCTCAGTTTCCCCATCTGGGAAATGGGCACTGTGGGTCTGCTAAGAGGTCCTCAATTGGCTGCCCCCAGGACGGATGGAGCCTGAAGAGCTGTTGTTGCTTTTAGTTAATGACATTAGCCAGCGTTTTTACATTGGGAAATTCCTAATAAAAGTTTGGGTCTCTAGCCTCTCTTAAAATTGCAGTAGGGTGGGTAAGTCCCGGCCAGGACTCTCACAGCACCAGCTGCTGCACTGTGTTGGCTTCCTCCTCCCCAGGGGACCAGAGCTGTGCTGGTCAGCATAGTCCCACCCTGCTGGGGTCAACCTGCCCCGGGACCAAGTGCGTTTGCCATCCCTGGACCGGAGGGCCTCTGAGGTTCCCTTGTAGCATCAGCAATCTTGGGAGTCTGTATGTTTTCTCAGTTAGAGCTGGGGAAATCCTGTGTGTGTGTGTGTGTGTGTGTGTGTGCGCGCGTGCACGTGAGTGTGCAAGTGAGTTGTGTGTGCGTATATGTGTAGTTTGAGTGTGTGACTACACATGAGTGTGCATAAGCTTGTGTGTCTGTGTGTGTGAGTGTGTAGAAGCGCTCAGTATGTATGCAAGCGTATGAGTTGTGTGTGCGTGGATGTGAGTGTGTGTCCATGTCGAGAGAACATGCCAGTGTGTATGTGTATGTGTTTTAGGAAGGAGGGCATTCAACAGTAGAGTTGGAGTTTGCAGCCCAAGATTGTGGCTGATTGCCTCAGAACTGGAATAAAAGCATTCATTTTTAAGACCCAGAACAGAGGTAAGAAACACTAAACCCTGCTTCCTCTATTTCCTTAATCAAACCTTTTAATGTAATCTTATCCCCTATCTTGCAAATCCTCATCCTTCCTTACTGGCTAAACCTCAGGACTGGATGAGGAGTGGGGACAGAGGTGTTTCTCTCTCTAAGGGACCGAAGTGACAGCATGAGGGCGGGTCTATCTCTGGGGAGGGGGAAGGATGAAGGGAGAGACAAGTCTCCTTTGATGAAAGAGGCCGGATTAAGCCCCTTGCCCCACACTGTGTCTCTGAGTAGCCCCCAGGGGAGCCAGAATCAGGCAAACAGGTCTTGATAGGTGAGCTGTCCGGGCTCTGCACTGCCTCAGGGCGGCTCCCCACCTCCAGCTTCCTCAGATCCCAGGCCTGCTCACCATAGAACTCCGCTGATGCTGCTGCATACAAGGGGGCCTGGAGACGAAGTGCAGCCCCAAAGCCCAGGTCAGGGCAGCCCAGTCTTCCCAGACCAGCCTGAGTCACGTGGACCTCTGACCCCAGGGCCTTGGGGTGTGTCCTAGCCCCTCCTCCACCAGGGCTCAGGCCTGGGAGGGGTGCTGAGAGAGGGCATCCCAGGCTGCCCTTTGGAAGGCTGCAAGGGGCACCCGCCCCCGCCCCGAGGAAGGAGCCTCCTTGCAAGGATTTCAGGCCTGTGGTTTCCTCTCCTATTTGTAATCATTTGGATAAGGTCAGAATTAAAATCAGTTTCCATGGTGAGAAAGGAGGGAGAGCCTTAGAAACAGACCCAGGCAGGGAAACACAGAGAGAGAAACAAGAAAAGGGACAGAGAGGGAGAGACGGGGACAGGGAGCCAGGAAGGAGAAAACAGAGAAGAGCAGAGGGGCTAGGGACTGGGCGTGATCGCCAGGCGCGGTTGCCGTTTTAGGGACTGCATTGACCTGGTGCTTGTGACGACCAGGATGACAGGTGTCCTGGGAGAAGGGGCAACAAAGGATCTCTCCCCACTGTGTGCCCAGGGCAGAGGGCGGGGAAGGAAGGGAGAGAAGAGGATGGGAGAAGACACACAGGAGAGGCGGGGAGGGAGAAAAGGGGGGCTGGGACCAGACTGAGAAGTCAGGTGGCAAAGGGGATGAAGAGCACAGCCATCTGAAGATGGTGAGAGGTGTGGGCGAGGAGGGCCCCCAGCCCAGGCAGGAAGGAAGGAGGACCCACTGCCCTTGGCCTTGATCACCACTGCCCTCCCCAGACCCAGGGTCCTGCGACCAGGCCTCAAGGTACCTCCCAAGAAATAGGGCAGGAGAATGTGCGGGGTTGGGGGGGCAGTGATGTGATGATGGTGGGCAGGACTAGAGGCCGTCTCCCCAGAAACCCCAGGAATTCCTCCAGCTCAGCCCCCGCCTCCATGAAGTCCCTGCTTTGGCGTACTTGAGCTGTCACCTGAGTGAGCCCACTGAATGTGGTTCTGTGGAGGCGCTTGGTTCAATTATCCACCAACATGGACATGTGGCTCAGAGAGGTTGAGAAACTGACCCAAAGTCACACAGCTGACCAGTGGCAGAGCCAGGAGTCAAATCGAGCTCTGGTTTGAGAGTCTGCACTCTCCTCACTGCCCCACACAGCCCTTCCCGAGCCAGGGGACTTGCACGGACGCCCCAGGGGGCATGGGTGCCAAAGGCTGTACAGACCCAAACTCAAGTTTGCAGACTCTAGTGCTGGCCAGGTTGCTTGGGGATCTTGTTAAAATGCGGATTCTATCTTGGCAGAGCTCTAGACATTGCTGACCATTCCCAGTGAGGCTGCTGCCACCATTTGGGGACCACACCTGGAGTAGCGGGGGAATCAGCCGTCCAGAGGATGGGAGCTGTTCAGGACTGAGTTTCCGAGTTATTCAACCAGAAGAATAGGAAACTGTGAAAGGACCCCTGAGAGAGATCCTGGGGAGCAGGGAGGGGGAGACAGTGAGGAGGAAGAGGGTCCTGGGGTCAGAGGTATTAGCACCTGTCCCACGGGGAGCCCAAGACAGGAGCAAAGAGAAAGAAGTTGCAGTCATGCCCATGGATGGGCACTTGCCCGCAGCAAAGCTACACTGGGAAAACACACACTGTTTGGGTGCAGACACATCTTGTCTGGGATCCTGGTGACCCTCGGGCGCTGAGTGACCCTGGAAAAAGCACTACACCTTTCTGACCCTCAGCCTTCTCATCTGTGTAATGGGGAGTAATACACCCTCCTCAGAGCATTTCTTGTGGGACTAAAACAAAGTCTGTATTCACTTCCTAAGGATGACTTAGCAAAGTACCACAGACTGGAGGTTTTAAAGAACAGAAGCCTTGTCTCTCACAGTTCTGGAGGCCAGAGTTCAAGATCGAGGTGTCGGCAGGGCCGTGCTCCCTCTGAAGGCTCCAGGGGAGAAGCTGTTCCAGGCCTCTTTCAGCCTCTGGTGGTTGCTGGCAAGCGGGGTTCCTTGTCTTGTGGCTGCATCATACCCACCTCTGCCTCCGTCGTCACTGGGCCTTCTCCCAGGGTCTCTGGCCCACAGTAGGAACTGTCAGCCCTTCCCCCGCTCTCTCCCACGTGTCCAGTGTCAGTTACCTGCACAGCTCTACGTCCCAGCCCTCCTTACAGGCAGGAACTGTGCTAAGAGAAGTGGCCAGACACAGCCTGGATGCAGGGGACCACAGATGACCCGCTGCATTGCTTCTCACGCAACGTTCTGCCCTCTCTTCCCGAGGCTTCCTCAGGGTCTGCTTTGAACCCAGGCCTGTTTCCTTCTCTGGTTGCATCTTCCAGCCTCCCCTCAGGTGGGGCCTGCCCCAGGGGCTGTTTCCTTCCTTGAGGCTCACAGATGCCTTGGGAAGGGAGGGCGTTCTACAGATCTGTCAGATCTGTCAGCATTTGCTGCTACAGACCCCAGATCACACACTTTTTTTCTGGCCAGCGTCTTCCTGTCAGAACAGTACCCACAGTTTCATCTCAGCATGCAGGAAGGGATGAGGAGTCCCCACTGCCTCTCTATGCCAATGCCTTCCCTTGCAGTATCCCAGGTATTGCCTCAGCAGTACTCTCCTGTGCATCAGAGTCCCCTGGAGGGCTTGCTGGACCCCATCTCAGACTTTCTGATTCAGCAGCAGGTCGAGGGTTGGGCCTGAGCATCTGCCTTTCTCACAAGTTCCCAGGCGATATTGATGCTGCTGGTCCAGGTGAGAACACTGTACTAAGGTGGGTGTTATGATCACCATAGTATAAATGAGAAACGACAGGTTCAGAGAGGTAAAGTGATTTGCCCAAAGCCGCACAGCTCACCTGGGTTATAAGCTCACCTGGATCATGACACCGGTCCCCACCTGATCTTCCTTGTTGGCCCACGACCCCCAACACGTTAGCTGCCCCACCTCAGTGCCCGCCCTCCTGCCCCTACGCCCCGCGGTCAAGCCCACTCCCACAGAGCCTCTGCCCTTCAGAGATGGAGGCATCTCTGGTGCCGGGTGGGAAGGGTACACTCCCGTGAACAGAAGGACCAGCCAGGAGCTCTGGAAATCCATTCGAAAGGAGAATGAAGGCAGGCCTCATGGAAGAAGGGCATCTGAGCTGAGTCCTGGAGGATGGCTAAGCTCCCAAGCTGGATCCGGCTTAAGCATTGTTATGGATCCTCCACTTTCTCGGTAAAGCCCCCTCCCTTCCTGTCAGCCACCTCCCTCAACTACCCCAATGACAGAAAGGAGAGGGAAGGGAAGAGAGGAGTGAAAGGAGGAGGGGGGAGCTGGAGCTGGAGGGAGGAGAGAAGAAGGGGAGGGGGAAGGCGGGGTCTCAGCACAGGGCCGCTGCTGGGGTCACATCCAGAGCTCTGAGGCACAGTGACTTTGCAGACAGCCCGGGAGCCAGTGCGGGTCTTCATGATGGGTGGAGGTTAAGCGCAGCCACGAGGCTCAAGTTGGGAAGCCATTCTTCAATTTCCAATAAAAACCCTGAAGTAGGGATGACGCACGATAAATCAACCGTCCACGAGTCCCATCCTGGGATAATCTTTTCAATTATCTGCTTGCTCAGTGCTGTCTCCTAAGACGATCAAAAATGTGCAGGGTGGATGCCCACCCTGGCCAGGAGGCGAGGAGGCCTGAGAGCAGCGTTCGTTTGGCTGATGGGCCCCGAGTACCTGAAAGGCCAGTCTGGCCAGAGTCAGAAGCCAGCTGATTAGGGAGGCTTCCAGGGAGAAAAGCGCTTCAAAGAGTGGGCAGGAGGTCAGGGAGCAGGGAACCATCTCCTGGCCCAGGACTGGTACAGTCACGGCATCTCAGGAAAGATATCTCTGAGCCCCAACTATGCTCCAGGGGCTGGCGACAGAGCAGGGAGCGAGGCAAGGTCCCTGCCCTCGTGGAGCTGGCCTTCCAGTGGGGGAGAGAGACATCAGACACAGAAAGGACATGGCGTGAAGGAAATAGGCACAGTGTGACATGCAGAAGTGGTCCCGGAAGGCCTCTCTGAGGAGCTGAGACTTGAGCCTCTCAAATCGGCTCTACCACTCACTAAGCTGAGTGACTTGGGGGAAGTTACTTAATCTCTCTGAACCTGTGTGAAGGCTCCGCAAAGGGGAGGAGATATCAGCACGTGGTAGGGGCTGTGGAAGAGTGTGTTGCTTCCCAGTTGCCCCTTCGCTCACCTCTCCTGCCCAAATTCCCCTCCCCCAAGACCCCCCCCTTCTGCTCTTACTCCTCCCAGGAGCCTTCCCTGATTTCCATTTATAGCATCACTTCTCCATCTACTGTGGGCCTCCAGTACCTGGCCTTCCCCTCTTTGAAATACCCTCCCTTTCTCCCGTGCATAAGGGGTATTTCCATTCATGTTTTCTCAGCCCTGCAAGACTTAGAACTCCTTAGGGCCAGGGTCCTCATCTGACTTGACCCTGTGGGCCCCGCAGACCTAGCATAGGACACGGCTCAGAGGTAGATCCTTGGATGTCTGCTGCCCTGATGGGTGGATGGGTGGGTGGTGAATGGGTGAAAGGGCGGATGACTGGTGGAGGGATGGATGGATAGATAAATAGATGACAGGATGGAGGGAGGGATGGATGGATGATGGAGGGATGGATGGATAGATAAATAGATGACAGGATGGAGGGAGGGATGGATGGATGATGGAGGGATGGATGGATGGCTGGATGATGGAAGGATGGATATGTGGGTGGATAATAGAAGGATGGATGGATAGATACATGGGTGACAGGATGGGTGGATGGATGAATGGATGATGGAGGGATGGATGGATGACTTGCTGAATACCTGGGTGGGTAGACGAGTGAGTAGATGAATGAAAGTCAGGATCTAGGGAAATAAGAGATTAGAATTAAGGACACTGGGGATGGTACCTTTGCAGAGGAGGAGGAATATTTCTTCCTCAAAGACAGGAAAAATTTTTTCCGAGGAATAAAAAGGGAAGTTGAGAAAACACCTTCTCTATTCCCTTCATTTATTCAAACATTTTTCTGGCACTATGCTGTGCTCTAGGGATCTAAATAAACGGGGTTCATGGCCAAATAGTGAAAGCAACAAGCGAACAGGCAGTGAATGCACGCTGTGGTCAGCATTATTTGAGCAGAACGTTTAGGAGGCTGCAGGGAAGAGCCGTTCCCCTCCTGCTGGTTGGCACAAAGGGGGCCGCTAACAGGGCTCCCCGTCACCAGGTGACGGTGCTGTCTAAGCAGCCTCAGCTCTTGGCAGCGAGGTGGTTTGGCACTATTTCTTTGCCACCTCTGGCAAGCCTGCCCACGCCTGAGCCCCGACTCTGGAGCTGATGCCTGGGTTCCCTGGGGACCGCTGTTTGGCAGATGCTTGCAGAGGCCAGGGGATTTTTTTCGGCTGTTCCATTTAATCTACAAAGGAATGGAATTATTCTCCCCCATCTTGTGTATGAGGAGGCAGTAGTTCAGGAAGGTGTGGTGTTTTACTCAAGGTCACCCAGCTGCAGAGCTGAGGGGCTGGAATTCGCACCCAGGACAGCATGACCCCAAGCCTCATGCCCTTCCTACCAGGCTGTGCCACTCCTCTGCATGGATGTCCTGTCTCTGTTGCTAGGGTAACCTCCCTCCGTGCCTAGCAGTCACCCCTCCTGGAGCGTGATTCTTGCACCTGACATCATAATCCTCTGTGACATCTTAATCAGCTCCCAGGCAACTGACGGTGCCCACAGGGGGCAGAGTAGCGGTATTAAGGCCCAGCAACTCAGCAGGGCCTGGACTGGGCCCACCCGCCCCGCCTTAGCCTTAACCCTTGCCTGCCCACCCCACTCCCTGGGGACAGTGGTTAGTTCTAGAGTCACACAGATACTATTTCTGAATCTTTCTAAGCTTCAGCTTCCTCATCTGTGAAATGGGTATAAGGATGCCCATCAGCTAATGCACAAAATTGTGCAAGGGCTTCGAAAAAGGACATGAAGGCACTGTGTCCTTTCAAGGAACTGTGGGACCCAGGAGTCGCTATTGTTGTCATTCTGCTCTGAGTTTACTGCTTTCAGAGCCTGGGTGTCCAGCAGCACCACAGAGCTCCCTGAGCAAAGAGGAGGACACACATACATCCTGTTGTGGGTTGCATTCTCTCCCCGCAAAAGACATGTTGAAGTCCTAACCGCACATACCTGTGAATGGGACCTTATTTGAAAATAGCATCTTTGCAGAAGTGATCAAGATGAGGTCCCACTGGAGGATTGTGGTACCTTACATCCAATATGACTGCTGTCCTTTTAAGAAGAGAGAAAGTTGGACACACCCACACAGAGGGACGACGATGCGAAGACATACATGGAGGAGACAGGGCAGAGATTGGGCTGATGCAGCTGTAAGCCACAGAATGCCGAGGATGGCTGGCAACCACAAAGCCAGGAAGAGGCAAGAAAGAATTCTACCTAGAGTCTCGGGGACAGTGTAGCCCTGCTGACACCTTGATCACCAGCTTCTAGTCTCTAGAACTGTGAGAAAACAAATTTCTAGTCTCTAGAACTGTGAGAAGACAAATTGTGTTCTGGGTACTTCACAGGAAACGAATACTAGGAAACGAATACACTCCCTAATAGGACAACTTCAAACCAAAGTCTGGTGTACAGTGGGGATACCACTTTGCTGAGTGACCTTCAGCAAGTCACTCAACCCATTCTCCCAGAAATATGGGACTATGAGGCCACCTCGCAAGTCGGACATGAAGAATACGTGGCATCCAGTCTGTGACGTGTCAGCACAGTTGATGGGATTACTGAAGCCATGGCATGATTCCGTAGCATTGAGTTTTATTTTTTTTAAGTTCTCATTGGGAAGCCCTGCGTCTCCACTCAGGAGGGCGCTGGCACCCAGGAGAAGGAGGCAGAGCTCCTCAAAGTTTCCTCTTTGAAGACCCCCATCCCACCCCAGGGTTTTACACATGCACAGCACACCCAAGCAGAGCAAGTGGGAGAAGCCACTTTTTTTTTTTTTTTTTTTTTTTTTGCAGCACGCGGGTCTCTCCCGTTGCGGAGCACAGGCTCCGGATGCGCAGGCTCAGCGGCCATGGCTCACGGGCCCAGCCGCTCCGCGGCATGTGGGATCTTCCCGGACCGGGGCACGATCCCGTGTCCCCTGCATCGGCAGGTGGACCCTCAACCACTGCGCCACCAGGGAAGCCTGGGAGGAGCCACTCTGATGGACCCTCATCTCCTCCTCTTCCTGCCCCTCTTCCTCCCTCTCCCTTTTCTCTGGGCTCCCGCCCTTGCTGAGACCCAGCCGCTGGCTTGGGATTGTTCTGCCCCAGATGCACCAGCTGAGCAAAGGGACCTGCTGCTCCCACCTTTGATGTCAGAGCACGTGTGGGGAGGGAGAAGGCAAGGGGGACTCTTCCTGTGAGGGGTGGAGGTAGGGAGGGCATGCAAAACATTGGTTTTCTTTCCTTTGGCTTTCACAAGCCTCTGCAGTCTTCCCCCCAAAGCGACAACTGCCACTTTTTGCAAGGTTCAAGTCCTTGCTCACCCTCCAGTAGCTGAGTGACCTTGGGCAAGTTACCTCATCACATCACCCTCATCGCTTTGGCCATCTGTCAAATGCAGACCACAGCACGGACCCCATGTGGCCAGGAGGATTAAATGAGGTAACGTGCCTGCACATCGTGGGTGTTTGGCAAGTTTCATGGTGGTGATTACTCCATCATTAATATTCTCCACGTGCCTGAGGTCAGAAGCAAACACTAAGCCCCTCACCTCAGACCACAGCTGCTTGGTGCCTCTGTTTTCCCATCTATTAAATGGGTTAATGGTGCCTGGGTTTAAGGCTGTTGGGTGCATAAGATAATTAAAGCACTTAACACAGAGCCAATATCACTTACTTCTCTGCCTTCCCTTCTCATTACCCTTCTTTGCATCATGAGGGTAAAATCTTAACATTAGTCCAAAAAATTCTTCCAAATTTGCCTTCCAAGTTGGAAAGTCTACAACACACCCTCACAGGCAACCCAGCCTCAGGAGAATCTCAGGGAAGGTTTTTCCTCTTTGCACTCAGAAGAGAGAACTAACACGCCTGCCTGTGATCTGGGGAGAGGCATGCTGGGCTGGCTTTTGTTTTTCTAGAAGGGTTGTAAACACAGGATAATGAGGGCTTGAGAAGACAGCTTTAATGACTGTTATTGCTGGGAAAACAAGAGTCCATGGAAGCCCCAAACTGGCCCATGCCCTCCCTGACCGAAAGCCCAGAGTGTCTGGGAATGCTGGAGGGCAGGCAGGGTTGCCACGGAGCCTTGGGGTCTCACCTCTCTGACCTTCAAACGCTACACAACCTGCCCCTTTCCCCGTCCTGCCTCTGCTCTTCTTCCCACCTGGACCGGCGTATTCTCCTCCACTCAGCATGTCCAAACTCTGTCTGTTTTCCCACACCCACACTCTGGCACAGGCTGCCCTGTACCCCAGTGTCCTCTGGCACCAGCTCCTGTGAAGAAAACACCCTGTTTGAACCTACACCACCATCCTCCCAAACATAGCACCTGGATCAAGTCCAAGAATGTCAGTTAATGAGCTGCCAGCTTCTGGCTGGGGACTTAGGGCGGGGACAAAGGAGTTCTCTTGGGAATGTGAAAGGCTCCTGAGCTGTGTGACAATGGGGCAATGTCTTGATCTCTCTGGGCCTTGATCTTGCACCTGCAAAAAGCTCCAGTATC
This sequence comes from Hyperoodon ampullatus, assembly GCF_949752795.1. Classification (NCBI taxonomy): domain Eukaryota; kingdom Metazoa; phylum Chordata; class Mammalia; order Artiodactyla; family Ziphiidae; genus Hyperoodon; species Hyperoodon ampullatus. The sequence goes on along the minus strand of NC_136914.1, from coordinate 162,058,871 downwards.
TCCTGGTCAGGTCAGACAGTCATTGCAAGGCTCAGATGAAATAGCAGATGGGAAGTGGTTTTATCTTCTGGGGTGAGTTATCAAAACCTGGCACCAAGGCTGGTCCTTTTGCATCACTCTATTTGCTGACAAGAATCTTCTGGAAAGCCCACTGACCTCTTTTGGTCAGAAGAAAGCTTTCAATGCAGTCTTCCTCAGTGCCAGCCACTGCACCAAATACCGCACATGCTTTGTCTTATTTCTCACAGCAGAAAGTGGGTAGACTTATTAGGCCCATTTTTCAGATGAGAAAGTAGAGATACGCAGAGGTCAGTAACTTTCCTAAAATCATGGCAACTATGCAGGAGATTTATTCAGTCATTCACAAGTATTTATTGAGCAATTGCTATATGCTGGGCCCCGTGCTAGGTGATGGAGAGATGGTCGAGAGCAAAAGAAAGCATTTGCCCGTAGGGGGCTGAATTTGAAGGGGGAGAGACAGATAACAGAGATAATAATAAAATGTTGGATGGCGATGCATGCTACGGAAAAAAATAAAGCAGGCTGGAGGGAGTGAATGAGTGGGAGAAGGTGTTCAGGGGAGCCTTCTCTGAAAAGGTGACACGTGAATGGAGACCGGGAGGGAAGTGAGGAATGGAGCTATGGGGACATCCGAGGGAGAACATTTCAGGTGTCCTGGGGCAGGAGTGTTTGGGCACCAGCAAGGGGCTCAGGGTGGCTGCTCATGGAGCAGACTTGGAGGCGAAGGGAGAGGGGCTAGATAACGTTGGGAGATGTGGGGAGGAGAGAGCAGAGCAGGTAGAGCCCCATGGGCCCAAGTGAGGCAATCGCTGACTGTGTCACTGCTCTCTGCCCCTCCCCACACCCCACAGGTGCAGGACCCTGACCCTGACCCTGAGCTAGGAACTGTCCTCAGGGCACCATGGGGCAGGAAGAACACGGGCTTTGGGGCCTTAGGGCTGGGTTGGGATGCTGTCTCCAGATGTTGGCCCATCTAAGTCACTGTAGCTCTCAGGACCCTTCCTCACCTATGAAGTGGGCACAACAGTGCCCACCTCCCAGGTTTGGAGGACCCACCTCCCAGGTTTGGAGGACCCACCTCCCGGATCACTAAATCCCTCCGAGCACTTAGGAGGTATTCCTCTTCATTTAAGCTTCTCCGAGAATGAGAGAGGGAGACAGGAGAGGGTCAGGAACTCCTCCAAGGGCACAAAGTTGGAAGGGATGGAGCCAGGATTTGAACCCAAGGAGCAAACTACCAGAAAGAGGCTGTTCCAGGTGCCGAAGGTGGCTTCCGCCTGGGCTCCCTCACTCGCCTTTCCCCCACTCACCATCTGAGCTGGCCTCCCCTTACCTGGCAATCAGGCTCTGGGCTGGCTCCAGTTACTGGAGGCCCTGAGGGGTCTGTTTAAACAAGTGTGTCTGAGCAGGAAAATCAAACAGACAGGGACCCTCCAGGGCCGCTGAGGGACCACCGCTGGGACCACGCCTGAACCTGATAAGGCCGGATCTATTTTCACTTAATTGGGCTGCGTCCCAGGACCCACGATTTGATCAGATAGGAGGTCTCCGCAGGGATGGAAAGGGTCCGTTTCAGGCGGGGTTGCCCTGTATCCCTGGCTGGGAAGCCCAAGAGCATTGGGGGTGCCCCTGGCTGGAGAGGGCCCCCGTGAGAATTTGCTCATTCCTGCAGGAAAGGTTGGGGAAAAGGCTATCCGGAGCATAATTCTCCCCCACCAGGAAGGCCCAGGGAGGGAAATTCGGCCTTCCCGGAAGGGTGGGGCCTCCGGCTGAAAGTCACATTGCCACATCCTCCCAGCATCCAGCAGTCACCACAGTCAGTGTCTGACACACAGGGAGAAACACGCAGCCAGGGAAGGTCCTGCCGGGTGGAGGCAGCCAGCTGGCCAGGGGCATGACGCTGGACTTGGAGTCTATGCCGCTGGACTTGGAGTCCATGCAGGCCTCTCTGAGTGACACCGAGCACATGTTGTTTGATCTCTCTGGGCCTCAACTCCCTGTCTTGAGAGGAAGAGGCAGCTAGAACTCAACTTCATGTTTAAAGGAGGTTTAAACTCAGCAGAGCCAGCAACTGAGTGTTCTTTTTAAAACGTCATTCAAGAACTATTTGATCAGCACTAAAATGGACTGTTTTTACCCTTGACCCCAAGGCTCAGGTCTCTGGCCCTAATGTGTCTGACCTGATGGGGATGCTCTGGGTTAGGGGTCTGTCTTGTGCTGAAGGTTTGACACTGCCTGCTCGTCATCCTTTCACCTCTCCTCTGAAGTGTCCCCTCTTTATACCAGGCCCTGTCCTAGTGCCAGGGGGCCCACACAAGCTTGCTCTGGAGAGCCACCCCAGAGGGTACGCCCAGGGACCAGAGCTGGGGCAACTGGAAGCACCAGGCCCTGGGGGTGGGCCAGGCTTTGCAGCCTGCTTGCCCTTTCCCCATCAGGGAGTCCAGAGCAGGAGGATCCAAAGTGATGCACATCCATGCAGTGGGGCACCCTGAGAATCCTCTGGGTGCCATGAGAAATCTTATTTTTTATGTTGGTTTTTGCTCATAAACGATTTAACTCCAGCTTTCCCATATGTAAACCAAGGATAAAAATAGAGTTGTTGTCAAGATTAAATGAATTAAGACACATTAAGAGCTCAGAACAGTGCTTTGCAATAGTAATTATCAATAGGTATTAACTATTATAAGTGGGACTTAGGATTCCTCATCCTGGCATTCAGCTCCTCAGTTCTCCAGTTTCCTTGGACTCAGATCCTCCTCATACAACCTCAGGGAGGACGGCAAAGTGGGGCTTGGCACGTCCATTACACGGATGCAGCAACTGAGGTCCAGGCGGGGGTTGTCATTCACCCTGTTACACACCTCCTCTGAGGTCGTGGGCAGGGCCAAGACTCCCCGGATTCCAGAGGGGCGTGGCATGGCGAGGGGCGTGGCCCTATTGGGAGTGGTGGCCCTGCCCCTTCCAAGCGCACTTAGCACTTGCGGGTGTGAAGAAGTCTAGTCCGGATCCAGCCCAGACTCGCTGGCAGTGGGGGAAAAACAGAACTGAATCAAAACCGCAGGCATTTACAACACCCACGGCCCATCTACGCCATGCAGAGGCTGAGAGTGGGACAACAAAAACTCTCCCTCTTCTCTACATGCGTGGCACAGTGGAAATGAGCAGTGACGCTGTTTCCAGTCTGGTGTCCCCGATGCCCAGCTGTGCGGCCTGGAATGTGCTCGGTTTTCTCATCTGGAAAGTGGGATGGCCATCTCGGGAGCTGTTGTGAGCATTAACTGTGGTGATGCATTGAAAGCACCTAGCACATAGTAGGTATTCAGTCAAAGCGGGTTCACTCCAGCTCGCCCTGGCTCCAAGAACCAAACCCTGTCCCAGGGCTCCGCGAGCCCATGCCCCAGGCCTCGCTGGAGAGAGGGGACAGACGCTCCCTGAACCTACCAGGGTCAGAGTGCACCAGGATGCACCACGCTTTACAGTCTTTTGCATCTGAGTCCTCGAAAATGGACAGGGTCCTCTGTGAGGTCGCAGAGGTGCAAGCCACTGGTCACAGTTGGAACATCCGGGTTTCCTGACCTTCCTGGGGGCTGGGAAGGACGAGCACTAGGTAAGGCATTGGGCAACCTACATTTAGTGCCAGTTCTGTCCGTTTCTGGCTCAGAGACTGTAGGAAAATGACTCCTTTTTGGGTCTCAGTTTCCCTATCTATGGAACATGTGTTCCATAATGCACTGATTGAGTGCCTACTGCACGCTGGAGGCTTTCCAGCCACTGTCTCCCCTAGCCCTCCGCCCTACCCAGGAGGGTGGCACCCAGCTCATTTCAAATGATGAGCATCCCTCGTTCATGCTCATGGGCAAGGAAAGAGAGGTCCAAGGATTGCGAAGGCAGGAAGGGAACAGTATAGGGTAGAGGCGAGGCACCGCCTTTTCCGAACAGCTGAGGGTGGTAAGAGTACAGAGACCTGGGACGGCCTGGCTCGTGCCCCTGTAAGCCCTGAGGAGTAGTCTTGAGTAGCCAGGAGGGAACTGGCTGGGGTCGGGTCTAAGTGCCCTGCGCTGGGTCGAGGGCAGGGGCAGGGCCAACTGCTTCTCCCTACAGACCTGCTGCCTGCTGTTCTCCACTGTTCCCCGTGGGTTCCCTGGCCACTCCTGCCCTCTCCTCAGCGTGCCCTGCATTTGCACACCGTTTCCTCCCTCAGATTCTGGAACGGTGGGAGTGAAGGACTCTTAGCTGGCATCTTGAGGTCTGCCGAGCCTGCTGGGTGCCCGCAGAGCCCCATTCAGACTCTGTCACCCTCCTTTTCCATCCTCCTGACAACCCTAGAGGGAAGCTATATTGTGCGGCTCACGATCCAGATGGGGAAACTGAGGCTCAGAAGAGAAATTACTAGCTCCGGGCCACGGGCAGTAGAGGCAGGAGCCCGGTGGGTAGGGAGGAGCACTTCCTGCAACTCCAAAGATGCCAACTGCTGCTCCAGAAATGGGAAACTATCTGCAGAAAGAACTCGCTGGAGTCGCATTAGCTTCTGAGTGACTTGAGGGCAGTGATTCCTACTGAATCATGGGTCAGGGGGAGGCGAGAGGCTGCAAAAAAGACAGAAAAAGGGAAAGAGGAGGGAAGGGGTGGGAAGAAACATGGTAATAGAGACGGAACGACACAGACAGCAGAGAGATGAAGAGATGGAGGCTGCCGGATCCACCGGAACAGACCAAGAGAGACACACTTGAGACCAAGACCCACCCCAGAGACAGATGAGAGAGACTGAGGGAAAGAGGATGCAGAGGAGGAATGTCAAAAGCCAGGGACCCGAGGGAGAGAGACCACGGAGAGAAAGAGGAGTGGAGGTGGGAATCGCCATGAGAGGGGGCCCGGGGGCCTCCCAGACCACCTAGTCCCACCCGCAGCCCCACCCCCGTTCCTCTCCAGATTGTAGGGACCCCTCCTGGTCGCGGAAGGGCCGGATCCCTTGCCCGAGAACTCGGCACAGTCCCGTCAGCTGCCCAGCCACGGCGGGGTGCGGGCCACACTTAGGAGGACACTCCTGAGCTCCCCTCGACTGCTCTCTTTTCCCGTCTCAGCTCTGGCCTTCCTAGGCATCCTAAACTCGCCGTCCATCCCACTCAATACCTAGGTCTTTCAAAAGTCCCAGGATCGTAGAGGATCTTCGGCTCTCGGCATCGCTGTATCCATCGCTGTATCCTCCGCCATCTCCGAGGCTGTGTGTCTTTTTGCCTGTGTCTGTTGATCACTGTTCCTGCCCATCTCCGCCCAGTCTGGTCTTTCGCTCAGCCTCTTTCCCAGGGTTGTCGAGCTGGGGGTGAAATACGAGGTTTCCCACCTGCATAGGCACCTTAGAGGAGGAATTCGCAAGTCGAGAGGAAGGCCCCAGAACCCCCTGGATGCCTCAGAGCACCTCCAAGTGCTCACAGCGCTGGGAACCTGCCACAGCGCGAAGTCCGGCGGTATGGCCAACAGCGGGAGGGCCGAGCTCAGCGTCTCTGAGCTGGGGAACAGAGTTCCCATTTTAAAGCCGACAAACCGAGCCTCGGAAAAAAATGGCCTTCAGCTGGTGAAGCAGCTCGCAGCCCGGATCTGTTTTCTTCTCCGAGACACCTGAGATCCTCCACATTTGATAAATTCATGGGAAATCTGGACAATTTTTAAGACTCGAGAATGTGGTGGGCAGGGGGAGGGGAGGAGCAGGAAAGAAGAGTAGTAAGTGATGGACCCAAAACCCATTTTCTGGATTGGGGGCGGGACTGGGAGGCGGTGCCGCCAAATCCTGACAGCACCCTCTGTATTTTAATGCATTTCATCTTTTGACAGCTCAGTGAGAGGAGACCGCTACAGCGAGTGAAGAGAGTGGTTTGGGGATTCAGACCACCTGTGTCCAGATCCTGGCGCCACCACCAACTAGCTGTGTGACCCTGGGCAAGACACTTAACCTCTCTGATTCTATTCTCTCATCTGGAAGGGGGGAAAAAGCCTATAGTAATACCTATCTCCCAGAGTAGAGAGGATTAAATCGGGGAAAGTTTGTGAAACCTCTGACAAGAGCCCTGACACCCAACTCAAAAAAAGTCAATTCTCTTCCTCCCATTCCTTCCAACCCTTGCATGTCCAGGCCCCTGCCGGAACTGAGATGGGGGCCTCGGTGGGCTGGGCAGAGCCTGGGGGGAGAAGGGCGAGCCTTCCTCAGCCCAGGGTGGGCAGAGCAGGGATGGAAGATGTTTGGTCGGCCCCTGGAGCCTCGGGGTCTGCCTGACATCTCCAGGCTTAAATAACCGTGCGCCTTTGTTATTCGTCGGCAGCAAAGTGGTTCGTTACGCCTGATTGGTCTAATTGCTTTGAAATGGGATATATTATCTATAATTATAGAGCTCTAGGAGGAGCCGGCCGGCCTCCGCTTTCATCTTCCCCAAGTGCACCCTCATGTCGCGATCACATTAATTTGGGCCATTTGAAAGGGGGAGCCCTCTCTCCCCCGCGGATCTAGACGCCCTCACCCCCTTCCGAATTTAAAGACACAAGGAAGCCCCGGCCGGCTCCGGAGGAAAGAACTAAGGGGGGGGGGGTGGAAGGGCGGGAAGGGGGAAGAAACAGGGAGTCGGGCTTGTCGATTTCTCCCAGTGAAATCCTCCACTCTTGGGCAGTTCCACCCACAAGTTGGGCCCACTTAAGCGGAGGAAGGAGCAAGAAGGAGAAAATGTTTTTTACTAGTAGCTCCCCCCACCACTTCGCATTGAAAAGAGCACCACAACTCTTAAAAGGTATAAGTTCTGCCCAGGTCCTGGGAAAGCAGAAAGCTTTTTGCTCCGAATTTGTGCCGTGGATATTCAGGCAATAGCTGGAGACTCCCTGGAGTTCTTAGCTCTCCGGAGTCTTTCTCTGGAAAGCTGTGAAATCTTTCCGAAGGATACCATCAGTGACTCCCGGACAGTTTCCCAAACCTCTGACTCCTAGCCGTTCACTTCTAGGCGACGGAGACCAAAAGACTGGAGAACTCCGGTCGGGAGGCCCCCTCCGCAAGTTGGGGGATCCCGGGGTGGTGCTTTCTGTCTACCCGTCAACCCCCGTTACCTCCAGGACAAAATACCTCCCCTCTCTCCCCCTCCGTCGCCCTCCTGGAGATTGGTGAATTCCCACCAAAATAAATCGTTCCGGGTAATCGGTTTTCATAGCACATTCATTCTATTAAAGAGGACTGTTTGGGGCTCGCTAATTGCCGGGGGATCCCACTGAGCTGCACATTTTAAAAATGCACGCGGGATTCCTGGGTCGAGGCCACAAAATGCATTGGGAAAGGGGGGGAGGGGACGTAAACAAAAACCCGACGGAGGTGACAACGAATGCCGAAGTGAGGGACCAGCCTGCAGGCTCTTCGAATCCGTGCGCAATACCCAGATAGAGACGGCGGTCTTTACAATGGGGTCCCTCTCAAAACAAATCTCTGCCCACGAGGGGGGAGTCTTAACACACCACCCTTTCTCTGCAGCCACGCAGTCCCGTAAAACAGGCGTTTTGCGGGAAAAAAAAAAGACCACCACCACCAGTTGCCCAGAGAGTGGCCGCAGGACACACCCTCTTTAGAAACCGAAATGCTGAGGTGATCTGTTCGGGGCATGGAGAGTGCTTTAAGATGCCCCGGAATGAGGGAAGTAGGAGCCAGGCGGGAGAGGTGGGGAGGGGAGCGGAGTGCGCGGGGACGGAAGCCTAGCGCCAGTCCCGGAGCTTTATCTGCTGCGGGCCAGCCCTGCCCTTGCCAGGCATGAATTACAGCCCGGCTTTCTTGGCTGCAGCGGCCACGCGGAGAAATGCCGGGAGTAGAAGCGCCTGGGGGTTAGTGCTGGCGGCGAGATAACAGGCGCAGCCCCCGGCCCTGTCAGCTCTCGGAACCCGCCAACCGGGAAATCCGAAAAGGCCCAGACGAAAATAAACGCAGAGAAGGCTCCCTCTCACTGCCCCAAACTTGTGCCTTTCCTCCCGGGGGAACAACGCGCCCCGGGAGACAGATGGATATTTTGGTTTTTTTCTCTAAGTCCCTTCTCTGAGACCGTGGGTATCTTTTTCCCGCAGCCCAGTGGCGGATCGGTGGAAGAACCCCGAGCGATTCTGAGCACGGACTCCACGTGGAATCCACTCTGAACCCCTTTCCCTCTGCAGACACTCTTCTCGCCATGCACGGGTGCTGCGGTCAACCCGCCGCGCCGAGCCAGAACAGACACTAACCCAGACCGAACCTAAAAAGATGCCGTGGGGTTCGGGACGGGTTCGCGAAGCAGAGGGGCGGGCGGCAGGGCCGGGGGCTGCGGGCGCAGGCGGTTTGCTCCCAGGAGGCGGGGGCGCGACTTCAAGGGCCCCTGCGCCGGCTGCTGCCTTTGATCGGGCCGCCGCTGGCGCCTAAAAACAACATCCTCGTCTGCCTATTAGGCGCGCTGAGGGATCGTGACAGATTGTTTATCCCCGCAATTAGCGATGCGGCCCTTCTCCCGCCGCCCGGCCGCCCGGCCGCCCGGTCCCCGGCTCGCGGCCTGGCCTTGCTGCGCCCGCCGGACACAGCCCTGAGCCCCCTCTGCGCCGCGTGCCTGCACTCTCGGGGTTCGAGCCCCAGCTCCGCCCTAAAGCAGAGCGGAGTCTGGCGGACTCCAAGTGGGTACAGAGTCTTTGAAGTTGCTTTTGCTGATGCGCATTTTCTAGTTAGAAAGTCCTTAGTTATATTAGATTTTCAAAGTGATCTGGGAGCCAAACATTTTGCTATGCGGGACGAGGGCGGAACACAGCAAGTCCCAACCGAAAGTCACACTGCTCGCTTTTAAAATGTTGACCCATACAGCCTAGGGGCCTCGGTTTCCTCTCCCTCTTTCAACCGAGTGCAGAGTGAGATTCCGGCTCGCCCGTTCCAGGGAGAGTTTAATTGGAAAGGCGGGCAATAGAAGTCGGCCATCCGGTCTGGGCTGCTAGCAAGGTGCTCGGCCTACAGCCTTGCTGAGTGACAGGTCGCTCAGCTCTGGCCTTCTATCCTTTGCACCCTCAGGCAAACCTCCAGGGCCTAGGTTTCCCTGCCTGGAGGAAGGACTCTCTATTCTCCGTGCCCCCCAGAGGTACGGTGCCTTTAGAGAGGCCGCGTCCGTGCGCCGCTCCTCCAGCTGGGCCGGACGCGAGCTGGAGGCCCCAGACCCTGCCCAATGCCTGTGTTGCAGTTTCGGGAGCGCAAGAAGTCTGGAGAGGCTGCGTAAATTTCACAGACGAGAGTATTCCCGAACCCATCCAAGGCTCCGTCGTGGAGCCTGCGGACAGATGGGAGGCTGCCAATGGCCCCGGCGTCCGCAGCCCGACCCCTCCTGCCAGACCCCGGACGCCGTCCGGGTAATAAAGTTCCCTCTCTAGTAATTCATTTTCCTTAATCTGGATGCCCCTAATCTACAGCTTTTATTGCGCCCAGTTAAAAGGCGAGGGAATTCGCTGTCCCTCCGCGCTCGGATAATTACCCCTAAATGGCCACGGCAACCCCTTGTGTTTCCTGGAGATTAGAACCCCGCAGCCATCAATGGCCGGTCCCGGTGAGCCGCCAATCACTGCCGCCAGCTCCCCGGGAGCCGCCGGCCTGGGCCCCGGGATAAGAAGCCATAAAGAAGAGGTTCAGAAAACCGCCGAGCCCCGACCCGAGTTTGTGTAGATCCTCCGTCTCCCCACACCCCCAACTCATTTTCCTCTATTTTTTAACAGCAAAAATAAAATCACGTTTCCTCCGAAATTGGCAAAATAAAAATTCTCAAGCCCAGCACCAAGGATCCGTCCCAGGATCAGTCCTCTTTTCTTGGCCGTCTCTCCCAAATGCGCCTCCCCCTACCCCCAACACACACACACACACACACACACACACACACACACACACACACACACACAAGATCAGCGATCCAGAGATAGGGACTGTTATTGTTTTTGCGGACACGCTGATCGAAGTTACGTTAAGGCCAGATCAGTGTTTTGTTGACGTTTCTGTTAGTTTTATATTCAATAAGTTCTATATCAAAAGGATTGGCTTCGTCCCCGAGCCGGTCCTTGGTATAGGTGCTGTAATCCTCCTGAAAGTTCACAGCTGGAAAGTACACATCGGGTATGAAACTCGATTATCCATTCCAGATAACATAATGTATTCTTATTGTTAACATCCATAGCACCACGGGAGCGTGGCTTCTTGGGCAAACTTCAGTCCAGCGCTTAGGAGACAAAGGCCCACTTTTACGCAGAGGTGAAGTTTTGAAGATTGGAACAGAAGAAAATGAATGCTTAAAGAAGAAATTAATGTTATGTCTTTCTACTATAATAAATAACCCTGCAGATTTTTTAAACTATAAAAAGAATATATAAGAAATGGCTTCAACACAAATTATCGTGGTAGAGAAGAGGGGAGGCAGATGTTCGAGGAGGACTATCCTCCACTATCCACTGGGTAGAAACAGACACAGCAACTGACTGAACAGAAAGGTAGGGGGAGAGGTAGGAGAGAGAAACAGGAAAGGAGTAGAGAAAAAAGGGAGGGATTGGGAAAGAGGGGCGATAAAGGAAGGGGAGGAGAGGGAAGAGCAGAAGAGAAGGACTGAGAACAAGGGAAAGTCCCCCAGGAACACAGTAAAATAGAGACCCAGGAGGAACCACACAGGGACAGGCGGGCTTTAGCGCAGAGGAACGTTTCTCGAGCGCCCCCTCCCCTCCTCTGCCCTCCCGGGGCCGGACCCAGCCCTGCGCGCCCCGAGGCCCAGCGCGCCTCCGAGCGAGTCCACCGGAGCGGGGCCCAATGGATCGCGCCGGGACCGCCCCCTCGCTCTCTGATTGGCCGCCGCCGCACTGGCCTCGCCTTATTAACAAGTTCTCTGGGGAGCTGCGGCCCGACCCGGAGCCGGCTGGTGCGCCCGGGAACTCGGCCTGCGCGGCGGCGCCAGCGGATAAGCAGGCCCGGAGCGCCGGAGCTGGTCTTCTGGGGAGGGGCGGGAGGCGCGCGCGGGAGGGCCTGCCCGGCCAGGGCCCCGGGCAATCCCAGAGGCCGGCCGCGCTCCGAGGCCGGCCGCGCTCCCAGCCCGCCCGAAGCTCATGCCCGGCGGCTGGCCGGAGCTGAGGCTGGAGGGGGGGCCCGGCTCTGCATGGCCCCGGATGCTGACATGACTTCTTTGCCACTCGGTGTCAAAGTGGAGGACTCCGCCTTCGGCAAGCCGGCGGGGGGCGGCGGGGGCCAGACCCCCAGCACCACCGCGGCCACGGCGGCCGCCATGGGCGCAGACGAGGAGGGGGCCAAGCCCAAAGTGTCCCCTTCGCTTCTGCCCTTCAGCGTGGAGGCGCTCATGGCCGATCACAGGAAGCCCGGGGCCAAGGACAGCGTCCTGGCGGCCTCCGAGGGCGCACAGGCGGCGGGCGGCTCCGCGCAGCCTCTGGGCTCCCGGCCCGGGTCGTTGGGCGCCCCGGATGCGCCGTCCTCGCCGCGGCCGCTCGGCCATTTCTCGGTGGGAGGACTCCTCAAGCTGCCAGAAGATGCGCTCGTCAAAGCCGAGAGCCCTGAGAAGCCCGAGAGGACCCCGTGGTTGCAGAACCCCCGCTTCTCCCCGCCCCCGGCCAGTGAGTAGCCAGAACCCAGGCGGCGGGGGAGGGGGCCGGCGGGGGTGCGGGACCCGAGGGCGCCAGGCCGCGCGCCGGCGCCTGCTTGTCTCGGACGTCTGCGTACCTGCAGCCGGGTACCCGGAGCCCGTGCTGCAGATGGGTTGGCGGGGAGGCCGGCGGTTGATGCCTCACCCCACTCCCACCCAGGAAGAGGGTTGAGGCCTGGCTGAGGCCCAGCACTCGGTCCACTTTCGCGGGCTCCTCGCCTTGGCTAGGCGACGCTGGGGATAGGAGTTCACTTGTAGGACACGGGTGTCTGGGCACCCTCTCCTCCTGCCCCTCCCACCCCCCAAACGACCCCAGGAGTCCCGCCTGGCTCCTCTTTCAGACCCTAAGCCCTGTTACTTCGCCGTTCCCGCAACGGGTGGGTTCTAGGGGTGCGGACACCTTTCCAGTGCGCAGAGTTTCACTTTCTCATACTAGAAGCCTGGTGCGCCCCCTCCCCTTCTCCAACCCCTCCCCCAAAGTATTTCTTTGCCCAAAGTATTTCCGAATCTCTTGCAAAATCCCCCCCCCCACCTTCGTGTTTCAGGTAGACACTTGGTGCTCTGGGTGGATGGATCATTTAGGGGGAGGGGGAGCTCAGGTTCCAGTGGAGGGGGCGGGGCACCAAGTCAGTTAGTGGGAGGCGCCCCCTCCAACACGGTAGGGAGCTCCTAAATGTCTCGGACTGGGTCATGGAAGCTGACTCCAGCCGCCAAAGACGCCTCCGGGGTCGTTCCAAGGCCTCCCGGCCCCCTGGCTTCTCTGCGCAGCGAACACACTCGGAGATATTTCAGGAGCACGGGAAATTCCCAAGTTTTCCTCGTTTCCTCTGATTATTTTGCGCGGCATAATAGCAACCCGAATTCAATGGCGTGATGCTGAGGAATGATTTTTATCTGGGGATTAAAAGTCTTTGAAAGGCCAGCCCCTCCCTGGGCCTAACGGCCGGAGAAGGTGGCCCAGCGCTGGGCTGTTGCTACCGAAGGGAGTGACGTTTCCCTCGGCGCCCGCCCCTCGGGTGGCCCGGCGGAAAGCGAGTCAGGGGCCAACTGCTTCCCGGACTCTCAATGGTCTCGACCAGGGAAGAAGCGGGGATGTTAACACGAGATTTCGTTTGACTCACATCCTGGTGGCCTGAGAGCCCAAAGGATCTTTTTTTTTTTTTTTTAAGCGTGCAAAAAACATTGCATAATTAGGCAAAACCCGCCTGGTGAAACATTCTCGATTTGAATTAATTGCTCCCCCGAGAGCAGCTGCTGCATAGGCAAAGCGTCCTTTCCAGGACTGATTTTTTTAGGGCCTGGGTCCCGACCCAAAGTCGACGGGACCTCTGTTGTCCTGGGAATAATTTTGGTCCCTGTTTTAACTGGCCGCAGCTGCTGGGTGTGGCAGGGGTTGACTGGCCCAGCAGACCCTGTCCCAGGAAAAGACACCTCGGCACCAGCAGTGTTGATCTCTGCGGACTGAGGCACCCCCCCCCAACACACACACATTTGAAAGTGACCAGAGGCCAAGGCACTGGTGGTGGGAGAGGCGCAGGAGACAATCAGAAGCAGCCCCGTTAAGATGAAGTGCCTCCTCAAACCATGGCACTTTTTATATTTGAGACTTGGCCGTGGTGCGACATTCGTGACATCCGGGGTCGCTCCACCTCCAGTCAGGAGGGACCGAGCTTAGAATCCTGTAGGAACGCATTGTTCCAAGGGAAAGAGTGGAAATCAGAGATCTGGATTCCAGGCCACAGAACGGCCTAGCCCAGCGCTGACCACTTAGTGGGCACAGCTAAATGTTCGGCCAACGCCTAAAACTAAACGTGATCCCGGGCTGGGTGCAGGGCCTATTTCCACGCGTTTCACCATTTTAACATCCACTGTCCCAATGTGCGTGGCATGGAGGTGGAGAAGGCCCCACTGAGAAAGGCCTTCTTAAGCGGCCATCTAGCTTTAAGGGCTGTCCCGCCTCTTCCCAGTTATTTCGGGCCTTGAACATGGGTACGTGTCACCTGGAATCTTAGTTTCCTCATTTGCAAAAGGTAGACAAGAACGTCTACCCAGAGGGGCCGCGGTGGGAATTGGAGAAATATTTTCCAAGCGCTTCTCATGGTGCCTGGCGCTGAGGTGCTCCACACAAATGAAGAGCGGGTGTTGTAATTTAATATTATTCCCATTTATGGGCCGATGACTCTCCCGCGCGGGTGTCTTAACCTCCTGTGTTTCTCTCTCTCGGCCCCCTAGGGCGGCTGAGCCCCCCGGCCTGCACCCTGCGCAAGCACAAGACCAACCGCAAGCCGCGGACGCCCTTCACCACAGCCCAGCTGCTGGCGCTGGAGCGCAAGTTCCGCCAGAAGCAGTACCTGTCCATCGCCGAGCGCGCCGAGTTCTCCAGCTCGCTCAGCCTCACGGAGACGCAGGTGAAGATCTGGTTTCAGAACCGCCGCGCCAAGGCCAAGAGACTGCAGGAGGCAGAGCTGGAGAAGCTGAAGATGGCCGCCAAACCCATGCTGCCCCCCGCAGCCTTCGGTCTGTCCTTCCCCCTCGGCGGCCCCGCGGCCGTAGCGGCCGCCGCGGGCGCCTCGCTCTACGGTGCCTCCAGCCCCTTCCAGCGCGCCGCGCTGCCCGTGGCGCCCGTGGGACTCTACACAGCCCACGTAGGCTACAGCATGTACCACCTGACATAGAGGGCCCAGGGTCGCCTACCTGTGGTGCCAGCCGATCTCTCCAGCAAGCAGCAGGAGCCTTCCCCCAAGACGCTCCCCTGCTCGGGCCCGCCTGGCTCCTTCCCTTTAACCCCTACACTGCTCTGGTTTCTCCTCTCGGTTGACCCCTGAGTTCACTCTCTGAAGTCTGATCCCCTCCCCCAAAGCGGCTAGAAGGGTCCCATAACGCTCTTCTAGAAGCTAGATCTACCCCCTCGAGTTATAGATGGGGGAACCGAGGCCAGAGAGGCTGAGAATTGTATCCACAGTCCCCAGCAGAGTTAGTGGTTGCACCAGAATTAGAGGCTGTGCCTCCTGCACCAGGCAGGAAAAAGCACAGAGAAATTCATGTCTGAAGATGTCGGAAATGAGAACAGTGGGAGAGAAAGAGAACTTTCCAGGGGAGACGGATCCCAGGTCCTTCCACTGGAAAACTTAAGAGAACTTCAACAGCAAAACATTTGCTTTTGGGGGGAGGGATACACAGATGCGTGACAAAGGTAGGTTGAAAGGACCTCGCTCTTACCAGTACCAGAAAGAAATTGTAAAATAAAAATTAAAAATTCTGTTTCTATTTAACAGTACATTTGGGTGGCTCTCAAGATTCCCTTTGGAAGGGATTGTTGTAATATACTGTATATTTGAAATTTTATTATCATTTATATTATAGCTATATTTGTTAAATAAATTAATTTTAAGCTACAAGAAATTATCTCCTTATTGATTTAGTCTTTTAATTTTACTTCTTGCCATCTCTTCACATGTACAGTTGCTTTCAGTTTGATGGTAGTTTGATGCCAGCAACTTTTCAAAGGTGACAACGGGATATTCAGGGACAGAGGGGGGTGTCTTTTTGAACACACAGGACAGAGCCGCGTTAGCAAAGTCAAGTGGAGAATTGAAGCAATTACCTAGGATAATTAGACTCAATTTTCCAATTCACTTTAAGCTGAAATCGACACTTGCTCAGGCGACCCATAACCGACTCTTTCTTTTTTCTCCCCTTTTAACCTGTCTATGAAAACAAAGCGAATCACCCAAATGGTTTGATGACTGCAGACAGCTAATCCAGACAATTCCCACCCCCGCAAACCTGTTTTTCCCACAGGAGGCCAAGTGGGGGATGGAGAGGCATTGCTTTGCTTCTCTAAATCGCCGACGCGCCGGTGTAGACGCGGTTTTCGGAACTAATTTTTGAGCTCCCAGAATGTGAGCGCCTTCACACTTCCTATTACAACCCTTAAAAAAAAAAAAAAAAAAAAAAAAAAACTACTGAAAACCCAGGGCGACCATACACTTCCCGCCTTGGTGTGTCCTTTGCATGAGCCCTGCCTACAAACTTGGTTTTTCTTTTATATAGTAGGTTATATTCAGGCTACCAGGAGAATATATTTGAACAAGCGCCAAGTTTAGCCTTCTGGGGGCAATTCTGTGAGGATGTTGAAGGCAGAAAATGACCTCCAGCAAATAAAGCTTACTATGTTCCAGGCCCCGCTCTGTTCTCTTTCGAGTTGGGGGCCCTGGCTTAATTCTCACCAGATCTGCGCCCCTCCCCCCTCCACCTCTGTCCGGCAGTGACGGTGCCTCCAAACTCCACGCTGGGCAGCCCCCCGGCAGCCTTTGCTGGAGCCTTTGCAACGGGAAGCCAGCAAACCAAGGGTTGTCAGAACCCGAAGTACCTGGCGTTGGACTCGGGGAGGGTGGACGTCTCCATGGATAGAGACCGTCTCACGATGTGGAAACCGAGTCTGTGGTGCACTGCGCGGCTTCTGGCCCTAGGGGAGGTCAGCCTCGAATTCCAAGAGAGCGCAGGGTTGCACGCACGCACCCCAGGTGGGCTCTCGGCTAGTGCCGGGCAAGTTCCGGGGTACCCTGGGTCTCGGATCCTGCAGTCTAGGTAGCTCTGGCAAAGGCTCTGTCCCCGCGGCTGGCGCTGCAGCCTGAACTTGTTACAACTCACCTCCCTAAGAAAAGAGAGCAAGCTTGCTGTGGAGTGCAGTTCCGATGACCAGGCAGTCCCCGGCCTCTGGGCTGGCACAAGCACGGCCATAACCCGAATTGGGCCTCTTCATCCCCAAGAGAGGGGAGTTACATTTTAAAATGTCTTGTACTCCGTATGCCCACGCGGCCCCTTAAAGGGGCTTAGGTACATCACTATTTCTTGCAGACACTGAAAGGATATTTTCCCCCTCTATAAACACAGCATCCTGAGTGACCGCGTGCAGGACACCCTGGCTTCCACAAATCTTCCGGGTTCCTTTCTGGAACACCCCTGGCGACTCTCCTGTCTTGGGGGTTGTACTGAACTTGAAGTCAGAGAAGCCCATGTGGTTGATCCCAGCCCTGCCACTTCCTGGCTGCCTGACTTTTTGGGTGGGGAAGATCACTCTGTCGCTCCATTCCTCAGTTTTCTCATCTGCGAAATGGTCCTGGGAATCCTTCCCCCGCCCCCAGGATTTTGGGGAAGCGTCAAGGAGCCCTTGCGCGGGAGTGCGCCTGGGTTATACGGGGCGGTCTGAATTTTCTCAGCTCACGGTGCGTCGGCAAACTGGAATCTTTTCCACCCGTGCGGGATAGGTGAATGGCGGGGCAGGATCGGGTACCTCCTTCGGCCCGGGCTCCCGGGCCTCCTGGCTCCTCGAAACTTGGCAATTTAGGGTCCAGGCAACCTTAGAGCAACATAATTGCAGTAATGAGCAACTGTTCGCGCTCAGCAGACGCACCGAGGCTCCAGCTTGGCGGTAGCTGCAGGCGAAGTGGGCGCGCCCCCTTCCCCCACCCAGCGCCTCAGCCAGTATGGAACCGGCCACCGCCCTGGGACCCCCGCCCCAGCCCGCTTCCGCGCGCACCCCAGCCCTTCTGCAAGCCTTGGGTCCGGGTCTCCTTCCACTCCTATGTCCCCTGGTTTCCCCATTTTTGTTTCTTTTCGTTCAGCCTTTTCTTTGCCTCCCTGCTTTTGTTTCTGAATTCCCTCCCTCGATAGGGCTTGTACACATAAGGTGCTCAATAAATGTTTGCTGGATCAGGGCGGCGCGCTGCTGTGGGGTGAGGACCCTGAGCCAGATTCAGCCGGGTCCGGCGGGAATTCGAGGCGGGGCTGGGGCACTGCTTCTTGTCCAGCCCAGTCCTTGGAACGCAGTTGCTTGTTTATCAAGCGAGGGCGGAGTGGGCAGGGGTTCCCGGGTCTGGTCCTTTAAGGATCGGTTTCCTTGCCTGGCTGGAAACTTCGGATCAATCACCACGGAGTCGCCACCTACCTCGCTTGTACTTTGTGATGGAGGAGGAGCCAGCACTTAACGCAGCCTACTGCGCACTGGAGTTCAGGCGCACGCCACCTCCCCCGCGCCTCCCAACAACCCTAGGAGATTTTTTACAAGGGAGAGCACTGCGGTTCAGAGAGGTTACGCGGTTTTCCCAAGGTCACACAGCCAATAAGGGGGAGAGCAAGGATTCCGAACACAGATTCCACTCGGGGATCCACGCTTTCCCGGTACTGCCCAGCTCCCTCTCGTTGAGGGTCAGAGTCCGGGCCAACAATTTGGGGCTGGGAAAACCGGCCGCTCAGAACTCAGGCCCTAACTCTACGAATTTAACTCCTTCCAGCCCTGACCACAAGTAAGCGCTGTCCCTTGGGGAACAAGAGGGGCATCTCACCTGCCCTGCACGCTGTCTGTGAATGCGTTTTCGTTTTGTTGGGGAGGAGAGGGACATCTCAATCTGCAAAACTCAGCTTCTGACCACTCTGGCGAGACCAAAGCCCATGGCGTGGAAGCTCGCGGAGAACCGAGATTACCGGGCGGCGGGGGACCTGGGGCGCTCCTAGCTCTGGGTGCAGGTCTGCGGGTCCCGGGCGGCCAGGGACTTGCGAGGCTGGGGTGGGGCTGGAGAGCTCGCGCTAAGAGGGCCTAGTTCTAGGGTTCCTTTCTCTGCTCGATGACCCGAGGCTGAAGGCCCCGCTCTCTTAGGAGACCCAGTGAAGACAGTTACGAGGCACGAGGCGGGAGCCCTGAGTGCGAATCCTACCGCTGTGAGGCTGGCCCCGGGCCACGCGCCGACCGATGCCCCCTAGTGACCCACGGCGCGGAGGTGAGGCCGGCCCGGCCTCGGCCTGCGCCCAGCCTGGAGCCCTCGGGGGCGCAACGGGAAGCAGCGAGGAGAGGCCGCGGCCGCCTTTCAACTAGGTGGCTGGCGCCGGCCTGGCCTGGCCCCCGGGGCCGTGCAGCCTCCCCGGCTCTGTCCCCGCCCGCTCAGCAGCTCACACCGCGGCCGGGCCAGGACACTCCCCCAGCCCCGCCGCCCGCCGCCCGCCGCCGGGGCAAACACCTTAACCTACCCCCGCCCGGTGTCCATTCTCCAGAGCACCCCAGCAGCCCGCCCGCCCCAGACTCTTGGATTTCCTTCCGCTCCACTCAACTCCCACTGCCGCCGTGCACAGCACCCTCGCTCCACGCCTTCGGCGACCCTCTCATCACACTGGCCTGCCTCCTCCACAGCGCCCTCCCGCGGCCCCGCAGGGCCACAGCCCCTGCTCTCGCCAGCCCCTGTCCCTTGCTGCGCTGGAGCCTGACGCTGGACTAGGCTCCCTCGGCGACAGAGAGCGCTTGCGCGCGCAAGCACACACGCACACACACACACGAACATGTATCATCAACGCATATACGACACACCAACACACAGCACAACAAACATACATCTAACACACACACAGAACTGACACATGCAAAACATGTTACAACCAACGCAGATACCCAACACACATCCAATCAACACTCATCACACACACAAACAGAACCAGCATACATCACCAACCATACACACCCAGCACACAGACCCACACAGTCAACAAATACACATACACCCAAACGGCACTTCCCAAATACATGCAATTCGACACACGCAACACATACACAACCAAGCCACACAGACACCCAACCATACAAAACCAACATATGCTGCACACTGTGTACACATAAAACCAACACATATACCCAACCAAACACACACAGCATACACCCAACGCCCACAATCAACATACACGCATTCCAATGACCACAGCTCCAGTTCATAGAGGCACATCAAGGCTACACTCCAACGTCCTACGGGAGTTCTGTCACTTAGGACTGGGTGACACTGATATTTACACATAATCTTGCAGGTGGGGGAGACCCACTGATAGACATTGATTGGGGGGAGAGAAACTCTGAGAAATGATGTACTGAGAGACTTCCAGCCCGCAGAAAGAGACTTCAGGCAGAGGCCGAGAGAAGCCACTCAGAGACTGGGCCACAGGGCTCCACAGAGGAGCAAGCTGCATAGCCTAGAGCACAGCGGATGCGGTTGGGGAGAGATCTGCTGCATGGAGGACACCGTGAGGGAACGTGCCCAGCGCGTGTGCGTGGGATCAATCCCAGGATGTAAAAGCTTTTACTGGGAGGCATCAAGAATTGCCCACAGGAATGCTAGGCACTCCCGAGAACCCCGGGGTGACTTCAGCTCTTCTTTCTCATCCTGGGGGTCCTCCTTGGAAACACCTTCCCCCCAACCCTCCGTCTCACACACCCGCCTTGCGCCTCCGCAGAGTCTCCAACGCCTTCCCAGGAATCAGATCCGACATCCGGCACGTGCTCTGCTGAACCCAGGCCCAAGATCTGGGATAGCCATTCAGACACCCCCATCCTGCCCCCAACTGAGAAGGCGGTGCTTCTAGAGGCAGCCAGTTTACCGCTGGAATCAGACCATCTGGTCTTAGGAATCCTGGTTTTGGTACTTATTAGCTGTGTGAACTTGGGCAAGTTACTTAACCTCTCTGAGCCTTTCCCCGTAGAGAAAGTGTGGAATGTGGCAACAATCCCTTTGAATTATTAAGAGTATAAAATGAAATAAAGTGCTTGTGAGAGGCCTCGCACTGCCAGCAATTACCCTTGATTATGAGTACTTAAAAGAGGTGTGTGCGTGTGTACTTTTCTAGAGAATCTGAGAGTCGGGGCTGACAACTCAGACATGGGGGCTGGAATCCAGGTTTATGCCTTTCGGGATGGTGAATTCTAGCAAGTTGATGCTCCTCTCGGAACCTATGGAATCTTCCCCTGAAGCTTGGCTCGCAGGGCCTAGAGCATCGTGGCGGGGTGCAATAAAGACCTGTGTTTGCGGATTGTAAAAGCGAATTCAACGGCTGGACTGGGAGCAGAGAGAATGATCGGCCCCGACCGGAGGCTGAGTGGGTCCGGGCAGCAGCCCCGCCGCGGCTCCCTTTGCTGCCCATATTTTAGGCCAGGAAACTATGGCTCCAGGCGGGCACCGAGCGAGCTGTGGATAGACCCCAACTCGCTGCTGTGGGACCGAAGGGGCTGCCTCCTTCCCCACCCATGGGAAGCGGGTTTTGCAGACGCGCGGGGCTGCGGTCTGGGTGAGGTTTTCCGTGCTCGGCGCTGCGAGTCTGTGTGTGCGTGCACGCGGGGCGCTGCAGGCTGTCTTTGCCCTGTTTACCAGGAGCTGGATGGGGTAGGTTTGGGTAGATGGGGGCGCGACCTCAAAGCCTCCTCTGCGCAGGGCCACTTCCCTGCCTCCCCAGCCAGGCACCTTCAGGACTCCTCGGCCCCTGTCACTTTGTCGACACGCAGGTGAGCTACCCCGAGGGAAGGCTGAACTCTGCGTTTGGGGATGCTACTTAAAAAAAGATACCCCGTTTTCTCTCTGATGACCGGTTCCCTGCTTCTGTCCTCCAGTGGCAGTTGGGGTTCTTCTACCAAAAAAGTGGCCAATGTCAGGGCCACACCTACTGGAAGTAAATATTTGGGGCAAGCTGAGTGACACCCGCCCCCCCATTCTCTGAGACTCAGGTTCCATGTCTGCTAAGTGGGCACAACAGTGACTCCTGGGAGGGTTGGAGAGAGCTAAAGGGAAAGAGCTCTCCCCAGGTCTGTTGGTCTATCACCTGCGTTCCCAAGCTGGGGCTGGGAAATAACGATGGCCCTATCCTTCCTGATGTGACTGCGGTAATGTGTGTAGAGCCCTTGCTTGTACAAGAACCATTCCAGGTGCTCCACGTGGATTATGTCAATGAATCCTCACTACCAGGAGGGCACGCACCATTGGAATCCCCATTTCATAGACGAGGAAACTGCGGCATAGATCGAGTGACTCAGGAAAAAGCACACAGCTAACGAGAGCTGGAGCAGAGCTTCTGAACGAGGCAGCCTTTGCTGGGCGCTGTCACCTAGCCTCTCACTTCTCGGAGCCTCAGTTTTCTGGTCCCAGGAATGGAGTCACATCCAGGCTAATGCGGAGGAAGCTGGGGTGACTCGACCTGGAACGTGAGGAGAGCATGCAGCACAGTGGAGGGAT
Organism: Hyperoodon ampullatus; assembly: GCF_949752795.1. Lineage (NCBI taxonomy): Eukaryota > Metazoa > Chordata > Mammalia > Artiodactyla > Ziphiidae > Hyperoodon > Hyperoodon ampullatus. The sequence goes on along the minus strand of NC_136914.1, from coordinate 162,037,171 downwards.
GGCCATGATCACGCTCTGCGCTGGTCGTGCTGGTACCCTCTGTGGCTGCTACGGCTGGCCAATTGGAAGTCGGGATGCCTGGATCCCCCAAGGGCATGGGCGGGTGGTCCTAAGGGTGGGGGATGAGTGGGTGAAAAGTGGCAGGGGTGTTCTTGTCCTCGGATGGTGATGGGAAGGATGGAAGATTCTGTACCACTGTAAACCCAGAATTAATCCTTTAATCCTCTCCCTAAGACTCAGACACACTATTAACCCATATTACAGGTGAGGAGACCAAGTCACAGGGTGGGAAGTGACTTGCCAAGGGTCACACAAGTGCTTAAGACCGGATCAGTGTTTTCCACCAACCACTGCTGATACCGCCAGCATGAATGCAGAAACTCATCCGAATGGCAACAAAGCCACCAGGAAGCACCGGCACCTGGGCCAGAGCACTTGGCAGAATCCCCCTCAGACCACAGTCAGAACGGACCAGGTTGCCTTGCTCTAGGTGCTCTGTGCCTCCCTAAACCCATGTCAGATTTGGAGAAACCATTCTGGACATTGCCTTGGAGATGTGCCGTTGTCGCCAATGGGATCAATGTTCTCATGTACAGATGAGAAAACTGAGGCTTGAAGGGGTCGTGCTATTTGGCCAAGGTCACAGACTGAAAGTCTGTGTCCAGTGTACTTTCATTAATTCATTCAATGGTTGAACAAGACAAACACACTAACAAATGCGAACTTCAGGTAGAGATGAATGCTTTGAAGGGAGAAGATAACAGGATAGCGACAGGAAGCACAGTGGGAGCGGTCAAGGTGGACCTCTCTACGGAGGCGACCTCTGAGCTAAGACCCAAAGGGCGAAGAGGAGCCAAGGGAAGTATCTCCCATGGAGAGGGCCAGCAAGTGCAAAGGCCCTGAGGCGGGAAGCGCCTAGCCAAGGCTGGAACTGGCCTCTGTCGAATTAAGAGCAGGAGGCCTACAGGGTCCGCTTTGCCGTTTCTGAAGCTCTGGGACATGTTAGCGAGGAGAACGGTGGGGGGCGGAATAGGAGGGACCGCGGGCCCCAGTTAGAGGGAAAGTGATGGCGACTTGGACCAGGGTGCCCGCTGAAGAGATGCTTTTTTCTTGATAACCTTCCTTCTCTTCTGCACCTCTCCTCCCTCCAACACCTTCGGAGAGAGTTTCTGGAGAAGCTTGGCAACCCGACGGGGTGAGGCAAGCCCTAGGCCCCCCTGTAGTTTCTCTTCCCGTCGGAGCTCATTCAGATTCGAGACCCCGCCCCCCGGCGCCCAGCTCCCGCCCTGGAGTCCCTGGAACCCGGCCGCGCCAGCCCTAGAGCCAGCTGGGCCTCAGCTGTGGGGCGGAGTCCGCCGCGGACACCCCCCGCGGCGACCGCAGCTCACAACTACGCTCCCCCGCCCCTCCCTCTGACACCCGGCCTGGCTCCCGAGGCCCAGCTGTGCGCCAGCTGTGCGGTCCCGCCCCGGAGTGCGCTCCCGGAGCTCAGCCGTCCTCCAGAGCCTGCCCTGGATCCATCTCGCAGTTTAGGAAACTGAGGCCTGGACGCCAGCGAAGGAAGAGGATTGCCTGCTATTGGGCAGGGGCGGGTACATGACTCTGCGCCCAACGCCTGCCTTCCACAGTCCCATTTAATCCTCACGAGCCGACGACAGGATTCTTATCGTTACCGCTTTGCACACAGCAGCACACTGCTGCCCATCGAAGTGAAGGTACTTGCCCTGGGCCACGTGGCTAGACAAGATTCTAACCCACACCCAGGAAGTCAAGCCAGGTGCCCAGGGCACAAAAGTTGGGGAAGCACTCACTCTCGGGGTTGTGTAAGTGCAGGGTGGGCACATGGAGGGAAGGGACCACATGTCCAGAGAGTGAAGATACACCCCCTCAATTATCTGAATAATATCTGCTCCTTTGGTGTTATTAACAAAGGTGCAGCCTGAGCTCCCTGCCCTGACCCCCACTTTATTCATGCTTCAAGTCTTGCACCAAGTACATCTGTCAACATTGTTTCCTCCTGTGAGCTGAGGGCAGGCTGTGGTTTGATAGATTTTTCTATGCCAGTGCCCAGTACAGCCCCGGGTAGGGGACCAAGTGCCGCATCCCCTAAATGAGCGCTTACTCTGAGCCAGACGCTGTGCCAGGCACGTAACACGCGCTATTTCATTTAATTCACCCTATGACCTTCAAAGAAAAGATTGTCTTTACTCCCTTTCTTAGACACGTCAGCTGTGCTCCACACATGTCAAGTGACCCGTCCAAGGTCACTAAGCAGCTTCCGGGTGAACCCTCAGGAACCTGGACTCTTGACCGGGATACCCAGTTTTCCTCCACGCTGGGGCCGGGCAGGGTGGGGGGCGGGAGGTGAGGCCTGAGCTGGAAACTTCACGGCGCATTGATTTGGGCGGGGGACGCAAGGAGGCACCCTGCGATTATTTCTGCTCTCTTAAAACGCCTGTCGGCTGATATCTGAGGCTCTTCCAGGTCAAATCGAACTGCTCAGGGTCCGGGGATGGGGCGGCGGATCCGAGAGGACCAGTCAGTGGACCCCCTGGCCCAGTAAACGCTACCGGGGTCGTGGATGAGAGCTTGGGGCAGGTGCACCGCCTGTGTCCTGGCCTCGATTTCTAGAAGGGGAGCCCTCAGTCTGACTCCATAGGTCCCCTGAGAGCCGGGTTGGAGGAGGCAGGGAAGGGTGGTGAGGACCCTGAAAGGACGCTCTTCTTACCCTTCCTTCACCCCGCCCCAGTTCTTTTCCCTTTCTCACCTTTTATTTTCAATGTGATTACGATAATTTCTTATGTTAAAAGGTGTGAAGTGACCACGAGAGACCCTGGGCCACCCACTCATTTGATGAGTGTTCATTGTGCCAGGCAAGCTGGGAGAGGTGTTGGGGACAATGCTGTGACAAGACAAGGTGCTGGTCCCTGAGCAGCTCAGGATGAGAGTGGAGGCTGCTGGCACTAACAATGACATGAAAACAGATGTTGTCAAGCCAGGTGGTATGATGAGGGTGTGACTGGGAGCATGGGATCCCTGACGGGGGATGTAGGGAACATTTAATAGAATAAAGGACCTCCAGGCTAAGGGACCAGGAAATGCAAAGGTCCCCCATCACTGATGTGGGTAGAATTTTGCGGCTTCAAGCATCCTTTAGCAGTGGAAAGGCACTAGCATGATTCGCCTGGAAAACGGACATCTCTGCTTTTAAACCGAATTCACAAATCTGGTCTCCTTTGATTTTCATCATCTAGCGTGCAGTAGGGACAGGTTCTCACTGTGCCCATTTTACAGATGAGGGAACTGAGGCCCAGTGCCCTGCCATGGCCCCTCAGTGCATGAGAGGGTAAATCTGAGGTGAGAAGGCAAACCTGAGCCATTCCATGACACCCCAGCTGACTCCAGATGGACTGGTTTCAGGTGATTGCTTAGATCTACGTCTGCCTCCCACCAGCACATCCATTTAAGGAAGGACGAGGCATGCAGTTTGGATGGGCCACAAGCAACGTTCCTGAGTTGGCTGAAGGTATCAGAGCATGGAGCAGAGAGAGAGAGAGAGAGAGAGAGAGAGAGAGAGAGAGAGAGAGAGAGAGGGAGAGCACTGTCTTGCTGAGTGGCTTCTGGAGAGGCTCAGGAAGTCTTGGTGCCTGAAGATCTACAATTTTACAGATGTTCGTTGATCTTGGGGGTCTTCATTTTCCTGTGTCAAATCTGCTCCTCCTGGGTGGAATTCTAAGTTGCCAGGGGGGTCCTTATTTCCACCTGGGGGGGTGTGCCTACCACTGGTCTCCATCTGCAGCTGGGTGGGTCCAGCACTGCACTCAGGCCCGCCTCACCAGGGTTAAATGGGAGCTCTGAAATTCTCTGATGGAATGAAGCCTACCCCCTACCCCTGCCTGCAGGGGCCATTCTGATTTTGTTCTCATGCTGAGCTGGCTTCATGGGCCTGTGACCAGTGTGGTCACACTGGGACCCACTCTCAGAAGGGTCCCAGGCTGGGGGTTTAATGCTGCAGTCACCAAAGTCTGTAGTAATTTGAACGTTGAGTTTACATTTTGTAAGTGATGTCTTATGTGCTGGGGGCTTGGACCTGCCTCCAGCTGCCTCCCCAGGACAGTTTTGGGCTGTCTGCTCCCCTCCTTCCTGGTAATTCAGGACCCACCCAGCCTCCTTCTCTGCTCCCTCCCAGTGACTGCTGCTGCTTCTCTCCATCTGGCAGAGGCCAGTGTGCCAGGGTGTGCAGACACGCCAGGGCATCTGGAGGTGGGGTATGGTGGGCGAACGTGTTCCATGGGCAACTTGGGAGGGGTGAGCCTCTTGTCCACCCTGATCCGGGAGCCCAGCACATCCCAGCCTAGAGATTGCAACACCCCTCAGGATCACCCATTTGCCAAGGGTCGGGGCAGGGGGTCCGAGGGAAGAGGAGGTACCTGACCGATTCGACTTCCCCATCGTTGGTTAGGTCTGGTGGCAGGCAGGATGGGGGAGCCAGGCAGCTGGTGCAGTGGGCACTTGCAACCAGGTCACACGTGGGGCCCCCCAGACACCTGCCAGTGTCCCTGTGAACACAAGGGGGTGACACCACATAGGAAACCCCTCTACAGGGCAAGAGTGAGGCCACAGGGAGAGGCAAACACTTTCTACGTGAGCCCCTTTAGCACACTTTCCCCCCTGCTTTTTGAAAAAGGGGCTGTGCATTTTCGCTTTGACCTGGACCCCACAAACTATGCAGCCAGTCTTGCCCCCGTGTGCCGGGTGGCTCGTGGGTTTTTCTTGCTGGAGGCTCAGTATCGCTGACCCGACCTGCAGAGCTGCTCCTCCAGGGATCCGGGCAGAGGTAAGAGCAGCCTCTCAGCTAATAATCAAGTCTTCGTAAAATGGGATGTCCGGCTCCCACACGAACCCCAGCTTTACAAGGAGGTGTTCTTGGCAGCACACCAGCAGGAACTGCTGCCTCGATTCAGGGGTGACGTGTCTGCCATGTTCTGGGAGTTCCAGGCTCAGAATCAGAGAGCTAGCTGGACACGGAGACAGCCAGTCATGGGTGCAGGTCCTGATGGGCCATAGGAGGAAACTGAGGCCCAGAGAGAGTTGAGAAGGAGCAGAGTGAAGTCAGGCACTCAGGTCAGCTGGTCCAACTTAAGTCCGAAGCAAACATCCCTGCTGTTCCCCTGCCTTCAGAGAGCTTTGATATAATGGTTTCTAAGACCCTTCAGCTTGCTGCTTGGTCCATCCTGTCCAGTTCTCCATAGCAGCTGCAGGAGGGATCTTTAAAAAATTGAAATCTGATCATTTCACTCCCCAGCTCTAAACGCCTCAATGGCTTCCCATCTCCTTCACAGTGAAGTGCAGAGTCCTTACCCTACAAGGCCCTATGTGATCTGCACCACTGCCCCCTATGACTTTCCCAATTACTCTTGCGATGGTAACTCCTCTGGCCTTCTGGATGTCTCTCAAGTGCAGCACACATACCCCTGCCCCAGGGCCTTTGCACTTACTGTTGCTTTTGCCTGCAGTGCTTTTCTGTGGGTATTTGTATGCCTGCATGCTCTTTCTCTCTCTCTCAGGTTTCTGCTCCAGTGTCTCAGAGAAGCCTTCCCTACTCCCCCTGTCTAAAATTGCATTGTTTTCACTGCATGATCATGATTAAGCTTGCTTTGTTTTTCTGCATATAAATCACTACCTGAGAGCAGAGTGTATGTTTACATGTTTGTGTATTTCCTGTCTCTTCCAAACTTGACTCTCAGCACCATGAGGCAGTGACTGTGCCCCAGCACCTGGGACAGGGCTCAGTGCATAGTAAGGCTTCAGTATTTATTAATTAAATGAAGACTTCTCGTCTCATACACAGGAGGAGCCCTGAGAGGTTCTGTGGGCAGTTCTAGGCCCTGCAGGTCTGGGGGAGCAGCTGGCTGGCAAACTGGGCCCCTGAACAATGAGCCCAGTTTTTGGTCTCTGTCCACACTGCTGCCCATTTCTCAGAGGAGGCCCTGGGAAACCTGGATACCCAGGAGGCAGGAAGATGGGTGCTGAGAAGTCAGCAGCTTCCCATGTGACAGCCCCGGGAACACAGATTTAGGGGAAAATGGTAAAGGAGGAAAAGGCCATCATTTCCATGCAGGCCTGGCAGCTCTCACATCATGCTACGTCCCTGTCCAGAGTGAAGGCAGCACACCTTGAGATTCAAAGGAGGGACGGGCTTGGCGTGCACATGGAGTTGATGTTGATGGAGCTGAGTGCCATTCTTGGAGCCAGGAAGCTTGGGTTCAAGTGCTGGTTGCTCACTAACTGGCCACGTGAACTTGGGCATGTTTGTTTGCTTCTCTAGTTAACAGTTTTTTCATCTGTGTAATGGGTGTCGTAATTCCTGCCTCATGGGACCAGTATGGGGATTAAATGAGTCAATGCATGTGACATATTTGGAATAGTGACAGGGACTTAGTAAGGTCTCAAAATTCACCACTACTATCAGGTTCCTGGACTCAGAGCCAGAAAGCCTGAGGCTTGGTTCCTGCTCTCCTGCCCACCCCTGCTGCAACATCAGCCAGTGTGGGAGAGAAAAGAGAAGAGGAGAAATACCAGGGGAAAAGACGCACAGATATGTCCCCCAGCTGCACTCTCCTCTTGTAGACTCTCACCCCAAATCAGCGAGGCTGACAAAGCAGGAGTTATAACTCCCTTTTGCCAAACAAGGAGACCAAGGGCCAGAAAGTTTGGGGTATTTGCCTGAGGTTGCCCAGGGAGGAATGGACTAGAATGAGCCCGGATGTTTGGATTCCTGGACCCGTGCTCTGTTCCCATCACATTTTCACACTGGACTGCTTTTCCTAGCATCTGCCTTCTGCATTACAGCTGGCTGCCTTTTTTATTTTTTAGTTTTTTCAGGACTTGGATGAGCTGGAGCCTGAGGACATAATAGCAAGTTGGACCCTGTTTTACCACTGATCCCAGGCCAGGGCATGGCCACTGAAGCTTTTGCCCTCAGTCTGGGATGTCTATGAGATCACTCTTGACAAGGATTTCCCAGAAGTTCTTAAAGTACAGGTGAATGTAGGAAATTCTGCTAGGATGAAATTAAGATAAGGATCATTTAAGTCCTTAGCATTTGGGTACTTTTCTGTATGTCGTTAGGGTAAAGAAAGAATGATTTTTGTTTGCTGAGTCCCTACTTGGTTCCTTACTCCTGTTCTTTAATATAATGTACACATCAATATGTGACATGGCATCCTGTCCCAGTTGTTCAGGGAATGCTGGAGCCAAGAGTGGGTAAGTCAGTTGCTCAAGATCATGCAGTTAATGAGCCTGTATCTGGAATTCAAATTAAGCTCTGTGTGACTGGAATGCCCATGTCCATTCTATCCAGCCACGCTTGCTTTAAGTGCCTTTAAACACATTAGTAAGCTCTGAAAGCGCTGGATATGGTTTCAAAATACAAATCAAGTAAAACACTTATAAGAAGAAGAAAGAATGTTGGGGAAAAAAGCAAACTACAAACAAACAAACCCCAAACTCTCTCCTGGTGTTGATGGTTTTCACTGGAGATGATACAGAACCAGAACTCTTAAAATCAGTCTTTGGACTTGTTAGTAACAGCCTGGTAAGAGAATGCTAATGAAATGTTATTAGGGTTTTTTTTTTGTTGTTAAAACCGCATTTCAAATAATTCGGTTCGTCATCCACTTTTTACGAGGAACAAAAACAAATGTTTTCCAAAGCTTCAAACCAAAACCTCTGTGTGGGTTTCTTGTTTTGAGCCAAATATTTTGTGTCTTTTCCCAGCTGGGAATTCCACCCCCCCACTCCCCCCTCGCCGCCCCCCGGCCGTCTCTCTGTTGTTCCAAGTCCTATGTGTCTTGCTGGTCCAACTTTCCCCTCCCCCATCTTAGAGGCTAGCCTTGCTCCCCACAGAGAGTCAGAGTCCTGGGTTCAAATCCCAGATCCTTTTTTGTTGCCCACTAAACAATTAGTTTTTGTTTTAATATAAGCCATACTTGAAAGACATTCCCACTGAAAAATAAACAAGAGTCCTCAGAGTATAGAGCATATTTCCACTCTTCTCCCCAGAGATGATAGGTTTTTAAAACTTTTTAGAATTAATTTTGACTTTTTATTAAAGAAGTAAGTTTGTATAGTTTTTACAGCCAAATGGTTTAAAAGGCTTATAATGACAAAGAGCAGCCTCCATCCTGCCCACCTCAATTCTTCTGCCCAGATGCAACCATTTTCAACTTTTAGTTGTTCCTTTTGGCATTTTCTTCCCTCTTTCTAAGTAATATCTCTACACTAATAATTCTTGATTTTTTCTGTAGCAAACATTATCAATGGACTTTCTGTTACCAAGATGAAATTTGCTCTTACACTAGTTCCCTCAATTAGCCTCCCACCAGTCTAATTTCATTTTTTGTTAAATCAATATTCAGTGTTTATTATTATGACCATGTAAATTGTGTTCACAATCATACCACATAGTATGCTAACTTTAATTACATTTCCTGTCTTGTATAGCTTTTTCTTTTTTCTGGGGTTGATAATTGCCTTTACATTTTATTTAATTTCCTATGTGTCTATAGTTAATTCATCTTCTCACTTTTTCAGAAATGGAAACTCTTCTGGGCAAATTCACACATACCGGGTAATCTCTCAGATCAGTTTTCTCCCCCTTGCGGTCATTTCTCCTGGAGAGAATTACCCTCTTACCACTGGTTGCCATCTAGGCTACTACACGGCTGTCAGCCTTGAATGTCTCTTTCCCATCACCCAGGAAGTTCCCTTTGCCCCTCTCCTGGGTTGGATCCCTGATTTCCTGAGTTCCATGCTTTTTTTTTTTTTTTTTTTTTTTTGCTTGGTTTATTTCCTGTGTTGGTGTAGATCCCTTTCAGTAACTTTCTGAGGCAGGGTGCATGGAAGACAAATTTTTCAAAATTTTGCATGACTGAGATTGTCTTCATTTCACTCTCACATTCCAAAGATAGTTTGTTTGTGTGTACATTTGCTCCAGCAACCTTGGAACCATTTCTCTGTGGTCTTCTCACTTCCAGCTACTGATGGTCTGATGTCGTTCTGATTCCTATTTTATCTCTCTGTAGGCATTTGGGATCCTTCCCTTATTCCTGTTGCTTGGGAATTTCATCATCATGTACTTTGGTGTGGTTCTTTTCTATTCTTTGTGTTGGGCCCCAGGTGAGTCATTTCAATCTGGAAACCCATGGCCTTCAGTTGTAAGAAAGCACCTGAATTGATAATCTGATCATTTCTCTTTCAGACTTCCTATTATGTCCTATCATTTGGTTGTTAGGCTGCTTAGACTGATACTTTAACTTTTTTTTTTTTTTTAAACAACAGAAATTTATTCTCTCGTAGTTCTGGAGGCTAGAAGTCTGAAGTCAAGATGTTGGCAGGGCCACACTCCCTCTGAAGGTTCGAGGGAAAAATCCTCCCTTGCCTCTTCCAGCTTCCACGGTTGCCAGCAATCCCTGACATCCTTTGACTTGTAGCTGCATCACTGCAATCTCTGTTTCTCATGGTCTCCTAACCTGCATTCCTTTCTTTCTTTCTTTTTTTTTAAACATCTTTATTGGAGTATAATTGCTTTAAAATGGTGTGTTAGTTTCTGCTTTATAACAAAGTGAATCAGCTATATGTATACATATATCCCCATATCTCCTCCCTCTTGCATCTCCCTCCCACCCTCCCTATCCCACCCCTCTAGGTGGTCACAAAGCACCGAGCTGGTCTCCCTGTGCTATGTGGCTGCTTTCCACTAGCTATCTATTTTACATTTAGTAGTGTATATATGTCAGTGCTACTCTCTCACTTCGTCCCAGCTTACCCTCCCCCTTCCTGTGTCCTCAACTCCATTCTCTATGTCTGCATCTTTATTCCTGTCCTGCCCCTAGGTTCATCAGAACCTCTTTTTTTTTTTTTAGATTCCATATATATGTGTTAGCATACGGTATTTGTTTTTTTCTTTCTGACTTACTTCACTCTGTATGACAGACTCTAGGTCCATCCACCTCACTACAAATAACTCAATTTCGTTTCTTTTTATGGCTGAGTAATATTCCATTGTATCTATGTGCCACATCTTCTTTATCCATGCATCTGTCAGTGGACACTTAGGTTGATTCCATGTCCTGGCTATTGTAAATAAAGCGGCAATGAACACTGTGGTACATGACTCTTTTTGAAGTATGGTTTTCTCAGGGTATATGCCCAGTAGTGGGATTGCTGGGTCATACGGTAGTTCTATTTTTAGGTTTTATAAGGAACCTCCATACTGTTCTCCAGAGTGGCTGTATCAATTTACATTCCCACCAAGAGTGCAAGAGGGTTCCCTCCCTTTTCTCCACCCCCTCTCCAGCATTTACTGTTTGTAGATTTTTTGATGATGGCCATTCTGACTGGTGTGAGGTGATACCTCACTGCAGTTTTGATTTGCATTTCTCTAATGATTAGTGATGTTGAGCATCCTTTCATGTGTTTGTTGGCAATCTGTATATCTTCTTTGGAGAAATGTCTATTTAGGTCTTCTGCCCATTTTTGGATTGTGTTGTTTGTTTTTTTGATATTGAGCTGCATGACCTGCTTGTAGATTTTGGAGATTAATCCTTTGTCAGTTGCTTCGTTTGCAAATATTTTCTCCCATTCTGAGAGTTGTCTTTTCATCTTATTTATGGTTTCCTTCCCTGTGCAAAAGCTTTTAAGTTTCATTAGGTCCCATTTGTTTATTTTTGTATTTATTTCCATTTCTCTAGGAGGTGGGTCAAAAAGGATCTTCTTGTGATTTATGTCATGGAGTGTTCTGCCTATGTTTTCCTCTAAAAGAGTTTTATAATGTCTGGCCTTACATTTAGGTCTTTAATCCATTTTGAGTTTATTTTTGTGTATGGTGTTAGGGAGTGTTCTAATTTCATTCTTTTACATGTACCCGACCAGTTTTCCCAGCACCACTTATTGAAGAGGCTGTCTTTTCTCCATTGTATATTCTTGCCTCCTTTGTGAAAGATAAGGTGACCATACGTGCCTGGGTTTATCTCTGCACTTTCTATCCTGTTCCATTGATCTATATTTCTGTTTTTGTGTCAGTACCATACTGTCTTTTTTTTTTTTTTTTTTTTTTTGTGGTACGCGGGCTTCTCACTGCCGTGGCCTCCCCCGCTGCGGAGCACAGGCTCTGGACACGCAGGCCCAGCGGCCATGGCTCACGGGCCCAGCCGCTCCGCGGCATGTGGGATCTTCCCGGACCGGGGCACGAACCCGTGTCCCCTGCATCGGCAGGCGGACTCTCAACCACTGCGCCACCAGGGAAGCCCCATACTGTCTTGATTACTGTAGTGATACTTTAACATTTTAAAAATCATTTTTTAATCTTTCCTCACCTATGTTCTACAGTGCTTTTCTAGGAGATTTCTTCTATTTTATCTTTCATTCTTTTCGTTGATGTTTTCATTCCTGCTGTTACGTGTGTAATATTTAAGAGCTCTTCTGTTTTCTGTGAATGTCCCCTTTTTATAGCATCTTACTATGTTCTTATTTCACAGATGCAGTATTTTCTCTCTTTGAGGCTTTGAATTATATTTCAAAAGTTTTCTTCTGCTTGCTGCATTGTCTCTCTTTTTCTCCAAGTTCTTCTTTCCCATTAAGAGGTGTTTCCCAAAGGAATGGTCATCTTTGCACAAAAAAGTTGACCACAGGCTCTGTGGGCATGGGTGTGTCTTGTGGACAGGTGGGCTACCTGGGTGGGCAGTAAGGCAGTGTTCCAGCCCAAAGGACAGTTTCTGTGGATCTTTCCCCTTAAACTGGTGGGTTTCCCCAGAGAGAATCCCTTCAGTTTCTTCCCTGGGAAGGGCCTCGAGGGTAGAGCCTGGACAATAGGTTTCTGAGAGCTGAGTAGGGAAAGGCACCAAGTGGTCTTATCATTGTAAGTGCAGAATTTCTCCTCATGCTGTTTTCAGGCAGGTGTCAGCCTGCCTCCTTTAGATGTATCTGGTATCTTGGAATCCAGAGCTGGTTTGGGTCCATTTCTGTAGAGAAGAAAGCTCTAGTTGTTCACTAGAATGGGAGATGAGTGTACATCTTGATGCACGTGAGGGAGGACTTTCTACCAGTCCTCCTCTGCTTCCACCCGTCTCTCACCCAATCTCTAGAGGCACGTGGGCCTCTAATTCTGAGCTCTTATCCTCTGGTTCTGGGTATGACCAGCTCATGTGTAGACTTTCTCCTCTAAGACTTGGCACTCACTTGAGCCGGCTCTGCTAGGTTGCGTATCACTTGCCCATTCATTCACCGTCTTCCCAAACCTTATGGGACATCTCTTGATTCCTGCACCCTTTGTTCTCATAGATGAATGCTTTTAAAAATTCCTTTATTGTTATTGTAGTGGACTGTTAGAGGAAGTGGAAATAAGTGTGTTTCATCTGCAGTGTTTATATGGAGATAGAAACCTTTCTTCAGACATTTACATAACAATAAATCCATTGATGATAATGAAGATAATAATAACTACCGTCCATCACTCAAATTGTTCAAGTGCTTTGTAGGCACTGTCTCATAATGACACAGGAGCTAAGCACTATTTTTGTCCCCATACTACAGATGAGGAAAGGGAAGCTCTGCTAGGCAGGTAATTTGCCCAGAACCAGTGTTGATGAGTAGAGAGGAGGAGTTCAGGACCAGGCTGTCTCTGGAGCCTGGTCCCTAACCTCCCCCTGTGCAGATCCTCCCGGCACTGTGTGCACAAGAACACACAGGAATGGGTGGAATGTCATACAATCGGGCTGTGAGCATTACTCTGTAGCTTCCTTTTCTAATCCAACCATCAGTCATGGATATCTGTTTTTACCAGCCCACTAGAGCAACCTCATTCTTTTTTTTTTTTTTTTTTTTTTTGCGGTACGCGGGCCTCTCACTGTTGCAGCCTCTCCCATTGTGGAGCACAGGCTCCGGACGTGCAGGCTCAGTGGCCATGGCTCACGAGCCTAGCCGCTCCGTGGCATGTGGGATCTTCCCGGACCGGGGCACAAACCCGTGTCCCCAGCATCGGCAGGCGGACTCTCAACCACTGCACCACCAGGGAAGCCCCTCAACAGGAGCATAATATTCCACAACAAAACCTCCCAAAATGTATTTAACCACTCCCTATGGAGGGACATGTATGTCAGCTTTAATCTCCACAACTTTTAGCCATGTGACTTGGGGTATATCAAGTCTCCTCTTGAGCCCAGTTTCCCTATCTTAAAAATAGAGGCATCACAGAGGGTCCACTCCAGTACAATTCCATTATATAAAGTATAAAAGCCGTTGAAAACTCAAATATGCCGCATACAGCGTTGAATGGAAGCCCTCCAAAAGATACGTCCATGTCCTAATCCCTGTAACCTGTGAATGGGGTGTTATTTGGAAAAATATTCTTTGCAGATATGATCAAGTTAAGGATCTCGAGATGAGGAGATCATTCTGGATGACTCATGTGGACCCTAAATCCAATGACAAGTGTCCTCGTAAGAGGCACACAGAGGAAGCAATGTAATCATGGGGGCAGAGATTAGAGTGATGTGGCCATACTCCCAGGAATGCCCACAGCCACCAGGAGCTGGAATACACAAGAAGGATCCTTTCTTAGGATCTCTGGAAGGAGCTTAGCCATACTGACACGTTCTTTTTATTTTTATTTTTTTAAATTGAAGTATAGTCAATTTACAATGTTGTGTTAATTTCTGCTATACAGCAAAATGACTCAGTTATACACATATATACATTCTTTTTTATTCTCTTTCCCATTATGGTTTATCCCAGGATATTGGATATAGTTCCCTGTGCTATACAGTAGGACCTTGTTGTTTATTCATTCTAAGTGTAATAGTTTGCATCTGCTAACCCCAAACTCTCAGTGCATCTCTTTCCCCCTCCCCCTTGGTAATCACAGGTGTGTTCTCTATGTCTGTTGAGTCTGCTTCTGTTTCATAGATAGGTTCATTTGTGCCATATTTTAGATTCCACATATAAGTGATATCACATGGTATTTGTCTTTCTCTTTCTGACTTACTTCACTTAGTATGATAATCCCTAGTTGCATCCATGTTGCTGCAGATGGCATTATTTCATTCTTTTTCATGGCTGAGTAATATTCCACTATATTTATATATATACCACATCTTTATCCATTCATCTGTCAGTGGACATTTAGGTGGTTTCCATGTCTTGGCTATTGTGAATAGTGCTGCTATGAACATAGGGGTGCATGTATCTTTTTGAATTATAGTGTTGTTCAGATATATGCCCAGGAGTGGGATTGCTGGACCATATGGTAATTCTATTTTAGTCTTCTGAGGAACCGCCATACTGTTCTCCATAATGGCTGCACCAATTTACATTCCTACCAACAGCGTAGGAGGGTTCCCTTTATTCCACACCCTCTCCAGCATTTGTTATTTGAGCCCTACTAACACTTTGATTTCAGACTTCTGGCCTCCAGAATCGTGAGTGAACAAATTTCTGTTATTTAAAGTCACCAAGTTTGTGGGTAATTTGTTATGGTAGCCACAGGAAACTAATATATGCCGTTGGAAAAAAAATTTTTTAAGTGAAAGTATCGCTTAGAACATCTCAGAATTCTCCCATGTATAAAGAAATGGATATCTCGTGAAGCAGGGCATTGTTTCCGGAGACCCGCACGCCAGTCTCGGGTTGACGTTTCTTTGCACTGCAGGCTTGGCTCATTTCTTGCAGGTTCCGTAGTTTTCACTGTAGGTAGTCACCTGGTCTCCTTCCCAGAGCTACCTCTCTTGACATGGGGCTCAAGCATGAGCATTTTAAACAAGGTTCTATGCAAGACTCAGGTAACACAGTCCCTGAAGAATCACAGCTCTGAAATCAGAATTGACACCCCAATGTCCAGGAGAGATGCAGTAGGGCCCAGAGGAAGTCTTGGTCTGTTCTTGACCTCAGAGCAGGTCAGGGTTGGAAGGGTCCTTAGAGACCCAACTCTGTTACTGAGACGCTGAACCCAGAAAAGGCAGAGACTTGCTCAAATCTTGGGGCCAGCAGAAGCCTGAGTAAGGGGGTGCCAGGTAGGCAACCTCCCCACACAGTGGAGTCGGCCAGCCCCAGCTGTGGCAGGCCTGTACCTCCACCTGGATATGCCTGGAAGCAGAGGCCCCCCAGCCCTGTTCCGAGGGAGAGCATCTCAGACCTGAGGAAGGTCCATCTGCCTTCTGGGCTGCCCTGTGTGACCCCCAGCCAACCCCTTAACTTCTCTGAGTCTGTTTCTTCATTGCTAACATGGAAAACCTACTGATTGTAACAGTCATCCCTACCTCACAAGGTTGTTTAAAAGACTGAAAATGACCCTGGGTGAACATGCGTCATAAAAACATCAAGGCCAAATAAACAGCAGCTTTCCCGGTCCCACGCACTCACAGAGCTCTAGCAACACCCCTTAGCTCTATTACTGTTAGTTTTAATGCTTGTCTCTACCCTCGGGATAAAAACTCCCTGCCAGCAGTGGCCGGCTGTGGCTGTTCTTTTCACTGCTGAATCCTCCATTTCTACACGATTCCTGACACATAGGTGCTTAATAAATAAATGAATATACTAACACTATTGTTAATATGAGATGGCATGATGTAGGATTCAAAAAAAATCTTTTGTCTTACAGATAGAGCCTTACGTACTAGATTTTGTCTTTATGCGTGAGGATATTTTGCCTATCAATCTCTCTCATTCTTTCCCACCCTCTCTGAATCTCTACCTTTGTCCATCCTTCCGTCTCCAAGTCTGACCTCTCCGGCAGGCCCAGAGCCACTGGCATTTTCTTGGTCTGATCATCTCCAAGGTTGCCCATAACCTCTCCTGGCCACAGTTTTGATGGGAGCAAGCAGGGACCCTCCTCCTTGGTCCTCCAGGCAGCCTCCATTCCTCCCCAGGGGCATTTCCAAGCCCAGGCCTGGGGACGTTGGGAGCCTGAAATCCAGGTTCTAATGTGACCCAGTGCTGGTCTTAGTGACAGACTGAGCCTGGGTGCAAACCTCCTGATGGACATAAAAAAAATGTCAGGAATCTGAAAAAACAATGTTTTGGCTGGAGCCCCACCTTAATCCCTCATGAGCTGTCTTAGTTGAAAGGCTTTTTTTTTTTTTCTTGCGTGCAGATTATCTGAGAACTGCTTGGCACTTGGGAATTTTCCATTGGCGCAAGTCAAGCTTACCGGTGCCAAGAAAGGAGAGAAGAAATATCAGACAAAATGGGCCCTGCTCCCCTGCCAGTCTCAATTTGGGAGACTTTTTCCATCCCTGGGGCCATTTGTGAGAAATCAAGCTCCGAGGCCTTCTAGGGAAAATCTTTTGACTTTTTATTCTCCAGCGTGGAAATTCTCCACATTTGAATATTAAGTGGTGACATGAGAAGGGTGTGGGGCAGCCAGGCCAAGAAAAGTTGTATGCGCTTATTTTTATTTTTTTTTCTTTTCTGATAGGGAGGCAGTGAGGTTTCTGCAGTCTGAAAACATTATTCAAATTGTGACTCTGTTACTGGTTGCAGCATGGATTGGGCAAATCACATCATCTCCGGGTCCTCACTTTCTTCTTTCTGGTGTGTGTGTGTGTGTGAGAGAGAGTGTGGTGTGAGCTGGGTCCTCAGCTGGGAAGCTGGACTTTGGAGGGTGAGCCTTGGGAAGATGGGGGAAGAGACTGCCCGTATCTCTTCAGATCATCATTCAGGAAGGGCAGGTGTAGACGGCAGGGTGGTCTTCCAGGCAGTGGGTACCAAGATGGAAGCAGGTCAGAAGCCAGGATGATGTAGCCTGCTGAGAAAATATACTTTTATGTTACTCCCTATATTTATTCCCATTTTGAAATCCTTCAGTCTCTAGGGGAAAAAATCTGGATAGAAATTGGCTACTGGATATTCAAGGGAAGAACTTCTGTGAAGAGGGTGACAATGTGTGGGACCCCTGAGCAGGCTAACAATTTTCCTTTTGAACTGATGTTCTCTAAGTATTTACTTTGTAAATATTTACGGGGAGGGGGTGGCAGGAGTGGAGAAGGAGGCCCTTAGTGGCTGTCTTTACATCGCCTCTGCTGTCAGAACAATTCTGCTCTGGCCCAAACTTGCAGGCTTCACGGAGTAAAACAAAACTTCTTCAGATAACTGAGCCCTACTTAGATTAGAGTTCAGCAACCATCTGTCGGTCCTCAGGCCTACCTTTGGTGGGGGGTCTTATTCCTCAGCCCGTGTGGGGATTCTTTCCAGACCCTCCTCCCTTGAGGGATGTTCTGTAAACACAATTACCTCCATCTTACTGTCCCAGGGATGATTGGCCCCTCTTGTGGGTGGGCGTCAGGAAAGTACTCAGCTGTTGGCCCTCAGTCTGGCTCTGTGAGTGTGTCTAAGGGGGGACACTGCCCACCCAACCTCTGCCAGACCAGAGAGGTGGACCGGGGTAAGAGCAGCCAGCAGCACAAGGTCTGTGAAGAAAGGAGCACTGGGACTGTGATGGTCCCACCCCATCCCACAATGGAGATTCTCTCCCCATCGTTGCAATCTTGAGAGTTCAGGGTTTCTTTATATCAACACATATACAGCACAGTGCCTGACACACACTGGGCATTTATTGTGAGGCAATGCAGTGCAATGGCCAAGAGAACGGGCTTTGAATCCAAACTTTCTACTTTCAAATACTACCCCTGCCAACTGTGAGACTTTGGGGAAATTGCTTAATCCCTCCCTGCCCCCGTTTCTCATCTGTAAAATAGGAATTATAATAGTACTTACTTTACTTGGTTGTTCTGAGGACGAAATGAGATGATATTTTGAAATGCTAGCACTGGGTGTATCATATTGTTGTAAGTAGAATCATGGCACCCAGAGATGTCCACGTTCTAATCCCCAGAATCTGTGACTATGTCAGGTTTCATGGCATTAAGATGAGGAGTTCAGATGGCAGATAGTATTAAGGTCCTTAGTGTCCTGGAGATGAGGAGATGATCCTGGATGATCTGGGTGGTCCAGTGTGATCATAAGAGTCTTTATAGTGGAAGAGGGAAGCAGAAAAGAGAGAAACAGCATAAAATGGCAGCATGAGACAGTTCTGATCAAAGCTGATGGTCTTGAAGATATAGGGAGGGTCATGAGCCAAGGAACGTGGCAGCCTCTAGAAGCTGGAAAAGACAAGGAAACAGATTCTCCCTTAGAGCCTGCAGAAGGAACCAGTGAGACGGATTTTGTCCTTCTGACCTCCAAAACTGTAAGAGAATAACTTCGTGTTGTTTCCAGCCAGGAACTTTGTTATGCATTAATGGAAAAGTAATATAGCTGGGAGCAGGGGAAGGACTTCCTTTCCTGCAGGCTGAGCTTAACATCTGAAAGGTGGTGTATTTGCCCATTTTCAGAGGGGGAACTAAGACAGCATGAGTTATGTATAACTGTGTAACAGTATTACCAACTCATTTAAACTGGCAGCTTAAACTAACTCACATTTATTATCTCATAGCTCCTGTGGGTCAGGAGTCCGGCATGGCTTGGCTGGGTCCCCTGCTCCAGATCTCTCAATCCAGGTGTTGGCTGGGGATGTTTCATCTGAGGCTTGACTGGGGAGGGCATCTGCTCCCAAGCTCCTGTGGCTGTTGGTAGTTCCTTGCAGCCTGCTGGACTGAAGGCCTGTTCTCTTTTTGGCTGGAGGCTGGAGGCTGCCCTCAGTTCATGGCCACGTGGCCCTCTCCATGGGGCAGCTTACAATGTGCAGCTTGCTTCTTCACACCCAGCAAGACAGATGTCACAGTCTTATGTAATGTAATCACATGGGCCTAACCACACATATCCATCACCTTTTCCACAGTCTTTATGTCTGGAAGCGCATCACAGGTCCTGCCCACACTCGAGGAGAGGGGCTCCCACATCAGCAGAGGGTGCTGATGCTCATGGGGCACCCTAGGGTTTGTTCTCCACAAAGAACAAACAAGAGATGATATGACATGACTCCAAGGAGGCAGTGTGATGTGAGAATCAAAAGCATTGGCTCTGGAAACTTTGCTTTGGGTTAGATTCCAACTATGGCACTTCCTGGTCCTGGAAAGCTGCTTAGCACTCTAAGCTTATTTATCTCGCCCATAAAATGGGGATGATGGAGCCCTAGCCTCGTAGAACTATTATGAGGTTTCTAGTTGATCCAGAACTCGAAAGACATAGCCGTATCATTGATTTAGCCAAGGAGAACCTAAATCAATGTCACTTGTGTTCATTGGGTCCCCTTTAAATGTTGGTTGGTTTTGTGTGGTAGAGGGTCTATAGTAGTCTATTCCAGAAAGCAGTTTTATCTGTGGCAGAGGACACCTTGTCTCGCAGCATCCATCCTCCCTGACTCCCTTTGCTGATGGAGTCTCCCAGTATCGGCTGGTGTCTTAGGCAGTTTGTTCTGCTCTAACAAATTACCAGAGAATGGGGAGCTTCCCAGTTCTGGAGCCTGGGAAGTCCCAGATCAACATGCTGGCTGATTCAGTTCCTGGTGAGGGCTTTTTCCTGGTTTGCAGACAACTGCCTTCTTGCTGTGTCCTCATGTGGTGGAGAGATAGCCCTGGTCCCTTCCTCTCCTTTCAAGGACACTGTAAAGGCATCCTGGATACCCCACCCTCATGATCTCATCTTAACCTAATTATCTCCTAAAGGCTCCATCTCTGAATACTATCCCATTGGGGGTTAGGGCTTTAACATATGAATTAGTAGGGGGGGACCACATTCAGTCCATAGCAGTTGAGGACCTAATGGCCAAGCTAAAACCACTTTTTTTTCTTTTCTTTTTTGCGGTACGCGGGCCTCTCACTGCTGTGGCCTCTCCCACCGCGGAGCACAGGCTCCGGATGCACAGGCTCAGCAGCCATGGCTCACGGGCCCAGCTACCCCACGGCATGTGGGATCTTCCCGGACCGGGGCACAAACCCATGTCCCCTGCATCAGCAGGCGGACTCTCAACCACTGCGCCACCAGGGAAGCCCTAAAACCACTTTTTAAAATTGCCCCTTGTAGCAAGAATGACCATGTGACCAAATCTGGTCGAGCGGATGTGACCAGAAGTGACGGGTTGCATGCCCTCATAGAGAGCAGGAGTACCTCCTGTCCATCTTCCCTCTTCCTGTCTGCAGGAAGGTGATGGGAGCAAGTCTGACCACAGGTTGTTGCGATGGCAGAGAACAGGACAGAAGGGTCCTAGCTCCTGACACCCACCAGCCCTGGACTCTCTACCCAGATGCTTACGAGAGCAAAAATTAAACTTCTTCTTCTTGAAGTCACTGTACTTGAAGTTTGCTTGTTAAAATGGCTTCATCAGCATTTTATTTAATACCTGGCTATTTACTGGCTTTCGCTGTGAAGAACACTTGCATATGGAGATGAGTTAAATGCAGTCTGTGTTTACAACTATGCATGAGTCCTGCCTTTGCCTGGATTCCCAGAAAACAGTACCTGAGACAAAAGTCTTCTGTGTGACAACTTTGCCGGGGAGCGTGATCCCAGGGGCCAGCGAGTGAAGCTGGGCAGAAGGATGCGCTGACCACACTAAGGGTGACTGGTGACCCGACCTCCTCCAACTATTTTGTGAGAATCATCTGAGAAGTATCTCCCAGGGGAGAGGGAGCAGAACAATTTTCCATTGGCTCCTGACCCCTCCTTGGCCAAAGGTTAACCCATGCGGTGTTAATTCCTCACATTGCTGGGTAGTGCATGTGTGGGCACAGGGGGTGCTCCCGTGGCATCAAGAGCTCAGCATCAATAGAGAACCCCTGGAGTCAGAGGCGGTCAGGTCTCTGCATCCTGAGGCTGGGCGGAGCCCATGCAGCCATGGCTGGGATCAGTGGCAGGTGAGTCACGAGCATCTCAAGTGCATGGGAGGGGCTCTGAACATCAGTAGAGGAGATGAGTCAACACAGCAAAGTCCATCCTCCCTCCATCGTCGCCCTCCCCTTCACTAACCGTGATGTCTGGTAGCTGTTCGCACAGCCTTAACCAGACTCCCTGGGTGGGGTGGGGGGAAACGGACAGAGGACACCAGTTGGGTCCTGTCCTCAGCTGCTTAACGTCCTTCCCTGTTTTTTTGCATAATTCCCACTGTGTTAGTTTCCTAGGGCTGCTGTAACAAGATACCACCACTGGGGGACTTAGAACAACAGAACTTTCTTCTTTCACAGTTATGGAGGCCAGAAGTCCAAAATTAAGGTGTCAGCGGGACCGTGCTCCCTCTGAAGGCTCCAAGGGAGCATACTTCCCTGCCACATCTAGCTTCTGGTTGTTCCAGGTAGTCCTTGGCTTGTGGCTGCCTCACTCCTCTGACTTCACATGGCCTTCCCCACTGTGTTTCTCTCTATGTATCATCTTGTCATTGGATTAAGGGTCCACCCTAATCCAGGATCATCTTATCCCAAGATCCCTATCTTAATTATATCTGCAAAGACGCTTACCCCCAATAAGGTCACATTCTGACATTCTGGGCTGCCATGTCTTTTATGGGCCATAATTCAACCCACTACTCTTTCATTTAAAAAATTTCTCTGGACATTTTCTGTTTTAGGGGTCTGAAGCCCAACACCAACTCACATAGGAAAGGAGTTGAATGTAAAATAATCAACAAGGAGCTGATTAATGTAAAATAATCAACAAGGGAACTCTACTTAACACTCTGTAATAACCTATATGGGAAAAGAATCTGAAAAAGAATAAATATATGAATATGTATACTAAATCACTTTGCTGTGCACCTGAAACTAACGCAACATTTTTTTTAATCATTGTTATTGGAGTATAATTGCTTTACAATGGTGTGTTAGTTTCTGCTATATAACAAAGCGAATCAGCTATACATATACATATATCCCCATATCTCCTCCCTCTTGCATCTCCCTCCCACCCTCCCTATCCCACCCCTCTAGGTGGTTACAAAGCACTGAGCTGATCTCCCTGTGCTGTGGGGCTGCTTCCCACTAGCTATCTATTTTACATTTGGTAGTGTATATATGTCCATGTCACTCTCTCACTTCGTCCCAGCTTACCCTTCCCCCTCCCTGTGTCCTCAAGTCCATTCTCTACATCTGCATCTTTATTCCTGTCCTGCCCCTAGTTCTTCATAACTATTTTTTTTCTTTTAGATTCCATATATATGTGTTAGCATACGGTATTTGTTTTTCTCTTTCTGACTTACTTCACTCTGTATGACAAACTCTAGGTCCATCCACCTCACTACAAATAACTCAATTTTGTTTCTTTTTATGGCTGAGTAATATTCCATTATATCTATGTGCCACATCTTCTTTATCCATTCCTCTGCCGATGGACACTTAGGTTGCTTCCATGTCCTGGCTATTGTAAATAGAGCTGCAATGAACATTGTGGTACATGACTCTTTTTGAATTATAACACAACATTGTGAATCAGCTATACTGCAATATAAAATTAAAAATTAAAAAAAAATTCTCCCCCAAAATCATCGGGGTGTTCTGGTTTTTGAACAGAAGCCACTCATTCTCCTTGCTTGGCCCTGCCATAAGCTTTTCTCTGCTGAAAAAAAAAAAAAAAGAGTTGACATAAGACTGGGAAGGCCAGGAGCGGAGCAGACCTCGGACATAGTGGGGCAACACCCTTCTCTCTCTTTCTCTCCTTTGCCTTTCTCTGTGTCTTGGCCCCTTCCTATGCTTCCTCTAAGTAGGAGGGAAAAAGCAGAGTCACAGGCCACTCCAACTCCAGCCTTGTCAGATAAAAGGGAGAGAGATTTTCTCTGGCAAGCTAGATGAGGTCTTAGGCAAGGATTCTATTGGCCCAGCTTGAATCAAGTGTCTATCCCTGGGCCCACCCCTTAGCCAGGGGTGTGGGATACCAGGATTCAAGCTCAACGAGGACCCCATGGAGCAGGGGAAGGACAGTCTGCAAGGGAAGAGAGTCTGCTGTTCCTGGAAGGAGGGCTGGGTGGGGTGCTGGAGGGCTGCAGGTGACAGGACGCCATCACTCACCTGCTGTCTGTCCTACTGCACTCCCCACCACCACACCAATGTGTCCTTCCCCAAAGCCTCCATGCTGTCACATGCTCTTCCCTCGGCCTCCACAGCCTTCTTTGGAAGCCATTCTGCCCGTCCCCACCTAGCCCTCCCTGCCTGCAGCCCTCAGCCCTGGCCAAGCTGGGTCTGCCTTCCGTGCTCCCACGACCTACACAGCTTCCATAAATCAAGGCTTACCCCTTTGTGTCATGAAGGTCTGAACATCTCCTTCACTGGACTGGGAGCTCACTGAGCTGAGGGACTGGATCTATCCATCTATCTGTATATTCCCAGGCCTAATACAGAGCAGGAGTTTAGGGAGGCTGTGCTCGCTGAATGAATGAGTGAATGAAAATAATCTCAGACAAGGTTGGACAAGTCATGGCAGGAGGTATGAGTGGACGAGGAGGGGCACCTCCTCCCCAGCCACTCAGCCATGGTGGTGGTTATGGCGGATGGCTAGTCCCATCACATGCCCTTGGCCTCCTGATTTTGTCCACAGCCCCCAGTTCTCTGCAAGCTCAGATTCACCTCACTCTGAGGCATCCCTGCTCCGGTCAGCTCTGGGAATCTTTCTGCATCCATCCAGGGCCTTCTCCAGTGTCCTGACACCTCCCTTGGCTCTGTTGCCGGTGCAAACCAGAGGTGCAGGAAAGTTATCAGCCTCACTCACCCAGGGAGAGTGGGGACTTCTGCAGAGATGCCCTGTCTCCTGTCCCCAGGCGTGGGCAGTTCTGGGAGACTATTTTAGTGTCCTGTGGCTGCTATAAAAAATTACCACAAACTGGGTGACTTAAAACAACAGAAATTTGTTGTCTCATAGTCCGGAGGCCAGAGTTGGGGATCAAGGTTTCAGTGCGGTTGATTCCTTCTGGAGACTCTGAGGGAGAAGCCATCCCCAGCCTCTCTCCTGGCTCCTGGTGGCTCCTGGCAATCCTTGGTGTTTCTTGGCTTCCAGACACATCACTCTAATCTCTGCCTCTGTCATCACATGCCTTCTGCTCTCTGGGTGCTCTCACGTGGCCTCTTATGAGGACACCAGTCACTGGATTTAGGGTTTATCCTAATCCAGTATGACCTCATCTTAAGTAATTACATCTCAAAGACTCGAGTTCCAAGTAAGGTCATATTGAGGTTCCAGGTGGCATGAATTTTGGGGACACCCTTCAGTCCAGCCTCTGTACCCTTTTAGGAGGTCCTGGAGGAATAGAATTCCTGCTTCTTGCAGCAGCCACGTTGGTTATGCTCATAACAGCTTCCCCATCTCCCTCCTCCCCCTGCGTCCTGGGGTCACCCCCAGTGAACTACCCTTCTCGGGTTATGCTCTCAGGCGACCCCAAAACCAAGACAGACCTCTTTTTAGTGCTAGCTATGAGCTACCTTCTTCCCCAACCCCAGCTGTCTCCCTGAGTCACCGCCAGAGACCAGAGTCCTCATAAACTACCCTTAATGGTGACCAAGGAGTCACTGTGTGTCATGAACTGTTCTAAGTAGTTTACAGGCCTTAACTTGTGAGTTCTCATATCAGCAGGCTAGCTCTTAGCATTGTTCTCACTTTATAGGCAAGGAAAATATGGTCCAGATACGTTGTATAACTGGCCCAAGGTCACACAAGCTAAGGAGCCACAGAGCCAGGTTTGAATCCAAGTGGCTCCCCTCTGGAGCCCCTGCCCCCAAACAATGTCTTTGAGGCCCCTGGTGATCACCTGACTGGCTGTGTCCTTGGGCCCCACAAGTGCCATGTAACCCCTGGCCCTCCTGCAGGCCCCTGTGCAGCGCTGATTGGCAGGAGTTTCCACAGTGGTGTCCTCGGGGCCCTCTGGAGGGAGTCTGGGTACTGTGGCTGCTCACTTGGTCTCACGTGAATGTCTTACATGGTCAACTTCCTGCTCCATCCATCTTAGGGGACAACCATGAATAAGAAGTGTGGGCTGAGCATGTCGTGGGGGTCTGTGCCACCTCTTTGTTCAGTGTACTTGTACCCTCTGGATGTGTTTAAGCCCAGTCTCAGCTGTGCCATGTCCATCTCATGAAGTGTTGCTTGTGAAGGCCAGCTGGGCACACCTGACAATATGGCTTGGCGAGTCTGAGGGCATGCAGCATGCAATGGGCACTTCTGCTGGGTGGTCACTTGATATTCTAAAGTCAGACACTCTCTACCAGGGCCCAACAGCCTGGTAGGATCTACTTTCCAAATGGTCCCAAGTGTTCTTCTGCAGATGGCATTGAAGTAGGAGATAGATAGGCCCCAGGCTGAACAGCTGCAACCAGTCTCCTGCTGACACTTCAAGATGATTGGCCAGAGACCACCTTGAAAACCATCTGCATATAAGCAACCTAAGCCACGCCTGTTGTGCACAACTCACTCTGAGTTCGCCTGTGTGCTCTTCCACACGTACTTTGCTTCTAATAAACGCTGTCTCTATTTCACAATCTTGGTCTCTTCATTGAATTCTTTCTTCAGAGAAGACAAGGACCGGGGTCCTTCTTCCAACTGTTCCATCACTGGCATTGACATAGCCTTGCTCCAGAACCCTGGGGGTCTGCACTGTGACTCTATGACTGGAGTTTGTCAGAGCCCTCACCGTGTCTTTTCCCGCTATTGTATCCCTAGATCCACAGGTCCCTGGCCCAAATGGCTGCTTGTACCACAGTCTGCACCTGCTGCTGAGCTTCCCTTGCTCTGGGTTCCCCTCAAAACTAGCCCCCTCAAAACTTTGCTTCACCTGAGAAGTCAGTGAAGCAGTATTGCCAAGTGTGGAATATGCTGACCTCAAAACCCAAAGTGGTCTACCAGTAGCTGTGCTTCTTTCTTACTGGTTGAAGTTGCAAAGTGCAATGGCTTGCCATTTTCTTGAGGGGCTGTCCCAGCATGCCCTAGACCACTGGACCCCTGAAAACTTCATCCATAGGCTGCCCCCACCCTTGGGAGCTCAGGTATATATATATATATACATATATATATATATGTATATATATGTATATATATACACACACATATATACATATATATATACATATATATGTACATATATACACATATATATACATATATACATATATATATGTATATATATATATTTTTTTTGGCTGTGTTGGGTCTTCGTTGCTACACGTGGGCTTTCTCTAGTTGTGGCGAGTGGGGGCTTCTCTTGTTGTGGAGCACAGGCTCTAGGCACGTGGGCTTCAGTAGCTGTGGTGCATGGGTTTAGTTGCTCCGCAGTGTGTAGGATCTTCCCAGACCAGGGCTCAAATCCGTGTCCCCTGCATTGGCAGGTGGATTCTTAACCACTGCGCCACAAGTGAAGCCCAGGAGCTCATTTATCTTAACAAGGTTTTAGGTCCAAAGAACATGGTGCCATTGGTATGGGGGAGCAGTATGGTAATCTGAGGTATATCCAGATAGTCTAGGTTCCTTCAACCTATATTGTGACAGAAAGTGGGAAATTTATCTTGATACGGGGAAAAGCTGTGAATGTATATACTGTTGTCCATCCCATTCCTGGTCCCCTTTCCTAACAGGTATCACAAACAATGCATTCTGCACATCAACAGCCACATTCTACACATCAGAAGCTGGATTACATCTGCTCCAGTAAAGACACAATGTCTGGAGCAATAGCTACAGAGCAATGAACTGGGTAAATTTGTAGTAATCCATGGTCCTCTGCCATGATTCATCTGGTTTTCCCAGAGGCCAGGCCTGACTTTCACATCTTCTACCCTCATGGGATTGCCATAATGGCACTTTGGCGCTTTTCATTGTCAACTTGAACTGTGTATCCAACAGTACTCAAAACCTAGGGGTATTTCTTTCCCCTAGTATATGATTAGCCACACAAATGGTCATAGGTTCTTTTTGAGAAGATCTCAGGAAATCTTTCCTGTATAACCTTGCTATTGCAAGGTCCTTCCTCCTGGGGACTCAAGCTTTTTTCAATCAATGGATTCTTGAAAACCCATTCTTAAAAATCAGCAAAGGATTATGACTTTTTGTGAGTCTTTTTTTTTTTTTTTCTTTTTTTTTTTTTGCGCTACGCGGGCCTCTCACTGTTGTGGCCTCTCTCATTGCGGAGCACAGGCTCCGGATGCGCAGGCTCAGCGGCCATGGCTCACGGGCCCAGCCGCTCCGCAGCACGTGGGATCTTCCCGGACCAGGGCACGAACCCGTGTCCCCTGCATCGGCAGGCGGGCTCTCAACCACTGCGCCACCAGGGAAGCCTGATTATGACTTTTTATAAGTCATAATGGCTGACATGAGCTTTCTACTCATCTTTCTGCTTAATCTCTTTTGATTATATATTAATTTAATAATTGATGCCTTTTTGGGGGGCTTCCTAGCCTTCTTGTTTTAGGAATACCATGTTCTATTAGATATATTTATAGATATTTGTGGGTTAGGGGTCCCTGATTGCCTATTTAGGGTAACTATTCCCACCTTCTTTTTGACAGGAAAATGCTGCCGCCGCTCCTCTACTATTTGGGAATCCCATCATCCCCCTTGCTACTTTATAACAGCATCTCCTACCATCAG
Source organism: Hyperoodon ampullatus (assembly GCF_949752795.1). Lineage (NCBI taxonomy): Eukaryota > Metazoa > Chordata > Mammalia > Artiodactyla > Ziphiidae > Hyperoodon > Hyperoodon ampullatus. The sequence continues at coordinate 162,009,628 of NC_136914.1, read as the reverse complement.
TCCCAGATTACAGAGGATGACCACTAAGGAGCTTCTCATTGATGCTTCTGTCCCTCTTCCAGGGCGTTTCGTATGGCCTTGGTAGATGCAGGGTCCTTCAAGCCTTTCTGAAGAACATAGTCAGCCAATTGATCTTCTGGTCTGTTATATCGATCCATTATAGCATGTCCTCTTCTCTCAGGTTTTTGCTCCCTTCTTCTAGAAACTTCCATCACAGTCTGACATCTCTACTTCATATAATGCGGCCCATCAGTTTTTTCAGAGCTTCTAAGAAACGCATGTTAGAACCATTTCCTGGGTCCCTTGTGAAGATATTAAAGCCTGATAAGAACCAGCAGTATAAACAAACAAACAAGCAAACAAAAACAACTAAACTTTCTTTGGGTTATTTGTATGGAAATATGTTAATATAAATGTTTCAGACATTACATGAAATTTCTAAAAATCATATGTTCTGGTATAATGTTATAAGTCATAATTCTAGTTATTACTTTAAAATGTATATCTCAGAAATAACTAAATTTCCTTGTCAATTGCATTATTATGAACTTTCATCAAATCTTTAACCCTGGTCATTTTTAAGTCTTTTGTCATTTACAGACAGTTCTGGGTATACTCTGATGCTTTTGCAAAAATGTTCCTATAAAAGGGTTTCATCTTCAAGGAATTCATGGAAAAGACTCTGACAAGTACAGGTTTCTGGTAACTGACTATACCGCTGAACTGAATGAATAAGCATTTTCAGAACTCTAATGGAAAACTGATGAATTCATAAAAGTGCTAACAAAAGATCAAGATAAAAACAAAATTAATTACATGGGACTGAGTGAACTGATGAGGACGATTATAATTTTTGTGACTTTTTGTTTGAATAAAAAAAAAATCCCACAAGGACTCAGAGGCAAAAAATATACAAATCAATTTTCACTGCAAAGTAAAGGAGCTGTTACAGTGGAGGATTACTGGACTGAATGTCAGTATTATGACATAGTATGAGTGGGTTTCGTGTTTGGTAATTACAATCATTGTTGCTTTTGTTGTGGTCATCCATTTACAATGCTTGGTGTCAGTTTATTTACCTCTTGTAAAAATAAAATACAGTGTGTGTGTGTGTGTGAAAAAAAAAGATTGTGTGAGAATGTACAGATTAAAGACATGTAAGAGACATACAATAAACTGTAAATAAATAAATAAATAGATAGATAGATAAATAAATAAATAAATAAAAGATTAAAAAAAGATATTAAAGCCTGTATATGAGGAGCTTGCTCCCCCCGCCCCCCCATATCAACAAAGTCCCCCTCGCTCAGCTTTATATTCCATTTCCTTGACCCAGTACCTTCAGGTCCACTGCAGAGGAGACTGTCAGCTTCCTGCTAGAGCACATTAGCCAGTCCTGAAACTCTTTTTGGACTTTTTAGCCTTCTCCTCTCTTAGAACACTTAGCACTTCCCCAGTTGAGGGTCATGCTGAGAATGACCCTAACTATTGCTCTGATGGCTAGAACCCCTTCTTGGGGAAGATTCTGAGGTGAGGGAATTTTGTCTTATAAGGCATCCCTTTCTTGAGGCTTCTAGCAGGAGATCACCATGACCTTTTAATGAGGGGGATGGGCCCCTCTCCAGGTTCAGGGGGTTCAAGGGAATTTCTAAGTTCTCAGCTGTACTTACAGAGGTGTCTCCAATCCAAGTCTCAAGAGTCTCGGACTTTCCTTATTGTTGTCCTGACACTGGCAGAGGAGACTCGCCCAGCTGAGAATTCCACCTTCCCTGCAGTTCTGCTACCTGACAATTAAGCTTTGTCTTGGTCTTCAACTCAGTGTGCCCTCCAGCCGCAGAGAAAAGTCTCTGAAACATGGCCATGGGGATCCTCTGACTCCCACATTTGACTTTTAATTGGTGATTAATCAATCTGAGCCTATCACTTTTCTCCCTTTAATTCATTACTGGTGTTTAGCAGCAGTCACTCGACTGCACAGATCTTACAGTTACTGTTTCTCTGCTACCTCCCAAACTTCAGTGACCACACACAGGCTAATGCATCTCCCTATTGCTTGTACAGTATCATAATTAACACGGGTGAAATTCTCAGCAACTGTGCCGCTACAGCATGCTGGGGACTCCCCCCTAACTACCAGTAATGGGGTCTTCATCACCATCTGGATAGGGAGAGACCCAAATCTAGGTTCCGTCCTAAGAATCTGTTTCTTAGAAACTGGTACCAAATGCGTCTGGTTGGGTTCCCCAGGATCAGAGCCTGTGATAGGGACTCTTGTGCAACTGATATGTTGAGAGAATACTTTCAGATGACGTCTATGAGAGGGACAGAGCCAGGGACAGAACTTGGCAAAGATGTAGGTTCATCTAAATTCTAGCCACGGCTTGATCTCATGGGGAGCTCTTGAGTGTCTCATGTTGACACAAGGTAGATGAGACTTTGTATATACATATTAGTCAGAAATTGGCTGCACACGGACCCTGGCCAGGAAGGGGACAGGGTGTAACTCCTCAAGTATATTCCAAAAAGCAAAGAGCAGTGCTCCAGGGAACGGGCAACTCAGAGTCACCAGAGGTCACCATCACAGCAGCAAGAGGGGTGGGTGCCCACCCAGTGAATGGGGTCTGGCTGACCACTAGCAGCATCTACTCCAGTTTACCTTTGAGTAAGTATTATTTAGTTCTCTTGCTTTTTAAAGTCAGCATCTTCACCAGCATTTTTGATTTTCATCCCAGAACTACTAAAATGAGTTCAAACCAATCAAAGGATGACCAGGAAAATAGGACAGAAGCTACAAGAAGAGGGATTGAGCTGGGCCAACGAAAATGTTTTGAATCAGAAGTTGAGTCCAGCTGTTAACTAAAAATTGATTTTATTCCTTGGCACTTTACAGTTTACAAAGCACTCTCAAAGCTTTTTGACTCAAATGATCCACACAGCAAGTACTGAGTGGGAGAGCCTCCTTGTCATCAGAGGAGTGAAGTGATTATTCTAAGGCCTCGAAGTTGGTAAGTGGTAGAGCCAGAGAGAGAAGCCAGCTTCTGGCACCTTCCATCAGAGTTACCTGACCCTGTCAACTTCTATATGTTCATTTGGGGCCATCACTGGATCTTAAGCACACACTTTTTCTTTCACTCAGAGGAAAATACAAGCCAGCATGGAGTATGATTTCCTTGAACTGTGATGGAATGTTTCAGAGTTACAGATGTGAATGTACGCAAGTTTTAAAGGTAACCACAGAAGTTTATTTCTCTACTTGTATACAGACGATGGCCAGGTAATCAAATAGTCTGCTTCTCTGGCCTCCTATCTGTCCATCCCTTTCTGGGTCGAAATCAAGATCTGCTTTTCCCTCCACTGTGGAAGAGAGTTGGGTGTTTTAACTCGTGGAAACATATGGTTCTGTTACCAGCTGACAGCCATTTGGCAGAGCCAGGGCAGGTGATGGGCAGCGTGCACAGTAGGCAGGTTTCCCAAAGAACTCGGTCTGGAGGCAGGCAGGGTGGTGCGTCCAGGGAGCTGTCTCACGGCTGCTGCATTGTGTGCAGCTGCAAATCACTACAGTATCTCCCTGACATGTTCTACCCTTCAAACTGGGCCAGTAACTCTTTTCCCCCTCTCCAGATGATAGACAACTGTAGACTTTCACTTCCTAGCCGATGGTCCTTCCTCCCCCCCTGGCCGTGTAATTCCTCGACTCCAGTGACCTCTGTTTCACAATCTGGACCACATCTTGAAGCTCCTCTCCAGTCATCCTTCTGGAACGGCCTCCTCTCTGCTGGCAACTCTGACATTTGATCATCCTCCCAGTCACTATCTCAACAACCCATTTTAATTCTCTGTCTTGCCCTCATAACCATCATTTTCTAGGTTCTATGTTGATTTGTCTGCTTCCTCTTCCCTCCCTGCCCTCCCTTAGAGTGTAAGCTCCGTGAGGGCAGGACCTGGACCTGCCTCATTCACTGCTGATCCCCTAGTGCCCTGGCACATAGTAGTGTTCAATAACTATCTACTGAAGAACATCTCTTATATCCATGATCCTTCTAAACTACCCAGCCCCTCCCCACAGGGAGGTAGGCAGTGTGACAGAAGAGGGGACAGACTGAGGGGGTGGGGTTAGAAGGTTCTCCCCGGGCTGCACAGCTGACTCCTCACACCCTTCCCACAAAGCCACAGAGGTGGGGTTTCCCAGCCCCCGTCAGGCCTGTTCTCAGCTGCCTACAACCCCTCCTCTCCCCCCCCGGGTGGCCCCCTCACCACCGCTCTGTGCAGAGAGTAAAATCAGACACGGAGCAGATGGTCAGCCACGTGGAGCTTCGTGACGGACAAAATGTCACCTAAGAGAAGTGAGGCATGGAGGGGATGGTGCCCGAGCTACCATGTTGTCCAGGTGACATCAGGTGAAAGCAGGGAACCCTAGGTCGATGGCCATGAGCAGGACATGCCTACAGGCATGCCAGATCCTTGCTCTGTGGAAGGAAAGCCATCTCTGGCCCTCCTCTACCCATGTCAGTGTGGCTTACATCACGAAGGAGAAGGAGACAGGGAGCAATGTTTGCTGAGCACATGAGGTACCACCCACTGTGTGGCATGTGCCGTTTTGAGTCCTCTATCTCCCTGTCTAGTTAGCATCTAATAATCCATCTCCAACTTTCCCTCAGAAGATCTAGAGTGGCTTACAAATACTCAAAATCCGACTTGGTTAAAAAGAAAACAAATATCAGGTCAAAGAGGAAACGAAGGCAGGAAAAATCCAAGGCAGGCGAGGTGAAATTGGTCCACAGCTTGGACAGTGAGGTTCAGGAGAGTTGGCAGAGGTGGGTCACAGGTTTGGGTCTGACCTCATGTGCCGAGGGACACGTGACCAGGCGCATGATGTCGGGTGTCCACAAGGCGAAACGAAACTGGTTGCTGAGAAGCTGGTACTAGACAGAGGGTAACACAACTATTTTTGGTCCTGAAGTGGACAGAAACATCTCCCTCTGGGCTTCAGAAGGATGACTCACTGGGGAGCAGGGAGCCCTGTCCTCAGCCCTGTCTTCAAGGGAAATGCAGTGGCCGTTCCTTACAGCATCCCTGAATGCAGGCGTGTGGCATCACACCAGAGTGAAAATGCAGTAACACCTTTGTGCGGTGGGGATTAAGTGGGATACAATTTAGAGTATTAAGGAGAATGGATAGATGCTAAATCTCCAGGAACTCTTCCATCCACACTTTGTTTTTCTCTCGACAGGGCTTCTGATACTATTGTGTGGTGGCCCTAGAGTTCTAGTATATGGTGCTAACGATGTACAGGCAACCTGTCCATTTGTACAGCCATCCAAGTTGATCTTTGTTAATCCTCCCACCAACTCTGTGAGACAAGTATTACTGTCTCCGTTTCCAGTGGGAGCCAAGAAGACTAGGTAATTGCCCAAATTACCCAACTAGTAGGTAACAAACTAGTAGGGTTCCAAACCCAGGGTTGTCTGATCCCAAAGCTCTGGTCTTTCCCCTGCACCATCCCGCTCAGATTCTGCTCCTCTGGGTGAGCAGGCCTAGTTTTACAAAATGGCGGCCATGTGACTTCTATCGGCTGTCAGGCCCTACTTTCTCTCTCCTACATGGTTCCCGGGAACCCAGGGAACAGCCTGTTCTTTTGGCTGGAAAGAAACCAGGATGAATTTCAACATTTTCTAACCAGGCCTCGCCCTTCTCACTCTTGCCTTTGTTTGCAGATCTCCAGTTTTCCAAACCCAAGCCCCCTGATTGACGGTGAGTGACTGCCAAACACATCTGGCGCAAAGGAAGTCCAGAATCACAATCATCCAGGTGTTGGGGAGGCCCAGCCAATGGGTCATCTGCGGTCAGCCGGGCAGCCTCCTGGTTGGTCGAGGTCTGGCCCTCCCCCCTTATCTTTGGGGCCTTCCTCCTGAGGACAGGCAGTCAGGGGGAGGTGCAGGCAAGGGGACTGGGCCAAACATTTGGAAACGCTTCCCTTGCAAAGACTCAGCCAAGAAAGGAGATTTAAGCATTTCTTCTGCCCACACGATTCAAGAAAGCTTAGCTTGGAATTCCTAATTTTTATGCTTAATTATGACACGGTGTCTTCGAGGGTGTGTGGAAGAACTTTCACTGGGCTTGTAGAGGTAGGAATCACCATAGACCCCTGACGGGGGGAAGCTGGTAGAAACCACAGAAGCTCAAGGACAAACCCTCTTATGTAAATGTGGAAACAGGCCAGAGACAGAAAGGGACTTGCCCTTGATCCTACAGAGAGTGGGCGGCCAAGCTGGGATCTGACCTTTGGCCTCAGGAAAACCAGTCCCTTTCTCCCCACCTCTCAAGCCTGCCCATCAAGTGGGAGGGCTGGCTTAGGGTGGAAGGGTGGGAGGTGCCGGTGGAGCTGGAGGGGGACACAGAGTGCCAAGGACTTGCTCAGAAATGATAGTCACTGTCTGCAGATTACAGGCCATTCACTTCCAGAAATCGGCATCACCGTGCAGATACTACCTTGTTTAAATTCAGGCTCAGAGCAAGCGTCATTGCCCAGCTACCTTGACTGGAGACTTTTGACAGTACCATGAGTCATCGTTGGTCCGTTAGCCCTCTGAGGTGACAAATGAGGCAACTGAGGCATGGAAAGATTATGTGACAAGCAGTTAGGGAAGAGCGTGGATTTGCATCCAGCTTTTTTCCTCCTTCCTCTGGGAACCTGCAAGATGTTTTAGTAAATGAATATAACGTTATGTATAGCCAGGGTTCTGCAGGAAGCAGAATTCCACTGAAAAAAGCCCATTCAGTTGTTTTAATGGAGGGCCATGTACAGAGCTGTGGGCAGGGTTAAGGACACTGGCAGCCATATACAGGCTCCTGGCAATCGTAATTCAGGCAATCATTGTCTCCTTCTGGTCTGAAGAGACAAGGGGAGGACGCAGGAACATTGGAGCCTGGCAAAAGCTGTAGCCATGGACCAGGGGCCGCCCTGGTGTCAGTCACTGCTGGAACTTGCCCAGTCCCTGGAGCTGTTTGAATTGTAACCTGGTCATCGGAAAACAACTTCCCTCTCCCTTTCTTCCTCCCCCCACCAACCGCTGCCAGAGCCCCGCACTGGCTTACACCACCCAGAAGCTGGGATGCACAGACCCTTGAATGATGCAGGCTATGGGTCAACTCCCAAAGATATGTCTAGTTTGGACCAAATGGTGTTTTCTACAAACAAACAAAAAAACCTGACTTAGTTGCCAATACTTAAAATTTGGAGCCATCACATAAAAATCTGAATTTCAGGCTTCTTTTGAAAAAGCATTGGTACCATTGGTCCTATGGTACTTCTGCTTGGCTGGGAGAGGCTGGACCAGAGCTAGCTGCTCCTTTACATAAGGGTGATATGCTTACCAGCCCTACCTCCTCGTCTTATACCCCAGGCCCCCTTTGTCCTTGATGTTCCTGTTTGGGCCTTGGAGTCTGTCATGTGGCCACAGGAAAGGTGGGGGAACCAGAGCCAGCAAGGAGAAGTGACTTCTCCAAAGTCACCAGAGCCGGGACCACTATGCAGGTCCTGCCTCAGTTGGACGTTCTTTCAAGGCACACACTGCTGTCTCGACTGGGTCTGGGTCTCTGTGGGCCATGACCCTTGTAGGACCCACCCTTCTCTGAGTCCACACCAAGGAATCATGTTTCACGTCAGGTCAGCATTTCCCAGGCATCCAGCTGGAGGAGAAGCCAGCCCCCCAAGTCTCCAGAGAGATCTTCAGGAATCTGGGCTCTGTTTCCATGTGTTTAACAATGAAGATCCCTCCCGTCACTTCCAGTGTCCCTCAGCCAGTGCCCCCTGTGAGCTCCAGGACAGCCCTGCCAAGGCTGTCATGATCACCCTGTTTCTATAAGAAAAGAGGGTCTCAGAAATGATTTGCCAACAGATGTGCAGTGGGGACTGAGGCTGCGCTGGGATTGAGCCCCACTTGTCTTATTGGGGTTTTACTGCCAGTGTCTCCCCAGTGACGGGGTCCACTGGGTGTGGGGAAGGGTTGCCAATTTCAGGTTTCTGGTTTCCCCAAGTTGGCAGCATGTCTGCCCCATGTCTGTTCACTGAGTGACACGGGCCACAGGGAGCTGCCCCCAGACCCACAGAGAAGCTAGGACAACACTTCTGTGTTCTCGGATGCCGCCACCCTCACCTGTCCCTGCGGTGTGAGGCTGTGCACTGCCCATCCACGCCAGGCATTCTCAACCCAGGCATCCAGAGGCTTCCATCAATGATCTCAGCTCCAGTCTGGAATCTGCTGCCTGCTGAGACAGGGTCAGTGCTGCCCTTTTAGCCACCCCACTCCAAGATCTCCTTGACCTCTTGGACAGCTCTTGTCCTGCCTTGTCCAAGACTGAGATACCCTTACCCAGCTCCAGGAACTTGTCTCTTCCCCATTTCCAGTTCAAGGTGGAACAGTAGCTAGCACCTTCTGTGCATGCTCACTGGGGCAGGGCAGAGGAAAGGTGTGCTTTTGCCCATCACACGTTCTGGGTCCCTGGAGAGCCAGGACTCCAGCCATTTCTGATGTATGATTCGCGCTTGATGCGTCACCGTCAGCAGGGGGATGAGGGCAGTGTTGAGCTGGATGCTGCCTGATAGAGCGGGGGCTCCCTCTGCTCCTGCATGGTGGGACCCCATCAGGCTCCTGGTGATTGGTCAGCCGGGGGACTGGAGTGCCCCTCGGCACCTGCTTACCCACAGATCTTCCACCTCTCCCGTCTCTGTGAGCCTGGACCCCTGACCTGCATCTGTAAAGACCTGAGATTTGCATTTTGAAGTCAGGTGAGCTTGGGTTTGAATCCTGCATCCGTCTACACAAGCTGTAGAACCCTGGGCTCTTCTCAGAACTGCCTGGTCATCAGCTCCTTCATCTGTCCCGTGGGGACAGGACGTCCTACCTGGCAAGGTTGGGGTAAGGCTGGAGGCATACCTCCCTTCTCTCTTCAGTCATATCTTTGCTCAGAGGTCCAGCCTGATCGCCCCCCCGACCCCATCTAAAACCCACCTCCTTCACAGCTTTATCTTCAAAACCCTTGTCACCATTAGCCACAGGATGGGTTTATTTGCTTATTTTTTCATTGTTTGTCTCCTCGTCATAAGGTAAACTTTATGAGGGCAGGATGGCACCTGTCACTCAACACTGTATCGTCCATGCCCACAACAGTCCCTGCATATAGTAGGCCCTCAAAAGTATTTGTTAAATAAATGAATAGACGGGTATTTGCCCTTCCTCAGTGTCCTGCCCTCACCTGTTCCCACAGGTCCTGCTCCGTGCTGTCAGTCCTGTCCTACCCTCTGGCCTTACATCTACTCAGAACTGAACCAGATGCTGCCAGCCCCCTGATTTTGGTCATTGCCACCTTCTGGAATCCCTGAAGCCATGTTCCCTACTGGGTTGGGCAACATGGGCCACCCAGATTAATTAATAAATGCAACAAAACATTCCCCCTCCAAAGGGTTGGGCTCTGCCCTCTAAGCTTACCATCTTGGGTTTGCGGGGTGGGGCAGAGAAAGACCAGCAGATAGGCGGACTACCATGTATGAGGTCCCTGCTGGGCTGGGGTTCAGTCCCAGTCCTGAAGGTGCCTCGGGAGAGACCAAGAAGGTCACATCGTTTCAGGAACTGGACCCTGGCTGGTCGTTGTGTGTGAGACTGTGTTTTGGTTGCAGGTGCCAGAAACCAAACGCAACCAGTTTAATTAAGTCCAAGAGGAACATTGTTGCCTCAAGGCATCAGTTACAGGAAGAGCAGAGTAGGGACTGGGGAAGGGATAGCCACAATCAGAAACCCCAGGTCCCTCTTTCTTAACCTTGTGTATCTATTTCTCTCGGGGGTCTATTTCCGGGTCTCTCGTATGTCTATTTTCTTCCACTGCAGTCACTGGGGGAGACACGGCCCTGGGACCCTGAGATCTGAAAGAAAAAATAATCTGTTCTCTCACTCCCACCTGAGAAATCCTAGGGAAGGACTGTGGTCGGCTCAGCTGGGTTGAGAGCTCTGCCTTGGACGTATCACTTCAGTCCAGAAGGTCAGGCACTAGACAGGACATCCCACGCCCCTCCCGTGACCTGGGCTGTGACCAGAGAGGGAAGAAGCAGGGCTGGGCCAACATGAAGGGGTCTCTCCGGTGGCTACCATGGATCTGGGTCTGCAACCACATCATGCCTCTGGCCCTGTCCTGGAGTCTAGATGCCCTCTGCTCCCACCTCTGCCACAAAAGCTTCCTGCTTCCTGCTTCCTGCTTCCGGCTCCTCCTGCCGCAGCTCCACCTGCTTCCCGGCATGCCCTTCCCTGGGCCCCCTTCCCCAGGGAGCAAACTGCTAAGAGTTAGTTTCTCCATTCTCAGGTGTTCTGGGCTGTGGCTGCCCCTGTCCCCATGTGCTTCCCTGGGCCTCTGAGCTGGGGCCCCCCTGAGGGACTGAGGCAGGACCACGTGATATCCGTGCTCTGGAACACGTCTGCTCCCTGTGCTTAGGGGAACCCAGGTAAACGATGTGCAAACATCATGGGGCTAGAAAACTAGTGGAGCTGAAGGGAAGGATCTGGGTGAGGGCTCAGATGTACTCCCTTCATCTGATCACCTCGGAGGCTCTGGGGAGCCCGTCTTGCTAAAGAGGATGGTCTCGTTCTCCAGGCCCTGGTGTCCCAGAGTTCCTGGGAGATGGACGTCCTTGAGAATCCAACTCCCTGAGCAGCTGCGCCTGTATTTACCTCATTCAAAGGAACGTAGAGTTCTTGCACCAAGTCTTGCCTGCCAATTGCTGCTCTGAACTATCCAGAGAGGACCCAAGGTGAACAGCCAGGATGGGAAGCTCTCAGAGGGCAGAAAGAACCAGTGCTGAAAGCGAGGCGGGGGGTGGGGGCTGTGGATGGTGAATGCCTTTTATAAGGCACTGAGAGCGTGGCAGAAATGGCAGCCACCCAGCCTGTCTGGGCACCCACTGTGGGCCAGGCGTCCAGAAAGCTCTCTCCTTGTCTACAGGGAGCTCACGGTCAGATGGGCTGCTTGGGTACTGAGGCCCTGACTCACTCGACCCTGTCCAGCCCATCTGAATCATGGCGCCTCTGGTTGCCCAGGCCAGGTCCCTGGCCAAGCCCTCTGCACAGCTGAGTAACATTAAGAACTTGGCATCCCTCACAACATGCATCAGATCCTCTGGGCCTTTTTCTTATTGTTGACAGAGGCTGATGGGAGTTTGGGAAGCAAGTGAGGAATGTGTTCATTTAGGGCCAGGTTAAAACTAGGCTGCAGGGCGGGGTCAGTCTGAGGGGAGAACCTGCAGGGCATCAGGTCCATCTCCAGGTGGTGGGCTCTGGGTGGCCAGCTCCAAGCTCTGGGTGCATGGATAGACTTGTTCCTCTAAGCCCCATCTCCCCATCTACAAAAGAGGGGATAACAGCAGAACCCACCTCCCAGGCCCGTGGGAAGATTGAGTGAGAGCAGGCAGGGACAGTGCCTAGAACAGCACAGAGGGGTTGCCCTGTAACATAACACTGGTGCTCCATGGTGCCTCAGTCTCTCCATCCATGCCGTCCATCTGCCCTCCTCCTCTGTCACCCCATTCCCACTGGCCACATTGTGAGGACATCTAAGTTCCTCAAAAGACCCCACCTGGTCCTTAGCACCCTCTACATTCCCCAACATTCTAGGCCCTAGAACTCTAGAACATTCCAGGCCCTAGAACATTCTAGGCTCTAGAACTCTAAGAACATTCCAAGCCCTGGAATTCTAGAACATTCTAGGCTCTGGAATAGACATGGCAGTTCCTATCAAGCACACCTTTGTGCTTTTGTTGACCTTGTTCCCTTCAAATGTGTCCCCATGTTCTTCAGCTGGCTAACTCCTCATCTTCCTCTTGTGGCAGGAGGTGACAGGATGAGATTTTGGCCTCCCACCAACCCAGGCAAGTGACATTCCTCAGCTCAAATCACCTCCTCTGAGAAGCCTTCCATGACCTCACCTGTCCCCCAGATGTTCTTAGCTGAGCCTCCTCTGTGCCCCAGTGAGACAAGGACATACATCCCCCACCAGGGCCCCCATGTCCCTGCTCTGTGCCCACCTCTGGTTTTCTCTCTGGCTGTGAGCCCCGGCACCTCAGAGAATTCCTGCATCACTGGGGTGGACCTGTAGGGGGTGTCCTCTGACACATTTTGAGAGACTAGATGAAGGACTCGTGGAGATGGGGCAACAATGGCCTCCCAGTTAAGAGAACAGAGCTGCTACCCTCAATCTTTTGCCCAGACCCTATCAAGCCTCACTTACCAACCAAGGACCCCTGGCTCTGAGAAGACCCAAATCTAGCCCTGCTCAGCCACCAGCTGAAAACCTTGGACCATCAAAGAACATTGAACATGGCTTCCTGCTACAATTTGTTGTGCAGATTGTCATGGTGAGAGAGAAGAGAGAGGTGTAATTGGAAAGAGGCCTGAGAAAGTCACTGTGATATTTCAGCTGATGAAATCTTTTGCCAGCTTTTCTCTTTGAGTCCTTGTGTGTGTGCATTTGTAGGGAGGGGTGAGAGTGAGGTCGGCAGGGGATATGGGAGCAGGTGGTGGGACTTGCTGACGAACATCTTCTAAGATTCTTCAGGGTTAATTTTTTTAAGTTACTCAAAGATACACCAAAGGTTAGAGTTCTGGAAATGGGAGCCAGGTTGGTTCCCTGGAAACTGAAAACTAAAGTGGCTGATTTGTCCAAGTCAGACTCTTCTCCCTAAAAGATTGTCAGGCTCTTAGGACCCTGTGAGTTAGACATCTGGGACCCCCAGCCCCGGTCAGCATAGATTAGGGACCCATGCCTGATCAGTCTCCACTTCTTTCTCTTCTTTGTCTGCCCACCATCCCAGCATCCTTCGCTGCCATGAGGGTCCTAATGGTCCCTGGGTGATCTCTGCAGTGACTCTGGACTTCAGTTTCCCCTCTTAGGAAATAGAGAGATAGTCCCTTCTCTGCCATCCTCATAGGGATGCGGTGAAGACCAAATAGCTCAAGCATGAGAAATAACTATTTTCCTCTTAAATGAGAAATGAGTAGTAGAGAAGAGGCAGCGGGCTAGGAGCCAGGACATGTGAATCTGAGCCCTGGCTTTCTCTGATCCATGGAGAGATGGGCCCTTGGGTTACTCACCCTCTCTGGGCCCCCATTTTCCTCATCTATGAATAAGAGTCTTGACCCTTGGCCTTGGCTGATTTCAAGGGCCCTGCCAGCTCCAACCTTCCAGAAGCCTGCACATCCCATTTCTTCTTGACTAAACTGTACTTTTTTTGTGGGGACGGGGTGGGGCATGGTCCCATTAGATTTGGTGCAAAGTTCTTCCCAAAGGATGCAGCCATGGAATGCTGGCTCAGGACCCACCATGAGGCTGAGACTCCCTCCATATCACTGGTCATGCCAGCTGAGACTCTGGCCTTCCAATTTTCCAAGCATGTTATGGAATCTGACCTGGCCTGGCTTCCCTGGCAGCTGGGCTGCTCCTTCTGACTTGGCTGGTTGAAGGAGGCTGCCTTCCCTGAAACTGACTCAAGGTTTTGAAAGTCATTCATCACTGTTGAGTCTTCATGGGTGGGGTTCTCTATTCCTGCTAGAATTTCCTCTGGGATTGGTCTCTCATTGTGATGGGCTTTCACGCCAGTGCCACTTAGAGGGCCCATCATGATGAAGATGGGGACTTGCGTTCCAGTCCCAGCTCTGCCACCTCCTAGCTGTGTAGCCTTGGAGAAGTCACTTGACATCCCAAGGTCTCTATGTCCCCAGGGACAGGACAGTAGGAAAGAAATACCCCTGCCCATCTCATAGGGCGGTGTGAGGCCCAAAGGAGATGGTGGGTGGGCAGGGGCTTCCTGGTCTGTGAGAGACTGTGGACTCATGCAGGGGATGCTATCTCTCTGCCGTGGTTACTTAGCAATGGCAGCACTAAGCTGTGACAAGTCCCCGAGTCAATTCATGGTGCTGGAAAGGGGAGTGGTTAAGGTGGGCAAACATTCCCAGTGTGACGCAGTGGAGAGAGCATAGGAATGAAACGCCACCATACTTGTCACCTCTGCCATCGAGATGGATCCCCAAATCTGGTGGCCCCCAAACATAAAATAGGGGCAGTAGTGAATTTGCCCAGTAATTACGTTGGGATCCCCCAAAGCAGACCCTCAACACATAGATTCAAGTAATTTGGTGATAACCCAGGAAGGATGGGGAAGGGGGTAAAGGAGGGGGGAATCCCCCAGAACCTCTGAGAGAGGGTGCAGAACACACCCAGAGTCACCCCACAAGGGGGCCAGGAACCTAGCTGGTGTTTGTCTACCAGCTGTGAGTTGCTCTCAGGGTGTTAATGCCCCAGAACTTCCTGCCTGTCTATGTGTGGGCCACCTATGCCCTACGTGACCAGAGAACACACTTAGGCGGAGATGCAGGAAGCCAGGGAACTCCAGGGCCAGCTGAAGGGATGCAGGCCAGATGCTGACAGTGACTGCTATGCCACCTCATAGGCTGTGTGAGGGTGACAGGAGGTAATGGAGGAAAAAACCATGCCTGGCCTTGGCGAGCATCAGAGAGCTGTTTGCTGTCATTGCTATCTACCCACCAACTTCCTCTGTCCCCAGCAGAACCTTCTTCTGCCATCATGGGCTTCAAGGGAGGCTGCCGCCAGCCCAGCCTCAGGGCTGGGGTCTTGGTTGATCTAAATCAATCATGGTGCCCCAGGCCCCTTGCCTGTGATTGGTTTAGGCATGGACCTGGGATGACTTTCTGGTCCATGAGACACAAGGAAGAGGAGGCTGGCTCCTGGGAGGGGCTCAGGAAGATGGTCTCCTGAAAGCCTCTGCATGTTCTGTGTCTATAATCACTCCTGGGGCAGGGGCTGCCACCTTGTCATGGTTCAGGTGGCCCCAGGTGGCTGGGGCACCTTCCAGTAACTTCTAGAAAGAAGATGGCTTGAGTCTGATAGCTCCGTATCTAAAACTTCCTTCAGCAGGGGAACCAGAGCACAGGTTTAGCTCCCAGATAAGCTTCCCACAGAATCAATATGCATGTATTTCCTTCTTTACGAAGGAAAAAAAGAATGCTCTGGCATTTTTCCTTTAGAGCCACCCTCTCTGTCTCCACAAACTGATCTAATTTGCAATCAACGTTGCATATTTCCCATTCTAAAGGTCTGGGGAGCTGGGCCTGGAAAGCAGAAAGGTAGTCATTTGTGATGGAACTGAGAAGGCTGGAGAAGCTTCCACATTCCTGCATATTCGCACCTCTCTGGGACAGGACTTGGGCACTGCAGTCAGCCGTGTCCTAACGACTTCCAGCTCCTTCTGGGAGCCTGGGAGACCAGATGAAATCATTGGGTTGTGAAGCAATTTTACTTGGAATGAATGGTGAATTTTGTTTTCTTTTGATAAAGAAACACCAGCCTGTATCTGGCCTTCTTTTTTTTTGGTAGTTAATTTTAGGAAGGACTTTTGAACGCAGTTAAGATGAGGTTGGACAAGGTCACACTTGGGGTTGTCTTGGAGCTGCAGAGCCCATCAATGGCTGTAACAATGGCCCGAGGGAAGGTTTATAACTGACCTGAGGCCTCAGCCCTGCCAGAGGGACAGGAGGGCTCAAGTCTAGGATTTGGGGGACCCCAGGGGCTGCAAGCCTTCCCTGACCCCTCCCTGGAGAAACAATGCATCAGGGAGAAAGCCCTTCACTTTAGCTGCTTTAAAATGCTGGTGGGACTTCCCTGGTGGCGCAGTTGTTGCGAGTCCGCCTGCCGATGCAGGGGGCACGGGTTCGTGTCCCTGTCCGGCAAGATCCCACATGCAGCGGAGCGGCTGGGCCCGTGAGCCATGGCCACTGAGCCTGCGCGTCCGGAGCCTGTGCTCCACAACGGGAGAAAATAAAATGGGCTGGCAGAGCTGTGTGAACCCTCCTGGTAAACTTAGGGCCTTGGTCATGATAAAATAGGAGCCCATGAGGGGAGAAATGAATGCTCTTTTTTTTTCCCCAAGGGCAGATATGTTTATTTACAAAACACACATACCCTCCCTCCCAGAGTGCAATGCCTGTGGGAGAGGGGGAGGTCGGGGCCTCACACACCTGAGACCCCAAGAGTACCAGGAGGGGCGGGGCCTAGGCAGGGCCAGAAGGACACACTGGCACTGCCTCAACACCGAATTCAGTAGTGGGTAGGGTTGGAGTAGTGAATACTCTTAATAGTAATGATGATGGTTACTTTGCCCAAGGCACCCTTTCTGTTCTCTCCAGCTCCCCTGTAAGGCAGACACCATCATTCCCATTTTTATACGCAAGGAAATTGAGGCTCAGAGGGGTTGTGTCCCTTACCCAGGGTCACCTGTCTGGTAGGAAGGTGACCAACTCTCCCGATTGGCCAGGGATGGTCCTGGTTTTAGCACGAAGATTTCCACATCCCTGGAAACCTTCAATTCTGGGCAAACCAGGACAGTTGGTCACCCCAGAGGAGTCAGAGCCAAGATTAAAGCCGAGTCCAACTGGTCCCCAAGCCCGTTGCTCTCACATCTACACCATGCCAGCTGCTAGCTTCCAGCCCTCATGAGATCTTCACACTCAGGGTGAAGCCCATAAGCAAGGCCATGCTGTGGGAAGATGGGGAGGAAGAACTTGAACCCAAGACTGCCTTTCCCCAGAGTCTCTTTTTCTTATAAGATCACAATGGTGGAAGGTTCCAGAATGCCTTTTGCCCTGTGGTGTTGCTGTGAATGGGTAGGTAGGCCTCGTGGTTATACCTCTCCGGGGGCTGTGCACACATCTTGAGGGAGAAAGCTGAGTCTTTGCAACAGCTGCCTCCTTGCCTGGCCTGGAGCCCTGCCTGGCAGAGAGCAGGACCCACGAAGGCTTCACGGCGTGAATGAGAGGCGAGATCACACATGGGATTGCTTTCATTTAAGCAGCAACACAAACGTTCAACGACTCAATAATTGGCAGACATAAATACAGACATAAAATAAGGACCAGTTTTAAAAGAACTCCAAACAAGTACAATGTGGTAACTTTTCTCATTAGCATCAACTGTTGTCCTTCATTATGTGACATAATCTAACTCTGGTGTTCTTCCAGGCCTGGGCTAAGCTACTCGCTCTCTCGCTAGCTCTCTGTCTCTCTGTCTCTCTGTCTCTCTCTGCATGCGTGTGTGTGTGTGTGTGTGTGTGTGTGTGTGTGTGTGTGTACAAATCTTCTGTGAATATACTTATATTCACAGAAGTTTTTCAAGCTGTTTCTCCTTCATGGAAGCTGTTTTGAATTTATGAGCAACTGCAGTGGAAAACTTGCTCTTTCATTGTGGCTGGCATGAAACATCACATTTAGCTGCTTGTCCTAATTAGCCTAAGACTTGTTTCTGTGTTTTGCTACTCCCCAGCATCTCTGTCTTCCCAGCCACCCTGGTTCCAAGGCCCCTGTATCCTCATTCTTTGTAGCTAGAACAGAGCCCAAGCGGAAGGACGTGCCAGCTGTCTAGTTTGAGTGGCTTCTGAGTCTTGGCTCTTGGCAAACCACTGGTGTATTCCAATATCCATTCTCCTCTCTTTCTATGGTAAGAGGAGCCTGACGTTTTGGCTGAGCCATGGCCACCCTCAAAGTGAAGACTACATTTCTCAGATTTGCTGCTAGCTGTGGCTATTTGGCTAAGTTTTTTTGCTCAAAAGGTATGAGTGTGATTTGTACAAGCTCTGAGCTGTGCCCTTCAGGGGAGGGCTGTACCCTCTTCAGCATCCTTTCTTCCCTTCCCACTGATTCAAATGTAAGCGTGGTGCTGGTGGACTCAGCAGAAACATTTGTTCATTCATTTAATTAACATAACCAATCAAGACTCCACAAGGGATAACCCACAGAGATAAAAGACAATAGAAATAGACCTACAAATTTGTCAGATGTTGGAAAGATCGGAGGCAGATGATAAAGCAACATCATAGAGATGATCCAACAACAAGCTAGGAGAAGCTTGGGTCCCTTCAGCCTGGTGGCTGCCTGGCTAGCCTGCATATGTGAGAGAGAAAGAAATGCTTATCCTGAGCCTCTGCTCAAGTAACTGAGCAGTAACTAACCCCATATCTGATAATATATGGTCTTTCTGTAGCAGCTGGTTTTGTTCACATGCAAACAATTTTGGTTTAGTTCACATGCAAACAATTTTGGTTTAATCATGAACAACAATAAAGTAGTTCACACCCTCCTTTTATGTTCTTCATCATCTACCCATGCTCCTATTATTTATTTATTTCTTAAATTTTTTATTGGGGTATAGTTGATTTACAATGTTGTGTTAGTTTCAGGTGTACAGCAAAATGATTCAGTTATACATATGCATATACATATATCCACTCTTTTTTAGATTCTTTTCCCATATAGGTCATTACAGAGTATAGAGTAGAGTTCCCTGTGTGTAGCAGCTATTTTTACTCATGAGTCATTGTCTTCTAATATGGGTGTATAATATCATACTTACTAGCATGAACATTGTAATGGAGTAGCTTAAGCTGACACCAAACAAAATTCTCGCTTTTAGGGTTTTTTTTTGTCAGAATCATTATCAGAATCCAGCCACTCCTGTCTTTTTTTTCTTTTTGAATTTTATTTTATTTATTTTTTTATACAGCAGATTCTTATTAGTTATCCATTTTATACATATTAGTGTATATATGTCAATCCCAATCTCCCAATTCATCACACCACCACCACCACCTGCTGCGGCTTTCCCTCCTTGGTGTCCATATGTTTGTTCTCTACATCTGTGTCTCTATTTCTGCCCTGCAAGCTGGTTCATCTGTACCATTTTTCTAGGTTCCACATATATGCGTTAATATACGATATTTGTTTTTCTCTTTCTGACTTACTTCACTCTGTATGACAGTCTCTAGATTCATCCATGTCTCTACAAATGACCCAATTTTGTTCCTTTTTATGGCTGAGTAATATTCCATTGTATATATATGTACCACATATTCTTTATCCATTCGTCTGTCGATGGGCATTTAGGTGGCTTCCATGACCTCAGCCACTCCTTTCTTTTTTTTTTTTTTTTGTGGTACGTGGGCCTCTCACTGCTATGGCCTCTCCCATTGTGGAGCACAGGCTCCGGACGCGCAGGCTCAGCAGCCATGGCTCACAGGCCCAGCCGCTCCGCGGCATGTGGGATCCTTCCGGACCTGGGCACGAACCAGCGTCCCCTGCATCGGCAGGTGAACTCTCAACCACTGCGCCACCAGGGAAGCCCCACTCCTTTCTTAAATGGAGGCAGTTAGGGGGAAATTGCAAGGGGCTACTGACAGGATTTAGAATTGGTTGGATGCAGTCGAAAAGGAGAGGGAGAAAATGATGGTGGAGAGGAAGAAGAGGAGGAATAGGAGGAGGTAGCGTGGTGGCACCTAAACTTTATTGAGCACCATATGTATACTTGGAACATACTTACACTAAACGCTATCTGTTGTTTATGTGAAATTCAAATTTAACTGGGTGTTCTGTATTTTATCTGGCAGCCTGATTTCCATCTCAACCTCCTACTTCACCTGGGTATTTCCTACTTATCCTACCAGACTCAGCTCGTGTGCAGATTCCTTAGGGAAAGCATTCCTGACTCCTAGCCCAGACTGGACCCTTGTTACAGCTTTTTCCAGGACTGTGCTTCTGCCCCCAGAACACTTATCTCTGTTTGAATATTTGATTAGCCTCTTTCTCAAAGTAGACTGTGAGTAACTGATGGCAGGTCCACCCCTGCTTTTGCTCATCCCTGTTTCTTCTCCTACCCCTGTAGTATATCTGGCACCTAGTAGGTATACAACAGATAGATGTACAATGAAATAAAGGCTGGCTGAGGAATTTGTCCAAGACCAGCCACGTAACAGGCAGGAGAATTAGGATTCAAATCTAAGGAACAAAGACAAGAGCTGTTTTAAAGGAAAACTGACTCAATAACGTGGCCTCTAGTGTCCCCTGGCTGCTTCTGCAGCCTCCTCTGTGGAAGGCAGCTCAGTGGGTCAGGCAGGGCTTTGCCTGAGACTGAATCCAGGCTCAATGACTGATTATCTGGGTGGCCATGGGCTAGCCACCTAACTTCTCTGGACCTCAGCTTCTCTATCTGAAAAATGATGATAAAAAATAATAATAGCTCTCTCATGGAATTGTTGTGAGGATTAAATGAGTCGGTATATCTGGAACCCTTAGAAGAGTGCTAAGTGCTCAGTAAATGTGAGCTCTTGTTATGCCATCTCTGCCTTGCTTGCTATAGTCCATCCACACCCACAGAACTTGTTCCTAACTGAGGGCCTTTGCATGTGCTGTTTCCTCTGCCATGGAAGCCCTTCTCATGCTCTTTTGCCTGGCCAGATCCTTCTGATTCTATCTATAATTTAATCTCGACTCCTTTCTCAGGAGGGCTTTCTCTCCTCCACCTGTTGATGTTCTGTACTCACCCCCTTCTCCATCCTGTCTCCTCGGGATGCTGACCACGATATGTAGTGAAATGTGTATTTGGTATGTGTTTGTTTAGGGTCTGTCTTCTTCCACCAGACTGTAAGAGGGCAGGGACCTCTTTCTTGTTCTCCAAAGACCTACAGTGGCCAGCACAGTGCCAGGCATACAGTAGGTGCTCAGTCAGTGTTTGGTGAATGAATACATGAAAACAAAACCACCAGGACATGGTAGCTGAAGGCACAGAGTGGGGCAATGGGAGGGCAGTGAAGGGGCCTGGGAAGTGGGGCGCAACATTGCTTTTAATGGAAACAGGGAGTGGGGGGAGACCCGGACTCCGTTAAGTTCAGTGAATGCTTGTCCAGCGTTCTGTCCTTTGTTGTACTTCTCTCCTGTCAGTCACTCACGCTAGTCTATGAAAACATCTCAGGGGCCAAGTAGCACAGGTGAAAGCTCTTATGACCTTGAAAGCTATTTCCTCCCGTTGTGGCTGCCTTAAGATTTCTGTGCGCATCTAGGGGATGGATGAAAATAAGGATAACCATCACGGCCAGGAACTGCCAATTTAAAAATATACATTATATGAAATACTTCTTTAGAATCCCACAAGGTGTCTTCTCCCAATTTTACAGATGTGCTGCAGAGTCTTAGAAGGAATAAGTGATTTGCCCAGAGTCACAGAAAGGAGAGGACTGCTGGGATTGGAACCCAATCTGACCACCTCTGAAGCCCATGCTCTTGCCTGTCCACCCAACAGCCTGTGAAAAGCTAGAGTTTGACATGATTGGTCCGGCTACCCATCCTAGATCAGCATGAGGCAACAAGGGCCCAGAGGGTCTCAGGGTCCATGCTTCAATACCAGCAAATTGCATGCCCACCAGGCCCTGCTACAGGGGGAGCAAACTCTACCTTGGTAGTAGCTTGAGTTACTCCAGCTTGATACCCTTTCCTTGATTCTTTCATCCTTTGATTCATTGATCAACCTATTCATTCATTCAATAAAATGAATTGTACAAGGCAGACACATACACAGGAAATTGTAGGGAAATATGACTTCCCTCGAGTCACAGGCTTTGGGGAGTGTTGATCTTTGTGCTGCCAAGGTCCTGGGATTCAGCAACCAGATGAGCCCTTGAATCTCTAGGGCGGGGTCCAAGAATGGAGACCCACAGAAGACATCGGCTCCTGTGAGACCACTGGGAGTCCTAGGCACATCTCACCTCTGGTTAATCTTTGTGTCCTCACAGCCTTAACAAAAAGCAATTGCTTTTGCTTTGTGTGTGTGTGTGTGTGTGTGTGTGCGCGTGCGCACACACACATGCACTGTAAAAAGAGTGGCCAAGAGGGATTTAATTCAAAACAAGCATCACTAAAAATATGCATCTCCATTGGGTGAGGGTCCATTAATGATGGGAACAAAGAAGATACAATGTCAACGGTCATCTGTTTATTCAAGAGACATTCACTGAGGAATCCTGGGTGCCAGGGCCTGGGTCTCATGGGCCCCACAGTTTAGAGGATGGAAGGACAATAAACAATGACCTTGAAGTGACCCATGGGCTGGGAAGTGGGTGGATGCGGAGCTGTGAGCCCCAGGTCTGTGTTGTCACGTCTGTCTCACATCTGTCCTCTCTCTGGGTCCTCAACTCCCCGAGGGCAGGAGATGCCTCCTGGTCTTGTCTGTCTCCCTGGGCAGGGCCAGTTGGATGCAAAACACAAATGAGAGGCCCCTTGTTCAAAAAAAGGAAAAAATGCCATTAAAGTTACAAAAATATAGAGTTTCTCTTCTTTTGTGGCCTCTTTCTTAAATTCTCATGGAGTTTTAAAATATTTACTATTTAATAGCCATCTAAGTAAATAAAAATAAAAATTATTAACATGACTTTCATCATTTATCTTTAAATTGTGTGATGCCAGTTTTCAATACAAATCTAAGAGCATTTAACTCTTATGCAGAATCTCAGGAATTCCATGCTCATAGCTCGTATGTGAACATGTGGTTCATTCTTACCAGAACAGGGGAACCTGCCCAAAAGTAACTCATCTGTTCTCAGTTTGTTTCTTGATGTGCACACTTTGCTCTCAGCCTTCAGCTCACTGATGAGTGAGGAAGGACGGAAAGGTAAAGGAATTGTGGGTCAGTCAGTCCTTCCTTCCCTTGCATGTCATCATTCTCAGCGTGAGATTGGCTAATTCAGGGAAGTGACAAGAGATGGAAGGGATGTAATAGGATTTCTTGGTCATTAGTGTTTCTTAGAATATCATTGCCTTCTTTCTGCATTCGACATAAGTTCCAGTTGAAAAAAGAAGGCTTTCAGAGCCCCCTGCTACTCAGTCACAGATGTAACATGCTTACCTTGAACTTGCATTGAGTCTCACTGAACTCCCGCATAGTGGGTCCACAGGAATTCTGTGCTCACAGGGCTTCATGAATGCTGGATGTGGATGGTCTGGCAAGGAATGGCAGGCATACATGCTATGTGTACGTCCTCTGCTCTATGGCCCCACTGGACTTCACTTATGAAACACAAGTTGAAAGACAAAATTATTAAGAATTTCAAGATGGTGATAGCAGAGCATTCAACCAAGCATGGGGTCCTTCCAGGTGTGAGGGTCTGAGAAACTGCCCAGCTTCCATGTCCATGAAGCTGGCCCTGTCCCCAGGGCCTTGGCCAATTTTGCTGATGAGTGAAAATCTTCCCCAAGGTGATCATATTTGATTTAGGATTGATTGGCTAAATGGAAGTCTCCCAGGCAGAGAAAGGGAGACCTAACAGAGGCAGGAGAAGTCATTACAGGATGGGGTTTGTGGTCAAGTTGGCATGGCTCGAGTGTCTTGTGCCAAGGAGGGAGGGGCAACAATGAGGCTGAATAGGAGAGCTGGAGCCAGGTTGGAAATGTCTTTGTATTCTAAACTAAGGAACTTGGACCTCTACCATTGGCAATGGGAAACCACTGAAGACGCCATTAGATCTTGGGCTCAGAAAGAGAGATCTGTTGTAGAGCAGGCAGGATGGTAGGGGAGTGGCAAAGAGGCTGGTGCAGAGAGTCAAGGCCAGAGACAATGGGGTCTGGATGTGGGTGAGGCTGCAGGGAAGGGAGGGGGGGCTCACTTGAGGGAGAATACCCAGGTACAACCCATAGGGCAGGGTGAGCTTCCCGACGGAGGCGGGGCAGCCAGGTGGAGGCCCAGAGTGAGCCTTGGATTTCTCATTTGGGCAGCTGAGTTTTCTAACTTCTAAACCCAGAGGGTTTAGACATATCACAGGGTCTAGAGACCTCTGATCCATGGCCCGAAAATTCTTCCATTTACTGATCTCTCCTCTTGAGGACAAGAGCATTAAAACACAGAAAGGAAAACACAGCAGAGGGCATGTTATTTTTAAGAAAACCTGTGGCACAAATAAAAACACAGTATCTTAAGTCTTTGTTTATTTGCAGGGGAGAGACCATGTCAGCCTGAAGGTTCTGGACAGTGAGCCAACCCCTGCCAGCCTCTGTAAACACTCCCAGATGATAAATAATAGTAGCACCAGTGTTAAAGCCCCTCATTAGGGTCTTGGCATGAGCACGCCTTGATTTCAGAGGCCCCCCCCTGAGTTGTGTGTGCTTCTCTTGAATTCCAAGAGATGAATCTTACTTCTTATAGTTCCCAAGCAGAGCAATGGCTAGAGGAAGGTGGAAAGACTTGTTTGTGCCAACAGAAGCTTGTTGTTGTTGTTATTGTTATTTATTTATTAGGCCTTAAGAAGCACCCATACCTTACCCTCGCAACAGAAAGTCCCTTATGCTATTTGACTTTCCTCACACTCCTGTACGGGAGCCTAGGCCCATTTAATAAATGAGAAAAAAGAGGCTCCTGGAGGCTAATGCCTTGCCTAATGCCATATGCTGGAAAACACTGGAACTTTCTCCCCGTGCTTCTTGGTCCAATGTCCAAGCATTAGATCAGTGCTTCATTTTCTCATGAAAGTACTCCTATCAGAGAGAGGTTGTCTTGGGGGTTCTAGAAGGAAGTTTTCAGTGGTCCCCTCAAATAAGGAAACTGTCATTTAAGTCTAATGTCTTATCTTAATTCATACAAACATTGCATCTTGTGGTATATTATAACCAAATATGTTTTTTAAACATGGATATAATGCATTGAATGTCTTATCCAGTAAGATAGATGCTCTAAGAAGACCTGCTGTATTTATCCTGTGTCTTAGCCACTGGGTAGGTCCTTGGTGTACTTAACCGTACATTGAAGGGAACTGCATCACACTATAGCTGCCACTGTGATCTAAAAACAGGATGAGATGATGTACAAGCTACCCACAATAATGCTGGGTAACAAGCAAGCCCAGGATTTCAGTTGCATACAACAGGAAGCATTTATTTAGCTCAAGGAGGTGGTTGGCTCATATTGGCTGGGCTTGGTCACATGTCTGCTGGCCCTTGGTCTCAGCAAGAATCAGCTGGGCAGCTAGGCTCTGCTCCACATGCCTCTCATCCTCCTCCAGGGTCCAGTGCACCAACCCAGGCCTGCTCTCCTCATGGCCATGGCACAGGGGTGCTATCATGCCATTGCTCATGTCACACCTGTTAACTTTCCATTGACCAAAGCAAGTCACGTGGCTGAACCCAAAGTCAAAGGGTAGAAAGTATTCTTTCTCTGGGAGGAAAGAATTGAGAAATCACTCAATGAAGGGTGTGGATACAGGGAGGGGTAAGGAATGGGTGCTGTTAATGAAAACTCCCACAGTGATGGGAGTACTCATCTAGTTATTTTGTGTCACTCTTATTAACTTGCATCAGGGAACCTGGATCCTTTTCCTTTTTAAATTGAGGTATAGTTGATTTACAATATTACATAAATTTCAGGTATACAAAATAGTGATCCACGATTTTTAAAGGGTAGACTCCATTTATATTTATTATAAAATATTGGCTATATTTCAGGGAATCTGGATTTTAATGGTAGCTCAGCCATGTGACCTCAGATAAGACCTGTGTTCTTTCTGAGCCTCACTTTTCTCATCTGTATAATAGGAACAATCATTCCTTTTTCCCAGGGGTGTTACTAGGATAAAATACGTGATTCTATGGAACAGCACTTTATGAGAAAGCAGGATGAAGATATTCTTACTATTACTCCATCTAATGTTTCCTGAGTGGCTATACTTAGCTCCAAATAATTTTTGACCTTCAAAACAGTCAAACCAGGCTACTGAATGCTTTGGAACAGGGATCATTATAAAAAGAATGAAAACAACCACCACCACAGCAACTATGATAAAATCACAACAGGAACACTTTGATATTCACAATTGCCTTTCCTAGTATCTCCAACGCTGAGACATAGCGCTTACTCCAGCGAGGCTTTGCTGAATGAATAATCAAATCACTAACCGTGATCATGTATTTTAAAAATGTCTCTCTGGTTCTAAAATTAGTTTCCAAAGAGGAACTCTCGAAAAATCTTTGTGTGAGGGATCCCCATGGAAGCCAAGCTTCACCTGCTTTGAAGAGTAGCTACTCATCTCCCCAGATACATCATGGAAGTTTTCTTCCACCATCCCCAGCACACACAGAGAGCCACTCTGAGTGTTTGTCTTTGCAGCCAAGTTGAACCACTCTGTGAGCCCAAATCCTTATCTTTATTCTCCATGGCATAGTCAAGCCCTAAATCTTGATTATTTTAGGAAAGAGAAATCTGCATTGTATTGAGGACCATCCTTGTGTCAGGCAATTCCACGTGTCAGTTTCTCCAGTTCTCTCTGCCTCTGAGGGAGGCATTAGTATTCACCCACGATTTACAGGTGGGACTATGAGCTCAGAGAGGTTGTGGGATCTGAACTCGAAGACGAGCTTAGGCTGGCTCTGACTTTTTCCCCCGGCCTGTACTGGCATTAAATACTTGTTACTTGATTGCTCTATCAATGAACAGCTTGGAAAAATCTACTATTAAGGTAACAGTCATTTGGCCGGAGGCAAAATGTGGAACAAGTAGATATAATACCTGTCCACACTCCTGTCCTCAGGACAATATCCTGTCCTCAGTAAGGCTCAGGGACGGTTCATGGTGATGCTCACGCTCTCTGGAAGAGAATTCTGGAACGGAATTCTTTTTATTGAGCTCAGGATTTTAAATTAGGCCAAGCACATCCAGAAATTTCTAAGATTCCTCTGGGTTTGAAAACACTGGATGTAGTCTAAACCCCTCATTTTCCAGATAAGAAAACTGAGTTCCAAAAATGTGAGTGACTTTTAGAGTCACCCAGCTAGTTATTGGCAGAGCTTGAGTTTTGCTGGAAAGTTCTCTCTGTCTTTCTCTATGTCTCTCTGTCTCTGTCTCTCACACACACATGCTCAGCCAAGCCAGGGCAGGGGTGGGTGCTGGCAGCTTCTTCTAGCGAGTAAGAATGCCCATAATCACCCTCTGCCTTTCTGAGTGATGCTGAGAAGTTGAAGGCTGAAGTTCTCAGCGCCCTGGAGCCCCAGGGAGTCTGTGAACACTTAGCACATGTAAACGTCAGCCCTTCAAACCATCCATCTGTGGAGCTTTCCGTGGGATCGATTCCCCCATACCACCCACGGGATCCTGATTAGAAGCACAGGAGAGCTCCAGAAGCAGCAAGGCTAGCAGGAGAGGGACTCACTTCAGAGCCATGACACAGTGGACAGCTGAGCTGTCAAAACAGGAAACAGATTCGCAGTGCTTGATTCAGGCTGGTTGACTGCGTGTGTGAGGGAATCAGCCCGTGTGCGACAGACTGTTTTGGCAGGCTCTGGGCCGCTGGGGCGGGGTTGCACTCTGTCACACATGCTTTGGGCCTGCAAATGGTCCAGACAGCTGCCCCCTTTGGCATCTTGGAGTGAACAGCTAGGTTGAGCTGATTCTGCCTAAGGACCAGTTCTGCTCCCTAAGAGAGAGGGCCCTGGGCCAGAGCCCCGCGGTATGCACCCAACTTCCCCACTCACTGCTGTGGGATCTTGGGCAAGTCACTTAGCCTCTCTGAGCCTCCACTTCCTCCTCTTGAAAATGGGGACAATACTAGAGACCATATTTAACTCATGGGTAAACAACTCATCTCTGTATCTTAGCAGACCTTAAGGCACAGTATTTAATTCACAGTTAAATAACTCATCCACTCACATTAGTGGAGGTTGAATTATGAAATTTAGAATTTGGAGCGTTGCAAACAGAAGGCACTCAGCAGATGTTGGTTGATGTTCTCACCAACATCTGACCCTGTACCTTCTGCCCTTAAGACCAATAGAAGGGAGCTCCAGCTGCTTCAGCTTTGTCCAGGGACATCAACCCCGAGTTTTCGAACCTGAGCCTCCTTACTTTCTGCCTAAAATTAACATCTGTCACTAATTGGACACCTGCCGTATGCCCAGCATTGTGGTGGGCACTTGCTCACAGTACCTCATTTTATTGCAAAAACAAATCTATAAAGTAATGACATCCAAATTAAAAATAGCCAATGAGTGTTATTTAAACATTCAAGGTGCACTGTGAACACTCAATATGTATTAAATTTGTTAATTAAGTTTTAGGTCTTATTTCCCTCATTTTGCAGATGGAGAAACCTGACGCTCAGAGAAGTGAGCTGCACAGACCAAGCTTCAGAATCCCAGACACTGAAGATCTTAGAAAGGCCCAATTTACTCTGGACAGAAGCAATCTCTCTCTCTCTCACACACACACACACACATACACTCTCACCTGTGTGCAACTGTGCACAGAAACTCCATCACCAGTGGTAGGGAAGGGGTTCCATGGGCTTATGACAGCGATCCTCACATATCTGGAAGCCTTGGTCTGTGTCTCACTTTCCTGGAGCCCAGCAGGGGCTATGGAGGTGAGCAAAAGGTGCCAAGGGCAGCAGAGACCAGGGAGGGGTGACCACAGGGTGAAGTAGGGGCTGGAAGTACAGTTTTAAAAGCTGAACAGTGGGCTGGGTGCACCGTGTCAGTGGTCCTGCATCACAACAATCCAGAGGCAGCATCCTGGTTCTCTGGAGGACCCACCGGGCTCCTCTCCATTTACTTCACTCGCTGGGCTCCCCCTACCCAGAACACCCCCATTGCCCCCCGCCAGCCCATCTTTCCCTAGGGAACAACTAGTCATTATTCCAGATCCAGTTAGGGGGTACTCCTCTGGGAAGCTCTTTTCCCTCCAAACAATGGGTCCCCAGATTCCCATCAGGTCCAGAACTTTCTATCACTGGAGCATCTGCTTGTAGTCTGAGTTCCCCTCTTGCCTGAAGGAGCCCTCTGGGGCATTTCATTTCTGCCCAGCCTAGCACAGGGCCCGGGACAGAGTAGGAGATGAATAAAAGTTGGTCGACTGATGAAAAAGATGAAGTCTGGGGAGGATCCAAAGGGAGTTTTCAACCAAACAAATGGAAGGAGGAATTCATATAACAATCTCATTGGACAGATCAAGAGGCTGGGGCTTGGGAAGTGCTATGGGCTGAATTGTGTCCCCCCAAATTCCTAGGTTGAAGTCCTAACCCCTGATACCTCAGGATATGACATTATTTGGAGCTAGGGTCTTTACAGAGGTAATCAAGTTAAGATGAGGTTATCAAGGTAGCCCCTAATCCAATATGACTGGTGTCTTTATAGAAAAGGAGACGTTTGGACACAGATTTGTACAGAGGGGGTGAAGGAACATGGGGAGGGGACAGGCAAGGAGGGAGGCCTGGAACAGAGTGCCCCTCACAGCCCCCGGCAGGAACTAGCCTTGCCGACACCTTGATCTCAGACTTCTGGCCTCCAGAACCCATTCTGAGGTACTTTGTCATGGTGGCCTTAGATAGCTAGTACAGCACAATGAAGTAACTTGCTTATTGTCACAGGCCCGTCGGTGGCAGAGCCAGGATTTGAACCTGGATCAGATAACTCCAAGATCCATTTTGGGTGAAGACTTGCTGATTTCCCCACTCTGTACATCTGTCTTACCAGTTCTCCCATTTTCCTTTTAGAATAAGAGTTGTTCTTCTGTCTACTAAATTTCTATCTACTGCTTCTCTATGCAGGGTCAATTAGATCTGGGGAGAAGGGTGAACCTGAAGAAGGTTGGTGACCGGAGGCATTAAATCAAATGAAAATCACATCCGCTGATCATTTTATGTTGATTAAATTTTCTATTGTAGAAACCATAAACCTGCACTGACACTTTCTGTTGGTAATGAAACTTATCTCTGTAATGAAAGCTTGACTGCTGCATTGGACACACGAGGGAGTAAATCAGCCTTACCTCCAGGCCTGAAGTCCAGGACCCAAACCGTGATGGCTCAGGATGCAGATGACAGAAACAGACTGCCTGGGCTCAAATCCCACCTTCACTGGTGTACACTCAGGCAAGGTGTTTCATCTGTCTATGCCTTAATCTCTCATCTTAAACATAGGGTCAAAAATATTATCTATTTCTTATATTTTCTTTTTTTTCCTTGTGTGGATTAAGGGAGGTGGGTAGTACATGCACTATGCTTAGAAGAGTGTCTGGCATACACTAAGCGCTCCATCAGTGGGGGTTATTGATAGAATATTAATAACATTATGGTAGGAATTATAATAATATTATGTATAATCATATATTATAATGCTAATTATAATGATATTATAATATTAATAATGCAATTGTTAATTATAATATTAATAATTAAAATAATATATTAAAATATAATATTAATAATACTATTTTTTGTGTGTGTGGTACACGGGCCTCTCACTGTTGTGGCCTCTCCCGTTGCGGAGCACAGGCTCCGAACGTGCAGGCTCAGCAGCCATGGCTCACGGGCCCAGCCGCTCCGCGGCATGTGGGATCTTTCCGGACCGGGGCACGAACCTGTGTCCCCTGCATCAGCAGGCAGACTCTCAACCACTGCGCCACCAGGGAAACCCATTAATAATACTGTTGATATAACGGTAAAATTGTTGCTCCTACTATTACTGGTAAGCCCTCCATCGATGTGGGTTATTGTTTGTTGTTCTTATTATTGGTATTATCAGAAGTTCCTGAAGGTCTCAACAGGTCAAAAGGGGCTACAAGGAATATTAAAATAATTTAAAAATCACTTCTTAACTGTTTATTCCATCAAACAGCCACACTTCAAATATTTGACTTTGTATTTTGCTTCCAATCATTGTTTATATGGGAATGCAGACATTTCCATGGTTATACCACTCTCCCTATGACCACAAGCTGTGGACCATTTCTGAACTGCCTGTGTGCTGGAGTTTTACTTGGTACCTCTTTTTTTTTTTTAAAGAAGATGTTGGGGGTAGGAGTTGATTAATTAATTAATTAATTTTTTCTGTGTTGCGTCTTTGTTTCTGTGCGAGGACTTTCTCTAGTTGTGGCAAGCAGGGGCCACTCTTCATCGCGGTGCGTGGGCCTCTCACTATGGCGGCCTCTCTCGTTGCGGAGCACAGGCTCCAGACGTGCAGGCTCAGTAGTTGTGGCTCACGGGCCTAGCCACTCCGCGGCATGTGGGATCTTCCCAGACCGGGGCTCGAACCCGTGTCCCCTGCATTAGCAGGCAGATTCTCAACCACTGTGCCACCAGGGAAGCCCACTTGGTACCTCTTGTGTGTGATAACTTCCTTCTCAACTTCACAATGGTTCTGTAAGTCAGACAGTCCCGAGGTCCATGTCACAGTGCAAGAAAAGGCTCCAAGACTTGCCTAATGTCCAGCCTTGTTGTGAGGCAGAGCCCAGGGTATGACTCAGCTCTCACTGGCTCCAAAGCCCTTCTTAGGGATTATCACTGTAGGACCGGTTCCAGGAGTAGACAACTTCTCATCCTCACCTTCCAACCTCTGTGGCTCCTCTTGGTGCACTGAGGACATAGTAATTCCTCCAAAACCCAACGTCTGGAATGAATTAATGAGCAAAACAAAGCAACGGGGCCCACTGTGGCTTGGAATGTTGAAAGTTTGTCATCTTCATGCTTTTAATCACTTAAACCAAGTGAAGTTGCGGTAGGGTCCACGTTCAGCTTGAACAAGCTGATTCTGCATCTCTGGCTGCAGGTGGGTGCCCTGGGTGGACCCCACTGTGGAAAGCTGGGCCAGGGATTCGGTTGGGGGAAAGAGTCACCGTTTTGCTTCCATCAAGCCCGCGTGTGAAGGAGAACAAGGTGCCTACCTGTTTCTGTTTCCCCAAGAGATGTTCTGTCTGTGATTGTCATTTGTTCCTGGGACTAATTGCTCTGTTTTCAGAGGAACAGCTTGGAGATCTGACCACCTCCAGAAGCTGGGAGGACAGAGATACCTTGGATCCCTCAAGGGCAGCTGCAAGGGAGTGGAGGGAAGAGAGATATTTTCCATCAGTTCCCCAGAGAAACCAGGAACTGAAATGTGTGTCTCAGGGAAACAATGTGAGGATCTAAATAAGTACGGCTGTAAAGCCATCCCGACAACCATGAAGTGCTTATAGATAATGAGAATTGCTAGTAATAGGAAATGATGGTATGGGCTAAGAGATATAGAGGAAGATATAATGAGTAAATTTAAGGAGTTTAATGATAATGGTAAAAATAACGACAACTAGGGAGATCAACTTGGCCTGGGTTTCCTGGAACTGCCCTGGTTTTCAAACTGAAAGGCCAGAGTCCCAGAAAGCCCCTCCGTGTTGGTCACCCCAGTAATGAGCATCTCAGACAACATGAATTCATTCAAAGAAATTAAAAAGGATCCATTTGCAACACTTTTTGAACAATGGCTAGAACATGCATTCTGAGTCGTTTCGGGGAGGGACTCTTTGCCGTCCTTGGTTGGTGGCACCGCTGTGACACCTGGGAAACCTCAGTTGCTTTCAGGCTTGGCAATACATCAGAGCCAGACTCCTCAGGGACCCATCCTCTGAGATCTCAGGACTCACCAGAAACCCTGGCATTCCCATCACAGCCCCTTACAATCTGCAAAGTGATTTCACCTATTATTTCATTTCAGTTTTCCAGCAGCCCAGGGGAGTGGAAATAGTAGGCACAATTAATCTCATTTTTTCAGATTAGCAAACAGATTCAGAGAGGTTAAGCCACTCTCCCCAGGCCACACAGCTGGTGGGTGATCCAGTCAAGGGCCAGGTCTGTCTGACTCTAAAGCCCGTGGTTTTTTACAAATACTGTATGATATCACTTATAGGTGGAATCTAAAAAATACAACAAACTAGTGAATATAACAAAAAAGAAGTAAACTCACAAATATGAGAACAAACTAGTGATTACCGGTTAGGGGAGGGGGGCAATTTGTGGGTGGAGGAGTGGGAGGTACAGACTATCGGGTGTAAGATCGGCTCAAGGATGCATTGTACAACACGGGGAATAGAGTCAATATTTTACAATAACTGCAAATGGAAAGTAACCTTTTAAAATTGTATAAAATTTTTAAAAATTAAAAATAAAAAACTACATTCCGTTAAAATAATAAAGTCTGTGGTCTTTTCCCTGTAATATCTACCACTTCTGAGTTATTCCCTCACATGAGAAACCAAGATCTCAGCATCAAATAAGCCAATGCCAAGACTCCACTCCAGAGGGCCCCAAAGCATGTGGCTGAGCTGAACCCCACACACTGGTGCCAAGCCAGGGGGACAATGGCATGGCTTCCAGAACCTCAGTCCTCCTGGTCTGTCACATATGCTTCATGACAGTGGCAGTGAGCAAGGGTGTGGGGTTGGGTACTAAAGAGGGAGAGTGGCTTTCGGAGTGAGATAGGGAAACGTTTAAGAGAACTAATGTAAAGCAAGATGACTGTAGTTAATAATACCATCTCCAATGCGAGAAATTTACTAAGAGAGTAGATTTCAGGGTCTCCCATCACACACACAAAAAGGAGAAGATAAGTTAATGAGCTTAATCAACTTAATATATTAAGTAGCCGGACTGTGGTAATCACTTCACTATGTATACGGCTGGCAAATCATCATGTTGCACACCTTTAACAATTTTTATTAAAAATTAAAAATAAACCCGCCTCCATCT
Source organism: Hyperoodon ampullatus (assembly GCF_949752795.1). Classification (NCBI taxonomy): domain Eukaryota; kingdom Metazoa; phylum Chordata; class Mammalia; order Artiodactyla; family Ziphiidae; genus Hyperoodon; species Hyperoodon ampullatus. The sequence goes on along the minus strand of NC_136914.1, from coordinate 161,976,225 downwards.
CTTACTACGAGCCTTGATTTCCTCACCTGTAAAATGGAATTATGGGCACCTTGCAAGGTGATGGTGAGCGTGAAAAGTAATAAAGTGTTTGTACAACATGGTACAGCCAGGGGACTGAGAGTTACCGTTCATTGAGCCAGACGTGGTTTTAAGCACTTTGATGGATGAAATAATTTAATCTCGAGCATCTCTGTGAGGGAAGGGTAGGCTAGTCCATGGGTCAGGTGCAGGTCAGCACACAGGGGGCTGGGGTCGGGGTGGGCACGAGCAGGGGCTGAGCAGCTTTGCCAGATCAAATTTTCTAGTCTGAGTGTGTCCCATGCAATACTTGGGACATACTTAGGCTACGCAATTATTTGTTGTTTATCTGAAGTTCAAATCTAACTGGTCATCTCGTATTTTTATTTGCTAGATCTGGTACCCATAGGTCTGAGCCACTGCCTCCAATAAAACCAGTGTTCATGGCTCACGTGGAACATTTCTCAGGCACTGGGGGATGGGGTGTGGGTTGGAAGCTTACATGTACCAAGTCTGGACAGCCCTGTAACGGGAGGTGTGCATCCCCTGGGCTTCAGAGTCATCTTTGGGTCTCCTGTGAGGTTGGTTCCTTTGCATCTAACTCAAAGGGACCACCAGCAAAAGAGACAGGGATTCAGATGATGTAATTACTCTTTCTTTTGCTTTTTGATGCCCATCAAATGATTTGTCTAGCCCCTTCATTTTTTCTGCTAGTCTTTGCCTATATCCCACAATTATTTTGAGTGTGAATAAGGGAAGGAAATGTTCTCTTTCATTATCTTATAAGAAATGTTTTAGGGTAGTGGTTCTCAAATTGTAGTCCTAGGACCACCAACATCAGCATCATCAATGAACTTGTTAGAAATGCAAATGAATCAGAAACTCTGGGGTAGGGCCCCAAACTCGGTTTCCACAAGGCTCTAGGGCATGTTGATGCCTACTCAAGTTTGAGAACCTCTGGTTCAAGCCATCCTCTTTGAGTTAGGAAGCAGGAGAGCTTAAAGCCCAGCTCCATGCCTCCCTGGCTGGGTGACCTTATGCAAATCACTTATTCTCTTAGACTGTTTCTTTCTGCTGAGGGCAATGGAGGAACCAAAGCCTCCAGAGCCCCATCCAGCTGTGTGTCATGTTTCCTCCCAGTCCGTCGATAAAGGCAGCCTGCTGGGGGGTCCCTGGGCACCGTGCCACAGGAGTGGGAGCAGTCTGCTAGGTCCCTGCTCCCTGCCACCCAGCCTGTGGGTCCCCAGCCAAGAACAAAACGACATGTGCTGCCACTTGGCCTGGCAAGGGAGGTGGCCCAGCGCCAGCCCCTGCTAATTGCTGATTTGCACTGAAACAGCAAACAAAGCTCCTCATGTGAATGCCCTGGTTATTTGGCCGGTTCTCCCCCAGCCTCCTTTAGTCACCACCCAGGGGGCCGGCCCCATACTCTGGAGCTATTCACCCCAGGATTCCAGGAGGCCACATGGCCAGGGGCACTCACGCAGCCCCCAGAGAAGGCAGCCTCTCTCTCAGCAGCTAATTGGAAGGAGGAGGGTTTGCTGTTGCCCTGTTCTTTTTCTCTCCCATGTTTATGCTTCACCATGAAGAAAAGAATACAATGATTTCTCTCTCAGGGGCACAGAGCTTTCGAGAGAAAACAGGAGAGGGGAGAAAAGAGCAAGAGCCCTGACTTGCAACCTTGAGACCCTGCCAAGACTTTCAGTCCTGCTGGGACTCACTTCCATGCCTGTAACTCAGGGAACCCTTGGTGCCTCCCCAGCACTTGAGACCCAGGTAGGATTGCCTTGAACCTTCATTCCACTGCCCGAGGGCACCCCAAGTGTCCCCAGGGAGTCTGTTAAGCCCTGGTTTTACATTCTCAGGGCCCAGCTCCTGCATCCTCATCCTTTCTCATTCTCCCACGACACCCCGATACCCACAGCTCAGCCCATCACCAAGTACCATAAGCAAAGAGAAAACCACAGGTCCAAACGTTCTACCATTTTGTGGCCTTGACAGAGACTTGGCGGAGGGTGGAGAGGGTTATGGGGTGAAGTTAAGTGGCACATCCCACCCTCTGGCTACCCAACACCTGCCCCCACCTCATCACATGCAGCTTCCCTAGATCTCAGAAGCCCTGGTGCCAGCTCTCACCTGGGCTTCACAGAGCCTCCTTCACCCCGAGCAGACCCATCATGCCAGTCTCCCAGCAAGGAGCTCAGTTCCAAGAGAAGGAACTTTCCCTCATCTTGTTACAAGTCATTGGTGAAAATGAACTAAGTCTCTGACCTCTGGGAGCTCACATTTCAGTGGGAGGAAAAGGGGAAAAGCACACACACAAATAATCATAGAATGGGTCAGGTGGTGATGAGTCACTATATTTGGATTTGGAGTGATTCCCTCAATTTGCGCTTTCTTTCCGCCCACAGGTGAAGCTCCCTGAGACAAGATTTTTTGTAAACAGCTTTATGGAGTATAATTTACACACTATAAACTGCGCATAAAGTGTACAATTTGGGAAATTTTGACAGATGTACACACTCGCGAAACCACCACCACGAACCAGATAGTGATCCATCTGCCCCGAATGTCCTTGTGCCCCTTTGCAACGCCTCTGCTCCTTCTATTTGCCCCATCCCCACTGATGGTTGGCAACCACTGATCTCCTCTCTGTTACTACAGATTACTTTGCTTTTTTTTTTTTTTTTTTTTTTTTTTTTTTTTTTTTTTTTTTTTTTTTTTGCAGTACGCAGGCCTCTCACTGTTGTGGTCTCTCCTGTTGCGGAGCACAGGCTCTGGGTGCGCAGGCTCAGCGGCCATGGCTCACGGGCCCAGCCACTCCGTGGCATGTGGGATCTTCCTGGACTGGGACACGAACCCGCGTCCCCTGCATCGGCAGGCAGACTCTCAACCACTGCGCCACCAGGGAAGCCCTACTTTGCATTTTCTGAAGTTTTATAGAAATGAAATCATACTGAAATCATACTTTGGCTTCTTTCACTCACCAAAATTATTTTGAGATTCCTCACTCTGGTCGTGTTAATTAATAAGAGTTCATTCCTTTTTATTGCCGAGTATATCTCACTGCATGGACAGACCACAATTTGGTTGTGCTTTTACCTGATGATGGACTTTTGGATTGTTCCTTTTTTTTTTTTTTTTTTTGCGGTATGTGGGCCTCTCACTGTTGTGGTCTCTCCCGTTGCGGAGCACAGTTTCTGGATGTGCAGGCTCAGTGGCCATGGCTCACGGGCCCAGCCCCTCCGCGGCATGTGGGATCTTCCCGGACCGGGGCACGAACCCGTGTCCCCTGCATCAGCAGGAAGACTCTCAACCACTGTGCCACCAGGGAAGCCCCTGTTCCAATTTTTTGACTATTAAAAATAAAGCTGCTCTAAACATTTATATCTAAGTCTTCACACAGATGCATATTTTCATTTATGCTGGGCAAATATCTAAGAGTGGAATGACTGGATCATATGGCAGATTTATGTTTAACTTTTTTGAAAAACTGCTAAACTGATTTCCAAAATAATTGCACCATTTTGCTTTCTCACAAGTAGTGTACAAATGTTCTAGTTCCTACCCAAAAGTTGCTATTACCAACCTTTAAAATTTTAGACACTTTGATAGGTATGTCTTGGTATTGTTACTGAAAGTGAGGTCCAGCTGCTTCCCGCTCTAAAGCCAATACTACAGAGGCAATGTTGGTGGAAAAGAAAGTTTGCTTTATTGCAGAGGCCAGCATCTGGGGGAGGGCGGACTTGTGTCCAAAGGCCAACTCCCCCACTGACAACCAGTGGGCAAGAGCTTTTAAAGGGGAGTGTCAGGGGTGTATAGGTGGAGGGAGGGGGCTACATGCAGAAGCAGCACAGTCAGCTCTGACAGTCATCTTGAAATTGGTCACGTTGTGGTTTGATCAGCGTCATCTTGATTGTTTTGAGTACAGTTAGTCTTCAGTTCCAGGGTTGGTTTGTTCCCATTTACTTGAGGCCAGCTCTCGGAATTGTGGCAGCTTATGTCATGGCTACAGTCTGATCATCTTGTAGTTAACTTCTTCCACCTGGTAGGGGTTTCAGTATCTACAGAACAGCTCACAGGATATGGCTCAGAATATTATCTATAGCCCTTGAAGAGGAACTGAAGGTCCTTGACTTTGTTTAATGACTAGACTATTATGATTTGGTCTTGTTTGACTGTTTTCCTTTGCTTCTGCATTTTCTCACTTCTCTGATTAAACTTATTCTTTGACTAAAGTTTTTCTACAGACAAAAGGCAGGTGGAGGACATGGAGGGGCAAAGGACTATAGGATCCTGCTTCATTTCAATATCTCATTGTGGTTTAATTTGCAGTTCATAATGACTATGAGAGTGCTGAGCATCTTTTCATGTGTTTATTTGCCGTCCAGATATTTTCCTGAGTGAAGTGTATGTTCAACATTTGACCATTAAAAAAATTGGGTTGTTTGTTTTCTCATCACTGAGTCTTTAGAGTTCTTTACATGTCCCGGATGAAAGTTCTTTATTAGAGACATACTTGCTAAGATATTTTTTCCTGTCTGTGGTTTGTCTTTTTATTCTCAACAGTGTCATTTGAAGAGCCTAAGTTTTAAATTTTGATTAAGTCCAGTGTATCATTTATTTTCTCTTATGGATTGTGCTTTAGGTGTCACATCTAAAACATGGCCTTACCCATGGTCACAAAAATTTTCTTAAGTATTTTTCTTTTAGATGATTTATGGCTTTAGGTATTAAACTCAGGTCTATGATTTATTTTGGTTAACTATTGTATGTGGTACAAGGTAGAGATCAAAGTTGATTTTGTTGCATAAAGGTATCCAATTGTTCCAGCACTCATTGTTGAAAAGACTATCTTTGTTTCACTTAAATGGCTTTGTACCTTTGTTGAAAATCAATTGACCATTATATGAATGTCTCTGTATATGGACTCTCTATTCTGTTCCATTGGTTTATTTGCCTATCTTTACACCAGTAATGAATGTCATGATTAGTGTAGATTTATAATGTTTTGTGGTCAAGTAGTGTTAAGTCCTCCAACTTTACTCTTTCAAATTTATTTTGGCTATTTTAGGTCTTTTGTACATGAATTTTAGAATTAATTGGTCAGTTTCTACAGAAGAACCCACTGGGAATAAATTTGGAAAGGGTTGAATCTATAGATCAATTTGAGGAGAGCTGACATCTAATGATATAGAGTTTTCCGATCCATGAACACAGTCTATTGATCAATGAACACAGTTTATCTGTTTATTTAGATTTTGTTTAATTTCTCTCAGCAATGTTTGTAGTTTTCAATATATATAGTCTTGAACACTTTTGACAATCCATTCTGCATTTTTATATATATATATATATATATATATATATATGTATATTTATTTATTTATTTATTTATTTATGTATTGCCGTATGCGGGCCCCTCACTGTTGTGGCCTTTCCCGTTGTGGAGCACAGGCTCTGGACATGCAGGATCCAGATGCGTAGGGTCAGCGGCCATGGCTCACGGGCCCAGACGCTCCGTGGCATGTGGGATCTTCCCGGATTGGGGCACGAACCCGCATCCCCTGCATTGGCAGGCGGACTCTCAACCACTGTGCCACCAGGGAAGCCCCTATTTTCTCAAATTATTTTTCTTCCCATTCTTCTCTCTCTTCTCTTCTCATGACTCCAATTACATATCCTAAGTCTGCTTATTTTTCCAGTCTTTTAAAAATCTCTTTGTGTTACTTTGAATAGTTTTTGTGATGTCATAAATTTTACTAATATTTTTTCTGCAATATTAAATCTGCCATCAATCATATCCAGTGTACTGTTCATCTCAGACATTGTGATTTTTATCTCTAGAAGTTCAATTTGGGATTTTTAAAATAGCTTTTATGTTGCTTCTTAACATGATCAATCTTTTATCTAGACTTTTGAAAATATGGAATATAGTGATAATAATAGTCTTGATGTACTAATTTTGATGTCATTTATGGGGCTGTTTCTATAGATTGATTTTTCTCCTCATTATGTGTTATATTTTCCTGCTTCTCTCCATGCCTGGTAGTGTTTTATTTTATGGCAGACATTGTGAATTTTACCTTGTTGAGTGCTGGATATCTTTATATTCCAATAAATATTTTTGAGATTTTTTTGGAATACAGGTAAGTTACAAAATTCAGTTATGTCAGGTATAGATTTTAAGCTTCATTAGATAGGGCCAGAACATCATTTAATCTAAAGCAAATTTCTACCCACTACTGAAGCAAATGCCTTCTGAATACTCCACCTGATTTTCTATGAATTATAAGGTTTCCCATTCTGGCTGGTGAGACAAGGAACTCTTCCTGGACATGTGTGAGGCCCAGGGATTTTTTTTCTCTAATCCTTTCTGGTGATTCTTTCCCTAGCCTTAGATAGCTTTCTTACATGCAGGTACAGATCAATGTTTAAATAAAGATTATAGATCTCCAGGTTTCTCTCTTTGGTCTTCTTCTCTGTGAACTCTGTGTGCTTTAACCTCTCTGGACTCCATCTGGGTTATCCTTTACTGTGCCACTTCATGGAAATTCTCTCCAGGCTAGATTGAATAATGGCCCTCTAAAGATTTTCATGTCCTAAGTGCAAGAACCTGTGAATATGTTATGTTACATGGCAAATGGGGAATTAAAGTTGCAGATGGAAGTAAGGTTGTGAATCAGCTGACCTAAAAATTGGAGATTACCTTGGATTATCTGGGTGGGTTCAATGTAATCACAAGGATTCTTAAAAGTGGAAAAGGGAGACAGATGTAGCAGAATCGGAGAGATGGCAGCTTGAGAAAGACAACACCCAATGTTACTGACTTTGAAGATGGAAGGGTGGGTCCCTGAGACAAGAAATGTGGGCAGTCTCTAGAAGATGGAAAAGGCAAGGCAAGGATTTTCTCCTAGAACCTCCAGAAGGGAATGCACTCCAGACAACATCTTGATTTTAGCCCAGTGAGTTCCATTTTGAACTTCTGACCTCCAGAACTGTAAGATAATAGATTTGTGTAGTTTAAGTCACTAAGAATGTATTTGGTTACAGTAGCAATAGGCTACTAATACAGATTTGGTACCACAAGTGGTGTGCTGCTGTAACAAACACTTTGAAATGTGGAAGTGGCTTTGAAATTGAACAATGGGCAGAGTTTAGAAGATTTTGAGGAGTATCATAGAAAATGTCTAACTTGCCTTGAACATATTTTTAGTAGAAATGGCTGTTAATAACTTAGCTGGTGTAGGCTCAAAAAGAAGTGAGGAGCATGGCAGAGAACAACCTATATTGTCTTAGAGAATATCTAAATCTTCATAAATAGGCCAGTAGTGGAAATATGGATGTTAAAGATCCTTAGTGAAGGCTCAGAAGGAAATGAGGAACATGTTACTGGAAACTGGAATAAAGGGATCCTTATAGTAGCAGAAGACTTAGTGAATTTGGGACCTACAGTTATGTGGAAAAGCAGAACTTGTGAACTATGAAATTGGACATACAGCTGAGGAGATTTCTAATCAAAGAGCTAATGCTCTGACCCAGTTTCTTCTTGTGGCTTAGAGTAAAATGTGAGAGGAAAGAGATAAATTAAGGGAAGAATGTTAAACTAAAGGGAAACAGGACTTTATAACTCAGAAAATTCTCAGCATTTCCAGATTGTAGAAGACACTATAATTAAGATATTCACTGTCAGGAAAGTATGATTAAACAACCTTTTGCTAATACCTCAGAAAGATGAAAAGGTCAGAATATTCAGTTACACAAAAGGCTCTTTGAAGAGATTCAAGCTGTGACTATTAGATTCCCTCAGCCATTTCAAAAAAGCCAAAAATAGATATGAGATTGTCTAGGAAGAATCTGTGGAGAATCTTCTTGTCTAATGGAGTGAATCCCAAAGACATACATGGGAGACCTACAAGGTTTTTTAGAATTTTACAGCAGTAGAAATGCTGCCAGCATTTCCAGTTTTAGCTATTATGAATAAAGCCACTATAAACATTCATGAATGTATGTTTTTATTTTTATTATTTTATGTTAAATGTATGGCATTAATTGGGGAAAAGTGGGGCCTTAAGCATTGGATTATGGACATATAGGCAGATTCCAATGACAACCTTGAACTCCTAAACTTTGCCATGCCTCTTTTGACAGTAGTAGAGGCAGCCTTTCCTTCCCTATCTGAGGAGATTAGCCTCCTATTGCCTGAAACTCCAGTGAGATTTCCTGTGGAAGATTTCCTAACTGCCAATCCAGGACTGCTGATCCTTCTCAAGACCTCCTCCAACTGCCCCTTGTAGTTTCTAAGTCAATAACCACACTCAAATCCTGGCATTACCCAGTGGGCTAGGTGCAAAGTGTTCCCAGGAAAGAGTACCATACATAATAAACAAATTGCATGATTCTGTCAATTTATTATTATTTTTATTTTTATTATTTTTTTGTGGTACGCGGGCCTCTCACTGTTGTGGCCTCTCCCGTTGCAGAGCACAGGCTCCGGACGCGCAGGCTCAGCGGCCATGGCTCACGGGCCTAGCCGCTCCACGGCATGTGGGATCTTCCCGGACCGGGGCATGAACCCGTGTCCCCTGCATCGACAGGCAGACTCTCAACCACTGAGTCACCAGGGAAGCCCTGTCACTTTATTTTAAAAAAATCAAAACCCATCAAAAATTTTTTTCATATTAAGGAGTCTATGTAAATTTGGTATTAAGAGAATTTAGTGTTTTAGAGGGATAGTCTGTTAGCTGCACTGAAATGTGCAGTATTTGACTTATACTTGTGATTTTAAGTGGAAATCCTATAAGGTGCGTATGTGTGTATGTATATAAAATTATTAAACCACTGTTTTTATAAGTTTATTTGATTTATAAGAATTATTTCAGTATTGGGAGAGTTTGCCAGACCACTGAAATACTTAAAAGCAAATCATGTATAAGCAATTTACAAATGTAATTCAAATTTTTGAAGAAGTTTAATTATTTAATGTGGTTAATAGGACCAATTATTATTTTTGGATCTCTTGTGAGTGATTGTTTGCTGGTCATAAAAAGGTCTTGTAAACTCTGGTAGAAAGTTCTGGTGGCTTAACAAGATCTGCTTCTCTTCTTCCTTGGTGGATGTTACTTTTTCCCAGTCCTTTACAGTTAGTTGTGGTCAAATGACTGAGTTCTAGCCAAATGGAACCGAGCAGAAGCAATGTGGGCCATTTCCAGTCTTGACCCATGAAAACTTCTCATGGGTCTTCATTTCTTCCCATCTTCATTCATGGCTGGAATGGAGATGACCAAGGCAAATTTGCAAGCCACTAGTTGGAAAGTCAAAGTCTTGGTCAGCCTGGGTCCCTGCATGACCTCATGGACTATGGGGCATTCCTCACTTGTGCTCTCCCAGCACTGCCATGGCATGTTACATAGGCAAAAAATACACTTCTTTTGTGTTGGGCTGCTCCATATTGGTACTAATTGTTACCTAGCCTTCTCTAACTAATACGGTTTACAGAATATTAAAGAAAAGATTAGGTGTTAGGATATTTAACTTTAATAAGTTGAAAATAAACTTTGTAAAAAGCAAAACAAACTTCTGAATAGACTTTGCTTGGCCCAGGAATCTTTCTTTGCAAAGCTTCACAGTGGTAACAATTTTCAATTGAGGGTTTATAGGTAACAGATCTGTTGAAGAATGTCAAATTTTTCCTTCTTTTCCATTCTCTGCTCTCTATTTCCTCCCCATGATGGATCTAAACCCTGCTACAAGGGAGTCCTTGGAAAATCAATAATGTTGAGTAAAAATTTAAAATAAACCTTTTTTTAAAATTCTTAAAAGTAATATACACTCAAAAATTTAAGAAAATATAGAAAAGTGAGAAAATGTCACAGAAGGACAGTCACTGCTAATATTCCAGTACTTGTTTTTTCAAGCTTATGTTTAGTTTTACGTAGTTGATATCATATTATATACATATGTATTCTATAGATATTAAATAAATATATAATAGGGGCTTCCCTGGTGGCACAGTGGTTGAGAATCTGCCAGTCAATGCAGGGGACACGGGTTTGAGCCCTGGTCTGGGAGGATCCCACATGCTGTGGAGCAACTAGGCCCGTGAGCCATAGCTACTGAGCCTGCGCATCTGGAGCCTGTGCTCTGCAATGAGAGGCCGCGACAGTGAGAGGCCCGTGCACCGCCATGAAGGGTGGCCCCAGTTCGCGGCAACTAGGGAGAGCCCTCACACAGAAACAAAGACCCAACACAGCCAAAAATTTAAAAAAAAATATATATATATATATAACATACCATAGTGTATATATATATGTATATAACATACCATAGTGTGTATATATATATATATATATATATATATAACATACCATAGTGTGTGTATATATATATATATATATACTTTTAAACATCTTTATCGGAGTATAATTGCTTTACAATGGTGTGTTAGTTTCTGCTTTATAACAAAGTGAATCAGCTATACATATGCCTATATTCCCATATCCCCTCCCTCTTGCGTCTTCCTCCCATCCTCCCTATCCCACGCTAGGTGGTCACAAAGCACTGAGCTGATCTCCCTGTGCTATGGTGCTGCTTCCCACTAGCTAGCTATTTTACATTTGGTAGTATATATCAGTCCATGCCACTCTCTCACTTCATCCCAGCTTACTCTTCCCCCTCCCCGTGTCCTCAAGTCCATTCTCTACATCTGCGTCTTTATTCCTATCCGGCCCCTAGATTCTTCATATATACAATGGAATATTACTCAGCCATAAAAAGAAACAAAATTGAGTTATTTGTAGTGAGGTGGATGGACCTAGAGTCTGTCATACAGAGTGAAGTAAGTCAGAAAGAGAAAAACAAATACAGTATGCTAACAGATATATATGGAATCTAAAAAAAAAAAGGTTATGAAGAACCATAGTATATTCTTATGTTAGGACTAAAGGAACTTATGTTTAGAAACTTAAGTTTAAAAATAGACTCAGAAGTCAGACAGATCTTACTTCATTGTTGATGGGAGAACTCAGCTTGACTCCACTGCCATAACCAGGCTTGCTGTAGTCTGCAGGAGATTTCACCTGCAGCTTGGACACTCACCTGTACCCCTTTGAGTCTTCAGAAGTGAGTGAGAGAAGGAAGTTACAGGAATAGTAGCTTTTAACATGTTGATACACCTGTTTGAGGAAAGTGGATAAATGTAGGTCAGATTCTCCCTGTAATAAGGAAGGAAGTGGATTACCTTTTTTGATATTTGACTGCTGACAGCTTTAAAGCCTCACGCTTCTCTCTTCTCCTTATCTGGGCAAGCTGATAAGAACATCTGGGAGCTCTCTGCTTTGGCACTGGCGGGAGATTCAAACCAGGCAAGTCCCTGCCCATGGTGTGTGGGTATCCTCACGCCAGCCCTACCCCCACTTCCTACCCACAGTACAACCCAGAGCCTGGCTCCTCTCCCTGCTCTCTCAAGCCATTTTGGACCCGTTTGAAAGGCTCCCCTGCTCTCCCTAGAGACATCAATTATGTATGTAATACATCTACATGTTTTTATACTCCTTTAATGTGTGTGTGATGTCATCAGTCTTGACATTTGAACATTTTGGGTGGGATCCAACTGCCTCTGCAGGTGGTCATAATACACCACCTCACCAATCAGAGAAAACATTTCTATGCCAGTATGTTATGTGTATGCACCTATGTTACGTATGTGCGTTTATGTATATATGTATGTTATACATGTTCATGTGTGTATACATATTTACATGTGTGTGTTGTTTGTATTATGCGTGGTTGCATGGCATATATGTACCTTATATATGTGTATATTATTCCTCTGTGTATACATGCTATGCATGCATAAGTATGTTGTGTGTGTATCTGTGCTTACACGTATGTATGTTATGTATGTGTATATATTATTTCTCTGTGTATGCATGTTATGTATGTGTGTTTATGTGTGTTCACTATGTGTCCATACAACTTTTTAAGTGTTGTGTGCATGTGTATGTGTATTATGCATGTGCACATGCATGTGTATGTGTATGTATATGTGTGTACTTATTTTGCTAACTGACACTGCTGTCAACAACACAGCACATAAAGACTTCCCAGGACTGGCCACATTCCCTTAGAATGATTTGTTGGAAGGGGAGTTTCTGGGGGAAAGGGCAAAATCATTTAAAGACTCCTGATACACATTGTTGGATAGCTTTTCAAAATGTTGAGCCAGGGGCTTCCCTGGTGGCGCAGTGGTTGAGAGTCCGCCTGCCCATGCAGGGCACACGGGTTCGTGCCCCGGTCCGGGAGGATCCCACATGCCGCGGAGCGGCTGGGCCCGTGAGCCATGGCTGCTGAACCTGTGCGTCCGGAGCCTGTGCTCCACAACGGGAGAGGCCACAGCAGTGAGAGGCCCGCGTACTGCAAAAAAAAAAAAAAAAAAAGAAAAAAGTTGAGCCAATTTGCTGCAGGGTTCTCAGACAGTATGGAGATCATGAGGCGGTGCCTTGAAGACCTCCAGCTGCAGGGAGCTTAATAGCCCGAGATCCTCAGCCATGTGCTCGCTCTGAAGTTCATCACCATATCTGGGGGTAGCTGAACTTTTCTGACAGCTGACTGTGGCTTGAAGATCCCCAATGGCCTCGTGGAACCTTCTTGACACTGCACAGCCTACCTGCTTAGGATGCCTCCACTCACCTTCCTTCACTCTCCTTCACTGAGTCAGACTGCATCATGTTCAGGAGGCTGTCCCAGCCTCCCTGGCACCTCTCACAGGTGGTTCCCCTAAAATATCTTTGCACATTTGATTCTGTCTTGGTGTCTGCTTATTGGGGCATCTAGGCCAACATAGAGAGAAGAGTGGACAGAGCAGCAGCTCTGGGATCTGAGATGCCGAGTCCCAGGCCCAGCTCTGCCCCTCACTTGCTGTGTGGTGTGAGCAGGTGACCTTCCATCTCTGAAGCTCAGTTTCTGCATCTGAAGAATGGGGATTTATGACATGCCCTTTGCAATGCTACCGTGAAAACGAAGTGAAACCCTATTATATGTGAAATGCACAGACGGCCATCTTTCCCTCTTTTCCAGCTAACAGAAAGTTTAGCCTATTTAAACACATGCAAAATTATACACGATGACACAGAAGCACCTGGGAGCCCAGGACCCAGTTGTAACCTGAGCTGTCCCTTGAGGGTACTCCTGATGGGAAACGTTGGAACGTTGCCCTCCAGACATCCACCTTGGGCCAAGCTTAATGATTCACAGGAGCTCGAGCCAGACTCTGCCCAGGAAGCCTCTTCTGCATGCGAGTCAGGTTACATAACCTCTGCTCATGGTCTTTGTCTCCGAGCTCATCACCTGACCTGGGGTGGGGTTTCTAGGAGAGCTTGTTTGGAAGAAAAATCTGCACAGCTATAAAATTCAGCAAGTTCCTGAAACCTGAACAAGCATACCAGGGTTAACAGAATCTGTACAGAGGTAGGGCAGAGAACGGTCTGGAAGACTGATTCCAACTCCTCTCAGTTGTGTGCTGTGTGACATTTAGCAAGTCATTCTCTGAGTCTCATTGACTAAATCTGTGTCATGACAAGTACTAGTCACTGCTTATTCTCTGTTGGTCATCTTCTTGTTTTTAAGAAGTCCTGGAGTTTTACCTCAGATTTGAGAGAGAGGTCATGGACAAAGAAAGCATTTACTGTGCTTGATTTTCCTCTTCATAGCTGGTAAATGTCTGGGGTAAGAGTATTATGCTAATGACCAGAAGGCACCAATGTTGACCGAGAGATCGCGATGTGCCGGAAGCTGCAGAGCTCAGCCCATTTAATCTTCACTACAGTCCCGTGAGGCAGATGCTCATATTGCCCACATAGTATGGATGAGGAAACTGAGGCTTAGAGAGGGAAAGTAAACAGGCTTGCTATAGATTGAATATTTGTGACCCCCCCCGAAATTCACATGTTGAAGCTCCAGCCCCCAGTGTGATCGTATTAGGAGTTGGGAACCTTTGGGAGATGTGAGGGTGGGGTCCCATGATGGGATCAGTGCCTTTATAAGAAGAGACATGAGAGAATTTGCTTCTCTCTCCCACGTTTGAGGATTCATTGAGAAGATGGCTGTCTATTAACCAGGAAGAGAGCCTTCACCAAAACCTGATTATGCCAGCACTCTGACCTTGGACTTCCAGTCTTCCAAACTGTGAGAAATAAAGTCTGTTGTTCAAGTCCCCCAGTCTATGGTATTCTGTTATAGCAGCCTGAGCTGACTAAGACAAGTCCCAAGTTCATGGCACTTCTTGGTTTTCTTTAGCGGGGCTCAGGCTTCATGTGGGGTCTGAGAGGGGCTGCAACCAAGCCATCAGATGGCTCTGTGGACATTGCTACAGAGTTCTTTATATATTTTCAATACTAATCCTTTGTCAGTTATGTGTATTAGAGCTATCTTCTCTAAGCTGTGTGCATTTTCAATTTTACTAAATATTGCTAAATTGTTCTTGAGTGACTGCATCAGCTTTCTCTTCTGGTGTTGTGTGGAATTTGCCATCTGCCCACATCCCATCAATGTTGGTATTATCAGACTTTAATATTGTTTGCCTGCCCAGAAACAGCAATATGACATAATTATTATTTGTGCACTTTTATGATTCCTAGTGAGAATGAGCAACTCCTTAGTGTTTATAGACCATTTGGATTTTCTGTTCTGTAATGCTTTCCCATATATTTTGTCCATTTATTTCCTGTTACAATGTTTGTTTTTTTTCTTATAACCATTGGAAAAATGTCTATTTAAGTCCTTTGCACATTTTAAAAATTGGGCTGCTTGTTGTTGAGTTGTAGGATTTCTTTATATATCTGGATAGCAATCCTTTGTAAGATATATGATTTGCAAATATTTTCTCCCATTCCATGGGTTTCCTTTTCATTCTGTTGATGGGGTCCTTTGCTGCACAAAAGTTTTTAATTTTGATGAAGTTCTTCTTATTTATTTTTTCTGTTGTAGCTTGTGCTTCTGGGGTCATAGCCAAGAAATTATTGCCAAATCTAACCATGAAGGTTTTCTACTGTTTTGTGTGTGTGTGTGTGTGTGTGTGTGTGTTTTAAGATATCCTTACCTGCACTAAACTTATGATATTTTATCGTAGTCTTTTGTCCAGAAAGCATATATTTTTATGAATGGAATGAGAGAAAGATCTAATTTTATTTTGTTTTTCATTGTTACAAAGACATTCTTTACAAAAAAACCATTTCATGGTTACAAAACAATTTATTGAACCATACTCTCTTTCTCCAATGATTTGTAATGCTAGCTTTGTACCAATATATAAGGGTGGTATCTACTTCGGCATTTTATCTGTTGTCTCCATTAATGTATTTCTTATCTCTAGGTCAGCACTACACTGTTTTCATTAATATAGTGTTATAATAAGTTTTATGTCTGGAAGAGTCAGTTTCCCTTTGTACGGAAAAGAGTTAACACAGCAGGCCTGGGACCAATATTGTAGAAAGGCCTGCTTGCAAGGTTGGCCCTGGGTTGGCATCTGGGAACTTGGATTTCAGGAGAGTTCCACCATTCTCATAAGTGATAGGAGTGTCTCACTGCATGGGAACAATTTGTACAAACAATATAGTTCACATTGACCACCTGCTTTACTTCTGGAAATCTGGAGTCTTGGTATGTGACAGGCAGAGAATGCCTAGGTGACCAGCCCCCAGTAAAAACCTTGTGTGCTGAGTCTCAAATGGTCTTTCCAGGTGGACAACACTTCATATGTGTTGTCACAACTTGCTGCTGGAGAAATCAAGTGCTTCCTCATGACTCCACTGAAAGAGGGCTCTGGAAGCTTGCTCCCAGTTTCCTCTGGACTCTGCCATGCACCTTTTCCCTTTGCTGATTTTGCTTTGGATCCTTTCACTGTAATAAATCATAGCTGTGAGGATGACCATATGCTGAGTCCTGTGATCTTCCTAGTGAATCCTTGAGCCTGGGGGTGGTCATGGGAACCTCAACACACTCTTCCTCCTCCCCCTACTCCTCTCCCTCCTTCTTTTTCTTCAAAATTGTCTTGGTTATCCTTGGATCTTTATTCATCTTTATGAATCTTATAATTCTTGAGGATTTAATTGGCATTAATTGCATTCACAGTTAAATCTAGGGGCAGGGATTGACATCTAGGACTGTGCCAAATATTGTGTGTTAATTCCCAGTACCAGCCTGACCATCCCAGGCTCTTCCTTATACTCAGGTGTTCATGAAGGCTGCAAACTACATTTCCTAGACTCCCTTGCCCTTGGGTCCAGTTAGAGTCCATCTGTGAGTGGCACCAGCATGAAGCTGGGAGGAAGGAAGTGCAGGAGTGTTTATTCTCTAGAGGCTTTGCTGGTGTTACAGAGCACAGAGACAGGGTTTTTTTATTTTTGTTTTTGTTTTTTTTTTTGTGGTACATGGGTCTCTCACTGCTGTGGCCTCTCCCGTTGTGGAGCACAGGCTCCAGATGCGCAGGCTCAGCGGCCATGGCTCACGGGCCCAGCCGCTCCATGGCATGTGGGATCTTGCTGGACCGGGGCATGAACCCGTGTCCCCTGCATTGGCAGGCGGACTCTAAACCACTGTGCCACCAGGGAAGCCCAGAGACAGGGTTTTGACTGCAGCTTTGTGCATCTTCCTGAACGTCACTCACGTCAAAGCCACAAGTATTTTCCTCGTGATCTCTGAACCCACAGAATTCTCGAAAGTGCCCTTCCTGAGCTTTGCTCCCTCAGCTTTCCCAAGACAATGGAAATCTCCAATTCCTGTATCACACCTCTGCTCTTAAAGTGTCCGGAGTTTCTGTTGTCCTAATCAATCTGTACCTGATTATAAGACAACACTGAGTTTTTCCAGAAGTTTACATGCTATTGATCTACATTTATTTAGCCCTTTTTAATATCCTTTAACAAAGTTTTTATAATATTCTCCACAAGTCCACTGGCAGAATTGGTTTTCTATTGGCCACCGTAGTACCCACAGCAGATCCTTGTACTAGTTTTTCTTCCTTTCTTGTCTCACTTTCCTTGTTCTGTCATTCCTGCTTCCTGGGATTACCTTCCAAATAAAGGGCTTCTGTCTTTGTCTCTGCTTGGGGGAAACCCCAATGAAGATGTGCATTTACTCAGACATCCTAACACCAATAGCTGCCATTTCTTTTTTTTTTTTTACATCTTTATTGGAGTATAATTGCTTTACAATGGTGTGTCAGCCTCTGCTTTATAACAAAGTGAATCAGTTATACATATACATATGTTCCCATATCTCTTCCCTCTTGCGTCTCCCTCCCTCCCACCCTCCCTATCCCACCCCTCTAGGTGGTCACAAAGCACCAAGCTGATCTCCCTGTGCTATGCGGCTGCTTCCCACTAGCTATCTATTTTACATTTGGTAGTGTATATATGTCCATGCCTCTCTCTCACTTTGTCACGGCTTACCCTTCCCCCTCCCCATATCCTCAAGTTAGCTGCCATTTCTTAGGCGCTTACCATCTGCCAGGCATTCAGGTTATAATGAAGATACACCCTCTCAGTTAATTCTCCCAGAATTCCCACTATACAGCGCTGCTATCATTTATTTTACAAAAAAGCAAACCAAAGCATAGAGTTGAAACAACTTGCTTGAAGTCAGTAAATAAGGAATTGTTTGAACCCAGAGCTCTCTGACTCCAAATCCTTGAGCCGGTCTCCTCCACCATGATGTCAAAGGCCAGGTCTTTCCATTAACTTGTTGTATGACCTTGACTGAGGCACTGAAAACCTCTGAAATTACCAGATTGAAGTAGATGATCTCAAAACCTCTTTCCAGCTTTGCAGGCTACAGCCCAGTGACCCCGGGGTGCAAACACCGTCCCAAGCATCCCTTCCACCGTGGGCTTGCTTGGAGCCTAGGAGATGGTTCCGCTTATGCTTCCACAGCCCTTGCAGACCACCTTCACCTTGGCTGCCTGCCCCACAAAGGCTGGAGCCTGAGCCTGGAAATCCACAATCCAAGCAGAGAGATGGAACGAGCTTGGGAAGAGGGCATGAGCTCCCTTAGTGGGGCCCAGTGGCACCAGGAGCCTGTTAACGTTCCAGCTCCCACTCAGGACGGCTTTTAGGATTTTTGCAGAGGGGCGGGTGCACAACATGCACACATGCAGCACAGTTTAGTATTTACTGCCATGCCAAGGCTTGGGGGTGCTGTTTTATATGTCTCTGTTTGCACGGCTCTAGCATCATATAGGCTAAAATTAATTCCACGAGATGGGCTGCTCACAGGCAGAACCAAGAATTTCCTGGGAAGGGTTTCTGTCTGACTTTGGCAGCTGCTCTGTGCAGCGATAAAGCCCTTTCGGACCATCTCACACGGCCACGGGCATCCAAGGGTATTGTATTCTTTGGCCCCCGAAGGCTATTTCTCCCTTTTCCAGAAAACGGAGTGTGGAGTGTGGGCTTGGAGTCAAGGCTGATCACAGTTGGGAAATGAACCCTGACATCCTCCCTCGTCCCACTGGATGATTTGATTGATGAGGTTAGTGAGTTCCAAACGGGTCAGCTAGCACCCCTGCCCCGGGGCACTGGAGCCCATGGACCTGACCCCTTGTCCAGACAGCAGACTACTTACTGCTCATGAGGTGGGTTTGGTTGGTCCTTTGATTTGTGAAGAACTTCCTTAGGCATCATCTTACCTGGTCCTCCTCAGAGCCCTGGGAGGTAGGCTCCATGATACTGTCACACCTCCTCTTCAACACAATCATAGTGGTGATGACAGAACTACTGAGCATTGACTCTGTAGCAGTTCCTGTTGGAAGTACTTGACGCCCATGAACCATGGCTTTGCAGATAAGTCCGGAGAGAATGAGATGACTTAAGGTAGAGACATTCCCTGATCATCTAGTTCACCCCAGCCATCATCCTCCCTGGAAATTTCACAATCCGGCAATATTGCAAAGGACGCTGCTTGCCAAACACATTGTGTTCGTCTCCATGGCTTTCTGCAGCCTCTTCAATTTTTCTAGTGCTCCCTGGAAAATGCCTATTCATCCCTCGAAACCCAGCTCAGGAGAAGCTTCTTCCAGCGCAGTCCCTCAGACCTCATCAGACTGATTGCATCGACGCAGTCACTGCCCATGAGCTCAGTTCAGTGGCCACTGAGTATGGTCCACTTCCCCCACAGAGCTGCACGGCTCCCTGCTCTGGGGCCAGGAGGCTGATTGTGTCGACTGGCCCCCTTTGCCCTCTGCCCTCCTGCTGGGTTTGGTCAGTGGGCAACATCAGCAGGTGATGCCAGGGCAGGAGGAGAGTGAGGGGTGGGCATCCATCCCCCTGGCTCCTTCTCTGTGCTGTGCATTAACCATGTCTTTTATTTCTCTACTCTGATGCTTTGCTCACCCTGGAGGACTGGGCTAGCCAGTTCCTAGAGATAATAATCAGTTCACTCACAAGTGCACTTCCCAGTGCAAACCAAGCAACCCAGAGCTCACACCCTCCAACCACCTCTTTTATGGGGTTCACACACTCCGGACCACTATCCACCTGTCCTAATCCTCAGGTACCAGACAACTGGGGAGAGCCATTCTGCCAGAGCCTGATGTAATCATTCAAAGCAGCCCAAGTCGTCTTGCCCTGCCTCACCTGTTCCTTCCATTGGAAACCACAAGAAAGGCTGCTTCCCAGTTTCCCCACTCCCTCTACCTCCTGAGCAGCCCTGGTGCTTCCCCGTGTGGCCCGCCATGCTGTGGCATGTCCCCTTGTTTTGGAATCTCTGAGTATTGCAAAAATCTTTTCTCTCTTGATCTGTTGGCTTTACTGTACCTACATAATAATAAAAATGTAAATTAAAACATAGCTGCAGGGCTTCCCTGGTGGTGCAGTGGTTAAGAATCCTCCTGCCAATGCAGGGGACACAGGTTCAATCCCTGGTCCAGGGAGATCCCACATGTGGCAGAGCAACTAAGCCCGTGCGCCACTACTACTGAACCTGCACTCTAGAGCCCGTGAGCCACAACTACTGAAGCCCACGCGCCTAGAGCCCGTGCTCCGCAACAAGAGAAGCCACTGCAATGAGAAACCCGCGCACTGCAATGAAGAGTAGCCCCTGCTTGCCACAACTAGAGAAAGCCCACGCGTAGCAATGAAGTCCCAACACAGCCAAAAATAAAATAAATTATAAACAAAACAAAATGAAACAAAACACAGCTCCTGTGGGCTAGCTGCTTCCCTCTGCTGGAGCACTGCCCCCCAGCCCCCCACCCCAGCCCATGCTTCTGCCTCAAGACCAGTCCAGTGTTCACACCTCCCCTGCACTTCAGGGCAAGGAGCAGTAGCAGCTCCCCCTGCTACTAGCCCCCAGGTTCTGCATTGTCCACACCTTTATGAGTAGTGTTTGTATGAACATCTTCTCAGTTACACAGTTTGAGAGTGTCTGTTTCCTGCCAGGACCCTGTCTGGTACCTGGGGGTCAAACCTGGGAGCAGACAAGGTGAATGCTGTCCCCTTGGCCCATCCAACCATCTTGAGAAGCATCTTAGGGTCCCTCCTGCCGCACGGTGCCTGGACTCACCTGCCTCCAAATTGTGAGGTCCCTGGGCCTGGCCTCTGCTCCCCGCATCTCGGCACCCCCACCTGCACAGCAGGCACCATCCTGCGGGAAGCCGGGACAAGAACACCAAGGACAGATTCCAGGACACTTGTGAGCACTTGTGGCTGGTTGAAGGAGAAGTCACAGATGACACCCAGGTTTCTAATGTCCCCAGTGGTGTTGCCAGGCAGAGCAGTGGGCTTGGGGGAGGGCGAGGTTATTACTGGGAGTATATTGAGCTGGAGGGGCCTATGGTGTCCCATGGCCAGTGGATCAGGGAACAGTGAAGCTATGGTGTGGAGAGACCCTTCAGGGACTGTGCGGAGAGAGACCAAAGCGGGCCCAGGGAAGTCGGGCTACATTTGGAAGCAGGGGTGGGAGGCCATCGCTGGGGGGATGGGAGGAGGCTGGGAGGAGAGCACAAAGGTGCAGAGCCAGAGGGGTGAGCTCCAAAGGGGACGCGGAGGGGACGTGGGCCGAGAGGCGCCTTTGGATTTGCCGGCTGCAGTGTCCCCTTGGGCTGAGGCTTTGTGGTGAGGCGGCAGAGGGGAGTCTGCAGGGGTTCGGATGGCGGGGGTTGGTGGTGAGCCCAACTTCACTGCGCTCAGAGGACAGGAGGGTGTGAGGGAGACATTCTGGGAGGGGTGAGGCCCCCCACCCCACCCAAGTTGGGGTCAGGCAAGGATGGGACGCAGGAGCAGAGAGCTGAAGGGTGAGGCCAAGAGGAGGGGCTGAAGGGGTGGGAACAGCATTCCAGGCAGAGGGAACAGCATGGCCAGAGCAGGACGTGGAGGACATGTGGCTCCTTTATGTGGCTGAAGAAGGCAGTTTAGAGTCAGATGTGCTTTATGTATGAGAGCGTGAGTGTGTGTGTGTGTGGGTGGGTGGGTGGGTGGGTGGGTGTGAGTATGTGAGTGTTTAGAGTCCTTTTTCTTTCTTGTTGGCCCTCAGGTGCAGATGTCGAGGTGGTCAGATCCTCAATACCTGACACTTCACTTCATCTGGCTGGGAAAGTCTTTGCATTCGTTTTTTCCCTTTTAGCCTCATACCCCACTTCCAACTCCTTCTGTGTGTACATGTGTGCACGTGTGTATGTAGTCTTATTTGGACGTTCTTATAACATATGTGTTGTAATTTGCATGGGTATAGTTTTAATTTTTTGTAAGATGTACTGGGTCATGGGTCACAATTTCTTCCTCCTTCCTTTCTTTTTCTGTCTCCCTCCCCTCTCTTGCTCTCTCTCCTTCACAGC
Organism: Hyperoodon ampullatus; assembly: GCF_949752795.1. Lineage (NCBI taxonomy): Eukaryota > Metazoa > Chordata > Mammalia > Artiodactyla > Ziphiidae > Hyperoodon > Hyperoodon ampullatus. The sequence goes on along the minus strand of NC_136914.1, from coordinate 161,954,384 downwards.
CCTGGATTTTACTGCGTAATCAGTACACAGTAGTGGGTTCATCCCTTCTGGCTGCTACATTATGCCCCAGGGGTGCCCACCTTGCATTTCACCCTGTCTTCCCCCAAGGGGTGGACCCCCAGGGTGCCTTCATTTCCCTGTCCTGGGAGCTGATTTGTAAAGAGTCTGATGAAGAAGGGAGGGAGACGGGAGGCCAGGAGCCCAGGGGCCACAGAATGGGAGAAGGAGGTACAGAGGTTCTACGTCTGCTGACTCTCTTGGGGGAGAGCGTGAGGGGGCGTTGGAAATGGTCAGGCCCCAAGGGGTGATCAGGAAAGAGCAGGTGCCAGAGTCTCAGAGTCTTTTTTTTTTTTTTTTTTTTTTTTTTTTTTGCGGTACGCGGGCCTCTCACTGCTGTGGCCTCCTCCGTTGCGGAGCACAGGCTCCGGACGCGCAGGCTCAGTGGCCATGGCTCACGGGCCCAGCCGCTCCGCGGCATGTGGGATCTTCCTGGACCGGGGCACGAACCCGTGTCCCCTGCATCAGCAGGCGGACTCTCAACCACTGCGCCACCAGGGAAGCTCCGTCAGAGTCTTGCAGACACCTTTCCATTACCCTTCAAAGAGCCTGTGAGCAGGAGGGGTTAAGCTGAGCCTGGCCTGCTGACCGGGCATTTGCTGGATTCTTATTTGGTGGGAGGAGAAGAGAAACATTTTCTATTAATAAAAATTGCATGCCTCTCTCTGTTCAAAATAAGAGATTTATTATGTGCCTTTATTATAGGTGATTTTCTGAACCAGACGGCATCTTGGGAGGCATATTAAAAAGTTTAAAATGTAGATAATAGAAGAAAGCCCTCGTTTGGGGTAAGCAGTGCTACATAATACCTCATTCTGTTTCTGGATCTCAGTTGGCTGGGATTTGCAACCTCACAGTCCCTCCTGTTGGCCAGAGCCTGGTGCAGAAATACTCAGCAGGGGTTGGTCATCCACCGGCAGAGACATGGATTTCTTTCCACTCCAGGCAGCATCCAATTTAGCAGCGCCAGGGCTTAAGTTCCCATTCTGCCACCTCTGTATGGACTCCTGCACAGAGACTTTCGCTAACTGGCACTGGTTTCTGATTTATGAGAGTGATGTTTTCATGCCCTTATTGGTCAGTGCCCGAGGCAGATGCCCAGCTGGTCCCACTTAATATGCCACTAGAGGCAGCTACTGCAATCCTCATTGTACAGCCAAGGGATGCTAAGTAACTGGCTAAAAGTCATATAACTAGTAAGAGATGGGGCTGGGGTTTAAACTCGGCTGATTCCAGAGCTCTTTTTTGCCTTGGGCCTCAGGGTGTGTTAACCATATCTTCTATTTTCTGTATTCCGATGCGTTCACCTCTGGGGTCTTGCTGACCCTGGAGGGACTGTCCCTCCCAGGACTAGCCAATCACTATAGATAATAAACAATTCACTCACAAGTGCACTTTCTAAATTCAAATCCACAAATGCAGAGCTCACACGCACACCCCCCCGCATCTATCTGTTTCTCACATTCAGGGCCATTATCCCTCACTGCCTTCCTCATCACCCCAGGCCAGGTACCAGACAGCTGGGGACAGCCCTGCCCCCGAGCCTGCTGAAATGATTCAGACCAGCCACTCGCAAGCCTGCTCACTCCGCCTCCCTGTTCCTTCTCAGTAAAGGCTCTTGGCGCCCCCATTCTCCCTGCCTCCTGACCCACGCTGGCACTCCTTCAAGTGGCCCTGCAAGGCATGGTGTGTCTCACGTCTCCAGAATAAAAACTTCTTCCCTCAGGAGAGCTATTTCTGCATCTGCATGTCTCACCACACCCATTAAAACAAATACTGGTGCCCTTAAAGCACACGGATTTCCTAACAATCAACAGCCAGGAGCTCATATTTTGGCTTTCACTTTACCTTTTCTTTTTTAAGTATAAATACATTCAGTAAAAAGCCACACATGTGTTATCCCCATCCGTTCCTGCCACTTCTTCATCCTGCCCATCTTACCCACGAGGGGATTGGATAGCAGAGAGAGGTTAGGAAGTTTCTCTGAGGACAAGAGTAAATCAGCAGCTGAGGAGGGAACTGAGTCCACATCTGGTCAATCCCCCAAATTTTGATGACCAGATGGGGCAACAACCCCCCATTGCATAGTCTTGCATCTGACTGGTGCTTCTGAGAGAAGTCTCTAAGTTCTACCTGAAACACTCATTCATTCATTGATTCTGGCCTCTGACTTTGAGCCAGGCGGGGCCCTGGGACTCGGGCAATAGAGAAATGACTTGAATGTGGTCCTCATCCTCCAGACCCTCCAGGCCAGGTGAGTGGGGCAGGCAGAGGCTGCTGAGTCTGAGCGGGATGCAGCTAGAAACAAGGGAGCACAGACACTGGGGGCTCCCCAACTCCGGAGATGGAGGGATGTGAAGCCGACAAGCCTCTAGCTGGGTTCCCCCTGTGCCTTTGTGCTTAAAGCTTCCATATCCTCTCTTGTTCTAACATGCGGGGCATTCCAGCACGTCCTATGACCTGGAGGCAAAACCCCAGCCCCTCTGCCTCCCACTGCTTCCCTCTCGCGACGTACCCTTTGGTCTTTCCTGTCTCGTCCTGAATCTCATTTGGTATTGTCCTCTGCCCTCTGTCTCTCTGCCTTGAGGTCTGCTGGTTGGTTACATTTTCTCAGGGAGATCTGGAAAGAGATCCCAAGGTGTGCCGGTACTGAGTTTAGTCCTCACTCAGCCAGGGGAAGGGAGTCTTATTAACAATTTCACTTAACCGGCAAGGAAACCCAGACTTAACCTTGACCACATACGGTGGGTGGCTGAGAGGGGTTCATGGCCACAGCATCCTGGCTTTGCTCCACACGGGAGGTGGCGATGGGTTCTGATTTCTTGGAAGTTGAGGCCCGTCTGGGTTCCCTGCCATTCTGCCTGCAGTTAAAGGGCTCTTGCAAACAAGGACACGCTCCTTAGTTACAAGGCTGTCCAACTCTGAGTTGTAAACCATTGCAAAACTTTAAAAACAACCTAAGTGTCCAACTGAAAGGGAGTGGTTAGAAAATGTCTTGCTGTAGCCATACAACGCAGCACCCTACTGCCATTAGATATGCTGCCCAGAATATTAACTTGTGGGGAGTTGTCCATCGTAGTTATTGACCAAAAAAAACTTACAAAGAATAATATACACGATGATCCATTTGATATAAATATCTAGAAACGTATGCAGCTATGTCTTTGGGTTAAGATTCAGGTGATTTTAATTTTCCTTGAGTTCATCTGTGGTATTCTCTACTTCTGTAAGAAGAGGTGTTACCTAAAATAATACTTTTATTTGAAACAGTCTCTTTAATATCTACGGAGTCTGTCTTCGCTGGCACAGAGATGGGCCTGGAAGAAGAGACGTCCTAGGAATAAATGGAACTTTCCCAGGACCTGGGGATCTGATTGTCCACCCTGTTCCCTAGGCTGGGCTAGGAGCCCTAACACGGCCTCCTCCGGGGTGTGGGAGATGCCCACACACAGCCTCTGCAGTAGAGGTTTATCTCTAAAATAGAGACCATAGTCTCCACTGTCCTGGTGTGAGAACTGAACGGCTATGAAAGTGTGAAGCACCCAGCCTGGCGCAGAGTAAGGACCAGGTCTTGTTTACTCTAACTGGGCTTCTTCTCCAGATTGACCTGTGCCTCTCCGCTTGTCTTTCTCATTTTCCATCACCCTGCTTCTTCTCACCTCTCCTGTCTCCTCCTTCCTACCATAACCCCTCCTCCATTTCGCTCTCGGGCAGGAAGGGACCCCGTCTGTCTGGGCTTCAGCCCAGCCATCTTCTCAGAGCTGCTCTTCACCAGCGTATGCTCACTGAAGCCTCAGAACCTCCCAGGGAAACAGAGTTATCATGCCTGGGTACGCAGGCCTCTCACTGTTGTGGCCTCTCCCGTTGCGGAGCACAGGCTCCGGACGCGCAGGCTCAGCGGCCATGGCTCACGGGCGCAGCCGCTCCGCGGCATGTGGGATCCTCCCAGACCGGGGCACGAACCCGTGTCCCCTGCATCGGCAGGCGGACTCTCAACCACTGCGCCACCAGGGAGGCCCCCATGCCTGTTTTACAGAATGACGCTGGGGCGCAAGGTAATGAGCTGGACCAGGGAGGATCAGTGCAACGACGGTGGGAAAGAGTGTTGCCCCAGTGTAGACAGGGTGGTCGGACCTCAGCACCAGCGACTAGGTTCAGATGGGGCTCCCCACCTCCAAGCCAGCTTTTCCCCTCTGTAAACTGAGGATAACAATAGTCCTATGCCCCATGGGCTGTTGTGATGATTAATGAGAAAACCCACAAAAGGGGTTTCACGGGGTAGTCTGCCCGGCAGGAGAGGGCTCCGGACTTGGAGGCAGGGGCCCGGGGCGGGGCTCTGGGTTGGGCAGCACGAGGACTGAGTGGGCGCCTCACCTGGGGCAGTGACCCTCCCCCCAGCCTTTCCAGCCTTACGTTCTAGGGGAAAGAAATGCGTGGGGTTGAGGGCTTCGCAGCAAGTTCATTTCCAGTCCGTCTCTCAGACCATCCGCTGACCCCTTTCTCACCAGGACCCATGAAAATCCAGCCACATTTTTTCTTTGCTCCCGATGAACCAATAACCTTGAAAATTTGAAAATAAAATGTCTATGACCGCACAGCCGACTAAGGCTGTGTGGCTTTGCAGACATTATAAAACATCAAATTAGATGGAAAATTGCCCAGGGTCCCTATAAACGAAAATTTCTCTTTTTATAGGGGGAAAATGACCCTTATAATAGCAACAAACAATTTTGGGCTCTTCCTTTTATTAGCTGGCTCACAGGGAGAACAGGCTTTGTTCATTCCACTGCCCTGGCCCCGGTCAACACTTTTACACAGTTCTTACAACACTTTGCTTTGCACATTTTCACAGCATTATAACAGGAAAATGAGGTTCTGCCTGTGTTGGGATAGAACTTTTTGTCCCCCCTCCCCAAAGGTTATGCCTCCTGACTGGTGCTGGCTGGATCCAGGCTTGGTGTGGGGCAGTGGAAAGAGTCCTGGGTGGGGAATGAGACAAGGAATTCCGCTGTGTGACTTCAGGCTGGTTGCTTACCCTCTCTGGGCCACATTTCCTTCCTCCATGAAAGGAAAGGGTTGGACTGGATCAGGGACACTCAATGCCTCTAGGAGCTGGCACAGTGATGGCCTTGTGTGATGGCCAGGGGGGGAAGTGCTACCCCAGAGTCACGCCAGAGCCTGTGTCACCCATTAATGTGCATGTTCTAACATTAAACTTAACAATATGTCTTTTTTCCTGCTCCAGGACCTCACAAGAATATTTGGGGAGCAAGGCAAAAAGGGAAGATGCCACTGGTCCTAGCTTAGCGGTTCTCAACCAGAGGGTGATTTTTGCCTCCACCATAAGACATGCGAGAGTGTCTGAGATGTTTTTGATTATCATGAGTGGGTGATCATCTGATGATACTCCTGGCATTAGTGGGTGGAGGCCAGGGATGCTACCAAACATCCTAGAATGCACAGGAGGCTCACCCATGACAAAGGATTAACCAGCTCCAGGTGTCCACGTGCCCAGGCCAAGGCAGGCACCCTGCACAGAGTATTTGAATGGAGAGTTGAGACTGGCTGGTCACGGACTGGTCCCCACCACTGGCCCTACTCCCCACGATGCAAAGCAGTGCTTGTGGGACCCTGCAGTGCTGGCTGTCAACCCCGGGGGTCACCACGCCCTACTACATGCCTGTGGCCTGACCTTTGTCGGGGGCGAGAGAGCTGCCGTCTGCCGCCAAGCCGGAAGCAAGGCCTGGAGAACTGGGTGGGGGGGTCAGTGTTGAAGGTCCAGGGATGAAGCCCCAGAGGTGAAGGTGGCACCTGGAGGCCGCAAGCTGATTTTGATGAGTTCTAGCTCTCTCTCCTCCCAGATTCTCATATGGGGAGAAAAAACCTCAGTGGAAACAACCACCCCCATTCACCCTGTCACACTGGTTTCCTTCTTGCAGGTAAGAGGAAATACACTGACCTTTTAAAACCTCAAAAGCGGAGCCTAAGGAGACCGAGTGAGCAGGGCCCTGGGCGTCAGGGACCTTGGGCTTGAGCTCACGTGGACGTGTCTGTGGACGTCCACCATGCTCTCTGACCCACTGTTTTCCAGTCTGTAAAGTGGGCAAGTGGACACAGGCTCCTTGAGTCCTGTAAATCGAAGGGTTTAGACGTTTTCTGATGCAGAGTGGGAATCCAGGCTGGGGCCTGGCATACTTGGTGTTTCCCAGGTACCACTCTGGTCTGCTTACCTTGGGTCATCTGAGTCATGAATTATGGATCTGCAATTTGGCCAGTAAGGATTGCCTTGTCCTACAACAAGGCTCTACTGTACAGCAGAGGGAACTATATTCAATATCTTGTAATAACCTATAATGGAAAAGAACCTGAAAAAGAATGTATATATATATATATATATATATATATATATATAACTGAATCACTGCTGTACACTTGAAACTAACACAATATTGTAAGTTAACTACACTTCAATTAAAAAAAAAAAAGGACATGCAGATGATGACATGCTGAACGAGGAAGCACAAGCCACCTACACAGGGTCCACAGGGAGTTCCCCCTGCATACAATCTCCCACTCTCGGGAAGTGAAAACCCTGGGTTGTTTCGATCAAAGGCAGAGTTTCAATACATCCACACAAAGGAAGTCAAGACACAAGATTTATTATTTATACATCCCAGAAACGGGGGTGGGGAGCACAGTGAGCTGGGGGAAGGGCCGTCCTCCATCCCAGGTCATGGGCAGGCAGAACATGGATAGAGAACAGAGTGGCAAGCACCCCTTACAACATGTTTGGGGTGGAGGTCACCAACTTCTCAGGGGCAACTCTAAGTGGTTCTTTTAATTTTAAAAATGTATTGTTTATTTTTAATTGAGGTAACATTAATTTACAACCTTGGATGTTTTATGTATACAGCACTGAATTCCCTCTCCTGCGTGCCCTACAACATGCTCACCACCAAAAACTTAGTGTTCATCCGTGACCATAGAGTTGACTCCCTTTACCCATTTAACCCTCTCCCCCCGCGCCCTCCCTCCTGGTAACCACTATTCTGTTCTCTGTATCTACCTGTTTGTTTTTGTTTAGTTTGGTTTGTTCACTTATTTTGGTTTTGTTCATTTCTTTGTTTTGTTTATCAGTTCTTTATATTCCGCCTACTGTGTTTGTATTTCTCCATCTGGCTTATTTCACGTAACATAATGCCCTCAAGGTACATCCATGTTGTCACAAATATCACGATTTCATCTTTTTTTGTGGTTGAGTAGTATTTCAGTGTGTGTGTGTGTGTGTGTGTGTGTGTGTGTAGTAGCTTCTTTAGCCATTCATCTGTTGATGGACACCTAGGTTACCTCCATATCTTGGTTTTTGTAAATAATGTCATGATGAACATGGGAGTGCAGGTATCTTTTTGGATTAGTGTTTTCACATTCTTTGGATAAATACCCAGAGTGGGATAGCTGGAGCATATGGGTTCTGTTCTTTGTTTATTGTTGAATAGCCATACTGTTTTCCACAGTGGCTGCACTGATTTACATTCCCCCCAACAGTGCACAAGGGTTTCCTTTTCTCCAAATCCTCAACAACACTTATTTCTTGCCTTTTTGATGTTAGCCATTCTGACAGGTGTGAAGTGATATCTCATTGTGGTTTTGATTTGAATGTCCCTAATAATTAGTGATGTTGAACATCTTTTCATGTGCTTTTTGGTAATCTGCATGTCTTTGGAAAAGTGTCTTTTCAGCTCCACTGACCATTTTATAATCTGTTCTTTTTTGTTTTTGAGTTGTATGAGTTCTTTATATAATTTGGGTATTAACTCCTTATCTGATGTATCACTTGCAAATATCTTCTCCCATTTGGTAGGTTGCCTTTTTGTTTTACTGATGGTTTCCTTTGCTGTGCAGATGTTTTTAGTTTGACGTAATCCCATTTGTTTACTTTTACTTTTGTTTCCCTTGTCTGAGGAGACATATCGAGAAAGATATTGTAAAGACTGATGTCAAAGAATGTACTGCCCATGTTTTCTTCTAGGAGTTTTATGATTTCAGGTCTTATATTCAAGTCTTTAATCCATTTCAACTTACGTTTGTGTATGGTGTGAGACAGCAGTCTAGTTTCATTTTTAAGACCTGAAAATTATAAGATATGGTTGATAGCAATTGAAGAAGACACAAGTAATTGGAAAGATATTCTGTACTCATGGACTGGATGAATGAACATTGTCAAAATGTCCTTATTACTTAAAGAAATCTAGAGATTCAATGCAATCCCTACCAAAATCCCAAGGACATTTTTCAAAGAAATAGAACAAAAAATTATACAGAACCATGAAAAACTCTGAATAGCCAACGCAATCCTGAGAAAAAAGAACAAAGCTAGAGGTATCATACTCCCTGATTTCAAACTATACTACAAAGCCACAGTAATCAAAACTGCATGGTACTGGCCCCCAAACAGATACACATATGGGACAGAACTGAGAGCCCAGAAATAAAGCCACACATATATGAACAATTGATTTACAACAAAGGAGCAAAGAACATACAATGGGGAAAGGATAGTCTCTTCAATAAATGGTGTTGGGGAAACTGGAAAGCCACATGCAAAAATAGAAAAAGAAAACTAAGTGGTTATTTTAAAAAGTGTCCCAGGAAAAGCAAAGTGGGAGTTTGTGGCAGGAGTCCTAAGTTCAGGTCCTTATTTAAATATCCAGGCTCTGGGTGTGAGCTGGTGTTATACTGTAAAATGCCCAACTCATTCTCAGGGAGAAATGCTGGTGGCTTGGTCCCATGTGAGAGCTGTGGGTATGGCGAGAAGGGGCTGAATTGGGGACATAGGTAGGTAGTTATGATGGCTAGCTGCAGCTAGGAAGACATTTGATTTTTAGCCTAATTTTCATGATGAAATGGAGACCAAAAAAAGGTTAAGAAATGTGCCCAAGCTCACAGAGCTAAAGGCTATGTATGAATCCATAGAGTCCACGAATCTGTGCCCTTGAGGCATGAATTTTCTGGAGTGGGGCATGTCTGACCCATCACTGAGTCCTGGTACACAGCAGAGACTCAGTGCCATCAAATGTGAATTTCACTGCATCCTGCAGGGAGCCCTCTGGGCGCAGCCATAGTTCATTCTGGCCAGTGGCCACTAGAGGGCAGCAGTGCTTTTTCTTGCGCGCAAAGTTTCAGGACACCAGCTTCAGCTGAGTCAACCCCATCTGGTCCCAGGTCACCTGGGACTGAGAAATTTTGGGACGGAAGGGCCCCACTGATGACCATCCCTCCACCATCCTCAGCCTCCTACCCAAGCCAGAGGAAAAGAACACGCTTGAGGACGCTGGCAGGAGACTGGACAGGACCATCAAGACCTGCGTCACTACCCCTCTCCCTGGCCCCCACCTCACATCTGAGAAAGGGAGACCAAGAAGGGGAAGGGACTTGCCCAGGTCACACGGAGACTTGGTGCCATGTGATCACCCTGTTCTCTGAGACCCGCTCCAGCCCTTCTCTCGTGTGACCCCAGGGTCTTCCGTCAGTCTAGCTGACACTGGGAGGCCGTTGGGGGGTGGTGGTGGTGTGCGTGTGCAAAAGATCAGATTAGTGTCCCAAGGAGGGAGCAAGGGCTGGAGGGCCAGTCAGGGAGGAGACCTGCTCCAGCAGACTGCTGACCCCTTCCTGGTCTATATTTTCAGTCCACAGACCGGAGAGCAGTAATTGTGAGAGGCAAATGATGCTAAGTTTCTCAGCCTCAGGTATCCTGGCATCAGCCGAGTGTGGATTGATTATCATTATTTTTTTTTTTTTGCGGTACGCGGGCCTCTCACTGTTGTGGCCTCTCCTGTTGCGGAGCACAGGCTCCGGACGCGCAGGCCCAGCGGCCATGGCTCACGGGTGTGGACTGATTTTTTTTTTTTTTTTTTTTTTTTTTTTTTTTTTTTTTTTTTTTTTTTTTTGCGGTACGCGGGCCTCTCACTGTTGTGGCCTCTCCCGCTGCGGAGCACAGGCTCCGGACGCGCAGGCTCAGCGGCCATGGCCCACGGGCCCAGCCGCTCCGCGGCATATGGGATCCTCCCAGACCGGGGCACGAACCCGCATCCCCTGCATCAGCAGGCGGACTCTCAACCACTGCGCCACCAGGGAGGCCCCTGGACTGATTTTTAAGCATCTACACACCACTGCAACTTGACCTTTGAGAATCCTCTCTTGCTTCAGACATGCACATAGAAAGGTCACATTGATTGTTTCCCAAATCCCCACATAAATATTTGCTTGGCTGGCTGAGAACCTCGTTCGCCTGTGTAAATTAATATAATTTATAATTAATTTATAATTAATTGCATTTATAATTAATTTATAAATTAATTAATTTATAATTAATTGCATTTGGCAGGGCTTCCCGTCCACAGCCCGATGCCAGCTTCGGAGGCTCTGGCTTTTCCAGATGGTCAGCACGTCCAGGCAAAGCTTTTGGGCTTCTCCAAGCAGTGCTCCCTTTCCCTGACTCATGTCCACAGGTGAGGCCTGGGAAGGCCCCGCCCTGCCCTCCAGTCCCATCTCCCTGCTCCCTTGATGTGTCCTAGTCTTGGACGTTGCTCATACGTATCGAGCACCATTGATGGCTGACGTAACACTTGCTGTGAGCCAGCCTCTTTCCCAAGTGTTTTCCACACCATCACTCATCCACAAAACTCTTGGCAGAGCCCTATTCAGTAGTTGTTATTATTAACCCCCTTTTACAGATGTAAAGACTGAGGCCAAGAGATGCTTGTAAGGGACAGAAATAAGATTGGAACCAGGCATCTGGCTGGAGAGTGTATCTCCTTTACCTGTACGTGGTACGCTGTTGGGCACTGAGCCATCTGACAGTGTCCTGGATGCTCTGGGGTGGGTCATGCCACCACACATCTGCTGGAGCAGTTCTCTCCTCCCGACGCCTCCTTGCCCTTGCTCTCTTCATCTGGCAACTCCAATTCCTCTTCCACGTTTCTTCTTAGACCCTCTATTCCAGAAGTCTTCCTAGGATCGGGCCCCTCGCTGGTAACTGTGGGGAATTCTCAGTTTGCACCCAGGGTTCGTCCACCGTTGGAGGAAGATTGCTTCTCATCACTGCTTTTGGCCAAGCATCCGCATCCCTTTGCTTTTGTCCACGGCAGACCTTCCCTGTCTCTTCCCCAGGCCCCACCCCTGCCCTCTGGTTGGCCACCCCAGCTCCCTGCGTGAGACTGGAGCATAGTCCATGGGTTTATCCTGTTTGCTTATGTTAGCAGGAGAGTAATCAGAGGTGGGGTGACTTCATGATCAAAACAAATCCCACTTTGTGAGCAGCCAGGACGTTTGCTCTGGGGCCCTGCCAAGTACCTCCACCCCACCTCTGCTCCCACTTCTAGCCTAGGACTGGTAGTATCTGACCATTTCATTCCCCAAACAGGAGCCATGAGAGAACTTTGCCAAATGATATTTTAAAAACATGCAACCACAAGGAAGGAGAATTATTCTACAGCGGAGAGTCCCAGGTGCTGCTGAGAAGCTGGTCACGTGACCCCAGGTGCAGGAGCTGGTCCAAGGCTGTTTCTGCCCGACTACCTGCGTTTTCAGGTAAGTTACCTAATCTTTGAAGACTCCCCTTTGTCATCTTAAAGATGGAAGAATTCATTTTGTTCTGAATACATCTCAGGGTCGTTTTGTATCGTGGGTCAGTGTGTCCCCTGGGCTCTGTCAACTGCAGAGCATCACAGAAAATATGGGGGCCGTGAGAATGGGGGTGACCCCAGGTCTGAGGTGGGACGGAGAGAGTTGGACTCCCTCTTCAGATGGATCCTTCGGCTGTGTCCACGCTCTGAAAGGGACACATTCCAGGGCCCAGTATCCTCGGAGGAAGCACAACCTGTGGCGGGAGATAAGCAAGAGCTATAAATCCATTTTACGAGGCCTGGAATCCCTGTCTGCACAGGCGGCATCCTGGCTGCAGCGAGGGAGGCTTATCAGCGATTTCAGAGGGCCTGTGACACCGATAAGACGGAAACCAGGGCTGTGAGCTGCCTGTGACAGCAGCGGGGCCTGCGCTGGGCGCCTGGGAGTCACAGCTCAGCAGTGCCAATGGCAGTCAAGAGCATCCTTTCCCGGGGCCGTGATCCTCCGCCAGGATGCCCCTCGGAACTGGGTTTTCAGTTTGTCAGTGTGGTACTGTGGTTCCGCATACATTTTCCAGCATTGAAACCTGTGCATCCGAATTTATTATTATTTTTTTGCTCATATGTGTCATAACCATGGGCCTTCCAGAAAACGAGCAGGATCTAATTTTACAGTAATGATTCCTTCATTATCTCTTCACTTTAAATCAAAACCACACCATTCTTCGTCTTATAAATATGTTGCTCCCAGGGGGTGAACTTGCTGAATCACTCCAGAACTTTCCATTTGAAACTGGAGGGAAGAGGAAGAGGTTTGGGAGGGACGAGGTGTGAGGAGTTGGCAGTTTGGGGAGTCTAAGAGGCAGGAAACCTCGAGGTACACAGTGGGAGACCCAGAGGAGCTGGTCTAGAAATGTGAATTCGGGGATGAGGGCCAGGGCAGGAAGAGGAAGGAGGGATGGAGGCTGATCTGCCTGGTGGGAACTTTCTATTGAGTCCGTGGGCTGGAGCACAGAATTTTCTGAAGATGCCAACGAGAAAGGAACACAAGGAATAAAGACTATGTGGAACAGAAAACACAAATCACCAGATAGACATTTGAAGGGATGTCAGAACAAGAAAAGATGCCAGGGACATCACTTCTGGGCCTGAGACCCTTCTACCTTTATTTTTTCCATTTCTCAGAGAGCATATAGGATTTCCAGGTGAGGAGTCGTGAGGATATCAGATAATGTTCTTCCATCAGGTCGCCAGGAGATGGGCATCCCACACGGATGTCTTCTTCTGATACTTGGAATAGATCAGCATACAGTTCCTGCTGGGGTACAGTGGGTAGTGGGGGACCCAGACCTCCTCCAGGCCCTGGCCAGCAGCTGGGGTGTGGGGTGTGGGACTGTGCTGCTGTGGACTAGTCCAGAGCACTCTGCTGGGAGTGGGGAGTGCAGACCAGGGAGGGGAGTATTCAGGCTTTGGAGGTTCTGCAATGAAGCAGTTGTGTGGCCCCAGCCAGTCTCTTTCCCTCTCTGAGCCTTTTGAGCAAATGTCTAAGCTCCCACCTCGCCCCTTGAGCTCCCACATGCACAATGCAAGCCCTGAAATGTCCTCCAAAGGAGTCTTGTCAGGTAATTCCTCCACCAATGGAAAGAGCAATGGGCTCGGTGTTTGGAACCCTTGGTGTGAGCACCAATCCTGCCACTTCTTGGCTGGGTTACCTTTGGCAAGTTACTAAACCTCTCCGAGTATAGTTTTCTCCCAAAAGTTCTCTCTGGTTCTGCGTCAAACAGCAATGTTCAGCTATACTCTTCACAGGAGGAAATGGTACCTTATGCTAGAAAAGCGGGGGGAAAAGTAATAATTGAATCATTGAATCATTTACTGAAAGGGGATTTCAGTTATTCCAATGAATAGAATGGTTATGTTCACATTTTAAATTCTGGAATATTAGAAACATACTGAAAAAAAGACAGAAAATTATAAACAAACAGCACAACTCTGACTCAGTAAATGTTAACCTTTTGTCATGCACGCTTAAGCTTTTTAAAAAATCCAATATTACTGATAAAGTTGAAGTTCTGTTTCCCTCCCTATGCTGCTTCCTCTTCCCCATTCCCAGAAACAACTAGTCACATGAATGCGATGTGTTTCCAGTCCATTTTCCTATGCTTCTAAGGAGTTTTTGATAGTCTTAAGTACATACAGTTATTCTGGGGGACATACACTGCTGAAACTTTTTTTCTTATTAGACAATAGGTTTTTTTCTTTTTTTTTTTGAGGTATGTGGGCCTCTCACTGTTGTGGCCTCTCCCGTTGCGGGGCACAGGCTCCGGACGCACAGGCTCAGCGGCCATGGCTCATGGGCCCAGCCGCTCCGCAGCATGTGGGATCTTCCCGGACCAGGGCACGAACCCGTGTCCCCTGCATTGGCAGGCAGACTCTCAACCACTGCACCACCAGGGAAGCCCGAGACAATAGGTTTTGAGATCAGGGCTTGTTGAATCATGGGCAGCTGATTCATTCACATTAACTGCTCTGTAATATTTCATGGAATGAATATATCAGAGTTTACTCATTTTTCTGAGGGACTTTTAGGATCTTTCTTTTTCTTTTTTCCATTATAGCCAATAATGAGGTGGTAGTGAACATCCTCGTTTATATCTCCTTGTGAGAGTTTGCCTGAGATATATTCCCAGGAAAGAAATAGCTTGACCAAATATCATGAAATTTCTCTTTAAATAATTTGTATCAATTTACACTTCTGAAAGCAGCCCATGAAAGGTCCTGTTTCTCCTTGTCCACACTAACCATTGGTATTATGAGACTTCATGTTTCTTCCTATTTGATGGGTATAAAACTGTATCACATTGCTGTTTTAATGTGCCTCTCTCTGGTTGCTAGAAAGTTTCAACATCTTTTCATATACTTAAACGGCCATTATGGTTTCCTGTTCCAGATTATTCAGTCCACATCCTGCCCATCTTTCTATATCTTTCTTATTGATTTGTAGGCAATTTGGATAAGATTAGATATTAGTTAACATACTATTTTTCAAATCGACAGGGCTTTCCTTTAGCTTTGTTTATTGTGTCTTTTCAAATCTTATATTTTTTAATGTTTTCTTTATTGAATATATTCTTTGGATCTTGCTTAAGAATTATTTTCTTATCCTAATAACACAAAGATAGTCTGCCATGTGTTGTTCTAAATATTTTAAAATATTGCTTTACTTATTAAGTCTGTCATCCCTCTCAAATTTATTTTTGTGTATAAGAGATAAAATTTCCATTTTTCTAAGTGGATATGCTATTATCCCAGCAGCATTTATTGTATTGCTTATTATTTTTCCACTGATTTGTCATGTATTCTCAGCAATAGACCAAATTTCATTTGTTCTGTTCCACTGGTTCTTTTTTTTCCCTGCATCAGTAGGCCAGCATACTATTTTTTACAATATTATTTCAAGTCTTGATACCTGGTAGGGAAATTTCCCTCCTTCCGTTTTTCTTTTTCAAAATTTAGTTAATTTTTTACATTTTTCTATAAATTTTAGGCTCAGCATATCAAGATCTGTCCTGTTGGGATGTTCACTGAATACACTGAACTTAAGGTGAGATTCATAATCATGGTTTATCTCTTTATCTATATAGGATATTCTTTTATGTCCTTTAATAAAGTTTAAGAATTTTCTCCATAAAGCCTGTACACATGTTTACTTATATTTATTCCCAGGTACCTTATGGTTTTTGCTTCTATTGTAAATGGGATTGGTTTTTTTGTTGTTGTTGTTGTTGTTTTTATATATGTCCATGCCTCTCTTTCGCTTTGTCACAGCTTACCCTTTCCCCTCCCCATATCCTCAAGTCCATTCTCAAGTAGGTCTGTGTCTTTATTCCTGTTTTACCCCTAGGTTCTTCATGACATTTTTTTTCTTAAATTCCATATATATGTGTTAGCATACGGTATTTGTCTTTCTCTTTCTGACTTACTTCACTCTGTATGACAGACTCTAGGTCTATCCACCTCATTACAAATAGCTCAGTTTCGTTTCTTTTTATGGCTGAGTAATATTCCATTGTATATATGTGCCACATCTTCTTTATCCATTCATCCGATGATGGACACTTAGGTTGTTTCCATCTCCGGGCTATGGTGAATAGAGCTGCAATGAACATTTTGGTACATGTCTCTTTTTGAATTATGGTTTTCTCGGGGTATATGCCTAGTAGTGGGATTGCTGGGTCATATGGTAGTTCTATTTGTAGTTTTTTAAGGAACCTCCATACTGTTCTCCATAGTGGCTGTACCAATTCACATTCCCACCATCAGTGCAAGAGTGTTCCGTTTTATCTACACCCTCTCCAGCATTTATTGTTTCTAGATTTCTTGATGATGGCCATTCTGACTGGTGTGAGATATCTCATTGTAGTTTTGATTTGCATTTCTCTAATAATTAATGATGTTGAGCATTCTTTCATGTGTTTGTTGGCAGTCTGTATATCTTTGGAGAAATGCCTATTTAAGTCTTCTGCCCATTTTTCGATTGGGTTGTTTGTTTGCTATTGAGCTGCATGAGCTGCTTATAAATTTTGGAGATTAATCCTTTGTCAGTTGCTTCATTTGCAAATATCTTCTCCCATTCTGAGGGTTGTCTTTCGGTCTTGTTTATGGTTTCCTTTGCTGTGCAAAAGCTTTGAAGTTTCATTAGGTCCCATTTGTTTATCTTTGTTTTTATTTCCATTTCTCTAGGAGGTGAGTCCAAAAGGATCTTGCTGTGATTTATGTCATAGAGTGTTCTATGTTTTCCTCTAAGAGTTTGATAGTTTCCGGCCTTACATTTAGGTCTTTAATCCATTTTGAGCTTATTTTTGTGTATGGTGTTAGGGAATGATCTAATCTCATCCTTTTACATGTCCCTGTCCAGTTTTCCCAGCACCACTTATTGAAGAGGCTGTCCTTTCTCCACTGTACATTCCTGCCTCCTTTATCAAAGATAAGTTGACCATATGTGCATGGGTTTACCTCTGGGCTTTCTATCCTGTTCCATTGATCTATCTTTCTGTTTTTGTGCCAGTGCCACACTGTCTTGATTACTGTAGCTTTGTAGTATAGTCTGAAGTCAGGGAGCCTGATTCCTCCAGCTCCGTTTTTCGTTCTCAAGATTGCTTTGGCTATTCGGGGTCTTTTGTTTTTCCAAACAAATTTTGAAATTTTTTGTTCTACTTCTGTGAAAAATGCCAGTGGTAGTTTGATAGGGATTGCATTGAATCTGTAGATTGCTTTGGGTAGTAGAGTCATTTTCACAATATTGATTCTTCCAATCCAGGAGCATGGTATATCTCTCCATCTATTTGTATCATCTTTAATTTCTTTCATCAGTGTCTTATAATTTTCTGCATACAGGTCTTTTGTCTCCTTAGGTAGGTTTATTCCTAGATATTTTATTCTTTTTGTTGCAATGGTAAATGGGAATGTTTCCTTGATTTCACTTTCAGATTTTTCATCATTAGTGTACAGGAATGCCAGAGATTTCTGTGCATTAATTTTGTATCCTGCAACTTTACCAAACGCATTGATTAGCTCTAGTAGTTTTCTGGTAGCATCTTTAGGATTCTCTATGTATAGTATCATGTCATCTGCAAACAGTGACAGCTTTACTTCTTCTTTTCCAATTTGGATTCCTTTTATTTCCTTTTCTTCTCTGATTGCTGTGGCTAAAACTTCCAAAACTATGTTGAATAAGAGTGGTGAGACTGGGCAACCTTGTCTTGTTCCTGATCTTAGTGGAAATGGTTTCAGTTTTTCACCATTGAGGACGATGTTGGCTGTGGGTTTGTCATATATGGCCTTTATTATGTTGAGGAAAGTTCCCTCTATGCCTACTTTCTGCAAGGTTTTTATCATAAATGGGTGTTGAATTTTGTTGAAAGCTTTCTCTGCATCTATTGAGATGATCATATGGTTTTTCTCCTTCAATTTGTTAATATGGTGTATCACGTGGATTGACTTGCGTATAGTGAAGAATCCTTGCATTCCTGGAATAAACCCCACTTGATCATGGTGTATGATCCTTTTAATGTGCTGTTGGATTCTGTTTGCTAGTATTTTGTTGAGGATTTTTGCATCTATGTTCATCAGTGATATTGGCCTGTAGTTTTCTTTCTTTGTGACATCCTTGTCTGGTTTTGGTATCAAGGTGATGGTGGCCTCGTAGAATGAGTTTGGGAGTGTTCCTCCCTCTGCTATATTTTGGAAGAGTTTGAGAAGGATAGGTGTTAGCTCTTCTCTAAATGCTTGATAGAATTCGCCTGTGAAGCCATCTGATCCAGGGCTTTTGTTTCTTGGAAGATATTTTTATCACAGTTTCAATTTCAGTGCTTGTGATTGGTCTGTTCATATTTTCTATTTCTTCCTGAGTCAGTCTTGGCACGTTGTGCATTTCTAAGAATTTGTCCATTTCTTCCAGGTTGTCCATTTTATTGGCATAGAGTTGCTTACAGTAATCTCTCATGATCTTTTGTATTTCTGCAGTGTCAGTTGTTACTTCTCCTTTTTCATTTCTAATGCTATTGATTTGAGTCTTCTCCCTTTTTTTCTTGATGAGTCTGGCTAATGGTTTATCAATTTGGTTTATCTTCTCAAAGAACCAGCTTTTAGTTTTATTGATCTTTGCTATCGTTTCCTTCATTTCTTTTTCATTTGTTTCTGATCTGATTTTTATGACTTCTTTCCTTCTGCTAACTTTGGGATGTTTTTGTTCTTCTTTCTCTAATTGCTTTAGGTGCAGGGTCAGGTTGTTTATTCGAGATGTTTCCTGTTTCTTAAGGTGGGATTGTATTGCTATAAACTTCCCTCTTAGAACTGCTTTTGCTGCATCCCATAGGTTTTGGGTCGTGGTGTCTCCATTTTCATTTGTTTCTAGGTATTTTTTAATTTCCTCTTTGATTTCATCAGTGATCACTTCGTTATTAAGTAGTGTATTGTTTAGCCTCCATGTGTTTGTATTTTTTACAGATCTTTTCCTGTAATTGATATCTAGTCTCATAGCATTGTGGTCGGAAAAGATACTTGATACAATTTCAATTTTCTTAAATTTACGAAGGCTTGATTTGTGACCCAAGATATGATCTATCCTGGAGAATGTTCCATGAGCACTTGAGAAAAATGTGTATTCTGTTGTTTTTGGATGGAATGTCCTATAAATATCAATTAAGTCCATCTTGTTTAATGTATCATTTAAAGCTTGTGTTTCCTTATTGATTTTCATTTTGGATGATCTGTCCATTGGTGAAAGTGGGGTGTTAAAGTCCCCTACTATGAGTGTGTTACTGTCGATTTCTCCTTTTATGGCTGTTAGTATTTGCCTTATGTATTGAGGTGCTCCTATGTTAGGTGCATAAATATTTAAAATTGTTATATCTTCTTCTTGGATCGATCCCTTTATCATTATGTAGTGTCCTTCTTTGTCTCTTCTAGTAGTCTTTATTTTAAAGTCTATTTTATCTGATATGAGAATTGCTACTCCAGCTTTCTTTTGGTTTCCATTTGCATGGAATATCTTTTTCGATCCCCTTACTTTCAGTCTGTATGTGTCTCTAGATCTGAAGTGGGTCTCTTGTAGAGAGCATATATATGGGTCTTGTTTTTGTATCCATTCAGCCTATCTGTGTCTTTTGGTGGGAGCATTTAGTCCATTTACATTTAAGGTAATTATTGATATGTATGTTCCTATTCCCATTTTCTTAATTGTTTTGGGTTCGTTATTGTAGGTATATTCCTTCTGTTGTGTTTCTTGCCTAGAGAAGTTCCTTTAGCATTTGTTGTAAAGCTGGTTTGGTGGTGCTGAACTCTCTCAGCTTTTGCTTGTCTGTAAAGGTTTTAATTTCTCCATCAAATCTGAATGAGATCCTTGCTGGGTAGAGTAATCTTGGTTGCAGGTTTTTCTCCTTCATCACTTTAATTATGTCCTGCCACTCCCTTCTGGCTTGTAGAGTTTCTGCTGAGAGATCAGCTGTTATCCTGATGGGGATTCCCTTGTGTGTTATTTGTTGTTTTTCCCTTGCTGCTTTTAATATGATTTCTTTGTGTTTAATTTTTGACAGTTTGATTAATATGTGTCTTGGCGTATTTCTCCTTGGATTTATTCTGTATGGGACTCTCTGTGCCTCCTGGACTTGATTAACTATTTCCTTTCCCATATTAGGGAAGTTTTCAACTATAATCTCTTCAAATATTTTCTCAGTCCCTTTCTTTTTCTCTTCTTCTTCTGGAACCCCTATAATTCGAATGTTGATGCATTTAATGTTGTCTCAGATGTCTCTGAGACTGTCCTCTGTTCTTTTCATTCTTTTTTCTTTATTTTAATCTGCATCAGTTATTTCCACTATTTTATCTTCCACCTCACTTATCCGTTCTTCTGCCTCAGTTATTCTGCTATTGATCCCATCTAGAGTATTTTTCATTTCATTTATTGTGTTTTTAATCGATGCTTGATTCATCTTTAGTTCTTCTAGGTCCTTGTTAACTGTTTCTTGCATTTTGTCTATTCTATTTCCAAGATTTTGGATTTTGGAAATAGAATCTTGGATCATCTTTACCATCATTATTCTGAATTCTTTTTCAGGTATAGTGCCTATTTCCTCTTCATTTGATAGGTCTGTGGGTTTTTATCTTGCTCGTTCACCTGCTGTGTGTTTTTTTGTCTTCTCATTTTGCTTATGTTACTGTGTTTGGGGTCTCCTTTTTGCAGCCTGCAGGTTCGTAGTTCCCGTTGTTTTTGGTGTCTGTCCCCAGTGGCTAAGGTTGGTTTCGTGGGTTGTGTAGGCTTCCTGGTGGAGGGGACTAGTGCCTGTGTTCTGGTGGATGAGGCTGGATCTTGTCTTTCTGGTGGGCAGTTCCACGTCTGGTGGTGTGTTTTGGGGTGTCTGCGGACTTTTTATGATTTTAGGCCACCTCTCTGCTAATGGATGGCGTTGTGTTCCTGTCTTGCTAGTTGTTTGGCATAGGGTGTCCAGCACTGTAGCTTGCTGGTCGTTGAGTGAAGCTGGGTGCTGGTGTTGAGATGGAGATCTCTGGAAGATTTTCGCCGTTTGATATTATGTGGAGCTGGGAGGTCTCTTCTGGACCAGTGTCCTGAAGTTGGCTCTCCCACCTCAGAGGCACAGCACTGACTCCTGGCTCCTCAATTTTGGATGATTCGTTGTCTATTCATGTATTCCACAGATGCAGGGTACCTCAAGTTGATTGTGGAGCTTTAATCTGCTGCTTGTGAGGCTGCTGGGAGAGGTTTCCCTTTCTCTTCTTTGTTCTCACAGCTCCTGGGTCTCAGCTTTGGATTTGGCCCCGCCTCTGCGTGTAGGTCGCGGAGGGCGTCTGTTCTTTGCTCAGACAGGACAGGGTTAAAGGAGCAGCCTCTTCGGGGACTCTGGCTCACTCAGGCCGGGCGGGAGGGAGGGGCACGGAGTGCGGGGCGAGCCTGCAGCGGCAGAGGTCGGCGTGACGTTGCACCAGCCCGAGGCGCGCCGTGCGTTCTCCCAAGGAAGCCGCCCCTGGATCCCGGGACCCCGGCAGTGGCGGGCTGCACAGGCTCCCGGGAGGGCGGTGTGGACAGTGACCTGCACTCGCACACAGGCTTCTTGGCGGCAGCAGCAGCAGCCCCAGCGTCCCACGACCGTCACTGGGCTCCGCGCTTTCAGTCGCGACTCGCGCCCGTCTGTGGAGCCCCTTTAAGCAGCGCTCTTAATCCCCTCTCCTCGCGCACCAGGAAACCAAGAGGGAAGAAAAAGTCTCTTGCCTCTTCGGCAGCTCCAGAGTTTTCCCGGACTCCCTCCCGGCTATCTGTGGCACATTAGCCCCCTTCAGGCTGAGTTCTCGCCGCCAGCCCCAGTCCTCTCCCTGCGCTCTGACCGAAGCCCGAGCCTCACCTTCCAGCGCCGCCCGCCACAGCAGGCGAGCAGACAAGCCTCTCGGGCTGGTGAGTGCCGCTCGGCACCGATCCTCTGTGTGGGGATCTCTCCGCTTTGCCCTACCCAGGTATGTGGGGAGTTTCTTGCCTTTTGGGAGGCCTGGGGTCTTCTGCCAGCGTTCAGTAGGTGTTCTGTAGGAGTTGTTCCACGTGTAGCTGTATTTCTGTTGTATCCGTAGGAAGGAAGGTGATCTCCGCGTCTTACTCTTCCGCCATCTTACCCGGAAGTCGAACCATTGCTTCTTAAAGTACAGTCCCTGGACCAGCAGCATCAATATCATCTGAGAACTTGTTAGAAATGCTATTCCTAGATATTTTATTCTTTTCGTTGCAATGGTAAATGGGAGTGTTTTCTTGATTTCACTTTCAGATTTTTCATCATTAGTGTACAGGAACGCTAGAGATTTCTGTGTATTAATTTTGTATCCTGCTACTTTACCAAATTCATTGATTAGCTCTAGTAGTTTTCTGGTAGCATCTTTAGGATTCTCTATGTATAGTATCATGTCATCTGCAAACAGTGACAGCTTTACTTCTTCTTTTCCCATTTGGAATCCTTTTATTTCCTTTTCTTCTCTGATTGCTGTGGCTAAAACTTCCAAAACTAAGTTGAATAAGAGTGGTGAGAGTGGGCAGCCTTGTCTTGTTCCTGATCTTAGTGGAAATGGTTTCAGTTTTTCACCATTGAGGACGATGTTGGCTGTGGGTTTGTCATATATGGCCTTTATTATGTTGAGGAAAGTTCCCTCTATGCCTACTTTCTGCAAGGTTTTTATCATAAATGGGTGTTGAATTTTGTTGAAAGCTTTCTCTGCATCTATTGAGATGATCATATGGTTTTTCTTCTTCAATTTGTTAATATGGTGTATCACATTGATTGATTTGCATACATTGAAGAATCCTTGCATTCCTGGAATAAACCCCACTTGATCATGGTGTATGATCCTTTTAATGTGCTGTTGGATTCTGTTTGCTAGTATTTTGTTGAGGATTTTTGCATCTATGTTCATCAGTGATATTGGCCTGTAGTTTTCTTTCTTTGTGACATCCTTGCCTGGTTTTGGTACCAAGGTGATGGTGGCCTCGTAGAATGAGTTTGGGAGTGCTCCTTCCAATGCTATATTTTGGAAGAGTTTGAGAAGGATAGGTGTTAGCTCTTCTCTAAATGTTTGATAGAATTCGCCTGTGAAGCCATCTGGTCCTGGGTTTTGTTTGTTGGAAGATTTTTAATCACAGTTTCAATTTCAGTGCTTGTGATTGGTCTATTCATATTTTCTATTTCTTCCTGAGTCAGTCTTGGCACGTTGTGCATTTCTAAGAATTTGTCCATTTCTTCCAGGTTGTCCATTTTATTGGCATAGAGTTGCTTACAGTAATCTCTCATGATCTTTTGTATTTCTGCAGTGTCTGTTGTTACTTCTCCTTTTTCATTTCTAATGCTATTGATTTGAGTCTTCTCCCTTTTTTTCTTGATGAGTCTGGCTAATGGTTTATCAATTTTGTTTATCTTCTCAAAGAACCAGCTTTTAGTTTTATTGATCTTTGCTATCGTTTCCTTCATTTCTTTTTCATTTATTTCTGATCTGATCTTTATGATTTCTTTCCTTCTGCTAACTCTGGGGGCATTTTGTTCTTCTTTCTCTAATTGCTTTAGGTGCAGGGTCAGGTTGTTTACTCGAGATGTTTCCTGTTTCTTAAGGTGGGATTGTATTGCTATAAACGTCCCCCTTAGAACCGCTTTTGCTGCATCCCATAGGTTTTGGGTCGTGGTGTCTCCATTGTCATTTGTTTCTAGGTATTTTTTAATTTCCTCTTTGATTTCGTCAGTGATCACTTCGTTATTGAGTAGTGTATTGTTTAGCTTCCATGTGTTTGTATTTTTTACAGATCTTTTCCTGTAATTGATGTCTAGTCTCATAGCATTGTGATCGGAAAAGATACTTGATACAATTTCAATTTTCTTAAATTTACGAAGGCTTGATTTGTGACCCAAGATATGATCTATCCTGGAGAATGTTCCATGAGCACTTGAGAAAAATGTGTATTCTGTTGTTTTTGGATGGAATGTCCTATAAATATCAATTAAGTCCATCTTGTTTAATGTATCATTTAAAGCTTGTGTTTCCTTATTGATTTTCATTTTGGATGATCTGTCCATGGGTGAAAGTGGGGTGTTAAAGTCCCCTACTATGAGTGTGTTACTGTCGATTTCCCCTTTTATGGCTGTTAGTATTTGCCTTATGTATTGAGGTGCTCCTATGTTGGGTGCATAAATATTTACAATTGTTATATCTTCTTCTTGGATCGATCCCTTTATCATTATGTAGTGTCCTTCTTTGTCTCTTCTAATAGTCTTTATTTTAAAGTCTATTTTGTCTGATATAAGAATTGCTACTCCAGCTTTCTTTTGATTTCCATTTGCATGGAATATCTTTTTCCATCCCCTTACTTTCAATCTGTATGTGTCTCTAGGTCTGAAGTGGGTCTCTTGTAGACAGCATATATATGGGTCTTGTTTTTGTATCCATTCAGCCAATCTGTGTCTTTTGGTGGGAGCATTTAGTCCATTTACATTTAAGGTAATTATTGATATGTATGTTCCTATTCCCATTTCCTTAATTGCTTTGGGTTCGTTATTGTAGGTATATTCCTTCTGTTGTGTTTCTTGCCTAGAGAAGTTCCTTTAGCATTTGTTGTAAAGCTGGTTTGGTGGTGCTGAACTCTCTCAGCTTTTGCTTGTCTGTAAAGGTTTTAATTTCTCCATCAAATCTGAATGAGATCCTTGCTGGGTACAGTAGTCTTGGTTGCAGGTTTTTCTCCTTCATCACTTTAATTATGTCCTGCCACTCCCTTCTGGCTTGTAGAGTTTCTGCTGAGAGATCGGCTGTTAACCTGATGGGGATTCCCTTGTGTGTTATTTGTTGTTTTTCCCTTGCTGCTTTTAATATGATTTCTTTGTGTTTAATTTTTGACAGTTTGATTAATATGTGTCTTGGCGTATTTCTCCTTGGGTTTATTCTGTATGGGACTCTCTGTGCCTCCTGGACTTGATTAACTATTTCCTTTCCTATATTAGGGAAGTTTTCAACTATAATCTCTTCAAATATTTTCTCAGTCCCTTTCTTTTTCTCTTCTTCTTCTGGAACCCCTATAATTCGAATGTTGGTGCATTTAATGTTGTCCCAGAGGTCTCTGAGACTGTCCTCTGTTCTTTTCATTCTTTTTTCTTTATTTTGCTCTGCATCAGTTATTTCCACTATTTTATCTTCCACCTCACTTATCCATTCTTCTGCCTCAGTTATTCTGCTATTGATCCCATCTAGAGTATTTTTCATTTCATTTATTGTGTTTTTAATCAATGCTTGATTCATCTTTAGTTCTTCTAGGCCCTTGTTAACTGTTTCTTGCATTTTGTCTATTCTATTTCCAAGATTTTGGATCTTGGAAATAGAATCTTGGATCATCTTTACTATCATTATTCTGAATTCTTTTTCAGGTAGAGTGCCTATTTCCTCTTCATTTGATAGGTCTGTGGGTTTTTATCTTGCTCCTTCACCTGCTGTGTGTTTTTCTGTCTTCTCATTTTGCTTATGTTACTGTGTTTGGGGTCTCCTTTTTGCAGGCTGCAGGTTCGTAGTTCCCGTTGTTTTTGGTGTCTGTCCCCAGTGGCTAAGGTTGTTTCAGTGAGTTGTGTAGGCTTCCCGGTGGGGGGGACTAGTGCCTGTGTTCTGGTGGATGAGGCTCGATCTTGTCTTTCTGGTGGACATGTCCACGTCTGGTGGTGTGTTTTGGGGTGCCTGTGGCCTTATTATGTTTTCAGGCAGCCTCTCTGCTAATGGGTGGGGTTGTGTTCCTGTCTTGCTCGTTGCTTGGCATAGGGTGACCAGCACTGTAGCTTGCTGGTCGTTGAGTGAAGCTGGGTGCTGGTGGTGAGATGGAGATCTCTGGGAGATTTTCGCCGCTTGATATTATGTGGAGCTTTGAGGTCTCTTGTGGACCCATGTCCTGAAGTTGGCTCTCCCACTTCAGAGGCACAGCACTGACTCCTGGCTGCAGCACCAAGAGCCTTTCATCTACCCGGCTCAGAATAAAAGGGAGAAAAAGTAGAAAGAAAGAATTAGTAGAAGAAAGAAAGAGAGAGAGAAAGAAAGGAAGAAGGAAAGGAAGGAAGGAAGGAAGAAAGAAAGGAGGGAGGGAGGGAGGGAGGAAGGACGGAAAGAAAGAAAGGAGGGAGGGACGGAGGAAAGAAAAAGAAAGAGTGAAAGGAAGAAGGGATGGAGGGTGGGAGGAAGGAAGGAAAGAAAGGAAGAAAGAAAAATAGAAAGAAAGAAGCACAGAAAGACAGGAGGGAGGGAGGGACAGAGGAAGGAAAGAAAGAGAGAAAGAAAGAAAGGAGGCACGGAGGGAGGGAGGAAGGGAAGGTAGGAAAAAAGAAAGAGAGAAGATAAAGTAAAATAGAATAAAGTATAAAATATAGTAGCATTATTAAAATAAAAAAGTAATTACTGAAAAAAAAACCGGACAGATAGAACCCTGGGACATATGGTGGAAGCAAAGCTATACAGAGAAAATCTCACACAGAAGAATACACATACACATTCACAAAAAGAGAACAGGGGGAAAAAAATCGAAAATCTTGCTCTCAAAGTCCACCTCCGCAATTTGGGATAATTCGTTGTAAAAAGAGGAAAAGGGGGGAAAGGTCTGAAATCTTGCTCTCAAAGTCCACCTCCTTAATTTGGGATAATTCGTTGTAAAAAGAGGAAAAGGGGGAAAAATCTTAAATCTTGTCCTCAAAGTCCACCTCCTCAATTTGGGATGATTCGCTGTCCATTCATGCACTCCACAGACGCAGGGCACATCAAGCGGACCGTGGAGCTTTAATCCGCTGCCTCCGAGGCTGCACAGAGAGATTTCCCTGTCTCTTCTCTGCTCTCACAGCTCCCTGGTCTCAGCCTTGGACCTGGCCCCGCCTCTGCGCGTAGGTCGCCGGAGGGCGTCCGTTCTTCGCTCAGACAGGACGGGTTTAAAGGAGCCACTGATTCGGGGCTCTGGCTCACTCCGGCCGAGGGGAGGGAGGGGCACGCAGTGCGGGGCGGGCCTGCGGCGGCAGAAGCCGGCGTGACTTTGCACCAGCCCGAGGCGCTCCGTGCGCTTTCCCGTGGAAGCCGTCCCTGGGTCCCGGGACCCCGGCAGTGTCGGGGTGCACAGGCTCTCCGGAAAGGGGGGGTGGACAGTGACCTGCGCTTGCACACAGGCCTTGTGGTGGCAGCAGCAGCAGCCCCAGCGTCCCACGCCCGTCTCCGGGGTCCGCGCCTTAGCCGCGGCTCGCGCCCGTCTCTGGAGCTTCTTTAAGCAGCGCTCTTAATGCCCTCTCCTCGCACACCAGGAAACAAAAGGGAAGAAAAAGTCTCTTGCCTCTTCGGCAGCTCCAGACCCTTTCCCCGGACTCCCTCCGGGCTAGCCGTGGTGCACTAACCCCTTCAGGCTCTCTTCCTGCCGCCAGCCCCAGTCCTCTCCCTGAGCTCCGACTGAAACCCGATACCCGAGCCTCAGCTCCCAGCCCCGCCCGCCCCGGCGGCCGAGCAGACAAGCCTCTCGGGCTGGTGAGTGCCTGAGGGCACCGATCCTCTGTGCCGGAATCTCTCCGCTTTGCCCTTCAAACCCCTGTTGCTGTGCTCTCCTCCGCTACTCCGAAGCTTTCTCCCTCCGCCACCCGCAGTCTCCGCCCGCGAATGGGCTTCTAGTGTGTGGAAACCTTTCCTCCTTCACGGCTCCCTCTCACTGGTGCAGGTCTCGTCCCTATCCTTTTGTCTCTGTTTATTCTTTTTTCTTTTGCCCTACCCAGGTATGTGGGGAGTTTCTTGCCTTTTGGGGGGTCTGAGGTCTTCTGTCAGCGTTCAGTAGGTGTTCTGTAGGAGTTGTTCCACGTGTAGATGAATTTCTGATGTATCTGTGGGGAGGAAGGTGATCTCCGCGACTTACTCTTCCGCCATCTTTCCACCATTAGCTCTTTTTGTCCCAAGTGAGATTCTGACAATCACTGATCCTTCTCCCATGAGGCTTCCCCAACAGAAGGTTTTATTTTTTTTTTCTCATGTGCTTGTTAATTGTTAGAGCCCATGTTCTTTCTTCAACTGACTTAACCCACCTAGTGAAACACCCCCAAGTTCACACCTCCTACACAGACTTTCCGAGGAGGGTTAGGCTAATTTTCCAACTACCTTGTTATTACATTTTCTCTTAGAGTCCCCACAAGTACCTCAGAATTGACTTCTCTAAGGTAACTCTTGCTTTTCTTGCCCATTGGCCTTTCCTGTCTCTGTAAAATTGCCCCATCATTCACAGTTTGCTTCCATGAAAAACGTGGGCTTGTGTCCCCTGATTTTTTTCTCCTCACCTTTCTCCCACCTTTGCAACTAAGAAGCAAGTCCTGTACTTTCTGCCTCCAAAGCATTTTATGTGTCAACTTCACTGGGCCAGAGAGTGTGCAGAATACTGGATTAAACATTATCCTAGTTGTGTCTGTGAGGATGTTTCCAGAAGTCATTAACATTTGAGTTAATGGACTGAGTAAAGAGATTGCCCTCTCCAATGTGGGTGTGTGCCTCAGCCAATCCACTGGAGGCCTGAATAGAATAAAGACTGAGTAAGAGAGAATTTGTTCTCTCTGCCTGACTGCTGAGCTGAGACATTGGTGTTCTCCTGCTCTGGGACAGGAGCTTACACCAACGGCACTGTTAGTCCTCAGGCCTTCAGATTCAGACCAGAAATTATACTATTGACTTTCCATTTCTCAGACCTCTGGACTCAGACTGGAAACATACCATCAACTTTCTCAGGTCTCCAGCCTATAAATGACACATCATGGGACTTCTAAGCCTCCATAATTGTGTCAGCTAATTCCTTATAACAAATCCTTTTTCAAATAAATATGATATATTATATCTGTAAATGTATAACTATATCCAGGGTTCTGGAGAACCCTGATTAATACCTGGCACCTGTGCTCTTTTCTCCATACCTGTTATCAATATCCTGGTCAAGGTCATCATGACCTCTTACCTGGACTGCAATTGCCTCCCAGCTTTCACTCTGGCCCCCTCCCATCCAATTTCCACTCAGCAGCCAGAATAATCTACTTTAAAACATCAATTAGATCATGTCCTTCCCTTGTTGAAAAACTTTCTACAGCTTTCCACTTTGAATGAAATTTGAAGTTCTCACCTTGGTCTACAAACCCCTTATTGACCATCATCACCATCAGTCTCTGCAAAGCATCCTATGACATTACAGTACTTGATCATATGTTCATTTGTTGATTTTCATATTATTTGTCTTTCCCACTAGACTGTAAGCTCCAGGAAGGCAGGGACCATGTCATTTTGTTTCATCACTTTATCCCCCACACCTAGCACCATTCCTGATGCTTAGTAGATACTCAGTAACTATGTTTTGGATATTTATGGAGACTGGATACTGGTTATTGGGAAGACCAAGAAAAGTCAACAGTTAAGATCTGGCAATTCCAAGTGGTCCATGCCCATTCTTTCTTCATAAAGTATATACTACTTACAACACTGATATATTCACAGACTTGGAGGCCTGGTTCCTATGTTTTTGTGATTCTTACTGTTTGGTCAACTTCAAAACCTCTGTAACTCTCTGTCTCTGTCTCTATCTCTGTCACACACACACACACACACACACACACACACACACACACACCCACCCAGACCCACCTCTTGCTGGCACTCATTCTCACAGGGCTCTGACCAAGGTCTTCCATAAAACATGACTGTCTGGACTGGAGCCGGCAGCAGAGATGTGAACAGAACCTTATCTTTCTTTTAATGGTCTATATGGAAAAGAACCTAAAAAAAAAAAAAAGAGTGGATATATGTTATGTATGACTGATTCACTTTGCTGTGCACCTGAAACTAACACAATGTTGTAAATCAATTATACTCCAATAAAAATTAAGAGAAAAAATTTAGTCATCAGTCTCAGCTGTCTCAGAGCAACTTATTTCTTTATTGATTGATTGATTGATTGACTGATTGATCAGCTGCGTTGGGTCTTAGTTACAGCATACAGGATCTTCGTTGGGGCATGTGGGATTTTTCCTTGCCGCACACAGTCTTCTCTCTAGTTGTGGCACAAGGGCTTAGTTGCCCCGCGGCATGTGGGATCTTAGTTCCCCGACCAGGGATCGAACCCATGTCCCCTGCATTGGAAGGCAGATTCTTCACTACTGGACCACCAAGGAAGTGCTGTCTTGGAGCAATTTGCTGACATCAGCATTGCACCTTCACACCAGTTGGTTGGCGATGTCAACCAACTGAGAATTATTAGGCAAAACTCCTCATAGTTTAAGCCTCGTTGATTTGCAAAAGTGCCAGTAATGTGAAATCACCTTCTGCCTTTGCAGGATATTCAGGTCTATACATAGATCAAGAACTCACAGGATAATATGATATTACTTATATGTGGAACCTAAAATGTGACACAAATGAACTTATCTACAAAACAGACTCACATAGGGAACAGACTTGTGGTTGCCAAGGGGGACGGTGGTGGGGAAGGGATGGAGTGGGAGTTTGGAATTAGCAGATGCAAACTACTATTATATATAGGATGGATAAACAACAATCTCTTACTCTATAGCACAGGGAACTATATTCAATATCCTGTAATAAACCGTAATGGAAAAGAACATGAAAAAGAATGTGTATGTATATATATGTGTGTATATATATATATATATATATATATATATATATATATACACATACATATATATATATATAAAACACTGAATCACTTTGCTGTACAGCAGAAATTAACACAACATTATGAGTCAATTATACTTGGATAAAATAAATTAAAAAAAAAACTTACAAGGTAGAGTAATGAACTGCGCTTGAAATCAATTAAGTGTTGGAGGAGAAGAAAGAACAGAAAAATAGAGCACAATGTGCAGAAAATGGCCAGGTCAGCAGTCATAACTTAGGTTTACATTCCTTCATAGTGAAAGTATCCCAGGAATTATTTAGGCATTGGATATACATTTCCAAAACGTTTGTAATCAAGTTCCTAAAATGCAAGCACCATTTATTTTTCAAGAATTCTCTGGCTGCCACCCATAAACCAGAAAACATGCTCAAGTTATTGTTTTTTAATTCACTTCATCTTGATCCCAAGGTTCCAGAATCAACCCAGCTGAAGATGCTATAAAATTGGAAGATGTTCCTTATTCAGAAGATGGGCTCAGATCACTGTCACTGTCACCACAACGGGCATCCTTCCTCTGGCCTATAGGTCTACAGACATTCTGAGCTTGTAAATCATTTAGCTCGAGAGGGGAAGGGTCTGGAGTTGTGCTGTAACATTGTCTATTGATTCTCTAGGATACTCTCAATTTACTGATGATGATAACTTCTTAAGTATGTGGAAAACTTTGTAATTTACAAAATATTTTCAAATCTATTTTCCCCTTTGTTAACTTTAGTTCTTATGCCAACACTGAAGGATGGGTGGATTAGGACAAGTGATCTCCATTTATAGATTTAAAAGCAAGTCTTTGATTAAATACTCGTTGCCTCTACAAACATGCCTAAAAATTTAAAATATGACAATATCAAGTGTAGGTGAGGACACGAGGCAACTGACATACTGCTGGTGGGACAGATATTTGGAAAAACAACTTGATGTTACCTAGTAAATTTGAAGATGTGTATACCCTATGACCCAGCAATTTTAACCCTAGAACATACCCTAGAGAAATTCTTGCACAAGTGTGCCACAAATATATCTAAGTTTATGACAGAATGTTTACAATAGCAAATCTGGAAACAACCCAGAAGTCCATCAATGGAAAAATAAGTTGTTGTAGAGTCATATAATGATAACGATAATGATACAGAATATATTACAATGGCACATAATAACACGGCTGAATCTCAGGTACCTACAGTGAGGAGGAAACATAAGTAGCGGAAGACATGCAGAATGAATTCGTTTATGTAATGGACAAAAGCAGGCAAAGCATAAAATATATTTTGGGGGATAGAAACATATGGGATAAAGCTTTTTAGTTCATGAAAGTGCTTAAGATAAAATTCAGGACAGAAGATAGGCCTTTTTTAGAAAAAATATTATTACTTAGTCACTATTTAATAAATTAAAAATAAAAATGGATAGCAGTGACATCAAAAACTAATTGGAAAATGTAGTTTAAAAACCAATCCCGCTTTAACCCTGTCCTGTCTGAGCGAAGAACAGAAGCCCTCCGGCGACCTACACGCAGAGGTGGGGCCAAATCCAAAGCTGAGACCCGGGAGCTGTGAGAACAAAGAAGAAAAAGGGAAATCTCTCCCAGCAGCCTCAGAAGCAGCGGATTAAAGCTCCACAATCAACTTGATGTACCCAGCGTCTGTGGAATACATGAATAGACAACGAATCATCCAAAATTGAGGAGCCAGGAGTCAGTGCTGTGCCTCTGAGGTGGGAGAGCCAACTTCAGGACACTGGTCCACAAGAGACCTCAAAACTCCACATAATATCAAATGGTGAAAATCTCCCAGAGATCTCCATCTCACCACCAGCACCCAGCTTCACTCAACGACCTGCAAGCTACAGTGCTGGACATCCTATGCCAAACAACTAGCAAGACAGGAACACAACGCCACCCATTAGCAGAGAGGCTGCATAAAATCATAAAAAGTCCACAGACACCCCAAAATACACCACCAGACATGGACCTGTCCACCAGAAAGACAAGATCCAGCCTCATCCACCAGAACACAGACACTAGTCCCCTCCACCGGGAAGCCTACACAACCCACTGAACCAACCTTAGCCACTGGGGACAGACACCAAAAACAACGGGAACTACGAACCTGCAGGCTGCAAAAAGGAGACCACAAACACAGTAACATAAGCAAAATGAGAAGACAGAAAAACACACAGCAGGTGAAGGAGCAAGATAAAAACCCACAGACCTATCAAATGAAGAGGAAATAGGCACTCTACCTGAAAAAGAATTCAGAATAATGATAGTAAAGATGATCCAAGAATCTATTTCCAAGATCCAAAATCTTGGAAATAGAATACACAAAATGCAAGAAACAGTTAACAAGGACCTAGAAGAACTAAAGATGAATCAAGCATCGATTAAAAACACAATAAATGAAATGAAAAATACTCTAGATGGGATCAATAGCAGAATAACTGAGGCAGAAGAACAGATAAGTGAGGTGGAAGATAAAATAGTGGAAATAAATGATGCAGAGCAAAATAAAGAAAAAAGAATGAAAAGAACAGAGGACAGTCTCAGAGACCTCTGGGACAACATTAAACGCACCAACATTCGAATTATAGGGGTTCCAGAAGAAGAAGAGAAAAAGAAAGGGACTGACAAATATTTGAAGAGATTATAGTTGAAAACTTCCCTAATATAGGAAAGGAAATAGTTAATCAAGTCCAGGAGGCACAGAGAGTCCCATACAGAATAAACCCAAGGAGAAATACGCCAAGACACATATTAATCAAACTGTCAAAAATTAAACACAAAGAAATCATATTAAAAGCAGCAAGGGAAAAACAACAAATAACACACAAGGGAATCCCCATCAGGTTAACAGCCGATCTCTCAGCAGAAACTCTACAAGCCAGAAGGGAGTGGCAGGACATAATTAAAGTGATGAAGGAGAAAAACCTGCAACCAAGACTACTGTACCCAGCAAGGATCTCATTCAGATTTGATGGAGAAATTAAAACCTTTACAGACAAGCAAAAGCTGAGAGAGTTCAGCACCACCAAACCAGCTTTACAACAAAT
Source organism: Hyperoodon ampullatus (assembly GCF_949752795.1). Classification (NCBI taxonomy): domain Eukaryota; kingdom Metazoa; phylum Chordata; class Mammalia; order Artiodactyla; family Ziphiidae; genus Hyperoodon; species Hyperoodon ampullatus. Next base: position 161,920,904 of record NC_136914.1, on the reverse strand, counting down.
GCTAAAGGAACTTCTCTAGGCAAGAAACACAACAGAAGGAATATACCTACAATAACGAACCCAAAGCAATTAAGGAAATGGGAATAGGAACATACATATCAATAATTACCTTAAATGTAAATGGACTAAATGCTCCCACCAAAAGACACAGATTGGCTGAATGGATACAAAAACAAGACCCATATATATGCTGTCTACAAGAGACCCACTTCAGACCTAGAGACACATACAGATTGAAAGTAAGGGGATGGAAAAAGATATTCCATGCAAATGGAAATCAAAAGAAAGCTGGAGTAGCAATTCTTATATCAGACAAAATAGACTTTAAAATAAAGACTATTAGAAGAGACAAAGAAGGACACTACATAATGATAAAGGGATCAATCCAAGAAGAAGATATAACAATTGTAAATATTTATGCACCCAACATAGGAGCACCTCAATACATAAGGCAAATACTAACAGCCATAAAAGGGGAAATCGACAGTAACACACTCATAGTAGGGGACTTTAACACCCCACTTTCACCCATGGACAGATCATCCAAAATGAAAATCAATAAGGAAACACAAGCTTTAAATGATACATTAAACAAGATGGACTTAATTGATATTTATAGGACATTCCATCCAAAAACAACAGAATACACATTTTTCTCAAGTGCTCATGGAACATTCTCCAGGATAGATCATATCTTGGGTCACAAATCAAGCCTTCGTAAATTTAAGAAAATTGAAATTGTATCAAGTATCTTTTCCGATCACAATGCTATGAGACTAGACATCAATTACAGGAAAAGATCTGTAAAAAATACAAACACATGGAAGCTAAACAATACACTACTCAATAACGAAGTGATCACTGACGAAATCAAAGAGGAAATTAAAAAATACCTAGAAACAAATGACAATGGAGACACCACGACCCAAAACCTATGGGATGCAGCAAAAGCGGTTCTAAGGGGGACGTTTATAGCAATACAATCCCACCTTAAGAAACAGGAAACATCTCGAGTAAACAACCTGACCCTGCACCTAAAGCAATTAGAGAAAGAAGAACAAAATGCCCCCAGAGTTAGCAGAAGGAAAGAAATCATAAAGATCAGATCAGAAATAAATGAAAAAGAAATGAAGGAAACGATAGCAAAGATCAATAAAACTAAAAGCTGGTTCTTTGAGAAGATAAACAAAATTGATAAACCATTAGCCAGACTCATCAAGAAAAAAAGGGAGAAGACTCAAATCAATAGCATTAGAAATGAAAAAGGAGAAGTAACAACAGACACTGCAGAAATACAAAAGATCATGAGAGATTACTGTAAGCAACTCTATGCCAATAAAATGGACAACCTGGAAGAAATGGACAAATTCTTAGAAATGCACAACGTGCCAAGACTGACTCAGGAAGAAATAGAAAATATGAATAGACCAATCACAAGCACTGAAATTGAAACTGTGATTAAAAATCTTCCAACAAACAAAAGCCCAGGACCAGATGGCTTCACAGGCGAATTCTATCAAACATTTAGAGAAGAGCTAACACCTATCCTTCTCAAACTCTTCCAAAATATAGCAGAGGAAGGAGCACTCCCAAACTCATTCTACGAGGCCACCATCACCTTGATACCAAAACCAGGCAAGGATGTCACAAAGAAAGAAAACTACAGGGCAATATCACTGATGAACATAGATGCAAAAATCTTCAACAAAATACTAGCAAACAGAATCCAACAGCACATTAAAAGGATCATACACCATGATCAAGTGGGGTTTATTCCAGGAATGCAAGGATTCTTCAATGTATGCAAATCAATCAATGTGATACACCATATTAACAAATTGAAGAAGAAAAACCACATGATCATCTCAATAGATGCAGAGAAAGCTTTCGACAAAATTCAACACCCATTTATGATAAAAACCCTGCAGAAAGTAGGCATAGAGGGAACTTTCCTCAACATAATAAAGGCCATATATGACAAACCCACAGCCAACATCGTCCTCAATGGTGAAAAACTGAAACCATTTCCACTAAGATCAGGAACAAGACAAGGCTGCCCACTCTCACCACTCTTATTCAACTTAGTTTTGGAAGTTTTAGCCACAGCAATCAGAGAAGAAAAGGAAATAAAAGGATTCCAAATGGGAAAAGAAGAAGTAAAGCTGTCACTGTTTGCAGATGACATGATACTATACATAGAGGATCCTAAAGATGCTACCAGAAAACTACTAGAGCTAATCAATGAATTTGGTAAAGTTGCAGGATACAAAATTAATACACAGAAATCTCTAGTGTTCCTGTACACTAATGATGAAAAATCTGAAAGTGAAATCAAGAAAACACTCCCATTTACCATTGCAACAAAAAGAATAAAATATCTAGGAATAAACCTACCTAAGGAGACAAAAGACCTGTATGCAGAAAATTATAAGACACTGATGAAAGAAATTAAAGATGATACAAATAGATGGAGAGATATACCATGCTCCTGGATTGGAAGAATCAATATTGTGAAAATGACTCTACTACCCAAAGCAATCTACAGATTCAATGCAATCCCTATCAAACTACCACTGGCATTTTTCACAGAAGTAGAACAAAAAATTTCAAAATTTGTTTGGAAAAACAAAAGACCCCGAATAGCCAAAGCAATCTTGAGAACGAAAAACGGAGCTGGAGGAATCAGGCTCCCTGACTTCAGACTATACTACAAAGCTACAGTAATCAAGACAGTGTGGCACTGGCACAAAAACAGAAAGATAGATCAATGGAACAGGATAGAAAGCCCAGAGGTAAACCCATGCACATATGGTCAACTTATCTTTGATAAAGGAGGCAGGAATGTACAGTGGAGAAAGGACAGCCTCTTCAATAAGTGGTGCTGGGAAAACTGGACAGGGACATGTAAAAGGATGAGATTAGATCATTCCCTAACACCATACACAAAAATAAGCTCAAAATGGATTAAAGACCTAAATGTAAGGCCGGAAACTATCAAACTCTTAGAGGAAAACATAGAACACTCTATGACATAAATCACAGCAAGATCCTTTTGGACCCACCTCCTAGAGAAATGGAAATAAAAACAAAGATAAACAAATGGGACCTAATGAAACTTCAAAGCTTTTGCACAGCAAAGGAAACCATAAACAAGACCGAAAGACAACCCTCAGAATGGGAGAAGATATTTGCAAATGAAGCAACTGACAAAGGATTAATCTCCAAAATTTATAAGCAGCTCATGCAGCTCAATAGCAAACAAACAACCCAATCGAAAAATGGGCAGAAGACTTAAATAGGCATTTCTCCAAAGATATACAGACTGCCAACAAACACATGAAAGAATGCTCAACATCATTAATCATTAGAGAAATGCAAATCAAAACTACAATGAGATATCATCTCACACCAGTCAGAATGGCCATCATCAAGAAATCTAGAAACAATAAATGCTGGAGAGGGTGTGGAGAAAAGGGAACACTGTTGCACTGCTGGTAGGAATGTGAATTGGTACAGCCACTATGGAAAACAGTATGGAGGTTCCTTAAAAAACTACAAATACAACTACCATATGACCCAGCAATCCCACTACTAGGCATATACCCCGAGAAAACCATAATTCAAAAAGAGACATGTACCAAAATGTTCATTGCAGCTCTATTCACCATAGCCCGGAGATGGAAACAACCTAAGTGTCCATCATCGGATGAATGGATAAAGAAGATGTGGCACATATATACAATAGAATATTACTCAGCCATAAAAAGAAACGAAACTGAGCTATTTGTAATGAGGTGGATAGACCTAGAGTCTGTCATACAGAGTGAAGTAAGTCAGAAAGAGAAAGACAAATACCGTATGCTAACACATATATATGGAATTTAAGAAAAAAAAATGTCATGAAGAACCTAGGGGTAAAACAGGAATAAAGACACAGACCTACTTGAGAATGGACTTGAGGATATGGGGAGGGGGAAGGGTAAGCTGTGACAAAGTGAAAGAGAGGCATGGACATATATACACTACCAAACGTGAGGTAGATAGATAGTGGGAAGCAGCCGCAGAGCACAGGGAGATCAGCTGGGTGCTTTGTGACCACCTGGAGGGTTGGGATGGGGAGGGTGGGAGGGAGGGAGACGCAAGAGGGAAGGGATGTGGGAACAGATGTATATGTATGACTGATTTACTTTGTTATAAAGCAGAAACTAATAATTAAATAAAAAAGCTAATGGTGAGTGAGGATAAGGGGACCGAGTTCTCACCTTGGTCTACAAAACCCTTATTTAACATCACCAGCATCAGTCTCTGCAAAGCATCTTATTACAGTCCCTCACCATTAGCTCCATCCTCCATCAGAGAAAGGAGTCCTGGGCAAAGGTTGGATGTCATGTTCTGAGAAGGTTCTGAACTAATGTTTAGGTGGTAAAGAGCAAATGGTGAAGTCAGGAGATGCAAAGAAGGTGGGGTTGACCAGTTGGCTACAGAGAAAGAAGGAGAAGGAGCCCAGGCTGGTACCCAGATGTCTGGCTTGGCAATGGGCTGGTTCACAGGGGAGGAGCCGTGTCCTCATTTTGTTGTTTTTGAAATCCAAAGCAGAGGGACCCCTTCAGGAATTGACAACTTCCTAACATTGGGTCCCAGTCTTTCTGCCTAGAAAAGGAGTCTCCTTTATGTGACCCTGGTTGTTACACAACTGGGGTCAGGACAGACACCCTCTGCCTGCGTGTCCCTGCCAGGCCTCACCATGATCCACACCGATTACATTCTTTTTTTTTTTAAATAAATTTATTCATTTATTTATTTATTTTTGGCTGTGTTGGGTCTTTGTTGCTCTGCACGGGCTTTCTCTAGTTGCAGCCAGCGGGGACTACTCTTCGTTGCGGCGTGCAGGCTTCTCATTGCAGTGGCTTCTCTTTTTTCAGAGCACGGGCTCTAAGCACGTGGGCTTCAGTAGTTGTGGTTCATGGGCTCAGTAGATGTGGCTCTAGAGCGCAGGCTCAGTAGTTGTGGCGCACGGGCTTAGTTGCTCCACAGCATGTGGGATCTTCCCGGACCAGGGGTTGAACCCATCTCCCCTGCATTGGCAGGCAGATTCTTAACCACTGCGCCACCAGGGAGGTCCCACACTGGTTACATTCTGACCCCACTATATTCTCAGCTCCACTTCCTGACTTCCCAACCATGCACCATTCACCTCCAGGAGGGTCTCCGTGCCTTTGGCTCTGCTCTATATTCTTCCTCCACTCCTTTCCATCTTAACAAGTTCCCAGTCATACAATTCAACAGTTTCATCTCAACAAGTCTTGAAAAGACCTTGTTCAAATTCTGAATCCTCTAAGAAAACTTTCTGTCCCGTCTCAGGGAGTATTATTTGCTCTTTCCTCTGCCGTCTCCTTGATTTTGCATGTGTCTTCTCCGCTAACTTAAGAGGAAGAATTCTTTACTTTGCATCTCAGTATTTGCTGAGTTCATAATAAGCACTCAGTCAATATGGAAGAAATGAGCAAACAAAGAAATGCCTGAAATGTGTAAGTTAGTCCTTGTCTTCACTGGTTTACTTTGCTACCAAGAAATAGCAAAGACTTAGCCTAGCCGTGAAATGGACACTTCTAGTGCTTGTCTGTTTATCTGGAATCCCTTTGCCACTATTTATCAGCTGTCTGGGGAAATCGCTTAACCTTTGAACCTGAGTGTGTTTCCTGCACTGTAAATCGGGGTTGAGAACACCCACCCAGCAGCAGCATCATTGTGAAGGTTCAGTGGGCTAGTGTGTGCTATGTGCCTGGCATGCATGTTTAGCACCTGGCAGGAAGTGGTAGATGGTGGTGATGGTGGTAACAAAGGGTTAGTTTGTTGCATCATTTTCCTTTGTGATGGGATTATCCCTTGGAAGAATGATTGTTGTGTGTTGAATTTTGTCTCCCAAAAAGATATGTTGAAGTCCTAACCCCTCATATCAATGATTGAGACCTTTTTTGAAAATAACATCTTTGCAGATGTTATCAAATTAAGATGAGGTCATACTTCATCAGGGTGGGCCCTTAACCAATAACCGGTATCCTTATAAGAACAGAAAAATTTGTTTCTTTTTTTTTTTCAGCTTTATTGGGGTATAATTTTCAAATAAAATTGTATATATTTTAAATATACAAGGTGATGATTCGATGTAAGTTATACTTTGTGAAATGACTCCCACAATCCAGTTAATTATTACATCCATCACTCTCCATAGTTACTTCTTGTGCATGTGTGTGGTGAGAATGCTTAAAATTACCAAATTTCAAGTGCACTGCACGGTATTATTAACTACAGTCACCATGCTGTATGTTACACCCTCAGAGCTTATTCATCTTATAACTGAAGGTTTCTACCCTTTAACCACCATCTTCCCATCTTTCCCATGCCCCAGTGCCTGGTAACTACCATTCCACTCTGTTTTTATGAGTTCAACTTTTTTTTTTCAGGTTATACATATAAGTAAGATCCTACTGTACTTGTCTTTGGCTAATTTCACTGAGCATGATGTCCTCTAGTTTCATTCATATTGTTGTAAATGGCAGGATTTCCTTGTTTCTCATGGCTGAATAATATTCCATTTTATATATATCCATATAATTCTTTATTCATTCATCTATGAATGAATGGGGGTCCAGATACCTCTTCGAGATACTGATTTTATTTCTTTCAGATATATACACAGAAGTAGGATTGCTGGATCATATGTAGTTCTATTTTATTTTTATTTTTATTTTTTGGCTGCATTGGGTCTTTGTTGCTGTGCACAGTCTTTCTCTAGTTGTGGCACATGGGCTTCTCATTGCAGTGGCTTCTCTTTTTGTGGAGCACACATCTAGTTGTGCAGGCTTCAGTAGTTGCTGCGTGTGGGCTCAGTAGTTGTGGCGCATGGGCTTAGCTGCTCTGCGGCATGTGGAATCTTCCCGGACCAGAGACTGAACCCAGTCCCCTGCATTGGCAGGCAGATTCTTAACCACTCTGCCACCAGGGAAGTCCCAGTAGTTCTATTTTTAATTTTTTGAAGACCCTCATACTGTTTTCCATAATGGCTGTACCAATTTACAATCCCACCAACAGTGTACAAGGATTCCCTTTTCTCTGCATCTTCGCAAAACTTACCTGTTGTCTTTTTTATAAAACCCATCCTAACAGGTATGAGGCGATTTTTCGTGGTGGTTTTGATTTTCATTTCCCTGATGGTTAGTGATATTGAACACATTTTCATGTACCTGTTGTCCATTTGTATGTCTTCTTTGGTAAAACATCTATTCAGATCCTTTGCCTGTTTTAAAATCAGATTTGGGATTTTTTGCTATGAGTTGTAAAAATTTCTTATGTACTTTGGATATTAACCCCTTATCAGATACATGGTGCAAATATTTTCTCGCATTCCGTAAGTTACCTTTTTTTTTTCATGGTTTCCTTTGCTGTGCAGAAGCTTTTAAGTTTGATGTAGTCCCACTTGTTTACTTTTGCTTTTGTTGCCTGTGCTTTAAGTGTCATATCCAAAAAATCATTGCTGGGACTTCCCTGGCAATCTGGTGGTTAGGACTCTGTGCTTCCACTGCAGGGGCCCAAGTTCCATCCCTGGGGGGAACTAAGATACCACGTGACACATGGCACAGCAAAGAAAATAAAAATAAATAAATTTAACCATTCAAAAAATATTTAAAACAAACAAACAAACAAACAAAATCATTGCTAAGACCAATGTTAGGGAGATTTTCCCCTATGTTTTCTTCTAGTAGCTGTATGATTTCAAGTCTTACATTAAGTCTTTAATCCATTTTTGTGAGTGGTGTAAGACAGAGGTCTAGTTTCTTTTGTGTGTGCATACCAATTTTCCCAGCACCACTGACTGAAGAGACTATCCTTTCCCTATTGTGTGTTCTTGGTGTCCGTGTCAAAGTTATGCACGGGTATATATCTGGGTTCTCCTTTTATATCTGGGCTCTCCGTTCTCTTCCACTGTTCTGTGTGTTCTGATCCATGTGCCAGTACCATCTTGTTTTGACTATAGCTTCTAGTATAATATGAAATGATGTGATACTTTGAGCTTTGTTCTTTGTCAAGATTGCTTTGGCTATTTGGGGTCTTTTGTGGTTCCATATGAATTTTAGGATTGCTTTTTTCTGTTTCTGTGAAAAATGCCAGGGGAATTTTGATAGGGATTAAGTTGAATCTGAAGATCACTTTGGGCAGTATGGACAATACTTTTATTTTAATGGTATTAATTCTTCTAATCCATGAAAAGGGGATAGCTTTCCATTTATTTGTGTCTTCCTCATTTTCTTTCATCAATGTCTTATAGTTTTCAGTGTGCAGGTCTTTTACCTCCTTGATTAAATTAATTCCTATGCATTTTATACTTTTTGATACTATTGTAAATGGGATTTTTTCTTAATTTCTCTTTCTGAAAGTTTGTTGTTAGTGTATAGAAATGCAACTGATTTTTGTATGTTGATTTTTCTCTCCTGCCACTTTACTTAATTCTACCAGGTTTTCTTTGGTGGAGTGTTTAACATTTTCTATATATAAGATCATGTCATCTGCAAACAGAGATAATTTACTTCAAGAAGAGGGAATTTTGGACACAGGGATACAGATGCCAGGTAAATACCATGTGTTGATGGGGACAGAGATTGAATCGATGTGTCTATAGCCAAGGAATGACAAGGATTACCAGTAACCACCACAAGCTAGGAAGAGGCAAGGAAGGATCCTCTATCCTAAAGCCTTCAGGGAGAGGATGACCCTGCCAACACTTAGATTTCAGAACTTCTAACCTCTAGAACTATGAGGCAATAAACTTCTCTTACTTTAAGCCCAGTTTATGGTACCCTGTTATGGCGCCCTAGGAAACCAGTACTGTGATGCTCTGGTCTTGTGCTTCTAAATATAAAATCATAAGCTACTAAATCATTCTCATAAATCATCTAAGTCAAAGACACCTAAGATCAGGGAGGGAAAGTATGGCCTATGTGTACAGAAGGGAGTAAAGGAAATAAAAAGACCACAGTGTAGCATGTGAACTTTTAAAAAATATTTGAAATCTTTTTCAACAATCCAGTTACTTAACTGAGATGTTACTGTTGTGTTCATGAATTAATTAAACAAGCATGCTTCACCTGCAGAGAACCAGTGTGGGACACAGGGGAGAGTGTGGGCTTTGGAGCTCTTTGAGTTCAATCCAGCCTCCCCACTTAGCAGCTGGTGACCTTGGTCAAGTTACCTAATCTACATGAGCCTCAGCATCCTACAATGCCTGTCTCTGGGTCTGTTATGATGACTCAGTGAACTGATGTTTATGACATGTCAGGTACTGCACTGCCGTGGGTACGATGCAGGATACAGTCTGTCCCCAAACATAAATTAGAGCATCTTCCGATGCTTTAAAGACAGACATTCACACAGGTGGTTCGAAGCAGACCCAGAAACACCTGTGCTCGATGGAAAGTGGAAGAAAGACATATCTTGCTAAAAGCAGCAACTTGCAGAAAGAGCATGAAATAAACGCCCTGACACCCACCTTGAACAAATACAGCAGGACACATGTTTCTCACTGTAATGATAGTCTTTATTTGATTTTCATCACCTTTCAATGAAAGAATCGTTCCCATCAGCAGTATGTAATTATGAACCTCGCAAATACATCTTATAGATAATGAAATTTCCTTAAAAATGAAAGATAAGTGTCAGGAAAATTTGTAGAGAGAGAAGGTATAAAATAGAAGCTTGGTTAAATGTAAGCAGGTTTTTACCAAGAAAGAAAAATGGTACCACTACTCCGTTAAAGTGGTACTACAAACATACTATTTTGCTTGTTCTCAAGCTAGTTGCTCATAAAAAAGAAGCTGGTTTGCCCTTTTCTTCTTAGTGATCAAATCAACATGCTTGTGTACCTAACCATCCTGGTAAGACAAAACAAAGGGGAAGGAGAAGCAAGGCTTCTAACTATGTTAAAAATCGGTTCTAGGGTAGGAGCACAAGCCTTGCTTTCCAGAAGGTGGAGAGACACATGACAGTTTCAGGGAGACCTGTGGGGGCCATGGCTTTAGCCCATTGTGTCTGGGCAGCTGACATAACTTCAGTCCCCCTGGGGTCTCTCGCTGGTCTGAGCTGCCTTAGCTCTGATGATCTGGCAGGACCGTGGTCACTAGGATTGGGTATTCCAAGGCATTGCAGTCATCCGAAAGGAACACCAAATCCTGGAAAAGATGTGCAATGAGCAGGAATGTCACTGAAGGTGGCCACAGAGCCCATGCACAACTGTAGGACTCCTGGTTATCCTCAAAGACTGTTCAGTTGTTCCCTTTTGTGTGAAAATTTCCCAACATTCATTCCCCCAAGGAGAGCTGGTTACATCTTTCTTCACCTTCCTATTGAATCTCATATAGTCTTTTATTATCGAATTCAGTTGTACATTGGTTGACCAGATGGATCGATGGATAGATGGGCAAGGGAATGAATAAATGAATAAATCTCAATTACTGAGCAACAACTCTGGCCCAGACATCGGGGATACCATGAGTAACAGCACCAGGTCTCACCTTCAAACACCTTAGAGTCAATAGCAGCACTTTTCAGACTGTATTATGTCTTCTTCTTGTCTCCCCTCCACGACCACGGGGAGAGGGGCATGAGGAGGGAAATGGGTGTGGGACAAAATGCTTGTCTCATCTTTGATGCATAGTAACAAACAAATCTTAATAAAACTTAAAGCTAAAAAACTTAATAGCTAATTATAAGTTTCCTGGGCCAAGCCTGGTGTTCGGTATTCTATGTTTAGTCACCTTGATAGAGATCTTAGCACCGAGGGAGTTACTACAGCGCCCAGCACACACACGGTCAGGGGGTGTAAGTAGTATTATCCTCCCAATGCTCTCCTGACATGGGTATCATTCACGAATGAGGAAACTGTGGCTCAGAGAGAGGAGGGGACACTGGCATTTAGGAAGCAGGGAGGTGAAGACAGGGGCTCAGGTCTGCCTGATGCTGAAGCCTGTGCCTCTAGGACCAAACAACTCTGCTTTCTGCATCTTAACCAGTGCTGATTCTCTGCTTTTCCCATCTCCCTCCCCTCTGCTGCCAGATTCCTCCCAACACAGAGCACACCCGAAGCCCCTCCCCCAGGAAGTCTCCCCTGACCCCAGGGCTCCGGGAATTCTCGGAATTCCAGAGTCCTCTACCCACAATCCCTGCCCCATTTGACTCTCAGCCTGTGGTCTTGGGTGTTGGAGATGGAGCTGGAGGACAGGAGGAGCCTTGTTCTGAGTCCTCCAGCACTCAGCAAGAGCTATAGGGTTGAGGAAGGGCTTTGTGACCTGGAAGCACCCCATAAGCTTTTGTCTTCCTCCTCCTCATCCCCTCATCTCCTAACCCTTCTCTTAAGTTCTTGACTGATGACAAGTAGAAAAAGAACGTTCAATGGTGTCGCTTACCCTCCTGCAGAACGAGTTCATGATGGTGTACAGTTTCCGCACTTTGTCCTTCAAGACATCTACCCGGGCCACCTTCCAACACTGGGGCAATGCCACAAAGTCCCGCAGCTTGGCCAGCACGCAGTAATTCTGTGAGTGGACAACAGGGACGGGTCTCTTGGGGAAGTCAGTAGCCAGAGACGCGGGAGCTGGGGACTCCTGGCCCTTCTGCACAGAGTTTCTCCCCACCCCCACTCCAAGCCCTCCCGCAGGCAGGCAGACCCCGCTTACATGTATATCCAGGTACAACCTGGGCAGGTATCTCACACACGGCTCCTGCAGAAAGGGAAACGGGTTTCTGTGTTGCTCACAGGGACACACCCTCAGCCTGGCCACAGAAGGCTCTCTGCCAGCCTCCCCAAAGCCAGAGCAGCCCCAGATCCCTGGGGCCTTCCTTGATGCTGCCATGTACAATACTTTCTTGTATCATATGCCACATTCCCCCAAAGTAAACTGCTCTTCTAGAATTCGACTTTTAGAATGCAACCATTTTATCATTGACTATGAGCTAGGGAACAGTTTTATGTATATATATATATATACACACACATATACATACATATATATACAGAGAGAGAGAGACACACACATATAAATATGTGTGTCTATATATGTATATATATTAAAACAGTTCTATAACTGTAATCTAGACATAGTAATTATATAATATATATTTAGTAATATAAAACTGTATATGTATGTACACTTTTTTTTTTTTTTTTTTTTTTTGCGGTACACGGGCCTCTCACTGTTGTGGCTTCTCCCGCTGCGGAGCACAGGCTCCGTGGCCATGGCTCACAGGCCCAGCCACTCCGCGGCATGTGGGATCTTCCCGGACCGGGGCACGAACCTGTGCCCCCTGCATCGGCAGGCGGACTCTCAACCACTGCACCACCAGGGAAGCCCTATGTACACTTTTATATTACTATATTTCACTTTTGCTTCTGTGCTGGCCTGAAAGCCAGAAGACCCAGATTCTGGTCCCTCCCGACCAGTAATTGCCTGTGTGACATGGGGTAGGTCTCCTTCTTCTTTGTGACTCGGTTTCCCAGTTGTGAGATTAGAGAGTTAGAACACATAACCTCCACTTCCTTCCAGCTCTGAGCTTATGCATAATTTTAAACTTTAAAATCATATATTTTTAAAAGATGATTGCTTTACAGATTTAATAGCAAGGAATTTGTGGATACATTGGGGCGCAACAATACAACCAAATGTTGTTACAAAGAAATATTAATTTATTTGACAGCGTCGCTAAAAAGTAAATTGCAGAACTGCTGTGTTGTTGGATCCAATTTGTCTACACACTTGGCTAACTCTGTACAGACCCAGAGCTGAAATCCTATCCTCCGAATGTGATGGCAGCAGGTCACCTCTAGGTGGTAGGATTGCAGTAATATTTATTTTCTTCTTTGTCTTTTGTGCCTTTTCCAACCATTTTCAAAGTATATGACTTTCATAAGTTGAAAAAAATACACATCATTTAACTTTCAAAAAGAAAATACAAAGGAGGTGTTAGGGTATCGTAAGCCCCACATCTGAGAACAGTGCATTTTATTTGAAGGATTCACAAGTGGTAAAGGGATACTTTTAAATTTTACCAGAGCTTTGAAGTTTAATTTGTTTTGTTTCTACACTGGACGAGCAGTCAGGAGGCTGGATTCTAGTTCTGGGTGGCCCCTGTGGGACTGTTGGCTCCGAGCCCCTGGGTCTTCCTCTTAACACAGTGTTGAGAACAGTGTAGACATCTTGGGTTGTCCTCTGTGCAGGCTGTGTCTGCATCCAAGTCTTCAACCCTCCAGGTGCCCGAAGCCGGTGAGGGGCTCAGCCATCCCCTCTCACAGCTGAGGGTGCTGAGATTCAGGGCTGAGTAATTTGCTCAGGGTCCTACAGCAGGTTAGGGGTGGGGCTGATTCTGGGAGTTGCCCCCTTAGCTCCTGCTGGCTAGTGGAGAGAATAAATAAGCAGAGCTCTTTGGTCCTCCTTAAGTTGGAGCTCTAAACTCTATGGGAGCTTCTCTTCTCCTGTTCCCTTCTCTTCTCTTCTCTTCTCTCTCTCTTTTTACATTTTAAAACGATCCTCTGATATTTGCTAGCTAGTTATAAACAAAAATTGTGATGTCTTTGATTATATTTTCTTTGTATTTAAAAGGAAGTGCAAACCATTGGTATTTAATAGGATGGGAATAAAACACAAATACCCTTGGAATTAACATTGACCAGAAAAGAAAACTAGTGTTTTTTCCCTGGTCCAAAGGCAAATTTTTGAGAACTGGGTCTGCATGGACCTCCCAGTCCTCAGGGGGGCCGAGGGCACTCACCAAAGTCTCCGTGGCCTGCAGGCTCTGGGAGTCAGCGGTGATCTCCCGGCTCAGGGCCAGCATCCTGGAGTAACAGGTCGGGGGAGCCGGCTGAGCGGCGGGGGTGCCGGCCAGGAGCAGCAGCAGCAGGGGAAGCAGCTGGGGGGTCATGGTGCAAAGGCGGCCTGACTGCAGCCCGAGGCCAGCCGGCCCTTTAAGCAGAGGCTTGGGGGTGGTCCTCCACGCCTCCATTTCCTGTGGTGCCCAGCCAAGGCCAAGAGCACGCCCACCTGGCCTGGGGACACTGGAGCCTTTCAGACCTAAAGGTCCCCCTTGTTGAAAGGAGGTGCTTCCTGGCAGGGGCAGGGTGGGGGAGATGCCAGGCACCTGGAAGGGAACAGGATCTTCCTCTCACACAACTTGCAATAGAACTTTCTCTCTTGGCCGGGGCAGGATTGGCAGATGAGGGGGGCAGAGGACAAGAGAGAAACAGGATGGATGGTGGTTCAGTCAGAGGGGCGGGAGTGGGCAGTCAGCCCCTTCAGTTAGAATGGGGAACGTTTGGTAAAACTGGCTGATCTCTTGGAGCAGAACTGGGGGAGGGAAAGGGACCAGAAGTGACGGATTGAGCACCAGTGATCCGGGGATTTGTGGTCAGGCAGCCTGGGTATCACCATCCACCCACCACTGACTGGCCAGGGGAACCTTGGGCAGTCCCTTGCCTTCTGAGCAGCTGCGCCTCTGCATCTGGAAGATGGGCTTGTGCTAGGGCCCGTGATGGGGGATGTGGGAGCATTCCCCTAGCTGGTCCACTTCAAGCTCCCAGCACAAGTCCTGGTACAGAGCAGACCCACTGGAAGGGTTGATTCTCCATATGTGGGTCTCTATTAGCAATGATGCTTTGCAGGCTGCTCTCCTGTAAATACAGGAGCGTGGGTACCAGTTAGAAGAGTAAGCTCTGCCCTTAGATGCTCGGTGCATCGCATGGTCACCCACTTCTGTGATGACCTTGGGCAAGTTTCTTAACTCTTTCTTCCCTCTCCTTATCCGTGAAATGGGGATGATAAGAACATAGTGAGGAAGAGAAGATGCTGAGCTATTATCACAGTCAGAGCTAATGTCACTCTCTCCTTTCCTACAAGCATCCCTGTGAGGCAGGTACTGCAGAAAACAGTCCAGTTTTCCATGTGGGAAAATTGAGACTCACAGAGTTCCAGCAACTTGCACAAGGTCATAAAGCTGGAGGCAAATGGGTCCAGTGGGGCTTTCTGCCTTGTCTTTATTCCGTCCTCCCATTCTGCAGTGTGGAACTGGGGCAGAGCAGGATTCCTGCAGCCAGAGGTGAGTTTGAGCTCTTGGGCTGCCCAAGACCAAGGAACAAGCAAGGAGAAGGAGCTGTCAAAAGAGAGGAAGGTTCTTACTTAACACCAAGTATCACATATGCTCCAGCAGTGATGCGTGATGCTCATTTATACAACTACACAGCTGTTGTCACAAATGCCATGAGCCTCACAGAAAGCCAGTGAAGTGAGTGGGGTTATTCCCATTTCCCAGATGAGGAAACTGAGGCTCTTAGGGGATATGAAACTGTCTGGGGTCACAAGGCTTATAAGGGGAGGCAGAGCTGTGCTCCTGGGTCTGCCTGTCTCCAAAGCCTGTCTCACTGCAGGGGAGGGCAGAAGAGCGGCCCGGGCCGGCACAGATTCCCAGAACAAAACAACCAAAGTGGAGGACCAGAAGGTTAAGGGAAAGGAGCGTGGTGTCCTGGATATGGGGCAGCATCGAGGATCAACAGCAGGGATGAAAGTTCAGCTCTAGCCTCTCCCTGTCTCTGTTTGCCCACAAAAATCCCTTCCTGACAGGTGCCATTCCCTGTCCGTAAACAGAGCAGCATCACCCCAGGCAGCGGGATGTCTCTTCCCACCCTGATGTTCTATTTTGCTACTTTTCTGTGTTCGAGCCCTGGGCAGGGATCACAGCCTTGCCTTCCTGTTTTCCAGGTGAGAGCATGTTCTCTAAACACCTTTAGCAAGATGGCCTGGGGACCACCTTTTGGGTGCCCTCTCAGGCAGGGCAGAACTGTGTGTGCTTGGAGGTGCAAGCAGCAAACACAGATGTGTTTTTCTTCTGAATGAAGGGGTCTCCTCACTTTCTGTGGCAGTGCCTGGGGCGTGGGCCTCCCTGGCAGACAAACCGGCCCCAGTCAGGGACTCCAGACTCCTTCGAAATGCTCCAGTGTTTCTGGATGTGCTCATCGAAGGAGCTTCCAATTCAGGACAGGGAGGAAAAACCAGCCCAAGCAGCAAAACAAGTCCTTGGACCATCCGATCGAGGAGACGTTGCTGTGCTGAAAAAGCAGGCTTTTCTGTGCACTTGATGGTGAGATAAATGTGTCGCTGGGAGATCTGGCCTTGTTCCACCCTGGCCACGTGTGTGGTTGTTGATAGGGCTCCTTGGGCAAATCAGAAGCCTCCTCTGCACGCTAAGCCCCAGACATCCCGCTAACCGGATCCCATCTACCTTCCCACCCACCGTGCTTGCCTTCTGCATCTCGGCTTGTCAGCACCCAGCACCCAGCCGGGCAGAGCAGATGCTCAGGAAAGCTTTGCTGAATTAACCTGATGGCTGTTAATCTCGTTACTCAGAGAGAGGCACGAGCCCATTAAGAAACCCACAGAGCACAGCCAAAGTCATGCCAGAGAGACCCTGCCCTCGATGAAGGAGGTCTCAGGGGACCCACATGTGTATTTGCTCACAAAGTTCTCCTTTGGCACTGCCGTCCCCCTGCGCCCCCAATAGCTCCCTTCCCTGGCCCCTTCCCTGGGTCCTTCAGCATCAGGCTACTCAGTATGGAACGTGAATGCTAAAGATCCAGGCTGGAATTTCCGCACAGACTAAAGCCTTTGTCTTCCTCCAAAGGTTTCTCCCAATCCCCTTAGTGCGTGAGAAGAGCAGGGGTCCCATCAAGGCATGGTACCTCATTATGTCAGGAGAGCTGAACAGCCAGAGCTAATGAGTGAGTGAATGCTTCTCAGCTGGAATGGTATCTACCAGCCATTTTCTTTGAATGGATTCTTCATTCATTCTCCAGACACTTCTTTATTTATTGAGAATCTATTGTGTGCAGGCCTGAGATGGACAATAAGGATAAAACAGTGAGTGAGAGATGCTGTCCTCTGAGGAGAGTAAAGAGGGAAATTAACTCATTGAACACACAGGGTAAGTGACATGACAGTGGGAGCCCTGGTGCCTCAGGAGCCTCTCCCTGGCGGTGGCTCCATCAGCAAGTTGAGGAACGTTGTGGGGATGTGGGATGGGCATGGGGATGTGGGCGGGGGCAGTGTATGAAGGAGAGAGAGAATTTGGAAGCTGCTATGCTGCCAGCTTTGAATGTGGAGGAAGAGGCCACAAGCCAAGAAATGCAGGAAGCCTCTAGAAGCTGAAAAAGGCAAAAAAAAAGATTCTCCCCTAGAGCCTCCAGAAAGGAACGCAGCCCCGCCAAGACTTTGATTTTAGTCCAGTGAGACTCATGGTGGGCTTCTGACCTCTAGAACTGTGAGAGAATAAATGTGTGTTGTTTTAAGCCATTCTGTTGGTGGTTATTTGTTACAGCAGCAACAGGAAACTAATACACCATCTCTCTGGGGTTCAGTAGGATAACAGAGATCATGGTTGTGAGGAACTTGGAAATGATCTGCATCAACTTGCCTGGTGCTTGTGCTTCTTTTACAGTTTCCCCGTCAAGCATTCATCCAGAGTCTGTTTGCATACCTCCCTAGATGGGGAGCTCATTGCCCTTTAAGACTGCCCTCCAGTCTCTGGGCAGCTGTGAACAATACAAATTCTTCCCAAGGTGAAGGTGAGATGTGCTGACTCCCTGGAGCTACCACCTGTGACCTAAATCTTTGTTACCTTCTTCCACAGAACAGCTCTGGGTGATTCTCAGCACTCAGCCTGTCTACCATTACTCATCCCTGTCCCCCAGACAGAGTCAGCTCTCTTTCTGAGCAAACACCCCAATTTCTTGAAACTTTTTCCATGGGAAGTGGCTTCAACATCCTTTTCCACAATGGCATTACGATTACCATCTCTCTGCCCAGAGTCCTTTCTCCTCCCAGTAGACATTTCTAAAGCAGAAATCCACGCTTGCCTGTTTCACATTCTTCCCTGGTTCCCTGAGGCCTGCAAGATAGTCTGAGGTCTGTGGCCTGGTCCCAGACTACCTCTCCAGCCATCTCTGCCTGTCCTTTCCTGCACTTTTATCAAGGAATGACAATGATGATGGTGATGATGATGATGATGATGGTGATGATAGCTAACCCTGAAATGTGGCCTTGCTCCAAGCCCTGTACAAGGCTTAATGCATTCATTCTAGTATCATCACCTGAGGGCAATGAGGCGCAGAGAGGTGAAGTGACTTGCTCCAAATCACACAGCATTAGCAATCCCTAGTGTTTGTAGTTATAACACCCAAGGGGCCTTTGGCCTTCATACATGCCGTTCCTGCTTCTTGGAATGTCTTTTCCTCACCTTGTTTGTTCCTGGTTCATTCCTTCTCACCCTTCCAGACTGAGCTGAAATGTCACTTTCTCCAGGAAGCCTGCCTTGCTGGATTGGGTCCCCTCCACCTGCCTGCACAGGCTCGCATGGCCCCTGCACTTTCCTCTGCTTTGATAGAGCATTGTCCACTTTGGCCTTTGTCTGTTTGCTTGTCTGCCCCCTACAGGCAGAGCGAGTGTCCTCTTTGTCTTTGTGTCCACAGCATGGAGGCCAGGTCCAACACAGAGTAGGTGTTCAGTAAACATCTCCCTGCTGAATGGAAGTGACTGCCCCTTTATCCCTGTTGTGTGTCAATGTGTCTCCCACTAGCTGGAACCCAGATTGGAACACAGCCCTCCTTGAGAGGTCTAGTCAGAACTGTTAACCTCCTTGGTTTGGGCCCCTGTTGTGTCAGTTAGGACTAAACATCGTGATTTACAGAACACATGGTTTGAGATACCCATGCCCAGATTTTCTGGAAAGTTTAACTGGAACATGTAGTGGTAGTGTGGAGTTCCGGAATGGTTTGATCTAGGAGCTCGATGAAGTCACCAAGAAATCATCTTATTCTGTCTCCTTCTTCCATACTGTGATGGTCTTTTGATGTGTCAACTCTGCCAGGCTATAGTCCCTGGTTATTCAATCAAATGCTACTCCAGGTGCTACTGTGAAGGTATTTGTAGATGTGATTAAAGTCCATAACCAGTTGACTCGAAGGACAGGAGATTATTCTAGATATTCTGGGTGGGCCTGATTCAGTCAGTTGAAAAATGTTAAGAGCAGAGCTGATGAAGAAGAAATTCCCTGAGGAAGAAGAAATTCTGCCTGTGGAGTAGCTTCGACCCATCACCCTGAGTTCTAGCTTGCCCTTCCTGACAGCCTGCCTTGCTGTTTTGGACTTTCTTGGCCATGCCGGCCTCCACGACCGTGTCAGCCAATTCCTTACAATAAAATATTCTCTTACTATGTCTCTGCTTCTGGTTCTGCATCTTTGGTTGAACCTGAACTGACACATATGTCACTGACTCCATCCTAAAGCCAGGTCTCCTTGTGGTCACAATGTGGCTGCTGGTAGAGTCCAGCACACATGCTATCCCATCCCTGTCTGGAGAGGACACATGCCATCTCATCCCCTGACCATTGAAGGAAGTCCTGAGCTTTGTGCTGCCAGCAGATCCTGCCATGTCTGTCTCGTGACCTCGTATTTTCATAGTCTGGGACTCCTTTTTAGCATTTTTAGGTAAAGATCACTTAACCTTTTCCTTCTGGCTATTTGGACTGACACAGCCTTGTAAGTGATGCAGGTAACCAGGGAAATACTTTTTTGTTCCCAGCCCTACGGGGTTATGGGAAATTCCTGAGCGGACCATAAAAAATAAGAACTCTTTCATTACCTGGCTCAAACTCAGAATCACACCTTTCCCGAATATTCCCTGTGTTCCTGTCCTGTGCCTGTTTGCAATGGCAGCCAAGGTTGAAAGGGCCATGACCAATCTCAGATCTCCTCGGTTACCCAAAGTCCAGCCAGTAGCTGTTTTTGCCAGAGATCGGAAGAGCCCTGCGGCAGTTTCCATCCTTGGAAAACATCACACTAGACACACAAGGAGTCTGAGATGCTGACATCAGGGGCTGGTGGTAGAGGCCACTTCTCTAGCAAAGAGATTACCTCTGAGTCCCCCCCTCCTGCCTGCATTTGAGGTCAGAATCCAGGGCCAGGGATGCCTGTGCTGTCCTGACTGAGCAGTAACAGCCAGGAGATATTTAAGCAAGGGGTGTAGGTTGAACAACTAGCCAGAATGTTGCCTCCAGGGTGTCCTGTCAACAGCAGTGTTCCTTTGGTTAAAAGCCACACATCTCCCCCTGTTTATGTGATGTGTTTTGAGCTTGTTACTTGCGCTCTTGGCAAACCCAAGTGGAAAGTTGGCCCACATAGTCCAGAGTAAAGGAATGAAGACAACCAACAAGGCCAGGTTTTGCTTTGGGGCAGTGATTCTGAAAATAATCCCACATTTTAGAATAGAGACCCCTCTATAATCCTTGAAACATGGATTCAAATTTTAATAGGAAACAGTGTGCAGGACAAATTCTCCCAAACATTTTCTTTGGGCCTGTTTATGCAGAAAGGACTCAGAAAAAGTTCTTCAGAAGAGTCCCAGCTTGGCTTCTTAGAAAGAACACAGGCTTTGGAGTGATAGAGGCTTCAGTTTAAATCTCACTTCTGTTATGATGTGACTGTGCAAATCTTGTCACCCCTCGTCTTCCTCTGATGTGTGGGATTTATAACGTTTATTGTCCAGAGTTCTTGTGAAGATGAAATAAACATGAAATAGCCAGTGTGACTGTGGTTTTCATTTTCTTTATCTTTTCTTTCTTTTCATTTTTTTTCCTGGTTATGGACCTTGTTCATTCACTCCATCTTAGGCCAGTTCTAACCTTCCCACAATGGTTATGGTGAAGGGCACGTGGCCCAGGATGGACCAATCAGCTTCCTTCCCTGGAATGAACTGATGAGTACAGGAAGAAAGTTGCTCTCTCATTCCACCAATGTCCCTACATGGTTGCCAACAGTTATGTCTTCTGACCTGGAGTGGGCTTCCCTGCTGGAGGAGCAGGCAAGGCCAGAAGCAGAGCTCGGAGATGGATGGAGAAGAGAGTCTGGATGGAGCTCCATCCCTAATTCTGTTCCCAGAGGCCCAGTCCTGGAATTCCTCCTTGGACTCTGTAAGCTGTCCTGGGGTCATTTCTAGCTACAGACTTAGTATTTCCTTTTGGCTAGAGCTGGTTTCAGTGAGTTGTCTTTCTATCTCTTAAAAATAAAAGAGCTCTGACCAATACAGGACCCAGCAAGGTGCCCAACACAGAGCTGGTGCTCAAAGCCGTTGCCTTCTCTTTGATGATTCACTATTTGTGGCAATCATTGGTGCTGATCATCAAATATGTCCAGTCTCCTCTCTCCTGGTTCCAAGCCAGCACTGAGCTTCCCTGCTTCCTTGAAATTTTGCATGGCCACGTGAGTCATTCTGTGCAATGACACATAAGAGGATATGATGGGTTTTGCTTCTGGGCAGAAGCTTTAAGAGCCCGTGCATGCTTTGCCACTTTCCCCTTCTCTCTGCTATGGGACCACTGAGTCAGAGATAGTGGCGGCTCTGCTGGCCTCACTCTGAGGTGGAGACCTAGAGCTATACCCCAGCCCGCCTCTGCCTTGTTTGTTATGACAGTAGAACCTAGCCCAGCCTGACTGTGGTAGGCAGAATTCTACCATGACCTCCAGGCCCCTGTAGAACCCCATCCCCTTGAGTGTGGGTGGAGCCCATGTAGGAGACATCATTCCTGTGGTTTAGTTAGTTATATGGCAAAAAGGATCTTGCAGATATTCTGGAGGTTACTAATCATTTGACTTTGAGTTACTCAAAAGGGAGATTACCCAGGGATCTACCAAGTGTGGAAAGGATTTGACCTACACTACGGGTCTGAAGGTGGAGGGAGCAACACAGGAAGGAATGGGGCAGCCTCTAGGAGCAGAGAGTGGCCCCTCTGGCCTCCAGCACAGAAATGGGAACCTCAGACATACAGCCATGAGGAACTGGGTCGGTCAGTAACCTGAATGAGCTTGGGAGCAGATCCTTCCCCAGAGCCCCCAGATATGAGACATGGCCAGTGAGACACACAGCAGAGAACCCAGCTGGTTTCACCCCGACTGCCCTCCACAGCCAGTAGCTGATAATGGATGTTGTTGTTGTTGTTTTCCTTTAGTGATAGTAATTTTATTTATTTTTAAAAATTTATTTTTATTGAAGTAGAGTTGATTTACAATGTTATGTTAATTTCTGCTGTACAGCAAAGTGATTCAGTTATACATATACACATTTTTTCAATTCTTTTCCATCATGGTTATCACAGGATATTGAATATGGTTCCCTGTGCTATAGAGTAGGACCTTGTTGTTTATCCATGCTATAGATAATAGTTTGTATCTGTTCATCCCAGACTCCCAATCCACCCTCCCCCACTCTTCCTCCCCCTTGGCAACCACAAGTCTGTTCTCCATGTCTGTGAGTCTGTTTCTGTTTCATAAATAAGTTCATTTGTCTCATATTTTAGATTCCACATATAAGTGATATCATATGGTATTTGTCTTTCTCTTTCTGACTTACATCACTTAGTATGATAATCTCTAGTGGCATCCATGTTGCTGCAGATGGCATTATTTCATTCTTTTTTATGGCTGAGTAGTATTCCGTTGTGTGTATATGTGTGTGTGTGTGTGTGTGTGTGTACCACATCTTCTTTATCCATTCATCTGCTGATGGACATTTAGGATGGTTCCATGTCTTGGCTATTGTGAATAGTGCTGCTATGAACATAGGGGTGCATGTATCTTTTTGAATTATAGTTTTGTCAGGATATATGTCCAGGAGTGGAATTGCTGGATCATATGGTAGTTCTATTTTTAGTTTTTTGAGGAACCTCTATACTGTTTTCCATAGTGGCTGCACCAATTTACTTTCCCACCAACAGTGTAGGAGGGTTCAGATGGGTGTTGTTTTAAGTCTTCATGTTTGTGGTACAGTAATTATTACACAACAATAGACAACAAATAAACCGAACAATACATTATTACTTGAGGTTATTCCTTGAGGATTGTAATTTTTCAATTTAATAACACATGTGTGACATCCCCCAGGCTGCCTTCCAGTGGTTTGTTTGCCAATGTCTGTATCAGACTCAGGATCTTCTGGTGGAGGAGCTGAGCTGGTCATCTCTGTGTCCCCGGCTGAGCAAAGGCCCTGGAGAGACACTCTAAGATGAGGTAGAGGTGACAATTGGCAAAATTGTGAAGTTGATGTAATTTTTTGCACCAAACGTCCACATCCCATCATGCCTGGTTTGGGGACCTTGAAACTAATAACAGCTAATGTGGATACAGAGCTGGCTGAGGGTCTGGTGCTTTTCTTAGGGTGTTGTGCGAGTGAACCAGGGCGATCCTCGTAAGAACCCTACTGGGTTGGTGCTGGTACCATCACATCCCCCGTTCACAGATGAGGCACTAGTAAGGCAAGAAGTTAAATAACTTGCTCAAGGTCACACAATTCATTAAAGTGAAGCCCAGGTTCAAACCAGACAGGTTGGCTCAAATCTGAGTTCCTAACACCCCAGTACCCTGCCAACTAAGAGAAAGAATTCAATAAAAATTTGTTGAGGGATGGAGAGAAGGCAAGAAGGAAAAAAATAATTTCTTTATACGCTAACAAGCTGTGTGATACTGAGCAGCTCACTACCCTACCTCTGAACTTTAATTTCCTCAGAAGATGAGGGGTGACTCTATTTAAGGTGCTGTTTTGCATTTTTCTCCATTCTAAATGTGGTGGCTTGTTGCTTTTTTTTTTTTTTTTATGGTACGCGGGCCTCTCACTGTTGTGGCCTCTCCCGTTGCGGAGCACAGGCTCCAGATGCGCAGGCTCAGTGGCCATGGCTCACGGGCCCAGCCGCTCCGCGGCATGTGGGATCTTCCCGGACCGGGGCACGAACCCGTGTCCCCTGCATCGGCAGGCGGACTCTCAACCACTGCGCCACCAGGGAAGCCCGCTTGTTGCTTTTAAGAGGTCCATCACGAGCATGGCGAGTCCTCTCTGCCCTGGGCAGGACCAGCCTATCGGCTGCAGCGGCCTGAGTGTGGGCTCACAGGCACATGAGGCTCTGGACTACCATTTTGCAATGTGCTTGATCTCCATGTTCTCAGTGTCCTGAGGTCCCTCATGGGGAGGTGGTTGTGAGGATTGAAGTGGGGTACTTGTTTCAGGCAGAACGGGCGATGCTCACTTATGAGTAATCTCCCTTCCCAGACCCTGTCTCCAGGGAATCTGGAAAATTCCCTGGTTGCTAGCAGATAGCATGTTGTATTAGAGATTGTATTCAGAGGCCCAGATTTCTTTCCCTTTTGTTGTGTTTGTTTTGTTTATAGGATGCTAAATAATTCACTTAACTGATTCTTTTCAATAAATTAACAGAATTGACTTAGCTGAACAAATATGCTTGTTGCTTTGGTGTCATGCATATACAACCAGAATTCTTTTAAATTTAGAACCTCAGACCAGTCGCTGGTTTTGGCTCCTGACCTATGAAAAATCTATACAACCATTTCCATCTTTAATGATTTCTTTTATAATGAAAGATAATCCATTTCTCCTGCAATGTGATGAGTATTTCTAGAGCTATTCTGTATTCCCTGGAACCTATGAAAAAAATTTTATTGTCATAAAATATACACAAGATAATTTTTTGAAACATTTAAGCCATTTTTAAATGTCCAGTTCAGTGGCATTAAGTACATTCACATTGTCGTACAACCATCACCACAATCCATCTCCAGAACCTTTTCATCATCCCCAACTGAAACTCTGTACCCCCTAAACACTACCCTCCACTTCCTCTCCCCCAGCTCCTGGCACCAACCATTCTACTTTCTTTTAGAGGGCCAGCTTGATTTAGAGGTTTCAACTCAAACCACAGATCTAAGCTCTGTCATTTTCTTGCTGTGTGACTTTCTCTACTGCCTTACCTGTAAAATGGAGACAATGGTGGTGATCACCCTTATGCTGGGGGCCAGAGGGGATGAAATGGTTAAGATATGCAAAGCCTTTAGACCACCAGTGCCAGGGGTAGACAGAGCATTGTGGGTTTGGTACTATTATTATTTATGTGATTTCCAGCCCTCAAAATAAGTTCCCACCCCCAACTCCCCAACACATTGGACTATGAGGGGCTCGGGAGCTAGGACACACCATCTCCACCCCCAGGAGCTGGCCCAGGACTTGAGCCTGGTACAAGGACAGAGAACGTGGGTGGAATGAACGAATTAATGATGCTCCAGTCACTTCCTCCCATAGCATGAAGCCCTGGGAAGCCAGCGCCCCAGCACAGCCACCATAAACAAGGGCCCCCTGAAACCCCCATTCATCTTCCCGGTCCCGTGGATTCCAGATTCTGAGGTGAAGGCTTCCTCCCTCGGGAAGCGCTTTGAGTGTTTTGGCCTCCATCCTTTCAGGAAGCCTCGTAGCCAACACACACCCAGGGCAGGAAGTTGGTGAGAAGGACTTAAACCTTGGGTGGAAAGCATCTCACCCCTTCAGAAACCATTTCAGAAACTGGCTGCACATCCACATTCCTGGCACAGGGAGCCAGGTTAAGTGTGACCTCCTAAGTTTTTTTCTTTTTTCTTTGAATAGTTCCTTTTTTCCTTCATGAAGAGGCCATAGTTTCTGAGTGAGGCTCGCTTATGGCACAGAATCAGGAAGGCAAAGAGGGCACAAAAAGGTCCTGAGCACTTATGGCTGTAGCTCTCGATACTTTCTGAGCAAACAACCACCCCGAGAGATGGGTATAAATCCTCATTTTACACTTGAAGCTCTTAGGTTCAAAGGGGCCATGTGTCTTGCCAAAAATACGCTGCTGGTACTTGATGGGCTGGTAATAAAACCTAGATGATCTGGGTCCCAGAGCTGATGCTCCACATGGGGTGGGATATCTCTAAACCATCTTCATTGGTTGGGGGTATCCAGATACACCAAATACACTCACATGGGCTGTGTTTACTTATCACAGACTTTCAGGGTGTTTTTTAAATTGAGCTGCATTCACTGATGCACAGCAGATGTAGGGCCCTAAACATAGTATAAAATTATATGCTTGAAACATTTCAAAACAAAGGAGAAAAGGCAAAAAAGCAGGTGGAGGAATAGCGCATATGTTTCCAGACAGGTCATGTTGATTTCACGCTGTTATGTAGTTCTTCCTAATTCTATTTCAACTATAGGAGCTTTGGATTCTTCTTATTTGCTTATCCATCTGTTCAGCAGAGACTTGAGCAGCAATTGGGCTTCTTACAACTACAGAATTAGTCTTTTGAAAAATGAACCAGAAGATGTATGGAAATTAATCTAGCCTTTCTCAACAAATACACTGTAATAATAACCTCTTATACACGGGCATCACATGTTTGTAAAACATGTGCACCTTACAAATGAACTTATATACTAAATAGAAATAGACCCACAGACGTAGAAAACAAGCTTATAGTTACCAAAGAGGGAAGGAGAGGAGAGGGATAAATTAGGAGTTTGGGATTAACAGATACAAAACTACTATATATAAAATAGATAACCAACAAGGACCTACTGTATAGCACAGGGAACTATACTCAATATTTTGTAATAACATATAAGGGAAAAGAATCTGAAAAAGAACATATACATATGTATGTATGTATAGGGGTGTGTGCATATCTATATCTATATCTATCTATCTGTCTATCTATCTATCTATCTGAATCACTTTGCTGTACACCTGAAACCAACACAATATTGTAAATCAACTATACTTCAATTAAAAAAAAATATGCCTCAAATGTGTCATTTTCCCTCTGATGCCTGGGCTTCTGACCATGCTGTTCCCCTGCCTGGAACACTATTCCTTCTCCCAGCCCTACTGCAATCAGGCTCAGACTACTGAGCGTCTGGACTGCCCTTTCCCTGACAAGGCATTTTCTCACCCCAGGCAAGTTGGGCTGCCTGCTCTGTTCTCTCTCCCAGATTCTCATGCTTACCTGTCCAGACGTTAGTCACAGATCATTGCTTGTTTACTGTTCTTCTTTCCTGTACACCTTCTATGTTGCTCACAGCTGGATTGTGAGCAACCAGCACAGTGACTGACTCCAGAAATATTCTACATGCTCTCCTCCTCCCCTGTATTTGATGAATGAATGGCAGATTAAGCAAATTTTATCAATAGCTGTTGTAAGTGCCACACTCCTACAGGGCATCCTGTGACAGCTTTCTCATCATCGTTATTCACGTCATCACAGTTTTGCCTGATGTTTTGAAAATTGATTGGCGTGCTTAAAAAACAACTTTATCGGGGCTTCCCTGGTGGCACGGTGGTTGAGGGTCTGCCTGCCGACGTTGGACGCGGGTTCGTGCCCCGGTCCGGGAGGGTCCCACATGCCGCGGAGCAGCTGGGCCCGTGGGCCATGGCCGCTGAGCCTGCGCGTCCGGAGCCTGTGCTCCGAAACGGGAGAGGCCACACCGTGAGAGGCCTGCGTACCGCAAAAAAAAAAAAAAAACCCAAAAAACAAAAAAACACAACTTTATCTGTTGTGTACGTGTCAGGTGTTTTCCAGAAAAATCTTCCCATTTTCCTGCTTGAACTACTGCTCAAAAATAAGCAAAATAAAACTATCCTCACATCCTTCCACTCATTCAGCTGATTCCTAAGCTGGTCTCAGCACTTGAGTAAATTTGTTAGGTAGCTTGAGGGGCATCTTGGGTTTTCTCAGGCTCCGTCATGAGACATGGGTTCTAGATGCATTTTCATGGCAGCCTTGCCACACAAGTCCTGCAAGAGTCAGTAGCAAGAGTCTTAATGGGGCTTCCCTGGTGGCGCAGTGGTTGAGAGTCTGCCTGCCGATGCAGGGGACACGAGTTCATGCCCCAGTCCAGGAAGATCCCATATGCCGCGGAACGGCTGGGCTTGAGAGCCATGGCCGCTGAGCCTGCGCGTCCGGAGCCTGTGCTCCGCAATGGGAGAGGCCACAGCAGTGGGAGGCCCGCGTACCGCAAAAAAAAAAAAAAAAGAGTCTTAATGCACTTTTCCATTAATGGCTGATGTCTGCTTTCCCCCCACTGGCCATCAGTGACTTCCTTTGAATGATCATAAAAATGCATTTTCGTGGTTAGATGTAAATTTCATTCCAGAGTTCCACAGATGTCTGGAAAACTCTGCTCCCATTTGCAGACTCTACTGAGGGTGGGGTAGATTTTAGCGCATGGATGAACACTTGGAGTTTGCAGCCTGACAGCCTCTGCTGGCTGTGCTTGGCTCAATCTCTCACCAGCGATGGCATTTCAGAACCACGCGCCTTCATATTGCCATTAAATTGTATGCACTACACTTCCTTCCTTCTTTATTTTACTTGTAGCACCTAGCAGTGACCATTTCATAGGAGGTCTTGATACATTTTCATCAAAGAAATGAATAGATGAATCTGTCTCTGAGCCTTACTGTTCAGGTATTAAAAATGAAAAAATAATCTTTATAGGAGACTTAATTAAATGAATGTTTGTAACATGCTTATTATACTAATTGGCACATAGTAATTGCTCAATAAATGGGTCGTTGTGGGGACTGAAGGGGTTGGCATATCATGCAGACAAGAAGAGGGGGTTATGTAAAGGGGGACAATTCATCCAACAATGCTTCCTTCCCCAATATTTCAGGCAACACCTTTCCACGTACATAGTGCCTGACCATGGGATGTCCTAAGGGCTGCAGGAAGGTAGAGGAGGAACTCTTCACTTTGTCAGGGTTGAGCAGTAAGCAGGGGGCATTTCCAGATGAGGAGATGCCTCAGCTGGACACTAGAGGCTTGTCAGGGGCCCCCATGTAGGGAGGAAGGGCTGGGCATTCTCAGCAAAAACTTGGACTCATACTCAGAGGGCTAAAAGATCTTTGAGAACATTTACATTCCAAGTTAACAAACTTAGAATTGTCACCTACAAATTGGCACCTGCCATCTACCTCTACAAGGATCAAATCATGAGCTGCTGCAGCCACTGAGCTTCAACACCCCCTGAGAGGAGTTCAGGGTGGAGATCAGGAATGAGGCCCTCTGTGCTCTGGGAAGAACTGGCAGAACAGGTCTTCAGATAGTTAGGTATTTTCAGGAGAAGATTTTATGAGCCCAATTCTTGCATCTCCTTGTATCTAGAAAAGCACTAAAAATGTTCATGGTGATGTCTGCCCCTCGAGACTAGCAGTGACCTTCTGCAAAAAGTATGTACTTGACTGCACGTACTCCCCCTTCACCAAAATCACATATATACTGACCTCCCTGCTACCTCTCTGGAGCAGTTCCTCAGAGCTATCTGAAATGCTGTCTCCTGGGCTATAGTCCTCATTTTTTTTTTACAAAGGGCTTCAAATGCTTGGCTTTTTTTTTTTTTTTTTTTTTTTTAAATTTAGTTTTAGCTGTGTTGGGTCTTCGTTTCTGTGCGAGGGCTTTCTCTAGTTGCGGAGAGCGGGGGCCACTCTTCATCGCGGTGCGCGGGCCTCTCACTATCGTGGCCTCTCTTGTTGCGGAGCACAGGCTCCAGACGCGCAGGCTTGGTAGTTGTGGCTCACGGGCCTAGTTGCTCCGTGGCATGTGGGATCTTCCCAGACCAGGGCTCGAACCTGTGTCCCCTGCATTGGCAGGCAGATTCTCAACCACTGCGCCACCAGGGAAGCCCTATAGTTCTCATCTTGCCCCAAATAAAATGTAACTCACAACTCTCACGTTGTACATTTTTTTGGTTGACAGAATGTATTTGCATCAGAAACACAAATTAATTGTAAAAAAAATTTTAAAATTATTCTTTGTGCATGTTTTCAAAAACATTTTTCTTCTATCATATTCAAAATTATCTATTAAACTAAAAGAATATAAATTATTGATATAATTAATAATTATACATTATAATAGAAGAAAATTTAAAATAAAAATTCTTTAAACCAATCAAAAATGATTTATTACTTTGAAAATATGATGAAATCTCATTGACTACTTTTATGAAATAAAACGATTTTGATTCCAGTGTTCAACGTCCACCTAGTTACTAATATAAAGAATCTGTATCATGCTTCAGACAAGTTCTATCTAGACTTACACACATTGAAATAAGCACAGAATGAATATTTAGTAATGCAAAATGTTCCTCAGCCACACCATGCAATTCTTGCCAATACCTGGTGGTTCATGAGTGCCTCTGGATCTACCTACTGGAGCCAAAAGGAAGCTAGAAGTGGATACTCAGCCCTGCAGGGAAACGATACTCTGTTATACAGGAATCTGACAGTTCATGCACTCTAGAGCAGGGATGCCACGTGTTAACTCCTTTGTCTTTTCTGGTACCCAAACCCTCTGGCTGCTCAAATCCTCCTTACCCTTGGAAGCAGTGTCTGTCTCTAACATCAGCAGTGAATCCACTTACAAATCTTGGAAGCACTGGCATGCAGTCACATTTTGTTTTTAGGAGATAATGCCGGAGATGCAGAGAAGTGTTCCCGGGTTTCTGACCCATCTTTAGGGTTATGGGACATTCTGTGCCAGCTCCCCTGAGAAGGAAGCCCCAGAAGTTCTAACAAATTGCAGGTGTGTTTATGATTTGCCAGACCTTCTAAAAGTGGGGGACCCAGTGCAGGAACCTCTCATGCCTTGATCTAAGAGGAACACACTCGGGCTTCCCTGGTGGCGCAGTGGATAGGAGTCCGCCTGGCAATGCAGGGGACACAGGTTCGATCCCTGGTCCGGGAAGATCTCACATGCTGTGGAACAGCTAGGCCCGTGCACCACAACTACTGAGTCTGTGCCCTAGAGCCCGAATGCCACAACTACCGAAGCCCGCGTGCTTAATTAAAGCCTGTGCTCTGCAACAAGAGAAGCCCCCACTCCCCGTAACTAGAGAAAGCCTGCGTGTGGCAACGAAGACCCAACACAGCCATAAAAAAGAGGGATACACTCTTTTGTATTAGAGTCTGATTGAGGGTAGTTTCTGTATCCTAGATCAGTTTATTTCAGTTTGAGTTTAAGGGCAATTTCAATTCTTTAGAGTACTGATCACTTCCTGAAACATTTTGTTTAAAAAAAAAAAAAGCATGCTTTCTTGCCTATTTTCCTTCTTAGAATGTAAACTCTGCAAAGGGAGATTTTTTTCTGTTTTCTTCCCTGCCTTGAGCAGCATGTTGTAAGATCTTGAAGAATAAGCAGTGAATGAGTGCAAAACTAAACAAAGATACCTAGATGGCCCACCACATGCCAAGGTGTCGGGGCCACTTAGGAGCCCACACATAGCCTGGCATAGCAGAGGACAGCTGATTCTAAAATAGACTCAGACCTGCTTTGCCTCCCCTTCACTCATTCACTCACTCAACTCACTCACTCACTGCATTTGTCAGTGTAATATGAAGAGTGGTACACAAAACTGACCCTGAGGGCTTAGTTAGGCTGCTTGGACAAGGAGATAGCAGGGGGTAGGGGGTCCCCTATCCTGGTTGGAGGCTGTACTTTCTCTCCGCTTCCTATGACCAGAGGGACTTTTTTTTTTTTTTTTTTTTTACTGTGTATTCCATCCTCACAATGTATCTCATATCTCTCTGTAAATTTTTATATTTTTATTGAAGTGTAGTTAGTTTACAATGTTGTGTTAGTTTCTGGTGTACAGCAAAGTGATTCAGTTAAATATATTTATTTATTTATTTATTTATTTATTTATTATTCTTTTTCATACTCTTTTCCATTATAGTTTATTACAGGATATTGAATATAGTTCCCGGTGCTATACAGTAGGACCTTGTTGTTTACCTATTTTATATATAGTAGTTTGTATCTGCTAATCCCAAACTCCTAATCTATCCCTCTCCCACACTTTTGCCTTTTGTAACCCTAAGTTTGTTTTCTAAGTCTGTGAGTCTGTTTCTGTTTTGTAAATAAGTTCATTTGTACTATTTTTTAGATTCCACATGTAAGTGATATCATATGATATTTGTCCAACTTACTTCAGACTTACTTACTTGTTTCTCTGACTAACTTTGCTTATTATGATAATCTTTAGGTCCATCCATGTTGCTGCAAATGGCATTATTTCATTCTTTTTTATGGCTGAGTAATATTCCACTGTATACATGTACCACATCTTCTTTATGCATTCATCTGTTGATGGACATTTAGGTTACTTCCATGTCTTGACTATTGTAAATAGTGCAGCTATGAACATTGGGGTGCACGTATCTTTTTGAATTAGAGTTTTCTCAGGATATATGCCCAGGAGTGGGATTGCTGGATCACATGGCAACTCTATTTTTAGTTTTTTAAGGAACCTCCATACTGTTCTCCATAGTGGCTGCACCAATTTACATTCCCACCAACAGCATAGGAGGGTTCCCTTTTCTCCACCAGAGGGACTTCTACTTCTAATGGACAACTCCAAGGTGCCCAGATGCCAGGCAGCTGGCTTTCCCAGACAGCTGTAAGAGCTGGCACCAAAATCCAAATTGGTGCCCAAAGGGTCAAATTACTCCTGCATTTGAAAAGTTTCCATTCTGATTGTCCTGCACAAAAGGAAAACAATAGGGGTGGGGTCCCTCTACTGGATGGTAGACCTAGTCTGGATGCCCAGCAGAGTACCCTGGCCCAGCACACCTCTCCAGGGGCGGGTGGGAGGATGCCACCACGCCAACCTTGGCCTTTTAAGATTTGCTTTCTCCAATAAAGCCTATTCCTTCACCTAAATCACACGGTTTTGTAGAGTTTAGATAGAAACCAGGTGCATGGCATTCAAGATCTCCTTGGTATAATACTCTGTCCATCATTAACCCCACTATCTTCTCTACTGTCTTGAGAATTTAAAAAGAAAATGCTGTTCAAGAATTTAGGCTAATGGGGAGGCACTACATAAAGCTACACATTCTAAACAGAATGATAAATTCTATAATATGGGAAAGAACACATCTCGGGGGAAGCACTGAACTTGAGATAAGAATTAACTCTGCCTTGGTCCATCAGAGAAGGTTTCACCAAGGAGGTGGTACTTGAGTGTATCAACCTGGCCACTTCTCTTCCCCAGTTCACTTCCTTATTCCCCTGTGACTGTTTTCTGGGGTCACCTCTCCAATAAGCTGCTGCATTCACATCCTGTTTTGGGGGGTGCTTTTGCAGGACCCAGCCTAAGACTTATGGTTTCTTAAACACCAAATTTATGTCATGACTTACCTATTACCACCCTCCAGAACTGTGCTCCAGGAATTCCAGTTTGGGGAACACTAGGGTGGGTTGATCTCTGAAATCTTCCTGCTCCAACACCCCAGAATAACTCTTCACCGTGCAAGGCAGGTGGGACAAGGCTATGTTAGGGGCATGGACTTTTAAGTAAAGCAGATATTGTTACTGAGTCCAAGCTTGTACTACTCACCGAATGACAGGCCAATAAATCAAGAGATTGCCTCAACGAATAGAGACTTTATTCAGAAAGCCAGCAGACTGAGATGATGGTGGACTAGGGTCCCAAAGAACCATCTTCCCCAAGTTAGAATTCAGGCTTCTTTTATACGGGGGTAGCGGGGGCAGGGGATGTGTTTGGTTGTTGCAATCCTCTTGGTGTCAGAATCCTTTGTTCTTGCAGTTTCCACTAGGTCAGGTCATGATGTTCCTATAAACCTCCAACAAAACAAATGTTTTTCTCTGTTCTGCAGCTTTTTATCCCTATGTGAATGGAAAAGTGTTGTACCTTTAAAGGTCAGAGCCTTGAGAATGGGCTATCCTGCATATTTCAGGCTGTAGGCAACTTTCTTAACTTGTAGCAAAAGGAATAGAACACAAAGGTTAAAGCAAAAGAAACTGATCCAATATGGAGTCAGATTTGTTCTTCCCTATTACAATATGCATTTAAGTTTAGTCTACCCATCCTACTAGTTAGTGTGACCTTGGACAATATATTCATTTCCTGTGGTTGCCATAAAAGTATCACAAACTAGGTGGCTTAAAACAACAGAGTCTTATTTTCTCACAGTTCTGGAGGCCAGAAGTAAGTCTAAATCAAGGTGTCAGCAGGATTGGTCCATTTTGGAGGTTTCTGAGGGGGAACCTGTTTCATGTATCCCTCAGCTTCAGGCAGTTCTTGGTAATCCTTGGTGTTCCTGATTTGTAGATGCATCACTCCAATCTCTGCCTCTGTCATCACGTAGCATTCTCCCTGTGTGTCTTTTTCTCTGCATTTCCCCCTATTAAAAGAACAGTCATTGCATTAGGCCCTTTCCAATCCAGTATGACCTCAGTTTAACTTGATTACAACTGCAAAGACCTTATTTCCAAATAAGGTCACATTTACAGGTTGCAGGTGTTAAGACTTGAACATTACCTTTTTGGAGGACAAAGTTCTACCTATCAAGGTGAGTTGCCTAACCTCTCTGGAAACACTGTCCTGTTTGGTTAAACAGGGATGAAAATAAGGTCAAGAGGATTAAATGCTAAAATATGTGTCAGATGCTTAGCCGAGGCCCTGGCAGGCACACATTATACACTTAGTAAATGGTGGCTGGGATTATTGGTGAGTCGAAGTGATCAGCCAGAGAGGCCAGAGCCCTGGGTCTACAAGATGGCCTCGGATATTTCTAAGGCTTTGCAATAAATGAGCTGTCATTTACAGAGATGGAGGCTCAGGTGTTGTCACATGCACGTGGGGCTCAGAGAAATGTCACCAACAACAAAGGAAAAGCTTGAGGTTTCCCCAATTTTAATTGGGAAATGGGGCCCAGAAGGGAAGACCTGGAGCTCATTCCCATGTATTCCCAGAGGAATAACCAAGGTTCTCATGGAGAGACAAAGTTATGGAATATGGATCAAAGAGCTCAGGGTTTGACTCTCCATCCCCCCATTTACTAGTTACATGCAGTTGGGCTCATAGCACCTCTGAGCCCTGGTTTCTTCCATTCCTAGTCCCTCCCTCCTATACCTGTGATATTCTTGTCACTAATCTCATTATTTATATTCTATTATTACCCAATATATTGTTACTCTTATTACTTTAAACAAATGGTTCTTTTCCATATCAATTAAGAATAAGAAAAGTAAAAGATCTTATTGATCTTCATTTGTTCCTTCTCTAATCCCCTCCCTTCCCTTATGTAGATCCAAGTTTCTGACCTATAACATTTTCCTTCTCCCTGAAGATCTTCTTTTAACATATATTGTAGGGCAGGGCTGAATTTTCTCAGTTTTTGTTTGAGAAAGTCTTATTTCTCCTTCATTTTGAAGGATAAGTTCACTAGATATAGAATTCCAGGTTGGTGGGGGTGAGAATGCAGAAAGGCAAAAACAGATTGGAGGCCATTACTGCAATAATCTACCTACTTAATCCACTAATGGTCAATGTCTTGCTCATCATAGGATTTGGGGCTCTGCATTGTGGTTGCCCAGCAATTGGACATATGTCATCGTGGTGTCTGCCCATTATCTTTTTTTTTTTTTTTTTTTTTTTGCGGTATGCGGGCCTCACACTGTTGTGGCCTCTCCCATTGCGGAGCACAGGCTCCGGACAAGCAGGCTCAGTGGCCATGGCTCATGGGCCCAGCCGCTCTGCGGCATGTGGGATCTTCCTGGACGGGGGCATGAACCCACGTCCTCTGCATCGGCAGGTGGACTCTCAACCACTGCGCCACCAGGGAAGCCCTGCCCATTATCTTTTGAATGGATTTTTTATTTTAGGGAAGGAAATTTCCACTTTGTGAATCCTGCTTACCTCTGCAATGGAGAATCAGAATTCGATTTTCCTAGCTTCCCTTGCAGCTAGGACAAAGGACATGACCTAGATAGCACCAATCAGATGCAACTAAAGGAGATTTGGCTCCAGAAGAGAGAAATTGTCAGCCTTGTTGCAACTTCTTCTGTCCAGCATCTCCAATGCTAGTGCCTAGAAGCAGTGGGATTATGCCTGCAGCCTGTCCAATGGGGAGTTATGATCTTGGTTACTGGCTGCATCATAACCTGTTCAATTCTCTGGCCATCCCAGGGATTGTGTAAGCTAATGAATATCCTTTAATACTTTCCTTTTATGTGCATATGACCTAGGGCTCATTTTGCTATTTGCAGCTAAGAATCCTAATTACGCACTTGTGTGTAACTTTCTCACCTCTAACAACTACCATTCCTACTTATTTCAAAGATTTGTGTAAATATAATAATATATGCTAAAGCCATCTGAAAGCAGCTAGGTGCAATTAGCATGGGGGCTGCGTTTGTTTTATTTCCCACTGAATGCCCAACACTTAGCAGTTAGTGCCTGGAATGTAGTAGGTCCTCAATGAATATTGGTTGGAAAAATATGCTAAGATCATCACAGTTTACACTGGTAATCACCATCATCAACATCCCACTCCTTCTCTATACAGCAGGCCCCTTATGGTTCTGATTATGAGGATTGCATCCAGGTGTCTCTGAAGTCAGAAAATAGACTCCACAATTGGAGACCAGACTAGAAGATGGCGCTGTTTCCTGATGAGTAATCAAGTGGACCTGAGCAAGTCGGATCAGGTTCTGCCAGCAACAATTCATACATGGATAGAAGGAACTAAAACTTGTGCTGCTGCTATTTTTTTTTTTTTTTTTTTTTTGCGGTACGCAGGCCTCTCACTGTTATGGCCTCTCCCGTTGCGGAGCACAGGCTCCGGACGCGCAGGCTCAGCGGCCACGGCTCATGGGCCCAGCCGCTCCGCGGCATGTGGGATCTTCCTGGACCGGGGCACGAACCCATGTCCCCTGCGTCGGCAGGCGGACTCTCAACCACTGCGCCACCAGGGAAGCCTGCTGCTGCTATTTTGAGGCAAAGCTTCCAAAATTCCAGTTGACAGTCATAGAAATACTGTTTTATAATTATTTATTAAACACCAAGGCAAGGGTAGCATTTTAAATTGCATACTATAGATCTCTAGCAAGAGTTTGAATGTATCATGTGGAAGTTGGTATTTTGATGGACTAGAGCACAGTCTCCCACCACTGGCACTATTGACGTTTGGGAGGGCTATTTCTTTGCTCTTGGGAGCTGTCCTGTGTATTATAGAATGTTTAGCAGCATCCCTGGTTTCTATCCACTAGATGCCAGCAGCACTGCTTTCCCCCAGTGCCAGTCATGACAATCAAAAATGTCTCCAGACATTGCCAAATTTCCCCTGGGTGGTGATCACCCTGATTGAGAACTACTGGGCTAGAGCAATATTTCTCATGCTACCAAATCAGCATCTATTCACATGTATTGAGCCCTTGGTAGGCAGTGGGCACTTTGTTGGGTACTTTGATTTGAAGTTCACAGTAACGCTATAAGATAGGAAAAATTATCTTCATTTTACAAATGAAGAAATTGAAAGGAAACTTGTTTGAGCAGAATGACTGAATAACGAATGAGTAGTCCAACAGCCATGTGGGTTCAGATCACAACCAGCTCTTCTCACTCCCAGGCTGGAAGGTTGACCCCTCCAGAACCCCACGTTCATTGTTAATCAATCTCAATTACTCCACAGAAAAAGGAAGTGCACCTAGAGTGAGGATGCCTTGAGGATTCTGAGAACTGGCTCTGACAGATGAACTTCCCCAAAGCAAATCGGGAACTCCTGATCGTGTTGAAGCTGGTGGAGATAAAGATAGTTCTTTTCTGGAGACCAGCTCTGGGAGACTCTGAAGACTCAAAGATTAAGATGTCACCATGTTTCGCCTGTTTCAGCTTCCACTGCACTGCTTTTATTTACCATTGCTCCCCTTTCTTCATTGGCTTGTGAGGGTTAGCATGTGTGTGTTCATTTCTGTACCCACTGGTGCCTGGCATGTAACAAGCACATGTTTGTTGAGTGAATGAGTGAATAACTGAAGGGGGGCAGGAGAGAGGATGAAGGGGGTGTGTGTTACATCTCTTTGATCCCTCTTAGAACCTCATCTTCCCATCCTTTGTTTGGAAGACACTTGGCTAAGACAATACCAGTCACCTTGGTGTTCCCAGGTGACCCTCAGCTCTGAGAAACAGCAGGACAGAATTTTAGTATTGGAAGAATACTTAGACATGATATCATCCATAGCCAGTCTGGTTCATCCCTATAATATTCCTGACATGCCCATTAAACCCATTCATTTATTCATTCATTCTTTCACTTCGTTGGCCATCTGTTATGTGTTTATTTGTTCTGGATGTAAGGGAGGATGAAGATCTTGGCATTCATCCAATCTGTAGTAGTTAAATAATAGGCTTAACTGCTGAACCAAAGAAACAATGATAACTATGATCGTTAACTATGATAGTATGTTTTCCTCTCTTAACAGTCCAGAGGTGGGCAGGCAGTCCAAGGCCAGCAGGGCATTCTGCTGTGTGAGGTTATCCAGGGACCTGGGCTCCTTCTATCTGATTTTCCTGTTCCTCCCTAGGATGTGGTCCTCTCCTGCAGGGTGGAAGCTGGCTCACAATATCATGTCCCTATTACAGCCTACAGAGGAAGGTACAGTCCTTATATACATCATTTCTCACATCCTATTGGCTGGAACTTAGTCACATGGTCACTCCTCCCTATAAAGGAAGCTGGGAAATGTAGTCTCTAGCCAGGTAGCCATGTGCTCAGCTAAAACTGGGTGTGTGCATCTTCTGTTTTTAAAAAGAAAGAAGAGACAAATCAATACCAAAGATCAAGTCGTAGTCTGCCATACAGCCCAACTCCTTCATTCTTCTGGTTTACAGATAAGGAAACTAGGCCCAGAGACGGGAAGTAGCTTGTCTGAGGTTGCGAAACAAGGCAGTGACAGTAGAACTTTTAAGACCTGTCTCCTGCCTCCTAGGTCATACACTTTCCATCTCAATACATGGTGCCTTTTAGTAAATTGTTATTATTACTTCTACTCCACTTGGCTTCTGCTTTCTAAGAGAAGGATTTATTCTCTCTGATACAGATGGTGTAGACTGAAAAAAAATGCACAACCTAAAAGTTGAGAGTTATGTTTTATTCGGTGGAAAAAACTGAGCACTTAAGCCTGGGACACAGCATCTCAGATAGCTCTGGAGGACTGCTCCAAAGAGGCAAGGGGGAAGCCAGGATATACAGGGGTTTTTGCAACAAAGACCAGGTAGTCAGAACGTCACAAGATGACTGTTCATTAAAGAAAGCCAGACATCTCAAGTTAAGGAATTTAGTGCTTTTCTATGCATCATGGGAAGATGCAAGAGTCTGGGCTCACTGAAATCATGCCTTTGATATGCACCTCAGCTATCTGGGGCCAGTGTCCTGTGTTTTCTCATCCTGAGTTTCCTCAGGGTGTACCGTTGGGAGCAGGGGGGTGCAGGGGGGAGTGGGTGGCTGAAATTTGAGGATTCCATGGTGGGTATTATGTTTTCCATCCTGAGCTCCCTCAGGGCTCACCGGCACCATCCAGGGTGGCTGAAGCGGCTGTAGTGGCTGATAGCTGCTACAGCCTTTGGTTACTGATACGGCAGGCAGCATTTTTAGTTCACAACGGTTCTACAGATCAATGGTTCTTAGTCCCTTTTTTTAGGGGAAGAGGTAGACTCATGGAACTTTTCAGGGAACTATGAAAGACTTTCACTCTCCCCCCATAAAAATACTCAAACATGCATGCACGGGAAGGCACACACACACATAAGTACACACACACAAGTCCAGGTGCAGTCTGGAGTATTCCCTCCCATATGACCCTAAGAATCCCTGTCAACCCAGGTGGGAATACAATGTAACACACTCCATGGATGCTGTACTTGGCAGCCTTGGAGCCTTCTTCCTGACCCAGTTGGGTTCACGTTACAGCTAGAATTCCCTGCAAACACTTAATTTGAGATCAGCGTGGAGCTACTATGCAAATTGTTTAATATAAGAATGAGGAGCTCAGAATTGCTCGGCTACCAAGTTCCAAACAAGGGAAGTTTTATCAGGCCAGGAAAGGAAGAAAGGCCATAATAGTAGCAACTGATGGATCCTTCTTTTGGGTAAGCATGCACACCCACGCACTTACCCACAAAGACTCAACAATAAAAGGTAACTCTTGAAATTACCATTTTTTAAATCATTAGGGATAATTTGCTATCTGAGTGAGGTGATTTTCAACAATGAACTGGCTCTGCAAACCATTCCTTATCTTGGTGTGTCACAGCACAGCCTTTCTCATTTTTTTCTTTATAATATACAACACTGCCAAACAGAACATATTGAAAGAAAGTGCAAGCAGACAGTATTTACTCTAACTGAACCAGAATCAAGTATTAAATAAAATAGGCTTAACAGAAACGATAACAAAATCTGATCTAGCAGACTCAAAAAAATGGCTTGGCACAGAAGACAGCCTTCCCGGAGAATTACATGAGCCTCTCCTGTACGGTTGTGTTACATAAAATTAAAGATTACAGCTGCTGGAGTTTATAGTTCTAAATGCAAGTCTGGTGAATGCTTAATCGTGTTCTCTGCGATAGGTCCAGCAGCCCCAAGAATCTACTCATGAAAACTGAAGTCAGAAAAAGCATCCCAGTTCTTATTTTCTGTGCCTCTATTTGGGATTTGAGATGTAACACAGAATCGTATACTCAATTTCGTGTCACATTCATAGGAGAAGCCTTAGATGGCAACTCTCATGGTCTTTCCACAGTCAACCTCCTGGGAAAGGCAGATACACTCAGGTCAGAGAAGCAGATAGCTTTTATTTTATTTATTTATTTTGCAGCTAGTCAGAAGACCACACAAAGCCTTATCAGTATGTGAGCCAGGCAAGAGGGCAAGACCTGTAGCTGGCTTCGCCTTGAACACAGCCGATACCAAGTTTAGCCATTCTCATTCAGGGGACTAGGTGATACTCCACATTGTGTAGGAGATAGAGGAGGAAGGTACTTACGTCAAAATAATTCAGCCAGATTGTGTCAGGAGGACGTGACCGATTCCTGCAGCCATGAAGAGTCATGACGAGGGTTTCTGGAGGCTTCCAGTCTCAGCTGTCTGCTAGGGAGAGCAGAGCGGGAGATGGAGGGTACCACCTTGTCATCCATCCCCCCTTTCCATACCTGGAGACCTGCCTGGTTGAAAATGAGTCTTGGTTGGGCGGGGGTTAGATTAAATGCGTGACTCTGTCTCCTTGACAAAAGAAGCCCTCACCCAGACACCAGTAGGAGAATGGAGTTAGTTCTCATCTGTCTTCTTTTGGCAGTGGGCTTCTGACTACAAATGTCCATTGGAGTCTCCTCTGTCTCAGTCCTTCCCAACAGCACCTGAAAAATCTTTTTCTGTAAAGAGTATTTTATGGAGCTGTAAGTAGGAAGAGTTAAGAACTGAGTGCTCTATGAGGAATGAAAACATAAACTTGTACTTAGCTTTTAAGCATATATTCCATGTATTAGACTTAATTATGCATATGGAGTCACTTCCATCTCTCATAAATCTAGAGCTATATGTGTCACATAATCCTCGGAACAAATGATGACTTTATAGATGACGAGCCACAGAGAACAATCATAAAGCCTCTGCTGGGCCCCCAGGATACCTTGGGCAGCATCTTCTCATACAAGGTGGTGGGATGCATTTTTACTTACTGGTCTCCTTAGTGCTCCTACCCCAGCGTCTGACACAAAATACAAGCTCAGGGCATGTTAACTAAAGCACTAAATGATAGTGAGGAAGCCATTTGCCAGAAGCAGTTTGGACATTATTTCTAACCAGATTTTTATCGGGTTCGCTTCTTGTGAACCCTTCCCCCACGTAGCTCCCAGAGCATCCCAGACTTTGGGCTTCCTCTTATATGCTGGTTACCGCCTCTACATCTCCCTAGCCTGTTTTTATTAGAGGCCCCGGGGTTTGACATCTGGCATCTCCTTCTTCCTTGGTGTCTCCAAGATGATCTCCTCCAATCTCAGGGCCTGAAATGTCATTTATAAGCTCAGGATTCCCAAATTTACATTTCCAGTCTCACTTTCTCCGCTAATCCCCAGACATACCTGTCTAGAGGCCGGTAAGCAGCCACAGGAAACATGTCCCACACAGGCCTCCAGATCTCCCCACTTCCCCTCCCATCTCCTGCTGCCACTCAGCTCCCTGCCCCACAAAGGCACAGATCCTATCCTGCCCACAGTTTTCCCCAACTTGGTCAATGTCAACTTTTTCCGTCCAGTTGTTCAAGCCAATATCTCCTAGTCATCCTTGTTGCACTGGCTGCCCCCTCTGCCTGTAATGTTTTCACCCCAGGTATCCATGGGGCCAGCTCCCTCCCTGCCTTCTGGATTTTCCTCTGGTGTCTGCCCAGTGAGGCTTCCCTGACCATCCCGCTTAAAAGTCCAGACGCCTGATTGGTGGCGATGGAGTTGGGGTTCCTTTCATGTTTCCCAGCAAAACCTGCATTTCTACACACCTGAAACCATCCTCATTCATCATTTTGTCAGTGAATATTTGTGAGCGTTATTTCTGTATCAGGTACTGAACAAGACCTCGGGGGCACAAAGATCCCTGTATACAGACCTGGCTGCCCTTGAGGCTCACAGATAATAGGAGAGAGGGTAGAATGTGGAAGCAATGCCATGTGGTGTGGGTCCACGCATGCCTGTAGGGAGACAGCCTTGCTGCTGAGTAACTGTGGTGGTTGCATGGTGGCCCCCGATGAGATACATCCAAGTTCTAGCCTTGCTGCTGAGTAGCTGTGGTGGTTGCATGGTGGCCCCCAATGAGATACATCCAAGTTGTAACCCCCGCCGGGAACTGTGAATGTGATCTTATTTGGAAAAAGAGTCTTTGCTGGTGTTTCGGGATCTTGAGATGAAAACATCCTGGATTATCTAGGTGGGTCCTAAATCCAATTTATAAGAGACAGAGGAGGAGGTGACATGGAGACAGAAGGTCATGTGAAGATAGTAGCAGGGATGGGGTTCTGCAGCCCTAAGGCAGGGAATGCCTGGAACCACCAGAAGCTGGAAGAGGCCTGTAACTGACCCTCCCTCAGAGCTTCTAGAGGGAACCCACCCTGCAGACACCTTCATTTTGGACTTCTGCCCTCCAGAACAGTGAGAAAATATATTTCTGATGCTTTAAACCAAGTTTGTGATAACTTGTTACAGAAGCCATAGGAAACTATAATACAATAACTGTGGCATTAAGGACAAGCCATTTGACCCTCTGAGACTCTTTTTCTCCATCTGCAAAATGGGGATCTTCCTAGCACCCCCTCATGTCACACAGTAACGTAGTGATAAACCATGCCTTACAAAAATCAGGTGTGAGTTAGTGTCCACAGATTTTTTTCAAAATGAAAATATTGCTCATTGTTTTTACTGATTATTAAAATAATACAAAATTTTAAAAAGAAAATAAAAATGATCTGAATTTCACAACTCCAGAAACAGCCACTATTCCCTTCTTCCTTTCTTTCAGATCTGATATGTATGTTTAATTTGTGGATCTAAATCTCCACCACTTTGCAACCATTTGGTCTTGGCTTAACCTCTCTGTGCTTTTGTCTCTATTAGTACAGGGATGATAGTCACGTCCACCTGCCAGGTTTGTTGTGAGGACTAAAAGGGGTGATCTATGAAAAGTACTTGAAATAACAGGCCTGACACAATATCTATAAATGGGTAGAGGGTCAGGGAAGGGGTTGCCTGGAGGGCCACACTTCCTGCAAAGTGCTGGCATGGAGCTGACACACAGAGAGTGCTCCATACAGCACGCAGCAGCTGCTATCCTGATCACCCCTGCACTCAGTCACTGCACTCCAGCGACCTGGAACAGCCAAGGCCCTTCTCGCTTGGCCTCCGGACTTTGCCTGGTTGCCCCTCTCTTCTCCCACCTGGCTGATTCTTCCTTGCCCTTCTGGTCTCAGCTAATGTGCCATCGCCCTCCTGTCAGCTTCTTTGAGTGTGGTTCTGTAATAGGGAAGAACAAATCTGACTCCATATTGGATCTGTTTCTTTTACTTTAACTTTTATATTCTATTGCTTTTGTAGCCTTTGGCCTGGAATATACAGGATTGCCCATTCTCAAGGCCCTGAATTTTAGAGGTATAACACTTTTCCATTCATATAGAGATAAAAGGTTGCAGAACAGAGAATAACATTTGCCTTGTTGAAGGTTATAGGAACATCGTGACCTGACCTACTGGACAACTGCAAGAACAACGAATTCTGACATCAAGAAGTTTCCAACAACCAAATACACTCTCTCTCCTTTTAGTATAAAAGAAGCCTGAATTCTAACTTGGGGCAGATGGTTTTTCAGGACACTAGTCCACCATCATCTCAGTCCTTGCCCAACAGCTGTCTCTCTATTGGCCTGTCCTGGGGTGAGTGGTATGAACTTGGACTCGGTAACCATTCAGGGGTCTCCCCTCT
This sequence comes from Hyperoodon ampullatus, assembly GCF_949752795.1. Taxonomy (NCBI): domain Eukaryota; kingdom Metazoa; phylum Chordata; class Mammalia; order Artiodactyla; family Ziphiidae; genus Hyperoodon; species Hyperoodon ampullatus. The sequence continues at coordinate 161,876,646 of NC_136914.1, read as the reverse complement.
GCCTTCACAGCCTGTGCTTATCCCCCTCCCCCTAATCAGAGTATGACCCGCTCTGTGAGTGTTGCCCTTGTCCTTCACCAGCCTTTTAAACTTCAGCTTCATGGAAGCAGACCCTGTCTTACTCATAGCTGGGTCTGTCTCCAGCACCCAGCCCAGGGCCTGGCCCACAGCAAGTGTTCAGAAAATGCTTGTTCAACAAAGGAGGAAGTGAAGGAACAAACACTCGTGACTCCTTTCTGGGGGACCCTGCGCCTGCCCTGACTCTCGGGGCTGGGACAGGTGCCTCCTGTGTTCCTGTAGCCTCCTGGGATCCCTTCCACACAAATCGCAGTTAGAGATTTTGCATGCATGACTATTCATTGAATATATGTATTTGTCAGTTCTTTCTTTTTTTTTTTTTTTTTTTTGCGGTGCACAGGCCTCTCACTGTTGTGGCCTCTCCCGTTGTGGAGCACAGGCTGCAGACGCGCAGGCTCAGCGGCCATGGCTCACGGGCCCAGCCACTCCATGGCATGTGGGATCTTCCTGGACCGGGGCACGAACCTGTATCCCCTGCATCGACAGGTGGACTCTCAACCACTGCGCCACCAGGGAAGCCCTGTCAGTTCTTTCTGTGATAATGCTGTGGAACAACCACCCCCGCAGCAACCCCCACCACCACCAAAAAATCTCACTGGCTTACAAGAACATATTTTTCTTGCTTGTGAGCTTGTAGTTCTGCTTCAGGATACACATGGGGTTCAGGTGTACACCTTGGGTCTCTCATTCTGGGAACAGAGGCTACCCAGGGCCAGATCTTCTTGTGGTGGATGGCAAAAGGACAAGAGAGATGAAACATGCAACATCTTAAGGCTGTCACTCAGAACTGGCACACTGTCACTTCCTCCCATAGACCACTGGCCAAAGTAAGTCCTATGGCACACTCCACCTCAGTGGTAGGAAAGTAGGAAATGCCCCCTCATTCCAGTGAGCAGTATCAAGGACAGGGGGAGAAGAAAAAATTGTGAGCCAACAGTACAGTTTACACCATAGCTAATTACTGAGGATAATAACTAACACCTGTGTTGTGCTTATTATGTTCCAGACATCAACATCAATTCATTTATTCTGCATAACAACCCAAGGAGGGGGGAAAAATACTATTATCATCCCCATTTTGCAGATGAACAAACTGAGGCCAGTAGAGGTTAAGTAATTTACCCAAGTTAGCTTGCTAGAGAGTGGCAAAGTGGAATGAAATCTGGGAAGAACAGGGCCCAGCACTCATGCCTGTTACAATCCCTCCTCCTGCCTCTTGGTCTAGGGGCTGTACCTCCTTTATCTTGGTTAAGTACATTGCCTGGTGTAGACTGGCCACTCAATGCTTGTGGGCAGAATGAAAAGCAAGAAATAGTTATTGATCATTTGTTACATGCCAGGCCCTGTTACCTGCTTTTATAAATATTATCTGATATAATTCTCATAGCAACGCTGGGGAGTTAATATCAACCTCCCCATTTCACAGATGAGAGCTGGAAGGTGGGGGCACATACAGCTTGTAAGTGGTAGAACCAGTTCTGTAAATGATGCTTGTCTGATCCCTGAGGCCTAGCAGTTTAGGCCAATCCTGAAACTTTAGCTGGATGGGGCTGGCTCCGTCTGCTCGACCTCTCCCCGTTGTCTCTCGGAGTTTTCTTGCTGTGTTAGACAGAGAAACACTCCCTCCGTTCCCTCCTCCCCCACAGAAAGAGACAGACAAAGAGACAGAGACAGCTTGGGGGTGGGGGAGACAGGATAGGGAGATAAAAAGAACCACTGCTTTCCACCAAAGCACAGACGGTAACTTAAGGCGCCCAGCAGATGGCAGGATGTGGCCAGAGATTCCTGGCTACCAGGCACCTGGGCGGGCAGGACTGCACCGCGCGGGTAACCTGCGCGTCCCTCAGGGAGCGCCCTCTGAGAGTCCGCGCTCGCCCCACGAGAGCTTTGGGGCACACCCATCGTATCCCTGTCATTAGCATCCCCGTGCCCAGTCTGGGCTCCCCAGCTCCCGCCGCCAGGACCCCACCGTCCCAGATGCGAACCGCCCTTAGTTCAATTTCAAGGGGACTCCCGAGGCCCACGCAGAGCCACTCCTAGGGAGAATGATTTGGGGCAAACCACGCCCCTTTGGGGACTCAGTTTCCACTGGAGAATGAAGGGGTTAGACTGAGTCCAAAAGGGTAACTCTACTTTCACTCATTAAACATTTAGAAAAACATTAAGAAGAAAGAGCGTGTTGCAGAACTGGCAGACACACCACTGCCCGGGTCTCAGTCCGAGTGGACAAATAAGGCCAATAGGGCGTCCGGGGGCCTCCCTTCGTAGCCAGGACCGACTGACTACTGACCGAAGAGCTCCTTTACCCCTGAACCCTACCTGACTCGAAAATGGGCAACAACGCTTTTTCTAACCGTTGGGTTGTTGAGAGGGGACATGGGATTGTGTTTATAAAGCCCTTGACTGAGGCCCGGCACACAGTAGATGCTCACGACTCGCTTACTGCCTGGAGGGAGCGCCCCGACTCCTCCGGGCCGACGCTGCGCTCAGCTCCGGTGGGTGCAGCGGGGAGGCGGCGGCCCGCGCCCTCTCCTTCAGGCAGCCCCCGGAGCTGCGCTCGCCCGCTCGCCCCCTCTGCGCAGCCCCCGCCCATTCCCTCCTTCCCCTCCTGCTCCTCCTCCTCTTCCCGCGCCGCCTCCAGTCTCCCGCGTGGAGCGCGCCTCGGTGGCCCCCGCGCCGCGAGCTCCAGCGTTCCAGGGCGGGCGCGAGCGAGGGGCGCGGCAGAAGAGCTAGCGTGGCCAGGGAGCGGCGGGCGAGGCGGGAGAGCGCCTCCAGGGGGACGCCCGGGAGGAGGGGGCGCGGTTCCCGCCGCAGAGCGGCGCTCGGCCCCCTCCGGCTCGGCGCGCGGCTGCAGCCTGGGCTGGGCGCTCGCAGCACATTCCGCACCCACACCACGGCGGCCGGGCATGTAGTAGCGGCAGCTGCGGCAGCCGCCGCGGCGGAATATGGGCGGGAACCACTCCCACAAGCCCCCGGTGTTTGACGAGAATGAGGAAGGTAAGAGGGCGAGGGGCGCCTGCCCCGCGCTGCCCCCTCGGGCATCGGCCGGGTATCCCTCCTTCCAGCACCCTTGGCTGAGCGTCGGCTGTGTGCCCGGCCCGTGCCGGGCTAGGGGCTACTACAGAGGCAACAACTCCTCGCGTCGGTGCCCCTTAGGGGCCGGGACGGTGCCGAGCGCGAGCCCGGGCGGGGGATTCCGAGAGGAGAGTGAACCAGAAGGCTTCACTTGGGGGAGCAGGAGGGATGAGTTGACTTCGGAGGCGAGTCTGGATGTTGTTTGGGCTCCGGGGAAGCCGAGGTCTCCTTTAGAGCCCGAGGCTGAAGGAAGCGTTGTGTGTGTGTGTGTGTGTACTACGCATTTGGTCTTGTGCACGGGCAGGTTCCAGGCTGCCCTCCTCATTCGCCCAGGACAGCTTAGGGAAACTTTTCTTGATTCAACTCTGTGTCTGGGCGGAAGGCGTCCCGCTGTTGGCAGCCTCCCAGGTGGAGGAGTGGTGTAGGCTGTCCAACCTCATCTAAACTCCAGAACTGGGTTCTTGTGGCTCAGATCGGTAGAGCTTCGTATTTGGAATAGCAGAAACCCTTTTCCAGCGCTGTGTGTCTGTGGGCAACTTCCTTAACCTCTCTGAAACCTTTGTTTCACCTAGGAGAAGAGACTTACGATAACCGCTTACTACCTTAGGGGGTCATTTGAAGCTTAACCACTGGTAATTCATGTGAGAAGTGCCTTGTAAATATAATAAGTTACAGAGCTCTGCACAGTGTTGTTTATGTGTTAACTGTGCCTCTAAAAGCTCGGTTTCCTATTGCACTGGTTTCTCCAGTCTCCACTGTGCCCCCAAATGAGAGCCAGGTCTACTGAGCATAGTCCACGTGCCAGCCAGTGTTCTAGGACTTTACATGTGCTCACTCAGGCCTCATGGCAACCGTATGAAGTGGGTACTTTTGTTGTTCCATTTTACAGTTGAAGAAAGAGATGTGTCCTAGTCAAAGCTGGCTTTGAGGCTGGACAGTCTGCCCTGGAGGCAGTGCTTCTTGTGCCCAGGAATAGGCTTGAGGGCATCAGTCATGATCTCTAAATCTACCAAGGCTGTGGGTGGTAGTCAAACGCTCACCCTGGCAGTCCCTCTGAAAAGAATACCTGAATACAGTCAATGTAATTGAGTCAGGCCCATTTGGTCCTTTCTTAAAGGAGTCCCTAGTCTAGTGGCACTGAGTACCATCCATGGTGATAAGGGCAGTGAGTGAGACCAGTGCAGGGGCTTGGAGACCCAAGGAAGGCTAAGCCCTTCCTGGTTGTTTAGTCTGGAGCACAGGTAGATAGGGAGCCAGGAGTGGACAGACAAGAGGTAGCCAGGTGAGTGGGGGAGGCTCTCGTGTATCCCAGGAAGCATTTGGACACCATGTAGCTGAACTCTTCCCCAGTCAAGTTCATAATGACCCTGAATTGCTCTATGAAAGCCAAAGTGATCTTGACACTTAAATCAATATTTAAATATGTGCTCTGCTAGGAACACATCCTGCGTGGGGGGGATGTGGGGCAGGCCTGTCCCTTTGGGAGAACTTCTGTCCTGTGAGGTTACATTCAGGGGTGCTCAGACCCTATGAGAAGATACACTCATTGACAGATGGAGAGGATGACTTGGGCCAAAAACTTTCTGTTCTCAATCAGTCAAAGGTTTCCTGTCTATTTTGGGGAACGGACCTATATTAGTCTGCTCAGGCTGCTATAACAAGATACCCCAGATGTGGAACTGCCTGGTGGTCCAGTGGTTAGGATTCTGCACCCTCACTGCCGAGGGCCTGGGTTCGATCCCTGGTCAGGGAACTAAACTCCCATAAGCTGCGTGACATGGCCACAAAAAAAAAAAAAGAAAAAAAAAGAAAGCATTCACAAGATACCCCAGATGCTTAAACAAAAGAATTTGTTGTTGGTGGTGGCTTAAACAACAGAAATTTATTTTCTCACTGTTATGGAGGCTGGAAGTCCAAGATCAAGGGGCCTTCAGGGTTGGTTTCTGGTGAGGGCTCTCTCCTTGGCTTGCAGACAGCCTCCTTCTCCTTGGGTCCTCACATGACCTGTGTGCTCAAGGAGATAGAGAGAGATCTCTGGTGGCTCTTCCTCTTCTTATAAGAACGCCTGTCCCACAGGGTTAGGGCCTCACCCTTATGACCTCACTGAATGCTAATTATCTCCTTAAAAGCCCTCTCTCCAAACATAGTCATGTTGGAGGCTAGAGCTTCAGCATCTGAAGTTTGGAGGGGACACATTTCGGTCCATAACAGGATCCTTTGATGAAAACCACGGACTCCTTTCCCAGAAGAAAGCACAAACTTATGCATCACTCCCAATTTTAGAGGTTCGTGGTAGTAGCCTGGGTCAAAGGTCATGCTTTAGGTAATTTTTTAGTGTCTTTCTCTTTTATTTGCAGAGTAAATTTGCTTCCCTTATATCGACAACTGTCTCTATCCTTTATCCCAGAAAATATGCTTTAAATATCTGTTGGCAAAATAGTTATATCTGGCGTAGCCAACCTTTTGATTTTCCTGCTGTTGTTCCTCATTCCAAAAGTGGTCGGGCTCAAGGTCAACTGCCTGGTTGAAATACAAGGTTAGGACTCTCCTCATTTTGCTGGCTTCCAGCTCAGTGAAACATTAACTTGTTTGATTTTGCCAGCATATGTGTCAATACCTGTGAAAGTAACACACTGTTATTTGCCGCCAATTGGTTCGCTTATTTCATAGGCATGTACTGGTCATCTTTTCTGCACGCACCCCTGTGCTGGGCAGCAGGAATATGGAGAAGACGAAGGCAACGTTCTAACCCTCAGGGAGCTCACAGAGCAGATAAACAGCCAGGACAATGTAAGAGAGCTCAGGGGACTGTGGTATCCTACAGGAGGTGCCCTAACCCTGGGGCAGAGAGGAGGGGTCAGAGAAGACTTCCTGTTAGACTGAGTCTTGCAGAAATGGTAGAAGTTCCCAGGAAGGAGAGGTTGGTAGATAGGGGAAGGGTGTTTCAGAGGGAGGGAACAGAATGTGCAAAGACAGATGGTAAAGAATAAACATGGCTCTTTGGGGAGATTGTGGGGACTTTAGTACTCCTGCAATGTGGTGTGTGAGGCTGGAAGCTACAGGAGATGAACGCTGAGTGCTGGGCTGGCCTTAAAGGGCCCAGTGGCCATGTATTTGGAATTGACCTTATGGACATATGTAGTCACGGAAGGATTTTAAGCAGGGCAGTGACATGGTCCGGTGACCGAACATGCTCTCCCAAACCAGAGTTGCTGAGTGGTTGAAGATGCAGATACCTACACAACCAGAACGAATCTGATTTGTAAATAATTTAAAGCTAAACTATAGCTGAAAATTTGCCATTGTGTAATTGTACCATAACTGTCTACATTCTGATGGCAAACACTTAACTTGCATCCAGATAATATTAAAAACTGTAACTTAGTGATGCATTGTGTGGACTCCTTTTCATACCTAATTGGGAATCATTATCACAATTCAGCCAGGGAGGTCTCAGAATCTGCATTTTACTAGAGAGTTTACAGAGGACCTCCGGAAAACTGCCCAGGGTCCCATGGCCTGTGTATGGATGAGCTCGGACTCATGAGTTAAACCCCCAGGGCTGTTTAACTCCAGAGTCTGGTACCTAACACTGTTTCCTGTGCCACCCCTGAGGACCTACAGGAAAATTCATCCCTCATAGATATGTAGGACCAGCGCAGAATGAGACTAGCACACAGATCGGGCTCTGATAGAGGTCTCTTTATGCAAACGTCTATAGGAAGATAGTAACAGTGCATCCTGACGGCACTTGATCATTTACAATAATCAGCTACCATCTTCAAAAAACATTTTGTTGAGCTGTCATATCATAATGCAAATTCTGGGAATGAAAGCAAAATCATCTCCCTTTCCAAATTCGTGTCAAAATTGTTTTTAAGTTTTTTTTCCTTTACTGTCCTAATCTGTGTCTAGACATTTTTACATAAGGGTACACTTGCCACACAAAATGATTTCTGCTTTTTCTCTTAGCATCATGTTTGAAGTAGTTTATGTTGCTATAATGTCTTCAAAATTAACATTTTAATGGACTATAATATTCCATCTGATGGAACTATTGTAACTTAAATGTTTTCTTGTTGTTAGACATGCAGGCTGTTTTCAGTGTTTCATCTTTATAAGTAAGTTGCCTGAAAATTTTATACGTAAAGCATTTTTCTTCTTTTAAGTGAATTCCTTAAAATGAGGTGCAATGAGTGAGATTACTGGATCGAAAGGATTGAATAACTTCTAGGACTCCCGAAACATGTTCTTAAATTATGTTTCCAAAAGGTTTTTTTTTTTTTTAATATCAATGTTGTATCAATTTATGGCCTGTACCCACATTTGAGGATATCAGTTTCACAACCTTGTAAACAGCTCTGGGTATTCTCATTTTAGATTGTTAGGAGTTAAAGGGACATTTAAAAAGAAATGTAACTTCTGTATTATTGTTGGGCCAGGTAACTTCACATGCAGCGTAGAACATGAAAGCATCTTCTTGGTTAACATAAATATACAACAAATATACAACAAAATTGCCTTTGTTATCTGACTAACACAGTCAGATAACAAAGGCAATTTAAAAAATCACTCCCTGAAGTTGCAATCATGCTTCACTTGGAGACAGTCTTTTGAACCTGGGGTGTCCCTGTCATTGTGATTCACAAAGTGGTTGAAATCTATTAATGGGGCAGGATTCACTTCCAACTTTGTCTCAACTTTTTTAGAACTTGGGGCAAGCTCATTTATGTTATACATTGCCTTTTCATCCTTGTACCAGTTGTGGCTTGTGCAAAAGGTGGAAACCAAACATATTCTGAGAAAGTTTGGAGTTGCTTTGAATGCACTTTGTTCTTTATATATAGAGTACGTACAGAAGTAGAGACTGGAGAGAGGCCATGTAAGGGATGTGGGCTTATGGGCTTGGTGTCCATATGTGTATCAGGCATGTGTGTGTCTAATGCAGGAGTCTAGAATGTAAAGCTTAGATTTTAAGATCTACACCTCAATTGAAAGTTCATTTTGATTTGTCTTGTACATGGGGGATTAAGAAAATTACCATAAATCAATCTGAGATGGTTAAGTAGAAATGAATTGTAGGATGCATTTATACCTTTCAACCCTCCTAGAAAATAAATACGGACTTCATAAGGATAAACCATGTATTAATCATCTCTATAAAGTCAGACATAAGTATACACACTAATGGATTTCATTGGCTATAACGCACACACTTTCCCATGTTTTAACATTTCTGAAATTGGGATGTGCTTTATGATCACTGCTGGTCATGGTGGTACTTGTGATGTAATTTCATTGTTTGTACATGGTCACAGTTGTTCATACTAACATCATATATGAAAGGTCTAAAGGAACTCTTTTAAGGGACGCAAAAGAATCACATCGTAGATTAATTGGCAGCATTTCTTCCTTCTTGGTGGCACATAAAGTAATAGTGCATTTAATGTGGGTGGCACCTGAAAGTAGATGGAATAGAGCATGCCAACCTCCTTCAGCTGCAAGTGACAGAAAAGCAGCATGAGTTCCTTTAAAGGGAATTAATTGGCTCTGGCCACTTCTCATCACTTCCATTCTGGTCCAAGCCAGCGTCACCTCTCTTGCTTAGGTTGTTACAATAACTTCCTTAACTGGTCTGCTTACTTTTACCCTTCCCCTCTTCAGTGGCACCTCCATGCAGCAGCCAGAGTGATCCTGTTAACATGGGCATCATTTTTTTTTTTTTTTTTTTAATGCGGTACGCGGGCCTCTCACTGTTGTGGCCTCTCCCATTGCGGAGCACAGGCTCCGGGAGCGCAGGCTCAGCGGCCATGGCTCACGGGCCCAGCCACTCCGCGGCATGTGGGATCTTCCCGGACCGGGGCTCGAACCTGCGTCCCCTGCATCAGCAGGCGGACTCTCAACCACTGCGCCACCAGGGAAGCCCAACATGGGCATCATTTTTTGTGCATTGGTCTCCTCCTAAGTAGTTACAAGCTCCTTAAAGTAGGGATGTGGTGTGATTGATTCACTGCTGTGTCCCCAGGCCCTAAAACACCTGGAACATAATAGATGCTCAATAAATTTTTGATGGACAAATCAATAAATGAATGAATGGAGGTGTAAGTCTCATCAGCTGTGGCTGGAACCAAGTTCCTGAATACTATCATGAGAAATCTTCCTCCTTGGATTCTCTCCTCTGTGTGTCTCCAAGCAGGCTCTCTCCTCATGAGGCCCTTACCACCCCCAGGCTCACAGCCTCACAATTCCAAGTGTGCAAAAGGGAGTGTCTTTTTCACCGTCGTTGCAGAGAACATCCCAGGATTAGTTCCGATGGGTTCTCATGAGGTCTTGGGCCATTCCTGCACCAATGGCTGTGACCAGGGAGACTGAGGCTCTAACTGGCCGGGCTGGATCTCATGCCCACCCTTGGATTCAGGGGGTGGCATTGGTTCCCCTTGAGGCATTGGGACAAAGAAGATATGTGAAGAATATTCTCAAGGAATATTGGAGTATCAACAGAAGAAGAGAAGTGGACCCTGGGTCAGGCAGGTAAAAACAAACAGAAGCATCTACTCCAGTGACTATTATTTTTGTGTTCCTTGAAACATGGAACATTCCTTGTTTATTTTGTTGCATATCCACTTCTGCACTAGACTGTGACTTCCTGAAGAGCAGCAATTCTTTCCTTTTCATGTTGGTATCTGCAAGGCCTAGAATGGGGCCAGTGAAGGCCTATGGCAGCTCTTTGTTGAATGAGAGATGAAAGTAATAACTTATTGGGGGCCAATTTCTTCTATTCTTCTGAGTTCAGAAGCTGTTGAGAAACAAACGAAGACATTTCAGGTGTATTATTAATAAAGTTGGTTTGGAGAACTGACTTGGATTTGAGTCCAGAATGGCCTTTCTATTCTTGTCCCTTAATTTCAAGCTTGAGACTTGCTTGGGCAGAGAATTGAGTCTGTAAGGTGGGCTCTGGGACCGTGGTTCCCAGTCACAGAGAAACCCAAGAAATTTCCAAAAAATGGCAACCTGTAATGATCAATGGATATCGGACTCTTGTATGTCATGATCTGGGCTATCACTTCTCTTCCCATGGAGAGAGAAGGCAGATCTTTCCCCTAGTGCTTTCTGGGTAAGACAAAAATCCCTCTTTTATGGGACAGCAAAAGGGTGGAGAGGGGAGATGGCTCTCACAATATGAGCTGGAGTGGATAGGGTGTTAGGATGGCAACAGGATTTATGATGAGTCTTGAGGGAAGGGTTTAAATGCCTTGAGAGAAGAAGGACCGGTGTTTTAGAAGGATCAATCAGCATAAGCTAGCACTGAGCTTAGGCATTCTCCTGAGAGAATTGGTAGGAACAAAATATTCTTAGCAATACTCAGTTATCTAAAATCTGGGCTCTGAGCTATTACAGACAGAGATGGAAAAACTGTTCTACAAAGAGCAGTGAGAGTCCTGACACCCTAAATGGATATTCTCCTGCAGACAACAATGGGGACAAACAGTTTAGGATACCAGGGGAGAATTGTGCACCAGAACTACCAAGAAGAGAAAATCAGGCTTATTAGCCAGAGCCAACCAAGGAAAAAGTGAAGACCGATATTGTTACTGATGCTGCAGTCTAACTCCTTTCAGCCCTTGGTTTTTCTGACCTTCTTGGAGTGTCCTTATTCACTGAGGAGTCTGGCCTCTGGTTCCTCTTTCCATCTGTGAAGTCAGTAATACAAATAGGCCCCATTCTCTCAATGTGGGGCTTTACCACTGTTCACCCATATCCCATCCCTGTTTATTTCCATGCAAAGAATTGGCCTTCCTTGTCCCGTTGCAGTTCTGTGGGAACATGTGACTCGCTTTGGTCAATGTGAGCAGAGGCAATGTGTGTCACATCTTGGAAAAAGTATTTACGAACTAGGTATGTCTCTAGCTCTGGGCAACCACAATGTTCTGGATGGTGGAACTTACTTCAGCCTGGCTCCCAGAGTGAGTGCAACGTGGCACGGAGGCCGCACCGACTACCAGCCCACCTGACCTGGGACATGGCATCAGTGAGACAGACACTTCTGCTCTTTGAAGGCACTGAGATTTGGGGCTGCTTGTTACTGTAGTATAACACAGCCTGTCCTGACTGGCACACTTACCAAAACCAGCTCTCCCTCAGGCAGAGAGCATTCACTATTTTACAGTTAATTATTATGTTAGCTGTATTGTTATTGTAGATACGCTTTATCATGTTATTTTCCTTCTATCCTGATTTGCTGGGAGGTTTTATTATCAGTGAGGGTTGAATTTAAGTAAATGCTTTTTCTCCATCTGTTGAGATAATATGTGGTTTTTCTCCTTTTTCTTTATCTGACTAGGTGAAGAATCAAATTTTTAGAGTATTCTTAAATAATAAATCAACCTTTCATTCTTGGCATAAAACCCACTTTCTCATGATGTGATATATTATTAGATTTGATTTGGTAATATTTTGTTTATAAATTTTTCATAAGAGGATATTATGAACAGTATGCCAATACATTTGAAATTTGGATAAAATAACTACTTTGGAAAACACAACTTAGCAAAAATAATACAAGGGGAATTTAATTATTAGAATAATTCTATACCTATTAAGGAATTGAACCTGTAGTAAAAATTTTCTTGTAAAGGGAAATCTAGGCCCAGATGTCTTCATAGGTGAATTCTTCCAAATGGTAGAAATAATAATAATGATAATCTTCCACAAACTCTTCCAGAGAAGAGCAAGAAAGAGCACACTTTTAATGTCTTTTTAAAAAAATTTTATTGATGTATAGTTGATTTACAATGTGTTAATTTCTGCTGTATGGCAAAGTGACTCAGTTATATATATTTATTCTTTTTCATATTCTTTTACATTATGGCTTATCACAGGATATTGAATATAGTTCCCTGTGCTCTACAATAGGACCTTGTTGTTTATCCATTCTATATATAATAGTTTGCATCTACTAATCCCAAACTCCCAGTACTTCCCTCCCCCACCCCCTTAATGTCTTTATTAGTTTAAAAAAAATAAATTTATTTATTTTATTTATTTTTGGCTGTGTTGTGTCTTTGTTGCTGCACGCAGGCTTTCTCTAGTTGTGGTGAGCAGGGGCTACTCTTTGTTGCGGTGCACGGGCGTCTCATCGTGGTGACTTCTCTTGTTGAGGAGCATGGGCTCTAGGTACGCGGGCTCAGTAGTTGTGGCTCACAGGCTTAGTTGCTCCGCGGCATGTGGGGTCTTCCTGGACCAGGGCTTGAACCCGTGTCCCATGCATTGGCAGGTGGATTCTTAACCACTGTGCCACCAGGGAAGCCCATCTTTATTAGTTTTTTGTATCAAGGTTATTTTGGCCTCATTAAAAGAATTTGGAAGTATACCTTTTCTTGCAATTCTCTGTAAGAGTTTGTTTAGGATTGTTATTATTTCTAAGTTTCACATGTATGGGCCAAATGTTCATAATATCTTCTTAATCTTTTCAGTGTTTGTAGGATCTGTAATGATATCTTCTTTTTTAATTCTGATTTTGGTAATTTGTGTTTTCTCCCTCCTTAATTTATTCTTTGATTGGTCTTGCTTGGGTTTATCAGTTTTTTAGATTTAAAAATACCCTTGGCTTTCTTAATTATTATTTGTTTGCTATGAGTTACCGGTTTATGTTCTTTTTAATTTTCTCCTACGTACATTTTGGTTTAACTTACAGTTCTTTTTCTAGATTTTTGAGATAGAATCTTTGATCATTGATTATATTTACCCACATATTCTGCTCATTATTTCTTCCTTCACTTGGAAGTTTCCATTGGAATTATCTTCATTTTGCCTGAAATATTTTCTTTAGCATTCCCTTTAGTGTATGACTTCTGGTGACAAATCTCACTTTTTATTTGTCTGAAAATGTCTTCATTTAAACTTTGCTTATGAATTATTATTTTTCTGGATATCAAATCTGTATCGGCAGCTTTTTCCTTCAGCATTTTGAAGATGATTCTATTGTCTTGTGGTTTTTATTGTTTCTGATTAAAAGACGACTGTCAGTACTAGTTTTTGCTCCTTTTCAGCTGACATGTTTTGTCTTGCTGCTTTTAAGAATTTTATATTTTGCTATAAAATTTAAATCAGAAATTAAATCAGAAATTTAATTACGGTTTGCATAGGTCTGGCATTCTGGCCATTACCTCCTGTGGCTCTTGCTTCTTGTATCTGTGCTTGAGTGGCATTGTTATTTTTGTGGGATTCTTATTTTGTCTTCTAATATCACTTCTGACATTTTCTTTCCCTTCACATTATCAAACTCAAATTGCACAGATATTAGGCCTTATCACTATGCCTCGTATGGCTCTGACAATATTTCTGTATTTTAAAAAACTCTTTTCTTTCTCTTTGTTTTTAGTCCGAATATTTTCTTCTACCCTATTTCTTTTGTAATCACTTCAGGTCTCTCTATCTGCTATGAAGTATAACTTTCAAGTTCTTAATATTCATTGTTGCACTTTTCAGTTCTAGAATCAACATTTGGTTCTCTTTTATGGCTTTCACCTCTGCTGAAATTCTCAAAACTTGCTTTTTAATTATTTTTAATTATTATTTAAACCTATCAATCACGTTTACTTAGAAGACATGTTTGATAACTCCGTTATTTGGTAACCTTCTTTTTTTTTTTTTTTTGCGGTACGCGGGCCTCTCACTGTTGTGGCCTCTCCCGTTGCGGAGCACAGGCTCCGGATGCGCAGGCTCAGCGGCCATGGCTCACGGGCCCAGCCGCTCCGCGGCATGTGGGATCTTCCCGGACTGGGGCACGAACCCGTGTCCCCTGCATCGGCAGGCGGACTCTCAACCACTGTACCACCAGGGAAGCCCGTAACCTTCTATTTTTACTGACAATTGTTTCCTTTTAGACATCTTTGTTTTCTCATTTACCTGGTTGTTGTTTTCTTAATGACATGCTGGGCATTATTTAGGAAACATTATTTAGAGAAATAATTTGAAGCTTTGGATGATGTTATGTTTCCTTAGAAAGGTTTTCTTTTCGCTTTTTGTAGGCGTCTAAGCTGGAGCGCCAGGAATTGCTTTTGATCTCAATCCTCACAGAGATTGAGATGATGAGACGTCCTGTGAGGACAGTTCTCATCCATTTCATACTCATTGCTGGAACAAAGCCCTTTGGCCTCCTTACGGGAAGTGCAGAGTGTACCAAGCCTCTTCCTTTTTGGTAGACTCTGATTTTTAGTGTGTGTCCTGTCCCTAAAGCCTGTGAGGTCTTCCAAACCCTGTGTGACTTCTTAGCCTCCTGAAAGCTGTTTTCAGATTTGGCAGATACCTCTTGAGGAAGAGTGATCTCAGTGCTGGACCCATCTCTTTGGGCTTTTCTTTTTCATCGATATTCAACCTGCAGCTCCTTACTCCTTTGATAGCTCTATGAGTCCTTCAAATAGATTTTAAAATATATATTTTGTACAGTTATCATAGTTCTTATTAGCAGGAGGGTTGACCAGAAACACTCTAGTCGACCAGAAGCAGAAGTCCTCTCCTCAGTGTTTATCTGTGCATAATGCCTTCTATTTTAATAATAAGCTCTCCCTGGTACCCGTGTCACCTTAGGTCTACCACCCAACACGCCTCACTTTCACAACCATACTTCCCCCCAAAACAGTCTTCTCTTGGTGTCCTCACTTTCTCATGATAACTTGGTCCTTAACTCACTACATTGGCTTCATCATTTCAGTGAAATAGCTCTGAGTAGTCACCATGATCATTTGGTTCTTAAAACTAGCATATGATTGTAAGTCTTTTCTTTCTTGGAAATAAGAAAATGAGCTCATGCATAAACTCATGATCCAACTGAAGAGTAGAGCCTGTCTTGTACTTTTGGAGCTCCCTGGGCTTCTCCCTGACTCCATCCCCTTTCCCACACTTTCTCATTCCTAACCATACAGTGTTTAATTGTTATTGCTTTATGAAATTTATAAAAATGGTACCACGTTTTATGTATTCTTCTGTACTTTGCAGTTTTTGTTCAAGATTGAGTTTTTAAGATTCACCCACGCTGTGTATAGCTGTACTCTCTTGATTTTCACCAATGTATAATGTTCCATCATGTGACTGCACCGTGAATTTTATCCTTCCTACTGACAGTGGACATTTGTACTATTTCTAGTTTTTGGCTATTATGAGCAATGCTGCTATGAACAATTTTGTATATATCTCCTGGTGCACATACGCAAGAGTTTCTCTAGAACATATACAATTAGGAAAATGGCTGGGTCATAGAATAGGTGTATGTTCAACTTTGTTAGATAATGGCAAATTGTTTTACAAAGTAGTTGTACCAATTTACACTCTGATTAGCCATGTATAGACACTTCCATTGCTCTACATCAGTATTGTTGTAAAGAAATATGATGAAGTCACCAAATGCAAGCCACATTTGTAATTTAAAAATTTCTACTAGTGACATTATAAAGGTAAAAAGGATTAGGTGAACTTAATAATATACTTTATTTACCCTAACATAACTAAAATATTTTAATTTCAATGTCAAAATTATTGAGATATTTTACATCCTTTTATTCATACTAAATCTTTGAAATTGGGTATGTATTTTACAGTAACAACGCGTCTCAATTTGGACTAGCTACATTTAAAGTGCTCAAAAGCCACATGTGGCTCATGGCTACCCTGTAGGACCACACACCTTTCCTTCCTTGCCAATATTTAGTATTATGGACTTTTTCATATTCGCCGATCGAATGAGCATAAAATGGTATCTTACTGTTGTTTTAAATTGCATTTCCTCACTAACAGGTTGAGGTTTCTTTATATATTTCATTCCCACTTTTGTGAAGTGCCTGTTCATAGCTTTGTTAATTTTTCTTCTAGAAGTCTGCCTTTTTGGATTGATTTGTTCTTTACATATTCTAGATAACTCTTCTTTGTCAGTTATATGTGTTGCAAATATTGTCTCCTATTTTTTGATTTCCCTTTCTAAGTCCTTTATGCCGTTCATTGGCTGTTCCTTCTCCAACTTCTTTGCAAGTTCAGCTTCCTCCCCCTTGCAGTAAATCTTGGAATTCCTCAATACTGAGCCCTTGTACCTCTTCCTTAGCTCTCTGTACTGTCTCTCCAGGTAAGATTGCCAACCCCTACATGTTCAGTCACTCTGTACCAGTCTGAGTGCAGTCAGGAGACCAAAGCAATGTCAAAAAGGGAAAATGTAGTACAAAGGACTGTCATCTAGTCAAAAGGTTAACTTCGAAAAGGATTCAGGACTCTAGGAGATCCAGAAGTAGCAATTTCAGGAAAACAGCTGCTCCCGCTAGGGCTGAGGGTGAGTTAACAAGGAAAGAACTCAGAAACCTAGAAGAGGGCTTCGCTCTCCATCTAGGCTGTTTCACATCTCTTTGGGAGGGCCTGGTTGTCAGAGGAACAGGCATCCTACTGGGTGGCACAGAAGCTTGCCGGAGGATGCTGGCTGCAGCTTGTGCAGGAGGGCCGCTGAGATAAGGGCTACCAGGTCCCCTGCACCCCAGCCTACTGCAGCACGTGGAAAGCAGCACACTGGAAGAAAAAGGGACGTCCCTTCCTCCCACTCTGGACCGGCAGTGTCTCAGTTGTGCCCTCTATTGGCCATGGCGAACAAGAAGCCAGCTGGAAATAAACGTCCACAGGGTCCTGTCCAGTGTTACAAAGCAGTGGATTTGGAGCTGAGAGACAGCACATGAGTAACTGGTGCCTATTCCTCTAAAACAGTGACTCAGTAATTTATTTCCTTAATTCACATTTCTCCCCTGGGCTCCCAGTCTGTGTGCCTGTGTATATATTTTCACTTGGATGTCTCAGAAGATTTAATACCTCAAATTCAAAATGACCTCAATCAAACTCATGTGTTTTTCAGAGTTTCCGAGCTTAGTGTACACACAGTACTATCATCTACCCAGTTGCAGGAGCCAAAATCTCTGAGGTTTTCCTTGATCCTTCCATCTCCCTCACCCCCGTGAATCCAATTAGGCGCCTGGCTGTGTTGATTTTACCTCCCAAATATCTCCCAAATCTGCCCTTTCTTTCCAGCCACACCACTACCATCTCCATTCAACATCGCCCCTCATGGGACCCCTGTGCTGCCTCCTGACTGGTCTCCGTGCTCCCTCTTGCCCTTTCAGTATCTCCTCCATCCAACCACAAGAATCACAGTTTTAAATCATGAATATGACCAAGCTGGTCCTGCTTAGCGGTCCTTAGTGGCTTCATTGCTCTCAGGACGAAGATTAGGAACGTAATATGGCCTCCAAGGTTGTATGGTCTGGAACCTGCCCAACTCTCCCATCCTGTCTCATCTCGCGTGAGTTCAGTTCACTGCGTGAGTTAAATTGCTCAGTGCAAAGTTGTTAGAGTACCTGGCACAGTGGGCACTGTCCCATCGAGTTAGCTACTCCCCTCATTCTTCCTGTAATCAATGCTGTTATTTATACTCTTCGACCATGCCAGCATTCTTTCAGTTTCATGTAAGTTCCATGCCCACTCCTGCCCCAGGGCCTTATCACTTGTTCTCTCTGCCTGAAATGCTCTCCCACCCCCCTCCACCCCACTTGGCTTAGTTATCTCCTACTCATCTTTCTTCAAGGTGCCTTATCTTATTCCCAGACTGCGTCATGACCCCCAGGGAACCCCCCTCAAATTACCATGTGCCCCTTCGTTACATTTATCACGTTTGCAGTTCTTTGCTTATTTGTGTGAATCCTTCATTAATATCTGTCTCCCGCGTGAGACCGAAGTCTCTATGAGGACAGGGCCTGTGACTCTTGTAGTGTCTAGTGTGGGTCCCACTGCTTTTACAAAGTGTCTGTCATTGTAACTGCTCGTCCTTGACCGTCTGCCAGGAAAGACTAAGAAACATCACTGTGTAACCTATGAAAGGTAACAGCTTCCCTCCTTGTATCTGAAGGAGGCAGTCTAGGGAAAGGGAAAACCAAATTATATTTAAGAAACACCTTGTATGGGCCAAACATTGTTCATACACGATTTCATGTGGTCTTTAGAATAACACTTCAGAGTAAGAGTGGTAACTTTGGCTTCATTTTGTACCCAAGGATATTGGGGTTTGGAGAAGTTGACTAAGTTGTCTTAGGTGATAAAATTGTGGTGCTTGGTCTCACTTCTTTCTGTATAACTGGAGCGCTCTTTCCCGCATGCCAGTCTTTCCCAAGATTCAGCTGTTTGTATCCCACCTGCAGAATTACTTTTTACCACAGCCGTGTATTAGCTGTACTGTTATTTACTTAATACTTTTTTCTATCTTGACTGATTTTACTTTAATAGAGCTTTTTAAAAAGGCACTTAAATGGATTAAGACTTCTATAACTGGGAAGAAAGATAAAGTCAAGATAAAGTAAGGTAGATACAAAACAATGATATTCAGTGTGGCAAGATATTATTAACCTTTTGTACACCCTTCGTTTGTGACTTGCTCAGTGGATATTTTTGGAGTGGATTTGTAATCACTGAACTCCCAGCAGATCTGGGCGGCAGCTGGGGGGATGCAGGGTTGGGCCCTGGGGGGGTCTGCAGGGTAGGCGTTTGCATGTTAGCTCGAAGGCGGGGGTAGGTCCCTGAAGGGAAGTGAGTCCCACACTTTGTTCCCAACATCAGAGCTGTGGCTTGATGCTCTTTCAATCACACTGCAGCTTCCAGCCCTATATTGGCCTCTGGGCTTATGTGTCTCTGGGACACAGCAGGCGCCCTGCCAGGTACACCCTGGAATCTTCCAGCAGGGAAGCCCCGTCCACAACACAGTGATTAAGAGCACAGACCATGGAGTCAGACTGCCTGGAGTTCCATGCTGGCTCTGCTACTTACTAGCTGAGCAACCTCAAGTAAGTTTCTTCTCCTCCCTGATTCTCAGTTTCCTCATCTGTAAAATGGGGATTCAGTGGTACTTACTTCATAAACTCTTCTGAGGAGTAAATGAGTTACTACATGTAAAATGCTTACTACATAGTCTGGCACATAATATGTGCTATGTAAGATTTATTAAGTTAGATTAAGTTTTGTGACTGAAGAAGGTCATGCACAGAGGTTAAAAGGACAGGTCTTGGGGGTTACACAGGTTTAAATCCTGATTTTTCTACATATTGTCTAACTGTGGAGCAGTGCCTTAACCTTCCCAAGCCTCAGTTTCCTCCTCTGGACAATGGGATGCAATCTGATACAGTTGCCATGGGAATGGAGTGAGGTGATACTTCTTACAGTGGACAGCGCTTAGGAGGGCACTTGGCCCAACACCTGGCAGCATGATATATGTACAAAGTGAGAGGTCAGGTGAGGACTGCTGTTCCTTTCAGCCTGAAGAAAGAAGTTGTTCTGACTCCCTCCTGCCTTCAACCCCTATCATCAGGAGGGATTCCTCATTTCCATTCTCCTAGGAAACAGCCTGTTCAGACAAGCTTCCTTGCCCGAGTCCTCATCACATCTGTCAGGAAGGCCAAGGCCTATTTTCAAGAAGCCCGGCTCTGGTAAGTTGTGTGGAACAAGCGATCAGGGATAGCCGTCCTCTTGTTGGTGATTGATGCCACGGACATGGATCAAGCCGACTTTTGAGTCTTTTTGCTAAATCTCTTGGCGGCCCCTATGGAGGGCTTGGGAGTGGAGTGGGATTTTAGGGAGGATTAGATATCGGGCCCCCATCTTTTAGAAAATGTCCATCATCTTAGGTGCTTGAAGGAAAAAAAGAAAATGACTTCCGGATGCCTGGTATTGTGGATTGAGTTGAGTCCCCCAAAATGAGTATGTTGAACCCTAACCCCCAATACCTCAGGATATGACCTTATTTGGGGACACAGATGTAGTTAAGTTAAAAAGAAGTCATTAGCATGGGCCCGAATCTCATAAAAACAGGAAATTGGAACACAAAGACAGACACACACACAGGGAGAGTGCCATGCACACATGGAGGCACAGGTGGGGTGGGGTAATATGACCACAAACCGAGGCACACCAAAAACTGGGCAATCCACCAGACGCTGGGAGAGTGGCACGGAACAGATTTTCCCTCACTGCCTCAGAAGAAACCATCCCTGCTGATACCTCAGTCTTGGACTTCCAGCCTCCAGAGCTGTGAGAAACTAAATTTCTATTGTTTTAAGCCACCCAGTTTGTGGTACTTTGTTATGGTGGCCCTAGGACCCGATTTCACCTTCTTTTACCATTATGTAGTAACTTCAATGTGACGTTCTAGAGGAAGCCGCAAATCAGGTCTGGGAAGTGTTTCCAGAAAAGGCAATTTCTTTTTCTTTTTTTTTTTTTTTTTAAGATTTTTATGTAGACCATTATTTTAAAGGCTTTACTGAATTTGTTACAATATTGCTTCTGTTTTATGTTTTGGTTTTTTGGCCACGAGGCATGTGGGATCTTAGCAGCTCCCAGACCAGGGATCGAACCCACACCCCCTGCGTTGGAAGGCAAAGTCTTAACCACTGGACTGCCAGGGAAGTCCCTAGAAAAGGCAATTTCTGAGTCAATCCTGAGGTAGGGACAGGAAGCGTTGAGGGGGAGGTAACGTGGGAAGGAAGAAAAGAGCTGAGAAGATGGGGCTGGGGAGGCCCTTTAAGGCTAGGGGAGCAGCATGTGCAGAGATGAATGAGTGGAAGGAACAGGGAGGTGTTCAGAGTTAATGGGGAGTGGGTATGGTGGGGGAGGGGGCATGGGGGAGGGAAGCCATAGAGATGGGGCTGGAGACTTAGGCCAGAGCCAGGCATTAAAGGGCCTAGAGTGTCATGCTATGTGTCTTGGTTGGCTTGGGTTGCCACAACAAATACCACAGACTGGGTGGCTTGAACAACAGACATTTATTTCTTACAGTTCTGGACCCTGGGAAGTCCAAGATCAAGGTGCTGATGAGACCTTTCTTCTGGTTTGCAGACAGCTGTCTTCTCTTTGTATCTTCACCTGGTGGAGAGGGAGAGAGTGCTAGTCTCTCTCTCTCTAAGGACAGTAATTACTCCCTCTCTAAGGCCACTAATCCCATCATGGGGCCCCACCCTCATGACCTCATCTAAACTCATTATCTCTCAAAGGCCCCATCTCCAAATACCATCATCTCATTGGGGGTTAGGGTTTCAGCATAACAATTTTGGGGGGACACAAATATGCACATCTCCATATGCTAAGGAATTTGATTTTTATTCTTAGTTGGCAGAACTAACTCTGTTATCTGTGAGACTCAGTGCAAAATAAAAAGGTGGGATCCATCATTCCAAAATTGGAAAAATGCTGTTAAAGGTACTAAGATATAAAGCTTTTTCCTTTCTTTCATGGTCTCCCTCTTTCTCTTGGTTTGTCATGGTGTTTTTTATCTGCTATTTAATAGCAATCTCGCTAAATAACATTAAAAATTTTGAATTATCAGCGAGCATTTTACCATTCATCTCTGAATTGTGCAATGCCGATTTTAAATGCAAATACAAGAGCATTGAACTCTCGTGCAGAATCACAGAAATTACCCAATTCATACATCAAGGTACATACATGCACATATATTTCGTTCTGACCAGAACAGTGGAAACACTGCAGAAAATTAACTCTTTTTATTTCCCTCCTTGATACGTGCGCTTCCTACAAATGCTGCCTACCTTCATCTGACTGATGAGTGAGGAGAGATGGAAGGGAAGAGGAACTATGGTTGTCTCATATTTTCCTTTCCATCTGTGTCATCACTTCAGCCTCAGTGATTCGCTAACACAGGGAAGTAACACAGGAAGGAAAGGATATGACCAAGGTTCCTTGGTCCTTGCAGTCTCTTAGGACACCTATGCTTCTTTTCGCATTTGGAGTAAGTTAGTTCTAGTTGGACAGAATACTTGGTCTCTGAGAGCCGTCAGCGCCCCTGCTTACTCAGGTATAGACAAAACACACTTACCTGGGTCTTGCTGAACCTTCACACTTCATGGATCCACCAGAATTCTGTGCTCACAGAGCATTACAAATGCCATATGGGAATGAGGGACATGCACATTGAGTGTAAAGCCTCTGCGCATGCGCATGCCCCACTGTAATGCCTTACAAAGCTACATTTCCAAGGTGAAAGACAGCAACTCCATAGTGTTCAACCAAGTGTAGGACCCTGAGCTCAGAGCTCTGTATTAGTGCATGCCCACAAAGCTGGCCCTCTTAGTAGAAGATGAGGCGACACTAATAGTTTTAACCTGGGGAGTGATGTGACCAGTTTCCGTTTTAGAATGATCACGATACCTGCAGACTGAAGGATGGGTTGGCATGGGGAGAAATTGGTGGCTAGGAAGACAGTATAAAAAAATCCATAAGAAAGGGAGGAGGGTTGTAAATCTTCATAATTGGATATGTTGGCATATGTGTAGACAGTTACCTGTATCACTATATATTGATGTACAGGAAAACACAAATACTCCTACAGGTGTTTTTTTTACGAATCTAGCCCCTTCACGCTGTGGATAATGCCAGTGAGCTCCCACTTACAGGCAATATAGCTTATCAAATTCAGCAATATCATGGCACAGCAGAATTTTCTGCAGTTCATTTAGGTGGTATAATATGTTTATAAATTCCAGTTAAAATATAATTAATTTTAAGCACACTTTTTAAACAAAATTGAAAAGTCACTGCATGTCATATTTAATAAGTTCCAACATAGTTTCTTAACCCATGTCTCCAGAGTATAATTACTCCATCAGTCTTCCTGGAGAATCAAAGGGAACTTAGTAGAACACATCTTTCACTCATTAACCAGAATTGTGCTTGCTTTGGAGTTGCATTTGAAAGTTATTTGCATTGGCATTTTATTTCTTCCAGAACATAACAAATGTTTCTGATCTTCCTGAGGTATCTTGGTCTTAAACTGAGGTTATAAATCATTCAGAGCTTCTGTTTACCAATTCCTTTAATTTCTGTGATGTGACAGGTAGGGAGAGAAACAAAGCTATAATTTATGACTCTTTTTCTTTCTTAGCCAGCAAATAAGACACAAGATCAGGCCCTGGTATGCAGGTTGGCAATTTGGTTTGTGTTTTGGCTTATGCTTCTGAGTTGCCCCTGGGGGAGGTGTACCTACTCCCCATCTTTCTGGAAGTGTTTATCTGTTTGTAAATAATGGGAACACTGTGTTAGATTTTGATATAGATTTCTGGCTGAGGCCTATAGGGCAGAGGGTCTTAAACATGATATTGGTTTGAGATGAAATAGCTGTTTAAAAAACCACTAGTGGGCTTCCCTGGTGGTGCAGTGGTTAAGAATCCACCTGCCAATGCAGGGGACATGGGTTTGAGCCCTGGTCCGGAAAGATCCCACATGCCGTGGAGCAACTAAGCCCGTGCGCCACAACTACTGAGCCTGCGCTCTAGAGCCTGTGAGCCACAACTCCTGAGCCTGCATGCCACAACTACTGAAGCCTGTGCGCCTAGAGCCCGTGCTCCGCAACAAGAGAAGCCACTGCGATGAGAAGCCTGCACACCGCAACAGAAGAGTAGCCCCTGGGCTTCCCTGGTGGCGCAGTGGTTGAGAGTCCACCTGCCGATGCAGGGGACACGGGTTCGTGTCCCGGTCTGGGAAGATCCCACATGCCACGGAGCGGCTGGGCCCGTGAGCCATGGCCGCTGTGCCTGCACGTCCGGAGCCTGTGCTCCGCAATGGGAGAGGCCCCAACAGTGAGAGGCCCGCGTACCGCAAAAAAAAAAAAAAGAAAAGAAAAGAAAAAGAGTAGCCCCTACTCACTGCAACTAGAGAAAGCCCACGCACAGCAACGAAGACCCAATGCAGCCAAAAATAAATAAATAAATAAATAAATAAATAAATAAATTTATGAAAAACAAACAAACCGCTAGTACATTATTTGCTGACAACCCCATCATTTGTTTTTGTAGGCACAACTTATGCCCTGCAGGCTTAAATTTTTAGTTGCCAACCCAAAGGTTTTACATGGATATCTGGTAGGAACCTCACTCTTAGTGCCCCTCAATTGCACTCTTGCTTCTCTGCCCCATCCCTAAATCTGATCCTTCCCATCTTCCCTATTTTAACAAATAGCAGTTCCATTCTTCCAGTGGTGAAGGCCAAAACTTTGGAGTCATCCTTGACTTTTCGTATGGCACCTACCCTCTTTCCTGTAGTCTTCCCATTCCTGTCCTGTACTCCCGCCTTTCACACCCACCATTTCAATACCAAGACACTGAGAAATTTGGAGCAGAAGTTGAAAAAGACTCATCTCTCTCAATTGTCTCAGACTCCCACTCCCAGTTCTGTTTATTTTCAGTCTTCTGGAGTTTATTGAGACTTATGTCTTGGCATTTGGTCAACTTGCCATAGCCTCTTGGAAAGAATAGGTATCCCATAGTGATTGGTGTAGTGTTCTATAAATGTCACTTAGGGATGTTCAAATCTCCTGTATCCTTAATGAGTTTTGCTGCTTTTTTAAAAAATTGGTTACTGAGAGAGGAGTTTCAGCATCTGAATGTATGTTTGTGAATTTTTCTGTTCTTTTTAGTTTTGTCAATGTGTATGTATTTTGAAATATGTTAATAGTTATATGCACATTTAGGATTATTTTGTCTTCTTGATGAATTGACACTTTTATCATTATGAAATCATCTTCTTTATCTCTGAAAGTAATGCTGTTTTGAATTCTACATGGCTGCTATTAATATAGTCATGTCAGCTTTTTAATGCTTAGTGTGTGCATGGGAAATCATTTTCCTTTTTTCACTTTCATTTACTGTGTCTTTGAATTTAAACATCACTTTAAACAGCATGTAGTTGGATCTTCCTTTTTCTGTTTTGTCTGAAAACCTCTGCCTTTTAGTTGGAGTAATTAGTTCATTTATGTTTAATATATTTTTGATGTGGTTGGGTTTAATTCTGCCTCTGTCTGACTTTGCTCTGTGTTTATTTGTTCCCTGTGCTCTTTGCTCCTTTTTTATTCCCTTTTTGAATTTTTATAAATCTAGTATGTTTTAATATTCCATTTTATTTTGACTATTGGCTTTTTAGCTAAGCGTCTTTATACTTTTTAAAAGTTGCTGTAGGGATTATAATATGTGTTCTTAGTTTATCACAGTCTACCTTGAATTAGTATTATACCACTTCATGTATAATGGTAGACTCTTATAATACTGTAGTGTAATTTCATTCTCCTATTTTTGCCCTTTTTTGTCAAATATATTTATTTCTATGTAGGATATAAAACCCATGGTACTTCGTTATTATATTTTCTTTATCAGTTGTCTTTAAGAAAAAAGTTTTATATTTATCTACATGCATACAATTTCCAGTGTGCTTAATTACTTACTGTAGCTTCAAAATTTTATCTCATATCATTTCCTTTTTGCATGAAAACTTGCCTTTACCCCTTTGGTAATACAGTTTTGCTGATAACAAATCATTTCAGGTTTTATTTAACTAAATATCTCTATTTCACCTTCATTTTTGAAATGTGTTTTCATTGGACACAAATTCTAAGTTGATATTTTTTTTTTAGCACTTTCCATTATCTTCTTGACTCTGTTATTTCTGATAAGAAGTCAGCCATCATCCAAATCATTGTCCTCCTGTAAGTAATGTGTCTTTTTATCTCCAGTTGCTTTGAGGATTTTTCTTTTTTTTTTTTTTTTTTTTTTTTTTGCATTACGTGGGCTTCTCACTGCTGTGGCCTCTCCCGTTGCGGAGCACAGGCTCTGGACGCGCAGGCCCAGCAGCCATGGCTCACGGGCCCAGCCGCTCCGCGGCATGTGGGATCCTCCCAGACCGGGGCACGAACCTGTGTCCCCTGCATCGGCAGGCGGACTCTCAACCACTGCGCCACCAGGGAAGCCCCGAGGATTTTTCTTTATCTTTGACTCTTATAGCTTGCATCTTGTGCATCAAGATGTAATTTTCTTTGTATTTATTCTGCTTAGGGTACACAGAGCTTCTTGGATTGTGGATTGATGTTTTAAAAAAATTTGGAAAACTTTGGAGCAATATTTTTTTCTTTTTCCTTCTCTCTGTCTCCCTCTCTCCTTATGGAACTCCAATAACATGTATGTCAGACCACTTGATAGCATTCCATAGAATATTGGAGTGTCTGTTCCATTTTTTTCTATTTGTGTGTTAAATATATTTTCTCACTTTGCTTCAGTTTGAGTATCTTTCTGTTGATCTGTGTCTTCAAGACTCTTTCTTCTGTATTGTTCAGTCTGCTCTTTCTATTAAATGAATTTAAAAATTTAAGACATATTTTTCAGTTCTTCGGTCTTCATTTGCTTTTTCAGATTTTCCATGTCTCCCCTGAAATTCTTCATGTGCTTATTTGTCCAGTATATTCAATTTTTTTCCTATAAATTCTTTTTTTTTTTTTTTTTTGGAGTACGCAGGCCTCTCACTGTTGTGGCCTCTCCTGTTGTGGAGCCTGCGCAGGCTCAGCGGCCATGGCTCACGGACCCAGCCACTCCGCGGCATGTGGGATCTTCCTGGACCGGGGCACAAACCCACGTCCCCTGCATCGGCAGGCGGACTCTCAACCACTGCGCCACCAGGGAAGCCCTCCTATAAATTCTTTAACTGTTCTTCTAATTTCAGCATCTTAATGTGTGTCTCTTTCTATGGATGTTGTTTTCTAGACCATGGGACACGTTCTCTTGTTGCTTCACATATCAGTAATTTTCTTTATATTCTAGACATTGTAGATGGTACAGTTTAGAGGATGGCACTAAACTTATCCTTGGCACAATAAATATTAGGTAGAATTATCATTTTAGAATGTTTTATGAATACTACACCATTTTATCCAATAAAGTTTTTATTTCAGATATTGTATTTTTCAGTTATAGGTTTTCCACTTGGTTGCTTTCTTCCTCTGAAGAGTGTGAGTTCTGTTCCACTAAGAAAATAAATTACTGTCTGTTTACTTTGATCTTTAGAGTCTTGATTTTAGGCTTTGCTTCTGGGAATTGGTACTTAATCTTGCTGGGTTTAACTTGAACTCCAAACTCTGTTGTTGAATACACTGCAAAGTTGCTGAAATTCCTGCTCCTCTCTTTCAATTTTTCACTTGTTTCACTGGACTCCTTGGAGTCTCACCCAACTCATGCCCATTTCAGGAGTCAACTAAGGACTCCAAGGGGAATTTGTATGCACAGTTTGGGGTATTAAAATCAATTGTGTCCTGCTGAGTTATTTCTTTAGTATAAATTCCAATGGTGTGATTATTGAAATAAAGAATCTGAATGTTTCTATAACTTTATAACTTGTAAAACACTGCCATTCCAAAACATTTTTCTTAAGTTTTGTTGCCACCAGTACAGCTTAAGTATGACAATTCTTCAAGAACTTCTCTCCAAAAAGTGTTAGCATTGTTAAATCTGTTTTCTTGATTAAATAGGTTTGATATGGAACTTGAGGGTTTTATTAATGTTCATGATAGCAATTCCTGAGAAGGATGAACCCTTTTTTCAGGTCTTTATTCATTATTATGTGTCCTCTCTAAAAATTGCCTTTTTATATTGTTGCCTATTTTTTTTCTGTTGTGTTTTTGATTAAAAATATATATCTAAATAGGCTCTTAATTCATTTCGGTGATTAACCCTTGTGTCCAATTTTATCTTCTCCTCTTTTTAAGATTATCATTGGATAAATTGAATGATAACCAAATTCAGTTCTAGTGAACTATTTTAATTATTTTTTTATAGTTAATCAGGCTCATTTATTACTTAGAAGACCTGGAAATCACATAGCACACGTGGGGCCACACAGCAAAGTCACAGGTAGAGGGACGTTCACCTGGGGTTCTGCTTTTATTGAGGGTGGGGGCCTAGAGATTTGTTGGTTCGCTCTTTATTGGTGAATTTAGAACATAAAAGCAGGAATTTAAAGTGTGGGAAGAGAAAAAAATGAAGCATGTGGCCCAAATAGTCAGTTATCAGAATCAACCAAGATTTCTAAAACAAAGGAGCCTCAGTCAAGTGAGGGAGGTTGGCTCTTTTTCTTGCCTTGTGGCTGGCAATGTGTTTGTTGAGATAGCCGTCTTTGAAGTGGATGCCTCTCTGAAATGGATGCCTCAGCAGACAGAGCTTAAGCCAGGCACTTGCATTACAAAAAAAGAAACCCAAAACAACTGTCAGGGTTGACACTACACTGGTAAATACTGCATATTCACAAGGCTGATCTATACTGACATAATCTGCATTTTGTATCTTATTGGCTAATGCTGTGGAAAAATGTGCTAAAAAGATGTTGAATTTTAAGTTGGTGAACTGTGTACATGGTAATTACAGGTTGCAAGATGGTAATGATGATAAACTCTGCATGTGTAAATCTTTACCATGGTTACAGTGGCCACAATTATGGGAAGAGATATTGATATCATAGGGTACTTGGACCTTTTTTATAACTAGGTGTGGGTCAGAAGGGAAATCCTTATTCCTTCATTGTAAAATTTTCCTGGGCAGTGGTTTTTCTTTCTTTGAATTGTTATGGAAGGGCTAGGCCACTGGGGGAAGAAGGGCAAGGAGAAGAGAGAAAGGGGTGCTTCCTTGCTCACATCTCACCATCTGCACTGATGCCCTCAGGATGAGATGCTCTGTCTTGCTGGAGGACTCCTGGGTTTCTGAGCTGCATCCCTGTGCTGTCGACTCCACTTGTGTGGACTTTGTCTGCCATGTTTCTCTCTATACACTCAGCAACTAGAACACGGCATGGCACAATATGCACAAGTCCCCATAGTATATTTGTTGAAAGAATAAATGAGCCTCCTAGTGTTCGTTACATTGAGTATGGTTTCCCCCATGTCAAGTTACCAACAACATGAATATGTCATGACAATGAGAATGAGCAGAATCTAACAAAAATATTATGTCTCACTACTCTGTCCACCTCCCTGCTGCACACAGTCACATCCTTTTACAGTCTAGACCTCTTGTTAGTCTCTCCTGATCCCCCAATCTCACCCCAGCCACTAAGATGTCATTGCTATATGCCGGTTTCTCCAGTCAGCTGTGAGGGCAGACACTACTAACTAAATCATGGCACCACACCCACTGAGCTCAGATCAGCTTCAGAATCCCCCCAAGGCACCCCCAGCAGCTTCTCTCCAATGACTAGAGCAGGCATTGGAGGTAAAACCTCTCCCTGGTTGACCCGCCTTCCTCTGGGTGCACCTCCCATCCTTCTTTCCAAGACCTCTTCTCCCTTTTCCCCGAGGTTAAATGATCAAAATACCTCTTGCCTATTGCCAAGCCTAAGACACATCTCGTAGTTTTGTACAACAACCCAAGTTCTGTGTAATCCTTAGCAAAGATGCTGCTAGGAAGGCAGGAACTAGGGTTCCCTAACATCAGGATCCCTGGAGGACCCACACCATTTTAACAGTTTCAAGCCTACACTAAGACAGACTCTGTGTCAGGAGGTTGTGTGGTTAAAGAAAAAAATTATTCAATGACACTTGCTAAAGTGTGGGAAGGAAGACTCTATTCAGGGTGGGGGGTGCATCTTGAAAGGTGTAGGGACCACTGCAAAGGAGTCTTGTGGTGAGAGAGAGAGCTTGGACTCAACTCTGATATATCATGGGCAAGTGGGAATTTATAGCCATGGAGAATGGTGGGGGTCAGGGGATGGAAAATTTCTTGGAGGAACATCAGGATTAAGGGAGGCTTCTGAATAAACTGAACTAACAGAATTCTTGCTGAAGGCAGGCCAGGGTGATCACACATCACCTGGAGGATGGTGGAGGATGAGGAACCCAATTAGATATTGAGGGTAATCAGATATGGAGAATGGGGGATTTTAGCTAAACTAACTTCCAGGATTCCTGCTAAAATTGGACAATGCAGAGATAAGCAAACATGGAGGCTCAAAAGTCAGGCCTAGTTGAAAAGTTCAAAGGAGGCTGAAGTAGAGTTTGGCTAAGGAGAGGATCTTTTTGAATATCCAGTAGGATGCTTTTGGCTTCAGGTAATGGAAAACTCAACAAATAGTAACTTGAACGTCAAGACATTGCTGTGTAATTAACCAGAAGTACAGAAGGGTGTGGACCAGGAATGGCCAGGGAGCAATGATGGCATTGAAGACCCTGGCTGTTTTTGTTCTGCTGTTCCACCCTTCTCCCCTTACTGGCTTTTCCCCTCAGGCTCATCTCTCAAGGTCTCAGGATGGCTGCCACAGCTTCAACATCTCCCCTCGTGACAGTATCTGAAGACGGGGTGTGTGTGTGGGGGGGGAGTGAAGGAGGAGAGAGGGCTTTTTCTTCTCTTGCCTCTCTTACAGGGAGGGCAATACAGTTGACCCTTGAACAATGAGGGGTTAGAGGCACTGACCCCTGTGCAGTTAAAAATCCCTGTATAACGTTGCGGTTGGCCCTCCATATCCTTGTTTCTGCATCCTGGATTCAAGCAACGGGGCATTGTGTTGTATTGTAGTATGTATTTATTGAAAACAATCCGTGTATAAGTGGACCCATGCAGTTCAAACCCATGTTGTTCAAGGGTCAACTGTACTTCCTAGAAGTTATTTGCAGAATTCCCTTTGCCACTCATTAGTCATAACTAGGTCACATGTCCTCATCCTCCACCAATCACTGGCCAAAAATAACTGGAATGCCATATTTGTCCTGGATCAACAAGGATTCACTCCCCAGGATTGGCTAAAGAAAATGGGAACTTTCAGCCAGGGAGAAGATAGAATGGCTATAGGGTAGACAAACTGTTGTATCTGCTACAGCCTAAAAAAACAAAAAACAAAACACCCAACAGAATTCCTGCCATGGTGTGAAAAGTGGAGGCTAAATTTAAACCATGTAAAATGCAAGACCACATAACTATGAAGTTAATGATATTTGTAGGGCAAGCCATTCCCACTAGCCATCTAGTGGGAAATTCTGGGGATCTGAAATTCTGGAGGTCCTACCCCTAGGTCTGAATATATCCAAGCTCCAGATTCCATTTGGCACCTCCTGGTAGCTTTTGTTCACTCTGGCTTAAATACCACCTGGGAAACCTCCTGATGTCAGATCCATGGGGACTACTGGGGATTTGGGGAACAATCCTCCATCTCCCATCTTCTCAAGTCAAGGTGGCCAGCATTGCGCTGCCTGGCCTCAGTCCCCTTGAACTATCCCCGCCACCCGCTTATCCCAGATGATCCAACTCTCTGCCTTTGAGAGGAGAGGCCAGCACAAGGCAGGGAGCATTATAATGGGCTTGGTGTTAGCACAGGTTTAAGTGTATTTCATTTTATATCACTGCCTGTGAGAGTAGAAGAACCATCTCCATTAAAAATAAGATTGTTGGGGCTTCCCCAGTGCAGGGGACATGGGTTCGAGCCCTGGTCCGGGAAGATCCCACATGCCACGGAGCAACTAAGCCCGTGTGCCACAAGTACTGAGCCTGTGCTCTAGAGCCCATGAGCCACAACTACTGAGCCCACGTGCTACAACTACTGAAGCCCGTGTACCTAGAGCCCGTGCTCTGCAACAAAAGAAGCCACCACACCACAACCAAGAGTAGCCCCCGCTCACCACAACTAGAGAAAGCCTGCACACAGCAACGGAGACCCAATGCAGCTGAAACAAATAAATAAATAAATATTTTAAAAAAAGATTGTTTTTCCTCATAATATTAAAATTAAAGTGTTGAAAAAACTTCAGTTAGAAGAAAAAAATATTCTTAGCATCCAGAGGCAACTGTGATGCTTTAGTGATTCCTTGCCAGACGTTTTTGTTACTATTCATTTTTTTTACACCATATTACACTGTATTACATTTTGTATTGCCATTTCCTTTAGAAGTTATGTTTTAACAATTCATAAAAAATTTTAATGGCTGCACAATATTCTGTTATGTGGGTGGGTACACAATAATATTTTAACTGTATCTCTATTGTTGAATGTTGTGCTCTTTCCAATTTTTTATTTTTAGAAATAAGAATGTAACTGCATACATAAATCTTTGTACATATTTCTATTTTCCTAGAACAGATTACTTGAAGGGAAATTAACAAGGTAAAATTTATGAGCATGGCAAAGAGTCCTGATTTTTATCCCCAAATTATTTCTCAGAAAATGTATGCCAGTGCATCCTAGCCAACAAAGAAAGTTCTAATATTTTACATCTTTGCTAATTAAAAAAGCAAATACTTAATCTTATTATTTACATTGGAATTGTTATTGCTTATTGAGGTGGAATATTTTTTACACGTGGTTGTTAGCTATGTGTCTAAAATTGAAATCTTGATTTTCCCCTCTGAACAGCTCCTGGCAGCGACTCATGGATAATCTATTCTTCTAGATGCTCAGGTCAAATTTTGGTGTCATCCCTGACTTTTCTGTTTCTCTCCCACCTCTTACCCCTCACCCTGTCTGCAGCAAACCACTGCTCCTCCCAGGTGTCTTCTCCGAAACACTGCAGCAGCCTCCTGATTGTTTGCCCTACAGCCAGGTCTTAGCACAAAAGCAAGGGTCATCCCGTTAAACTGTAACTCAACGTTATTCTAGTGCACAGAGCCCTCTGTGGTTCCCTATTGCAGGCAGTGAAAAAGCCAGAAGTTCAAATCCTACAGGGCCGTTCATGATCAGACCTCCTGTTACCTCTCAGACACCATCTTCTTCTGCGTTCCCATCGATCTCCAGTGACACTTGAATATCCCGAGGCCATGCCTACCTCAGCACCATTGCTCTTACTGTCTGCTCCTGCCACAGTTTGCTGTCTTGCTATTCCATGAACACTCCAGCATGGCCTCAGGACCTTTATACTTGCTGTTCCAGCTCTCTGAAATGTTCTTTCCCCAGATACCTGCATGGCCAGCTTCCTTCCTTTAGGTCTTTTCTGACATATCTTTTGTCAGCGAGGTCTTCTCTAGTATTTTTAAACCTTCCATCCCTCTCTACATTTCACCTTGCCTTTATGACTATCTAGCTACTATATGGGTTACTATTTAAATCCTTTTTTAAAAATTTTTTTATTGGAATATAATTGCTTTACAATGTTGTGTTAGTTTCTACTGTACAGCAAAGTGAATCAGCTATACGTATACATATATCCCCTCTTTTGGGGATTTCCTTCCCATTTAGGTTACCACATAGCATTGAGTAGAGTTCCCTGGGCTATACAGTAGGCTTTCATTAGTTACCTATTTTATACATAGTGTCCATAGTGTATATATGTCAATCCCAATCTCCCAATTCATCCCACTCACCTTTCCCCATTGATATCCATACGTTTGTTCTGTATGTCTGTGTCTCTATTTCTACTTTGTAAATAAGATCATCCATACCAGTTTTTTCAGATTCCACATATATGCGTTAACATACGGTATTTGTTTTTCTCCTTCTGACTTACTTCACACTGTATGACAGACTCTAGGTCCATCCACGTCTTTACAAATGACCCAATTTCGTTCCTTTTTATGGCTGAGTAATATTCCATTGTACATATGTGCCACATCTTCTTTATCCATTCATCTGTTGATAGACATTTAGGTTGCTTCCATGTCCTGGCTATTGCAAATAGTGCTGCACTGAACACTGTGGTACATGTATCTTTTTGAATTATGGTTTTCTCTGGGTATATGCCCAGTAATGGGATTGCTGGATCACAGTAGTTCTATTTTTAGTTTTTTAAGGAAGCTCCATACTGTTCTCCATAGTGGCTGTATCAATTTACATTCCCACCAACAGTGCAAGAGGGTTTCCTTTACTCCACACCCTCTCCAGCATTTACTGTTTGTAGATTTTATGATGATGGCCATTCTGAGTGTGAGGTGATACCTCATTGTAGTTTTGATTTGCATTTCTCTAATAATTAGTGATGTTGAGCATCTCTTCATGTGTTTGTTGGCCATCTGTATGCCTTCTTTGGAGAAATGTCTGTTTAGGTCATCTGCCCAGTTTTTGATTGGGTTGTTTGGTTTTTTCTTGATATTGAGCTGCATGAGCTGTTTGTATATTTTGGAGATCAGTCCTTTGTCAGTTGCTTCATTAGCAAATATTTTCTCCCATTCTGAGAGTTGTCTTTTCATCTTATCTATGGTTTCCTTTGACGTGCAAAAGCTTTTAAGTTTAATTAGGTCCCATTTGTTTATTTTTGTTTTTATTTCCATTTCTCTAGGAGGTGAGTCAAAAAAAGTCTTGCTGCGATACATGTCAAAGAGTGTTCTGCCTATGTTTTCCTCTAAGAGTCTTATAGTGTCTGGCCTTACATTTAGGTCTTTAATCCATTTTGAGTTTATTTTTGTGTATGGTGTTAGGGAGTGTTCTAATTTCATTCTTTTACATGAAACTGTCAAGTTTTCCCAGCACCACTTATTGAAGAGGCTGTCTTTGCTCCACTGTATATTCTAGCTTCCTTTGTCATAGATTAGGTGACCATAGGTGCATGGGTTTATCTCTGGGCTTTCTATCCTATACCATTGATCAATATTTCTGTTTTTGTGCCAGTACCATACTCTCTTGATTACTGTAGCTTTGTAGTATAGTCTTAAGTCAGAGAACCTGATTCTGCCAGCTCCGTTTTTTTTCCCCCCCCTCAAGATTGCTTTGGCTATTTGGGGTCTTTTGTGTTTCCATACAAATTTTAAGATTTTTTGTTCTAGTTCTGTGAAAAATGCCATTGGTAATTTGATAGGAATTGCATTGAATATGTAGATTGCTTTGGGTAGTATAGTCATATTCACAATATTGATTCTTCCAATCCAGGAGCATGGTATATCTCTCCATCTATTTGTATCATCTTTAATTTCTTTCATCAGTGTCTTATAATTTTCTGCATACAGGTCTTTTGTCTCCTTAGGTAGGTTTATTCCTAGATATTTTATTCTTTTTGTTGCAATGGTAAATGGGAGTGTTTTCTCGATTTCACTTTCAGTTTTTTCATCATTAGTGTACAGGAATGCCAGAGATTTCTGTGCATTAATTTTCTATCTTTCTGCTTTACCAAATTCATTGATTAGCTCTAGTAGTTTTCTGGTAGCATCTTTAGGATTCTCTATGTATAGTATCATGTCACCTGCAAACAGTGACAGCTTTACTTCTTCTTTTCTGATTTGGATTCCTTTTATTTCCTTTTCTTCTCTGATTGAAGAGGCTGTCTTTGCTCCATTGTATATTCTAGCCTTCTTTGTCATAGATTAGGTGACCATAGGTGCATGGGTTTATCTCTGGGCTTTGTATCCTGTTTCATTGATTGATATTTCTGTTTTTGTGCCAGTACCACACTGTCTTGATTACTGTAGCTTTGTAGTATAGTCTGAAGTCAGAGAACCTGATTCCTCCAGCTCCGTTTTTTTTCCCCCCCCTCAAGATTGCTATGGCTATTCAGGGTCTTGTGTGTCTCCATACAAATTTTAAGATTTTTTTGGTTCTACTTCTCTAAAAAATATCATTGTTAATTTGATAAGGATTCCATTGAATCTGTAGATTGCTTTAGGTAGTATAGTCCTTTTCACAATATTGATTCTTCCAATCCAAGAACATGGTATATCTCTCCATCTGTTTGTGTCATCTTTGATTTCTTTCATCAGTATCTTCTAGTTTTCTGCATGTAGGTCTTTTGCCTCCTTAGGTAGGTTTATTCCTAGGTATTTTATTCTTTTTGTTGCAATGGTAAATGGGAATGTTTCCTTGATTTCTCTTTCTGATTTTTTGTTGTTAGTGTATAGGAATGAAAGAGATTTCTGTGCATTAATTTTGTATCTTGCAACTTAACTAAATTCATTGATTGGCTCTAGTGGTTTTCTGGTGGCACCTTTAGGATTTTCTATGTATAGTATCATGTCATCTGCAAACAGTTTTACTCCTTTTCCAATTTGGATTCCTTTTATTTCTTTTTCTTCTCAGATTGCTGTGGCTAGGACTTCCAAAACTATGTTGAATAATAGTGGTGAGAATGGGCACCCTTGTCTTTTTCCTGATTTTAGAGGAAATGCTTTCAGTTTTTCACCATTGAGAATAATATTTGTTGTGGGTTTGTCATATATGGCCTTTATTATGTTGAGGTAGGTTTCCTCTATTCCCACTTTCTGGAGAGTTTTTAATCATAAATCAATGTTGAATTTGGCAAAAGCTTTTTCTGCATCTATTGAGATGATCATATGGTTTTTATTTTTCAATTTGTTAATATGGTGTATCACATTGATTGATTTGCATATATTGAAGAATCCTTGCAGCCCTGGGATAAATCCCACTTGATCATGGTGTATGATCCCTTTAATGTGTTGTTGGATTTGGTTTGCTAGTATTTTGTTGAGGATTTTTGCATCCATGTTCATCAGTGATACTGGCCTGTAATTTTCTTTTTTTTATGATATCTTTGTCTGGTTTTGGTATCAGAGTGATGGTGGCCTCATAGAATGAGTTTGGGAGTGTTCCTCCCTCTGCAGTTTTTTGGAAGACTTTGATAAGGATAGGTGTTAACTCTCCACTAAATGTTTGATAGAATTTGCCCGTGAAGCCATCTGGTCCTGGACTTTTGTTTGTTGGAAGATTTTTAATCAGAGTTTTAATTTCATTACTTGTGATTGGTCTGTTCATATTTTCTGTTTCTTCCTGGTTCAGTCTTTGAAGGGTTTTACCTTTCTAAGAATTTGTCCATTTCTTCCAGGTTGTCCATTTTATTGGCATAGAGTTGCTTGTAGTAGTCTCTCATGATCCTTTGTATTTCTGTCATGTCCGTTGTAACTTCTTCTTTTCATTTCTAATTTTATTGATTTGAGTCCTCTCCCTTTTTTTCTTGATGAGTCTGGCTAAAGGTTTATCAATTTTGTTTATCTTCTCAAAGAACCAGCTTTTAATTTTATTGATCTTTGCTATTGTTTTTTTATTTATTTCCGCCCTGATCATTATGATTTCTTTCCTTCTACTAACTTTGGGTTTTGTTTGTTCTTCTTTCTCTAGTTGCTTTAGGTGTAAGGAGAGGTTATTTATTTAAGATTTTTTTTTGTTTCTTGAGGTAGGATTGTATCGTTATGAACCTCCCTCTTAGAACTGCTTTTGATGCATCCCATAGGTTTTGGGTCATCTTGTTTTCGTTGTCATTTGTCTCTAGGTATTTTTTGATTTCCCCTTTGATTTCTCCCATGATCTCTTGGTTATTTAGTAGTGTATTGTTTAGCCTCCATGTGTTTGTGGTTTTTACAGTTTTTTTTCCAGTAATTGATTTCTAATCTCATAGCATTGTGGTCAGAAAATATGATATGATTCAATTTTCATTTTGATATGATTTCAGTTTTCTTAAATTTACCAAGGCTTGATTTGTGACCCAAGATGTGATCTATCCTGGATAATGTTCCATGTGCACTTGAAAAGAAAGTGTATTCTGCTGCTTTCAGATGGAATGTCCTATAAATATCAGTTAAGTCAATCTGGTCTAATGTGTCATTTAAGGCTTGTGTTTCCTTATTAATTTTCTGTCTGGATGACCTATCCATTGGTGTAAGTAGAGTGTTAAAGTCCCCCACTAGTATTGTGTTACTGTCGATTTCCCCTTTTATGGCTGTTAGCATTTGCCTTATATATTGAGACATCTTGTGTGAGGTGCATAAATATTTACAATTGTTATATCTTCTTCTTGGATTGATCCCTTGATCATTATGTAGTGTCCTTCCTTGTCTCTTGTGATGGTCTTTATTTTAAAATCTATTTTTTCTGCTATGAGTATTGCTACTCCAGCTTTCCTTTGATTTCCATTTGCATGGAATATTTTTTTCCATCCCCTCACTTTCAGTCTGTATGTGTCCCTAGGTCTGAAGTAGGTTTCTTTTAGACAACATACATATGGGTCTTGTTTTTGTATCCATTCAACCAGTTTGTGTCTTTTTGTTGGAGCATTTAATCCATTTACATTTAAGGTAATTATTGATATTTACATTCCAATTACCATTAATTATTTTGGGTTTGTTTTTGTAGGTGTTTTTCTTCTGTTGTGTTTCCTGCCTACAGAAATTCTTTTAGCATTTGTTGCATAGCTGGTCTGGTGGTGCTGAATTCTCTTAGCTTTTGCTTGTCTGAAAGCTTTTGATTTCTCCATCATATCTGAATGAAGCCTTGATAGGTAGAGTAATCTGGGTTGTAAGTTTTTCCCTTTCATTGCTTTAAATATATTCTGCCACTGCCTTTTGACCTGCGGAGTTTGTGCTGAAAGATCAGCTGATAACATTATGGGAATTCCCTTGTATGTTATTTGTTACTTTTCCCTTGCTGCTTTTAATATTTTTTCTTTGTATTTAATTTTTGTTAGTTTGATTAATATGTGTCTCGGTGTGTTTCTCCTTGGATTTATTCTGTATGGGACTCTCTGCTCTTCCTGGACTTGGTGGCTATTTCCTTTCCCATGTTAGGGAAGTTTTTGACTATAATCTCTTCAAATATTTTCTCAGACCCTTTCTCTTTCTCTTCTTCTGGGACCCCTATAATTCGAATGTTGG
Organism: Hyperoodon ampullatus; assembly: GCF_949752795.1. Taxonomy (NCBI): domain Eukaryota; kingdom Metazoa; phylum Chordata; class Mammalia; order Artiodactyla; family Ziphiidae; genus Hyperoodon; species Hyperoodon ampullatus. The sequence goes on along the minus strand of NC_136914.1, from coordinate 161,838,103 downwards.
TGTGTTTAATGTTGTCCCAGAGGTCTCTGAGACTGTCCTCAATTCTTTTCATTCTTTTTTCTTTATTCTGCTCTGTGGCCTAGCCACTCCGTGGCATGTGGGATCCTCCTGGACCGGGGCACGAACCCACGTCCCCTGCATCGGCAGGCGGACTCTCAACCACTGCGCCACCAGGGGAGCCCCAAGTGTATTTTTAATTTCAGTTATTGTGTTGTTCATCACTGTTTGTTTGTTCTTTAGTTCTTCTAGGTTCTTATTAAATGTTTGTTATATTTTCCCCATTCTATTTCTGAGATTTTGGATCATCTTTGCTATCATTACTCTGAATTCTTTTTCAAGTAGATTGCCTGTTTCCTCTTCATTTATTGGGTCTTGTGCTTTTTACCTTGCTGCTCCATCTGCAGTGTATTTCTCTGTCTTCTCATTTTGTCTAACTTACTGTGTTTGAGGTCTCCTTTCCACAGGCTGCAGAGTCATAGTTCCTCTTGCTTCTGGTGTCTGCCTCCAGTGGGTGAGGTTGGTCCAGTGCCTTGTGTAGGGTTCCTGGTGGAAGGGACTGGTGCCTGTGTTCTGGTGGGTGGAACTCCATATTTCCCTTTGATGGGCAGGGCCTCATCAGGTGGTGTGTTTTGGGGTGTCTGTGGGCTTAGTATGACTTTAGGCAGCCTGTCTGCTGGTGGATGGGTTTGCGTTCCTGTCTTGCTTGTTGTTTGGAGTGGAGTGTTCAGCCCTGGAGCTTGCAGGCAGTTGGGTGGAGCCATGTCTTGGAGTTGAGATGGAGACCTCCAGGAGAGCTCTTGCTGATTAATATTCCCTGGGACCAGGAATTCTCTGGCGTTCCGGCGTTCTGGACTCAGCACTCCCACCCCAGAGGCTCAGGCCTGACCCCAGGCCTGGGAACTGAGACCCTGCAAGCCACACAACTCCACAAAACAGGGGAAAAAAAGAAAAGAAAAAGGGCGGGAAGAAAACAAATGAAAACAAACAGGCAAACAAAACCCAAGATAAATAGTAAAGACAAAAACAAGTAAACAGCAACAGCAATAATTAAAAAGAAACAAACAGACAAACAAAACCCCAGACAAATGGTAAAAGCAAAACGAAACAAACAAAATAGAAACACACACACACACAAAATAAGAAACACAGAGAAAACAAAACACAAGAGAACGAGACAAAGAAAAGAATCCCAAACGAAAGGAAACAATTAAAAATAAAACTAACAAAAATAAAAACAAAAAACAAAAGCAGAATGCAAACAGGTTATGTGGGGATCTTTCTTGTCCTTTCCAGTGTCCGAGGTCTTCTGCTAGTGTTCAGCTGGTGTTCTGTGAGAATTGTTCCATCTCTAGATGTATTCTTGATGCATTTGTGGAGAGAGATGAACTCCATGTCCTCCTACTCCTCTGCCATCTTGTTTTTTCCCATCTTACAATCTACTTTTTAAATCTTAATTGTTGTTTGCATCTCCACTAAAATTAAGCTACAGCAAGGCAGGGGTTTCTGTCTTTCTGATTCACCCCTATATTCCCAGCACCAGTGCCTGTTGGGAAGATCATAGCAGCTCTAATATGTGAATGAATGAATACATGTGTATTTTCTGTCCCAATCCTTTGGCATTTATTTGTTTGGGATCCTCACTAATTTTTTTCTATCATAAAACTAATAAAGGATAAAAATTGGGAAGAGTTCAGAAACCACTGCTGTTGTCCTAACTTTGAGCTGAAACCAATGTTAAATTTTGCTTTATTTCCTGGGACAATTTTTTTCTGTTTAAGTACTCTCTGTTTAAGTACTTTTTAAATGTATTCTTTGTGCCGTGAAATTTTGCATCCAACTTTTGCACTATTCATTATTTGTATTTTTCATGTAATGATAATTTCTACATAAAATTTTTAGTGATTTCAAAATACTACACTAAATGAACTTACTTTATTTTCCTTAGTTTCTATTATTGGCTCTTTGTATTATTTTCATTTTATTTACTATTATAAATAGTGCTGTGATGAGCATCCTAGTACATATCACCTTTTTTGCCTTTCAGATCATTTTCTTGAACTAGATTTTCCAAAGTTAAAAAATGTTTATGAATAGTTTTAAGGTGTAACATTTTGTCAACTTAAGACTTCCCTTGGAGAGTCCCAGAGATGGCTAAAATTCAGCTTCAATTAATAATTCCCTTTCAAAATATATTTAGAAATCTGTATTCTGTTGGCTTCAAATGCTTTTTGAGATGTTTTCATTTCTGTTCATGGAGTTTGTTGAAGAGGGGTCACTTGGTACTGTGGAAGGTAACAGACTCTGGACTGAGATGTGTTTTCAGCTCTGGATCAGTTACTCATTGCTAGAAGACTTGGGACGAGTTACCTAACTTTTGGGCCTCATTTTCTGCTTTAGTCAATTGCATATAATTATACCTGCTTTGTGGTAAGGATTAAATGAAATGGAGTACCTATGGCCCCTTTCGCAGATACTGGCATACAGAACATGCTCAGTGAGTGGACGTTGGCACCACTACTATTTCAAATGATTAAGGACTAGAATTATCCCCAGTGTCCACTACATACAGAAATAATCATTAGAACAATATTTATTCATCATGTATTTAAATAGAAGAAGGAAGTGATAGCCTCTGTTTTGGTTCCTTAGCTACAGACTGCTCCTTTTCTGTTACCTGGTTTGTTGAACTTTCCATGTCTGTTCCTCTCTACAAGACCATGCTTTTCAGTAACAGCTGCCCCTCAAACATCTATTTTTAAATCCTTGTGGTTTTATTGGATGTTTCATATTTTAGATATAATTTTCTTTGCTGAATTTGTGGATTCATTTCCACCAGTCTATCCTTATGTCACATTTATCCTCTCTTCACTTCGCTATGGCTGGAGACTGTATCCTGTCAGTTGGCACTGCTGTGTGTGTATTTCGCTGTGTACCTTCTGCCTGCACCAACTTCTGTGTAAAAGATGGACACTGGCATTTTGTGATCATCCAGAGCTGTTTATCACAGAATTATTTAAAGCAGTGAAAGATGGGTAACAACCTAACAAGTCAACGTGAGTGGAAAGATTCTGTAAATTATGATACTTCCCTATAATGGAATATTTTGAAGGTATGCAGAAAAAATGATGTTTATGAAGGGTTTTAATAGCATGAAAAAAGAATTCTAGTAATAAAAATTATATGTATGGCAAGATTCCAAGGATGAAAGAAAACAAGGTCCTTAAAATGCTAGAAAGAGCTATGCTGACAGAAATTACTTCTGAGTGGAAGGAATTAAGTTTTGTATTTTCTGTTCCTTTAAATATTTTTGTTTTCTTTTCAAATTTTCCTGCACTGAGAACAAATTTCCTTCGTCGTTGGAAAAAATAGCTTGTGCAAAATATTGAAGAAAACAAATCTTTAAGGTTGAGCCCGTTCACTTAGTTCTTCTACAACTTCATAAATTAAAATTATATTTGTAAATTCTGCGTCAGGGTAGAATCTTTTGGTTTTGTTTTTGTTAAGATAGCCTTTAATGCCTACCCCCAAGGAGACACTAAAATTCAGAAGCTTCTATGTATGGATAATCTATAGGCAGATGAGCTCCACATTCCATTCTTCAATCAATATTTAATGTTGTAGCAAGTGTCTGTGGCATGATTTATGACAGCAAAAGTGTCGAGAAAAGCACAAATAGCTTTCTGAGTTATGGTGTTTTAGCTCAGCATTTTCCAGAATGTATTCTGAGACACATTAACTCTCCAAGATTCTCTGTGAACAAATGTTTCTGTGGCCAAATTCAGTTAGGGAAATCCTGCAGTATGGTGTATTGACTTAGAGCAAAGGCTGGAAAGTACTTTCATTAAATTCCCAACTCTGGCAATTACTAGTTGGGATAATTTACTTAAACTTTCTATGCCTCAGTTTCCTTGCCTGTGAAATGGGAATAATATTATATAGTGGTATGAATTAAATGAGATAATAAATAGAAGTATCTAGCACCATTTTCTGGCCTGCAAGTTACCTGCTGTTATTTTATATAGTATATTTCCCTTGAAAGTGTGCAACATCTTTAGGATAGCAAATTATGGATTCTGAGAAATCTATAGTAAGGAAATATGTTTAAATTTAACATGCGTATCCCAAACTTATTTCACCACAGAATATAGTACCAGTTGTTTCCCCATGGAACTAGTATTCTGGGGAACACACATTGGAAACATAGCTCAGGATAATTCTAAGGGAATAAACTGTAAAATTCAAGTGCACCCTTAGTCATGTTCAAAACAAACATCAAGGGGACATTAGTGAAAGTGGCAGAGCAAGAAACTCTGAAATTCTGAAAAAAAACTGGCAAAAACTGTCAGAATTAACTTCTTGTAGCTCTGGAAATTAACCAAATGTTTATAGAAACCCAAGGAGCACTTATTCAAGAAAAACAGCTGGATCTCGGTAAGAACAGCAAGCTTTGTGGTATTTTAACTCACCCTAGTCCCATTTCCCACTTTGTACCTCAGCAGTAGCCTTGAAAATAATAGCTCATATTCTTAGTACAAGGGGGAACAGTCCAGACCTCATTCACAAAGAATAATCATTACTAGATCTGTCTGTTGGCTCCCTGGAAGAAGACTGGCTGGAAAGGCTTATCTTTATTTCATCTGACTTGGAACTTGCCCACTGCTATCTGGGGGGTGTTGGTAAAAATTATTTACAGGCAAATGTTTTAGTCATTGCTACATGAGACAATGGATAACAGTTGGAGTGAATAATGGACTAATCAAAAATCTTGGGTGGAAAGGCTGGAGAATGAGATGCTTTGGATAATAAGGGCTTTGAATACTTCTAGCATATTCATGGGAATTTAGAAGTCACATGTATTTCCAGGGCTTGAACATGCTCATGAAAGACCTGAGAAGGCCCTAAGATCTCACCTTTGGCTGACCTTGGGGGTCTGTACCAGAAGGAAGTGAAGACTAAGGTGGTGTTGTCAGCTGCATGGCTGAGTGTTGAAGGTGTGCTCCAACATACTCACAGAGCCCCTCTGCAAAGATGGGAGGTTTTTTTCTGCCCAGGAGTGTAAGGAAATCTCTTTTCAATCATTAGCTGACCACTAAGCTAATGGGACCAAGACTTCAGTGGACACACATGACAAAGAATACAGACTTTACAGAATTAGTTCAGAAAAGCCATGAGATAAAAAATCAGCAACTACAACAAACAGCAACAACAGCGAACCCTGAGAAGGGGGAAGAATCTGATTTCCAGAGTTGCCACAATGTTATATTCAGTGTCCAGTTTTCAACAAATAATTGCAAGGATTACAAAGAAGCAAGAATGTATAGTTGCTACACAGGAAAATAAAAAAACAATCAATACAAACTCTCCCTGAGGAAGCCAAGGGGTTGGACTTTCTAGGTAAAGACTTTCAATCAAGTATTTAAAAGATGTTCAAAGAGCCAAAGAGAACCACACCTAAAGAACTAAAGGAAAGTATGAGAACCATGTCTCACCAAGTAGAATATTGATAAATAGATAAAAGTTATACCAAATATAAATACCAGAGTTGAAAAGTATAAATAACTAAAATGAAAAATTAACTAAAGGGGCTCAACGTCAGATTTAACTAGGTAGAACAAAAAAATGAACGTGGGGATAGGTCAATTAAGATTATCTAGTCTGAGGAACAGAAAGAGAAGAGAATGAAGAAAAATGAACAAAGCCTCAGGACCTGTGGGGTGTCATCAGGCGTATCAACACACGCATATAATGGGAGCCTCTGAAGGAGAGGAAAGAGGGAAAAGGGCAGAAAGAGTATTTGAAGATATAATGGCCAAAAATGTTCCAAATTTGATAAAAATGTTAATCCATACCTACAAGAAGCTCAACAAACTCCAGATAGGATAAACTCAAAGAGATACACACCTCTTTAGATTAATCAAACTGTCAAAGGTTAAAGATGAAGAGAATCTTGAGAAAAGAAAAGTGACTCATCATATGCAAGTGTTCTTCAATAATATTAACAGTTGATTTCTCCTCAGAAATCATGGATGCCAGAAGGCAGTTACATGACATATTCAAAGTGCTAAAATATATACTGTTGAACAAATACTCTGTATCCAGCAAAACTACCCTTAAAAGATGAAGGAGAAATTAAGACATTCTCAGATAAACAAAAATTGAGAGAGTTTGTTGCTAGCAGACCTACCCTGCAGGAAATGCTAAAGAGAGTCGTTCAGGGTGAAGTCAAGGACACTAGATAGTGACTCAAATCCACATGAAGAAATAAAACCAGTAAAGGTAAAGGTACCTATGCAAGTAAATACAGAGGACAGAATAAATGTATTTTTGTTTGTAACTCTTTTTATTCTATCTGTACTAAAAGATGAGCACATAAAGCAATTATAAATCTTTGTTGATAGGCATACAATGTTTAAAAAATAATTTGTGGCAATAACAGCATAAAAGAGGTGAATGGAGATATATGTGAGCAACGTTTTTCTATATTAAATTGGTATTAATCTAAACTAGACCATTATAAGGTAAGACATTAATTATAATACCCAGGGCAACCACTAAGAAAATAACTGAAAACTATACAGAAAAAGAAATGATCAGGGAATTAATTAAGGTACACTAGAAAAGCTTCTTTAACAAAAAGAAGACAGTAATGGAGGAATTGAGGAATAAAAAAGATATAAGAAATATAGAAGGGCTTCCCTGGTGGCACAGTGGTTGAGAGTCTGCCTGCCGATGCAGGGGACACGGGTTCATGCCCCGGTCCGGGAGGATCCCACATGCCATGGAGCGGCTGGGCCCGTGAGCCATGGCCACTGAGCCTGCACGTCTGGAGCCTGTGCTCTGCAATGGGAGAGGCCACAACAGTGAGAGGCCCGCGTACAGCAAAAAAAAAAAAAAAAAAAAAAGAAAAAAGAAATATAGAAAACAAATATCAAAATGGTAGAAGTTAGTCCTACACTGTCAGTAATTATATTAAATAGAAATAGGTTAAACTCTCCAATTAAAAGACAGATATTGGCAGAGTGGATAAAAAATATGATTCCAACTATCTGCTGCCTACTAGAGGCCTATCAATACTTTAGATTCAGAGACACAAATAGGTTGAAAGTAAAAGGGTCAATCCATCAAGAAGCTATAAAAAACATTCACTAAAAACAGAACCCCAAGATACATGAAGCAAAAACTGGCATAATTGAAGGGAGAAATAGACAATTGAGCAATAATAGTTGGAAACTTCAATACTCCACTTTCAATAATGGGTAGAACAACTGTACAGAAGATCAAAAGTAAGCTGAAGACTTGAACAACACTATAAAGCAACTATACCTAACAGACATATAGAAAACATTTCACCCAACAATAGAAGAACACATATTTTTCTCATGCACTGTGGAACATTTTCCAGGATAGACCATATATTCAGAAACAAAACAAGTCTCAATAAACTTAAAAATATTTGTCATACAAAATATGTTCTGTGACCACAACAGAATAAAATTAGAAATTAACAACAAAAAAAATTTTGAAAAGTTCACAAATATATGGAAATTAATGACACATCCCTAACTAACCAACATTAGAAAATAGTTTGAGATGAATGAAAATGACAGCACAGCATACCAAAATTTATGGGATGAAGTGAAAACAGTGCTCAGAGGGAAATTTATAGTAAATGTCTACATTAGAAAAAGAAAAATCTTAAATCAATAGCCTCACCTTTCTTTAAAAAAATAGACAAAGACTAGCAAACTGAACACATGCAAACAGAATGGAAATAAATGAAATGGAGAATAGAAAAATAATACAAAAAATCAACAAAACAAAAAATTTGTTCTTTGAAAAGATCAAGAAAGTGGGCAAGACTTTAGCTAGACTGACAACAAGAGAGAGAGAGAGAAGAAAATTACAATACTAAAGTCAGGAATGAAAATGAGGACATTACTACTGACCTTATAGAAATAAAAATGATTACAGAGCAATGCTATGAACAATTGTATGCCAACAAACTAGATAATCTTGATGAAATAGACAAATTCCTAGAAACACACAAACTGCAAAACTGAGCGAAGAACAAACAAAAAATCTAGACAGACTTATACCAAGTAAAGAGCATTTGATAATATTAAAATATCAAAATCTTCCAACAGATAAAAATTTCAGGACCAAATATTTTCACTGGTAAATTCTACCAAATATTTGAAGAAGAATTTACACCAATCCTTCTCAAACTCTTTGAAAAGTATAAGAGGAGAAAACACTTCCCAACTCATCTTTGGAGAGCCCATATTACTCTGCTATTAAAACCAGACAAAGATGTCACCAGAAAATCAAAATACAGACCAGTACCACTTAGGAACATTGATGCAAAAATCCGCAACACAGCACCAAAAACTGAACCCATTTAGAAAGAATTATATACCACAAACAAGTGGGATTTGCCCAAAGAATGCAATTTTGGTTCAATGTAACAAAATCAATGTAATATACCATGTTAATAGAATAAAGAAAAAAGTCACATAACTGTCTCAATAGACACAGAAAAATCATTTGACAAAATTCAGCCGCTGCTTATGGTAAAAAGCATTCAGCATACAATAGACAAGAACTTTCTCAATCTGTTAAAGGGCACCTGTGAAAAACCCACAGCTAACATTATACTTAATGATGAAATACTGGATGTTTTCTTTTTAAGATCAGGAATGGAAAATGATGTCTGCTCTCACCTTTCCTATTCAGCTTTTTCTGGAGATTCTAGTCAGGGCAGTTAGGCAAGCAACAAATAAATAAATAAATGATTGATTGATAAATAAATGGCATCTAGATTGGAAAGGAAGAAGTAAAATTCTCTCTCTTTGCAGATGATATGATCTCATATCCAGAAACACCCAAAGAATCCACAAAAAGCTCTTAGAGCTAATAAAAAAGTTCAGCATAGTTATATGGTATAAGATCCATAAAAAGTCAGTACTTATATACACTAGCAATGAACATTCTGAAAATGAAATTAAGAAAACAGTTCCATTAAGAATTGCATCAAAAATATTAAAATACTTAAGAATAAAGTGTGAGACTTTTATACTGAGAACTATACAAAACACTGTTGGAAAATACTAAAAGAAACCTGGGACTTCCCTGGTGGTCCAGTGGTTAAGACTTTGCCTTCCAATGCAGGGGGTGCAGGTTTAATCCCTGGTCGGGGAGCTAAGATCCCACATGCCTCGCGGCCAAAAAACCAAAACGTGAAACAAACAATATTGTAACACATTCAATAAAATACTTTAAAAATGGTCCACATCAAAAAAAAAAAAAAAACTAAACTAAAAGAAACCTAAATAAATAGAAAGACATCCCATATTTATGGATTGGAAGACAATATTGTAAAGATGGCAATAGTTTCCAAATCAATATACAGGTTAAATGCAACCCCTATTTTAAAAAAAAACCCAGCTGCCTCTTCGGCAGAAATTGAGAAACAGATCCTAAAACTTAGTGGAAATGAAAGGGACTTGAAATAGCCAAAATAATCTTGAAAAAGAATAACAAGGTTGGAAGAATCACACTTCATCATTTTAAAACTTAGTACAAAACTACAGTAATCGGGCTTCCCTGGTGGCGCAGTGGTTGAGAGTCTGCCTGCCGATGCAGGGGACGTGGGTTCATGCCCTGGTCCGGGAAGATTCCATATGCTGCAGAGCAGCTGGGCCCGTGAGCCATGGCTGTTGAGCTTGTGCATCCGGAGCCTGTGCTCCGCAACGGGAGAGGCCCGCATACCATAAAAAAAAAAAAAAAAAAAAAACTACAGTAATCAAGAAAGTTTGGTACTGGCATAAGGATAGACGTATAGATCAATATAATAGAACTGAGAGTCCAGAAATAAACATCTATGGTAAATTCATTGTTGAAAAGTGTGCCAATATCATGCAATGGGGAAAGAATAGTTGTCTCAATAAATGGTGCTGGGACCACTGGGTATGCATATGTAAAAGAATGAATTTGGACCCCTCCCCATCTCATAGCATATGCAAAAATGACCTCAAAATGAATTAAGGACCTAAATGTAAAAGCTAAAACTTTAAAACTCTTGGAAACATAGGTGTCAATCTTTATAAACTTAATTAGGCAATGGCTTCTTTTAAATGACTGCAAAATACAAGCAACTTAATAAAAAATAAGTTGGACTTCATCAAAATTCAATACTTTTGTGCTTCAAAGGACACTAGCATCAATGTGTAAAGACAACCCAAAGAATGGGAGAAAGTATTTACAAATCATATATTTGATAAGATCTAGTATACAGAATATATAAAGAACTCTTACAATTCAAAATTAAAAAGACAACTCAATTAAAAAATGGGCAAAGGATTTGAATAGACATTGCTCCAAAGAAGATGTTCAAATGGTGAAAAAGCACATGCAAAGATGCTCAAGATCATTAATTATTAGGGGAATGTAAATCAAAACCACAATGAGATAGTATTTCATACCTACTAGGATATGTATAGCAATAATTTTTAAAAAATGGAAAATAATAAATGTTGACAAGAATGTGGAGAATTGGAAACTTCATACATTGCTTGTGGGAGTGTAAAGTGGTGCATGTGCTATCCAGAACAGTTTGGTAGTTCCTCAAAAACTTAAACATAGAGTTAAAATATTACCTAACAGTTCAACTCCTAGGTTTATAAGAAGAGAATTGAAAACACATGTGCACACAAAAATGTGTACATGAATGTTCATAACAGCATTATTCATAACAGCCAAAAAGTAGAAACAACCCAAATGTTCATCAGCTGATGAATAGATATACAAAATGTGGTCTGTCCATACAATGGAATATTATTTAGGCATAAAAAGAATGGAGCACTGTCATGTGCTAGAACATGGATGACCTTTGAAAACATTATGCTAAATGAAAGAAATCAGTCACAAAAAGCCACATCTTGTATGATTCCATTTATTGGTACTGTCCAGAATAAGCAAATCTATGCAGACAGAAAGCAGATGATTGCTTGCCTAGGGATTGGAAAAGTGGTGGTAGGCAATGGGGGAGGATTGGGAGTGACTGCCAACCAGTACCAGACTCTTTTTGGGGTGATAAAATTTCCTGGATTTAGATAGAGGTATGGTTGCACAGTATTGTGAGTATACTTAAATCCTGAATTATACACCTTAAGATGGGTGAATTTGTTATGTGAACTATATCTCAATAAAAATATTGTAAAAAAATAAAGCAAATATGATAGTTAATTTTGTGTCAACTTGACTGGATCATGGGATGAGCAGATATCTGGGTAAACCATTATTTCTGGGGGTGTCTGTGTCAATGATTCCAGGAGAGATTAGCATTTGAATCAGTAGGCTGAGTAAAGCACACTGCCCTCCCCAGTGTGGGTGGGCATCATCCAATCCATTGAGGGCCTGACTAGAATAAAATGATGGTGGTTAGGAGGATTTCCCTTCTCTCTGCTTGACTACTACAGTGGGACATCAATCTTCTCCTGACCCCAGGGGTTCTAGGTTATCAGACCTTCAGACACGGACTAGAATCTATGCTTACTAGCTCTATTGTCTTCCAACTGTGTGGTCTTCCTGGGTCCCCAGCTTACAGATAGCAGATTGTGAGACTTCTTAGTCTCCATAGTTTCATGAACCAGTATCTTAAAATAAATTACGTAGTTATAGATATAAATCCTGTAGGTTCTGTTTCTCTGGTGAACCCTAATTAATACAGCCAGAGCAAAGGAAAAAAATCAGCAAAAACCATATACTTATTTTCAGCCCCCAGCTATTTCAGAATCAGTAGTGCAGTCTTAGGTCAAGTCCTGCAAGTAATTCGTTCATCCAGGCTGCATTTACTGCACACCCACTAGCTGCCAGCCCTGAGCTGGGTACCAGGAGTACAGAGAGGAATGAGGCTCAGGCTCCCCCTTGAGGAGGCCACAGTCTGGCAGGTGAGACAGAGGTAAGGTGGGTCTAATGCTACTGAGGACAGGTGCTTGAGCTGTGAGAATGAGGGCTAGGGACATTGGGCATACAAATGGTGTGGTTGGGGTCCAGGCAGAGGTGGCCGAGGGCACTCTGTGAAGAGATCAGGCCGACCTCAGATGCCAGGATGGGGTTTGGACAGTGACTTAATGCTAAGCTTGGATATATGGCTTTAAAAATATTAATAGAAATTACATTCTAAAAATATAACAGGGTTCATTCAGTAAAACTATATACATTGTTCCAGGCCCTGTACTTGGTTTGGGAGAAATGTTGGTGATTAAAAGAGATATCGTTACTGCTCATGTGGCCCTTCAATTGTGTGATTAGAAGTCTTTGTGGCAGCATGATTTATAATGGAGAACACCTATAATTTCAGTGTTCAATCTTAACAGAATGGCTAAATAATTAGAGGACATAATATGATGAAATGTTATTAATCATTCAAAGTAATGTTTGTTGGTAATTTTGATGGTTGATGTTTAAGATTTAACCAAAAAAGCAGGTTGCAAATATGAACTGAAAAAACAACTGCTGGGAATTGTATTTCATTGGGTGGTAAAATTATAAGTGATTCTCATTGTATTCCCTCTACTTTTCTACATTTTCTAAGCAGGAGAATATTTTCTACAATGAGCATGTGCTTTAACATAGTAAAAAATTGTTTAATATGCCTTCAGAAAACTCCTAAAAGAGCTAAACATTTGGTCTACACCAAAATATCTTTTTAGACTTTTCAGACAGCTGGTATGAGGGATAAAGAGAATACTGTCTTAGCACTTTAGAATTTTTGTACTTTCCTATTAAATATAATAATAAAACACCCACTTCTGTCTCAGCATGGTTAGCTGCTTGTGGTGCTGGAGGAGCCAGCAGGCGATCAGCATTTCTGCACACCCACTGCTGGGAGTGACCATGTAATCCAAGAAAATTGATCTCCAGGTGTTTTTCACCCCAGATGGCATTTTGACAACAAAGATAAAACATTCACACAGTCACAGTGCACATCCAGCTCAATTAGACTCCCTCATCTTACCCTGGATCTGTTGGAGGGGCTTCTTGATTTTTAAATCCTCCCTTTGAACTTGGGGAGTGCTTTTTATCAGGCTGTAAGCCTTAGTGGTGTTTTATTGTCTGGTGGCTTTTAGAAACTTGGGGCCTACGGCAACTGCCGAATCCATTTGGGGACACCCTGTGGTTTACCTGAGATTATGGGAAGGGGGAGGGTAGAGTATGTCAGCCCATGTTTAAAAGCCCAACCCCCCTTTGGAGATGGGCACTTCTGTGTTGCCACATAAGGAGCCTGGATGATTGCCAATGGGCAGAAAAATAGGAGCAAATATTAACACTCATAGCAACGAAGATTTACTTTCATGATGTTGGCCATTTGTGAAAAGGGAAAGGACTAACATTTATTGAGCTCCTGCTAAGTGCCAGGCACACTCCATGTGGAAGCTCATTTAACCATCTCAGTGACCCTAGGAGTTAAGTGTTTTTATTCCCATTCTGGAGAAGATGAAATTGAAGCTGAGAAAATAAGGAACTTATCCAGCTTGTAAGTGACAGAGTTGAGATATGCACCTCAGTCGTTCCAGTTCTAAAGACCTTGTTTCTTCTTCTTGTCCTGACTGCGCTTTATATATATGAAGTCTTATTTAATCAAATTGGCTTTCTTGCCCATGGTACTGTTATTGTGGGCAGGAAAAAGGAACATGAAAACTATTATTATACTAACAAGGGAAGCCTGACTAATTTCTGCAGTAAGTGGATGTGGTCACACTCCACCAGTGTTTGTTGAATGAATGAATGATATGCACGTGCCTTAAAAATGGTATAAATGCTGCTTTTTGTTATACTCCTATGTATGTATGTGTGTATGTATGTATGTATGTACCTATTTAATTTTATTGTTATGAGGACACTTAACATGAGATCTACCTTCTTAACAAATTTTTAAATGTACAATACATTGCTGTTGACTGTAGGTGCAATGTTGTACAGCAGATCTATAGAGCTTATTGATCTTGCTTAACTAAAATTTTATGCCCATTGATTACTAACTCCCCATTCTCCCCACCCCCAGCCCTGGTCAACCACCATTCCACTCTTTATTTTATGAATTTGACCATTTTAGAGACCTTATAAGTGGAATCATGCAATATTTAACTTTCTGTGACTGGCTTATTTCACTTAACATAATTCCCTCAGGGTTCATCCATGTTGTTGCATAATACAGAATTTCCTTCCTTTTTAAGGCTGAATAGTATTCCACTGTACATAGGTACCACATTTTCTTTATCCATTCATCTGTCCATGGACATTTAGGTTGCTGCCACACCTTGGCTATTGTGAATAATGCTGCAATGAACACACAAGTGCTAATACCTCTTTGAGCCTGATTTCAATTTTGGGGGTTAAATACCCAGAAGTGGGATTGCTATATCATACGGTAGTTCTCTTTGTAATATTTTGAGGAAGCTCCATATTGTTTTCCATAGCACCTTCATCTTTTTACATTACCACCAACAGTGTGCAAGGATTCTAACTTCTCTACATCCTTGCCAATACTGGTTGTCCTTTTTATATATATATATATAATAGCCATCCTGACAGTTGTAAGATGATATCTCATTGTGGTTTTGATTTGCTTTTCCCTGATGCTTACTGATATTGAGTATTTTTTTCCTATACCTGTTGGCCGTTTGTTATGTCTTCTCTGGAGAAATGTCTATTCAAGTACTTAATCCATTTTAAAATTTGGTTATTAGTTTTTTTAAAAAAACTATTGAGGTGTAGGAGTTCCTTATATACTTTGGAGATTAACCCCTTATCAGATATACGGCTTGCAATATTTTTTCCCATCCTGTAAGTTTTTTTTACTCTACTGATTGTTTCCTTTTCTGTGTAGAAGCTTTTAATTTTGATGTACTCCCACTTGTTTACTTTTATTTTTGTTACCTATGCTTTTGGTGTCATATCCAAAAAATCATTGCCAAGATCAATGTCATGCAGTTTTCCCCCTATGTTTTATTCTAGGAGTTTTTCAGTTTATGGATTAAGGACATAAACGGCCTTATATTTGTGTCTTTAACCATTTGGGGTCGATTTTTGTGTATGGTGTGAGATTAGGGGCCAATTCCATTCTTTTCCATGTGGGTATCCTGTTTCCCAACACTATTTATTGAAGAAACTCTCTTTTCCCCATTGTGTATTCTTGGCTCTCTAGACAAAAATAAATTGCCCATACATGTGGATTTATTTATAAGTTCTCTATTATGTTCCATTGGTCTATATATCTGTCTGTATGCCAGTAAACTATGTTTCCATTACTATAGCTTTGTAATATATTTTGAAAACAGGAAGTATGATGCCTCCAGCTTTGTTCTTCTTTCTCAAGATTGATTTGGTTGTTCATGGTATTTTGTGGTTTCATTTGAATTTTAGAATTATTTTTTCCATTTATGTAAAAAATGCTATTGGGATTTTGATAGAGATTGCAGTGAATCTGTAGATTGCCTTGGGTAGTACAGACATTTTGATAATATTATCTTCCACCCCATGAAATGGATGCCTCTCCACTTGTGTTTTGTTTACTTCCTTTCTTTCAGTGTTTTGTAGTTTTCAGTATACAAGGCTTTCACCTCCTTAGTTAATTTTATCCCTGCATATTGTATTCTTTTATTCTGCTGTTGTAAATGGGATTGTTTCTCT
Organism: Hyperoodon ampullatus; assembly: GCF_949752795.1. Classification (NCBI taxonomy): domain Eukaryota; kingdom Metazoa; phylum Chordata; class Mammalia; order Artiodactyla; family Ziphiidae; genus Hyperoodon; species Hyperoodon ampullatus. The sequence continues at coordinate 161,822,410 of NC_136914.1, read as the reverse complement.
AATTATTTTTCAGATAGTTCATTATTAGTGTATAGAAACACAACTGATTTTTGTATGTTAATTTTGTATCTTGCAACTTTACTGAATTTCTTTATTAGTTCTAATAGTTATTTTTAACTCTATAACCATAAAAGTATAGTTATATAAAACTTTAAAATATAAATCTTTGGGATTTTCTATATAAGATTGTGTTATCTGCCAACTGGGACAGTTTTACTTCTTCCTTTCAGTTTGCATGCCTTTATTTCTCTTCCTTGCCTAATCGCTTTGGCTAGAATTTCTAGTACTATGTTGAATAGAAGTGGTAAGAGTGAGCCTCTTTGACTTGTTCTTGATCTTGGAGGAAAAACTTTCAGTTTTTACCATTGCATATGATGTTAGCTGTGGGCTTGTCATAAATGGCTTTTATATTTTGAGGTAAAATTTCCTTCTATTCATATTTTATTGAGAGTGTTTATCATGAGATACTGTTGAATTTTGTCAAACTTTTTTTCTGTGTCTGTTGAAATAATCATGTGATTATTATCTTTTATTTTGTTAGTGTGAAATATCATATTAATAGATTTGTTTATGTTAATCCATCCTTACATCCCAGGAAGAAACTACTTGATCATTGTATATGATTCCTTTAATGTGCTACTGGATTTGATTTGCTGGTATTTTGTTGAGGATTTTTTGCATCCATTTTCATCAGGGATATTGGCCAGTATTTGTTTGTTTGTTTGTTTGTTTTTGTTTTTGTCATGGCTTTGTCTGGCTATGGTATCAGGGTAATGCTGGCTTCACAAAATGAGTTTGGAAGTGTTTCTTTTTTTCAATTATTTGGAACAGTTTGAGAAAGATTGGTATTAATCATTCTTTAAATGTTTCGTAGAATTGACCCATGAAGTCATCTGGTCCTGGAGTTTTCTTTGTTTGGAGGTTTTTGATTACTGATTCAATCTCTACATTAGTTAAAGCCCTATTTAGACTTTCTGTTATTCATGATTTAGTCTTGGAAGGTTGTATATTTCTAGGAATATATCTGTTTCTTCTAAGTTATCCAGTTTGTTGGTAGGTATATAATTGTTCACAGAAGTCTTTTACAATCTTTTTATTTCTGTAGCATCAGTTGTAATGTGTCTTCTTTTATTTCTGCCTGTTTGAGTCTTTTCTCTTTTATTACTTAGTCTAGATAAGGGTTTGTCAATTTTGTATGTGTTTTCAAAAACAAACTTTAGTTTCATTGTTTTTTCTGTTGTTTTTCTGTTTTTAAAATTTCATTTATTTCTGCTCTAATATTTATTTCCTTCCTTCTGTAATTTTGGGCTTAGTTTGCTCTTCTTTGCCTAGCTCCTTGAGGTGTAAAGTTAGATTTTTATTTGAGAGCTTTCTTCCTTTTTTTTTTTTTTTTTTTTTACTTAGTTTCTGCTTTATAACAAAGTGAATCAGTCATACATATACATCTATTCCCACATCCCTTCCCTCATGCATCTCCCTCCCTCCCACCCTCCCCATCCCACCCCTCCAGGCGGTCACAAAGCACCGAGCTGATCTCCCTGTGCTCTGCGGCTGCTTCCCACTATCTATCTACCTTACGTTTGGTAGTGTATATATGTCCATGCCTCTCTTTGGCTTTGTCACAGCTTACCCTTCCCCCTCCCCATATCCTCAAGTCCATTCTCAAGTAGGTCTGTGTCTTTATTCCCGTTTAACCCCTAGGTTCTTCATGACATTTTTTTTTTTAATTCCATATATATGTGTTAGCATACGGTATTTGTCTTTCTCTTTCTGACTTACTTCACTCTGTATGACAGACTCTAGGTCTATCCACCTCATTACAAATAGCTCAGTTTCGTTTCTTTTTATGGCTGAGTAATATTCCATTGTATATATGTGCCACATCTTCTTTATCCATTCATACGATGATGGACACTTAGGTTGTTTCCAGCTCCGGGCTATTGTGAATAGAGCTGCAATGAACATTTTGGTACATGTCTCTTTTTGAATTATGGTTTTCTCAGGGTATATGCCTAGTAGTGGGATTGCTGGGTCATATGGTAGTTCTATTTGTAGTTTTTTAAGGAACCTCCATACTGTTCTCCATAGTGGCTGTACCAATTCACATTCCCACCAGCAGTGCAAGAGTGTTCCGTTTTATCTACACCCTCTCCAGCATTTATTGTTTCTAGATTTCTTGATGATGGCCATTCTGACTGGTGTGAGATGATATCTCATTGTAGTTTTGATTTGCATTTCTCTAATGATTAATGATGTTGAGCATTCTTTCATGTGTTTGTTGGCAGTCTGTATATCTTCTTTGGAGAAATGCCTATTTAAGTCTTCTGCCCATTTTTGGATTGGATTGTTTGTTTTTTTGCTATTGAGCTGCATGAGCTGTTTATAAATTTTGGAGATTAATCCTTTGTCAGTTGCTTCATTTGCAAATATTTTCTCCCACTCTGAGGGTTGTCTTTTGGTCTTGTTTATGGTTTCCTTTGCTGTGCAAAAGCTTTGAAGTTTCATTAGGTCCCATTTGTTTATCTTTGTTTTTATTTCCATTTCTCTAGGAGGTGGGTCCAAAAGGATCTCCTGTGATTTATGTCATAGAGTGTTCTACCTATGTTTTCCTCTAAGAGTTTGATAGTTTCTGGCCTTACATTTAGGTCTTTAATCCATTTTGAGCTTATTTTTGTGTATGGTGTTAGGGAATGATCTAATCTCATACATTTACATGTCCCTGTCCAGTTTTCCCAGCACCACCTATTGAAGAGGCTGTCCTTTCTCCACTGTACATTCCTGCCTCCTTTATCAAAGATAAGTTGGCCATATGTGCGTGGGTTTATCTCTGGGCTTTCTATCCTGATCCACTGATCTATCTTTCTGTTTTTATGCCAGTACCACACTGTCTTAATTACTGTAGCTTTGTAGTATAGTCTGAAGTCAGGGAGCCTGATTCCTCCAGCTCCGTTTTTCGTTCTCAAGATTGCTTTGGCTATTCGGGGTCTTTTGTTTTTCCAAACAAATTTTGAAATTTTTTGTTCTACTTCTGTGAAAAATGCCAGTGGTAGTTTGATAGGGATTGCATTGAATCTGTAGATTGCTTTGGGTAGTAGAGTCATTTTCACAATATTGATTCTTCCAATCCAGGAGCATGGTATATCTCTCCGTCTATTTGTATCATCTTTAATTTCTTTCATCAGTGTCTTATAATTTTCTGCATACAGGTCTTTTGTCTCCTTAGGTAGGTTTATTCCTAGATATTTTATTCTTTTTGTTGCAATGGTAAATGGGAGTGTTTTCTTGATTTCATTTTCAGATTTTTCATCATTAGTGTACAGGAATGCCAGAGATTTCTGTGCATTAATTTTGTATCCTGCTACTTTACCAAATTCATTGATTAGCTCTAGTAGTTTTTCGGTAGCATCTTTAGGATTCTCTATGTATAGTATCATGTCATCTGCAAACAGTGACAGCTTTACTTCTTCTTTTCCAATTTGGATTCCTTTTATTTCCTTTTCTTCTCTGATTGCTGTGGCTAAAACTTCCAAAACTAAGTTGAATAAGAGTGGTGAGAGTGGGCAGCCTTGTCTTGTTCCTGATCTTAGTGGAAATGGTTTCAGTTTTTCACCATTGAGAACAATGTTGGCTGTGGGTTTGTCATATATGGCCTTTATTATGTTGAGGAAAGTTCCCTCTATGCCTACTTTCTGCAAGGTTTTTATCATAAATGGGTGTTGAATTTTATCGAAAGCTTTCTCTGCATCTATTGAGATGATCATATGGTTTTTCTCCTTCAACTTGTTAATATGGTGTATCACATTGATTGATTTGCATATATTGAAGAATCCTTGCATTCCTGGAATAAACCCCACTTGATCATGGTGTATGATCCTTTTAATGTGCTGTTGGATTCTGTTTGCTAGTATTTTGTTGAGGATTTTTGCATCTATGTTCATCAGTGATATTGGCCTGTAGTTTTCTTTCTTTGTGACATCCTTGCCTGGTTTTGGTATCAAGGTGATGGTGGCCTCGTAGAATGAGTTTGGGAGTGTTCCTTCCTCTGATATTGTTTGGAAGAGTTTGAGGAGGATGGGTGTTAGCTCTTCTCTAAATGTTTGATAGAATTCGGCTGTGAAGCCATCTGGTCCTGGGCTTTTGTTTGTTGGAAGATTTTTAATCACAGTTTCGATTTCAGTGCTTGTGATTGGTCTATTCATATTTTCTATTTCTTCCTGATTCAGTCTTGGCAGGTTGTGCATTTCTAAGAATTTGTCCATTTCTTCCAGGTTGTCCATTTTATTGGCATAGAGTTGCTTGTAGTAATCTCTCATGATCTTTTGTATTTCTGCAGTGTCAGTTGTTACTTCTCCTTTTTCATTTCTAATGCTATTGATTTGAGTCTTCTCCCTTTTTTTCTTGATGAGTCTGGCTAATGGTTTATCAATTTTGTTTATCTTCTCAAAGAACCAGCTTTTAGTTTTATTGATCTTTGCTATCGTTTCCTTCATTTCTTTTTCATTTATTTCTGATCTGATCTTTATGATTTCTTTCCTTCTGCTAACTTTGGGGTTTTTTTGTTCTTCTTTCTCTAATTGCTTTAGGTGCAGGGTCAGGTTGTTTACTCGAGATGTTTCCCTGTTTCTTAAGGTGGGATTGTATTGCTATAAACTTCCCCCTTAGAACTGCTTTTGCTGCGTCCCATAGGTTTTGGGTTGTGGTGTCTCCATTGTCATTTGTTTCTAGGTATTTTTAAATTTCCTCTTTGATTTCTTCAGTGATCACTTCGTTATTGAGTAGTGTATTGTTTAGCCTCCATGTGTTTGTATTTTTTACAGATCTTTTCCTGTAATTGATGTCTAGTCTCATAGCATTGTGGTCAGAAAAGATACTTGATGCAATTTCAATTTTCTTAAATTTACCAAGGCTTGATTTGTGACCCAAGATATGATCTATCCTGGAGAATGTTCCATGAGCACTTGAGAAAAATGTGTATTCTGTTGTTTTTGGATGGAATGTCCTATAAATATCAACTAAGTCCATCTTGTTTAATGTATCATTTAAAGCTTGTGTTTCCTTATTTATTTTCATTTTGGATGATCTGTCCATTGGTGAAAGTGGGGTGTTAAAGTCCCCTACTATGAGTGTGTTACTGTCGATTTCCCCTTTTATGGCTGTTAGTATTTGCCTTATGTATTGAGGTGCTCCTATGTTGGGTGCATAAATATTTACAATTGTTATATCTTCTTCTTGGATCGATCCCTTTATCGTTATGTAGTGTCCTTCTTTGTCTCTTCTAATAGTCTTTATTTTAAAGTCTATTTTGTCTGATATAAGAATTGCTACTCCAGCTTTCTCTTGATTTCCATTTGCATGGAATATCTTTTTCCATCCCCTTACTTTCAATCTGTATGTGTCTCTAGGTCTGAAGTGGGTCTCTTGTAGACAGCATATATATGGGTCTTGTTTTTGTATCCATTCAGCCACTCTGTGTCTTTTGGTGGGAGCATTTAATCCATTTACATTTAAGGTAATTATTGATATGTATGTTTCTATTCCCATTTCCTTAATTGCTTTGGTTTCGTTATTGTAGGTATATTCCTTCTGTTGTGTTTCTTGCCTAGAGAAGTTCCTTTAGCATTTGTTGTAAAGCTGGTTTGGTGGTGCTGAACTCTCTCAGCTTTTGCTTGTCTGTAAACGTTTTAATTTCTCCATCAAATCTGAATGAGATCCTTGCTGGGTAGAGTAATCTTGGTTGCAGGTTTCTCTCCTTCATCACTTTAATTATGTCCTGCCAGTCCCTTCTGGCTTGTAGAGTTTCTGCTGAGAGATCAGCTGTTAACCTGATGGGGATTCCCTTGTGTGTTATTTGTTGTTTTTCCCTTGCTGCTTTTAATATGATTTCTTTGTGTTTAATTTTTGACAGTTTGATTAATATGTGTCTTGGCGTATTTCTCCTTGGATTTATTCTGTATGGGACTCTCTGTGCCTCCTGGACTTGATTAACTATTTCCTTTCCCATATTAGGGAAGTTTTCAACTATAATCTCTTCAAATATTTGTCAGTCCCTTTCTTTTTCTCTTCTTCTTCTGGAACCCCTATAATTCGAATGTTGGTGCGTTTAATGTTGTCCCAGAGGTCTCTGAGACTGTCCTCTATTCTTTTCATTCTTTTTTCTTTATTTTGCTCTGCATCAGTTATTTCCACTATTTTATCTTCCACCTCACTTATCCGTTCTTCTGCCTCAGTTATTCTGCTATTGATCCCATCTAGAGTATTTTTCATTTCATTTATTGTGTTTTTAATCGATGCTTGATTCATCTTTAGTTCTTCTAGGTCCTTGTTAACTGTTTCTTGCATATTGTCTATTCTATTTCCAAGATTTTGGATCTTGGAAATAGAATCTTGGATCAGCTTTACTATCATTATTCTGAATTCTTTTTCAGGTAGACTGCCTATTACCTCTTCATTTGTTAGGTCTGGTAGGTTTTTATCTTGCTCGTTCACCTGCTGTGTGTTTTTCTGCTTTCTCATTTTGCTTATGTTACTGTGTTTGGGGTCTCCTTTTTGCAGGCTGCAGATTCGTAGTTCCCGTTGTTTTTGGTATCTGTCCCCCGTGGCTAAGGTTGTTTCAGTAGGTTGTGTAGGCTTCCTGGTGGGGGGGACTAATGCCTGTGTTCTGGTGGTTGAGGCTCGATCTTGTCTTTCTGGTGGACAGGTCCACGTCTGGTGGTGTGTTTTGGGGTGCCTGTGGCCTTATTATGTTTTTAGGTAGCCTCTCTGCTAATGGGTGGGGTTGTGTTCCTGCCTTGCTAGTTGCTTGGCATAGGGTGACCAGCACTGTAGCTTGCTGGTCGTTGACTGAAGCTGGGTGCTGGTGTTGAGATGGAGATCCCTGGGAGATTTTCGCTGCTTGATATTATGTGGAGCTTTGAGGTCTCTTGTGGACCCGTGTCCTGAAGTTGGCTCTCCCACTTCAGAGGCACAGCACTGACTCCTGGCTGCAGCACCAAGAGCCTTTCATCCACCCGGCTCAGAATAACAGTGAGAAAAAGTAGAAAGAAAGAATTAGTAGAAGAAAGAAAGAGAGAGGGAAAGAAAGGAAGAAGGGAAGAAAGGAAGGAAGGAAGAAAGAAAGAAAGGAGGGAGGGAGGGAGGAAGGATGGAAAGAAAGAAGGAAAGAAAGGAGGGAGGGAGGAATGAAAGCAAAAGGAAGAGTGAATGGAAGAAGGGAGGGAGGGAGGGAGGAAGGAAAGAAAGAAAGAAAGACAGGAGGGAGGGAGGAAGGAAAGAAAAAGAAAGTGGAAAGAAGAAGGGTGGGAGGGAGGGAGGGAGGAAAGAAAAAGAAAGAAGGAAAGGAGGAGCGGAGGGAGGGAGGGAGGAAGGGAAGGTAGGAAAAAAAGAAAGAGCAGGTAAAGTAAAATAGAATAAAGTATGAAATATAGTAGCGTTATTAAAATTAAAAAGTAATTATTGAAAAATATACGGACCGATAGAACCCTGGGACTTATGGTGGAAGCAAAGCTATACAGAGAGAATCTTACACAGAAGATTACACATACACATTCACAAAAAGAGAGCAGGGGGAAAAATAAAAAATCTTGCTCTCCAAGTCCACCTCCTCGATTTGGGATAATTCGTTGTAAAAAGAGGAAAAGGGCGAGAAGTCTGAAATCTTGCTAAGTCCACCTCCTTAATTTGGGATAATTCGTTGTAAAAAGAGGAAAAAGGGGGGAAAGTCTTAAATCTTGTCCTCAAAGTCCACTTCCTCAATTTGGGATGATTCGCTGTCCATTCATGCACTCCACAGACGCAGGGCACATCAAATGGACCGTGGAGTTTTAATCCGCTGCCTCCGAGGCTGCATAGAGAGATTTCCCTGTCTCTGCTCTCACAACTCCCGGGTCTCAGCCTTGGACCTGGCCCCGCCTCTGCGCGTAGGTCGCCGGAGGGCGTCCGTTCTTCGCTCAGACAGGACGGGTTTAAAGGAGCCGCTGATTCGGGGGCTCTGGCTCACTAAGGCAGAGGGGAGGGAGGGGAATGCCCTCTCCTCGCGCACCAGGCAACAAAAGGGAAAAAAGTCTCTTGCCTCTCCGGTAGCTCCAGACCCTTTCCCCGGACTCCCTCCGGGCCAGCACTAACCCCTTCAGGCTCTCTTCCTGCCGCCAGCCCCAGTCCTCTCCCTGCGCTCCGACTGAAAGCCGATACCCAAGCCTCAGCTCCCAGCCCCGCCCGCCCCGACGGCCGAGCAGACAAGCCTCTCGGGCTGGTGTGTGCCTGAGGGCACCGATCCTCTGTGCCAAAATCTCTCCGCTTTGCCCTCTGCACCCCTGTTGCTGTGCTCTCCTCCGCTACTCCGAAGCTTTCCCCCTCCGCCACCTGCAGTCTCCGCCCGCGAAGGGGCTCGTAGTGTGTAGAAACCTTCCCTCCTTCACGGCTCCCTCCCACTGGTGCAGGTCCCGTCCATATCCTATTGTCTCTGTTTATTCTTTTTTTCTTTTGACCTACCCAGGTATGTGGGGAGTTTCTTGCCTTTTGGGGGGTCTGAGGTCTTCTGTCAGCGTTCAGTAGGTGTTCTGTTGGAGTTGTTCCACGCGTAGATGAATTTCTGATGTATCTGTGGGGAGGAAGGTGATCTCCGCGTCTTACTCTTCCGCCATCTTCCCCCGGCTCCGCTTTCTTCCTTTTTAATGTAGGTGTTTATCTCTGAATTTCACTCTTAGTACTATTTTTGCTGCATCCTATAAGTTTTGGTATGTGTGTTTCCATTTTCCTTTGTCTCAAGGTATTTTTTAAGTTATGCTTTTGTTTTCTTCTTTGATCCAATGACTGTTCAAGAATGTTGTTTAATTTCCTGTATTTGTGAATTTCCAGTTTTCCTTCTGCTATTGATTTCTAGTTTTCCTTAGTTGTCAGAAAAAAAAAACTTAGTTTGCTTTCAGTCTTCTTAAATTTGTTAGGACTTGCTTTGTGATCTAACATGTGATCTATCCTTGAGAAAGACCTGTGTGTGCTTAAGAAGAATGTATATTTTGATACTCTTGGTTGGAATGTTCTATACATGTGGTAGTGTTATTCAAGTCTTCTATTTCCTTATTGATCTTCAGTCTGGATTTTCTGTCCATTAGGGCATTGAAGTCTTCTACAATTAATTGTATTGCTATCAGCTTCTTCCATCAATTCTGTCAATGTTTGCTTTATATGTTTAGGTGCTCTGATGTTGGGTGCATATATACTTAAATTGTTATATCTTCCTGATGGAGTGATCCTTTTATCATTATATAATGTCCTTCTTCATCTCTTGTGACAGTCTTTGACTTAAAGTTTATTTTGTCTGATATAAGTGCAGCCACTTCTGATTTCTTTTGGTTACTGTGTGCATGGGATATATTTTTCTATTCCTTTGCTGTCAGCCGAAGTGTATTCTTCAATCTAAAGTGAATTTCTTGTAGACAGCATATAATTGGTTTTCTTTTTTAATTCATTCAGCCACTCTTTGTCTTTTGATTGGTGAGTTTAACACATGTACAGTTAAAGTAATTGCTGATAGGGAAGGATTTACTATTGACATTTTTTTAGTTTTCTGTCAGTCTTGTAGTTCTTTTGTCTGCCTTTTTCTCTCTTGCTGTCCTTCCTTGTGTTCTATTGATTTTTTGTATTGATATGCTTTTATTCACCTCTTGTTTTCTTTTATATACTTCTATAGGTATTTTTTTTGCATGTGTGGTTATTCTGAGGCCTAAGTAAAATATTTTTATAATTTTAACATAATTTTAAGCTAATAACAACTTAAGTTCAATTGCATACCAAACACTATACTTTAACTTCTTCCTCTCCACTCTTTTTATTATTGTTGTCACAATTCATATCTATTCATGCTGCTTATCTTTTAACATTTTTTTGCTGTATTTTTAATGCTTTTGTCTTTTAACTTTTGTACTGGAATTAAAAGTGATTTACCCACTACTATTACAGGAATGCATTATTCTGTATTTGTCTAGGTATTTACCTTTACCATCATGTTTCAGACTTTTTTATGACATGGCATACTCTTGAGTGTCCCTTTGTTTCATCCTGAAGAACTTTTTTAGTATTTCTTGTAAGGCAGTTCTAGTGGTGACAAACCCCTTAAGCTTTTGCTTGTTGGGAAAGTCTTTATCTTTTCTTCATTTTGAAGGATAGTTGTTTTGCCAAGTGTAGTATTCTTGGTTGGCAATTTTTGGGGGCACTTTGAATATATCATCCCACTCCCTTCTGACCCACAAGCTTTTTGTTGATAAATCTGTTGAAAAATCTGCATTTTTTGTTGAAAAATAAGACTGAGAGTCTTATAGGAGTTCCCTTGTATGTGACAAGTCACTTTTCTTTTGCTTCTTCCAAATTATATCTTTATCTTTGACTTTTGACAATTTGATTATAATATGTCTCAGTGTGGATTCCTTTGGGCAGTTCTTATGTGGTGCATTTTGGGCTTCTTGGATCTGGACATTCATTTCTTTCCTCAGATTTTGGGAGTTTTCAGCCATTATTTCTTTGAATAAGTTTTCCGGTCCTTTCTTTCTTTCTCTCTTCCTTCTGGGCTTTCCATCGCATGTATATTAATCATTTGGGGGGTATCCCAAAAGTTCCTAAACATTTCTTTGCTCTTTTTCATTCTTTTTTCCTTTTGCTTCTCTGACTGAATTATTTCTAATAACCTGTCTTTGTGTTCACATGAAGATCTTTTCTTCTGCTTTATCTAATTACTATTATACCCTTCAATTGAAATTTTCAGTGCAGTTACTATGTTCTTGAGCTCCTTGATTTCTGTTTGGTTCTTAAAATGTATTCTATCTTTGTTACAATTCTCACATTGTTCATGCATTGATCTCTTGACCTCAGTGAATATCTTTATGACAATTATTTTGAATTCTCTGTCAGGTAAATCATATAGCTCTTCTTCATTATGGTTAGTTTCTGGAGATTTATCTTATTCTTTTGTTTGGAACATCTTTGCTTGATTCTTCATTTTCCTTGATTCTCTTTGTTGGTGTATGCACATTGTACAAAGGAGACACCTCTCCCAGTATTTGCCAACTGGTCTCATACAGGAGGAAACCCCACCAATAAGCTGGGCCAGATAATCTTGGGGCCTCTACCAATTCGCCTCCCCAGGAAAAAACATGCAGCTGTGTTCTTGTCTGCTTGCTCTATGCTGAGTCAGTGAGTGGAAAACTATGGTGTCTACCAGTCCAAACCACCATCTCTGTTCTTCCCCTGGAAACTAGACTGTATCATACCTGTCAGGGCTTCAAGACTGGAAAGTCAGATGCCAGTTCTTTGGGGATCACTGGAAAAGTTGGTGTATTGAATACATAATTCAACTGTTTCCCTCCCCAGAAGGAAGCCCCTTCTCACTGAAGCTAATGTGTCCTCTCAAGCAAGGCAGGAGTTGCATGGTATTTTAAAAATTCCACAAACTGGGAGAGTTAGGTCAGCAAGATGTTAGAATAGGAAATCCTAGTTCCTAGATCCTGCTGTTTCATTAGGAATGTCTACACATCAACAAAGAAAGAATCCCTGCCTGCTCCTCAACAGAGTGTTAGGGTCTTGCCAAGCATCCCTTTTTCTTGCCAATCCTGTGTGGTCATTGCTGCTCTATCCTCCAGGCACTGAAGTGCAGCCAAGAAGGAAAATCTAAGAACTGGGACTCTTTTCATGATTGTGACTGATCAGAGTCTTTTCAGAGGAATCAGTTTTACAGTTTCAAAAGGACTTAGATTGATACTCAAACAGCACCCTGGTCACTCACTCATTGGTCATCTGCATATATGATTCACAGGTTTCTACAGTCACTAGCGAGTAACAAAAGAATATGCAGTTAGCTATTGCTGCATAACAAATCACCTTAAACTCAGTGCCTTAAAACAATAAGCTTTTACCATTGCTTATGAGTCTACAAGTCAGCTGGGCAGTTCTGCTGATCTGGACTAGGCTCAGCTCATCTTGGGTGGGTTTGCTTAGGTGTCTGCAGTCAGCCTGTGGGTCAGCCAAGCAATGGCTGGTCTAGGATGGTTGTGGCTGGGGTTAGTCATCTCTGTTCCACATGGTCTCTCATCTGCCAACTGGCAGGTCTGGGCTTGTTCATAGTTGGTGGCAGGGTTCCAAGAGAAAGGGTGTAATTTTGCAAAGCCTCTCGAGACCTAGGCTTAGAACTGACACACCATCCCTCCCACCACATTTGTTTGGCTAAATCAAATCTCCAAGCCAGCCCAGATGTGAGGACTGGGGAAATAGACTCCATATCTTGATGGAAGATGCCAGAAAGTTGTAGTGCAAAGGGTGTGATATGAAGATGGGTGGAAAATGGGTGTTAGAGTCAGTGACTTGGAGCAGAGAGAGTTGTTATCTTCATAGTAGAGCAGCGGAGGAAATGGGGTGTTAATATCTATATGTATTGTTTCCTTTGCTGTGCAAAAGCTTTTAAGTTTCATTAGGTCCCATTTGTTAATTTTTGATTTTATCCATTACTCTAGAAGGTGGGTCAAAAAAGATCTTGCTGTGATTTATGTCAGAGTGTTCTGCCTATGTTTTCCTGTAAGAGTTTTATAGTGTCTGGCCTTACATTTAGGTCTTTAATCCATTCTGGGTTTATTTTTGTGTATGGTGTTAGGAAGTGTTCTAATTTCATTCTTTTACATGTAGCTGTCCAGTTTTCCCAGCACCACTTATTGAAGAGGCTGTCCTTTCTCCACTGTATATTCTTGCCTTCTTTGTCAAAGATAAGGTGACCATATGTGCACAGGTTTATCTCTGGGCTTTCTATCCTGTTCCATTGATCTATATTTGTTTTTGTGCCAGTACCATACTGTCTTGATTAGTGTAGCTTTGTAGTATAGTCTGAAGTCAGGGAACCTGATTCCTCCAGTGCCATTTTTTTTCCCTCAAGATTGCTTTGGCTATTTGAGGCCTTTTGTGTTCACGTACAAATTGTAAAATTTTTTTTCTAGTCCTTTGAAAAATGCCATTGGTAATTTGATAGGGATTGCAGTGAATCTGTTGATAGCTTTGGGTAGTACAGTCATTTTCACAATGTTGATTCTTCCAATCCAAGCACATGGTATATCTTTCCATCTGTTTGTATTGTCTTTGATTTCTTTCCTCAGTGTCTTATAGTTTTGTGCATACAGGTCTTTTGCCTCCTTAGGTAGGTTTATTCCTAGGTATTTTATTCTTTTTGTTGCAGTGGTAAATGTGAGTGTTTCCTTGATTTCTCTTTCTGATTTTTTGTTGTTAGCATATAGGAATGCAAGAGATTTCTGTGCATTAATTTTGTGTCCTACTATTTTAACAAATTCATTGATTAGCTCTAGTAGTTTTCTGTTGGCGTCTTTAGGATTCTCTAATATAGTATCATGTCATCTGCAGTGTCAGTTTTACTTCTTCTTTTCCAATTTGGATTCCTTTTATTTCTTTTTCTTCTCTGATTGCCGTGGCTAAAACTTCCAAAACTATGTTGAATAATAGTGGTGAGAGTGGGTACCCTTGTCTTGTTCCTGATCTTAGAGGAAATGCAAAAAAACAGCCCTCAGAATGGGAGAAAATATTTGCAAATGAAGCAACTGAGAAAGGATTAATCTCCAAAATATACAAGCAGTTCATGCAGCTCAATATCAAAAAAACAAACAACCCAATCCAGTAATGGGCGGAAGACCTAAATACACATTTCTGCAAAGAAGACATACAGATCGCCAACAAACACATGAAAGGATGCTCACCATCACTAATCATTAGAGAAATGCAGATCAAAACCACAATGAGGTGTCACCTCACACTGATCAGAATGGCCATCATCCAAAAATCTACAAACAATAAATGCTGGAGAGGGTGTGGAGAAAAGGGAACCCTCCTGCACTGTTGGTGGGAATGTAAATTGATACAGCCACTATGGAGAACAGTATGGAGGTTCCTTAAAAAATTAAAAATAAAACTACCATATGACCCAGCAGTCCTACTACTGGGCAGATACCCTTAAAAAACCATAATTCAAAAAGATACATGTACCACAATGTTCATTGCAGCACTATTTACAATTGTCAGGACATGGAAACAACCTAAATGTCCATCAACAGATGAATGGATAAAGAAGGTGTGGCACATATATACAATGGGATATTACTCAGCCATAAAAAGAAACGAAATTGAGTTATTTGTAATGAGGTAGATGGACCTAGAGTCTGTCATACAGAGTGAAGTAAGTCAGAAAAAGAAAAACAAATACTGTATGCTAACGCACATATATTGAATCTAAAAAAACGGTACTGATGAACTTAGTGGCGGGGCAGGAATAAAGACGCAGACGTAGAGAATAGACTTGAGGACACGGGGCGGAGAGGAGAAGCTGGGATGAAGTGAGAGAGAGTAGCATTGGCATATATACAGTACCAAATGTAAAATGGATGACTAGTGGCAAGTTGCTGCATAGCACAGGGAGATCAGCTCGATACTTTGTGATGACCTAGAGGGGTGGGACAGGGAAGATGGGAGGGAGGCTCAAGAGGGAGGGGATATGGGGATATATGTATACTTATAGATGATTCACTTTGTTGTACAACAGAAACTAACACAACATTGTAAAGCAATCATACTCCAATAAAGATATTTAAAAAAAGGTCTATATGTATTATTCATGTAACAGAAGGACCCAGGGAACAAGTACACCCTTGGGGTTAACACGCCACCCCCATATTTCTTGGCTGAGAACCAGAGCTCTTTCCCAGGTTACAAAACCCAGTGTCAGTAGCAGAGAGTGAGTTGAAGTGACATCCTAGGAGTTTTTAATGAGTATGTGGTGCATATATGTATGTATGTTCTAAACACTTAAAATAAATCTCCTGTGTGTACCAGTTACTTATTACAGTAATTCTGTAAGGAGGTACTGCTTGCCCCATTTTACAGGAGCGGAGACTGAGAATCATCAAAGTGAAATAACTTACGGTTACCATAGCTACTAGGTGGTGGGCCAGGATTCCAGCCTCCATCTTCTGAGGCCAAAGCCCTGCACTCTTCCCATCTTCTGTCTGTTACAAGCTGATTTCTCATTAGGCGTTAATTGTGTATCCTGGTGACTCAGCAGCATGGAATGAGAGACAATGAATTCTTGTCCTTATGTGATTCTGGGATGCAGATAAGGAATATGTGGTCAGATTCAGTATCTACAGGCTTATATTGAGCACCAACTATATGAAAAGATGGTGTATTAGTTTCTTATTTCTGCCCTAACAAATTACCATCACCACTGGTTTAAAACAACACAAATTTATTCTCTTACAGTTCTAGAGGTCAGAAGTTCGGAATGGGTTTTACTGGGCTAATATCAAGGTGTCAGTGGGGCTGCTTTCTTCTGGAGGCTCTTAGGGGAGAATCTATTCCTTGCCTTTTCTGGCTTCTGTGGGTTGCCTGCATCCTTGGCTCGTAGCATCCTTCTGTTTTCAAAGCCAGCGATGGCCAGTTGAGGCCTTCTCGCATCACTGTGACTCTGACTTTTCTGCTTCCCTCTTCTACATTTAAGGGCCCTTGTGATTATATTGGGCCCACCTGGATAATCCAGGAAACTCTCCCCATCTACAGGTCATCTGATTAGCAACCTCAGTTCCGTCTGCTCCCTTAATCGCCTTCTGCCATGTAATGTAACATTTGCAGGCTCCAGGGATTAGAACGTGGACACCTTTGGGGGAGGCATTATTCTGCCCACCATAGAGAGATTCTGCTAAATGGGGCACACAGATGAATTAGGGCCTCTACCCTCAAGAAGTTTACAGTCTGGTGTGTGTGTGTGTGTGTGTGTGTGTGTGTGTGTGTGTGTGTTCACAGCTAAGTGGAATAAAAGGCAGGATGTGAAAAGGGACATGGCAGGGTTAAGTCTAGGAGGTAGAGGAAGTGAGGAGGGCTATTACTTCAGATTGGGGAGTTGAGGGGATATAGAAAGGCTTTTTGGAGGAGGTGGTCAGTGAACTTAGCACTGAATGATGGATAGAATTTCAAAGGGTAAAGTTGGTTGGGAGAACATCCTAAGCAAAGGGAATGGCCCAGAAACACAGGATGAGTGTCCTGCTAGAGGTGCGTTTGTCATGGTCCCCAGCTTAGCTGCCTTCAGGGGCCACCAGTCATAGGGAAGAGAGGAGCCTCCTTCCCCCTTGCTGGCTCCTGGGTTTTCAGGAAGGGTGGGTCCCAGCCAGAGTGGGCAGCCACCACGGAGCTCTAGCATATTGTTGCCGTGCAGAAACCTGGGATGGGGTGGCCAGATTGTTGCTTTTCTAAAGAAGCCTAAAATCTGGATTTTTATGTGAAATACTTAGGTTTTAAAAGTGAGTGTGTAATTCAGTTCTAAAACCCCACACTGGGGCTTCCCTGGTGGCGAAGTGGTTAAGAATCCCCCTGCCAATGCAGGGGACATGGGTTTGAGCCCTGGTCCGGGAAGATCCCACATGCCGCGGAGCAACTAAGCCCGTGCGCCACAACTACTGAGCCTGCACTCTAGAGCCCAGGAGCCACAACTACTGAAGCATGTGCGCCTAGAGCCTGTGCTCTGCAACAAGAGAAACCACTGCAATAAGCCCGTTCACCACAACGAAGAGTAGACCCCACTCGCTGCAACTAGGGAAAGCCCATGTGCACAGCAACAAAGACCCAATGCAGCCAAAAATAAATAAATTAAATCAATAAAAAATAAAAACAACCCACACTGAATAGGGCAAATGGAAATCAGAGGGCTTCCAGCTGTAACTTCTGATGTGAGGCACAGAGAGATTGAGTTATTTGCCCAAGGCCACACGGCTGTGAAATGACAAAGCCAGCATAGTCAGTGATCCCTGGGTTCTTGATAACATGCTCCAAATTACTCAGCCATTGTGAGTAACCTCTGGAGAGGTGGATAAACAGCTGTCATGGACCACAGGAGGTGTTCAAGTCAGGAGAAGATGGCTACTGATCAGTAAGATGGCCTTGTAAGAGTATTAGTGCAAGAGGACAAGATTTCTTTCAACCCTGAGATGTTGTCATTCCAGGAAGATTTGGGACACGTCATGTGGCTTCCCAGGAGGGTCTGCACTGTCTGCACTGCCTGAGATCTGGAACATTGATTCAGGAATTTATGTCTTGCAGTTGTTTCTCTGAAAGAGAGAGGCGGGGGGTGGGTGGGGAGGGGAAGGATGGAGGGAGGGAGAGAGAAAAGAAGAAGAAAAAAAAAACAGAAGAAAAGAAAAACCAAAATTACCTCTTTTGTTTATGCTGAAAGAAAAGGCATTTGGCTCACAAAAAGGGGATGGATAATTAAGATCATTAATGATATGAAAGTTCATTGGAAACTCCTTTTTTTTCAAGATAGAAATGATTCCTTCATCATCATCTCTGATAGCATGGAAATTTTATCCCATCTTGTACCCCAGTTACAGACTATAATGACTTAGTCTTCAGAAAGAGTTTTTTTTAATACAAAGCATTTCTTTAATTTGCATTTTTAACCTCTGGGTTTGAATAACAGGCTGTGCAATGATAAAACCGCAACTGAAATTCCTATCTGATGGGAATTGCTGTAGGTTTACATTGAGGGGCCTGCTTTTTCAGCAAATGCCCCAGGTAAGTACAATTCAGTTTCGCAAATATGTCTTGCACAGTGTTATGTGGTGATTAAGATCCTGGCCCTCAAGTAGGAAGGGTCTGCATTCATTCATTCAATAGTTATTTGTTAATAAAGTAGCCTTTCCGGGCTTCCCTGGCGGCGCAGTGGTTGAGAGTCCGCCTGCCGATGCAGGGGACACGGGTTCGTGCCCCGGTCTGGGAAGATCCCACATGCCGCGGAGCGGCTGAGCCCGTGAGCCATGGCCGCTGAGCCTGCGCGTCCGGAGCCTGTGCTCCACAACGGGAGGGGCCACAACAGTGAGAGGCCCACGTACCGCAAAAAAAAAAAAAAAAAAAAAAAAATAAAGTAGCCTTTCCTTCCAGTCTGTCCACGACTGCACTGATTTTCCAGAGTCTCCTCAATTTAGTGTCTCCTTTTCTTCTCAAAATTGTCCTGGTTCTAACACTAAAGTATATGGTCATGCTCATCTTGGCTGTTTACTCTGCACCAGGCACTGCTCTCAGCCCAGAGGGAAGAGGTGCTGAATGGGGCAGACACATCCCTGCCCTTTCCTTATATAACCACCTCATAGCTTTGTGACCCGTGGCAAGTTACTTAACATCTCTGTGCCTCAGTTTCCTCATCTGTAGAGCACACCTGGTTGTATCTACTTAGTGAGGTGGTTGTGAAAAATTAGATGGTCCATTCCATGCAAAATTTGTAGCAGAGTCCCTGGCACAGAGAGAGAGCTGGTTACATGCTAGTTATCATTGTTAGTATTTCTCCTGAATGGAGGGACTGTGCCTGGTCCAGTGTGTGTGTAGCAGACGAGAGCACACTAAGATAAGCTGTGGACCAGTGAAGGAGAAAGGAACGCACACAAACAATGACAGAGAATCCAAAGGCATTTTTTTATTCATTCATTTATTTAACAAGTAATTTACATGTTTCCTGCCTAACCTAGGCTGTGAGCAGGGTTCTGGGGACTCACTGGTAACTGAGGTAAACCCTGGTTAACATGGCCTGAGATCGCTGTGGTGCAGCTGAGGCCCCCGTGCTGTGTGAGCGTAAAGGCGGGTCTCTGGTTTAGTTAGAGGGGTAAAGAGGCCTTTCAGGGTAGGCTGAATTGTGCCCTCTCAAAATTCATATATTGAAGTCCTAACCTCCAAGACCTCAGAGTGTGATCTTATTTCAAGCCAGGGTCTTTACAGAGGTAATCGGGGTCATCAAGATGGCCCCTAATCCAATATGACTGGTGTCCTTATAAAAAGGGGAAATTTGGACACAGACATGTGCACAGGGAGAACACCGTGTGATGATGAAGGCAGAGATTGGGGTGATGCTTCTACAAGCCAAGAAACACCAAGGATGGCCAGCAAGCCACCGGAAGCTGGGATAGAGGCCGGGAACAGATCCTCCCTCACAGCCTCAGAAGGAACTCATTCCGCTAACACCTTA
Source organism: Hyperoodon ampullatus (assembly GCF_949752795.1). Lineage (NCBI taxonomy): Eukaryota > Metazoa > Chordata > Mammalia > Artiodactyla > Ziphiidae > Hyperoodon > Hyperoodon ampullatus. The sequence goes on along the minus strand of NC_136914.1, from coordinate 161,803,374 downwards.
ATATCAGACTTAGGAGAGAATAAATTTCTGTTGCTTAAGCCATGCAGTCTGTGGTACTTTGTTACGGCACTCCCCACATACCGACAGACCTTCCCAGAGGTCAAGGTGTCCAGGCAGGTATTGCTGGGTGAGCAGAAGCATTTGCACCGGTGGGACATGTCCCGTCACTTGGCTCAAGTTCCTGGGGGCTGGTACACTCCCTTATCTTAGATATGGACATCCTCGGAGCTCCATTCCAGCCCATTCACTTATCATGACTCCAAATCAGTATGCCAGTGTGACAAAGAGGAGATGAGGCTCCAAAAGCATGTTTTGAGGGAGAAAGATGCAAATCGTTGTTTTCCAGAGGCAAGTGATACCACTGGAACAGCTGCAGGAGGAAAGAAAAAAAAAATTGGCTTCAAGTGAACCACAGATTTGGAGTTCTCAGACATACAGCTGCTACCTCGTGTACCTTAACCATTTCAGTCTTCTGTTTTCTGCCATGCTTCCAGTGATTGGCTAACTACATTGACCAACTCACAGAAGGAGAGATGTTCAAGACTGCCACTGGCTTTTTCTATACTTGTGGGGAAATTTTGACATCTCAGGCATAACCACATGCAACTGACACTTGTCATTTGCAAGAGATATGTCTAGAGTCCTTCATGGATTTGAGGATTCGTGAATAGGATCACTCTTTTGTTAATGATTTTTTTAAAGTGAAATATGTCAAACACAGACAAGTACAGAAATAATATAATGCCCACCAGCATATCCTTCCCCCAGTTTAAGAAATGAAGCATCATACATACAGTTGAAGCCTCTTGTCTAGCACGCTGTAATCGTTTCCCCTCCCCAGAGATTACCGCAAACATTTCCATGTTTTTTTTTATTCTTTTGCTTAATGTTTTGTAACCCAAAGCAATAGATCCTATTCTTAAACTGTACCAAAATGAAATTAGATCATTCTGCAACTTGCTTTTCTCACTCCCCATTACTTTTCAATGTTTATTCATAGGATGCAATTCATTTATTGTAACTGCTGTACAGTGTTCCCTTGGATTATGCCACAGTTTATTAACTTATTTCCGTATTGATGTAGATGTGAACATTCTTGTTTGGGTTTCCTTGTGCACATTTCTGGGAAGTTCTGTAGGGCACATTTTACAGGATACATATGAAGAAAAGAGTGGTCTTGCTGGGTCATAGGATTTGCCATCTTGGAATTTATAAGATTGTGACAAATTACTCCCCAGAAGAGTACTTTGCATTTCCACCTGCAATTTTGATAGTTCCTACTTGTCCAGGCCTAGCCAACACCTGGTATTATGAAACTTTAAATTTTTGCCAGTATGGTCATGGTGAGTTTTTAAAACTGCATATTCTGATACCAGCGAAGTTCAGCCTCTTTGAAATATTTATTGTTCATTCAGGTTTCCAAAACGGGAAAGGGTATTGCCCATTGTATCCTTTGCCCATTTTTTTCGAACAGGTTGAATTGTTGAATAGCATCAGTAGGAGAGGGCATCATTGTCTTATTCCTGACTTCAATGGAGATGATCCTCAAGTTTTAACATTAAAAATTATGTTTGTTTAAATTTTTTTATTGTTACCTATTACCACATTAAGGAAATTTACTATATTCCCAGTTTTCCTTTAGAGAACTTATGATTTTGCCATTCATACTCAGATCTACAACCTACTTGTAATAAGATTTTTTGTATAAGGTGGAAGAGAGAGGTCTTTAGCAGACTTAATAAAATTAACAGTAGTTATGTAATATCTTTCAGTCCATATTCAAATTCCCTCGAGTGCCTAAAATATGCCTTTTGTAGATTGTTTGTTGAAATTGAGATCCAAACAAGGGTTTTCATTAAGCATTACTTTTTCATGCTACTTACTTGTGAAGGAGGTGAGTTGTCCTGAAAGATGTTTTAGGTAATGGGTTTTATTATTGCTTCTTTGTGGTGTCATTTAATTTGTTCCCCTGGCCCTTATGTGTCTTGTAGATCTTCAGTTAGATGTAAAGTGTGGATTAGGTTTAACTTCATTTTTTGGCACGGATTCTTCACTAGTGGTGCTTTACCTCATGTCCAATTTTGGGTTGTCATGTTTAGTGATGTTTAGATTGATAAGTGGGTTAGCTAGTGACAGTTTCATTCCTTCCTTGTAAAATCTCTCATCAACCTTCCACCTAATAATTTTACCATCCATCAATGACCATTGTCTGAATCAGTTATTAACTGAGGAATTGCAATATGGCAAATTTTAATTCTACCATTCCTTCAGTATTTAGTAAGCGAAAGAGCTTTATCCTCTGATATTTGATTACTCTGAAGTAACATTCATGTTAGAATAAATGCGTAACTCTTTCCCTTTATTTATCAAATTTCAGAGGAGTTGGTGTCTTTGCAAGACCCAGTGTTATCCATCCAGTGAATTTTGTTTCTCTCTCCTTTTTTATTGAGGCTAATTATTAACTCATTGTTTTCCATATATTCCATGTATTTTAGTAAATTACAGTCTAATTTTTATGAGTATTTTTATTGAAGCATAATATATGTATAGATGATTGTATAAACTGTTAATGTACAGCTTGAGGTGGTTTTCATAAGGTGATACCTATATGACCGCTGCTCATATCAAGAGATACAAAATGAAAAGTCTTCCTGTGTTCACAGATTGGAAGACTTAATAATGTTAAAATGTCCATGCTATCCAAAACAATCTACAATACAGATCCAATGCCATCCCTACCAAGATCCCAAAGACATTTTTTTACAGAAATAGAAAAACAATTTTAAAGTTTATATGGAACCACAAAAGACCACTAATAGCCAAATCAATCTCAAGAAAGAAGAACAAAGCTGAAGGCATCACGCTTCCTGATTTCAAAATATATTACAGAGCTACAGTGATCCATATAGTATTATACGGGCATAAAGACAAATATACAAACCAATGGAAATGAATAGAGAGGCCAGAAATAAATTCAGGCATATATGGTCAACTGATCTTTGACAAGAGTGCAAAGGAAACACAAGGGGAAAGGATAGTCTTTTCAACAATGGTATTGGGAAAACTAAATACCCACTTGTGAAAAATGAAATTGGACCCTTATCTCACACCACACACAAAAATCAACTCAAAATGGATTACAGACTTAAATACGAGACCTGAAACTGTAAAACTCCTAGAAGAAAGCATAGGGGGAAATCTTTGTTCTACTGATCTTGGCAATGATCTCATGGATATGACAGCAAAAGCACAAGTAACAACAACAACAAAAATACACAAGTGGGACTGTTGCCAAACTAAAAAGCTTCCTCACAGCAAAGGAAACAATCAACACAGTGAAAAGGCAACCTACAGGATGGGAGAACATATTGCAAGCCATGTATCAGATAAGGGGTCAGACTCCAAAATGTGCAGGAAACTCCTACACCTCAATAGTAAAAACAACCAATAACCCAATTAGAAATGGACTAAGGACTTAAATAGACATTTCTCCAGAGATGACATAACAAATGGCCAACAGGTAGATATAGGAAAAAAATTGTTCAAAGGCACTAATGTTCTTTTGATTTGCAGGGAAATGCAAGTCAAAAACCACAGCGAGATGCCACTCATACCTGTCAGAATGGCCATTTTCAAAAAAACAAAAGACAACAAGAGAAATTGGAGCCCTTGCACACTGTTCGTGGTAATGGAAAACAGTGCAGGTGCTGTGGAAAACAGTATGGAGGTTCCTCAAAAAATTACATATGATCCAGCAATCCCACTTCTGGGTATTTCTCCAAAAGAATTGAAATCCAAATCTCAAAGAGATATTAGCACTCCTATGTTCATTGTAACTCTATATAGAGTAGCCAAGATGTGGTAACAACCTAAATGTCCATTGATAGATGAATAGAATAAGAAAGGTGCACTACATATATATACACACACATATGTTCACATATATATATAGACATACATTGGAATTCTATTTTGCCTTAAAAAGGAAGGAAATTCTGAAATATATATAGCTTGGATGTACCTTGAGGACATTATGCTAAGTGAAATAAGCCAGTCACAGAAAGATAAGTATTGCATGATTCCTCTTACATGAGTTATCTAAAATACTCAAATTCATAGAACCAAAGAGTGAAATGGTGGTTGCTGGGGCTGGAGGGAGATGGAAATGGGGAGTTGTTAATCAGTGGGCATAAAGATTCAGTTAAGCAAGATAAATAAGCTCTAGAGATCTGCTGTACAATATTGTACCTATAGTGAATAATATATTGTACACTTAAAAATTTGTTAAGAGTTTAAGAGAATAAATATCATGTTAAGTGTTCTCACCATAAAATAAAATAAAATAAAATAAAATAAAGCAAATAAAAATAAACGGAGTATCTTGCAGACAAAAAAAAGAGCAGTAAGAAGAAGGAAAGAAAGAAATTACTGACCTCAAGAACCGCAGCCCCTCTCTCCTCCACCCCAGGCTCTCTGCCACTCATCTACTCCTAAAGATAACCATTGCCCTGACTTTGTCAACCTCATTTAATTTTTTTCCAGGTTTGGAACTTTAAATAAATGTAGACCTGTGGTGTATCTTCTCTTTTATGAGGCTTTTTCATTCAACATTATGTTTCTGAGGATCACTTGTTTCATGTAGTTGTAGATTGTTTATTCTAGCTTGTGCCTGTATTTCAGTGTTTGATTATATTGCATTCTGTTCTTTTGACTTGATGGAATTTGGGTTGTTTCCATTTGGGGCTGGAACAAATCTTGTATATGTCTTGCACATTTTTTTTTTTTGGTGTACCTGTAGTTTTTTGGATGTGTACTTTGGAATGGAATTGCTAGGTCATATGCAAATGCTTAGTTCTGATTGGCACTGTCAAATCGTTTTCCAAAGTGTTTTTACCAATTTACACTTGCACTGTGATATATGAGAATTCTAGTTTTCCCTCATCTTTGCCAACACTCGGTTCTGTCATTCTTTATAATTTTAGAAATTCTGGTGTATGTGCATGACAATCCATTGTGATTTCGGTTTATATCGCCTTGATGCCTGATGAGATTGAGTGCATTTTCATCTGCATATTGGTCATTTTAGGAAGTATCTGTTCAGGTCTTCTGCCAATTATTTGTGAAATTGGTTTCTCTCTCTTACTGATTTTTAGGTGTTCTTGATGTGTTTTGAAAAAGAAACATTTGTCAGTTACATACATTGCAAATATTTTCTCACACTCTGGCTTCTTCATTCTCTTAATGGTATCTTTTAGTAACAGAAATTGTTATGTGAATGTACCTAACATAACAAGTTTGTCCTTTGTAATAGTTAAGACATATTTTGTTTCCTATTTTAAAAATCTTTGCTACTTAAAAGTCCCCAATATTTTTTTCCTGTGTAACCTTTTGAAGGTTTACATTTTTACCTTTTATTAATGATTTTCCATCCATCTGGAGTTGATTTTCTTTATGGGGTGAGGGGAGGAGAGGACAGTATTTATTTCCAGTTTACCCAGTACTGTGAATCGAAAAGGCCCTTGTGAACAGTTTGCTATCACTGTGTAACAAAAACTATCAAAAACAATTTAGTCACTTGAAACAACTACCATTTATTTTGGTCACAATGCTACATGTCAGCAATTTGGGCTGAGGCTCACTTATACATCTGCAACCCACCTCTGGGTTGACTGGGGCACCTTTCCATATGGTTTGTCACCTTACAGCAAGATAACCTGGCTGGTTCACATAGCGGCTAGGTTCTAAGAGAGAAGAGAATGTCATAATGTGAAAGCACTTTTCAATCTCCATTTATATCACATTTGCTATCATCCCTTTGGCCAAAGGAAGGCCAGTATTCAACCCCAGACTTTGGGAGGGGACTTCCCCATGTCATGGATATAGGGTAGTGTGGTCATATTGGGGTCCATTCTGCAATAATCTGCTCAAACCATGCTGTCCCTGTGGCACTACAATATCACCCTTGTCTCAAAGGAATTGACTGTACGTGTGTCGGTCTGTTTTTGGTTTTGGACTCTTTATTTCATTGTTCTACTTGTCAGTCCATATGCTAGTAACACATTTCCTTAATTCCCCTAACTTTGTAATTTTAGATATGGCATTTTAACTTCTCTTACTTTGTTATTCTTCTGTGAGATTGCCTTGGCTACTCTTGGCCCTTTGTATTTCCATATAATAATAGGAACAGGTAGTCAACTTTCTTTTAAAAATGGCTGGAATTTTGTTAACTAAATAGATAAATTGGAGGACCATTAACAACTTCAAAATACTGAGTCTTCTAATCCATGAGCATGGTATATCCCTCTATTTCTATTTGGTTTTTTTGGTTTTTTGTTTTTGCGGTACGCGGGCCTCTCACTATTGTGGCCTCTCCTGTTGTGGAGCACAGGCTCCGGATGTGCAGGCTCAGCGGCCATGGCTCACGGGCCTAGCCGCTCCACGGCATGTGGGATCTTCCCGGACCGGGGCACGAACCCATGTCCCCTGCATCTGCAGGCGGACTCTCAACCACTGTGCCACCAGGGAAGCCCATATCCCTCTATTTCTAGTCATTCTATTTCTCTCAGTAAAACTTGAGCTCTTGCACATTTTTGAGATATGAAAAAGTCTGCATACAATTAAACATTATAGATGTTTAATTGTATGATGCTATTTGAGTGTTATCTTTAAAATGATACATAGAAATACAATTGCTTTTTTGTATATTGATCTTATATCTGGTGTCCTTTCTAAAATTACTTATTAAGTACATTAGCTTTTCTGTAGATTATCTTTGACTTTCTACATATCTAATTGTGTCTTCTGTGAACAAGGGTGTTTTATATTTTCTTTTCCAAACCTTATACCTTTAATTTCTTTTTGTGCCTGAGAAATTTTCTAGGACCTACTAGAAGTTGAATACAAATAGTGATAATAAGCATTTTGCTTGTTTCCTAATTTCTTTAAATATTTAACCATTAGGTTTTTTTTTTAATTTTTAAAATTTTTTTGGTAAATGCTCTATCAGGGTAAAGAAACTCCATCTACTCCTAAATATACTGTGTTTTATCATGAATTTGTATTGGATTTTATCAAATGCTTTTAATGCATCAATTAAAATTATTTCAAATGCCTTTTTTTCTCTTTATCTTTTATGTCATCAATCTTACATTTCTGGGATAAACTGACTCTAGTCATGTTGTAATAACCTTCTTATAGCAGGATTCAGTCTGCTAATATTTTATTTAGGATTTTTGCATCCATGTTCATGAGTCAGATTGACCTGTAATTTTCCTTTCTTATAATGTTTTTCTCATGTTTTGGTATCAAGATGAGGCAGTCTCATAAAACACATTGGGAAATGTTCCCCCTTTTTCTGTTCTCTGGAAGAGTTTACATAATTTTGGTGTTCTTTCCTACTTTAATGGAAGAGGCCATCTGGACCTAAAAACTTATTTGTGACAATATAGTTAATTGTAGATTCTACTTCCTGAGAGATACAGGACTATTCAGATTTTCTATTGAGTTTTTTATCTGTCAACCAGTCAGGCAACTTGCAGAGTGAGAGAATCAAGCTCATGTTCAAGTTCAGGTTCATTTGGCATTACACATTTTTTTAAGTCAATGGATTTTATTCACACTTTATCAATCATTCCACTAGTGTCTTTCATAACATAAGGAAAAAATTTTCACAGTTCAGGAGCCAATTCAAGATCACATATTACATTTAGTTGTCATGTATATTTCTTTAAACATTATTTAAGTTGCTTTTTACTTGATAGTGGCCTTTGATTTTATTTCTTTATTTCCATTTCTTGCTATTGTGAATCAGTGGCTTACAATTTAAAGAATTTCTACTCCTGGGAATTATCACTGTTTCTTAAGTGGTTAGCAGATCTGGTGATGGAAAATACATAAATCCACACGCATCTGGATTCAAAGTCCAAACCTACCAGTTCTAGCTGTGTGATCTGGGGAACAATGCTCCACTTCTTTGAGCTGCAATTTTTTCTTTTTGTAAAGAAAACTTTATTATTATTTTTGACATGTACAATATTATACTTCTGCTCCACCACAGTGTGCTTCAGGATCACCTGCAGACCTTAAATCTGCCAATGCTGAGGGTCATTGACTTCAGGAAGTGGGCTCATCTTTCTACCTCCTAGAATCACAAGTAGAAATCAGGAGGAAAAACAGAAGAGTGACTAAAACAGTAATTAGGAGAGAACAGTTATGTTTAAATCTGAAACACTCATTAGTCTTGAAGAATGGAAACCTTAAAAGGCAATTTATATGCAAACACTTCCAATGTTCTTTCTGAGTCAGGCTGCACACCATCATTAGCTTGCCAAAGACCACCTCTAAGGAGGATTTTTTCCCTCTCCCTTTTTCTTCCCTCCTAATTGCCATGCTCTCGCCAGCTTCCTTGTCAAATTAATGCAGACAGAAGCCACATTCTTACCCAGAGCTTTGTCCAGCAACAAAACCATGTGCTTCATTATCCCGCCGGCCACTGATGTCTCAGAATCTCAGGATGTGAAAGCCAGAAGTAGCCTTCCAGGTGCCACGCACAACAGCCTCATTTTCCTAGTGAGGGAGCCGAGGTCCGGGAAGAAGGCACAAGTCCAGGGTTAGATCCTTCCTTCATCCATTTACTCAACAGATGTTTATCAAATATTTATTGAACAACTACTTCACACCTGGCACAATGGAAATAAAGATAGACAAGTGCCCTAGTTACAGACAGACAGTGAGCTAATAAATTAATACATACAAAACGGGAGAATATGATTTATGCCAGGAAGGAAATATACAGGGTCCTATGATAGAAAATGATGTGTGTGGACCTCCTTGATGGGGTTTGTCTTAGTTCAGGTTTCTCTAGAAGTAAACCCTGAGACAAAGTTCTACGTGCAAGCAGTTTGCTTAGAAGGTGATCCCAAGAAAGACAGAGGGAGGGCAAGTGAGGCAAGGAAGGGGAGACAGTCAATAAAGCTTGGGTTATCAAGCAGGTTACCACCGTGGGCACCTGCAGACTTCGGGAAGTGGTGTAGAACATGCCTCAGGGTCATCCCACCCCTATGTTCAAGGGATGTGGGATGTTGATTCACCCATGCCCACCAGTCACTGGTTGAAGGCTCCCCCAGGGTACTTGCAATTCTGGGCATTTACCAGCTGCCGTGCAGGGCAGAACAGAGTCCCATCACCAGGGAAAGCCCTCCATCAAAGAGATGCAGGTGTTTGCAGTGTGTGCATTGGGGTGGTAAGGACAGAAGATGAGTGGGGTACCAACAATGTCAGCTGCAGGGAATCCAGAGAAACAGAAGCAATAGGGACGCTATTGGATGGGTAGATGGATGGATAGATAAAGAGGTTTGTTATAAATGATTGGCTTATGCAACTATGGAGGCTGAGAAGTCCCAAGATCTACTATCAGAAGGCTGGAGGCCCAGGAGAGCCAATAGTGTAAGTTTCAGTCTGAAAGCTCATGGGCTCGAGATCTAAAAAGAGCCAATGTTTCAGTTCGAGCCCGAAGGCAGAAAGACTGATTTCCCAGCTCTAGGGAGTCAATTGGAGTGTTCTCATACTCCTCAAAAGGGTTAGCTTTTTGTTCTAGTCAGGCCCTCAACTGATTGGATGAGGCCCACCCACATTGGATAGGGCAATCTGCTTTACTCATACTGCCAATTTAAATGTTACTTTCATCCAAAACTCCCTTGCAGACACACTCAGAATAATATTGGACCAAATATCTAGGCATTTCACACCCAGTCAAGTTGAAACATAAAGTTGACCATCACAAAGGTAGTCCAAGAAAATTTCTCTGTGGAGCAGAGGTCTAAGATTGGAAAAATGAACCATGGGTGGGGTTCACAAAGAGCTGGGGAAGAAGAGTCCTGGAGTAGGGAAGGGAGGAGATTGGCTGGCTCTCGGGGTTAACAGATGACTGTGACTGACCAAAGTGAACAACATTCATTTATTCAATAGATGTGATTCAATGCCTCCTATGTACCAGGCACTCGGGAGAAGGGAGTGAACAAATCAGACAAATACGCTAGTTCTTAAGGAGAGAGATAGACAACAACCAAAGGAGTAAAATACATAGTAGGTCAGATGGAGCCTCTGTCAGCCCTGGTCCCTGAGTGAGTGCAGTAGATGGAGCCATCGGCTGATCTGCGTGGACAAGTAGTACAAGTGACAAAACAAACATTCATTATTACAAACCATCAAGATTTTGGGTTTATTTGTTACACAGCATAACCTAGCCCATACTGATTGATGAACCATCTTGCTAAATGGCAAAACAGATCGTATCACCCCATCCTTTTAATACACACACACACACACACACACACACACACACACACACACACACACACACTCCCCTCTACCACTCAGAACCCTGTATGCTCCCCATTGCCCTCAGGATAAGGAATAACATTTTTATGCAACCTCAAAAGCCCAGCATGTCCTGCTCTTGCCACCTCTTCAGTATCATCTCTCACCTCTACACACACCCCCACCCCATTTCAGCGTCTTTGAACTTGCTCTTTCTTCTGCTTGGAATAATCTCTCATACTCTGCCCACTTCCACCCCTCCTGCCCTTCCTCCCAACACTGCCCAGCTCCTGTGCATCTTCTGGTCTCAGTGTCAAGTTCACTCCCTCAAAGGAGCCTTCCCTGCCCCCAGGTGTCTTCCTTCCCATGACATGTCTTCTTGTAGCCTTCAGCACTTCTGCCAATTACAGGTAAAATTCCTGTTGAATGTCAAGTTCCTATTAGACTTTAGGGTCCTGGAAGACAGAGGTGTCTGTCTTATTTGTTCTGGTGTCTCAGCACACAACACCAACAAAGTCAAAGAATATGCTCCCTGTAAATATGTAACCAATGAATAAATAACAGATCTTTCTGACATCTTTCCACCAGAGTGCTTTTATTAAAAGTCAGATTTTCTTTTAAAAGGACTCCTGCATAGAGACACAGGACTCACTTTTGTGAGTTCCAGTCTTTTCAAAGAACTCCCTCCTGTCTTCCAATAAAAAGAGACAGGAGAACCGAGGAAACACATCTCCCCCAGAATACACTGTGCCTCCTGCATGGCGGGCCGGGGAGATATGATGCTTTAATTGGGAGCAGCAGGGGCTCATTATTCCATGGGTGGAGGCGTGATGCACCTCCCAGGTTGGAGCCCGGTATTTGTCTGGGATTCCTCGGCAGCCCCAGCTCTTCCCAACCCCTGACCCCACATGAATGACCCAAGTTAAGGAGAGGGCAACTGTTCCAACCACTTTGTGAGGTCACAGACTGCAGGGAACCTACCCTGCATGGGAGGGGGTAGCTGGAGACCTTCCCTGAAATTCCGTTATCAGTTGTCAAAGATCATAGTGAAATTATGATTTAATTTGGTTAGAAGTACAGGGATTTGGGAGATGCTCAAGGGTGGTTCTCTTGTAAGTGTCACATCTCAGGCTGTCCTGTGTCATTGGTTAGCTTTGCCAAGTTGCTTTATCGTCCAAAAGGGAGACTCCCATCTCCTGGTCCTTGGGATGCTCCTGGTGCCTCCAGGGCCTCACATGTGGATTTGCACATAACTGGCTGATTGAGCCCAACCCAGTCCCAATCCCTGGGCCACCAGGCTTCCCAAATAGCACCAGCCCTGAAAAGGATCATAGTGAGGGAGACATGTGCGTGAGCTTGAAAAATTGCTTTCCTACTGAGTTCCAGGAAAGACTCAGTTGTCTTAGCAGGCACTGGACGTATAAGAGGGTGACACAAATGAAAATGTGAGTGAAAACAAGGAAGAAAAACAGGTATGGGGCAGAAACGGCACCAGAGGGAAGTTGGAAATGTGTACTTTCAAAGCCCCCATGCAGATCTGAGCTTCCTTGTGGCCAATTCGAAAAGTGTAGTCAAGGCAGTAACCCATTTCACAGGTCTGTACAGAGAAACCAGGCCTGGTGCTGAGGAGCTGCACAAGGACTCTTGGCCCCGAGGGGCGGCCCTGGACAAGCTGTCAGGAGGGCTGGCTCTCTCCTTGGCACTGAGACTCTGCTGGTTGCAGGAACTTGGCCAAGTCACTTGGTTCCCATTAAATCAAGGACAAGCATCTCTGCTCTGTTCCCCTCCCAGGGTGCCTTGAAGGTCAGAAAAGGGTAGAAATGCTTTTTTGAACCAGAAAGAACGATACAAGCATGAGGCATTATTATCTATAAGAAATTGATGGTGCTAATTAATCTCTCTGAGCTTCAGTTACCTTAACTGTAACATCGGGCATAATAACAGCCTCACAGGGTTTTTGTAAGAATGTAGATCGTCTGATTGGTGGCAGGACCTGTCTGATCTTAATTCTCTCCCTCTCTGGCTTTCTCTCATTAAGCAAGAGGGACAGACCCTCAGATTGAAATGGAGTGGATTCAAATCATAATGACATAAATGTTCTGCTCTGAACATTTATCTATTCTTTTAAACACTGTACATACATGGAATGCTCTACATACTCACATGTTACACACACACACACACACACACACACACACACACACATACTGTATTCACCTACATTACCTGCAAGCAAGGCCAGCTCCACGCATGGGACCTGGGCAGTCGCCTAGGGCTGTACCCTGCGAGAGGCCCCACATTTGGTTTGATGCTCTATCACCATCTTGAAATGTTTAATAATATTTGAATAAGGGATCTTGCATTTTCACTTTACACTGAGCCCTGCAAGTTCGACAGCTGGTCCTGTCCTGTCTGCACACGTGACCGGCCAGCACATTGCAGGAGGAAGAGAAGAGACCTTTAGAGCTGGAAGCTCAACTTCCTCCCAGAGTCTCTTTCTTTTCTCAGTAAAGCACAGAGGGCTGTCTTACTTACTCTGGTGTTTGCATGTCGCTGCCTGCCCGAGACCCCCAGAGACGGGGGGGCTTCCACCTGCTTCTGGGAGAAGGGGACATGTGATGGGGGTATCCTGGTATGGCCGGTGCTCGCTGCATCTTTGACTTTCATTCTTCCGTCTCTGTGACTCCCACTGGCCTCTGATCTCTTCATCTTCATGCTGCCATGGCCACCTGCACCAGTGCACATCCTCCTGCACAGTGCCGTGGACCCAGTGGTTTCAGACTCAGGCTCCAGAGCTGGAATGGCCAGTGTTCAAGTCCTCGGCGTGCCCCTCCGCGCCTCTGACCCAATGGCAAGGTTCCTGGCTTGTCTGGGTCTCAGCTTCCTGATATGGAGAGTGGAGAGAGCGGGTGTGAGCTCCTCACTGTGAAGACTGAGAGCCAGGCCTGGCCCCGAATCGTCTGAAACATCAGGCAATTGATGTGGCTGCAGCAGCCTCTTAACCCACACCCCCTTTCTGAGTTTGCTCCCAACCCATCACTTGTGACAGGCAGCAAAAGGGATCATCTGAAAATCTAAGTCAGGTCATATACCGTCCCTGCTTGGGACTCCTCCACAGTACCCCCTGCATTTAAAATCACTTCAAGCTCTGTAAACAGTGGCCTGAGGGGCCCACCTACCTCTCTGACTTCAGCTCACTCCCACCTGCCCTTCCCATCACTCACCACTTCAGACACACGGCCTTTTGTCAGGTGCTCAGAAACACCAAACTTGTTCCTGCCTCAGGACCTTTGCACGTGCTGTTGCCTGTGCCGAGTACTCATGCACGAATAACTAGGATGACTGTTACAAACACCTGGCCAAATGGCACGTTCCCCATGCTTGGCTGGTCACTGCAGGCCAGAGCTTCTCAACCTCTCTTGCATCATCACCTTCCCACGCCTGTCCCAGGAGCCTTTTGAGACATTGTTTTCCTGATCATCTCCCCCACTCCCCACCTGCCATGGGATTTTGATAGCTCAGGTATACTGTATACCTGTGCACACCGTCTCTGTGTGCCTGTGTTTTGCACTTAGAAGAGTAAGATAATCTTGCCCCCAGAACCAGTTTCCCCCTTCTTGCAGGGTTGCGTGCTGTGGGCAGTCCTGATGGTGGTGAGCTTCTGCCCCTCAGGCAGCCTCTGAGTTTGGTGTCATTCCCACAGTTTAGTAAACTCTTTCTGTGCCTTGTCCTGTGTGCGAAGTTCTGTCAATGTTAGAAATGAGAAGTTTGATATTCTGTTGGCTGGGAAAGCTCACGGAAGGGGCAGGAGCACGTGTAACCACTGGGGCGTTAGGAAGATTTCATACCAGGATGGAACAGTTTCCATTTCTAAATGGACAGAAAAGGAAATGGTTTGGCCTTTTTCTTAGCAAATATCTGACAAGGAGTGCTTTGGAGCTGGGCTGGACAGTTGGAAGCATGAGATTTCCAGAAAGCTTTCATTTCCTTTTCTTTTTCTCTCAAATATTGTCAGTTTTTTCAGACTTCTGTTCTCAAGGTTTTATCTCCTTCCAAGAATCTGACAAAACCCAAGCATATGCTCAGCGACTGAGCAATTTATGTTATGACTGTATGATTCTGTTACCAAATGTTCCATTTTCAAAATAAATTAGATAAGGACAGTCTCAGTTCTGAAAGAGTACACTCAGCTTATAAATGTGAGTTCACATATGAACTCACAAATTTCAAATAGCATGTTTGTATGTTCTCAGACTAATGTGGTGACTTGAGCTACAGAAGTTGCTTTTGTTTGCATAGACTCTGTTATGTCCTTAAAGTTTTAATGATTTCTTTTTCCTCCACATTTATTTCAATATCCAGTCAGTTTTTAATCCCTACACATAGAGATCCAGGACTCACAAATAGACACTTTTTGAATGAATGATCGTAATGTTTACAGATCATGTGTGAAATCATGAGAATTTTTTAGATCTGTCTGTTAGTGTAAAAACAACTAAATGACTTAGTGACAGTGATCGGGAACCTGCCTGGTGCCGTGCTTTGTTCTGAGCACTTTACAAATATTAAATAATTTGATCCTACAGCAATCCTATTATGTAGCTATTATTATTACTTTTCTATTACAGAGGAGGAAGCAGGTCCCACAGCTTGTAAGGGGAAGAGCCAGCTTCAGGTTCTGTGTATGTAGTGATGTCATTACAGTAACAGTTAACAATATCAACAGCTGCCAGTAGTAATGGCTTAGATGGCAGTAACACTAAGAACAAAGCAGGTCAGATCTATCAGGTAGAATGCTGGATGTTTTCTGTAAATCATCTCTAATTTAGTGACTTTCAAAGGTAGTGAAATTACTGTTCCCATTTTGCGGATATGGAAGCAAAGCCCCAGAAAGGTTAAGACAGCCTCAGGTCACACAGTGCTGGGTGGAGTGGCTGGGTCTGGAGTTGGTGGGCCTGCATCCAAGTCTTTGTTGGGTCTCACTGTGAGAGCTGAGCAGACTGCTGTCCCTGATAAGGGGGAGGGACAGACGTCTGTTCAGGAAACTTCTCCTGGCCACCACTTGGCAGCCAGCCACATCGAGAGGCCAGGAAGTCTAGGAAAAACATAGCCCAGGCCTGTCCATGCAGGTCTCCTGGGCCAGTGGAGAAGGGATAAACGTCCACAGAATGGGGAAGAGTGGCTGAGCGTTTGCTGTGTCCACCCATTCACTCCTTCATTCATTCAGTTGTTCATTTGCCAATGCTTTTAGGGCCTACTCTGTGCAGGCCCTGGCTCCACTGGGAATACTGACCACACCCATACCTGTGGCATTTGACCCAGTGGACCCCTCCATGGACTCTCCTCCTTGGGTTCTCTTATGGACTGAATGTTTATATCCCCCTGAATTCACACCCCAGGGTGATGGTATCTGGAGGTGGGCCTTTGGGAGATACTTAGGTTTAGATGAGGTCACGAGGGTGGGGCCCCATGATGGGATTAGTGTCCTTGTAAGAAGAAGAGAGAAGAGAGTTCTCCCTCTCCATCATATGAGGACACAGCAAGAAGGCAGCTGTCTCTGAACCAGGAAGAGGGGCGTTACCAGAACTGAATCTGCTGGCACCTTGTTCTTGGACGTCCAGCCTCCAGACCGTGAAACATAAATGCCTGTTTGTTTAAGCCTCTCAGTCTATGGTATTGGTTACACCAGGCCGAGCTGACTGAGACCAGTTTCATGATATTCTCAGGTTCTCTCCCCTGTCTCCAAGCAGTGTCCCCTCCTGTGTCCCGTGTTGCCTGCCTTTAGCTGCAGGTGTCCCCAGGTTTCTGTCCTCAGCCCCTATTCTTGACCGGCGTGCCCCACCTGGACCAGTTCATCCACCTCTCTCACACTGGCTGCTGGGTCCAGAGCCAGCACCCCCTCCTTACAACTCTCTGGGTCCTCCTGCTGTCTCTTTATCACCACAGGCCCCTCAAGCTCACAGGCCCTGAACCAAACTCTCCATCTTTCCTTACAAATTGTCCTTGTTTCTCCTTTGGTCTTTGCCTCTTCTTGGGCCTTCACCCTCCATATCTAATCAGTCACCTGTGCTGGGGATCCAGAATCTTCACTGAGTCCACGCCTCCCTTCCTCAGTGGCCACTTCCAGTGTTCTTGCTGATTTGTGTCCTTTTCTCTCCTCCTGTCCTGGCTCTGGTTCAGACTCTCTGACCCCCTTGTCTGGATTTTACCTGTCTCCTGATCTCTCTTCCCTGGAGCCACACTGTGGTGGGTGTGGGTGATGATTGAATACAGAGTTTTCCCTCTATAACCCAGGGTCTCTCATGTCCCCTAGTCCTGTGCTTTTCCAATAACATCAATATCATCATCATTATTGTCTGAGTCTGCTCGGGGCACCATAACAAAGTACCATGGACTGAGGGGCTTAAACAATGGTAATTTATTTCCTCACAGTCCTGGAGGCTAAAAGTCTGAGATCAAGGATTCAGCAGGGTTGGTTCCTTCTGAGGCCTCTCTCCTTGGCTTGTAGACGGCCGCCCTCTCCCTGTATCCTCAGATGGTCATCCTTCTGTGCATGTCTGTGTCCTAATTTCTTCTTCTTATAAGGACACCAGTCATATTGGATTAAGGCCCACTCTAGTGACCTCATTTTACCTTAATCACCTCTTTAAATGCCATTTCTCCAAATAAGCCCCATCTAAGGTTCTGGGGACTTTAGCATGTGAATTCTGGGGGACACAGTTCAGCCTGTAACCATCATCATCAATCATATCACCATTGTCATCATCCCCATCACTCCTCCCCCACACACACACATTTATTGATCACCTGGTATGTGTTGGGCTCTGGTGTAAACCTTTCCACATGTGATCTCATTTAATTTTCACAGGAATGGGGAGGAGAGAGGTGAGGTAAACCCTCACTTTGCCTCCTCAAGGAAGTGTTCTCTCATGCCCTGCTTCTGCCAAAATGTCATCATCCCTCCAGTTTGTGGGCCAGGGGAGCTGCTACGTAGCCCATCCACTTAGAAATCACACCCTTCTTTGAATTATAGAATCTGGCTCTCTCACAGAGAAAAAGTCCTGAAATCTTTGAGGTCATCAGATGTCTAAGCAGCAAAGGATTTCACTATGATTGTCAAGAGCTATATAATCCCAACTCTCCTTAAAAGTGAGCAGCACTTTCTGGGGACTGGAGCCTCCTGAAACTGTCAGAGGGGGTGGCCAGTCCCCCCTCTGCCTCCACCCAAAGCCTCTGGAGCTTTCCTCCATTCTAGCCTTTGTGGGTGCTGCTTACCCTCTTGACGGGCACACCCTGGATGTGGCTGGGACCAAGTTTGGTTTGTTTCTGCCCCAGGGCCTGAAATAGAATCATATTTCCGTGAAGGTCAGGAAGGAAATACAAAATAAACAGATCTTCTAACCCCAAAGGGACACCACAAGCCATGGATATAAAGCATTTCAATGAGGCTTCTCATCTTATTATTCTGGTTTGCGTTAGGCTAGTAAGGGAATTACACTGTGCATGTGTGCCCATGTGCGTGCGTGCCTGTGTGCATGTGTGTGCGTTTTAGGGGCCATCCCTAATCTCTAGCAGTTCATAACAATAAATTCATCATTTATTTGGCCCTGTAGGTGGCAGAATTTTAAGATGACCCCCATGAGCATCCAGTCCCCCACTCCACTCCTGTGATTATGTCACATTATATTGCAAAAGGGAGATTATCTAGGTGGACCATATCTAATCACAGGAGCCCTCTAAAAGCAGAGAGATTTCTCAGAGTAGTTACAGAAAGGACAGTAGGAGAGAGACTGGAAGCATGAGAAGCATTTTCTGTACTATTAGGAGCTTCCACAGGCTTAGAAAACTCCCACTTCACAGCCAGGAAAGAGACAGGCACCACCATCCTACAACCACAAGGAACTGAATCCTGCCCACAACCTCGATAAGTTAGGAAGCTGATTCTTCCCCAGAATTTCCAGTAAGAACAGCCCGGCCAACACCTTGATTTTGGCTTTGTGAGACCCTAAGCAGAGAACCCACTTTCTTCCACTCAGATTTCTGAACTACAGAGCTGTCGGCTAATCAGTGGGTGTTATTTTAAGCTGCTAAATGTGTGATATTTGTTACACAGCATAGAAAACCAATACAGGTCCTTCCTCTGTGTGTAGGACAGGACCCGGGCCAGGAACCAGGGACATGGAGATTCCTGAGGCAGGCCCTGCCCCCAGGTGCTCATGGTCAAATGTGAGAATCCAGAGTTCAGGCTGGAGGACCTCAGCTGAAGGCAAATGTCACTGGGGGGCTGCCATAGCAGCACTTGATGGTGGGAAAGAGTAGTGGGCAGGCCTGGGGCCAGGGCAGGTATGGGGGGGGGAGGACACCGAGTTGGCCATCCTACCCCCTGACCCAGGGTGGCTTTTCTGAAACTGTTGGGTCACATGGGCATGTTTGGGCTGGGGGCCATCCAGGGCACCCATCCCTGGCTTTCTCTCTCACCTTCTCCGAGCCTCTGCTTCCACCCTCCCCATTTGCCTTCATCAAGGAGTCTGATAAAATGGCAGCCCCTTACACCAACTTCACGGTGTCTACAGATCTGCCTCCAGGCTGTCCAAGCTCTTCCTTCAGACCTCACAGCAGGGCTGTCTCCTTTTCCCGTCCCAGCAAATTGATCGGTGATCTGACCCTGCCCCCCACCAAAGACTCTGGCCTTGACTTAGGTCAAGGGATGTCCATGGATGTTCAGTTGTTCCAGCACCATTTATTGAAAGGCTGTCCTTCTTCCATTGAATTGTTTTTGTACTTTTGCCAAAAATCAGGAAATTGGTAGCTTGGTTTCCAGGAGAAATGGTCATGCTCTAAGTCACACAGAGCTTCTCTTTCAATCATTGTGTTGAGAGCTGTCCGGGACATCACTTTTTGTCCAAGATTGCACAGCTGGAAATAACAAAAGCCTGCCTCTCCCAGAGCTGGTTCTGCTCTACCAGAATGAGGAAACAAGTGATGCCATTTTGTTTCTAAAGTATCTTTTTGTTTCTACAACTAGACAGCTATAAGTATACACACAGGTGCATACAGCCACGAATGTGGATCATTTGTTTGGTCATTCATGCGTCTACTTGGTCATCCTTTATTCAGTCTCTCCTCTGGGCCAGGTGTTGTTCTGGGTGTTCTGGGTTGAATAGTGTCCCCCCAAATTCATGTCCACCTGGAACCTCAGAATGTGACCTTACTTGGAAGGAGGGTCTTTGCAGATGTAATTAGTTAAGATGAGGTCATCCTGGATTAGGGCCCTAATCTAATGACTGGTGTCCTTATTAGAAGAGAAGAGACACAGAGACAGACACAGAGGGAAGACGGCCACGTGATGATAGAGGCAGGGATTGGAGTGATGCGGCCACAGCCAAGTACCAGTAGGGATGTCTAGCAGCCCCAGAAGCTAGAATAGGCAGGGAAAGATCCTTCCCTAGACTGTCTGGAGGGAGCCTGGCCCTGCTGGCACCTTGAGTTCAGACTACTGGCTTCCAGAACTGTGAGAGACTATATTTCTGTGTTTTTTTTTGCGGTACGCGGGCCTCTCACTGTTGTGGCCTCTCCCATTGCGGAGCACAGGCTCCGGACGTGCAGGCTCAGTGGCCATGGCTCACGGGCCCAGCCACTCCGCGGCATGTGGGATCTTCCCGGACCGGGTCACAAACCCGTGTCCCCTTCATCGGCAGGCGGACTCTCAACCACTGCGCCACCAGGGAAGCCCCCATATTTCTGTGCTTTTAAGCCACCCAGTTTGTGGTTCTTGGTTATGGCAGCCCTAGGAAATGAAAATACTGGGCACAGAGGAAGCAGATGTATCTGAGAGAGTCTTTGCTTCGATTGTTAGTCTCTCTCTCTCTCTCTCTCTCATGTGTTTGCTACTTTCATTATCATAGATTCCACCTGTCAAAGAGCATCCAAATTAGCTTCTGTCCCAGGATTATTGCCATATAATATTTTCCTATATGAATTGAGCATCTGATTTCCTAAATTCTTATAGATTCAGTGTTTTTGCTGATAAGAGTATAGAGTGAGAAAGAAAAGGCTTTTGGTCTTTATGAAACACATTTGTCAACTAGAAAACAAAACAGTTTTTAATGAGGCTAAAAGAAGCAGCTCAGTTTAGCAAACACTGGTTTTCTACTCTGTACGTAAGAAGTCTAGACGGAATAACTGGTCCAGCTCTGGCCCCGACCAGCCAGAATGGATGCTGGCCAAGGAGCTGGATCAGAGTCTCCAGCTGAATATCAGCCCCGGATGTAACCATGGATGAAATCTACACCTTAGGGCAGAGGAACCGTGGATGAGCGAGGGAGGCTTTGTGCAAAGATGGCTCCCTCCAGAGCCCTGAGTGCTACTAGCATAGACTTGCAGATTAACTCATAGCCTTCAGCATTGGGAGTGAATATATACACGTGGCTCCCCTGTGCAGCCAGTCTTCCTGGGTGGGAAGGTGTCAGTTCCAGTCCCACGTAGCCTATGAGTCTGTGGCCTCTGAGTAAGTAGGCTACCTGGTGAGGGAGGAGGTTACACACCTAGAAGATGGTCATTTCCATCAGTCATGGGGAAGGAAGAGACTGGTATTTATTGAATGCTTCTTAGAAGGCACTGAGCTTTGTGGTTTTGATGTTGTTACATTGAACTCTGATCCACTCAAATTGATTTTGGAGTCTAGTGAACAGAGAGAGGTACTGATTTGATTTGATTTTTGTCCCAAGAACTAACCAGTTTTCCCAGCCCTACTTACCAAATAGCTCTTCTCTTCTCTGCTGGAGTTCAGCCTGAGCTTGTCAACCTGCAAAGCTGTGTTCCTTCCTCTGTTCCATCCTGAATCTCTGGTGGACATTTTTGTAACTCAGTTTCCCAGAAGAATCACACTTCACTCGGGATTATGTCTTTTTGGTTCACCACAGGCACCTTATCACATGCAGTGACCGTTGAATGAGTAAATAAACTATTACTCTCACCACAGGCACCTTATCACATGCAGTGACCGTTGAATGAGTAAATAAACTATTACTCTTATATCTGGTAGGATAAGACTTTTCTCTTCAAAACTTATTTGGTAGAACATTTTACCCTATTCTCACTTATTCTTAAGAATGATTTTGCCAGTTTGGGGGAACAACCTCATAATTGATTATATAAATGTGAGCATGAATTTGAGAGGAACTGACAGATGTCTTCTTGTGTCCTGAAACCTTTACTGCCTTATCCCATTCATCATCCTGACAACCCCATGAGGTTGGCATCATTGTGCCCATTTCACAGATGACTAGGGTGAGATGCTGAGACATGGAGGGCCCCCTCCTCCTTGAAGCTATCTCTAACCCCAGTCAGAAGTGAGGCTACCATCTTTAATGTGCTCAGCACTCTCTTGGACTTCTCCCTTTCATGGCCATTCATTCAGTAGGTATTTATTGAGCACTTAGTATACGCCAGGCACTGTTCTAGGCTCCAGGGATACTGCAGTGAACAAAACAGGCAAACATCCCAGCCTTCAAGGAGTCAGCATTCAATATGGGGGTGGAGACAATGAGCAGGTTGACAAGAGAGCAACAGATATTTCAGTTTGTGAGAATGACTAGGACGGAAATAAGATGGTGATGAGGTAGGGAGGACTGAGGGGGAGATCACCCAAGCAGGGCTGTCAGGGAAGACCTCTCACTTCTGCAGGGAAGAGAGACCCAAGGATGGGAAGAAGCTGGCACAGGGGTAAACCAGAGCCAAGCATTCCAGGCGGAGGAACAGCAGGAGAGTGCCTGGGCATTTGGGCAACAGCTGGGAGGCCTTAGAGGCTGATGGATGCCAAGGGAAAGGAGCATGCATGGGCAGGCTGGGAGGGAGGGGAAGACAGGTCCTTCCACGTCATGGTGAAGAGTGTGATTGTATTACCTGTGCAACCGGACACTACTGACGAATGAATCTGAATAGTACTTGAGTTGTAGGCTCTTGGGATGGTGGGCAAAGGAGGGAACAGAGGACTCTTCTTCTTGGACCTGAGAACAGACTCAGACCCTGGGGTCAATAGGTGAATTGGTCCCTTTCTAAGAATTGCAATGGTCTCATCTGCTGTCCAAGATAACCCCAAGTCCCTGTGAGGCTGATTCCCAGGGACTTGGTGGCTTGGTAAATAAGGGGAGAGGATCCTCTTGGGCAGTGCTTTTCCCAAAAAGCTCTTGCAGAGGCTGGACATGTCCTTGCCCTGAAGAAATGTCTAGTGATCTTTCTGATGGGTTAACCACCACCCCCCCAACCCCACCCTACTTATTCCTTTCCACTCATACCCCTGTCTTGCTGTTCCAGGAACTCATCCTGCTATTTCATGCCACTGGGTGCTTGTTTTCCTTGTAGCTTTTCTTGGAATCATTACTTCTTCTCCTCACCCCTTGGAGAACTCTTATTATTCCTCAAACCCACACTCAGAGTCTTGTGCTTTCAAAACTTTCCCTGACTGTCCCTGAAGGATGGAGTAGATCCCTCTCTATGGCCTTGATCCTAGTCGCTACGGCATCAGCACCCTGCAGGGCCCAGTGTGTCCCCTGCTAGGCTGCCAGCTCTTTGTGAGCAGAGCCCTGTCACTTTCGAAGCCCCCTTCTCTCATCAGGATCAGCACACTGTAGACACGGAAGATGTGAGGATGGACCTAAATCTAGTAATGAGAATGTCTTGTCCCTGCTTCCACATAGGGACAGGCTGAACCAAGGCAGCTACATTCTTGCTTTGCTTCTCCCTTTCCTGGGCTCCTGGCTGATCACCACTCCATCTTTTTTTCTTTTTTTAATGACTTTTTTAGAACATTTCAAGGTTCATAGCAAAATTGAGGGGAAGGCACAGGGACTTCCCATATACTCTGGCCACCACCCATGCACAGCCTCCCCCATTATCACCTCCCCTACCACAGTGGTACCTTTGTTACAATCAATGAACCGATGAAACTGACACATCACTATCACCCAAAGTCCATAGTCTACATTAGGGTTCACTGTTGGTGTTGTGCATTCTGTGGGTTTGGACAAATGTATCATGACATGGACCCATCATTATGGTATCATGCAGAGTATTTTTACAGCCCTAGAAGTCCTCTATGCCCACTTTATCTTTTCAGATAAATTTATTTAGCAGACTGTAACATCATTGCTGGGATTCCACGTCCTTAATTACCATCATGTGGCAGTTCGGTTTCCCTGAGATTACAGCTAAATTTGCTTATTTCCAAATAGCTTAAACCAACAACACCAAACCATAGTTTTATTTTCCCTAGTCAGGACCCTCTAGTACTTTCCCACCATGTTTAGAAAAATCTCCTAAAGCCCTTACCCCAGCCCTGTATGGCCAGCTCCTGACCACCCTTCTGACCTCATCTCTCCTACTTTCTCACCCTCTCAAGTTGCACTCCAGCTATCCTTGCCTGCCTGCTCTTCCTGCAGACCATCATGCATGTTCCTCCCAAGGGCTTTGCACTTGCTGTTCCCTCTGCCTGCCGTTACCATCCCCCAGATATTTGCATGGCCTTTTTCAAGGATCTGCTCAATTGTCCTCTCCTTAGAAAGGCCTGCCCTGACCACCCTATTCTACTCCCAACATAGTCACTGTTTATGCCTGTCCCTGGTGGGGTCGGCAGAATAATGGCCCCCCAGAGATGGCCACATCTCAATCCTAGAACTGCGTATACACTGCATTACATGGCAAAAGGGACTTTGCAGATGTGACTAAAGTTAAGATCTTGAGATGTGGAGGTTATCCTGGATTATCCTGTGGGCACAATGTAATCACAAGGGTCCTTATAAGGGAAAGAGGGAGAAAAGAGGGTCAGAGAAGGAGATGTGACATTGGAAGCAGAAGTTGGAGTGATATGGGGCCATCGGCCAAGCAATGCTGGTGACCTCGAGAACCTGGAAAAGGCCACAAAATGGATTATTCCCTAGAGCCTCCAGGAGGAACTCAGCCTGCTGACACCTTGATTTTAGTCCAGTGAGAACTGTGTCAGACTTCTGACTTCCAGGGCTATAAGAGAATATATTTGCATTATTTACGTCCCTGTGTTTGTGCCTGAATTTGCTAGAGCAGCACTAGGAAACTAATACACGTGGATTTATTGTTTTCTTTGCAGAATTTACCACTTCATACCAATGAGTTATACACTGATGGATTATTTGCCTCCTTGCACCAGAAGGTCAGCTCCATGGATGGAGAGTCATTTTGTGTCCTGTTCACTGCTGTGTCCCAGTACCTAGAACAGGCCCTGGCACGCAGCACACACTTGTTGTCACTTCAACAAGTATATGTATCCACTCAGTAGACCTTTATTTTTTCAACCAATAAATACTTGTTGAATAAGTGACTAATAGAAGCATTTCATGGTGATGCCTGATGCATCTGGGTCATCCCTCCTTTCTGTTTGCAGGTCAGTTTTGTCCTATAAAGACACAACTGTCTTTCCCAGTCCCAGTCCCTGGAGAGCCCAGTCCCTGGAGAGCCCCTTCCTGATCTCCTACCTCACTGCACAGCTCATGTATTCATGCCTGTGTTTGGTTATCTCAACTGAGTACTTCCTCTGTGCTACCTGTCACGTATCTGGGAGTCAAGGATGAACAGGGCTCAGCCCCATTCTCAGTGAGTCACCTGGATACATGCATTATCTCTATGCTAATGAGAGACAAAACCAAAACCAAATAATCACCAGCATTATGTGCTGATTATGGAATAGTCTTATCCCGAGAAAAATTCCACCGGATGAGTGTGACCCCATTTGAGAGATGAGCAAACAGATGGTGAGATGCTAAGTGACCAGGCTGAGGGTCCACAGCTGCAGCAGGGATTTGAGTTGATACTTTTCAGGGTGGCTTCCGTTTGCAGAATCAGCCTTCTGCTCTGTCATTGCCTGTGGCCCTCACCCTGACTTGGGGAGGTAGGCATCACTACTCCTATTTTACTGATGGGAAAATTGAGGCTGAGGAAGTTAATTTATTTCCTCAGATTCACAAGGACAAAAATGGTGGGGTTAGGTTTAAAGCTAGCTGTGCAGAATACCAAGCTCTCCCTTCCACCTCTGCCCCTTACCACCTCCCCATCTGATAGATCTTTTCCCACTGCAGTCCAATGACCAAAACCTCAAATACTTATGGGATCAGGCAGGAAACAGAGATGCTTGAACTGGGCAGGCATGGATAGTGGTGACTCAGAGAAGACTATTGTCCTGTTGTCAGGGGGCATCATAGGGCCAGTTATGGCAGATCTTCCAATTTTTGAAATGATGGCAAAAATCAGTATTTTGAGGTGAAATTTCCTATACACGCACGACCAGCCCAAGTGCAATAGTACAAGGAATGAACTCCAGGTTTCAGCTTTTTAGGGAAATGGAAAAGGGGACGTTTGTTTGCTGTCTTTGCTTGATGTATTTTTATAGGATATTGATTGGGGTTTATTTTCTATTACAGATTGTTTAAAGAGTAACTAGCCATCTTGAAAATTTACACTTGGCTCTCTGAACAAACTGCTGCCTGAATATTGCATGTTGAAAGAGTGCTATGAAATTCATTAGAAATAATTGGCCTGTTGGAAATGAGAAAAGAGCCAGTAGCTCACAAGGTAGAACAACCAAATTTACCCAGTGTGATAATTACCATCAGTAGTTAATAGGCACTAATACAGTTCTCACTTTATCACCCAAGCAATGTTTGGTCATAATTTAATCAGATTAGTATTGTGTCATAAAGGTGAAAAGTGGGGAAAAGCTACTCATACAGAATAATAATGATAATCATACCTAATATTGGTAGGCATTACTTCAGACTCAGGATTATTCTAAATACTTTACCTATATTGAATCATTTAATATTCATGAGAACCATAGATGGGTATTTTAGTTTATCCATTTTATAAGTGAAGAGACTGAGGCACAGAGAGGTTAAGTGACTCCCCCAAAGTCACCCAGCCGGTGTGTGGTAGAGCCAGAATTCAAATCCAAGCAGCGTGGCCCCTGTGTTTACACCCCAGACAATGTTGTTCTTCTGCCTTTCAGTAAAATCACGATGAGGCTGGAAATTCAACAATAAAATAGTTAGCATTTACTAAGCTCTTACTATGTGACTGTCTTTGTGTATCAGAGAGGAATGCTTCTGGCTTCTTGTAGTAGCAAATCTGATCCACAGTGACTTGAACAAGTAAGACTGCTTTGTTCTTTTTTCTAATATAATAAGAAGTCCAGAGGTAGATGGTTGCTGGCATAGCTTCAGAGGCTCAACAACAGGTAGTGGCTTCTGTGCCCATAAATCTTGGCCTTTTGCTTGTGTTTTTTGTTTCATAGTCATAAAATGGCTGCTGCAGCTCCAGACATCACATCCTCATTTATGGCAGGAAGAGGTGGGAGGGTTCAAGAGCCAGTCCAGCTGTAACTGTCCCTTTTCATCAGGAAAATATGCTTTCCCAGAAATACCCCCATTAATCTCCTGCTTAGATCTCATTGACTAGACCTATGTCATGAGGTCACTGCCAGCTGCATGACTGTCTGTGACAGTGGAGAACAGAATTGTCCAGTGGATGATCAGTATCACCTGGAAACTTGCAACCTGGGAAATGCAAGTTCTCTGGCCCCTCCTCAGAAACTCAGGAGGGGACCCACGATCTGTCTTAACAGACTCCAAGAGATCCTGATGAACTCACTGGATTTGATCAATTGTGACTCATTGTCTGAGACCAGCCACACTGCTCCCTAACAGATCTGAGGTTTCCTGATCAAGGATGAAGGGCGAGTTGGGCCTGGCTGGGCAGGCAACCAGTTATTTAATGGCTCGTGTGTCGTTTCATCGTTTATGTGACAGCCCTCCAGGTAGGCGTCACTGTTGTGGAGCCTTTGGGGGAGGTCACTGGCACCCCCTTGGCTTTGCTTCTGGCTGGCAATGTGCTGCCTGTTTCTACTTTAACTGTGTACTTATTACAGTGTCACCCTTGGCAACCGTAGTGTCTGGTGGTCTGAACAAACACTGCTTTTCAAGAATTCAGCTTCCCATCCCCCGGCCAGGTCTGTCAGTGCTTGTGACTTCTTCAGGTGGGACAGCTGATGGTCTAGAAACCTACAGGTGACCAATTGTCCCAGTTTTCCCAGGACTGTGGGGTTCCCAGGGTTGCAGGACCTTTAGTGCTAAGACCAGGAAGGTCCCAGGCAAACCATGACCAGATGGTCACCCTAAGAAACCCACTAATCACCCCTCCTACACCCCCCAGCCAACTCCTCTTGCTCTGGGCCAACAGCCCTAGGTGACAGTGTGATTTCTAGGAGCCGTCTTTGGCCTGGGACTCTCATTAACTGAAGTCATTTCAATCTGCTTATCAATCAAGTGTAAACCCTTCCCTTATTCACAGTGTATTCATGGAGGCACTATTATGTAAGTCTCAGTACACCAGGTCAGGGGGGTGCGAAATAAATGAAAAACCCAGGCCATACACTCAGTCACTTAAATCCAATCTAGTCCAGTAAGCAAATAAACGTTAAATAAGTACCTATTTGCCTCGTACATTATGTTAGACCCCCACCCCCATGAACACACATTTCTGTAGAGGATGTGGATGAGTGAGATTATTTACAATATTATAATGCTAATTATTAAAACAGTAATAGCTTTAGGCATTTGCCAAGTTGCTCATTAATTAAAACCCCTTCCAGTTATGAGACAAGACAAAAGAGGAGGCCAGTGGAGAACCAAGCCTTACCCCTAGAAGGGATCTAGGTGGGGTTGAGGAGTGGGACCCAGGAGGGCAGCAGCAATGGGCCCCGTGATTCTGAAGCCCAGAATTAGCCAGGCTCACCCACCTGTTCAGCAACGACTCTGGACCCCGTAGACCTCTCCACACAGTGCCTGGCCCCGAAAAGCTTCTGGCAAGGAGGAGCAGAGGAAAAGCTTGCTCCCTGAAGACAGACAGATTCCAGAGAGAGAGCAGGACAAGCGGAAATACACCAGTGCAGTTCCTTTTCCAGCTCACCACTTGGACAACTCACACCACCTTTGATGGGGCAAGAGGCCACAGATGTTCACTGAAATATCCCTCCTAGAACCCAGAGGAGGAGGAGGGTGGCTCCCCAACCCCAACACAAATAGCTAATGCTTTTTGAAAATGTGTTGTGTGCCAGGCAGCATTTTATGCTCTTCTGGAAGGTAGACACCATTGCTCCCATTTTACAGACGGGGTACGTGACACACATAGAGGCTAAGTGACTCATCCAGCGTCACTGTGGCAGAGCTGGGTTATGGACCTAAGCAGTTTGACTCCAGGCTGGGGTCTCCTGATCCCTGGACCGATGTCTGCAGAAGGTCCTGCTATTGCACTAAGGAGAAAGTGATTTGTTGGAAGTGGGGGAAAGCTTCATGAGTGAAAAGAACATGTGAGCCGTGTGTCAAAGGGCAGGTAGGAGTTTTCCCTGAAATAAAGGGTGTCAGAGGAATGGCTTTCCAAGCAGGTGAAATAACAGCACAGGGACATGGCAGCATGAAGCAGCATGGAGCCTTCAGGGAAGTGGGGATGTTTCTTGCTAATCGGTGGGGAGGGCAGGTGTCAAATGCCAACAGTGGTGCCTGCCTCCCGGGACCTTGGGGGCTTGGGATAGGATATGTGCATTTCCTAGCTCACTGCTGGTCACATCACAAGTGCAGTCCCAGCCTATTGCTTTCTCTCTTCCCTGTTTCTTTTCCTGGCAAGTTATGCGCAAAGGAAACCAATCTAGGTCAAGGTTTTGCTAAGTTAACCGTTAACCCTGTCTCTCTATTCTAAGCACGTTAGGTGTTAGATGGCGCACTGTATTCTGATGTTGGTTTGGCAGGGACACAGTTCAACATAATTATCCTCCGTGGTGGTGAGTTGAATGCACAAGGAACTAATTGTATTCATTCACCTCCCCTTATCCTTGCCCCCATAATGTAGTAAACTAATCAGTTCACTTCATCTTTTGTAAATAGCATGTCTTTCCTAGTTAATAGAAACTGGCCGTAATTCAATCTAATTCAGAAATATTTACCGAATACCCATTATGTACCAGGAAGTGTGTCTGGCACCATGAATATGGGGATCTGCTTTCAATCATTCCTTTAGTTGATGAATATTTGTCAAATACGACTGTGTACTAACGCTGTACTAGCTGTAGGGATACAGTAGAAAAACAAACATGGCCTTTGACCTCAGGGAGCTTAGAGTCTAGTGGAGGATCAATGATCTTAATCAAATGCATGTAAAATAACACAGAATAATGTCTTTTGGAGCAAAATCCCGGGGTGCTGTGAGAGTATATAATAGGGGGAGCAGACTTAGGCTGAAGGGTCAGAGCAGCCTTCTCTGCTTGCAGAAGAATGAAGAGGAAGCAGAGTTAACAAGTATAGGGCCAAGAAAAGAGCATTAAAGGTGTGGGGAATGACTACTCAAAGCACAGAAAGAAAGCTTGCAAGTCTGAAGCTCAGTGGGTGTCTGGAGCATGGTAGGAGGTGAAACAGGAGAAGTAGCAGGGGCCCAATTGTGTAGCCTCGTGACCAGGGAGGAATTTCCTCTTTTCTCTGAAAGCAATGGAAGGGCCATTGGAGGGGTGTAAGCAGAGGATGAGCAAGAAGACCCCCCCTCCTGAGAGAGGTGGTTGGAAGACCACTGTGGTTGTCCAAGCGAGAGACGATGTGGGTTAGACCAGAGGGTGGCCACAGGGTGGATGGATGGGAGAGACAGTGAAGAGGTGAAATGGACCTAACCTAGTGAAGGATTAGATGTGGGGTTGGGAGAGAGAGGAGTCCACGATGAGTTCCAGGCTTTGAGCTTGTGAGGTCGAATGAATGTTGAACTGCTCATCCTAGGCTGTGTTTCTTTTTTTTTTTTTTTTAATTGAAGTATGGTTGATCTACAATGTTGTGTTAGTTTCAGGTGTACAGCAAAGTGATTCCTTGTATATTTGGTTTTATATATATATATATATATATTCTTTTTCATATTCTTTTCCATTATGGTTTATCACAGGATGTTGAATATAATTCCCTGTGCTATACAGTAGGACCTTGTTGTTTATCCATCCTATATATACTAGTTTGCATCTGCTCATCCCAAACTCCCAAACCCTCCCTCTCCCCACTGCCTCCCCCTTGGCAACCACCAGCCTATATATATATGTGTGTATATATACCTATGTATGTGTAAATATATATATATATATATATATATATATATATGTTCTTTTCCATTATAGGTTATTACAAGATATTGAATATAGTTCCCTGTGCTATCCAGTAGGTCCTTGTTGATTATCTATTGTATATACAGTAGTGTGTATCTGTTAATCCCAAACTCCTAATTTATCCTTCCCCCCTTCACCTTTCCCCTTTGGTAACCATAAGTTTCTTTTCTATGTCTGTGAGTCTGTTTCTGTTTTGTAAATAAGTTCATTTGTATCATTTTGTTAGATTCCACATATAAGTGATATCATGATAGTTGTGTTTCTTTGTCTGACTTACTTCACTTAGTATGATAATCTCTAGGTTTATCCATGTTGCTGCAAATGGCATTATTTCATTCTTTTTTATGGCTGAGTAGTATGCCATTGTATATATGTAACACTTCTCCTTTATCCATTCATCTATTGATGGACATTTAGGTTGCTTCCATGTCTTGGCTATTGTGAATAGTGCTGCTATGAACATTGGGGTGCATGTGTCTTTTTGAATTAGAGTTTTCATGTTTTCTGGATATATGCCCAGGAGTGGGATTGCTGGATCATATGGTAGTTCTATTTTTAGTCTTTTAGGGAATCTCCATACTGTTCTCCATAGTGGCTGCATCAATTTACATTCCCATCAATGGTGGAGGAGGATTCCCTTTTCTCCACACCCTCTCCTAGGTTCCGTTTTGGACCCATTGAGTTCAAGGTGGCTCCAAAGCCTACAGGAGTTTCTGTGTGGTAGGATCGATCGGTACGCACAGCCTGGAAAGTCATTGGCCATTAGGTGGTGACCGAAGCCTTTGGAGCCAGTGAGGAGAGAAAGGTTGTAGGATGGAGTCTTGATGGAGTCCAGTAATTAATGGCCAGGAGGACAAAGATGCGTGTGCAAAAGGGCTGATACATGAAATGCAAAATTGAGAGGCTGCGCTTCCATTGAAGCCATGCAGGTGTTTTTTTTTTTTTTTTTTTTTTTTGCGGTACGCAGGCCTCTCACTGTTGTGGCCTCTCCCGTTGCAGAGCACAGGCTCTGGACGCACAGGCTCAGCGGCCATGGCTCACGGGCCTAGCCGCTCCACGGTATGTGGGATCTTCCCAGACAGGGGCACGAACCCGTGTCCCCTGCATCGGCAGGCGGACTCTCAACCACTGTGCCACCAGGGAAGCCCTGAAGCCATGCAGGTGTTTTGAGAAAGAGAGAGTGGCCAAGTAGAAGGGGCACAGAAAGTTGTCCATTGGCTCGAGTGGCATAGCCATACGTTGTTGGCCTGCTGTGCTATGGGGATGGGGTATAAGCCATACTGGGACAAGGCAGTAGAGGTAGCAGGAATGGGGAGCCCCATCAAGAAACGTGATGAAAGGGAGGCATGAGACAGGGCAATACCAGGAGGAAGGTGTGAGATCATCATCCTCATCCTCTTGACTCATGATATCAGTGGTTAGACAGACACCCAAGCAGGGAAGGACCATGATGTGGTCATGAAACTTGGGGGTCCAGAGGTTCCATAATGGAGGTGGGATTAACTCCTTGGATACTGAGGCAGGTGAGCTGATGTCTGAGTACGTAAGGTAAGAGTGCTTGATGGACAAGACAGGAACTAGAAGTAGGGAAAGGTCATCCTGGCAAAGGGATTAGCAGGTACAAGAATTTGATAATCCAAGTATCCAAGTTTTTCTCTGTCCTGCCTTCCCTCTGGCCCAAAAGATGTCTGTCCTCCTATATACCATATAGGTGTATATGGTTGTGGGTGTCTAGGTATATGGTGAGGTGTTAACTGCCAAATATATGTGCTGGGAGGGGAAATGGAATATGCTGAGAAGTATCCATTCAGCTGCCATGACAAACATGATGCAGTAAACCAGGAGCCGTTTGAAATAAATGGGTAGGTGTTCAGGTAAGGACATTTAAGAACCAAAACAAGGTTTGACAAATCTGACTTATTCCTGTTTTTCTCTTTTTTCTTTTACAGTCAACTTTGACCATTTTCAGATCCTACGGGCCATTGGTAAAGGGAGTTTTGGGAAGGTAAGAATGATGGATTTTAACAAATTTCATCAATAAAATAAGAAAGTTCCGACCACTGGGCTTATGCCTATGTGCATGTTTGTGTGTTTGTTTTTGTGTTGATTGCTGGGCACTGGGAATTTCCTGTTTGACAGAAAGATTTGAATTTGCTAAATTTGAAATGTGAAAGGAAGTCTGAATAGTTTCCTTTGGATATGCTGTAATTCATCCTGAAAATTAAATTACAGCAGTCCTGCTTTAGGTGAATTACTATGGTAATTATTTCAAGATTGCTAATGCTATTTCTTCCTTGAGGATCTAAATAAGGAAAGTGGAAAAAAACATGCAAATTTATGTGATGGCCAGCAGTAGCTCTTTCCTGCAATGGAGGCACTTTAAAAAATTATTGTGGAAAGAAGATTTAACATGAGATCTGCTGGCTTAAATTTTTAAGTGTACAATATATTTATTGTTGTTGCCTATACATGGAACACTATATAGCAGATCTCTAGAGCTTACTCATCTTGCTTGGCTGAAGCTTTATGCCCATTAGTTAGTAATTCCCTGTGTCCCCATCCCCTCAAGCCCTGGCCACCAGCTTTCCAGTCTTTGGTTCTATGGATTTGAATATTTTAGATACCTCCTGTACATGGAATCATGCAGTATTTATCTTTCTGTGACTGGCTTATTTCACTTGGCATACTGTCCTCAAGATTTACACATGTTGAACAAAAGTGGTGAGAATGGGCATTCTTGTCTTGTTCCTGAGCTAAAGGGAAAAGCATTCAGCTCTACACTGTTGAGTATGATGCTAGTTGTGGGCTTGTCATATATGGCCTTTTATTATGTTGAGGTTTCTTCTATACTCACTTTGTTGAGAGTTTTTATTATAAGTGGATGTTGAATTTTGTCAAAAGCCTTTTCTGCATCTATTGAGATGATCATGTGATTTTTATCCTTCATTTTGTTTATGTGGTATATATCATGTTGATTGATTTGTGGATGTTGAATTGTCCTTGCAGCCATGGAATAAATGTCACTTTGAATAGTGTGGATGATCCTTTTAATGTATTGTTGAATTCAGTTTGCTAATATTTTGTTGAGGATTTTTGCTTCTATGTTCATCAGGTACATTGGCCTGTAATTTCCTTTTTTTGTGGTGTCCTTGTTTGGTTTTGGTATCAGGGTAATGCTGACCTTGTAAGATTAGTTTGGAAGTGTTCCCTCCTCCACAGGAAGAGTTTGAGAAGTATAGGTATTAAACATTTGGGTGTTTGGTAGAATTCACCAGTGAAGCTGTCTGACCCTGGATTTTGTTTGTTGAGAGTTTTTAATCTCCTTACTAGTAATTATGTTTATTCATAATTTTCTCTTTCTTCATTATTCAGTCTTGGAAGATTGCATGTTTCTAGGAATTTATACATTTCTTCTAGGTTGTCCAATTTGTTGGCATATAATGGTTCATAGTAGTGTCTTACAATCCTTTGTATTTCTTTGGTATTGTAATTTTATCACTTTCATTTCTGATTTTATGTACTTGAGCCCTCTCTCTTTTTTTCATAGTGAGTCTAGCTAAAGACTTGTCAATTTTGTTTATCTTTTCAAAGAACCAGCTCTTAGTTTCATTGACCTTTTCTATTGTCTTTTTAGTCTCTATTTCATTAATTTCTATTCTGACTTTTATTGTTTCCTTCCTTCTGGTAACTTTGGGCTTCATTTATTCTTCTTTTCCTAGTTACTTTAGCTTTATCGTTAGGTTGTTTATTTGAGGTTTTTCTTGTTTCTTGAGGTAGGCCTCTATCACTATAAACTTCCCTTTTTGAGCTGCTTTTGCTGCATTCCACAGATTTTGGTATGTTGTATTTCCATTCTCATTTGTCTCAAAGTATTTTTAAAAATTTCTCCTTTGACCCATTGGTTGTTCAATGGCATGTTGTTTGTCTCCACATATTTGTGTTTTTCCAGTTTTCTTCTTGTAAATGATTTCTAGTTTCATACCATTGTAGTCAGAAAAGATACTTGACATGATTTTGATCTTCTTATATTTATTGAGACTACTTTGTAGCCTAACGTATGATCTGTCTTGGATGATGTTACATGTCCACTTGAGAAGAACGTGTATTCTGCTGCTTTTGGATGGAATGTTCAATATGTATGTGTTAAGTCCATCTTGTTTTATGTATGGTTTAAGGCTGATGTTTCCATGTTGATTTTCTGTCTGGATAATTTTCCATTGTCATAAGTGTTATATAAGTCCCCTACCATTATTTTATTGCTGTCACTTTCTCCTTTTAGGTCTGTTAATATTTATTTTATATATTTAGGTGCTCTTATGTTGGATGCATAAATATTTACAAATGTTATATCTTCTTGCTGGAGATGACTTTATCATTATGTAATGCTCATCTTTGCCTTTTATTAGTCTTTGTTTTAAAGTCTATTTTGTCTGATATAAGTATATCTACCCAAGCTCTCTTTTGGTTTCTGTTTGCATGACACATTTTTTCCATCCTTTCACTTTCAGTTTGTGTGTGTCCTTACATCTGAAATGAGTCTGTGGTGGGCAGCATATATATGGGTCTTGATGTTTATCCGTTCAGCCATTCTATGTGTTTTGTTTGGAGAATTTAGTCCATTTACATTTATAGTAAGTATTGATAACTATGTACTTATTGCCATTTTGATAATTGTTTTCTGGCTGTTTTGTATTTCCTCTATGTTTCTTTCTTCTTCTCTTGCATTCTTCCCTTTTGGTTTGATGACATTCTATAGGGTTATGCTTAGATTCCTTTATCACTATCTTTTGTGTATCCACTACAGGCTTTTGCTTTGTGGTTACCATGAGGCTCACATGTAACAGCTTATATATATATATACACAGACACATAAATATATATGTATGTGTATATATAAAACAATCTATTTAAAACTGATAGTAAGTTAAGTTTGAATGCATTCTAGAGCTCTACATTTTGAACCCCCCTTCACATTTTATGTTTTTGATTTCATATTTTACATTTTTAAAATTTCATGTATCACTTAACTAAATTATTAGTTATTTTTATTACTTTTATTTTTTAAACTTCATAATAGTTTTGTAAGTGATCAATCCACTACCTTTACTATATATTTACCTTTACCAGTGAGATTTTTACTTTCATATGTTTTCTTGTTACTAATTAGTGCCCTTTCTTTTAGCTTAAAGAAGTCCCTTTAACATTTATTGCAGGTCTGGGTTAGTGGTGATGAACTCCTTTAGCTTTTGTTTGTCTGGAAAGCTCTTTATCTCTCCTTCAATTCTAGATAATAACGTTGCTGAGTAGATTATTCTTGGTTGGAAGTTTTTTCCTTTCAGCACTTTGAAAGTGCTGGTCTTCAGAGTTTCTGCCAAAAAAATCTGCTGATAGTATTATGGGGGTTCCCTTGTTTGTAGCAAGTTTTTCTCTTGCTGCCTTTATGATTTAGCTTCAGCTTTTGACATTTTAACTGTAATGTGTCTCGATGTGGGTCTATTTGGGTTCATTTTATTTGGAACTCTCTGGGCTTCCTGAATCTG
The DNA here is from genome assembly GCF_949752795.1 of Hyperoodon ampullatus. Lineage (NCBI taxonomy): Eukaryota > Metazoa > Chordata > Mammalia > Artiodactyla > Ziphiidae > Hyperoodon > Hyperoodon ampullatus. Next base: position 161,767,305 of record NC_136914.1, on the reverse strand, counting down.
GATGTCTGTTTCCTTTTCCAGATTAGGGGAGTTTTCAGCCATTATTCCCTTAAATAAGTTGTCTGCCTATTTCTCTCTCTTCTCCCTCTGGACCCATATAATGCAAATGTCATTCTGCTTGATGTTGTCTCATAGGTCCCTTAAGCTATCTCCACTTTTTGAATTTTTTTTTCTTTTTGCTGCTCTATTTGAATGAGTTCCAGTGACCTCTCTTCCAGATCACTGATTCTTTCTCTGCTTCTTGTAGTCTGCTATTGAACCCCTCTAGTGTATTTTTCAGTTCAGTTATTGTATATTTCATCTTTGTGACTTTTATTTAGTACTTACTTATATTTTCTATCTCTGTTTAAGTTCTCTCTGTGTTCATGCAGTCTTCTCCCAAGTTCAGTGAGCATCTTTATGACTAACATTTTGAACTCTGTTTCAGCTAAATTACTTATCTCCATTTTATTAAGGTTTTTTTTTTTTAACCTGTGGTTTCATCTTTTCCTTTTGTTTGGAACAAATTCCTTTCTCTCCTCATTTTGCTTGCCTCTCTATGTGTTTCTATGTATTAGGCAAAACAGCTATCTTTCCCAGTCTTGAAGTAGTGGCCTTGTGAAGGAGATGAACCTTCTTGTTTAACCTTGCCCTAGCTCTTGGTTATATTTTGAACCATTGTGATTGTCATAGCACCCTGATTTATTCTTGGTAATTCCCAGTTGTTGAAGACTTGTGAGTGTTCCAGAGGGTGGGATCTCAGTTAGCCCTTAATTTCAGGCTGATTAGAAACTAGGCAGCAGCTTTTAAGGTATGCAAGTATACACAGTACTGTGAAAATGCAATTGTAAACCTTGCTGGCCTCCACACCAGGTGATCTACAGGTGTCCCATTAGTGAAGTTGCAAAAATCGGGGCTCCAGGTGAGTGTTTGTTTTCATTTCTGGGAGGTACCAGTGAGCTGTAGTGAGGTCAAGGGAGATCACAAAGGTGATATCCCCTAGACCTTCCATAGCCTCTAGACATATGGAAAACTGGAAGCCTGTCCATCAGGCTGAAGCTTCAAGACAGGTAAATAGGGCTTTTTCACAGGAAGACTGGGGGTGCATCACAGTCAGCTGTCTGTGCAGTAACTGGAGTGTGGTAGCCTGCCAAGAATAGTCTCTCTGATTGTTTCAGACCCATGGGTCCCAAAACACAATCCCCCCTGGACACCAGAGCCAGGTGCTCAAGAGGCATACACTCTATGGGCTGCATGTGCCAACTGGCTTTGGCAGGGCTGCAGAAGTGGCATGAGGATGGGGCATGTACAGTGGGACTAATAAGGTGGAGAGAGAGCACAAAAATGGCACCTGCCAGCTTCTGTCTCCAGGAAGAGTCCCAACAGATTCCTGCCCCTCCAGCAGATGCTTTAAGATTAGTAAATAAATCTCCTTCACATATGGTCTAGACCTTTTCATACTGTTGCTTTTGTGCTGGGTCCCAGGGCGAGTGAGTCTGCATGCGAGCCCATTAAGAGTACGTTCCCTGTTCCCTACAGTCCTATGGTTCTTCTGGATGTAAGTCCTGCTGGTTTTCAAAGCCAGGCATTTTGGGAGCTCTTCTTACCAGTGCAGGTCGCAAGGGTTGGGATGCCAGATGAGAGCACAAACCCCTGGCTCCTCAGGGAGAAGTTTTGTATTTGTGAGATCCCTCCCAATTTCAGGTCACCACGCTGGGCGTGGGGTTTTGGGCAAGATCACATCTCTGCTTCTCCTTCCCATCTTGATGTGGCTCTTTTATCCTTTGTTGCAGAGGAGCTGTTCAGCTAGTTTTCAGGTCCTTTTCATAGGGAATTTTTCCATAGGTAGCTGTAAATTTTTTGTGCCCATAGAAGGAGGTGAGTTCAGGATCTTCCTACATTGCCATCTTGAACTACCTCCTTCCTCAATCTCTGTCTTTACTGATTTTAACAATCTAGTTGTTTTATCCATTTCTGAGATGGTTGTATACAATCTCCAGCTCTGATTGTGGAGTTGCTTCTTCTTCCTTTAATTCTGTCAGTTTTTTTTTTTTTTTTTTTGCGGTACGCGGGCCTCTCACTGTTGTGGCCTCTCCCATTGCGGAGCACAGGCTCCAGACGTGCAGGCTCAGTGACCATGGCCCACGGGCCCAGCTGCTCCGCGGCATGTGGGATCCTCCTGGACCGGGGCACGAACCTGTGTCCCCTGCATTGGCAGGCGGACTCTCAACCACTGCGCCACCCAGGAAGCCCTAATTCTGTCAGTTTTGCTTCTTATTCTTGCAAGCTCTGTTGTTAGGTGCGTACAGTTTTATGGTTGTTATGGCCTCATGATGAATTGACCTTATTATCATTGTGAAATAAACTTTTCTATCTCTGCTAATAATCTTTTTTGAAGCCTATTTTTTCTGAGATTAATATAGTCATTCCAACCTACATGGCATATATTTTTCCATGTCTTTTCTTTCATTCTATCTGTGTTTTTATATCTGACATAAATCTCTTGAGGATAGCATATAGTTAGGTCTTGCTTCTCTTTAAATCCACCTGGCAATCTCTTTTAGCCCTTTATTTGTTCTTGTTCTCTTTCTCTTTTATTCTTCTGTTTCTCTTTTCCCGTTTTGCTTTGAATTAATTAAATATTTAGAATCTCCATTTAATTTATCTACTGACTTTATAGTTATACTTCCTTGTGTTATGTTTTAAAATTGTTGCTCTAGGGATTATAATACACATCGTCAGTTTATTTCACAGTCTGCTTAGAGTTAATATTTTATACTTCACATAAAATATAAAAACCTGGCAACCATATAGGTCTATTTACCACTCCTGTCAACCATTATACTATAGTTGTCATATGTATTACAGCTTCTTAAATCATAAGTCTCCAATACAATATTATAGGTTTTTGCTTTAAATGTATAGAAATATATGAATATATAATATATGTGTAAAATATATATTTATTTTAAAGTATGTGCAGCTTTTTGGCTTTTAAAAAATTAGGAGGACAGTAGTTCTTGATATTTACCCATACCTTTCATGAAGGTCTGAATTTCCCTCTGGTGTCCTTTCCATTCATCCTGAAGAATTTTCTTTAGTATTTTATGTGGTGCAAGTCTCCCGTCAATGCATTCTCTTAATTTTATTTCATCTTAAATGTATTTATTTCACCTTCTTTCTTAAAGAATATTTTTACTGGATACAGGTTATTGGGTTGACAGTTTTTTCTTCACTGCCTTAAAGATTTTGTACCATTGTCAGCTGACCTCCGTACTTTCTGATGAGACATCATTAGACTTGAATCATTATTATCTGATAGTAATGTGTCACTTTCATCTCTCTCCTTTCAAGATTTTCCTTTAATCTTTGACTTTCAGCAATTTGACTATGTTGTGCCTAGGTGGAAATTCTGGATTAAAAGAAAACATTTTCTCTCTCTTTGCTTAGATTTCCTATATTTTCATTTATTTCTGTCATATTGCCCTTTTTTATCATGCAGCATACTCATAGTCATAAGAGCTGTTTTCATGTCCTTTATGCTAATTCCAACATCTGGGTCATTTTAAGATTCACCTCCATTGAGGATGGGTTACATTTTCCTGGTTCTTTATATGTTGAACAGTTTTGGGTTGCATCCTGGATATTGCCAATACTATGTTGTATAGACTTTGGATTGCATTGTATTTCTTTGAAAATATATTTTTAATGAGCAATTAACTTGGTTGGATTTACACTGCATACTCTGCCTCTTGGGCAGGCACACAAAGCGTAGTCTTTTCTTCTTCACTGTATTGCTTATAGTCTGCCCCTTATAGTCCTTAGGGGTCAGCCAGAGATTTGGGCAGAGTTTATGTGCCACGTTTGAGATTCCCCTTCTCTGGATTTTTCAGAGAGAGGAGTTGTGGCCCAGAGAATTTAGGAAGTTTGCCTCTAGTCTCTATGGATAGTAGCTGAACTTCAACAACAACAAAAGATTTTAAAATTCTGTTAAATCTTTACTTTCTGTTGTCCCTTATGTTGAGGATTTCATGGATGAAGGAAAATGGAAGCAACTTTTTAAATCCACAACACAATTGGCACCACATAGAAGCATATCACTTTTACCCTCATTTCAATGATGATTTTGGTCCTAAGCTCCTTGCACCCCTTCCTGTCATACTACCAAATCTGTTAGCATGTGCCCTCATGAATCATTAATTGATTATATCCTGTCACCATCCTTAAAAGTTTTGTTTTCCTTTTCTGCCTACATCTGTGCTGCTGTTTGCCTACTGGCTTGGCTCTCAGAACCTGTATTCCAGAGCATAAATGTATTAAAGCTATGGTTATAATGGATGTTCTGAAAAAAATGCAAGCTTTATGGAGGATCTAGTTTTAAGTCCCTCTTTAGGTTGTAGCAATTTCTTGATGACACCCAAATTCATGTAAAATGTACACAAACATCCAGTATTCAGGATGAGGTTAGTTTACTTCAAGGCAATCGAACATAGCTTTGTTGTGGTCAAAATACTAAATAATCGCTGCCTTTCATTGTAAGTGTAGATGAGTCTATATGACTATTATGAGACTCAAGGTGGAACTGGGCTGGACTAAGATGAAGAAAACCACCCTCCTAATACTGAATGCATATTTTGGCTTTGCTATCTGCCTTTGGCAGGTTTGATATCTGACATTTATTAAGAGTTTCCAAGAAAGACATTTCATTGTTAAAGTATGACAGTAACCTTGGTTATCAGGAAAAAGCACATGTGAATTCACAGAAATCTCATTTTACTTTCATTCTGGAGGAAGTTGTACTTCCCCAGTGTAGCACCAAAGTAAACAGCTGCAGGCAATCCATTGATTTTAGCAAGAATTCACTGAAAATTTTTATAACCCATTTATGACTGAATTTTAGGACAGTTGAAGCACAGCAGATTAATTTCTACGTATCTCTGTGGAAACACTTTAGATTTGGGAAGCAGACTGACTCTGATATGTACTAGTTGTGGCTACCTGGGAAAGTGAATTAGCCACCCTGAAGCTTAGTTTACTCATCTGTAAAAAGGAAAGGGAATGGAGAATCATAGTGGACTGGAGTAGCTGTTGTTTTTGACTGTTCAGCATGGTTTTTGGTACCCTTTCTTATCACAGTAATATCTCTTTCCTTTGGAAAACACCTCCCCCACCCCATGTGGACTGTCAATTATTATGGTCCCTCACTCACCTTCTGAGATGGGCATGTGACCTGGCTGGGCCAACCACTTGGGCCATATTCAGCTAGACTGGTGCTTGGTCCAAGGAGTGGCTGTGTGACCCAAGCCCAGCCATTCATAATCCTTCCACGGAATCAGAGGTGAAAGGCTTGTCTCATCCTCTCATTGATGATGTACTGTAAGAAAACAGGTCTGCGTGAGTTGGTGACCATTTTTCTCAGTAACTGGTGAAGGTGAAAGTCTCTCTGCAAAAGGAAAGAATGAGGCCCAAAGTGAAGAAACAAACAGATGTAAGAGGCAGGTGGAGAGATGGACTCCTGTTGAGTAGGGTCAGGACTGGGGCGAGCAAGCAAGGCACCAGGAGTGAAAATTTAAGGAGGCATTGCTCCCAGGGTCCTCCAAATGCAGGTTGACATTGCTTCCTTACATTTTGCCCCCTCACTTGCTGGACCCCAGTCCTGGCCCTGCTGGGCACTGTCTGAGCTTGGGTTCCTCCAGGAGCTGAAACTGAGACAAAGAATTGAGTGCAAGCAGTTTTTTGGGTGGAGGTGATCCCAGGGAACACCTGAAAGAGAGGGAGTGAGACCCAGAAAGCAAGGCAGCCAAGGATGGGCATTGGTGAAGCCACTCACCACTGAGGCCCTTGGACTCACCTCCATTCTGGAACTCAATGCTGAGGGTGCCTTGAAGGCAGCTGAAGGTCAGAGAAGCTGATGTTTTTATGCACAGTTCCCTGTTCATCATTGACGGAGGGCTGCTTTAAACAGCATTACCTCTCCTGCACTTTTTGGCTTATCCCATCCAGGGCAGAAGAAGGTGCCCAGCAGAGAGTCACAGGTGTCCACAGTAAGCATCCTGAGGTGTGTGGAGGTGCAGGAGAGGGAACATGGGTAGGTACCATCAGTGCCTCTGCCTTTGTGCTCTTCCAGTCCTGTGAGCCTTATCCAGTGTCCTTACCAGCTACAGGAGCTGGCATCCTGTTTTGATTACGCAAGATCATGTTGGGTTCCCAGTATTTGCAACTTGGAGTAGAGTCCTGACCAATCAGGAACTCACAGTCATTGTCCTAGGAACTGGACCCCTCTTACCATCCTTGTTGCCCTAAAAGCCCAGTGTGTTGGGCATTATTTTCCCCATTTACATATGATGAGTCAGAAGCCTGGAGAGGACCCCACTGTCACACACAGCCTGTTTTGTTTCCACATGTTCCTCCCAAATACAGAAGTTAGGTTGAAACTAGCTTTAGTCACATGTGTATCAGCAGGAGACCATGGGGGTCAGGGGGATAGTGTCCATCAGTGTCCAGAAACACTGGACATTTGGTTTAAGAAGTAACATAACATAGAGGAAAGAGCATGGGCTTTCTACATGGGGAGGCCTAGGCTCAGATTCTGGTCCTGCTGTTTCTAGCCATGTGAACTTGGACCAGTCATAAAGCTTCTGAAAACCTATGTTTCCTCTTCTGAAAAACAAGAATGCCCATTTCTGTCCTTATTATGTTCACATTTTCCTTAAAATCCTTGAACATACAGAACATATTAATAATAGCTCTCTTAAATTTTGTTTAAAATTGTTTAAATAATTTGATCACTAATGCTTATTTACTAATTTCATCACTGGTGCCATTTCTGGGTTTGTTTGTCTTTATTAGATTTCCTTCTGCTTATGAGTCATATTTTCCTGCTTTGCATGTCTAGTAAATTTTTTTGGACACTGGACATTGCAATTTTACTTTATTTATTTATATATTTTTATTGATTTACAATGTTAAGTTAGTTTCAGGTGTACAAAATAGTGATTTGATATGTTCATAGATTATACTACATTTAAAGTTATTATAAAGTATTGGTTATATTCCCTGTGCCATACATTATATCCTTGTATCTATTTTATACCTAGTAGTTTGTACCTCTTAATTCCCTTCCCCCCACCCATCTTTCCTCTGGTAGCCACTCAAATAGAACCTAGAGAAATGAGATCTACAATATATGAAATGAAGTATTCATTGGATGGGATTAACAGCAGATTAGGCAGTGCAGAAGAAAAGGTTATCACACTTGAAGATATAGCAATAGAAACTATACATGATGAAGCATAGAGGAAAAAAGATTAACAAAGCCTCAGTGACTTATGGAACAAAATGCAATAGTTTAACATATGTGTAATTGGAGTCCCAGAAGGAGGGATGGGCATATAAAGTATATTTGCAGAAATAGTGGCTGAATTTTTTTTCAATTGGTGAAAATGATAAAATCAAATCCAAGAAGTTCAACCGACTCCAAGCAAGAGAAACACAAGGAAAACATCATCAGTGATCATCATAATCAATTAATAAATAGTTTAAAACCATTAAGAGACAAATCTTAAAATCAACCAGAGAACAAAAGGACACATTGTGTTAGGAAATGGAAGCTATGTAAGCCCAAAGACAATGGAGCAATATCTTTCTAGTGATAAAAGAGAACAAAAATACCGTTGTACAATGAAGGCAAATAAAGACTTATAAACAATGCCCTGAGTGACCTTACTGTGAAAATAAGGGGCAGAGACCATGCAGCCTCCAGCATCAGACCTGACGTATGGTTGGCATTTTTAAAATGCCTTCCATGTCTTCTTGGCCCTGGGTGATGTGGTGGGTTCTGGAAAGTTTTAGGTAACCACCTGAAGGGGTGCGTCAGGGGAAGACCTGGCTCTCTTAGCTTCCTCTTTCCATCTGTCACAGCACATCTTGCCAAGGGATGGTCTTCAGCTTGCTCAGCTGCCTCTGCCATCAGAGTGTGAGATTCCTGAAAGCTTGGGATTGGTCATATTCACCTGCCCAGTCCCATCAGCACCTGGCTTAGTGCTCAGCAGGTGGTAAAGGCTCAATAAATGCTACCTAGAGAATGGATGAGGGGGAGAGAGAAAGAAGAGGGAAAGCCCTGGTCTACATAGCAGCCAGTGATGTGATAAAGCATGGATTGGATCACATGCTTGCTGCTTTCAGAATGAATGCCAACCTCTTCTGCTGGCCCACCAGGCCCAGCAATCTGACTTACGCCTAGTTTGCTGACACCTCTCTCTACGCCCTCCATCTTCCTACTCATTCCACTCAGCCCTTCTTCTCATCTCTCGAACATGCTGAGCTTATTTCTAACTCGGAACCTTTACACTTGCTGTGCCCTCAGCCTTGATCGCTTTCCCCCAGAACTCTGCAAGGATCACTCATACCATACAGAATTCTGCTCAAATGTCCCCTCAATGGGGGCCCTCTCTGAATATCCACCCCACTTGACTCCACCCCAAGCATTTCATATCCATGTACCCTTTCTGGTCCCCTTTTCTTCAGTGCACCTGTCATTACCTGTAATTCCATTACATGCTTATTAATTTGTCCTCTTAGTTGTTGGTCTCATGCACCAGAACATAAGCTCTCTCTGAGGGCAGCAATGTTCCCTCCCTGTTCACAGTTGTATCTCCAGTACCTACTAAGCAAATATATATGTATAAAGTATAATACATATACACACATGTGTATATTTACACATACATATATGCCTAATGCACATACCTATACACACTCACTAATCAGCATATAGATATACGTATACACACATTAAGCAGTGTATATATATATATGATCACACATATGAATATGCATATATACACACCTAGTAAGCTGTATACATAGACACATGCATATATATATAAACATATACACACATATCTATATGCGTGTATATACACATACATATAGTATACATAAACACATGTAAATGTATATGCATATAAGCAGTAAATATACTTATATATACATATATATACACCCACTAAACAGTTTATATATAGGTAGATATACCCACCATATATTATATAGATACATATACACACTCATATATATATATACATATATCTGTAAGCCCACAAAGCAGTATATATGTATATCTACACACATATATATATGCATGTATATACATACAAATACATGCATATATACATATCCACTAAGCAGTGTGTATATTTATATTCATATATAATATATACTTACATATACATGTGCATATGATACATCTGACATATATGCTCTATGTAATTAACTGAATAAATACATATTATGTAAATGAATGAAAAACTTGACAATTAACCAATCAGCTGCTAAGAGTTAGTTGACTGGTTTATACTGAGTGCCTCTGAGTTAGGGTCCTGAGGAGAATTTCTCTGTCTCCGCTGCTGCAAACTCTAATTTTTCACAAATGCCCCTTTAATTTCCACCTCTCTCCTGCCTCACTCTCCACCTCCCACAGGTTACTCTTGACCCCTTCATTCGTTGAGCCATTGGACATTTTGCTCCTGCACCAGCAGAGAGAGTCCAGACTGGAGTGTTCTGCTATGAGTCAACTTTGAAGTCAACAGGGCTTAATTATTTTCAAGGGAAGGAGGAAGATACCTTTGGGAGAACTTTCTGAGACGTTTGCTTCAAAAGGGTGTTTCTTGGATTAGCAAATGGGCCCCGTGCTTAGAGAGTCATAGGGTTGAAGCAAAATAAACAGAGAGTTAATTAAAATTCATGGAATAGCCAGAGGCAGTCTGCACATAAAACAGCAAAAAGTGGCACAGATTTATATGATAATAGCTCTTTATGTCCCTCAAAGGAAGAGTCTGGATAAAATTGAGCAAGAGTTGCACAGATGATAATTCCAGACTCCACACTCTTATTATGCAATGATGATCATTTCTACACGCAAGCATATTATTAGCTGTCTCATCCACATTCCAGATTTTCACATCTGCATGTGAATTCATAGTGCGAAAAAAATTTTGATTAATAGCAGACTAACCAATTTAGTGCCCAGACTGCAACAAATCCATTTTGGAATTAAGTGGAGATTTGATTTTATATATATGTTTATAAGTTTGAATGTTCAGAAACATTTGACTTAGTGTTTTTTTCCTTTAAAAATGTAGTCTTTGGAAATCTTTTTCATCTTTTAAGATAAGGGTAGCATGGTGGAAAGCATAGCAGGATTTTGAGTCAGACAGTAAACGTTTATGCCAACTGTTACGTCTCAGCATTAGTCTAGGTACTTGTGATGGTGTGGCAAACAAGATGGATGAGGTCCCTGGTGCCATAGAGCTGACAGTTTGGTAAGGGAGACAAATACACAAACAATACCCAACCATGATTTCAATAATGATAGTTGCTCTGCAGAAAATGCATAGTGCAATGACCTGGGACGGTAGGCCTGCTTTCCTTGGAGGAGAGGGCAACAGAGAAGGCTTTGCTGAGAAGGAGACATTTAAGCCAAGGCCTAACTGCTAAGAAGGAAACAGACCATGTGGAGATCCAGGGGGCAGAGCATCACATACAAAAGGGGCAGCAGATGCAAAGGTCCTGTGGCAGGGACAGACTTAGTAATGGGGCCATGGCAGCAAATGTGTGTAAGATGCCCAGCCAACATTGTGTCCGCCACAAGCAGGGACTTGGAATACATGTTTGCTCTTTTCAGGACAATGAAAGAGTTAATCAGTTTATAGCAAAATGGTTAGAGAGCTTTGCCTCCAAGTCTGACAGAGCTGAGTTGGAATTCTGGTCAACCAGGTGACTCTGGGCAAGTTACCTAACTTCTCTGTGTTTCCAAAGTGAGCTGTTATTCTTAGGTAAGAATCATTTTTAGAATTCTTAAACATGATACTTTTACTAGAAGCTTTTACTGTTCATTTTATAAGCGGTGGAATCCATTTCTTTTTAATGAAATATTTATTCCTTTCATATTAATTAGTCCATGTTTGGCTTGAGGCATAGGTTGGAGGAATTTGCTGGCTCCCAGGGATCAGAGCTAAATATTAAGAGGAAATTAAGAGCTATTATTAAGAGCTAAATATTATTAAGAGCTAAATATTTATTATTAAGAGCTAAATATCACAGGAAATGCAAGCTCATTCGCGAATGGCTTTCAAGCATAGGCCAGAGCAAATGATCCATTACTGACCAATTTAACAGACGTCATTGCTCATTTGCATTTCCCATTTTCCAACAATGACATCTCATTTCATATTCTGGATGAGCCTTTCCAGGCCTTTTTACATCTATAAAGTGGTCTCAACCTTGCTTCACCCTAAAAGATACGTTTCCAGCACTAAGGGTGTCAGAAAGCACCAAGGTTGGGCCTGGACCCTTGCCCCCATGACTACTTTTTGGTGTTTCCTGACAAAGTGATGTCCCTTATGACTCCAGAGGAAACTGTGTGCGTAAGCAGTGGCATTATTTATAAAACACACCATCACCTCTTGGAATTACCTCCAAACTCTCCTCCACCCTGTTGCCAGAAAGAACTCCTTCCCCCTCAAAACCCACATTTTCCATGTTGTTTGTTTGTATGTTCTTTCCTTTGTTCATTCATTTGCAATTGTATACCTAGGATCCACTTTTTAAACCCTTCTGTATCTCCCCAGTGCCCTCAGGACAAACGCCAACTGTATTGGTCTGCTGGTGCTGATGTGACAAAATCCCACAGGCTGGGGGCCTTAAACCACAGGAGTGATTGTCTCACAGTTCTGGAGGCCAGAGGACACCAACCCAATTGGGTTAGGGCCTGCCCTCATGACCCCATTTTAACTCAATTACCTCTTTAAAAGTCCTATTGCCAAATGCATCACATTCTGAGGTACTGGGGGTCAGGGCTTCAACATACAGATTTGGGGAAACACAATCCAACCTGCAACACTGACCTTTTAAACATGTCATTCAAAGCCATCTGTCACCTGCTCCTCACTCACCTTTGTCACCTCATCTTTTGCCATGATCTCCATGATATCTGTCATGCACTGTCTCAGGGTGAACACCAGGGACCTGATACAGGTCAGAACTCACAGATGAAGTGTCCGCGGGACAGGCGCACTGTTTCTTAGCATCTTAAGGAGAGACTGGCTTGGCTTAGAGCGTAGCTGGACACACCATGGGGCTATGCCCCAATCAAGGCATGTCTCCCCATGCTGCTGTCTCTTTTTATGCTGACTGGGGACAAATAGTTTAGAGTTAAGTACCAAGCAGTTTGAGCTTCCTGTGCTTCCAAATGCCCAGCACTGGTGGCCTTAGTGACTCCCTGGGTCCATGAGAAGTTGAAATCAGGTGCTGACTTCTGATCCTGGCTAGCTCATTGCCACATGTATTAGTCAATGTTCTCCAGGGAAACAGAACTAAAAAGAGGTGTGTAGATATAGATAGATTTATTTAAGTAATTGTCTCACATGATGATGGAGGCCGGCAAGTCTAAAAATCTGCAGGATAGGCTGTCAGGCTAGAGACCCAGGAAGTTGCTGATGTTGCTGTAAAAGGCCAAAGGTCATCTGCTGCAGAATTCCCTCTTTCTTGGGGGAGGTCAGTCTTTTGTTCTATTCAGACCTTCAACTGATTGGATGAGGCCCACCCACATGGAGGGTAATCTGCTTACTCAAAGTCCACCTTTTAAAATTCATCACAAATTAATTTTATCTAAAAGCACCTTCATGGAAACATACAGAATCATGTCTGACCACATATCTGGGCACCATAGCCCAGCCAAGGTGGCACATAAAATTAACTATCACACCAAATAATTGTGAAATTGTTCTTTAGCTCCTTCTTGGGCCACTTCTGCACATCTCTACAGTGTTCTCTGGTCTTACCTTCAGTACATGTATGAATGATGATCATAATCACAATAATAATAATTTAGTAAGTGCTTACCATGTAACCCTCACAACCACCCACTAAGATAAGTACACTGCTACTCCCGTTTTACAGATGGGGAAGTTGAGAACACTACTAACACATGCTAAAATGCACCATGCATGTTCCATCTCTCTGTACTTAGAGAGGGGCTGTGCGCTCTCCTGATAATACACTTCCTTCCCCCTCTTCCTACACCTCCATCCTCATGAAGCCAACCCTTGATGACTGAGAAACAGTTCAAATGCAGCCTCTTCCAGAGTGTCTTTCCCTAATCACATATCCTGGTTAGGATCCCTCTTCTCAGGTCCCTTAGTCCCATGTGCTCACCTATCCTATAGCACTGTTCTTTCCTAAGTAGTAATTATCCATTTCTCCAGCCAGCCAGCCACAGATGTCAACTAGATGTTCCAGGCACTGTTCTAGTCACTGAGGAGGGAGCAGTGAATAATAGAAAAATCCCTATCATTATGGGGTTTACACCACAGTGGGCGAGACAGACAAAGGGAAAGCAAACAAACCAAGAAGCATGTGCTGTTACGGGAGTTGGCCAGGGTGATGGAGGAAACAGGGAAGGAGGATGGGGACTGAGGAGGGATTAGCTCATTCACACACGGAGGTCAGGGATGGCTTATAGGATAAGGTGATTCATGGGTAGAGCCTGAAGGAGGTGAGGACCCAAGACTGGACGCCTGGGGAAGAGCATGGCAGACACAGGAATGGCACAGGGGCCAGGGTGAGACGTGAGCAGGGAGGAGAGTAACAGGTGGAATTAGAGGGGACTTGGGACCATGCCATGTAGGGCCCAGTGACCTGAAGTGAGCGACTTTGTCTTTCACTCTTGAGTATTGTTTGTTTATCCCATTGGACCTTGAGTTCCTAGAGCAGTGTCATATCTTCATGGCTAGCATAATGCCAGGACCATGACAGGCATTTCACACATGTTTATTGAGTGAAATATTCATCCAAATGAGTATTTTTCTTGAAGCTAACTTTTGATCACTCTAGTGAGGCCACCATTGGTCACAGCCCACATGGACTTTCTGTGCCATGAAACATCATCGTAGAGTTTGTGTATTAGATGGGGATGTTCTCAGGAGTGAGAAACAGAAAATCTGCCTTATAGTGGCTTAAACAAAGAGGGTTTATTTTCTCACATAACAAGAAGTCTGAAGGTGGGTGGTGCTATGATAACAGGTTCAGTAACTCTGAGACCTTCGTAGCTTCATGGTCACAAGGGGCTGCTGCAGCTCCAGACATTACATATGTGCTCAAGGTAGAAAGGAGAAGAATAGTGGCCAAGGGGAGAAAAGTGGAACCATCTATAGCTATTCCCTTTTATTCAGAAAGCAAGACTTTTCTTAGAAGCCAATAGCAGACTAATATTTTATTGGCAAGAACTATGGCTACTTCTGGCTGCAAATGAGTGTTTAATGGATCATACTGCCTCCTTGAAGAAAATTGTCCTATTAAAAAGCAAGAAGAGGGAGGATGCATTTGGGTAGTTAACAATCGTCTGCCAAAGACAGTCTTCTTGTCAGATAAGGATTTTTTTTGTGTGTGTGTGTTACGCAGGCCTCTCACTGTTGTGGCCTCTCCCGTTGAGGAGCACAGGCTCCGGACGCGCAGGCTCAGTGGCCATGGCTCACAGGCCCAGCCGCTCCGCGGCATGTGGGATCTTCCCGGACGGAGGCACGAACCCGTGACCCCTGCATTGGCAGGCGGACTCTCAACCACTGCGCCACCAGGGAAGCCCCAGATAAGGATATTTGAACAGCAGTACCCAGCATGATCACTCTTTTTTAGTGACCTTATTTAATCTTGATTTTTTTTTTTTTTTTGCTTTTCCCCAAATTGGTTGTTTCCCAGAATCTTGCTCCTGTAAGCATAACCAGTGTCCGTTAATGTCGCACTACACCTGTGCATCAGTCAACAGCATCTGCTAAGTGTACTCAAGCTGGGGGTGGGGTGGGCAGCACAGAGAAGGTCAACTGAGTCAGGTGAGAAAGGGCATCCAGGCTGGTCCATGGAAGGGCAGAGCCAGCCTTTGCACCCGCACAGTTCTGGGTTACCAGCACAGCTCTGGCTTCTCTGATTCTGGGGTGACCTGTTCCCCCAGAGCTTGGCTTGCCTGAGCTGAAAAGTGAGGGTTACAGTCCTGACCATCAAGGTCACTGAAGATGCAGCCAGACAAGGACTTTCCTGAAGAATCCAGCAAAGTGATTCTCAACTAGCCTACTTATCAGACTCCCCCCAGGGAGTTTTTACAAAATACAACATCCCAGAACCCTCGCAGACCTCTGGGGGTGCCACAGAACTGAGGCCATCAGTGCTTTGAAGGTAAAATCTGGCTGAGGACCACCAGATGCTGGAGTGATGGAGGTTCTCAACACGCATCCCTACCCCTTCTCTGCTGAACTGGGGTCAATTCCCAAATTCCTGATGCACGGTGTGCTTGACACATGCCATTCTCACAGCAAATCGCCTGAAATCCATGCTCGCTAGCATTTATTTATTTGTCCCAATAAATTGTAATTAATAATGATAACATCAGGTGTCCTAATTGAATTAGACTAATGAGGAGTGTTAACTGGGTGCTTGCGTCAGCAGCTTGGGTGGCTTTGGCCAAATTGCTCATCCCTTGCCTCATTAACTGTGATTTCTAGTGGAAAGGGCTATGTGCTGACCTGCTCAGGAGCCCTGGGGCCACTTGGGACCCGCCTCTTCTGTTTTGAAGGTTCCCAGGATGTGGGCAGAGCTGCCTGTTGGTGAGGAGGGCTGACGTTCCCTCTAGAACACCTGTCCTGAGCCCAGGAGGCTGAGATGCTGCTTTAGTTTTAGCAGATTCCCTCCGTCACGTGGTCGCCTTGGGCTTCAGAGCTGGGAGGACCGGCAGGCCCTCCTGCTGTGAGTCCAGGCATCGAGGACCCCACCTCCTTCGAGCACACAGGGCCTGGTGGGCCTTGTCTTAACGGAAATTCCAGCTCCTCTGTGGACTCCCGCTCAGGCCTGGAGGTCAGGGTGGCCCTCAGGTCAGGAGATGGTGATGCCCGCAACGGGTGAGGCAGGGGACGGCCTGTAGGAAGGGTATTCTAAGCAGAGGGAACAGAACATGCTCGTGCAGGGAGTCAGGGTCCAAGGTGACAAGTTCATATGTCTGAGCTTCTGGAAGCTCGGGGTTCCATAGGGAACCAGGCAGCATGGCTCCTGCCTTCTTGGTGCCTGGGGTCTGCCTGTCAGTCAGTAAACAGGGAAGATCCAGTGTAGGAAGCAGCACAGTAGAAATAGGGGCTATGGGAGCCCACTGGGAAGGCTGTTGATGCAGTCTCCCTGAAATAAAAGGGAGCCTCCTACAGAAAGTAATGAATGAGCAGAGACAGAGCTGGTGGGTGAGCGGGAGGGAGGGGGACATGGGCCAGGGAGGAAGTGAGAAGTGGAGAAAGCAGTGGTGGTGGAGAAACTCTTTAGAGAAATTCTAAGGGGGGTGAGGTAGCTGGCATGAACGGGATGTGTGCGTGTGTGGTGTGTGTATGTGTGTGTATTTGTGTGTATGTGTATATATGTGTGTGTGGTGTGTGTATGTATGTGTATGTGTGTGGTATGTATGTCTCTGTGTGGTGTGAGCACACACATGCCTGTCAGAGGTGACGGAGGCGCGGAGGACTTTGAATGACAAGACACAGACCTTGAACACTTCCTGAAGGTGAAAGAAAGCCCTTGCAGGGCTTCAAGTCTTTCATTTTGGGGAAGTTCCCACTGGGCAGAAGGACATGTGCAGAGACCAGAGCCGAGGAGACGCTGCTGGTGACGAAGCTATTACAGTGAAATGTTCCCGCTTCTGAAATCTCAAGCACTAACTCTAAGTACCAGAAGTCACTCTGGTCACAGGGACTTAGGGGGAGAGGACACAGGCCAGGGGATCAGGCTGGAATGTGGAGTCCCAGGCACTGATTTGGGAGTTAATGCACTCAGGGCTTGGGGTTGGGTCCCAGGCTCAGCAGTGTGCTCAGCTCCCCACCAGCCCATGTTTCCTGGGCACCTGTGTGGGCCACACGCTCTGCTGGGCTCTATGGACACCTGACTGTAGACCTGCAGGGCTCAGATGAAACCCAGGAAGGATCACAGAGGTGCCTGGCTGGGTTGGTCAGCCAGAAGTCGATGGCCATGATGGACATTTACAGACTGTCTTAGTTTCCTGTGGCTGCTTTAATACACTGGGTGATTTAAAACGGCAGAGGTTTATTCTCCACTGTTCCAGAAGCTCTGGGAAGGGTCTGTCCCAGGCCTGTCTCCTGGCTACTGGGGTTGCGGCTATCCTAGGCCTTCCTTGGCTTAAAGATGCATCATCTCTCCAATCTCTGCCTTCTTTTCTCTTATTATAAAGACACTGGTTGATTTGGGGCCCACCCTTATCCTAGATGACACATCTTGAGAGCCTTAACTTAATTATATCTGCAAAGACCCTTTAACCAAATCAAATAAAGTCACCGTCACAAGCTGAGGGGGTCAGAACTGTTCCACCAGGACTACAGCCTGCCTGTCCCCTGCTATTTGGTTTTGTGCATTGCATTCCCTGTGCCACAGTCATCCTGCCTGACAGAGAGCCTGAGGGCTGGTCCCAAGTGTCCCACCTTCCTTGGGTCTGCAACATGAAGGGATTGGCTCAAGCCACCCTGGCAAGTCAGTAGGAAATGTCACCCCAAGCTCCAGCCATGGGGCCAGAGATATCTGTGACCCTGTCTCCCAGCACCCTGCCCTGCCTTCAGATAAGTCCTTAATGATGGTTGTGATGACAGGACCAGTAATCACAATAATAACTGCATTTGCTGAGAGGCCTCTGTCCCGGGAGCATTAAATGTCTATAACCCTATGGGAAGTAAAGAAAACTCACCTCCATTCGGTACCTCCAACATGACAGCACCACACCACGCCCTTCACAGCATCCCCTCCCATGTCCTCACAACAGCCCTTGGAGCAAGAACATACCACCCCCATTTTACTGATGAGTAGACTGAGGCTCAGAGAGGGTGGTTGCACAGCAAAGAACTGGAATAAAAGCCCCGCTCAGAGTGACCTGAGAACCCAAACTCTTTCTGTGTCTCTGAGACTTCCCAGCAGACCTTTGTCTCTACTCAGTGCCTTAGACTTGTCTTCGGTCTTTTTTTCATTTTAGCCTCTCTGTCCCCTGGTCAGGTTGAGTCAGCCATTGCTACCTGCCTTGCTTGGCCAGTGAAGAAGCAAGGCCAGAGGGGCCAGGGATACATGCAAGAGGGCCATGAGCAGAGCCCAGCTCTCCAGACCCCAAGTCCAACTCTGTGTTCCTGAGAAACATAGAGTGTTTCTAAGATGCCTTAGAAAATAGATTGAAGCCCTCAGTGTATAGAGGAGGAAGTTAAGGGATCCCAGCCACACCTTTTCTTTTATTTTTTTACTTTTGTTTGTTTTGTTTTTTAACATCTTTATTGGAGTAAAATTGCTTTAGGATGTTGTGTTAGTTTCTGCTGTATAACAAAGTGAATCAGCCATATGCACGCATATATCCCTATATCCCCTCCCTCTTGCGTCTCCCTCCCTCCCTCCCTACCCCACCCCTCTAGGTGGTCACAAAGCACCGAGCTGATCTCCCTGTGCTATGCAGCTGCTTCCTACTAGCTATCTGTTTTACATGTGGTAGTGTATATATGTCAATGCTACTCTCTCACTTCGTCCCAGCTTACCCTCCCTTCCCCCACCCTGTGTCCTCAAGTGCATCCTCTACATCTGCATCTTTATTCCTGTCCTGCCCCTAGGGTCATCAGAACCATTTTTTTTTATATTCCATATATATGTGTTAGCATACGGTATTTGTTTTTCTCTTTCTTACTTACTTCAGTCTGTATGACAGACTGTAGGTCCATCCACCTCACTACAAATAGTTCAGTTTCGTTATTTTTTATGGCTGAGTAATATTCCATTGTATATATGTGCCACATCTTCTTTATCCATTCGTCTGTCGATGGACACTTAGGTTGCTTCCGTGTCCTTGCTATTGTAAATAGTGTTGCAGTGAACATTGTGGTACATGTGTCTTTTTGAATTACGGTTTTCTCAGGGTATATGCCCAGTAGTGGGATAGCTGGGTCATATGGTAGTTCTATTTTTAGTTTTTTAAGGAAGCTCCATACTGTTCTCCATAGTGGCTGTATCAATTTACATTCCCACCAACAGTGCAAGAGGGTTCCCTTTTCTCCACACGCTCTCCAGCATTTCTTGTTTGTAGATTTTTTGATGATGGCCATTCTGACCGGTGTGAGGTGATACCTCATTGTGATTTTGATTTGCATTTCTCTAATGATTAATGATGTTGAACATCCTTTAACTCTTAGAGGAAAACATAGGCAAAACACTCTATGACATAAATCACAGCAAGATCCTTTTTGACTCACCTCCTAGAGAAATGGAAATAAAAACAAAAATAAACAAATGGGACCTAATGAAGCTTAAAAGCTTTTGCACAGGAATGGAAACCATAAACGAGGTGAAAAGACAACCCTCAGAATGGGAGAACATATTTGCAAACAAAGCAACTGATAAAGGATTAATCTCCAAAATATACAAGCAGCTCATGCAGCTCAATATCAAAAAAACAAACAGCCCAATCCAGAAATGGGCAGAAGACCTAAATAGACATTTCTCCAAAGAAGATGTACAGATTGCCAGCCACACCTTTTCATCAGCATGGAGCTGGCCAAGACCCCAGGCCTCAACCTCTTCTTTGACTTGTAAATCCAAGCCTTCAAGCTCCAGGCAACGTCCTATAACAACCTCTCTTCTTTATCTGGTACCCAAAGTCAGACCTCCAAACCCTATTCAAATCCTGAGCTCTGCTTTGAAAGCCAGAATTCTAATCCTGTTTTGAAGAGTCTCTTCTAGTTCCTGAGCTGCCTCTGAGCTGCTATGAGTGTCACCCTCCTCCTTCCCGCCCACCCCCTCCCCCGCCCCGGGAGGTGAGAGCCATCTCTCAGCACCTTTGTCCATTGTCAGTCATACCAACAAGAGCCGGGACTGGGAGGGGTCTTCCTCTGACGGGGGCATTGCCCAGACTCCATGGAATCACAGCCTCAGCTTTTCAAGATTATGCAGCCAACTGGATTTCAGGGCTCCCAGCCCTGGCAGAGACCATGTCTACTCCACATCTCTTCTGAGAAGGCAAATGAGGAGTGAGAGAGATGAGAAACCCTAATTAGTGGAATGATCTGACCTCTGCATGTCTGCCTGCGGACGTGGGTCTCAGGGCTCTGGAAGTCTCTTCAGATTCCTGCGAACCAGGGCCCCAAGGGGCTTTTGTCCAGCACACCTTGGCCTTCTGTGGTTTTATATGTCATGTTCACTGGTAAAGTTCTTGGGCCTTCAACCTCATGCCACTAATCATACTGCCTGGAAAAGCATTCTTATGGAGATTTCATGAAGTGTGCTTCTTAAGACATTGAGATTCAGGTGACATTTATCATCCCCCAGACACAGCCGGGCACTCCCACTTCCTTGGTCTCATTTAGTTTCACCCCAGTGGGGCAGGGTGGGCTTTGATAACTCTGCTCAGACATGCTGAGACAGAAGCTCAGAAAGGCAGCAAGAACCAAAGTGGGAATTGCAATTCAGGCTTTTCCCCACCGTCTTGTATCTGCCTCAGATTCATAGCACGTCAGAGCAAAAGGGGTCCAATTTCCAATAGAAGACCAACTTGGGACGCCCAGAGAAAACCCCGAATTCCCAGGCCCGTAACCATATCCCTCGTGTTCTCTATCACAGACCTGTTCCCAGGGAGGATGCATCATTGCTGCGTCCTGGGAAGGCAGAGAGCCTGGGTTTGAGTCCTGAGGCGTGAGGAAGGTCTGAAATCTTTCTGTGCATCTCTTCCTTTATCTATCAAGTGAGGGTAATAAAACTAGTTACTGTACTGGGTTGAATAGTATCCGCCCCCAAATTCATGTGACGTAGCTGCTAGCAAGGGGCATCAAGGATTGATAACAACCCCCAGAAATTAGAAGAGGCAAAGAAGGATCCTACCCGAGAGCCTGCAGAGGGGACGTGGCCCTGGCAACACCTTAATTTGGAGCTTCTGGCTCCAGAACTGTGAGACAGTAACTTTCTGTTATTTTGAGCCTCCAGTTTGTGGTACTTTGTTATGGCAGCCCAAGGAAATGAATACAAGTCCCCATCAGGATGTTGGGAATACAGTACATGTTCACCCTGCTACTTTTTTCCAGCCACACCATACTCCTTGCCGGGTGTCCTAAGGCTCCATGTCCTCCTTTATATCTTTCCTTTCCCCTAAAAGCCTCTTCTTTTGCCTTTGCCACCTTTCCATCCTTTCATGCCCACCCTCTGGCGTTAGTGCCTCGAGAGAGCCTTCTCTGACAGCACGTCCCCCCTCCCAGCACTGCCCCTTGTGAGTAAGGGTGTCACTCAAAAATCAGACTGTCGTGGGTTTCAATCACTGTCCTGACACCGAGGGGCTTGTTGAACTCTGGGCAAGTTAACTAGTGCACACGGGGCTGCAGCTTCCTCGTGCTCAAGGGAAGATGGAGCCTTTATTCGCAAGGTTCTTGTGGGGATTACGTGAGATAATCAAGGAGACGGTTTGCTCAGTCTCCCAAAGTAGAGTGCTCAGTACAGGAGCTGCCACCATTGCTGTCACCGCTTCTCCTTTGCTCCCCCAGGGCCCATGTGCCTTAGTTTGGGTCTCCCCAAGGGCCCTGGAGAGCAAGAAGGCACAGGTAGTGAGTTGGGAAGTGCATCAGGGAAGGAAAGGCAGGAGGCTGCTGGTAAGGGTGTGCCGTCAAGCCAGTTAGCCCTGTGGGCAAACTCTCAAACTCTGGGAACTGTGGGATGGACAAGGGGTCTGAGGTGTAGATGCCCCAGCTGACTGCATGGGCCGAGTGTTGCTTCCGTGGACCTTAACTCTTTGGCATCACCAGTCTGTTACAGCAACGTGGGCTCTGCTGGCAGACAGAATCGTCGGGCAAAGAGAAGCGGGGCTGGCGATGGAGGTGTGAGCGGAAGTGGGGAGGGCGGGGGCCACGGGAGGCACAGATACGTGTATCTCAGCATCGTAGATATTGGTGCATCTGTCTGTTTTCCTCCCAGGCTAGGAGCTCCTTGAGTGCAGGGCTGCCTCTTCCCCCTCCTGTTTCTGCAGCTGCTTTTTCAGCACCTACTTAGTGTAAATACCTGATCAACAGGTGAATCTGGTCCAGCTCTTCCATTTTGCAAATATTGGAGAGGTTGTGGCGTAGGCAGCGCTGCTCCACTAGCAAGATTTCAGAACCAAGACTTGAACCCAGGAGTAGGGATGCCGTGAGGGGCTGCCTTTTTGTTCCTTTGAAACGTTGGCCTGAACGTTCTCCCTTTTGGCTGTCACTCAGGTCTGCATCGTGCAGAAGCGAGACACTAAGAAAATGTACGCAATGAAGTACATGAACAAGCAGAAGTGCATCGAGAGGGATGAAGTCCGGAACGTCTTCCGGGAGCTCCAGATCATGCAGGGGCTGGAGCATCCTTTCTTGGTCAATCTGTGGTGAGTCATTCTATCCAGGGCTCCAGTGAAATCCTCATTATGGAGCCAAATGCAAATACGGCTCTGCTAGAAGGAAGCTTCTGTACTGTAGAGAGAAAGAAATGAAATTTTCTGGGTTCAAATATTCTTTTGAATATTTCGTTGGGTACGCTTTCTGATGACTATTGGGTAGAGTACATTTTCTGATGAAATCATTAAGCATATGCTTAATTTTCATTCGGTCCTCTTACCTGGTGAATCAGAATTGAAATCGGTTTAGAAGAGAAGGTTTTTGTATGTTTGAGAACACACGTAGAATGTTATGGATGCTAAATAGAGTCTTCTAAGGGGAATTTAACTTTTTAGAAAATTACAGCCACAGTGTTCATGGCAAGAAGGACTTGCCATGAACATCAGGAGCTGATGTTTTACTCCACTTAGGATGGCTGCCCGGTGTGGACATGCTAAATTCCAAGTTTTGAATCTGGCCGACGAGGCCCACTAGGAGCCATGTTCTGGAACTTTCTCTCCCTCCCACCCCTGGCTATTATCTCTGCTTTAATTTGTGTCCTAGATTTGCCCCTTTGCTGGTTGTTTCCCTGCCTCTGTGTCTTTGCATGTGAAGTCTCCTCTTCCTGAAACTTCCACCTTCCTGTCTCCCCAGCTTCCTCTGACCGAATGCTGTGCATTCCTTTGGTTCAGCTTTCGAGGTACTTAGGCGTGGAGCCTTCGCTGCCCCACAGGCTGGGTGAACGCTCCTCATGTCTCCACCTTGACCTGTGCTTGACCCAACATAGCCTGCATCACCTTGAACCCAAATTATTGTTTATTTATCTGTCCTTACTAAGAAATCACTTGCTCCTTGAGAAAAAAGGCTGTTTCCTGGTTCTTTGTTTCTGGGAGTCTAATACAGCCTCAGACATGTTGGGGGCACTTAATACATGTTTCCTGAGCTGGATTTTGTTGAAGGGTAGAGGAAAGGCTATTCTAGGAAACAAAATCTGACAGTTTTCATTCTGCGTCTCAGTTGACAGATTTTTGATCTTAAGAGCATCTTTTCTGATGGGAAAGTCTAGCCTAGCCTGAATCCCTAATAGCACCAATTATTTCTCTTGCCCTTCATATATAGAAGCACTCTGAACATAGGGTGGTAGGACAAGGAGGGACATCAGTTGTCCTGTTTGAGAAAATCCAAGTCTGCCTGGCAGATGCCTCAGACTTGGGCATTTCTGTGGGCAAAAGCCATACTGTGTGTCATACACTAGAATCTGGGTAACAAGTGTGCATTTGTCATGTTTCCAGCCACCCAAACACTTCAGTTATTTGGGGGAAATAAACCTCTTCATGTTTTGATTGCTGTATGAGGAAAATTTTTAAATTTATTTTTTATTGCGGTAACATTTGGTTTATAACATTACATAAATTTCATGTGTACAACATTATATTTCTACTTCCGTATACCCTACAGTGTGCTCATCACCAAAAATTAAGCTTCCATTCATCACCATACAGTTGATTCCCTTTACCCATTTCACTCCCTTTCTCCCAGCCCATCCCTTTCCTTCTGGTAACCACTACTCTATTCTCAGTATGTATGTACGTGTTTGTTTTTGATGGATCTGGTTTGTTCCTTTATTTTTTGTTTGTTTGCTTTTTATATTCCACATATGAGTAAAATCATACAATATTTGTCTTTCTCCATCTGACGTATTTACCTTAGCATAATAACCGTCAAATTCTATCCATGTTGTTTCAAATGGCAAGATTTCATCTATATTTTTATGGCAGAATAGTAATCAGTTGTATATATATACCACATCTTCTTTATCCATTTGTCCGTTGATGGGCACTTAGGTGTTTACCATATCTTCACTATTAACATAGCACTGCAAGGAACATGGGAGTGCAAATATCTTTTCAAATTAACGTTTTTGTATTCTTTGGATAAATACCCAGAATTGGGACACCTGGCTCATATGTTACTTATATTCTTAATTTTTTGAGGAATCTCCGTACTATTTTCCACTGTGGCTGCATCATTTCTAATCAGAAAAGCAACATAGGTTCATTGCTAAATACAGAAAATGACATACATAAGAAGGCAACAATTATCCAGAAACCTACCACCACCAGATTACATTTCGGTGTGTAATTCTTTTTATACTTTTCTCATATCAATATGACTGTAAATGTCATTGATATAAAACCATGCATAACAATGTTGGATTTTGCTTTTTCAAATTAATTGTCTAGTAGGAGCATTATCTCCTTACTACAAACTTTCTGTAAATCACTTCTAATGGCTACATAACCTTCCACTGTGGAGAAGTTCAATAAGACATCTAACCTCTAACCTGTCATATAGGTTATTTAGGGCTGTTTCTAATTATCTTGCCAATGTAAATAATGCTGAGATGAAGATCTCTGAGCTTGAACTGTTTCAGGGGAGACTCCTTAGACCGAGTACGGGCATGGGATGTACATCTGGACTGTGATGTGTGTTGAAGGAGGGAGGATGTGGCGGCATCCTCCCTTTTTAGGACTGTTTTTCGATGCTCTGTTCATGGTCTCCAAGATGCCAGCAGATTAATGACAGACCCCCTTTAATTCCATGTAAGCGCTGGGTCAATGGGAAAACTCCCTGTGCACGTTGGCCTCTTAGGGCATTGGATTCCCATCATAAGCAAGAAAGGATAGAACCTGCTGCTTGATTTTGGAGTCTCCAACTCTTTGGCCTCAATTTTTCACCTGCTGATGGTGAAAATAATACCTTGTTTACTGCTAGCACTGTTTTGAGAGTTAACTGATAGGAAAAGATATGACAGTATATTTTCTGTAAATGAAAATATTGTTTACTGTAAGAGGTTATGTATATATGTGTGTGTGCATGTGTATACCTACATATGATAATAGATGGATGATAGATAGATAGATAGATAGAGAGAGAGAGAGAGAGAGAGAGATAATGCTCCTTCCAGCTATAAGTGAAAAGGAGAGGGTCCTTAATTCATTGGGCAGTACTGAGTACTTTACATACAGTGTGGCTCAGGGGGCAGAAACTTAAACTTGCTTCAACACCAAAGGGAATTTCTTGGGTTTTATACCTAAAAAGTCTAGAATTCCAGCTGACTTCGGTCTCTATCTCCTGCTTTCCCCTGTGCTGGCTGTGTTTCAGAGCCACGACTCGTGCTGACTGATGGTTTTCCTACTTCTACTAGCTGAACAGCCACAGCAGAGGCTGAAGGTCACAGGCGTGATTGACCTGGTCATGTGCCCCTTCCTAAAGCAGTGGGGAAGGGGCCAGGAGGTTGGTCCCACCTGAGTCTTAGGAATCTGCAGAGGGAGGTTGGGAGCTGTTTCCAGAAAACAGTAGTGACTGTGCCCACCACATGATTGGCACCTGCCACCCAGACATTATATCCTTGTGCTGGAGTCTTCATAACAGCCCTGTGGGACAAGGGGCTTGGGCCCCATTTCTCAAAGAAGTAAAGCAGGGCTCAAAGCAGTTCATAATCTTACCTGAATCAACAGAATTGCGATTCAAACTCAAGACCATCCAGTGTGCCCCGAGGTTTCCAGTTCTTGTAGGGAAATACCACTGACGTTTATTAGGTACTTGAGAAGTGTCTTCTTTAACTGCTATTAATCCTCCTAATGGTCTCTTTAGTTTCCTACTATCATCCTATTATTATTGTCCCCATTTTACAGATGGGGTAACTGAGTCACACCGCTAATAAATGGAGGAGATGGGACTTGAACCCAGGCTGTCTGGCATCATGCCCACATTCACAACCCTTCTACCATGACTGTTGTGAGAAGGCCCTGACCCTACCCTGCTTAGCCCACCACACCCCCTTCCTCCCTGCATGGAGCCCCTCCTGCTGGGCTTCTATTTGGCTGCCTCCCTTACCCTGGAGGGAGCATGGTGTGGAATTGCTTGTCAGGTTCATAAGGACACCACTGCTTTAAATTAATTATACATCAGCTTTTCATCTCATTACACGGAGGGTGAATTATCGCAGCCTTGGAAAGCCTGACTACGCCCCTTGTCATTCTTCTCTTTTGCTGACATGCTCTATAACTGGCAAAGGCAAAGGCAAAGGCAAAGGCCAGGCACTGATGAGTTTTCACGACAGTTTGCCCTCTAGAGAATGAATGATGGGTGCTCCCAAGCCTGTGACGATCCAGGTGGAGTTGTCAAGTGCAATATTTTCACCTGTTCTGAAGCAAAGCTGTTTTGCTCTCTGGGGCTTAAGACAACTGGGGCAAAGGAAAAAGGCAATGAAAAATCACACCCCGGAGAAGAGGGCTGTGAAGTAGCTGGAGCCCTGGAGAGGTGGGGAGTGGGAGAAGAGGGGAGGGAGAGGGGAGAGATGGCGGGGAGAGTTTCAACACTCGGGCTCTGAGGGCCGATCTCCCAGGTTCTAATGACAGCTCTGCCTCTTGTAGGCAAAGCGGCTACTCTGGGATTGTGTTGCCTCCCCGCCCCCTCCCCGCCCCACAATATGACTAACCTCCAATATGACTATATCTGGAGACAGGATGTTTAGGTGGCTATACGCAGTCATTAGGGTGGAACCCTAATCCGAAAGGATGGTGGCCTTGTAAGAAGATGGAGAGAGAGCGAGCCTCTGCCATGTGAGGACATAGCAAGAAGGTGGCTGTCTGCAAACCAGGAAGAGAACCCTCACTGGAACAGGACCATGCCCAGACCCTGATCTTGGACTTCCAGTCTCCAGAACTGTGTGAGAATACACTAACTTCCGCTACTTCAGCCTCCCAGGCAGTGGTATTTTGTTATGGCAACCTGAGCAGACTAATACAGAGGGCTTGAGAGTGATTTGATTCTCCCCACTGTGTCTCAGTTTCCTTATTTGGAAAATGGGAATGAAAAGATGACCACATCATAGACTTGCTATAAGGACCAAATGGGGTAATATGTAACAAGCATCCACATGGTCCCAGGCATGAGGTGACCGCTGGATCAGGGACCTCCACTGCTGTTGATATGATTAGCACCCGTCTTTCAGGTTAGTCTGGGGCTGGCTGGACCAGTTCTCTCCTTCTCTTCCAGCGGGGAACATGAGGACATGCTGACTGTTGGAAGATGAGTCTTGAGATTTTGGTACTAGATTTTTATCCTGATTACATTGTAATGGGTAGGTAGTTCATTGTGTTTTCAGACTGTATTTTCAAAATCCAATTCTCCTTACCAGATTGACTATATTTACTATACTGTTAAAATGTTCTGTTTATAATTAGGCAGCGCCTCCCCTGCCCTGTTTGCTGCTGAATTAACTGTGAGGACGGATACCTGGCAGGATAGGATGAGAACAGTTACCTGCAATCAGTTTAAACTGTTCTCATAGCAAGTGTTTCTGGAACCTTCTCTGAGTAGCGAGAGGCTGAGTCAAGACATAGGTCTCTATGAGCCACTCTCAGGCAAGAAAGAATCACTTAAATTAGTGGCTAGTTTTTCTTAAGCGTTGAGACCTTTGATTAGAGTAAAACTGTGTAAGGTGTTTAAAGGTGAAGCTGATCTGTCTGAAGCAAGGGGGCAGGAAAGGAGGTTGGGGGAGGACAGAGACAGAAGGTCCCTCAGGGACCTTTGATGAAGGATAGAAACCCTTTACAAATGATCACCTGTCACTGAGCAGCTTCATTTCCATAAAACTAATTATCTTTGGCCTTGAATATTGCTACAACCTCCCAACCAGCATTTCACCACTCAGCCATCATCAGTTTTCCCCACACAGGGTGTCTTGGTCAGCTCAGGTCGCTGTAACAGACTACCATAGACTGGGGGGGCCTTAAAAGACATTTATTTCTCACAGTTCTGCAGGCTGAGAAGTCTGAGATCAGGGTGCCAGCATGGTCAAGTTCTGATGAAGACCCTTTTCCTGGTGTAGAGATGGCTGTCTTCCTGCTGTGCTTCACCTGGGGGTGAGAGAGAGAGATTTCTCTCTTGCCTCTTCTTGTAAGGACACTAATCCCATCATGAGGGTTCCACCCTCATGACCTAATTACCCCCCAAAGCTCTATCTCCATCACATTGGAGACTAGAGTTTCAACATATGAATTGGGGGAGGGGACATAAGCACAGTCTATAGCACAGGGCAAGTCTTACCAAAGTGCAAATCCGAGCCCACTCTCTGATTAAAATTCTACGATGGCTCCCCAAAGCCCACAGAATAAATGTCTCTCCATGCCCTGACCTCTGACATTATGTCACTCTCTCCTCCTGACACCCACCCCTGCTACCATCTTGGTGCGTTTTTGTCCCAGCCATGCTAACTGATTAGTGGCACCTGTAATTCATCTTGCTGTCATCAGCCCTCCGGGCCTTTGCACAT
Organism: Hyperoodon ampullatus; assembly: GCF_949752795.1. Lineage (NCBI taxonomy): Eukaryota > Metazoa > Chordata > Mammalia > Artiodactyla > Ziphiidae > Hyperoodon > Hyperoodon ampullatus. The sequence continues at coordinate 161,738,553 of NC_136914.1, read as the reverse complement.
GCTGTTCCTTCTGCCTGGAACACCGTCTCCCCTTTGTTGTCTTTGAGAACTTCTGCCCCCACAAGTATTCATTCATGAAATGGATATTTATTGGACTCTTACTGGGTACCAGGTACTGTCTTAATTTTTAAGGATCCAGAGAAGAAGAGAATCCTTATGGCTACTGCCTCTTAAAGTCTATAGGCCAGGCACCACTTCCTCTATCCAGCTGCCTCAGGATTGCCACCCAGGCCTCAACTGGCACTGCTTTCTTCTGCACTCTGTTGCAGTACAAAGCAGCTCAGTCAAATTTATCTATCTGTACATCTGTTTCTTCCATTAGCAGTTAGCCACTTGGGGAATGGGACCATGCTTGATTCACCTCTGTATTCCTAGCATCCAATGTTCAATAAGTTAATTCATTCAGTGTTTGTTAAGGACCTACAACATGCCAAACCCTGTGTCGGCATTGGTGGTAGAACAATGAGCGAGGCAGTCACTCTCCTTTACAGAGCTTACAGATGAGAGAGGACAGACCTTAAACCAACAGTTGACCCTGCCCCTCTGCTCTCTTCCTTCCATCTTAAGTAGTCACTGTCCTTTGGGGTCCTGGGTAACTTAAAAAATATAGAGATTACAAATGTCCACCATGTCCTGGAGGTCATAGATGGGAAATGCTCATGGGTTTTTTCCCAATTCCAATTAGTATCATCTTCTTTAGTCTCCATCGCCATGGTAACTCCCTTAATAAAAGGGCACAAGAGGTGATGCTGACTCATCCAGGGTCCTTTTCTCATCCTTTTCTATTCCAAGATTTGTTAACGTCACTGGTAACTTCAGTTTGTGCTTTCAAGATGGCAGATTTCTTAGGTTTGTTATTCTGAAGGGGGTGAGTGTGGATTACAGGATGTCCCAGCTGCATTCTGACCTCCAGGGGGTCAGCACTGAACTGTGGAAAGGGAAGGATGAGGAGCCAGAGGTCATGCTGTGTAACTCCAGGGCTCGAGCAGGGTGGAGTTGGGCCCTGGTGTATCAGACAATTCCTGTGGGTGAAGCGGGTGGATCCAGCAATCCATCAGGAAGGGCATGGAGTTTGCCCAAGGTCAGAGGGAAAGCCAGGACTCACTTGGACCCACCGGTGGTCTTTGGGGCCCTCTGATTCCCCACCTTCTGACCCCACATGGCACCTTCTTGTGCCCATTTGTCTGACTGCTCCTCATGCTTCCCACATGTTTTTCTGTAATTAAAACTCTCCTTGGTCCTTGGGGAATCATTAAAGTCTTCCCACACTTCATCAATGCCTAAAATATTGGTAGCACTATCCTTTATGGGTCACCTATGGTACATGGCTCTTTTCCTATTTTATCCTGGTTAATCTTCAGAATCATCTTACAAGATGGATGTTCTTATCCCCAGTGTACAGTTGGGGAAGCAGAGGACTGGTGGGTTAAATAACTTGTGTAAGATTACGTAGCTGACGGGAGGCAGCACTGGGATTAGAGGCAACGATGTACCAGGAAATGCTTAACAGCTGTCCAAGAGGACAAAACAAAAAGCAAGTCCTGATTTGTAGAGTCAGCTGATTTCCATGGTGTAAATAGTCCCATCATGACCTGCTATAGACTTAATGTATGTGTCTTCCCAAAATTTGTATGTTGAAGCCCTAGCCCCTCAATGGCATGGTATCTGGAGGTGGGGGCCTTTGGGAGATGATTAGGTCATGAGGGCAGAGCCTTCATGAATGGGATTACTGCCCCTACAAGAGGCCCCAGAGAGCTCCCTCACTCCTTCCCCTTCTGCCATGTGAGGACACAGCAAGAAGACAACCATCTATGAGCCAGAAGGCTGATGCTCACCAGACACCAAATCTGTCCGCACCTTGATCTTGGACTTCCAGCCTCCAGAATTGTGAGAAAGGAATTTCTGTCGTTTATAAGCCACCCAGTCTATAATATTCTATTATAGCAGCACAAACAGACTAAGACATGGTTGATTTCAAACTAACAGCATGTTGACCAGCTTATAAAATTTCTGAAAATTCAGCAATTCTCATGAGCCAGTATGAGCCAGCTCCAGCACAACCCTGATAGACCCAGATCTGACACCAAAGCTTTTGCTCTTCCTAAACCAACTTCTGGGAGCCAGGCCCGGGGATAAGCCTCATGAACCTAAGGTGAATAAGCAATGAAAGAGATACCTTGAGAGGAATTAAAACGAAGAAATACAGTAGTTGGATACTGGACAAAAAATGGTCCTTCCCCTTCCTAGGATGGTATTCTTGGAAAGCCTCAGTTTCCTCATCTGTAAAATGGGGATAATACCTCCCTCCCTTTCATGCTTTGTGAAGTCCAAATCACATGAGGACCAGTGAATGAAAGGCCTATGGAAATGATAATTTGTTAGCGAGATATACATTAGTATACTTCCTTCTGAGAAAAACTGAAGGATGGGTAACAGCCTGTAAATCCCATGCATAGTTTGTGTGCGTAAAATTGCCAGTGGAAGGCAGTGAATGTGGTTATACGTGTAACGACTGCAGATAAAGACGAGGGATGCTCAGTGAGGAGCAATTTTATGTTAAGTTCATATCCCAAAGCGATACAAAAATTGCATTAGAACGTAATATATTTGGGAAGCATTTACCCGCTGTAGTGATCTTAATTAAATTGGAGACTGTGGCGCCCTTGTTCCTCAAGTTTTTGAAAGTCACATGGCAGCTCCCCATGTTCTTCCAACAGCTGGGCACCGCCCCCATCCCCACTCCCCGCTTCCACCCCTACTCCTGGTCTTTGCACCGGTGTTGCCTCTGCTTGGGACCACTTCCTCTAGACACCTGGAGGGCTCACACCTTCACTTTCTGCAGATCTTTCTCAAATGTTACCTCCTATCTGAGCTCTTTCGCTGACCACCCAATTTAAACTCATAAGCTCCTCCCCACCCTGGCTGGCAGCCCCTAACCCACTAACCCTCTTCCTTGCTTTATATGCTATAGTACTTTTCATCCTATAACACGTGATACATTTTACTTATTCATCTTGTTTATTTTTCTATGTCTCCTACACACACACACACACACACACACACACACACACACACACACACCACACACACACGAAGGAAGGGCTCCAGGAGGGCAGACTCGTCTGCATTTTCACTGCTCCTTCCCAGCGCTCAGAAACATGTCTTGGCATCAAAGAGATGCTCAGAAAGTACCTGCTGAATGAAGGATTGAATGAATAAATGTCCTGCCTCCCCAACACGTGATATTCAGAGAGCCATATATGGCAGCCACCTTGGTTCTTCACTCCCACCGACCCACACTGACCTGGAAACCAAAACCAAGATCAAACCCTTTAGTCTTCTAAACCCAATAGAAATGATTTTGCTAAGCTGAACAAATGGTGTTTCCACCCCCTACCCCTGATCCAGAGTAAGTCTGTGAAGCTGAGGAAGGAAAGTGACCTTTTATATTCTGATGGGTAATGATGGTAGCAGTTCTAATAGCGAACATTTATTAAGCACTTGCTGGGTACCTGGCTTGTGCTGAGGGTCCCACATGAGTCATCCTGTTCATTGTTCCCACGGCCTTGTCAAGAGCCACTGTGCCTCTCCATTTTGCAGAGAGACAGTTGAGGCTCAGAGGGGTTCGGGGCTGTAAATAAGCAGACCGTGCATTGGACTAGCACTCTGCACCAGCGCCCACTGCCTTTGGATTCACGAGCTCATTCATTCAGCGCCTATTTATTAAGCACCTGTTATGCGTGCTGGGCATGGTCCTAAGTGCTGGTGATGTGCACAGAGCAAAATAGGCATGGCCTCACCTGCGTGGAGCATCCCCTTTTCCAGTCTGGACAGGAGACAGGCAAAAATCCAATAACTTTATAAAAACATGGACAATTCAAGATTCTGGCAAGTGCTGGGAAGGGAGTGCACGTGCACAGGAAACTGACATTGTAAAGGAAGAGGAAGCTTGTCATCCTTTGTGGCATCGGGGAGACTCCCTGACCAAGTGGCACCTTGGTAATTTCACAGCACCCAATGCTCACAGCAAGTCCCCATGGCAGGTGTTATTACATACGGGGAAACTGAGGCTCAGAGAAGCTGAGTGATTGATTGTATAGGGCCCCACAGTTAACAGGATAGAGCCGGGATTCACCCAGAACTTACACTTTCCAGGATGTGGCACCACCTCCATTTTTCTAGCTGATGCGATAAGAGTTTTTGGAAATTGTGTGGGAATTTCAGAGGGAAAACTGAGACCTGCCATTGGGATCTTATCCACTCACTTGAAATTTGATACCTTCCTTCTCTGGATAGTTTTCTCCTCCATGGCCTGAAGGCCTTAGACTCTATCCACTGGTTTCCCTGGAGCCCTGGGGGACCCAGGAAGTTCCTTAGAGGTTACTTGGGGCTGATGGGGCTGAATGTGTAGGGACCAGGCCTCTGTCCTGCCTCATTCTGCGTTCCTGTTTCGTAATGTTCTACATTTGGTTTCATTTAAGGAAGACTTTTTGCTGCTTAACCATTATGACAGCCAGTAGCCTGAATTGTCTCTCCTGCTCTGTGAGTGTGAGATTGGACCACTGCAGCCTGCCCCGTGGGCTGAGAACTGGGCCCAAGCACAGCCAGCTCTGAGAAGCAGAACAGGATGACCCAGACTGTGTGATCAAATCCAAAGAATTACGGGCTTAATGAAAATACATCTCAACGTGTAAAACTAGAGGCAGCACATTCATGGTTAAAGAAAAGTGTTCTGTTCCACACTCAGGTTAACTGCTGTGCCCAGGCCAGTGACAGATACCACGGGGGACAAGAAAGGATGCCTGAACGTGCTCCCCCAGCCACATGCGGCTCCCACAGAACCAGGAGCCTCGCAGGGCCTCGGGAGTCAGGAATTATGTCTGGACAGTAGAGATGCACAGAAAATATAATAGAGTTATTGTTGACTCTCAGGAATGCGTGCTTCGTTGATAAATGGCCACTTGTGCTTTTGCCCTGAGAACTGTTTGAGAGGCGATGGTAAATGACAGTGGAAGGCCACATTGCTCATGAAGGGCAGAGTGGAGATTTGCAAGGTCCTCAGTCCAGAATGGTGATATTTTCTTAGAAAACCCATCACAAGGGACCTCGAGGGCCATTCTTCCTGCTATTGGATCCCCAGGGATACCTGTGCCGTGCACAACTCCCAGGGGACCATCACACCCTCACAGACTCCTGCAACATGGTAGCCTGGTCCCCAGGGCCTTCCTGGCTGCCCCTGAGAGCTCTGTGGACCATCACTCTCCTCCATGACTCCTGCTGCCCTGTCTGAACGTGACCCTGACAATGTGATGACCCCTCCTCTCCGCTTGTAAGACTTTGCCTCTGCAAGACTAGACTTCATTCACTCCTTTCCACCTCTCAACCCCTTCCCCCCAGTAGATCATGAGCCTTCTTCCTGAGCAAGGAGAGGGGAAGGCATGCAGTGAGCATCATTAGCTCAATCTGTAGATGAAAAGACCCAGATCTGGTAAGGTGGAGCGATTTCCCCAGCATCATCGGACCATTAAGCTGGGGAGTCAGTATTTTAACCCATCTGTCTCACTCCAAACGCTGAGCATCTCCCACCACTTTCCCGGCCTCGGACGCTCCGTGGAAGCCTCGGCCACCGTCCAGCTGGTGCAGATGCTCAACGGGAATCATAAGTGTACATGTTGCTTCTCTGTGAGTCCCTCTTCTGGCTGAGTTTCTGTATTCCAAGGGGTCGGTGCCCTCACCTGGGGCCCCTGCCCTGCACGAACCCACCCACGGCTCCCACGGGCGACTTCTTCACAGCTGACACTGGGTTTTTTATTTCCAGCCACATTATCAGTCACGCGTGAAACTGGGAAAAATATCTTGAAAGGTGGTGACGGGAGGAGCAGTGTTCCCGACACACGTGCAAGAAGAGATTTCAGGATGTTTACTGACTTAGAAGCCAAGTGTGTTTGCTGGATTGTTGACACGTTGAACTGGAAACCTACAAAGGCCACCACAGTCAGAAACCCTTATCCTCCAGAGACATCCCTGATCAGCACCTCCGTCCAGAGCAGAAATCCTTGCTCCCTCCTCTGGGTCCCCGCAGCACGTGGCTAGTGCTCTCGTGTGGTCCTCATCAGAGTCTGCCCTGTGATTGTTCCATCCGAGAATCTCAAAAGAGGGTCATGGCTCATTCATTCACAAGAGGCCATCCTGGACCATTGGCTTCATCCAGCTCCCGGGCTTTCTCTGTCACGTCACCCTGTTTTATGTAGAAAGCACAGCTCCTTTCTGCCTCTGGTGTTTGCTCATTACTTTACAGACTTTTCCCAGAATAAATATGAGCTCCCTGAGGCCAGGGTCCTGTGTATCTCATTTGCTGTGTTTCCAGTACCTAAAACAGGATCTGGCACAGGTGGGCACTTGATAATCCATTTGTTGGATGTTTGCACCCAATCCATGGCTTGGGACATAGTAGCCTCTCAATGGATGGGAGAGAAAAGGGAGAGATGTTTGGGAAGAAATGGGGAGCTACCTGTTCTCCCAGTGGCTCCCTGAGGGCGGGGACCATGCCTTTTCATGTCTGTACCCCTGGCTTCTAGCACAGGAGAACACGCTTTGCATGGATGATAAATTAACCCCATAACATGCAGAGTTTCATATGCAAACATATGTGCCCCAGCAACAGAACAATGCACTTAAATGCTTCGCGATCTCAAAAATCCCTTTTTTTCTTTCATTTTTAATTATGTTCTCCATAATTCATAACAGGAGTGCGTTTTCTTTTTGATTGGCAGGGCACGTACCTTTGATTTGCCAGTGTGTTCTTTACAGTAGGTCTAAGGCTGTTGGCTCACATTGAAGTGGGGGAATGAGGCATTTGTAAAATATATTTCTGTAAGATTCATGTTTACTCCAGCCTTTTTTGCTGCTACCTTCCCTTCCTCCATGCCCTGCTAATGCTAGCAACCTGACATTCCCCAGGCACATTTCAACCAGCAAAAAAAAAAAAAAAATGTTGAAATGACCTTGAAAAGTGATTATCCACTTTCCAGGTGATAAATTGATTCCGTGACTTCCTGGAGAAGGAGGTTGGAGAGACCCCATAGTGTTCCCTCATGACGATATGTGCATCATCTTCGTACCTAAGAACCACCTGCATATTATGGACTTAACATTTTTATATCAGCTCACTTTTTTATTCAGATTAACTTGATCTTCAAAGCTTTGTATTACCCCATGAGTAAAAAACTATCCTCTGTTTTCTTAAATAGAAAGCAACACTAAGAATTTATACCATGAAACATATATAGTATCATTAGATTCTAACTAAATACTGTTGCCTGCCGAGATGGTGAACCTGAGATCAGGTCTTTTCATTGCTTGAAATGGAGATTGACAGGTAGTAGGATAGTGTTGAAGAGAGGCTGGCATCAAACCCAGACTTTCCCCTTGATATAATCAGGATGGAAATGCAATTGGAATTGGAGTGAGTAGCCCTTTGCTCTGAATTTGTTGGCATTCAGTGCCACACCAGAGGCACCTGGGATCATCTTACTGGTAGCACTTTGATACACGGCCCACATCCTCAATGATACTGGGTGCTGATGACCTGCCATGAGCCAGGTACCACTCTGCAGGGTTCTCTTACTCTTTCATTTTCCCCTCTCTTTTTTTCTTTCTATTCCTTTTCTACCCTATTGTTTTGCTCCAAAATTACTTAAAGCCACTCACACAAATTTTTTAAAATTCAAGATAAGATATTACTAAGCGAGAAAACAAAAGGAAGAGCTAATGTGGGGAATGTAGGCAATGAAAATGTCGTGAGGAATCAGTCCAAGTTCAGATGAGCACATAACTCCACTGCCCTGGATGGGTGATGGTAGACGCCATGGCAGACAGGAATCCCCTTACTCCCACTCAAACCTCTTTAGAAGCAGCAGGGACTCAATCTGCCAGGACCTCAGCTGGCTTCTTTCTATGAGCAGGTGGGCTTGAGAAATGACCCTTACCCTCAGGCCCTTGGGACCAGGAGCCATGCCAAATTAGGACTCACAGACTCGGTTGCCTGCAGGGGCAGACAGGTAACAAATGAAGAAAAAAGTAAGAATTGTGGCCAGCAGAGATTGTGGCCTTAGCACATCATCAGCCTGTGGGGATGATGCAGGGCGGGGTTTGTGGGCGGAGCTGAGAGGAGGCTCCCAGCTCTGTACGTCACCCACTGTCTGGGGCTGACCGTCTCTCATCATTTGTCATCCTCTTGGTCTCACTTTGCTATGTGGCAAGGTGGTGGGTGGACCAATGGGTTTCAGGCTGAACTCTGTGCCATCCCTTTAGTTGCTGCAGGCAGTGAGGGACATGTGTGACGGGAAGGTTCTTATGACTGCAGCCCTTCTATCTGTTTGTCAATACTCTGGATCATTTTCCTCAGAGCATATGTCACCATCAGAAATTAAATTAAATTCATTTAGTGGTTTATTTACTTCCTCCTCCAGAATGAACGCATCATTTCTGGGCCACCAGCACTTGATCACAAAGAATTCACTCCAGAAATATTGGTAAAATGAATGAATACTTGAATGATGAGTCAACATATTCCACTTTTCCAACAGTTCTACCTCTTAACTAGTTCCCTTGTTTGAGTGCATAGATAACCTTATGGATGTTATCCTTTAATTCTTGTTTTCCTAAGAGTTTTTTTGTCTTTGGAGTTGACTTTGAATTTTATCAGATGCCTTTTGAAGAATCATCAAGATGCTTAGGTGTTTGGTTTCTTTGATCTTGAAGTCTGGTTAATTATATTATTAAATTTATCCACAGTGCCTCATGCCACCTGGAGTAAATCTCACTATTATGTTTCATGGTAGAACACGTGTTGTTGTTTTTTCAGCAAATAACAATGACAATAATAGCAATATCTAAAATGCACTGCATTCTTTTTGCATGTCAGTTTCCCTTTAAAATGTGTCATCCCGTGTCATCCTAACCACTTCCTATGATGGAGTATTCCTACTTCACAGAGTGGGAACTTCATAAAATCTATGCAAAATGAGGGCATGGTGCCCAACAATGGTTAAATCTCAAACTCAGCTATTATTATGATTATAAAACTTTATCTGGTTCCCTGATCATTTGCTTAAAATATAAATTGTGGGAGACACAATGGCAATCTTAATTTTCTTTCTTTTTTCTTTTTTTCTTCCTTGGCCGGACTGTGGGGCTTGCGAGATTGAACCCAAGCCCTCGGGAGTGAAAGCTCAGAGTCCTAACCACTGGACTGCCAGGAAATTCCCACAATGGCAGATCTTGGTGTCAGACTGGTTTAGAATTCCTGCTGTGCACAGCATTTATAAGGAGGTGGCTAATCCTGTCTTTCCCTCCGAATTCTGAGCTTTTGTATGAAGTGCAGTGAGAGGGAAAATCAGTCTAAACCACTCTGACAATTTCCATTTTGTTCGCACCCTTGAGATCTGTACTGGGAGTAATGAGATTTCTGATGAACCCTGAGCCATTCACGGGTTTCACATCTGGATGGTAAACGCAAAGGAGTCTCAGGCCTTATGGAGATCCTTTATGGGATGTTAAAATTCAGATGGGTGGCCTCAGCTGCCCTTCTCAACCACAAGTCCGGGGAACATCTGGTGTGCAGTGAATGTCATTTTAATTAAGAATGCGTGATGGTGATTTGTGCAAAAACAGCTCAAAGTGGGGCAGGCCCACGCATATCAACACGATGTGGGAAGTAGAAAGTCTAATAAGGTGTACACAGGAGCGGTACCGTGGGGAGCTATTTTAATGAATGTATTAAGTGTTTGTCATTAGCATACCTTTGTTGCTATGTGACCATGTACTCCTGAATATTTGAAAACCTATTAGTAGCCTATGTGGTTTGGAATTAATGCATCTAATCTTGCTTACATAGTAAATCAGTTCCTCAAATGCTTCGTTTTACCTATCTGAGTTGCTTTATATTCCAAATTAGTGGAGCCCACCTTAATAAGATTTTATTATCCATCTTTAAATTAAATGTTCTCTTCACTTCTCTTTGGTTTTCCAACTTGACTAAACTTGACATTGTGATTAAATTAGTTAACCTCACATTGAGCTCCACAAGTACTGGACTCCTTGGAGCCAAGCATCAACACCAAGTGGTTTCAGACACTTGTCCAGGTCTTTGCATGTGATATTCCATTGTCCTGAATTTTCTCCCAACCCTGTTCACCTGGTGAGCTATTATTTGCACCACAAAACCCTGCCCAGTGCTTATCTGTGAAGCTTTCTCTGATCCCATCTGAGGGATGCCTTTCTTTCTTTCTTTTTTAAAATGTATTTTTTTGAAGTATAGTTGATTTATGGTGTTGTGTTAATTTCTGCTGTACAACAAAGTGACTCAGTTTTATTTATATATATATATATATATATATACACACACACACACACACCACACACACACACACACACTCTTTTTCATATTCTTTTCCATTATGCTTTATCACAGGATACTGAATATAATTCCTTGTGCTATACAGTAGGACCTTGTTGTTTATTCATTCTTTAATAATAGTTTGCATCTGCTAATCCCAAACTCCCAATCTATACCTCCCCTACCCCCCTCCCCTGTGGCAACCACAAGTCTGTTCTCCATGGCTGTAAGTCTCTTTCTGCTTTGTAGATAAGTTCATTTGTGTCATATTTTAGATTCCACATATAAGTGATATCATATGGGATTTGCCTTTCTAATTCTGACTTACTTCACTTACTAAGATAATCTCTAGGTCCATCTATGTTGTTGCAAATGGCATTATTTCATTCTTTTTTATGGTTGAGTAATATTCCATTATATATATATATATATATATATATATATATATCACATCTTCTTTATCCATTCATCTGTTGATGGGCATTTAGGTTGTTTCCATGTCTTGGCTGTTGTGAATAGTGCTGCTATGTGAGTGATGCCTTTCTTGAAGTCACTGCTTGGGAGAAAAGTTTGTTTTCCATGAGGAACTAGAAAACATCTTCATTCTGATAATGAAAATTGTGTATCTGGCTGTGTCATCCTCTCCCCTGTGATTGAAAGGAAGCTCAGAGCTAAACCACATTAGAGAGGCTACAGGGTGCCTTAAGAAGCAAAAACCCTCAGACAAGCAGTCCTGAATTTGAGTCTCAGGTCACTGGCTGCAGGACTTGGGATGATCGATTGAGACTCAGTTTCATCATCTGTAAAATGGGACTAATGTCTAGTGCTTACGTTTTTTTTTTTTTTTTTTTTTTTTTTTTTTGTGGTAAGCGGGCCTCTCACTTTTGTGGCTTCTCCCATTGCGGAGCACAGGCTCCGGACACGCAGGCTCAATGGCCATGGCTCACGGGCCCAGCCGCTCCGCGGCATGTGGAATCTTCCCAGACCGGGACATGAACCCGTGTCCCCTGCATTGGCAGGCAGACTCTCAACCACTGCGCCACAAGGGAAGCCCTAGTGCTTAAGTTTTAAATGTATATTATTAAATGTCACAGTGCCTGAGCTCTTCACATGTTGAAGGACGTTCATTCTTCCATGTGCATTTATATGTTCATTTCCTACCTCATTTTGATCTGCATTTCTCTGCTCTTCATTTTTAATTGCTTTGTTCTCTACTTGACATTAAAATTCCTTGGTCCCTCTTCTCTTTCTATTTTTATCACCATTTTGTTTTCTATGTTTATGTTGTAAGCCACCTAAAGTCACTTGTGGGACTGGCCAAAACACACTGAAATAAGCTGTTCTATTTTTAAAGTGGTTGAAACCTTCCCATATAGTGTGTGAGGGAGTCATGGCACCCAGGTCCTCCCACACTGCTTTTCTCCTGTAGGGTTGGGGCAATGGAACAGACCCACGGGGATACAGAGCCAGATGGGTGAGTGCTGCCTTACTAATATATTGGCAAAATCCCCATACCTCATCACACAGTTCTGCAAAAAGCAGGTTTGGAAAGCTCTGCTTGGACTTGAGGTCGAAACAGAAACTTCTTCCTTCAGTTCAAAGCTAGAGGTGGGGGGACCTTCAAGACAGCAGAGGAGTAAAACGTGGAGATCACCCTCCTCCCCACAGATACATCAGAAATACATCTACATGTCAAACAACTCCTACAGAACACCTACTGAACGCTGGCAGAAGACCTCAGACTTCCCAAAAGGCAAGAAAATCCCCAGGTACCTGCGTAGGACAGAAGAAAAAAGAATAAACAGAGACAAAAGAATAGGGATGGGACCTGCACCAGTGGGAGGGAGCTGTGAAGGAGGAAAGGTTTCCACACACTAGGAAGCCCCTTCACTGGTAGAGACAGGGGGTGGCAGGGGGAAGTTTCAGAGCCACGGAGGAGAGCACAGCAATAGGGGTGCAGAGGGCAAAGCAGAGAGATTCCCACACAGAGGATTGGTGCCAACCAGCACTCACCACCCTGAGAGGCTTGTCTGCTCACCCGCCGGGACGGGTCGGGGCTGGGAGCTGAGGCTCGGGCTTTGGAGGTCAGATCCCAGGGAGAGGACTGGGGTTGGCTGCGTGAAGACAGCCTGAAGGGGGTGAGTGCGCCAGGAGGGAGTGCAGGAAAAAGTCTGGAACTGCCGAAGAGGCAAGAAACCATTGTTTCGGGGTGTGTGAGGAGAGGGGATTCCTTCCCTGTCTGCCCACAGAAGGCAGAACACCCCCTAAACGAGCTTCAGAGACAGGCACGAGCTGCGGCTATCAGCTCGGACACCAGAGACAGGCATGAAACCCTAATGCCTCTGCTGCAGCCCCCAAGAATCCTGTGTGCAAGCACAGGTCACTATCCACACCTCCCATCCCGGGAGCCTGTGCAGCCTGCCACTGCCAGGGTCCCATGATCCAGGGACAACTTCCCCGGGAGAACACACAGCGTGCCTCAGGCTGTTGCAACTCACGCTGGCCTCTGCCACCTCAGGCTCGCCCCGCATTCCAACTATAACTACCATAACCCTCCCTTCCCCTGGCACAAGTGAGCCAGAGCCCCCTAATCAGCCGATGCTTTAACGCCATCTTGTCTGGCCTGGAACAGAAGCCTGAAGGCACCCTACACGCAGAGGCAGGGCCAAAACCAAAGCAAAACCCCAGGAGCTGTGCGAATAAAGAAGAGAAAGGGAAATCTCTCCCACCAGCCTCAGGAGCAGCAGATTAAATCCCCACAATCAACTTGATGTACCCTGCATCTCTGGAACACCTGAATAGAGAGTGAATCAACCCAAAATTGAGCGGTGGACTTTGGCAGCAACTGTAGACTTGGAGTTTGCTGTCTGGGACTGACTTGTTTCTGATTTTTAGGTTGATCTTAGTATAGTTTTTAACGTTTGTTGTCATTGGTGCATTTGTTTATTGGTTTCGTTGCTCTTATCTTCCTTTTTTTAAAATTACTTTTCCATTTTATTTATTTTTTCTTCCTTTTTTTTCCCCTTTTCTTCTGAGCCATGTGGCTGACAGGGTCTTCGTGCTCTGGCCTCATGTCAGGCCTGAGCCTCTGAGGTGGGAGAGCCGAGTTCAGGACATTGGACCACCAGAGACCTCCCGCCCCGTGTACTATCATTTGCGAGAGCTGTCCCAGAGATCTCTGTCTCAGTGCTAAGACCCAGCTCCACCCAATGGCCACCAAGCTCCAGTGCTGGACACCCCATGCCAAACAACTAGCAAGACAGGAACACAACCCTACCTATTAGCAGAGAGGCTGCCTAAAATCGTACTAAGTTCACAGACACACCAAAACACAGCACCGAACGTGGTCCTACCCACCAGAAAGACAAGATCAAGCCCCACCCACCAGAACACAGGCACCAGTCCCCTCCACCCGGAAGCCTACACAACCCACTGAAACAACCTTACCCACTGGGGGCAGGCACCAAAAACCGCAGGAACTACGAACCTGCAGCCTGCAAAAAGGAGACCCCAAACACAGTAAGTTACGCAAAATGAGAAGACAGAGAAATACACAGCAGATGAAGGAGCAAGGTAAAAACCCACCGGACCAAACAAATGAAGAGGAAATAGGAAGTCTACCTGAAAAAGAATTCAGAGTAATGATAGTAAAGATGATCCAAGATCTTGGAAATAGAATGGAGAAAATGGTTTAACAAGGACATAGAAGATCTAAAGAGCAAACACAGAGTGATGAACAACACAATAAATGAAATTAAAAATTCTCCAGAAGGAATCAGTAGCAGAATAACTGACACAGAAGAACAGATAAGTGACCTGGAAGATAAAATAGTGGAAATAACTACCACAGAGCAGAATAAAGAAAAAAGAATGAAAAGACTTGAGGACAGTCTCAGAGACCTCTGGGACAACATTAAATGCACCAACATACGAATTATAGGGGTCCCAGTAGAAGAAGAGAAAAAGAAAGGGACTGAGAAAATATTTGAAGAGATTATAGTTGAAAACTTCCCTAACATGAGAAAGGAAATAGTCAATCAAATCCAGGAAGCGCAGAGAGTCCCATACAGGATAAATCCAAGGAGAAACATGCCAAGACACATACTAATCAAACTTTCAAAAATTAAATACAAAGAAAAAACATTAAAAGCAACAAGAGAAAAATAGCAACATCACTTTAAATAACATACCATAAGGTTAACAGCTGATCTTTCAGCAGAAACTCTGCAAGAGAGAAGGGATGGCAGGACATAATTAAAGTGATGAAAGGGAAAAACCTACAACCAAGATTACTTGACCCAGCAATGGATCTCATTCAGATTCGACAGAAATTAAAACCTTTACAGGCAAGCAAAAGTTAAGAGAATTCAGCACCACCAAACCAGCTTTACAACAAATACTAAAGGAACTTCTCTAGGCAGGAAACACAAGAGAAGGAAAAGACCTACAAAAACAAACCCAAAACAATTAACAGTATGGTAATAGGAACATACATATCGATAATTACCTTAAATGTAAATGGATTAAATGCTCCAACCAAAAGACATAGACTGGCTGAATGGATACAAAAATAAGACCTGTATATATGCTGTCTACAAGAGACCCACTTCAGACCTAGGGACACATACAGACTGCAAGTGAGGGGATGGAAAAAGATATTCCATGCAAATGGAAATCAAAAGAAAGCTGGGGGCTTCCCTGGTGGCGCACTGGTTGAGAGTCTGCCTGCCGATGCAGGGGACACGGGTTTGTGCCCTGGTCCGGGAAGATCCCACATGCTGCAGAGCGGCTGGGCCTGTGAGCCATGGCCACTGAGCCTGTGTGTCCAGAGCCTGTGTTCTGCAATGGAAGAGGCCACAACAGTGAGAGGCCCGCGTTCCGAAAAAAAAAACAAAAAAAAGAAAGAAAGAAAACTGGAGTAGCAATTCTCATATCAGACAAAATAGACTTTAAAATAAAGACTATTATAAGAGACAGAGAAGGACACTACATAATGATGAAGGGATCAATCCAAGAAGAAGATATAACAATTGTAAATATTTATGCACCCAACATAGGAGCACCTCAATACATAAGGCAAATGTTAATAGCCATAAAAGGGGAAATGGACAGTAACACAATCATAGTAGGGGACTTTAAAACTCCACTTTCACCAATGGACAGATCATCCAAAATGAAAATAAATAAGGAAACACAAGCTTTAAATGATACATTAAACAAGATGGACTTAATTGATATTTATAGGACATTCCATCCAAGAACAACAGAATATACTTTCTTCTCAGGTGCTCATGGAGCATTTTCCAGGATAGATCATATCTTGGGTCACAAACCAAACCTTGGTAAATTTAAGAAAATTGAAATCATATCAAGTATCTTTTCTGACTACAACACTATGAGACTAGATATCAGTTACAGGGAAAAAACTGTAAAAAATACAAACACATGGAGGCTAAGCAATATGCTACTAAATAACCAAGAGATCACTGAAGAAATAAAAAAATACCTAGAAACAAATGATAATGAAAACACCATGACCCAAAACCTATGGGATGCAGCAAAAGCAGTTCTAAGAGGGATGTTTATAGCAATACAATCCTACCTCAAGAAACAAGACACATCTCAAATAAACAACCTAACCTTACACCTAAAGCAATTAGAGAAAGAAGAACAATAAAAACCCAAAGTTAGCAGAAGGAAAGAAATCATAAAGATCAGGTCAGTAATAAATGAAAAAGAAATGAAGGAAACGATAGCAAAGATCAAAGATCTAAAAGCTGGTTCTTTGAGGAGATAAACTAAATTGATAAACCGTTAGCCAGACTCATCAAGAAAGAAAGGGAGAAGACTCAAATCAGTAGAATTAGAAATGAAAAAGGAGAAGTAACAACAGACAGAGCAGAAATACAAAGGATCATGAGAGATTACTACAAGCAACTATATGCCAATAAAATGGACATCCTGGAAGAAATGGACAAATTCTTAGAAAAGCACAACCTTCCAATACTGAACCAGGAAGGAATATAAACAGACCAATCACAAGCACTGAAATTGATACTGTGATTAAAAATATTCCAACAAACAAAAGCCCAGGACCAGATGGCTTCACAGGCGAATTCTATCAAACATTTAGAGAAGAGCTAACACCTATCCTTCTCCAACTCTTCCAAAATATAGCAGAGGGAGGAACACTCCCAAACTTATTCTACGAGGCCACTGTCACCCTGATACCAAAAGCATATAAAGATGTCACAACAAAAGAAAACTCCAGGCCAATATCACTGATGAACATAGCAAAAATCCTCAGCAAAACACTAGCAAACAGAATCCAACAGCACATTAAAAGGATCATACACCATGATCAAGTGGGGTTTATCCCAGGAATGCCAGGATTCTTCAATATACACAAATCAATCAACGTGATACACCATATTAACAAATTGAAGGAGGAAAACCACATGATCATCTCAATAGATGCAGAAAAAGCTTTTGACAGAATTCAACACACAGATACAATAAAAACTCTCCAGAAAGTAGGCATAGACGGAACCTACCTCAACATTGTAAAGGCCATATATGACAAACCCACAGCCAACATCGTTCTCAATGGTGAATAACTGAAACCATTTCCACTAAGATAAGGAACAAGAAAAGGTTGCCTACTCTCACCGCTGTTACTCAACATAGTTTTGGAAGTTTTAGCCACAGCAATCTGAGAGGAAGAAGAAATAAAAGGAATCCAAATTGGAAAAGAAGAAGTAAAATGGTCACTGTTTGCAGATGACATGCTACTATACACAGCGAATCCTAAAGATGCTACCAGAAACCTACTAGAGCTAATCAATGAATTTTGTAAAGTAGCAGGATACAAAATTAATGCACAGAAATCTCTTACATTCCTATACACTAACAGCGAAAGATCAGAAAGAGAAATTGAGGAAACAATCCCATTCACCATTGCAGCAAAAAGAATAAGTTACCGAGGAATAAACCCACCTAAGGATGTAAAAGACCTGTACTCAGAAAACTATAAGACATTGATGAAAGAAATTAAAGATGACACAGATGGAGAGATATCCCGTGTTCTTGGATTGGAAGATCAACATTGTGAAAATGACTATACTACCCAAAGCAATCTACAGATTCAGTGCAATCCCTATCAAACTACCAATGGCATTTTTCACAGAACTAGAACAAAAAATTTAACAATGTGTATGGAAACACAAAAGGCCCTGATTAGCCAAAGCAATCTTGAGAAAGAAAAATGGAGCTGGAAGAATCAGGCTCCCTGACTTCAGGCTATACTACAAAGCTACAGTAATCAAGGCAATGTGGTACTGGCACAAAAACAGAAATATAGATCAATGGAACAGGATAGAAAGCCCAGAGATAAACTCACACATATATGGTCACCTTATCTTTGATAAAGGAGGCAAGAATATACAATGGAGAAAAGACAGCCTCTTCAATAAGTGGTGCTAGGAAGACTGGACAGCTACATGTAAAAGAAGGAAATTAGAACACTCCCTAACACCATATACAGAAATAAACTCAAAATGGATTAAAGACCTAAATGTAAAGCCAGACACTATAAAACTCTTAGAGGAAAACAGGCAGAACACTCTGACATAAATCACAGCAAGATCCTTTTTTCACCCACCTCCTAGAAAAATGGAAATAAAAACAAAAATAAACAAACGGGACCTAATGAAACTTAAAAGCTTTTGCACAGCAAAGAAAACCATAAACAAGACCAAAAGACAACCCTCAGAATGGGAGAAAATATTTGTAAATGAAGCAACTGACAAAGGATTAATCTCCAAAATACACAAGCAGCTCATGCAGCTCAATATCAAAACAATAAACAACCCAATCCAAAAATGGGCAGTTGACCTACATAGTAGACATTTCTCCAAAGAAGATATACAAATTGCCAACAAACACATGAAAGGATGCTCAACATCACTAATCATTAGAGAAATGCAAATCAAAACCACAATGAGGTATCTCCTCACACCAGTCAGAATGGCCATCATCAAAAAATCTACAAACAAGGGCTTCCCTGGTGGCGCAGTGGTTGAGAGTCTGCCTGCCGATGCAGGGGACACGGGTTTGTGCCCGAGTCCGGGAAGATCCCACATGCCATGGAGTGGCTGGGCCCGTGAGCCATGGCCGCAGAGCCTGCGCATCCGGAGCCTGTGCTCCGCAACGGGAGAGGCCACAACAGTGAGAGGCCTGCATACCGCAAAAAAAAAAAAAAAATCTACAAACAAGAAATGCCCGAGAGGGTGTGGAGAAAAGGGAACCCTCTTGCACTGTTGGTGGGAATGTGAATTGATACAGCCACTGTAGAGAACAGTATAGAGGTTCCTTAAAAAACAAAAAATAGAACTACCATATGACCCTGCAATCCCACTACTGGGCATATACCCTGAGAAAACCATAATTCAAAAAGAGTCATGTACCGCAATGTTCATTGCAGCTCTGTTTACAATAGCCAGGACATGGAAACAACCTAAGTGTCCATCGACTGATGAATTGATAAAGAAGATGTGGCACATATATACAATGAAATATTACTCACCCATAAAAAATAATGAAATTGAACTATTTGTAGTAAGGTGGATGGACCTAGAGTCTGTCATACAGAGTGAAGTAAGTCAGAAAGAGAAAAACAAATACCGTATGCTAACACATATATATGGAATCTAAAAAAAAATGTTTTTGAAAAACCTAGGGGCAGAACAGGAAGCAAGATGCAGACCTAGAGAATGGACTTAAGGACACGGGGAGGGGGAGGGGCAAGCTGGGATGAAGTGAGAGAGTGGCATGGACATATATACACTACCAAATGTAAAATAAATAGCAAGTGAGAAGCAGCTGCATAGCACAGGGATATTAGCTCGGTGCTTTGCGACCACCCAGAGGGGTGGGATAAGGAGGGTGGGAGGGAGACGCAAGAGGGAGGGTATATGGGGATATATCTATACATATACCTGATTCACTTTGTTATACAGCAGAAACTAAAACAACATTGTAAAGCAATTATACTCCAATAAAGATGTTAAAAAGGAAAAAGAAAAAAAAAGCTAGAGGTGGGGATCCACAAACCCAGATGTGGCTGCAGAACTAAGAAAAGTTGTGACCAGCAGACCCTGAATGTAATTAACCAAGTAGCCTCTTGGTGGTTCAGCCTTTACTGAGCATCTGGTCATTGGGGTGACTTTGCCAATGATGGGTGCTGGGACCCCACTCAGTGGGGTGTGACTGAGCTGAGACCAAGGCCCAGGCATCAGTGGTTTGAAAGCTTCTCAGCTGAGTCTAAGGTGCAGCTAGTGTTGAAACTACTGAGCTGCTGAACGCCTCAGCCCTAGGAGGTGTGAATTAAAGGGGTGCAGGAAGCAGAGGCCAGACCCTTCCTGGGACTCTGTGGGTGGAGGAATAGCTGGCAGGGAAATATGCACAGGCTTGCTTTTTGAGGCTCAGCAAATGAATATCAGGGTCTGATCAAGTGGGTGAACCTCTCCTCCTGTATTAGGGAGATGTGAGTCAATGGGGAAGTGAGAGACCAACAGTGTTCTCAGCAACATTCTGGAGTGGGAGGGGCAGCAGCTCCCTCCTGTCCAAAAAGGTGACATTGCTCATGGGAGATCCCTGCACTCCTGTCCCTGCACCTGAGTCTGAGGATGCAGTGAGCATTCCTGCACCCCACCTAGCCTTGGAAGACCCCCAGCTCTGTGGGTTTCCACTGAGGAAGCTGTCAGCCAGGTGTTTCGTTTTAGGAAAAGTTGTTTGATGTTCACACACTGCTCAGTGATTGAGGTGCCAATTGTATTCCCCAAAGTCAGTTGTACCCCAGTCTTAAGGTATGGGGAGGGGAGGAAAGAAAGCAGAGTTGTCCAATGCAGGGCAGCTTTGGGGAAAAGCTAGTGTGGCTGCTCATATTCTTGCATTGCTTAAGCTGATCAGCAAGAAACACAGAGCTGTCCCTGGATGTGGCGCTTGCACCCTGGAACGGAGTGACCTGCAAGGCATAGTACCTGCACTTCAGCCCTAGCTCTTGACTGTTCCATCTACTCCCAATGGAGCAGTAATTTCAGGAGTGTCCTCTGGGTACTTTAGTTAAGATTCACCTATTAATGTTTACCTTGGGAAAGGACAACTGAGCTTGGTGCCAAATTAACTTGGCTGGTGTTGACTCACATTTCCAGCTCTGTGGCTCTTCACAGAACTGGTTTATTTATTCTTCTGAAGCAAACACATGGAACATTCTCCAGGAAAATCATGTGTTAGGTCACAAAACAAGTCTTAAGAAATTTAAGATTAAAATCAAATCAAGTATCTTTATCATCCACAATGGTGTGGAATTAGGAATCAAAAACAAGAGGAAAGTTAGAAAATTTGCAAATACGTAAAAATTGAACAGCATACTTCTGAACAACTAATAGGTCAAAGAAGAATTTTAAAAAGGAAATCAGAAACTGTCTTGAGACAAATGAAAATGGAAACACAATATACCAAAAGTTATGTGACATGGCAAAAGCAGTTTTAAGAAGTATGTTTATACTGATAAATGTCTACATTAAGAAAAAGAAAGATCTCAAATAAACAACCTAATTTTACGTCTCAAAGGACTAGGAAAAAGAAACAAACTAAACACAAAGTTAGTAGAAGGAAGGAACTAATAAAGATTAGAGCAGAAGTATTTAAACAGAGATTAGAGAAACTGTAGAAAAGATCCAAGAAACTAAGAGTTGATTTTTTAAAAGATAAGTAAAATTGAAAATCTTTTAGCTAGACTAAGAAAAAACTCAAATAAATACATTATAGATGAAAGAGGAGATATTACAACTGATAAGAGAGATACGAAGGATAACACAGAAACACAAAGGATTACAAAAGTTGAAAAACCTTCAGCTAGACTAAGAAAAAACTCAAATAAATAAAATCATAGATGAAAGAGGAGATATTAAACTGATAACACAGAGACTACTGTGAACTACTATGTCCCAACAGATAATCTAGAAGAAATGAATAAATTACTTGAAACATACAACCCTCCAAAACTGAATCATGAAGATAAACATCTGAAGAGGTCAGTAATGAGCAAGGAGATTAAATTAGTAATCAAAAACCTCCCAAAAGGGCTTCCTTGGTGGCACAGTGGTTAAGAACCCACCTGCCAATGCAGGGGACACGCGTTCAAGCCCTGGTCTGGGAAGATCCCACGTGCTACGGAGCAACTAAGCCCGTGCGCCACAACTACTGAGCCTGCGCTCTAGAGCCCATGAGCCACAACTACTGAGCCCAGTTGCCACACCTACTGAAGCCCACCCGGCTAGAGCCCATGCTCCAAAACAAGAGAAGCCACCGCAATGAGAAGCCGAAGCACTGCAACAAAGGGTAACCCCCACTCGCCGCAACTAAAGAAAGCCCACGCACAGCAATGCAGACCCAAGACAGCCAAAAACAAATAAATAAAAATATATTTTAAAAAAAAACTCCCAGAAAAGAAAAGTCCAAGACCGATGGCTTCATTGGTGAATTATACCGAAAATTTAAAAATTATGCCAAACCTACTCAGACTCTTCCAAAAAAATTGAAGAGGAGGGACTACTTCCAAACTCATTTCACAAGGCCAGCATTACTATGATTCCAAACCCAGATAAGGACCCAGATAAGAGAAGAAAATTACAGGCCAGTATCCATAATGAATATAATAGATGCAAATATTCTCAACAACATATCAGCAAATGGAATTCAACAGCACATTAAAAGGACCATACACTATGATCAAGTGATATTTATCCCTGGGATGCAAGGATGGTTCAACATACATGAATCAGTAAATGTGATATACCACATGAACATAATGAAAGGTAGAAGTCATATGATCATCTCAATAGATGCAGAAAAAGCATTTGACAAAATTTAATATCTTTCATGATAAGGACTCTCAACAAATTTGGTATAGAAGGAATGCACTTCAAAATAATAAAGGCCATATATGACAAGCCCACAGCTAAATTTATCCTCAAAGGTGAAAAACTGAAAGCTTTTCCTCTAAGTTTAGGAACAAGACAAAGATGTCCATTCTTACCACTGCTATTCAACATTCTACTGGAAACCCTAAACTGGGCAATTAGGCAGGAAAGAGAAATAAAAGGCACCCAAATTGGAATGGAAAAAGTAAAAGTGTCTCTGTTTGCAGAAGACTTGATCCTATATATAGAAAATCCTAAAGACTCACCAAAAAACTGTTAGAACTAATAAATGAATTCAGCAGAGTCACAGGATACAAAATCAACATAGAAAAATTAGATGTGTTTCTATACAATAACAACAAACTATCTGAAAAACAAATAAAGAAAACAAAACTATTTACAATGGCAACTTGCTGCAGAGCCAGAAGTGCCTGCCTGGGAGTCTGCACTCCTTCCAGGTGACCCTGTAGCCATTGAATTATGGTCCCAGGACTGTGAGAGGCCAACTCTCTTGTACTGAGGTATGTGCCCTCCAGAGCTCCCTGCAGGATCAGGCTGAGGCTGTATTTGCCTCATGTCACACCCTTGCTTCCTACCCCGCTGGTCACCCAGGGAGCACTCCTTAATGAATCACTTGTTGATAAATCCTCACCCCAGGGTCTGCATCCAGAAAAACCCAACTAAGAAAGGTGCATATCTAAAATGGTAGAATTATAGAACTCGGAAACAGACAGTTTGGGGAGTGGAATGAACATGGTCTCTGGAACTTCTGGTTCTGATATCTGAACCTGTGCTCATAGAAAAATGGTGATAACTGAATTGTAGAACTTTAGAGCTGGACAGAGTCCCAGAGGTTAACAAGTGAGACTCCCATAATTCATTTCAGTGGGCATTTTATTGAATAAGTGCTCTGTGATGGGACTGTGATGGGCTTCAGATGGGAAAACTGAGGCCTAGAGAGCAGACATGGGCCACAGAGCACATGAGTGGTACTGACAGGACAAGAACCCAAGTCTTTTGGTTCTTGTGCAAAATATAGTCCTTGACCCTATTTCTTTCTCCTCCTTGGTGGACCTCTGGTGGCTGTAAGTGGGGCTGGGGCTCTTGAGGCTCCTGCTTCTTTACCTCTTCTCCCTCACTCTCTCCAAAGACAAGGCAGGGTCCAGGGCACATGGAGACATGGAGAAGAAGAAGTGTTGCCCATGAGCCTAACTGGACTGGACTAGACTATGTTGTTGGCGGCTGGAGCCCTGAGGGCCTCTCTGGATGGCTACTCTGTACCTCTGAGGGCTCTGCTGATGGCAGGACCAGTTTTTCATCTTAGCTGAGGTGTCATTTCAGAGGTTTGGGCTTGGAGGGAAAAGTGACATTGGGGGGTAATGGTGGACTGTGTGTGTCTGGGCAGCTCAAACTGGGAAAGCCTAGGATTGTGTAGAGCCCTCATCCTCTACTCTGGGCCTTGGGGAGAATCCATCCTGTCTTAGAGGAATTCTTTCCTGCTTAGTCTCACCTCCCTTCCTCTCTCCCTCAGAAGATATTGGGACACAAGTTTACGATGGGGCCTTGGGGCAAAGGAATGGAAAAGGCAACTGGAGCTGGCTTTAATTCAGGCCACCTGGGTTGTCTCTACTTAGGTCAGAAGGAATATTCTTAGCACCAGGGTGCCCAGCCAGTCCAGTCCAAGTGGGGCCAAGACTTCCCAACTGGGGGTTTGATTGAAAAGCTTTATAGTGTTCAACCAACTGCTTTAGTCTAGAGTGTCACCTTTGCTATTTCCTTCTCAAGTCTGTGACAAGGATAGAGGCTAGTTATAAGTTCTGGTCAAATACCTTCCCAGGTCATAATGCCTAGCAGAAAAACAAAACATCCAACAAACCAACCCCCTTATATTCCAATAAAAGCTATGACTTTCTTCTCTTGTGGTCATTCATCAGAACTTCCTTCTGACTCCTGACTTTCCTTCAACCGGGGATGGCTCTAGCAGTAGGGCAGGGAATGGCTTCCATGTAAGTGGATTTGCAGCAATATCCTACTATATAGTCACTTTCAGTAGCCCCTGCTTCTGGCTGCTCCTCCACAGAGCTGCCATACTTCTTGGAAACAGTAATGTGGTCAATAGTTGATGGTGATTATTGCTTGGAGAGATCATTACAGTTCTCTAGTCCTGAGCTAACAACAGCGTCATCACTTCTCAGGAGTGGTGGCTGGTGTCCTCAGGAGGGAGAGCCCTGGCAGAGGGAGGGGCTAGCGAATGGACGCCTCAGTAATTGAAGTGACTGCGGGTGAGTCATGCACACTCGAGCAGAGTGGGAACAGCTGTGGAGGGGGAGGTGGAAGTCCCATCTGTGGAGCCTTTCCATAAACCTAGATCTGTTTCTGCGGAAACAAGACAGCATCCGCCAGAACCATTCTGCACCCATGAAGACAGAGACACATACAAGGAGGAGCCTGAGCCAGGGGACGGGGAGAGGAGGAGGTTAGGGGTTGGGCCTGGGGTGCCTTCATCTTTGAGCTTTCATTGGCTGTCTTCTCTCCCTTCTCTTCTCTTCTTCCACAAATTCTTCCATTCTTTTCTCCTTAAGTCCCTTTATATCGTTATTTCCACCCTGGCCAGCTACTACAAAGTGCCATTGCAGACTCAACCCATTCTTGACCCACTTGATTCTAAACTGCTTTAGATGGTTCTGGTTTTCAGTCTCAATGGGTTGGCAAACTATGCCTCATGGACCAAATTTGGTGTGCCTACTGTTTTTGTAAATAAAGTTTTATTGGAACACAGCCATGCTCATTTCTTTAAGTATCGTGTATGGCTGCTATCACATGACCAAAGCAGAGCCGAGTAGCTATATGTCCCACAGAGCCTAAAACATTGACCCTACAGCACCTATCCTGACCCCTGTCATCCCGCACTCTGTCTCCATCTTCTCCAACTTCCTGGAGAACTAAAGCCTTTTCGATTTTTCCCAGGCTGATCCTACCACTTATCCCACAGCCCAGGCTAGAGAGAGCAGACCCAGGAGGGGAAAAAATCTTTTATTTTTCTAGCCATGTGACCAAAAGGGAGCCATGTGGCATTTGTCATACATTTGTTGTCCCTCATCTAGATACTTTCTTTCATTCCTTTCCTTTTTCTCCCCTCGCCTCTCACTTTTTAATCCTCAATTCCTTTTATGTACATTTATTCAAAAAGAAAACATTATCTGAGTTGCTATGATGTTACAGGCACTGCTGTGTTGGTCAAGATGGGCTAAGCTATGCTGCAGTAAAAAACAGCCCTCAGTTCTCAAGAGCTTAAAACAGCAAAGATCTATTTGTTGTTCATGCTACAGTATGTGCAGTCTCGCCTGACAGAGGGCCCCGTATTTCACAGGGATCCAGGCCTATAAGTTGATGATACGTCTTGAGCACCATCCATGCCAGGCCAGAGGGAAAGGGAGCTCAGCCCCAAAATGACAGATACCCATTTCTGCTCACAACTCAGAATTAGTTACAGGGCTCTGTCTACCTCAAAGGGGTCAGGAAATGTATGTCTACCATGTGCCTAGAAAGTAAGGAGAACCAGGTATTGTGAGTAGAATGAATGATAATCAAACACTGGTGATGTAGAGATAAATAAGAACAAACCACAATCTGTGCTCTGGAGGAGAACCAAGTCTCATATGTGATTTATTGAGTTCTTACTGTATACACAACGTTTTGTAGGTGTTATGACATTTGATCTTCACATGAGTCATGAGAAATTTCCCCACTTACAGGTGAGAAAACTGAGTCCCAGCAAGACTACATGACTTGATTAAAGTCACTCAGCTGGTGGGACTCGTGGGTATAATTCTCGCTTCAAAGAAAGAGCTCTGTCTGTGATGCTACAAGTGCCCCCAGTTTCCCTGCTCAAACTCTGGCTTTGGATTCCCATCTGTGACTTCAGCCACTGGTCTTTGAAGTGGGGCAGGAGGGAAGATCCATTTAAGAACTCGTTGATTACCCCATGGTGGGTAGGAAAGAGATGAGAGAGCCTAATCTTGGCTTGAGTTGTCCAAAACAATCCCATCTGGTAAATATGATCATTTTGTCCAAAGTCTGACAAATTATTGTAATGCCTCATAAGCAATCTTCATTAAATTCCATTTTCAGTGACTTCCCTGGTGGCACAGTGGTTAAGAATCTGCTTGCCAATGCAGGGAACATGGGTTTGATCCCTAGTCCAGGAAGACCCCACATGCTGCAGAACAACTAAGCCCGTGCACCACAACTACTGAGCCTGCGCTCTAGAGCCCGCGAACCACAACTACCGAGCCCACGTGGCACAACTACTGAAGCCCCATGCCACAACTACTGAAGACCGTACGCCTAGAGCCCATGCTCCACAATAAGAGAAGCCACTGCAATGAGAAGCCCACGCACCACCACGAAGAGTAGCCCCCGCTCGCCACAACTAGAGAAAGCCCGCGCGCAACAACGAAGACCCAACGCAGCCAAAAATAAAAATAAATTTAAAAATTCCATTTTCAGAAACCACTTCCTCCCCTCTGTGAGATTGTTCATAACCTCCCCCCCTGCCCCCAACCCCCTGCCCTGCCGCCCATTGCCTTCAGGAGAAAGCCCAAATGTCTTTGACTGATTTCCAAAGTCCTGCCCAGTGACCCCTCCTCCTTATTCAATGTTCTCTGTCTTTCTCCCAGCTTCCACCCCTCAGTGCTTCTGTAGATGGAGAGGTTCAGGGCAGACAAGATGAATGTCTGGACTAAGACACTGACAGTAGGATGGATGGAGGGAGAGAGAGACTGGGAGACTAAGTATGAGAAATTCAGGTTTACATTTCTTGACTGAGGCAACCAACAGTCAAAATTCTGAAGACAGTGAGGGGAATAACAGTGGGCAAGAGAATAAGCTCATGAACTTGCTTTCTCCCCACTCATTCCTATGTTCCAAGGAGGCAAGGACCAATCTTTACTTCCCCTTGTCTCTTGTCTATTTGACTTTTTGGAGAACTGACTGCATGACACATAGTTCACCATGTCACTCAGTAAATAGTTGTTGAACGGAACTGGATAGATAATGATGATATAGTAATATAGTAGCCATAGTTTACATTGAACACCTACCATGTGCTGGTCTCCATGCTAGATCCCTCATCTACATTATCTTACCTAATTATCATAAACCTCTAGGAAGCATTTATAATATCCTCATTCTACATAGGAGAAAATTATTCGGAAACTTTAAAGAGCCGTCCAGAGTTGCAAGGCTGAAAAGAAACAGAATCAGGATGTGCACCGCCCCCAACTGTCTACTTCCAAAACCCAGACCATTTCATCTATGCCGTTACTTCTCCAAGGACAATTGTTTCATGTTGCCGACACAAGGAATTTTGGTCAAATATGTGAATTTTTAGAGGCTGACTGCCTGGTTTGGATGTAACAGCACAATTCCTAGAAGACTTAAATTATGCATCATTGAAGCACTTCCATTGGAAAGTTAAAATGTCAAACACACGCCCATAGCTCAGCACATACGTAATCTAGCAGCCATTTCCTTGAAAATAGCATCTTGTTACAAAGGCATAATGTCGCAGACTGAATCTCCAGCCTACGTATGCAAATGTGGTTTCTCTAAGTGCATTTGAGGAGAGGAATGAAGTCTGGTTGGGGCCAATGGCTTGAGGGCTGAGACATCCCCCCTTCCATAGCTCCAGGCATGTGGCATCGATGAAAGGGATCTGATTCAGCACTGCAGCTCAGTAAAGATGAATATGGGGGTGCCCCCTGGATCTCTCTGCAATAAGCCGTTTCCTTCTTTTCAGGATGGTGAGTGCCTCTGATCTATTCAAGTCATCTCACCATCCTGGACCTCAGTGTCCTCATCTATTAAATGGATATAGTAATTGTACCTACTTCATTGGGTTGTTGCAGAGGTTAGATAAATTATACATGTAAAGTGCCCAGGGTAGTGAGCCAGCCCTCAGTGAATATTAGTTATATATTAATCATCATCATCATTCCAATGCAGCAAATTCACTAAGGGGTGATCATTGATTTTGGTGTCTGGCAGCCTGCAGATCAAATGCCCGCCCTATCACTTATTAGCTGTGTGGCCTCAGGCAAGTCCTTAATGCTCCCTGAACCTCTGTTTCTTCAATCAATATTTTTTTTTGTTTGTTTTTTTGTTTTTTGCGGTACGCGGGCCTCTCACTGTTGTGGCCTCTCCCTTTACGGAGCACAGGCTCCGGACGCGCAGGCTCAGCGTCCATGGCTCACGGGCCCAGCCACTCCACGGCATGTGGGATCTTCCCGGACCAGGGCACGAACCCGTGTCCCCTGCATCGGCAGGCAGACTCTCAACCACTGCGCCACCAGGGAAGCCCCAATCAATGTGTTTTTATCTAGTACTTTCTAAATATTAGGTGGGCTGCTCAGCACTTTTCATATATTATCTGTCAGGCCCCAACCATCCTGGGAGCTAGATTACAGAGCCTGCCTTTACAGATAAGGAGACTGAAGTTCAGAGAAGTTAAGCAAATTGCCCAGTGCCACACAGCCAGTAGGTGGTGGAGCCAGGCTTAGCCTAGGTCTTTTTGCTTCCAAAGCCTGTGCTCTTAACCACCTCAGTAAGCCATAACGGTTGGATTCCCTACCTCAGAGGGTTCTTGGGAGGTCTAAACAATATCTGAAATGTCAAACACCAGTTACGGGGCAAGAATGAAGTGGGTGTTTAAACATGGTAGTGGAAGTATTGATACTTTATCATTATGATTATGGACAACAACCAAACAGCTGCTTCTCTCCTCTTCCTCCTCCTCCCCTTCCTCCTCCTCCCCCACATCATTCTCATCATCATCATCATCAAGGCTTTCTCCAGGATGCCCTGACCCATTGTACATATCTTGCTTTCCATCTCGCCCCTCCTCGCACCTGCATGACAGCCTGGGCCTGTGTATTCCAGCCTTCTTGCCCTGGTCCCTGCTGTTCTTTCTGCTCTACCCATCTCTGCACATTCAAACCTTAGCCAGTCTTTCATCAAAATCACAAATCCTTCCTCTTCCATGGAGACTTTTTCTTGCCCTCTCCTCAAACTTAACCTGTTGTGCTTTTGCATCGTTAGTCGTGTGTATTATGAACTCGACTTGAGGGTTTATTGACTTGTCGGTCATTCCCTGGTTAGACTTCAAACTCCATGACGGCAGAGATGGAGTGTGGAGTTCACTGACATGTGCCCAGCCCTGCGGTAGCCACTGACGGGCATTCAGCGGCAGATAAATGGGCACTTAATACAGTCTTAAATCTGTTCCTTGGAACACGGTTACACATACCACAGTGTGTGAGACTGTACTGTGGTTAAGTCAGCTTTAGAAATTCTTCTTATATCCTCACTCCTGAAGAGTCATATGAATAGTGGTGTGCAAAGGCTCTGAGAAACCCATTTTCATTTTATAACCCAGTAAAATTATTTGCCCACTGGACCCCCCCTCCCTTCCACAAATACCCATTACTCCTCACACCTCTTCCCTGCGTATGTTGTAAGAAATTAAGAAGAGAAAGCTTTTCTGGTCCAATGCTAATGGAAACAATTTCTAACTCTGGTAGAGAGAAACAGAGCTTCTTCCCCCACAGACTCCAACTTCCTGGATGTAGAACTGCCATGTGGGGAGCAAGGTTAGCATCAACAGCCACCAGAAGTGCCCTCACCAGCAGTGGGATGACCGGAAGGACTACCTCCCCTCCCGTGACAGAGCTCAAACCAGGCCATGTGTCCATTGGCTTATGGGATTCAGGTAGAAGAGGGAGGGAGATGGAGATGGAGATGGATGGCTCTGATTCTTTGCTGGATATGTTGTTCATAACAACTAATGAACGTTATTTGTTCGTCTCTTCGGGGAAGGGAATACTCCATCCAGCATCTCCTACAGGCCAGGCTTCCCTTGTGTTAATTCACTCACTCTGCATAATGACCCTATGAGGTAGGCATCATTCCCTCCCAGAGAGAAATAAACAAACGAAACCAAACAATCTTGTTTCATAGTTTAAAATGCAGTCTGTTCATTTGAAAAATAAACAAACTTGCATTTTAAACTGTGAATCAAAACAAGCAAGTGGCAAGTCTTCCTGATTTTTTTAAAAAAATTTTAATTTTCATTTTTTCTTGATGTATAGTTGATTTACAATGCTGTGTTAGTTTCTGGTGTACAGCAAAGTGATTCAGTTATACACACACACACACACACACTCACACACACAAATATTCTTTTCCATTATGGTTTATTACAAGATATTGAATATAGTTCCCTGTGCTATTCAGTAGGACCCTGTTGTTTATCTATTTTATGTATAATAGTGTGTATCTGCTGATCTCAAACCCCTAATTTATACCTCCCCCACCCCCTTACCCCTTTGTTTGGTAAACATAAGTTTGTTTTCTGTGTCTATGAGTCTGTTTCTGTTTTGTAAATAAGTTCATTTGTATCATATTTTACATTCCACGTATAAGTGATACCATATGGTATTTTTCTTTGTCTTTCTGATTTACTTCACCTAGTATGATAATCTCTAGGTCCATCCATGTTGCGGCAAATGACATTATTTCATTCTTTTTTATGGTTAATATTCCACTGTGTGTATACATATGTATATAAATATGTGTGTGTATATATATATATATATATTTATATACATGTATACGAGACATTCTGAGACATTCCGTGTCTTGGCTGTTGTAAATAGTGCTGCTGTGAACACTGGGGGTGCATGTATCTTTTAAAATTAGCGTTTTCTCTGGTTGTATGTCCAGGAGTGGGATTGCTGGATCACATGGCAACTCTATTTTTAGTTTTTTAAGGAACCTCCATACTGTTTTCCTAGTGGCTGCACCAATTATCATTCCCACCAAGAGTGTAGGAAGGTACTCTTTTCTCCACACCCTCTCTAGCATTTGTTACTTGTAGACATTTTAATGATGGCCATTCTGACCGGTGTGAGGTGATATCTCATTGTAGTTTTGATTTGCATTTCTCTGATAATTAGCAATGTTGAGCATCTTTTCATGTGCCTGTTGGCCACTTGTATGTCTTCTTTGGAGAAATGTCTGTTTAGGTCTTCTGCCCATTTTTTGGTTGTGTTGTTTGTTTTTTTGTTATTGAGTTGTATGAGCTGTTTGTATGTTTTGGAAATTAAGCCCTAGTTGGTCACTTCATTTGTGAATATTTTCTCCATTCCGTAGATTGTATTCTCTTTTTGGTCCCTGATGAACCACCATTTATTTGATATCTGCCATATTATTTCATTTTTGTGACAACCTTGGGAGTTGATTTTACTGTCCCCTTTTACCAATGAGGAGACTGAAGATGGGAGAGTAATGATAATTCATTCATCATCCTTGCAACAGATGGTTATTTGGCCCCTATCATGTGCCGTGTACAGTAATAGAGTATGTTGCAGGTGGTCCTATTTAAAGATAATATTACCTGCTAGTCTTTGTTGAACATCCATTGTGCATTAGGCACTCTTCTAGTGTGCTGTACACTGAATGTTTGTGACCCCCAAAATTCACATGTTGAAACCTAACCCCCAATATGCTGGTATTTGGAGGTGGAGCCTTTAAGAGGTGATTAGGTCATGAGGACCCCAGAGAGCTCCCTTGTCCTTTCCAGTATGTGAGGACACAGCAAGAAGACAGTCTATGAACCAGCCACCAAATCTCTTGGCAGCCTGAGCTTAGACTTCCAGTCTCCATAAGAGAGAGAAGTAAAAGTTTGTTGTTTTTGTTGTTTAAGCCCTCTGGTCTGCGATGTTTTGTTATAGCATCCCCAGCTGACCAAGACATAGCATTTTATACAGGTCATCCTTTTTTAATTCTCACGATGAGTAGGGAAGCAGATGGGATTAGTGTTCACATTTAACAGATGGAGAAACTGAAGCACAAGATTCAAAACAACTTGTCCAAAGTGGTGCAGCTGCCCGTGGCTGATCAGGATCCAGCCTCAGGTGGTCAGAGTTATTTGCCCAAGTAACGCTTGGATGTGACACCTCATGAAACAACTGTCCCTTCCCTATAGCCTGTGGCCTTGCTATCAGCCTAATAAAGAGCTCTCGGGACATAATTCATGATTTTCTGCTTTACAGGGACTGTGTGGACCATGAAAGGTACAAAAGATGTGGGTGAAGCCCCAGCCCCCCATGGTCCCTCTGAGGAAGCACCCAGTGGTTGCTTAATCAAAGTCAGCTGGCAGCCCTGAAGTCAGAATGCCCTCAACACGCTGTGATTTAATCTAAACATTCCAATTTTGTTACCTTAACAAAGGCCACTAGGCCATCTCTCCTGCATTTGTCATCATCTCTTAAAACATGATATAATTGGAAGTTGCTCTGCTGGGCTGAGGGTAGGATGACATTTTATGCACATTCAATTTGGACATAAATGTCATATTTGCACTAGGTTGAGGCTGCTGGCTGTAAGGATAAAATGTTTGTGAGGGATGAGCAGGCTTACTGGAGATCTTGGTGAGTGAGAAGAAAGCAGCTTCTGATGACCCAGGCAAAGGGAAATTAATTACTGCAGGAAGAAGGTTGGCATTGTTCTCTTAAAAGCAAGTGTCTGCCCTCTGCATTTTCTTACTGCCTCACTACAAAATAGATTCTCTCCATCCTCCTGCTCTAAACGTCAGATAAAACCTCATCAGCATTCATTCATTAAAAATGCATATATATGTATATATATGAATATCCCCTTTATATATTAGTACAATATATAATAATATATAATAAATATTATATTTATTTGAAGAGCCATTGTGAATTAGCACCTCTATCTTCAAGACACGTCATATCCACTATTCTTTACATTTGATTTAATTCTAGGGCTCATCCTTGGTCCCGTCTCTCCCCTCCCTCGCCTCTCCCATTCAATACAATACACACCCCGTTGGCTCTGATGGCTTATTATCCCTCCATTCCTGTCACCAAGCCACCCTCATGCCTGCCCTGGGTTTGGTGAAAGTGGACTAATGATCTTTTAGCTTTCATCTCTGCCCTTGAGTCTATTCTCCATAGAGCTGCCAGGATAAACTTCAAAAAAACTGAAGTCATGTCATGTCATACTTGTTCAAAACCATCCAGAATAAAATTCAAGTTCTTTCCTGTTGGGATTTGAGTCTGATAAATAATACCTTTCCCTCTCTTTTACCCACCCGGCTTAGAACCAGTTGAGAAATGAACCCAGAAGTGAGGCCGATAAAGATGCAAATATCATGTTTATTACTGATACAGAGGTTGTCCAAGAACAGAGCTTGGGTCTGCCTAATGAGTGGACTTCAATACTCCCCTTAATTGAACTTTCTCCTGCCTTATAGAAGCCTGCCTCATTAAAATCACAAATGTTGCCTTCTCGGGGAAGCCTTCTCTGTCCCCTGTTTCAGACAGTCCCTCTCCCATCTATAGTCATGCCATTTGCTCATTTTTAACAAGATTGTCTTTTTCCTTGTTGATTTATGGGAGGATTTATATATGTTGGATATCTTCTTGCCATTTGTATCTTGTATTCACATGTTATGGTGACTTTTGATAAAAATGATCTCAGTTTTAATGGACTTAAATTACCAATCTTTTCTTTTTAAAGTTAGTATATTTTATGTCTGCTTTGAAAAAGCTTTCTCAATCTCCAGGTCACAGTGAGATTTCCCTATATTTTCTTCTAACAGTTTGAAGTTTGGCTTTTCACATTTGATTCTTAAATCCAAAAGTTTTCTATGTATGGTGTGAGATGTTGATTTTTGTATATGGTGATATTTAGGTGCAGTTTTATTTTGTTCCTTTTAGAAAACCCACTATTTCAGCACCACTTATTATAGTCCCTCATGGATACAATGTCCCCCCTTTCTCCAGTGACCTGCAGTGTTATATATCATTTTATTATACCTGTGGGTTTGTTTCTGGGTTGTCTTTCTGTTCCTATGGTCTACTTGTCCAACCCTGCACTACTGTCACACTGTATGAATTGTTATAATCTGATAATAATAAGAGAAAATTAAGAAGAGATTTTAAATCTCTCATGATCCCATCAGCTAAAGACTATCTCTGTCGGGGCTTCCCTGGTGGTGCAGTGGTTAAAAATCTGCCTGCCAATGCAGGAGACATGGGTTCGAGCCCTGATCCGGGAAGATCCCACATGCTGCGGAGCAACTAAGCCCGTGCACCACAACTACTGAGCCTGCGCTCTAGAGCCCGCGAGCCACAGCTACTGAGCCCACGTGCCACAACTACTGAAGCCCACGCGCCTAGAGCCTGTGCTCCGCAGCAAGAGAAGCCACCACAATGAGAAGCCTGTGCACCACAACGAAGAGTAGCCCCCGCTTGCCACAACCAGAGAAAAGCCTGCGTGCAGCAACGAAGACCCAACACAGCCAGAAATAAAATAAAATAAATTTACAAAAAAAAAAAAAAAAGACTATCTTTGTCTCAGTTTCTTTGGCATTTCCTTTTACTCTTTTGCTTATTCCTATTTTTGTACATCCAGGAGAGACTGTATATACAGATATGAATTTTCACTTTTCCGTAACATAATTTTAATTTTTCCTTAACATCTGTAATTCCTACAGATTTGAATTTTCATTTTTTTCCTTATAAGGAAGAAATTTTCATTTTTTCCTATATTTAGGTGCATATTGGCAAATGCTTCAAATTTGTGTTTTTATTATGAGAAAGATATGAACAAAAGCATTAAAGTTTTAAGAGGAAGCAAGAAAGCATTTCATCTTGGGAGAAATCAAGAAAGATATTGTGGCTCTAAACTACTTACTTAACATAGTTCTTTTCTTGTTGATAAATGAATGGTAACAACATACGGAAAGGGCTGGATCATCCATTCAAACTGTGACACGAAGACATCTGGGAAGATGGATGTATTAAAATAACCATCATTTTTGAAGGTCTTTAGATGGAAGCAAGGTATTTGTTATATGGGATCATCACTGAACTATTTATTTCAGGAACAAACAGTGATACAAAAATATGTGGAATCCTTTCCCTTCGGCAGTGTCAATCGTGACCTTTTCAGAGTCAAGAGAACAGAATCTGGAGAACATAGAGTGTTAACTAAGTTCTAAGTCAAAAGAGAACCATCCTGCAATTTGTATGGCAATTGTGTGAACTGCAATTTTAAATAGGGAATTGAAGTGTTGATTGTTGTTGGGAGGCGTTTAAAGATCTTAGTCACTTCAATCAGTTTTTACATCTTTCTCTAATTTGACTGCAGGACTTTCGACATCATTTCCTCTCCAAATGATTATCTATTCAGTCAGCTCCAATTAGTAGACAGTGTGTAAACGCAGAGCACCTTTCACAGGGAACACACTCCGTTTGATTTCCGATACTGCCAGCTTCTCCTGTTCAGGTTTCCTGAAGTTGGACCTTCTTTGATCTGTCAAACAGCTTCCCACTTAGATTTAATTTTTTTTAATTTAGAGCCATTTATAAAATCTTTATTACTTAGCTTCTCCTGGAGTCAGGTAGAGGATAGTTCATGGCTTCTGCTATGTTTATTCAACATTAGAGGTTGTTTTACCTAAGCCACTCTAAGCTTCATTACGCTCCTTTAAATCTTCAGAGTAGGCACAATTGTGGCGTCTCCAGCAGTCTGCGAGATGAATGGGAACATAGCAGCTGGTCTTACCTGACTCAGGAATCTCTTCTCCACCGTTCAAGTCACCATTTATTGAGTGGTAACTCCAAGCCAGAAAATGTACCTGCACAGCTAGGTGCCTGGTATGCCCTGCTCACTTTCTCAAGTGCATTCTTTTATGGAACTTTCCTCATTGTGAGAAAATGCCTCCTATCCCTTATCCAAAATCAGCCTGCAAAGAACATCCACCCATTGGTTCTAGTCTTGCCTTTTGTGGTTGAGCAGTGTTAAGTCTTGCCTGTTACAGTGTGAGTGCCTTAGTGTTAAAGATCAGTGGTTCTTGGTGCTGTCTAGAGGTAAATAGATAACTAACAAAGACCTACTGTATAGCACAGGGAACTACACTCAATATTTTGTAATAACCTATAAGGGAAAAGAATCTGAAAAAGAATATATATATATAAATATATATAACTGAATCATTGTGCTGTACACCTGAAACTAACACGGTATTGTAAATCAACTATACTTTAATTAGTTAATTAATTTAAAAAAAAGACCAATGGTTCTCAAACTTTAGTGCACATCAGAATCACTTGGAGAGCTTGCTAAAGCATGATCTTCTGGCCCTACCTTAGAGTTTCTGATTCTGTAAGTCTGGAATGGGACCAGAGAATTTGCATCTCTAAGTCTCCAGGGGATCTCATGCTGCTGGTCTGGGGACCACACTTTGAGAACTTCTGCTAAAGACAAATAACATCCATTTATCTAGGTGCTAGGCATTTGTTGTCTGCCAAGGATACAGCAATGGACAAAATGGGCACAGCGTTTATCCTCATGGAACTTATGGTCCAAGGGAACTTACTGGAGATACAAACAGCAAAGTAAGGTGTTTGTCATGACAGGGAAATGTTGAGAAACTCTGAGAGTATACAGTAGGGGACCTCATCTGGTCAGTGGATCAGAGTCAGGGAGGCCTTCTTGCAGAAGTGATTTTTGAGCTCTGACCTGAAATATAGATTGGAGTTTGTCAGACTGAAGAAGGAGGATGGAGCAGTGAGAAAGACAATTTCTGTGCTTGGGCACAGGCTAGACGAAGGTGGATGGCACATAAATAAAAGATGCATAGATACAGCCAATGTAATGGACATGCAGAAAGTAAGGGGAAGGCTGGAGGAGGTGGAGGTGCTTTCTGAACTAGCTTAAGATGTCTAGTTTTTATCCCAAGGTAAATGGGGAGCACTTAAAATCCTATGGGGTTTTAAACCAGGTGAAGTTGGTGTACCTCGTTATCAACCTTTCAGGGCTCTATAAACAGCTTAAATCTATACTGCTGTTATTCAAGACCCAGCCCTAGGAGTTGCACAGAGACACTTCTGCTGCACTGCTAGTTAATACAAGCCACTGGGCCAGCCCAGACTCAAAGGGAGTGTAAGTAGATTATACCTTTTGATGGGAGCAATGGCAAAGAATTTGGTGTCCACTTTTAATCCACCACGCTGATTTGTATGTTTAAAAGCTCACTCTGAGGGTTTCCCTGGTGGCACAGTGGTTGAGAGTCTGGCTGCCGATGCAGGGGACATGGGTTCGTGCCCCAGTCCGGGAGGATCCCACATGCTGCGGAGCGGCTAGGCCCATGAGCCATGGCCGCTGAGCCTGCATGTCCGGAGCCTGTGCTCCGCAACGGGAGAGGCCACAACAGTGAGAGGCCCGTGTACTGCAAAAAAAAAAAAAAAAAAAGCTCACTCCGATTTCTGTGGGGAAGATAGATTGGGGTGCAAAAGCAAAACAGCCTATTGAGGAGGCTTTTGTGGTGGCCCAGGAAAAAGATAATAGTGTCTTGAATTAGCCTTGTAAATGGAAAGTAGATGAATTTGAGATACATTTTAAATGTAGAGCCAGATAAAGGATTGGGCCTCATGGGTAAGAACTACAAAGGCCAGCCTACAATATGTGAAGAATTCTTAACAAAGCATCCCAAAGAGAAGATGGGATTAACCCCAGACCCTCACACATTATGGCTTCAGGAACCATCAGAGCAAAAGAGCTCCTGGGGAACTGTCCAGGGTCCTGAAGCATTTCTCAGCTGTTCATCCAGCCAAGGGCCTCTGGCTTTGTGCCAGGCACTGTGATAAGGTTTGGGAGTGTTAAGACCAACAGGACAGGGTTCCAGCTCTCACAAATGAGCACACAGTCCTTTTGTAAGGATTAGCAAGTATGTAAGAAATCCCAGATACAGGGTGATGAGAGTTGAGTATAGGTCAGCCTGCTGAGGTCAGATAAGGCTTTCTGGTGAAGATGATCTCTGAGCTGAATACTGAATAGTGAGTGAGAGGTTGCAGGTTAGTGTGAGGCAGAGAGAAGGCATTTCATGTATAAGCAGGTTAGGGTAACATAAAATACAGAAACATAAAATGCAAAACGTCCAACAACTAGAACTGAGGCTGGAAAGGCAGAGAGCAGATCACCGAGAACCTCATATGCTAGGCTTAGAAATTTAGATTTCATCTGGAGACAGTGGGGGGGCACAGAGGGTTTTAAGTAGGAAGTGAGGTCTTGAAATGATTTATACCTTGGCTGCCTCTCCATGGGAGCGTGGCACTGACTGGAGGCGGAAAGAACAGAGGCGGGAGCTGAGTGAGGTCCCTGTTGCAGTAATCAACTAACAGAGTGGCAGTGAGAACCATCTCTGCTCTCTCCTCTTTATCAAGTTGACACCCCAAATAGGAATTTCTACTAAAACATCCAATCCATCTTCTAAGAAAATTATTGGAGAATAAGCTGCTGTCATTTCTTCGTGCTTCTCATAACTTATTGGATTTCTGAGTAATTGGATATATAACATCACTTAAACCTCCTTTCTCTATTGAAAATGATTGGCATGTTGAAGGTGAGTGTCCCTCTGAGGGTGCCTGGCCCTCTCTGTTCCTTAGAGATGGCCTGCCTGGAAACAGTTCACATCCTTCTCTTTGTTACTGCCCTGCCCACCAGGATGGTGGGTTAAGGATCTGCTGTATAGATCCAACTCTTTGAACGTTGAAGTTCCAGCATCTGCTGTTGGAAGGAAGTAATCAGTGGTATCTCTACCTCCACCAGTAGAATAAGCAGTATTCTTCACCCAACTTTACAGCAATAAAATGCATCCAGTATTTCTAATGGGCATGCATTCCTGAGATGTTAAGGAAGTAACATTGGCAGGGATTGGTGACCTGATTCCTATAGGAGATGGGAGATAAGGGAAGAGGAGGAATCTTAGTGATACCTGCGATTCAGGCTTGGAAGGATGGTATTGTTTACTGAGATGGATAATACAGACGAAGGAAGACATGTTTGGGTGGGAGGCAAAATAACTTACCTCACCTGTGAAATGGGCATGTAGCAGGTGCTGTCGGTGCTCTGGCCATGCCCTTGCCTGCTTGGATCACTTTACCACTTGTTGGATCCCAGCGTGCTTCCCTCCAGCTTGCCAGCACCTACGTGTCTTTGTTGTTGGGCTGCTCTCAGCCTTCCAGAGCCTTCTCTGCCTGATGCATGTATTGCTGGAGCTGCCCAGGAATTTATATCCTCCTGGAGATACCTGGGTGCAGATGTGTAAATCCTCCATCTCCCTTGAACTGCAATCATGGACATCTCAGGAGTGGCTCTCGTTGTCTCCAGAGCTCCCCCTTAGAACCCTCGTGGGTATAGATGTCACATTTTTCCTCAGCCTCTTTTCATGCTGGGTCCCACTTCTCTACTCCCTGACTGGTTTTCCTAGAAACCCTTACTAGTAAACTGCTTTCAGACAAATCCTCATCTCAGGACCTGTTATTGGAGAACCAAAACGAAGACTGGGAGCAGTAATTAATAATACCTGTATCATAGAGCTGTGAGGATTAAATAACGCTTATAAGGACTTTACTACGATGATTGGCTCATAGTCAACGTTCAAGAACTGTTAGCTAATTTTTTTAAGCTGTTATTTTTAGAAATGTTTATTTCAGGTGTCCATGGTCATCTAAGTGGACATCAAATAGACAATTTAGATCAGTGGTTTTCAAAATGTTTTGTCTCAGGTGCCCTTTTACACTCTTGAAAATTACTGAGGACCTCAAAGAGATTTTGTTTATATGGGTTGTATCTATTAATATTTACAATTTTAAGAATAAAAACTAAGGAATTAAAAATGATTCATTTATAAATTTATTTTAAGTGACAATAATAAATCCCCTACATGTTAACATAAATAAAATTTTTATTAAAATTCCTATTTTTCCAAACAAAAATATAGTGAGAAAATGCCATTGTTTTACATTTTCTCAAATCTCTTTAATATCTGGTTTTATTGAAAGCAGTATCCTTGTATCTGCTTCCACATTCAATCTGTTGCAATGTGATGCTTTCATTGAAGTATATAAAGAAAGCATCACACACATATATTGTTGGTGGAGGGTGGAGTATTAAATATACAATACAGTATTTAAATACACAATACAGTAATAAATATACAATACAGTATTGACTCGGCAGTAGTTCATAAAACATTTAGACACCAGGCTGTACATGACATCCCCAAGACTTATTTCATAACTGGAAGTTTGTACCTTTTGACCACCTTCCAAAGGTGAAGATTCAAGGGGAAGTTCTAATTCTCAAAAAGGTCACCTTTACAACTCAGTTGTAGTGTCTCCTGGTCATTCCCCTCCTGTTTCAGGTTCAGTCTTCTGAACTTCACACCTGCTTCTACCTGGCACTCTCTCAGATACATAAAGATCTACAGTTGTGCCTCCTACCCAAGTCTTCTCTTCTCCTAGATGAATAGCCTTTGTTCTTTCTTTAAAATCGTTTAGCTTTAAGAAAAATTCAACACATACAGAAAAGCGCACATGTAATAAGTGGTACAGCTCAAAGAATTTTCCAAAACTGAACTCACCCAGCATCCAGAACAAGAATCAGAACATAGGCACCCCAAGATCCCCTTCAATCTCTATCCCCCAAAAGTAGCCACTATCCTGACTTGGAGCAGTATAGATTGGTTTTGCCTGTGTTTGTATTTTATATAAATGTCATCAGACAGTAGTTAGGAGACGTAGATAAAGTGCACACAGCATGGGACCAGAGCCTCTTTGTCTGGATTACTGTGTTCAACATTGTGATTTGAGGTTCATCCATACCTTCCTAGGCAATTGTAGATCACTTGTTCTCATTGCTGTGTAGTATTTCATTGTGTGAATATACCACAATTTATTTATCCGTTCTACTGTTGATGGGCTTTTGAGTTATTTCTACTTTGGGATTCTAACAAATAGTGTTGCTGTGAACATTCTACTACAAGGCTTTTAGTGCAAACATGCACATTTCTGCTGGTTATATAACTTGATGTGGAATAACTGGGTCACAGCACATAGGTGGAATGTTTTCATATCCAGTTTGAACAGATAGAGTCAAACAGTTTGCAAAAGCAGCTATACCAACACTGTCTCTTCTTACACCATGTGTTACTGATTGCACTGCATAGGAAGCTCTCTGATGAACTTAGTTTGTAGAAGTGGAATACATAACTAAGAAGAAGAAAAAGTATTGTCCAGAACCTCCAGGAATCATCAGCCTAAATTAAGGTTAAATTCTGCAAACAACCCCCCTCCCCCCACCAAAAGGTGTTCTGGTCTGGCCTGGTCACGTGCCTGAGCCACTCCCTGTGACCAGGGCAATGGGACCATCTGATTGGCCAGCCTGGCTGTCACTCAGGCTCCCTAGTGCTCTGCCAGGGGTGGGACACTGTGATTGACAGCTCCTCTGCATGGGCAGCTGGCCAAAGGCGAATAGGCGACTATACCCTGACAGGTGGACCGTTCCTGTCACAGCCACTGGGGCATCTGAGAGCCAGGGTGCTCCTGCATTTCACCACCTGCTTCACGCTATCTGGAGGGACCGCTGGGAGCATCACACGAAGACCTGGATGTGAAAATGCTGTGCAAACATCTGCAGATGTTAGTTATTAATGTCCTGAATCCATTTCATCCTTTATTGTGAAGAGTTTTCCCACTCGGCAGATTAATAAGAAAGAACCCAGCTTCTGTCAATGAGGTCTGTAAGCCCAGCTGGATTTAATTGTTGGGGAGTGAAGAACTTGCAGATGTTTTCTCTGAGGCCTTACCAGAAAGACTGAGACAATGAATCTAATAGGATGAGGGAAAGGAATTATTAAAAAGAGAAAGGAAAATGTGAGCTAGAAACAAATGTGAGCCTTAATGAGAGTGGATCATGGGAAGGGTGGTGTGTGACCAAGGAGAGAAGCAGCAGCACGTTATCACCGAGGATATGTGATGCCAATGTCGCCCTTTTCCCCAGAGAGGAGTATGTCAAGGTGAAGTCTGCACTGGATGTCTCTACTGCCATGTGATGTGTTTGATGATGTTGGAGAGTTAAAGTGAGCTTTCTGGTACAGGACCACTGGACTCTTTCCTTTGTCCTCTCTCACTAATATTTTTCAACATTTAATTGGATGGTAAGATGGAAAGAGAATCAAATACATGGTCCAAATCAGAGGTCGAGGCCTTTTTTCCCCCAACGAATTCCTTTTTCTAGGTCTTAGTTTTCTTATTTTAAAAAAAGGGAGCTTAAAAATATACAAGGTTGTTTTAAGCTCACAGTCTATGGTTGTGTGATTCTTCGATGAAAATATAGAAGGAGACGTCAAAAGTTGGATTTGTTTCCTATGGCTACCACGACAAAGTACCCGAAACCGGATATCTTAAAACAACAGAAATGTATTCACTCACAGTTCTGGATGCCAGAAGTCCCAAATCAAGGTGTCCGAAGGGCCATGCTCCCTCTGAAGGCTCTAGAAGGAGAATCCTCCCTTGCCTCTTCCATCTTCTGGTGGCTCCAACCGTTCCTGGGCTTGTGGCTGAATCACTCCAGTCTCTGCCTCCGTCTTCACGTGGCCCTCTCTCTGTTTCTTTTTTCTTTTTCTGTCTTTTGTGAGGATACTTCATTGGATTTTAAGCCCACCCTAATTCCGGATGATCTCACCTTGAGATCCTTAACTTAATTACATCTGTAGAGACTCTTCTTTACAAATAAGTTCACACTCAGAGATTCTTGGTGGGCAAGTCTTTGGGGGAGCCATAATTCAGCCCCTTATAGCAGTTTTAAGTGGCATCCTTTTTGAAGGGATTTTTCAAACTGTGGATGGCAAAAAAAAATCTAGATTCACTTGTGCATGTTTTGGCTTACATCCTGGGTTCAAACCTGGCAATTTGAAATTTAATTCTGATAAATATAAAGTTCAGCATTTAGAATCAAACAATTAATTACCCAGAAAATGGTGAGAAGACTTGACTTGGCAGTAGTTCATAAAACATTTAATTTGACCAAAAAATTGGCACATAGCATCATTGTGAGTAGGTGCTTATCCACTTAGTCATTGAGTAAATGTGTTCTGGTATCTGCTTGTGTCAAAGAAGAGGGAATTACATGTGGTTCTTGCCTGCCATTGTAGGGGGAAGCATTCAACAAGGTTTGTTAACTGAATATTGAATTAAGGAGCCTAGTCTAGTAGTGGATACAGACAAGTCAGCCTACATTTGCAGTTGATGTTTGGAGGAGGCTTTGTAAGCGTTCACATCTGTGCACAGAGGAGGCAGGCATCCATCCTCCTGGGGAAGAGGAGGGGGAGTGGTGAACAGATTGCAGTCAGTGACTACCCTACAGGGTTCTGCTCTGTACAGACCATTATGGTGGTAATGGGGTCAACTCCGGGGAGCCTCATGTCAGCACATTGCAGTAAGAGGAGACTAAAAGGTGATGAGGGGTACAAATTATATCTAAGAAATTTAAACCTCTCTTTCAATAAGACAAGACCAGGGTGAGTCAAGATAGGGTCATAATGGGATGGAGATGACCAGACCACCTGATGTGTGGGAACGGGAACCTCTTAGATCAGTGCGAGGGGAAGAAGGCAGGCCTGGGTGAATGGACCCATGTTTGGCATTGGTCCTGGTGGTGCCCGATGAGAGTCCACTGGATGACACAGATTCAAGCATGATTTAGGCAAGTGGAGAAGGTAGTATCTAGAAGGTGGGCCATGATCAATTATTAATTCATTCATCCACTCAGTAATTGCGTGCTCAGCATCAAACGTATGCCAAGGACTGTGCCGGCATCATGGGACGCAGATAAGCACATTCCAACAACCCTGATCTCAAGGAGTTCAAAGCCTGGTGGGGAATATGGATGAGTAGATAATTACAAGGCAATAAATTCAGTGCTGTAACAGAGAATGAGCAAGATACTATGGAAATTAGAGCAGGAAGTGCTTAATGCTTTTGAAGAGATTTTGATGGTGTCTAGAAGGGATGATGTTTATCCTAAATCTTGAAGATGAAAGATGGGATTAATCAAAGGAAGCATTTTTGGGGTGGGGGAGGTTTCCAAGCTGCAAGAGCAGCATGTGGAAGACCCAGCGTGAGAGCACAGTGAAGCGCTGATGTTACTGGAGCCAAGCACGGAAGGCATGAAGACAGAGGCGGAGATGGGAGAGGTGAGCAGGGCTGGTGTCTGCATGTTATTCCAGGAAGTCGGTGAGGTGTTTTAACTAGCAAAGAGATCATATTTTCTTT
The DNA here is from genome assembly GCF_949752795.1 of Hyperoodon ampullatus. Lineage (NCBI taxonomy): Eukaryota > Metazoa > Chordata > Mammalia > Artiodactyla > Ziphiidae > Hyperoodon > Hyperoodon ampullatus. Next base: position 161,693,962 of record NC_136914.1, on the reverse strand, counting down.
TAAAAAGATTTCTCTAGCTGCTGGGTGAACAATGAATTGGAGTGGGTTGGGGTTAAGGAGTGAGGTTGCTGGGGGACAGATGTCAAGTGACCAGCTGAACTGGAGGCAGGAAGGCAGGATCACATCTTTCCACATGATGTGTCCTCTACAGGCAGAAATGGGTTTGTGGCCTGGGGTTGAGGGGGATGGTTTGGGTAACAGGACTCAGCCCCTGTGCGGAGGGGTGGCCAGAGTGAAGTATCAGGCTGTGAGTCCCGCTGAGGATGCCAGAGATGCGAGGTCTGAAGAGTGAAACTGATCTTAGTGCTCTCCAGATGGAGGTGCTGCGCACGCGCATGGAAGTGCTGCGCGTGGACGGGGACTTCCTGCCCGCTCAGGTGCCAGACAGAGCTGAGCCTGCAGGTGGCGCCCATTCTTAGGAAGTCCAGAGGGTTGAGGCAGGTGCTTAAAAGACTCAAAGGCAAGATAAAAAGATGAGTGTTGACTATCAGCTGTAATTATTATTATGGCTATATTAAATAAAATGAAGCTTTTTCTTTTATCTGAATGATGTTGAAGGTTAGACTCTGGTCTCTTTTTGCCTCCAACTTCATTCCCCAACAGCACGTCTGTTCCCAGCAATATGAACAACATGATTTGCTACAAATGAATCATTCTCTTTCATACCCCCATACCTTTTTCTTGGCTGTTGCCTGTGCCTGGACACCCCGTCTTCTGCCAGGTTGACTCCTACCCATTCTTGCTTCCTCCTGGAAGCTTGCTTTCCCTGACACCCCAGGCTGCCCTAGACATTTGAGTTGTGCTCCCATCTTGATCTGTGCTTCTCTCCATCTCAGCACTTAGCAGATGAAATTGATGTCATCTACTTCTCTGTAACCCCCTAGACTAGAAGTTGGCTGGAGACTGGGGCCGTGAGTTACTTACTTTTGTGACTGAAGCAGTGATTCAAGCCTAAGCTCTCAGTAAATGTTTTTGAATATGTGGGTGAATGAGGGAGTGAGCAAGTAAGGATATAATTGAATAAATAAAACTAAAAACAATAATGGCATTCTGATATCAGGAAGCATCTTTGGTCTCAGATTAAGAAAGAACTTTCTCACAGGTACCTCCGCTTAGGGAAAGGATAGGCTGCTTGTGGGGGGGGAGTGGGTGCTCTTATCTGGAGAATGTAACTCTGGGCTGGACGACCCTCACTCAGACAGTGAATTTATGCCTTGAGTGGGAGGCTGGTTAGTAAGACTGCCAACTTCCATTTTAACTTTAAATTCTCTATGCTATTCAGAAATGAGTCAAGCCTGAAATTGGGTTATAATTTGTGGGGATGACACTTTAGTGAGGTTTACAAATAATGAGATCCAGAAAAGTGAATTTGTAACTATATCCATCAAGAAACATAGAAAAATGAAGTGGAGAAATTTTGCCTAGCTATTAAACATCTCCTGGACCAAATAATCAGATTAATTCCTACCTTGTGATTTTATCTCTCTTAAGTAAGCAATCCATCTTTTTAATATTTATCATAGATTTTAACATATTAACCTTATTAAAAGATGGATTGCAGAAATGTTTATCCTGAAAGTCTGAATTTTTAGTTGTTTCTAAGAACTCAATTACTAAATCAACAAATATTTATTGACTTCTTATGTGTGCCGTGTGCTTTTTCATATAATCTCTCAGTTAAACTTAAAAACAAATACTGCAAGAAATGTATCCTTATTCCAATTCAGACTTACAAAAAAAAATACACCAGTGTACCCATCACCTTTCTTAAGAAACCATTGAGGAGTGAAAGTACAGTAAAACACGACCACAGACACTACCCAGTGGTAAAGTTTACATTACTTTTCTCCATATGGATGTATCAATAAGCAACATGTGATATCGTTTGCATGTTTTTAAATGTTATCATGTTATAAATGATACCATGTATGAAAGTTATCCAACTTGCTTAGTTGTTGTTTTATGTTTGGAAGTTCATTCATTTTTACTGCTATAAAGATTTTGTCATAGGAAACTATCACAACATATTTATCCATTCTTCTGCTGGAGAATATTTGTGTTTCCAGTTTTCTATTATTACAAATAATGCTGTTACGTGCCTTCTTATACATGCTGTTTGTTTGTCCGTGTTTATGTTAGTGTTTCTCCATGTTTATGATGGGAAGTAAGATTGCTGGGTCACATGGTACAGCAACCAGATAAAGTCAGCTGTCCCCCAAAGTGGTTTTATCAGTTTGTATCACTTCTAAAATGCTGATAGTTCCTGTTGCTCCACATTCTTGCCAACACATGATATTGTAAAATTTTAAAGTTTTGGCTCTCTGATAGTGTGAAACTTTGTTGTTTTACTTAGCATTCTATCATGACTTGTGAAGTTGTCTTTAGCTTTTGTTGATTTGTAGGAGTCCTTTGTATGTTGATGGAACGCGGTGGAAGAAGCACATGCCATTGTCATGATTGAAATCTCCCTCAGCCTCATTACCAAATTTAAAAGGACGAATCTGAAATAATACTGAGTTTCTGTTCATGGTCAGGAATAAAGTCACTCATCTTCTGTGCACTGTCCTTTGGCTCCCAGCACTGTCCTACTCTGATTCCTTGTCCTAATCCCAGCTGATAGAAGGAAGCGCTTTGCCTTCTTAGCTAACATGAGTCACTGAAGACTCTCATGTTAAAATGTGTGGTGCCTTCACAGCATGCCAAATATTCTGAGCTTGGCCTCACTCACTGGAGGGTCAGTCACCATGCAGGGAAAGCCCTCCTGCCCTAAGTGCCATTAAGAGGGAAAGGGTCTCTGTTTTCTCCCACGATTGGGGAGGCTGTGGGCTGAGATGGGGCAGTCTAGGCTTTGGAGCCAGGCTGCATCACTTCCTCACCATGAAACCTCAGCAAGTCACTAAAGCCATGAGCCTGTGTCTTCATCTGCAAAGTGAGCTCAGTAGAGCACATGCACAGTGCTGCTGGAGATTGGTCCCTGGTGTCTGGATTGTTTAAGCAGGTTAAGTGACTTGCCCAAGGTTCCCATTGGTGAGAGATGGGATCCAGACTCAGGCGTTCTGATTCTAGAGCCCAAGCTCCCTCTCCACTTTCCATCTTCTTCCCTCCCTCCATTCTTTCCTCCCTCCATTTCTCCACCTTTCCTTCCTCCCTCCCTTCCTTCCCTCCTCCCTCCCTTTGTCTCCCCTCCCTCCCCCCGTTTCCTTTCTCCAAAACTATTCGTTGGCTACTGTGTGCCAGACACTGTTGAGCATCAGGGACACAGTGGTATCCAATTAAATGTGATTCTTGCTCTTAAGGAGTTTACAGCTTAGTGGGGGGAAAGGAATAAAAACTTAAATTATAGAATTGTGAGGAGCTAAGACAAAAATGGATCTACTGAAGTAAGGGGCAGTATATTTATCTATATGTATCTTCAAGGGCTAGCAAAGGCCCAAAGCACATAAAATTCATAATAAAACGTAGGTTTAATGTTTATTAAAACAATTTCCTCCCCAATGGTTTCCCTCTTCCTTGATCTAGATATCAAGCATAGAGGTAGGTTCAAAGCCTTTTTTCCCAAGGTGTGAATGCCGAAGTTCTCAGGCTGGCTCTTCCCTTAACTCGTTTTGTGACATTTGGTAAGATGTCAGACGCTGTGTGGGCACCAGTTTCCTTATCTGAGATATAACACTGATAATGCTACCCTCGCTGCTTCTCAGTGAGCTATGTAGAAATTGGATGATGTTTATGAAAGCTCCCTGAGAAGGTACAAGTTATAAATGGATATGTGTAAGGCTTACATTATGAAGTTCATATTCTTTGAACTTCTCTAACCCAGAGATCTCCAATCAGTCTATGGCAAAACCCAGCCAGGGGACTTAATTGAGGCACTTCCAGGAAAAGAGTGGGAAAGGAGGAGTTTCTGTGATGAGATACCTTTTCTATACTCAAAGCCACTTCTTTCTATCTCCACCCCATCGCATAAATTCCTTTCGGACATTTACTACGATTGACCATAAGAGAACCATTTCGTGAGTATCTGCCAGTGCCAGGACCTGTGCTGCATGCACTGGATAAAGAATCTCTAATTCTTACAAGAATACTATGACATCAGTTTCAGTATCCCCATTTTATAGGAAATAAAACTGAAGCTCATAGGCACTGGAAGAAACTGAATCATCTTCCGTATCCATGATAACGACCACCTGTGCTACAGTACCTCATCTCAGAGAGTGATGCTGGGTAGGTAGATGATGAACGGCCCCATCTGTACATCTTCTTCAGCCCTGTGTTCTCCTTTGTCCTTTGCCCTTTAGCTATCCTAACCACTCTATTACACTTACCTATTCCCTCTACTTTAGGCTGTCATTGTCACTCATTTTTAGGAGAGAAAAGAGTGAGGAGAAAGAACCTGGGCTGGAGTCACACCTGGATATAAATCCCAGCAGTACCACTTCTAACCTGTATGATCTGAGGCAGACTATTTAGCCCATACCTTGGTTTCCCCATCTTCAAAACAGAGCAGTAAAATCATCAAATCAGTGTCACAGCTACATGCAATGACTTATAAGTGCCTGGTGCATTGCTTGGCATTCAGTAGGAGCTGAGTAAATGCGAACTTCTTCCTCTCTCATCAGGATTGGTTGTAACCTGTAACTGATCACCATTTCTCTACTCTCTCTAATTATTTGTCCCTTTTAATCCTTCTACCGCCACTGCCACATTTGGCTTCCCAAGGACGTATCCTTGTTCTTCTCATTGGCTTCTGAACACCTACCAGAACAACTCTTCTCTCTGACTTTTCAGGATGATAATTTGGCCTTATCATCCCTTTCCAAAGCTGCTTCCTGGAAAGCCCCTGGGGGTTACAGCACTCCATCCAGTAGCACAGGGTTCATCCACTTGCCCTGTTGTTTCTTGGTTAGTTATGTTGTTCTCTCTGCCTAGAGGGAGCTCCCCTCCACCTCTGCCTAAAGAAAGCCTATATAAAACCAAGCTTGGTCCTCCAACTAGACATATTTTTGAGGCTGAGTGTTTCTCTGGGGCAAGGGTGATGGCTTATTCATCTGGAATCCCCAGAACCTGGCAAATGTTTATAATTTATTCCATAGATACAGGACCACTCAAATTTTCTGTTTCTTCATGTGCTAGTTTTAGTAAGCTATGTCTTTCTAGAGATTTTCATTTCATCTAAATTTTCAAATTTATAGTCATAAATTAATTTACCATACCTCTAACGTTTTTATTGTCTCTAGGATCCAGAATGATGCCTCGTTCTTCACGCCTGATGTTGTTTGTGTCTTTTCCTTATTTTCTTCATCCATGTTACCAGGGGTTTATTAATTTTATTAGTGGGTTCCAAGAAGTAACTTTGGTCTTATTGGTCTTCTAATTGTACATTTGTTTCTATTTCATTGATTATGCACTTTTAAAAAATTATATCCTAGCTTGCAACTTTTAATTTTTTTCTAATTTCTTTAGATATATACATGCATCATTAATTTTCAGCATTATTTTTTCTAACAGTGCACTTAATTAAGGCTGTAATTTTCTTCAAAGCATTGCTGTATCTGAATCACATGAGTTTAGTATATCATATTTTCATTATCATTCATTTTGAATTGTTTTCTAATTTCAATGGTAATTTTTGCTTTGACTCATTAGTTTTTGAGAAGTGTATTTTAAAATTTCCAAACATCTGGAGATTTTCTAATTAACATTTTGTTATTAAGATCTAGCTTAATTGAACTGTAACCAGAATGTAATCTTCTGTCAGGTTTTGCCTTCTGACTTCACATGTGCTATGTTCTTAGATGCAGTTCTTCAAATTTTGCCCATACTTTTTTTTTAAAGATTACCAAAAATAAAGGTAAAGGAAACAATTCATGAGATGAAGTGGATGTTATGATCTTGGGTTTTCTTTTGAATTATCCTCAAGCCTCAATAAACATTCCATACATAAAACTCTTAGTTTATTACTAGCAGCCATCATTCACTAAAAAAATATTTATTGCGAACCTTTTTCACACTAAGCATTTAGCTAAATGTTGGAGATTCCACAGCGAGAAAAATCAGACAACGTCCCAGATTTCACAGCCCAATGGGGCAGACTGACATTAATGAAATAATCAGTGTAATAATGTGTTATTTTAAACTGTGATAAGTGTTCTGAGGAAAATGAACACGTTCTCTGAGACCATATACTTAAGGAATCTTGCCTGTTCAGGGTTGGAGAGGGGCAGGTCTATTATTCGCACACCAAGTTGTAGAAAAACTAATAGGGTTTGGTGCCTAACATTGCAACATTCTTGTATTATTTTGAGGGCATCACAGCCATCTGACTTTCCCCTTTTGTTAATTAATACTCAGCCATCTGACTTTCTCCTTCTGTTAATTAATACTTACCTCATAGGATTTTTTCTTTTTTTTGGCCGTACCACACGGCTTGCAGGATCTTAGTTCCCCTACCAGGGATCAAACCCACGCCTTCGGCAGTGATAGCGCAGAGACCTAACCACTGGACCACCAGGGAATTCCCAGAATTTTTTAAATTTATTTTTTAAATGAGGTATAACACACATATACAAAGTGCATTAATCTTAGCTATACAGTTAAACAAATTTTTACATATGTATGTACCTTAGTTGACAATGATCTGAATCAAGATGTGGAACTTTGTCAGCATCCTGGAAGATTCCCTCATGTTCCTTCTTGGTCAATACCCCTACTAAGAGGTTAGTGCCCTTCCAGTCTCTATCTCTAGAGGATTATGTGGTCTCTTTCTACCTTATATGAGTGGAATAATGAAATAAATACTCTTTCACATTTGGCTTCTCGCACTGAACAATGTCTTTGAGATTCATCTGTTGTATCTTGGAAGTTCTTTTTCACTGCTGTATACTATTCTGCGATATGAATTTACTATAGTTTAATCATTTTCCTACTGATGGACAATTGGGTTACTTATAATTTGAGGCTGTTATTAATAAGGCTGCTGTGAATTTTCTTGTCCATGGTGAACATATGTACTAATGTCTCTTGGGCAATTTACACCCCATGGAGTATTGTTGAAGGAAGTATAACATGCAAAGTATATAGTATGTGCAAGGATATTGCAAGTCCCAGTGCCATACTGCACGTAAGTGGTTGCTTTGGTTATTTATTACTCTGAATTTAGAAGAAGGAAATTGTGGGCTTTGTGCTCTAGAGTTGATGTTTGATCTCATCAGTTCTTCCCATCTGTTATAGATGCAGACACTGAACCCAAAGGGAGGATGTGACATTCCTGGGACCACACCTGGAATTTACAGATGGTTCATCTCACAAATTTAATGTCTTTTAAGCCAGAGACTGTCTTTCATAAACATGTGTGAAATTCAGTTGACAGAACATTCTGTCATAGACAGAGTGTAGGCATACTGACAGGGTGTCCAAGCCTGGAATCTCAGGAGGAGGACCTGAGGTTTTCTAAGGGACAGGAGCACAGAGCGGGGTGGAGTTTGGTATACATAAAAGAGCAGACCCAAGGTGAGCATCCATCAAAGGCCCTCCCTCCCCAGCCCTAGCCCTCCCAGCCCTTTCCCACTTCCCCGTGGAATAACCCAGCTGTATCCTTTGGTACAGACTTAGAGCACCTCTGTTCTCTGAATGCTCAGCCAAGCTTATGCTTCAGCTTTTCTCTCTGTAGTGTCTAAGCACCCTTTAACTACTTTTCTACCTTTAAGGCCCAGGTCAGACATCCTGTGCCCGGAGAGACTGACTCTCTTGTTGGGTTCCTGCAGCCTTGTATGAGCTAAACTCGGCCTCGGCTCACAATGGATCGGCTCCTCTGAGATAAGCCCTACATGCCCCGTGGAGCCCTGACCTTCTAGAATGCCTTGTGCAGTCATGTGCTTCCTGTCTCCTTTCCTGGTGAGGTTCTGAGCTCTGTGAGGGTGGAGATTGTGTCTGCCTCGAGCCCACTATCCTTGGCACCTCACACAGGGCCTCACACAGGGGAGGATGGAGCTATGAAAAGTGCAAAGCAGGCACCCCAGGAATAAGTAAATGAATGAATGCGTGAATGAATGAATGGGCGAATGAATGCAGACTTCTGTTCAGAACATGGCAGCTCCTCTTCACTTCACCATAACCCTTCTCTGACCACCGGGGTCTCAACCCTTAGTGGTCTCTTCCTCCCATCCTTGGCCCCCTGCAGTCTCTTCACAACACAACAGTCAGGGGGACGCTTTGACCTCTTATCATGTCACTCTGCTCAGAATCCTTCAGTGACTCTCAGCTCATTTAAACACTACAGTGGGGAAGAGTGTGGGCCATGGGGTCAGACTTCTTTTTTTTTTTTTTTTTTTTTTTCGGTACGTGGGCCTCTCACTGCTGTGGCCTCTCCCATTGCAGAGCACAGGCTCTGGACGCGCAGGCTCAACGGCCATGGCTCACGGGCCCAGCCGCTCCGCGGCATGTGGGATCTTCCCGGACCGGGGCACGAACCCATGTCCCCTGCATCGGCAGGCGGACTCTCAACCACTGCGCCACCAGGGAAGCCCTAGGGTCAGACTTCTTGAGTCCAAATCCTGGCTCCTCAGTATTGGCTTTGTGACTGTTCCGTTGCTTCACCCCTCTGTGCCTACTGATGGGTTTGTGAAGAATACTGAGTGAGTCAGTTCATGAGAAGCATAAGGACAGTGCCGGAGCACAGTCAGAACTGAATAAGATCCTATAGTGTTGTGAGCATCAAGTCAGAGAATAGAAACAAAAATGGTGATGGTATTGTAAAGTGACACAGCACTGGGGATAAAAGTGCAGGCCGCATACAATGCTGGGCTCAAGTCCTGGTCTGCCACTTACGAGCTGTGCGACCTTGGGCAGGTTATAGAACCTTTCTAAGTCTCAGCTTCCCCATAGTGCATTGGGAGAATCTTAGTTCGCACCTTGTAGGTTTTGAGCAACCTGTACTTTACAGAGAAAATCAGGCCTCTCAGGGCCCAGAGGACCCACACCTGAATTCTGCCTGGACAATCAGGAGAGTCTTCCTGGAGGAGATGCCATTCAATCTGCACCTGCTGGAGGAGAAGGGGCTCTCTAGGCTGCTAAGTTTGAAAGGTCCTTCTAGAAAGAGAGAGAAGCATGGGTAACAGTAGGAAACTGGGACAGTGAGTGGCCTATGGGAAGGAAAGACAGCTGGCACATGTCACACATGTGACCCATGTGAGAGGTGGGTCACCCATCTAGAGAGGTTGCCTGGGTTGCAAGTTGGTTTCCTGGGCAGCAGATTCTGAAGTGGAAATGAGCAAGCAGGGGATTGGTAGGGAGTGTCTAATTAGGGAGTGCCCTGGGTATCAGCATCTGGGGAAGGAAGAGGAGCGGGGAGACAGGGTCGAGAAGGGGAGCGGTTGGTCCTGGTGGGGTTTCAGTGAAGCCTCGGGTGACCCCATGGGGCATTCTAAAACTGGCTAGCTCTTCCGAGTTATCCTGAGTCAGAGTGACAGGGCCAGGCTTTTTCTACCCCCAGGGTGGCCAGGCGGTGGCTGTGGGCTGCCCCAGGAAGGCGCGAGTGACCTTGGCTAAGGCAGCTCTCTTAAGCTGAGGCAGTTCTAAAGCAGCTGATGTCTGAGGGCTGTCTACCCTCAGCTCTCCCAGCAGCTGGGTGACGAGCCTGCAGTCTTATTAAGGGTCTAGGGGGTGGCTCGCAGCCTCCATCACGGCAGCCTGACCCTCTACATGAAGATTTGTGTGTCTCTTTTTGAGGCTTGGAACTTGTCCTGCAGGCTGCAGAGTCATCAACAGTCTCTGCACAAGGAGAAGATGTGCATTCAGATGTGTATGTATGTGCAGCACTGGAGGAGACGGGAGGGAGGGAGAGGGACCCGTGGGGGAAGTTATTGTTTCAGTCCAGGTGAGTGGTGATGAGGCCCTTAGCAAAGATAGTGGCAGTGGGGCTGTGGAAGATTTCTGGGTAAATGGGAGTAATGACAGTCATCATTTATTAAGCCCCTGCCCCACAGCGGGCCCTTTAACCTAATGTTATCAACCTTCACAACAGTTATGCAAAGTATGCGTTTTTACACAGAATAAAGATGAGGATCAGAGAAGTTAAATAACTTGCCTAAAATCACACAGTGGTAAAGAACAGAGCCAGGAATGAAACCCAATGTTATCAAACTTAAAATTCTGCACTTAGGACAGCTTCTGAAACACAGGGGGTGCTCAGAACACCAGTTGCCATTAGTATTACTTATCACGCCTATTGCCATCATTATCTGGATAAAATGCAGGCCCGGGTAGCAGATCTGCATTTTATTAGCAGAAAAAGCACTGAGGATTGCTGACAGCTATGATGATCTTGACAGTATTAGGGGCATACATATTCAAATGCAATTAAAAACAGCAAATATAATAATCAAATGTAAATGAGCCGGAGCCAACAATTCCTGGTGCATATACAGTTAGCACACATGGTAATTTAGTGGGAGGCATAACTTGCTCCATTTCATTGCCTCTAACAAATTGCTGATGCCTCGCCTTTCCCCTCCCGCCTTTCCCTTCTCTTTGCTGCTAACAATTTCCTCTCCATGTTTGTCCACGCTCTCTGTTGGCAGACAAGAGTCTAATTAGCTGGACCCTCTCGGAGCCAGGTTGCATCTAGCTGTGGCTCAGAGAAGGAGCTAGCTTCACAGGCTGCCCAGCGCCAGTGGGCAGGAGCAATCAGAGAACTTTTTGTCCTCTCTCTTTTGCTGACAAATGACGCTGCTCATGGAAAATGTTAATCATCTTCTCCAGCAAACACTTACTAAGCAGCCACTGTGTGCCAGGCCCTGTGCCAGGCACCAGGAGGACAGAGGTGCATTGGTTCACACCTTCATTTATTTATCTGCCAATCATTTGCTGACCACCTGCTCCGTGTCAGCATCTGGGCCAGGCAGTTAGGATGTGGAGAGGAATAAAACAAGGCTGATGTCCTCTGGGAACTCACAATCTTTTGGAGAAAAACAGAGAAGCAAATAGGTAATTTCCACACAGCATGCTGTGTGTGCAGTAGAGGTTAGGGTTCAGTCCAGGGCTATGTGTGCAGTGCACCTGCCAAGGGTTTGGGCTGCCTGCAATTGCATCCTCGATCCTCCTCTTACAAGCTGGGTGACAGTGGCCGCGTCACTTGACCGCTCTGTGCATTTTTACAGTGATAATATTAACACAGACTCACAAAGGTGGTTGTGAAGATGAGTCGGTTCTCGCAAAGCACTTAGCCCAGTGCCCATCACACACGGCAGATGCTTGGGGAATGTGAGCTGTGGTCACACCCTTATCTCTGCTCTTGGAACTCAGAGGAAGGACAGGCTGCACTTCTGCCCTGGGAGTTACCGAGTTCAGGAAGAGCAAAAGAAAGTCTGGGGGAAGGTGTTAAATTGAGCTTGTATTGTGGAAGGAACACACTCAGCCTCTTGACGATGCCGTCACCTCTTTGAGCCTCAGTTCTTGCATCTAGAAAGTGTAGATAAGAATACGGTCAATCCTCATTATTTGTGGATCCCATATTTGCAAATTTGCCTACTCACTAAAATTTATTTGAAACCCCCAAATCAATACTTATGGCACTTTCATGGTCATTTGTGGACATGCACAGAGCAGTAAAAAGAAATTGAGTCACCAGATGTGCATGTTGCCAGCTGAGATTGGACAAGTCTGCCTTGTTTCAGCTCTCATATTGTGACACGTGTCCTATTTGCATTTTTATGCTTTTTGTTGTTGCTGTTGGTGTTTTAAGTGGTCCCCAAGCCTAGTGCTGAAGTGCTGTCTGGTGTTCCTAATCTCAAGGCTGTGATGCACCTTATGGAGAAAATACGTGTACTTAGGTAAGTTTCATTCAGGCATGAGTTATAGGGCTGTTGGCTCTGAGTTCACTGTTAACTAATCAGTAATATACATCAAATAAGCTGTCTTTAAACAGAAACACACACAAAGCAAGGCTGTATATTGATTGGTTGGTAAAACGTTGGGACCAGAGGTTCTTGGGAACCTAGCCCTGTAGGAGCACTGGTTTGCTATTCACTACTCCAGTGTTCATAGCAACTTCATCCAACAAAGCTACCATGAACAGTGAGAATCAACTGTATCTTTGTTGCAAGGATGCTATGAGGACTAGCACTGTGCATAAAGCACCCAGAGCAGTGCTTGGCACAGAGCAGGCTCTCAGTAAGTCTGCCTAAATCCACAACAATTTTACACATGAAGAAGCTGAGGCCTAAAGAGCTGAATGGAGTTCATAATTGCTCCCAAGTGGCTGATAACTAAATTGTCATTGGAATCACAGCCTGAAAAAGATTAAAATAAAAATAAAACAAGCCTCAACAAATATTAAAGAGTTACAGTCATTCAGAGTATAATCTGACTGTAATGGAATCAAAACCAGAAATCAATATCAGAAAGATGCTCAAACACTTGGAACTGAAACAACAAACTCCTATATAATACAGGATCAATTGAGAGGTGTCAAAAAAATTTAAGATACATTTAACTGAATGGAAGTGAAAATACAATACATCAAAATATGTGGGAAACAAAACAGTGTTGAGAGGTAAATTTATAATACTAAATGCTTACATTAGAAACAAGAAAAAACTCAAATTAATAATCTAAGTACCTACTTCAAGAAACTAGAAAAAGAAAAGCAAACTAAACCCAAAACAAACAGAGGAAGGAAATAATAGAGATAAGAATAGAAATCAACAGTATTGAAAATAAGAGAACAGTAGAGGGAGTTCCCTGGTGGTCTAGTGGTTAGGATTCAGTGCTTTCACTTCCATGGCTCAGGTTCAATTCCTAGTCTGGAAACTAAGGTCCAGCAAGCCGCATGGCACAGCCGGAGGGGGGGAAAAAAAAAGAAAACAGTAGAAAAAAAATTTTTAAGCTGATTTTTTGACGTGATCCATAAAATGGAAAAACCTCCAGAAAGACTGACAAAGATAAAAAGAGAGAAGATACAAACCATGAATGTCAGGAATAAAACAGAGGCTGTTAGTACAGATCTTGCAGCATTAAGAGGTTAATAAGGGAATACTTCAGTCAAGTTTACAGTCAAAATAAATTCAATATCTTAGAAGATATGGAACAATTCCTTGAAGACCACAAACCATCAAAACTTAACTAATATAATATAGATTATCTGAACATTCCTACAACCATTAAAGAAATGGAATTTGTAATTTAAATGCTCTTGAAAAAGAAATCTTCATGCCCAGAGAGTTTTATTGGAGAATTCTACCAAAAATTAAAGAAGAATTAACACCAACTTTATATAATCTCTTCCAGAAAACAGAAGAGGGTAGAACATTCCCAACTCATCTTATAAAGCCATTATATTACCTGATACCCAAACCAGACAAAGATAGTACCAACCTGCACCCAAAAAACTATAGACAAATATCTTTCATGAACGTACACTTGAAAATCCACAACAAAATATTAGCAAATTGAATCCAACAAGGTATAGAAAGAGTCATACACCATGAGCAAGTAGGATTTATCCCAGCTATGCCAAGTTCAGCCTTCAGCATTGTTAGTCAATGTAATCTACCATATCCACAATCTAGAGAAAAAAAATATGATCATATCTATTGATACAAAAAAGAGCATCTGATAAAATCCCATACTCATTCATAATAAAAACTATCAACAAGTTAGGAATAAAGGGAAACCACTCAACTTGATAAGAACATTTACAGAAACCAACAGCTAAGATCATACTTATGATGAAAGACTGAACTTTTTTCCCCTAAGATTGGGAACAAAGCAAGAATATTCACTTTCACCATTTTTATTCAACATAGTACTAGAAGTTCTAGTCAATGTAATAAGTCAAGTAAAGAAAATAAAAATGTATGTGTAGTGGGAAGAGAAATGAAACTATTCTATTTGCAGATATCACGTTTGTCTATATAAGAAACCTAAAAGAATTTACCAGAAAAAATCCTGTAACTAATAAATGAGTTCAGCAAGGTTGCAGAATACAAAACCATCACACCAAACTCCATTTCATTTCTATATTCTAACAATGAACATGCAGAAACCAAAATTAAAAACACAGTATCATTTATAATCACTGTAAAGATAATGAAATACGTAAGTATACACATAACAAAACATTTACAGGCTCTGTGTCCTGAAAATTGCAAGTGCTGATGAAGAATATCAAGAAAGACCTAAATATATGGAGCAGCATACCCTCTTCATGGACTGGTAAACTCAACATAGCAAATATGTCAATTCTTGCCAATTGACCTACAGGTTTAAAACAATCCCTAGCATAATCCCAGCAAGGAGTTTTGTTGACCTGGACAAGACTATTCTAAAATTTATATGGAAGGCACAGGCCTTAAATTAGCTAAAATAATCCTGAAAAAGAAAAAATAAGTTCTTCTTATTCTACCTGATAAAGCTTATTCTTCAGTTATGCTTATCAAGACCACACGGTATTGGCAGAAGGGTAGAACTGTAAATCAATGAAACAGAATGAAACCCCCAGAAATAGAACCACAAACGTGTGTGCTCACTGATTTTTGACAAAGATCAAAAAGCATTTCAATGGAGGAAAGATAGACTTTTCAAAAAATAGTGCGGAGCAATTGGACATTCATAGGCAAAAGAAAAAAAAAACCTAAACCTTACACCTTATAGGAAAACTAACTGAAAATGGATCATGGATTTAAATGTAAAACTATAAAATTTATAGGAAAAAATATGTAGGAGAAAATCTTGGGGATCAAGGGCTTAGTGAGAATTCCTAGACTTGATATCAAAAGCATGATCAAAACATTTGGTAAAATAGACTTCACTGAGATTTGAAATGTTTGTTATGCAAAAACTCCTATGAAAATACAGGCTACAGAGTAGGAGAAAGTATTTGCAACTCACACATTTGACAAAGAACAAGTATCTAGAATAGATAACGAACAGTGAAAAAAAGCCAGTTAAAAAATGAGCAAGAGACAAGAGTAGTCATTTCACTGAAGAGGATACACAGATGGCAAATAAGCACATGAAAAGTTGTTCAACACTGTTAACCATGAGGGAAATGCAAACTAAAACTGCAATGACAAATCACTCTACATCTATCAGAATGGCTAAAATTTTAAAAACTGTGACAACACCAAATGCTGGTGAGAACGTGGAGAAATTGGATCATTCATTCTTTGCTGGTGGGAGTGTGAAATGATACAGCTGCTCTGTAAAACTTTTGCAGTGTTATAGTTTCTGATAAAACTAAACATTGAACTACCATATGACCCAGCAATTGCACTCTCTGGAATGTAGCCCAGAGAAATGAAAACTTAATGTTCACACAAAACCTAATCATAACAACTTAATTGGTAATAGCCAGATGCTAAAAAACAACCCGGGTATCCTTCAATGGGTGAATGGTTAAATAAACTGTTGTACATGCATACCATAGAATATTACTCAGCAATCAAAAGGAACTATTGATGTATACAACTTGGATAAATCTCTGGAGAATTATGGGGAATGGGAAAAGCCAATCCCAAAAGTTTGCATTATGATTCCATTTATATAACTTTTTTGAAATAACAAATTTTTAGAAGTGGGGAGTAGATTAATGAATGACAGAGGTTAGTCGGGGGTACTGCATAGTGTTGGAGCAAAGGAAGATGGAGGTGAGTGTGGTCTTTAAAGGACAATGCCAGGTTTCCTAGCAGTGATGGAACTGATCAGTATCTTGACCATGGTGGTGGTTGCAGGAACCCACCTGTGCGATAAAATTGTGCAGAACTAAATGCACACACCTTGAGTAAAAGTAAAGCTGGGGAAATATGAATAAGATGGGTGGCTTGCAACAGTGTCAATACCAGGTTGTAATATTGTACTATAGTTTTGCAAAATATTACTATTTGGGGGAAACTTGGTTAAGGGTACATGGGATCTCTCTGAATTATTCCTTAGCACTTCATGTAAGTCAAATTATTTCAATAAAACTTTCAATTAAAAATGGCAGAAGTCAACTAATGATAGAAATGGAATTCTCTGGAGAAGACTCCTTCTGGGTTTGTATTGTATTGAGGAAGAGCTATATGAATTCAGAAGATTTGGAGGTTGGGACATCAAGGGCTGAGCTTTGCTTAAGAAGGTCTGATTATATCTTAGATCCTTCTTAATCTTAATGAAATTATGGTGAAATGAGCACTTTTTTTTCCATACCTATTTAATACAAGTGCCCTGTGTCATACCCATGACACCAAATGTCCTCTCTTCTTTCTTTCATGAGCTATACATGCATCACTTTGTTCGTTATGTTTGGTCAGTGTATGTGTTCACTTGGTCTTGGCACAATCTGATGGCACTGATCACTGCTGAGATTACCTTCTATGTTTATTTATTTGTGGTCTCCCCCTCCTGAATGAAGGCTCCGGAAGACAGGGCTTTGTCCATTTTCCTCAATGATATATTCCCATCATCCAGAACTGTGACCAGCACATAGTTTGGACTATTTCATTATTTTTCAATTTTCCTGTTTTTTTTTTTTTTTGGTTGTTGTTCTCAAGTTCTTCTTATTTTTGACTTATGGCTTCTATTCCTTTTTTTTTCTTTAAATAATTTGAAAATACTTATCTGCAGCTCCCTTTCAGATTGTTCCTTTAAGTCCGTTTATTTATTTATTTATTATTATTGTTTGTGTGTGTGGTATGTGGGCCTCTCACTGTTGTGGCCTCTCCCATTGCGGAGCACAGGCTCCAGACGCGCAGGCTCAGCGGCCATGGCTCACGGGCCCAGCCACTCCGCAGCATGTGGGATCTTCCCGGACCGGGGCACGAACCCGTGTCCCCTGCATTGGCAGGCGGACTCTCAACCACTGCGCCACCAGGGAAGCCCTAAGTCCATTTATTGAGAGGTTAATTCTTTTTAAAAAATCTGATGTGTGGTTAAAGTTTTGTCAGAGAATTCATCTTCAGCCACTTTTCTGTGTTGCATTGGTTGCAGAAGTATTTCACATTTTCTTCTGCTGGGGTCTCAGTTTCCACTAGTTCAAGGCCAGTTTTTATGTTAAATGCCTACCAGATGGGTGGTATGAATTTCACCTTCCAACCACATTTGATGCAGACTTGCAATTTTTATTTCTTGCAGGTGATTTTTCCCACCATTTCCCAGAGTGGATGGCAAGGTTTTCTTGTATTTCCCTGGTTGTGCAGGAGGTGTTTTAAGTGTATTTTCCACTGATCATGTAGCCCTTCAATGCTCCCTGCTTCTTTGAGCCCTCAATTCCCTTTTCTCCCAATTATCTTGGGCCCAACCCCCATCTCCTTTCCCCACATGGCCTGACTCTTCCCCACCTTTAAGGCCTGTTTCTGACTTTCTGAGTGTTTGACTTCATCTCAGCTCTCTGACTTAGAGATACCACCTGGTCTCTGCATCTGTCTTCTTTAACTTTCTCACTCTTGACCTTGAACAGATTATTTAGATCTTTTGGTTATCTTTTATTCAGAATGTCCATACCCTTGGAGTGGGAGAGCGTTCACCCCACTTCACCTCTGTGTCCCGACTCTCTTCCTATTGATATACTTCTTACTGGAGCCTCTTGTCCCCTAAACTAGAGAGTGTCAACCAAAACCACATATGTCCAAACCTGCAATGTGTCCCTAAGTCAGGTAATCCATCCAGAAGCCAAGTGCTCAGACCTGAGAGAAGAATTAGCCTGAGCCAAACCTCAAAGGATAGCTATTCAAGCCCAAAGTATCCACAGGGATAAAAACTCAATGAAAGGATTTATTGGCTGCCTCTGGCTTATATTCAGTCCCTATGGTCTAGAGGGGTGGGGGGGTTATTTCCTGAACTGATTAGAATAGATACCCAAGATTGTAATGCATAAGGCAACAAAGTACTCAGGAAGAGAAGAGTGGCCTTTCAAAAACACACATCTGCTGGTGTCACTCTGTTGATTCAGACTTTTGATTTGCTCCCCCAGACTTTTGGATTCAGGTGCAAATCCTTAGACTGGCCATTAAGACCCTTTCTGTTTGACCATATTCCCCTCTCCCATCTTGGCTCCACACACAGCCTGTGCCCCAGCCTCACAGAATGGCTTGCATTCTCCAAATTCTCGATGCCCCTTTCCGTGGATTTGGCTTCATGTCTGCAGTCATCTCTTCCTTTTCCCCTCCCACATCTTCATGGAAGCTCCTCCCTTGCTAAGACCTAGTTAAACACTTGTAACAATTGTAAACAACTGAAAAACATCGTGGATGATCCAGAGAAGGTTGGTTAAATGCAGGGCACAGCTTGTGGGGTAGAATTCTACACAGCCATTAAAAATGGCTATGTGGGCTCATACAGGCATGAAGAGCTAGCAACAATATATGGTGAAGTATTAAAGAAAACAGCCTATAAAACAACATGTATAATAAGATCCCATCTTCATGTTAAAGAAATAAAGAGCACTTAGCATGGAAAGGTCTGGCAGGAAAGAAACAGTCATAATACTTACAGAACTTATCTCTGAATGATAGGATGTAGACTGAGGTTCACTTAACACTCAGTACTTCTCTAATTTCTTTTCACAACGAACCTCTATTACTTTAATAATCAGAGTAAAGCCATTGAGTTACTCCCTTGTGAAGACTTAGCACAAATATCAGCTCCACTTTGAAACCTTCCCTGACCACTCACTCCCCACCTGCCCCAAAGAGTTGACACTCTCCTACCCACCCCTCCATTTTAGCACTTTATTTTATTAAATTGGTTTGTGGAGCTCTTTCTACTAGACTGTGAGCTCCTGAAGGGCAGTGTCAGCACCATTAGGGGCTCAGAAAATGTTGGCTGGTGTGAATTGGTGTTCACTAAGGTGGTGAAGAAAGAGGGATGTCTCACTGGGGGACTGTCCGTTTGGATCAATACAGGCTCATATATTTTGTATATATCATCAGGGAGTATCTCAGACTTGGTTTTGGCTCTCACCAGACACAGAGCTCTCATCAAGACACAGAGCATGGCTATCACCCCCAAATTTCTTGTATGCACCTTCCTTGTCAATCTCCATCACTGCATTCCAGGAAGTCACTGTTCTTATCTCCTTCACCATAGTTTCATTTTGCCTATTAGAATTTCATATGAATGGAAAGTTTGTGCCTGGTTTCTTTCAAGCAACATGTTTTTGAGATTCAGTCATATCATTCATTGTATGTATGTAGTTCATTCCTTTTTCTTATTGTATAGTGTTCTACTGTATGAAAAATACCCCACTTGATTATCTGTTCTCCTGTTGATAGACATTTGCTGTTTCCAGTTTGGGACTATTATGAGTAGGCTAGTGTGAATATTCTTGTATAGGTCTTTTTGTGAACATATGCTTTCGTTTCTATTGCGTAAACATTTAGGAAAGAGTTGAATTGTTCAATTTTATAAGAAACTGCCAAAGAATTTTCCAAAGTTATCATAAAATTTGATGCTCACTTATGGCAATTTATGAGAATTCTGCTTGCTCCATGTTGTTTTCAACATTCGGAGCCACCAGACTTGTTACTTATAGCCATTCTAGTCAGTGTGTACAGGCATTCTTCTGTGGCTTTAATTTCCTTTTCTCTGATAACTAATGATGTTAGGAACTTTTCATCTACTTATTAGCATTTATATATCTTTTTTGTGAAGTGCCTGCCCAAGTCTTTTGTATTTTTACAATTAGGTTTTTTTTTTTTAAAGTATTGAACTATAAATGTCCTTTATAAATTCTGGATGAGAGTTCTTGGTCAATTATACACTGGATATTTTATCACAGTCCATGAATTGCTTTTCATTTTCTTTGTGATATCGTTGATGAGTAAGATTTTAGTTTGGATGAACTGCAATTGATCAATCTTCTTATTATATGTATGGCTTCATTTTTTTCTTGTGGTGGTTTTACTTTTTTTTCTTTTGGCCACACCGTGCAGCATGCAGGATATTTGTTCCCTAACCAGGGATCAAAACCACACCCCTTGCATTGGAAGTGCTGAGTCTTAAACACTGGACTGCCAGGGTAGTTGATCAATCTTCTTTATGTTCATTGCTTTTTATCCCCTAAGAATTCTTACTTACCCCAGAACACAAAGAGAGTTTTCTGTGTTTCTTCTAGAAAATATATTCAACTTGTAGATCTGTTATCTGTCTCAAGTTATATTTTGTGTATGGTGTGAGGTAGTGATTGCTATTTCTTTTATCCCATATGGATGACCAGTTTTTCTAGTCCTAAATGTTAGAAAAACTTTCCTTTCTCCAGTGACTCTTTGGTCCTTTGTTAGAATCTGCAAAATGGTGCAAAACAGCCATCTCAGAATTATACCACCTGAAAAGTGAGAATGTTGGATGTTTGTTTGACTCCTAAGAATAGTTGAAGGCTCCTTCTAAGAAAGCGTTAATTCTTTGGATCTTCTAATCTGCTGTATACATAGCCTCCCGCAGGTCCAGATAAACGTCCTTGGGTATAGAAATACAGATACTGGCAGTTAGGAGTACTTCATGGCTAATTGAAATGGTAGGGTCCAAGGTTTATGGGCAAGCTTTGACACATTTGCTGTAGAGAACTATAGTGCAAACATCCTGAATCGCACCATGATCATCGAGATGTTTCTAAGATATTTTGAGTTAGGTCAGTCTAACTTTTATTTGTTGCATACATATTAACTTAAAAATAAACATGCAAATAAAACTTTCCACAATCTTGTCACTCCAAATTAACGTTCTTAATTTTCACTCCTGGTCATTTCAGTGTTTGCCCATACAGACTTACTTCTATATAAAGTAATTATAGATTTTGCATATTTGTCTTCTTTATTTTCCACTTGATGTTATATCCCAAGTGCCTTCCCCGTAATTACATAGTGTTGATTTTAGTAACAGTGTAATATCCCATAATATGGTACCAAAATGTACTTACCCATTCTTTTATTGTTAGATAATAAGGTCAACTCCAATGTTTGGTAATACATGAAATGATGAGCATCTTTATACATAAACATTTTTTTCTTATATTAATTTAGTTCTTTAAGGCAACTTCCTAAGTCTTGGATTCCTGCATGAAAGGGATAAATGGATGGGCATTTCTAATCTGCTGATATACCTGTAGTCCCCTGATAACACGTATGCATTCAGCAGGTTTGGGATTTAAACCAAAGATGCTATGGTGAATTTTATCAATTTGTTTATAATTACCTAACATTAATAATAACAAAAGCATCAACAACATTTGGAAGCAGTGTATTGTGTATGGATTTTGACAAAACATATTCAGAGCTGGCTCACAATCTGTCCCTGGAGAAATTAACTTTTTGAGATAGTACAGTTATAAAACTCTCTTTGCAAACTGAGCATATAATGTGAGGTTAAAATAAACAGTTATCTTCAGAGCCAAATGAAAGTCTCCAGGGAGTGTCTGAGGGTAAAAGGGTTAGGTCTGGTTTCAAAGAAATTTTTAATTAATGATCTGAAAGACCAGGACAGCAGCTGGTTAATTAAATTCACAGAGGGACTCAGTTGGGAGATAGCGTGAACTCTGGGAAAAGGTGAAGAAATTAGATAAAGAACTCTGTTACAATCGCCAAGGAACACAGAGTGAAAGTGAAAATTTGCAGTAGTCTGAATCAAAATTATTTG
This sequence comes from Hyperoodon ampullatus, assembly GCF_949752795.1. Taxonomy (NCBI): domain Eukaryota; kingdom Metazoa; phylum Chordata; class Mammalia; order Artiodactyla; family Ziphiidae; genus Hyperoodon; species Hyperoodon ampullatus. Next base: position 161,672,359 of record NC_136914.1, on the reverse strand, counting down.
GTCTCATATTAATAGTGTTTTACCCCAGTCATAGCTCTCTTCTAGCATGACTTAGATGCTCCTCAGGAGCATTGAGTTTGGAAAGGCAATTTGGGTGTGAGTTCCTTTCCTCCATCTTTGTGATCTTCACCAATTCCCCTTGATCTCTCTGGGATTCAGGTTTCTGTCTATACATGGGGGATAATAGTTATGCTGACTTTGCAAACTTTTGTTTTTGTTTTTACTTTGTTTTGCAAAGTAAAATAACAGGAAGAAGGTGAAACTGCTTGGTCAACTCTAAAGTTACTTTACTTGTAATTCCTTTTCAACCCCCGGAATCTTTTGCATGGACTTTGATTTTATACTTTTAAATATATTTTGCCCACAGCAGAGAAAATTAAATATAGGCCAAGCAAAGGGCTCCCCATCTCAAACACCCAAACTCTTTGGGGTCCATAGGACCAAGATGGGACCCAGGAGATAGGTTCTGAACCATGAAACCAAGATGACGTAGAATGCTTGGATGGAGGACTTTACACGGAAAATTTGTTTTGTTTGCAAAGAGCAAACCACATTTTCAATCACCTTGTTGAAACTTTGAGTGAAGAAGATCTGAAAGATTCCCAGCGAGCAATGAGTGGTAAATAGGTATTCATTATGGCTGAGTCAATGGGTGCAATGCCATTGACATTCTCTTAAATTCAGTTCAGTCTTTAATTTTTAAAATTGAATAAAAGTATTTATTACAGACTGTGATCTTGATTCTTTCCCTCTCCCCATTTCCCCTAGGTTTCTCAGCTTAACGCCAAATTCTCTTCTTACTTGGGGGATTGTGTGTGGCTAAGCCTCATGTCTGGGTAGGGAAGGACTCCTGTATCATTAATATGGTTAATAGCAGCTCCCCTGGGAGAGGATGGGAAGATAAGAGCATCCTCGTATCTCAGGAAAGGAAACAAAATCTCAGGGAGATTAAATGACTTGCCCAAGGTCACACAGTGAGTAAGTCACACAGCTGGGACATAAATCAAGTTTATTCAGATATTCTGGTTATGCATTTCTCAAAGCCAAACATGGAGAGAACAAATTATACCAGAATGTGGGGGAAGGAATCTGAAAAATGGTTCCGCTTATTATTGTAAATGGCAACCCACTCTAAAGAGATACTGTTTGTACCACTTTTTCTCATGCAAAGAGAACACTTGAATACTTCATCCATTTCTATGCTCTATCATCTCTGGAAGGAAATGTGGCAGCTGCCAAACAACTTGCAGCTCTTGTTTCCTTTTTGGGGCCAGAGAGTGAGGAGGATGGCTATGGGCTCCATGGGAATTGTTTGCCAGAATGCTTAGGGTGGTGCTGTGGGAGGATGCCTTGGATGAGGTGCAGGACAGCAGTAGGTTTAGGAACCATTACATCCGGATTGCCAGCAGCCTGTGGGCTGAACACACTCTGCGGATACAAGGAAAAGTGAGCCAATTTCTCTGATGCTTGTTGTTCATTCTTCTAGAGGGAGGGATGTAAAGAAAGTTTCACTTTAATATTTCTTTGTGTGTTTGAGTGCAGTTTTCCCACCCTGCTCCACACCTTGCCCCTGATGTGTAAGACTATCAGATGTGGTCCCTGCCTTCCGCTTCTCTCTCTCACTACATGACAGCCACTCTAGCCCTCATTCTGCACTGCAGTGTGCTGAGCTCACTTCCCACTCATGACTTTTGTACCTGTGGATCTCTCTACCTTCAGTACCCTTCCCCATGTCTACTACATGGTCACCTCCTCAGAGATGCATTCCTGACCAATATCTATAAGGTTGTTTTCCCACTGTCTTCCAGTCCCTAGTGATCACTCTCATTTGCCTAACGCTATCTAAAATTGTCTCGTTTATATATTTATTTTTTGCATTATGTTAGTTGACTGTCATCCTCCACTAAACTGTAAGCTCATGAGCGCAGAGATCTTTTTGTCCTGTTCACTGTGCATTCCTGGCATCTAGAACATTCCATAGTCATTAATTCCATCAACATTTCTTTTGGAAAATCTACTCTGTAACAGAATGTAGGCTTAGGGCTTCCACTTCTGACCAATATGGAGTAAGGGAGACCAGATTTATTCTCCCTCCTGAAACAACCAAAGAAGGGAAAAATTGTGTGAAACATACAGGACATTAAAAGTTATTATAACTGTATTCCATAAGTTAAGTAGAAACATGGAAGATATAAAAAAGACCTAAATCGAAATTCTAGAGTTGAAAACTAAATGTTTGTGTTGAAGATATACTGAATAGGATCAATAGCAGGTTAAACATTGCAGGAGAAATGGTTAGTGAACTTGAAGACATAACAATAGAGGGAATACTCCCTAGTTTATTCTTTGAGTCCAACATTACCCTGTTATGAAAACCAGACAAAGGCATTACAGGAAAAGAAGCCTGCAGACTAATAACCCTCAGGAACATTGATGCAAAAATTATTCACAAAATTTTAGAAAATCGAATCTAATAATATATAAAAAGGATAATACATCATTTCCAAGTGAAATTTATTCCAGGAATTCAAAATTGGTTTAACATTTGAAAAGCAATCAATGTAATTCACCATATAAACATGCTAAAAAAGAAGAAACATACGATCATTTCCATCAGTGCAAAAACATCATTTGACAAAATCCAACATCCATTCCTGGTAAAAACTTTTAACAAACTTGGAGTAGAAAGGAACTTCCTCGACCCAATAAAGGACATCTACAGAAAACCTGTAGATATCATTATATTTAATGGAGAATAATTGAAAGCTTTCCACCTAAAATCTGGAACAAGACAAGAATATCCACTCTCACTACTTCCATTAAACACTATAGTGGAGGTTTTAGACAGTGCAATAAGGCAATGAAAGAAAAAAAAAAGCATTCAGATTGGAAAGGATGGATACAACCCTCTTTATTTGCAAATGATATTATGATGTTGTTTATATAGAAAATCTGATAGAATCTACATAAAAAATATTAGAATAAGCAAACTTAGTAGGGTTCCAGACAAGGTCAATATATTAAAAAATTATGTATTTCTATGTATTAGCAATAAACATTAGGAAATTGAGTTTTTTAAAAATACAATTTATAGTAACATAAAAATATGAAATACTTAGAGACGAATCTGAATAAACATGTATAAGACCTTTACATGGAATACTACAAAACATTGCTGAGAGAAGACGTGAATAAATGGTGAGATATCCCTTGCTCATGGGTCTTAAAATTCAATATTGCTATGATGTCAATTCTCCCCAAATTGATCCACAGATTCAAGACAATTTCAGTCAAAATCCCAGCAAGCTCTTATGTAGAAATTGACAAACTGGTTCTAAAATATATGTGGAAATGGAAAGCACCTAGAATAGCCAAAACAACTTTAAAAATTAAAAATGTAGTTACAGAACTAATTTCAAGACTTATAAATATACAGTAATCAAGACAGTGTTGTATTGGTATCAACACAGACAGATCAATGGAACAGAATAGAGAGTCCAAGGATAGATCCACAAATATATGGTCAGTTGACTTTTGACAAGGCCTCTGTCCTCTAAGGACAGTCCCCTTCTAATGGGGGGCACAGGCTATATTCAGATAAAACAAGTAAACCAATTATATAATATTAAGCAGTGATGTAGTTTCAACTTAGTCACTGCCTATCTAGCCTTCATGTTCTTTCATTATCACCATGAGAGTGAGTTGATTCTGTTCCAATTTGTCATCATATTTTATAGTAAACAATTATTTTTCAGTCATGATTCCAAGAGTCTGTTGTTTCTGTTTTATTTAAAACTGCCACAATTCAATTTCAATGCAAACATCTTATTGTGGTTCATGTCTGGTTGCTCTCTCACCCAGTTTGTGAGGGGAATAAGAAGGCTTCTCAGAGGAGGTACACTGTCTTCCAGGGTTGCTTTACCCCTTTGCCATACCTCTGAACCCCCATGCATCCTTTGCTTGCTATCTCATGTCCACCCTTCACATTGTAGCTCTGATGTTGTATCCATGACTGTCACCATTGTATCCCCATCAATTTCTGCAATGGCTGGTGTCCAGTGGGTGCTTTGGAAACATTGGATGAATAGATGGAGGGATGAATGGGGCTTTAGGGCTGAGTTGAGAAGTTCTGGGAGGGTCCCCTGTAGGAAGAAGCACCATTGAGTCATTCACATTGAGTACGGCTGGGGCCCAGGTCACTGGTGAGGTGAGGAGGAAGGTGGGCTCAAAGTAAAGGCAGGGCCCACATTTGAGAAGTCAAGGAGAGCCTCATGAGGAATTTTTAGCATTTTAAACAGAACCAGTTTTTCAGCCATGCGTCAGTCACCCCAACTCTTCCAGGTGCTCCAGCACATCACTTCTATCTTCTGTTGTAGAGGCCCCAAAGCACCTCATTTCACCTAAGAACAAAGTGAGAACACAGCCCACATTTTAAAGGAAATTTTATCAACATCTGATGCTTTTAAAAAGTATACAGACTTCTTAGAATGCACATCCTACTTTTGGGAGTTCAGAGGCCCTCTCTTAGTATGCCATCCTTGCCATGCAAAGGTTCCATTCCAAGCTCTTCCCCCCAGGCTTCTGAGTGAAGATAGAGAATTTGATGTTTCCAGAGTCTCCGATATCGAATCTTGAAGGAATTCACTGAAAGGGTTGTTGTACATCATGTAGCAACTTCTTGGCTGAGAAGAAAACCAAAGGACTTAAAACACAAGCAGATTCTTTTTCTTTCATTTATTATTTTAATGGAATAATAATTGCATCTATTTTTCAAACTGCTTCCACATGCATCTTCTCATGTGTTTCTCATAACAACCCGTGATTTTATTATTTTTACAATAATCATATTAGAAAGAAAGGAAATGCAGCTCAATGACTTGAGATACTTGCCCAGAGAGGCACAGCTGGCAAATGGTAATACATGATCTCCACCTCTGCGCTGTCCAAATGCCCAGCGCTGGTGTTTTTCTGCAGCACCAAATTGCCTCACAGTGAGCACAGGAGCCTGCGGGGTTTTCCAATTTCCTCACTGACTGACTGACTCGTATAAAGGGCACTCTGTAAATACTTGTTTAATTGCCATTCATTTGGACTAGTTCCCACTAAATATGAGTGCCAGACTTTGGAACCAAGACGGATGGCTCCAGATGATCTTTTATCTCACTGAGTTTGTTCTCTCCAACTCCAAATCCTTGTGATAAACATGGAGCCTTTGAAAGCCAAACAGGTTTGTTTGTTTTTGTTCCTGTTTATTGTGGGGTTTTTTTTAAGATCGAGTATAGCAAGCATGTTCCATTTGGCATTGTAGGATGGTTGTGTTGTAGATGGTAGAGTGCAGAGAGAATCAATGCCCATTCTAGGATTGACTTGAATATGCTTAGTTTGAACCATTATTTGTGCAAGTGTGTATCTCACATTTAATTTTCAGTACAGGGCAATGGAAGAACTATTAGAGAACAGTTCATTTCTGGGACAAGAAAGCTGTCTGGAGTATTATTTTTTTACTCAGCCAATTCATTCTTTTTTAAAATTACCTTAGACACCTTAGAAAATTACAATCAGTAGCAATTTTAGTGGGGTGCCTATGGATCAGCTAACACAGAAGTCAAGAAATTGAAGCATGAACCTTCGTTTGCTTATGAGTACACTCTCAGACCCATTTTTTCTCCATTTATAACAAGTGGATAAATCTGTTTTCACCTGCCTACCTGGCTGTGATGTGAAAATTAATGGGAGGTGTTTTACTCAAAGAAAAAAAAGATGATATAAGAGCTGCACCTTAAAGTTTATATCTCTGTGGCTCACGCATATATGGTCTTTTTAGTGTTCAGATGGCCAACATTTTCAAGAGCCTTTAAATAGTATTTTTCCTTTCATATTTGAAAAGGATACACAGATTTTTTTTAATTGTATAAAAATTGTATGTTACTGACAACCTGTAATCTGGATCTTTTAAACATTTCTTTGACCATCAATAAAAATATTTCTGGCTATACTAAGCCTTGCCTATCACTCAGCAGGTATTCTTTAATTATTTGTGCAATGAATTAATAAGTGAGTGACCTAGGAGCTGTTTCTAATGCTTGATGTGACACTCTACCGCATATCCACCATCTTTAAGATGCCCTAAATGAGAGCGATTGATCAAGAAGCCATACTCTGCTGTGCCCATAGCTGCTGGCCAGCAGTGAGGTGAATGGAGTGATTGATGAAGAGTCCCAGGGGTGGTGAGGGTTGAAAAAAAGAGCTGCCATTCAAGATTGCATGGCAGTTTCTACTTCTGGCAAAGCAGTGCTCTAGTATAGGTCATGAAAAGCCTCCCAGTAAGAGCACCAAGACACATGGGACAAAACGTATTTTTAAAAATTATTTTAAGTACAGAACTTAGCTTGAAAGAAAGGAAAATCTTCATGTGCCAAAAGTAGGGCAGCCACCAAAAACCAGAGCATGAAGGATGTGAGCTGACACTATAGCTGCCCAGGAACAGGTGAGGGTGCTGATCCCAGTTACACTGGGACTTAGGTTCAGCACCCAAGAGGTAGAAGATTAGACCTTGGGCGAATGTAAGACAGAGAGTATGAGCTGAGACCTCCACATAAACTGGGAACCTTCCGAAGGCTGTGCCTTCATTGAAAAGTCAACCAGGAAAAAAATGTTCATCAGCAAAGGAGATAACCAGGAGGTCTCTAATGGGCTCTGGAAAGTAAAAAAATTATTTCACATGTGAATGTGAGACCCCAAGTGTACACCTCACAAGTACCAGAGCTTGAATATATATTGCCTATATTATTACAGAGAAGTACTGCTGTATAATGAATATCATTGTATACATTTTAAATTATGCTAAACCAAGCAACACATTTTAGATACATGTACAACTGTATATCTATAAAATAGTAAGACAAGGATAAATTTTTTAAAAAGATTAAGTAGTTCCATCTGGGAGATAGAAGAAGATGTAATTGAAGAGACGTCTGCAAAGACTTAGGTGCTATCAGTCAGATTCTATTTTTTGTTTTATTTTTTTATTCTGGCAAAATACATATATAAAATTTGCCATTGTAACCATTTTAAGTGTACAGTTCAGTGATATTAAGTACACTCATATTGTTGTGCAGTCATCACCCCCATCCATCTCCAGAACTCTTTTTGTCCTGCAAAACTGAAAATCTATACCCATTAAATAATAACTCCCCATTACCAGCTCCCCCATCCCTGGAACCACCATGCTTCTTTGTCTCTGATTTTGACTACTCTAAGTATCTCATAAAAGTGGAATCATATAGTATTTGACTTCTGGTGACTGGTTTATTTCACTTATCATGATGTCTTCAAGGTTCATCTATGTTGTAGCATGTCAGAATTTCTTTCCATTTTAAGGCTGACTAACAAGGTGGTACTTCATTCTGTCACTTTGCTATCTGTTTTTTGTATACCTTATAGCTTTTTGCCTCTTGTTTCCTTCATTATTGTCTTCTTTTGTGTTTAGTTATTTTTTTTTTGTAGTAAAATGTTCAAGCTCCTATCTCTTTCCTTTTGTGTATATTCTATATCTATTTTCTTTGTGGTTACCATGAGGATTAAAATTAACCTCCTAAGATTATAGCATTCTAATTTGGATTTACACTAGTTTAACTTAAATAACATACACAAACTCTGCTCCTTTACACTTCCATCCCCACTCCTTTCAGTGCTTGATGTCCCAAAATTACATCTTTAAACATTGTGCATCTAAAAACATAAACTAATATTTTTTAAAATACATTAGTCTCTTAAATTATGTAGAAAATAAAATATGGAGTTACAAACTAAAGTTATAATAATACTAACTTTTAGACTAATAATTGCTTTTTAAAAAAGTATTAATCTCTTAAATCAGGAGAAGATGAAAAGTGGGGTTACAAGCTGTTGTTACAATAATACTAGCCTTTATACTTGCCCATGTATTTACCTTCATTGAGACCTTTATTTCTTCCTGTGGCTTCAAGTTACTGTCTAGTGTCCTTTTGTTTCAACCTGCAGCACTCCCCTGAGAATTTCTTACAGGGCAGGTCTAGGGGTAATGAACTTCCTCAGCTTTTGCTTATCTGGGGATGTCTTATTTTCTCCCTCACTTTTGAAGGGCTGTTTGCTGGATATAGGATTCTTGGTTGACAGGGTTTTTTTGAGGACTTTGGACATATCAGCCTCCTGACTTCTGGCCTCCAAAGTTTCTGATGAGAAATCTGCAGATAATCTTATTGAGGTTCCCTTGTATGTGGCATGTTGCCTCTCTCTTACTGCTTTCAAGATTTTGTCTTTGGTTTTCCACAGTTTACAATGTGTCTCAGTGTGGGTCTTTTTGAGTCGATCCTATTGGTGTTCGTTGAGCTTCTTAGATGTTTATATTACTGTGTTTTCTCAAATTTGGGACGTTTTCAGCCATTATATCTTCAAATATTTTCTCTGCCTCTTTCCCACTTTTCCTCTTAGGACTCCTATGATGTGTATGTTGGTCCACTTGATGGTGTCTCACAGGACCCTTATGCACTGTTTGCTTTTCTTCAATCTCTTTTCTTCTGTTCCTCAGCCTCAGTAATTTCCATTGTCCTATCTTCAAGTTTGTTGATTCTTTCTTCTGCTCATTGAAATCTGCCTTTGAATCCCTCTAGTGATTTTTCATTTTAGCTACTATACCTTTCATCTCCAGAATTTCGTTTTGGTTTCTTTTAAGTTTTCTATCTCTTTTTTGATATTTCCATGCTATTTGTGTATCATTTTCTTGACTGTCTCCACAGCTTCCTTTACTTCTTTGAGCATCTTTAGAACCATTATTTCAATGTCTTTGTCTAGTAAATCTGTCATCAGATCTTGTTACAGGGACAGTTTCTGTTGGTTTATTTTTTCCTTCAGACGGGCCATACTGTCCTATTTCTTTTTATGTCTTGTGGCTTTTTTGTTGAAAACTGGACATTTGAATCTAATAATTTGGTACTCAAGAATCAGATTCTTTCCCTTCCTCAGGATTTTTTTGTTTTTGCTTTTGTTTTCGATTGTTGTATACTGTGTCTGTGCCAAGGATCAGTCTGAGGTGTAAACTTTAGATCTTCTCATTTTTTTTCTGAACCTGTGCTTTTCCTTGTGCATGCATGGTGAATTTCTAATTTTTCCCATATATGTGGTTTTAAATGTACTAGTCATTAATATCTGGTTCCCAAAAGAGGAAAAAAGAAAAACAAAAGTGGGGTGGAAAGGGCACAAGCCCTTTAAGTCTCCTGAAAGTCACTTCAGCCAGTGGGGGCAGGGTTCACAACAATGGGGGGAGGTACAACAACAATGGTCAGCCACCTCTTTGTCTGCACTTCTGTGATCAGAAGCAACAATTAGCAGTCAGGTCACAGGTCTCCAATATTTGAAGAACAGGGTCCTCTTCACCCACCCAGGCTTCTGCAAGCTGTGTGCAAGCTGATCCTGGAATACATGCACAGCTGCCTTCTCTGGGGCTTGGGGGTGAGGGATGGGTAGCTACTACCCTACTAAGAGCTGAAATTGACCATAATTAACTTCAATCCAAGCCTTTCCCTGAAAGTTGCAAACCTTCATCAAACTCCAGAGTTCCAAAATAATTACATTACACAGATTCTACCAGTGCAATTGTTGTCAAGGTGGGAATAGAGATTCCTGGTGCTTCCTTCTCCACCATCTTCCCAGAATCAGGTCTGTTTGTTAAGCTATAGAGTTTATTTAATTCTTATTTACAAACCACAGGTACACGTGTTTTATACATATATATAAATATACATATATATATTCTTTGTCTGAAATACTTTTAAGTGACAAAAAATAGAACAAGGTTAAGATAAATAAAATTTAATTCTAAAAACTAGGTTTAAAAAAGACTAGGTAACAATAACATAACAGATATGGAAGAAGAGGTGATCATAGTAAAACATATTACTTGTATTTTTTTTAAAAAGAAAGTAGAAATATTGTTTAATTCAATACCATGTTAAGTAAGGTACAGACGTTAAAATGTAAATGTAAACACTAAAAGTTTAGAAATAGGGTACATAGCCAAGAGGGGAACTAAAGAAACTCAATCAATGAACTTGAAGGCAGATATGAAGGGGAAAAAAGTAAGAAAAAAGTATGGTAGACAGAAAGCACTAAACACAAAGATAACTGTAATTCAAAAAGTCAGTCACTATAATAAATATAAACATACTGAACTCACTAAACAATACTCAAACTCTCAATTCGGATATTTTAAAAATCTATGCATGGCCTATTTACGAGAGTCACAGCAAAAAACATGAAGGTAGTGAAAAACTGTACATAATGAGATGGAAAAAGATAGACCAGGAAAAGAATATAGGTCAAAATTGATGTCACAGCAAAAAAACTTTTTTTTTCAGGATAATGAGGATAAACTACAAAATGATATGAAGGAAAATTCACATCTCTTAACTTGTATGCTGATATAAAACTGAAAAATATGTGAAGCAAAAATTGCTAGAATTGTAAGGAAAAATAAGAAGTCAAATATTTGGTGAGAGACTTTTAACTCACCTATCTCATGGGGAGATAGATCAAAGGAACAGTTAGTAAGACACAATTAATAAGTTTAAGCTAATGCATAGAAATAGCAGGAAACAAAGTGAACAGTCAGAGCACTGGCTGAGAGAAGGTATTGTCAGCCTAGACACATGTCAAAAGGTTAGTCTCCAATATGTAAACAGTGTCTACAAATAACTAATGAAAGATCAAACAGCCATATAGATAAATGGACAATGAACAACAACAGGCAGTGCACAGAGGAGAAGGCCCAAGTGGCAAATGAATCTGTGGTTAAATATCAGACTCATTGTTTTGGGATGAATTGTGTCCAATCAAAATTAATGTGTTGAAGCTCCCAGAGCCTCAGCATGTGACTGTATTTGAAGATAGGGTCTTTGAAGAAGTAATTAAAGTTAAATTAGGTCATCAATGTGGACCCTAATCCATCTGACTGATGTCCTTATAAGAAGAAGAAATTTGGACACAGACACACACAGAGGGACAATCATGTGAGGACACATGGAGGACAGCCATCTTCAAGCCCAAGAGAGAGGGGCCTCAGGTTGACACTTTGATCTCAGACTTCCAACCCTGCTGAATTGTCAGAGAGTAAATTTGTTATGGTATCCCTGCAAACTAACACACTCAATCAAATACCGTTGGTAGGAACATTTTGGTGCATGTATTTTGGTGTATATAGGTGAACATTTTTGCTGGGTATATACAGAGGAAAGAAATTGCTGGATTATGTACAGCCTGTGTAGATACTACCAAATAGTTTTCCAAAGTGTTTGGCAAGTTTACACTCCCATCAGTAGTGTATGAGAGTCAGGGCTGATACACAGCCAGCAACTCATGGTATTGTCTGTAGTTCTTATTTTAGCCATTTTGTTGAGTGTGATGAGAAACCACATTTTCACTTTGATTTGCACTTCTCTAATGAGGCTGAACTCTTTATATATTTTGTATATATACCAGTTGTATATCCCCCCTTTTGTTGAAGCACCTCTTCAAATCTCTTGCACATTTTTCTTTCACTTTAAATGGATGAACTTAATCTAATGTATTCGCTTTTGAATAGGTATATTCATATGATTCATAATATAAAAGGGTATATAGTGAAAATTCCCTCTTCTAGTTCTGAAACCAGGCCATCTAGTGATCCTGCCCAGATCACAGTTGTCAGTCTTATAAATATAATTCCAGATATCTTTTAAGTATGTATAAATAACACATATTTTATGAAAATATATGTTATTTATAAAATGTTCTTCCACTTTTTACACAAATGGTTTAGTACACTAAACATGGTTGTGTATATTGCTATTTTGGTAACAGTTTCATTGAGATATAAATTCACATGCTATAAAAGTCACCCTTTTTAAATGCACAATTAAGTAGTTTTTAATTCATTCACAGAGTTGTATGACCATCACCACCATCTAATTTTAGGGCATTTCCATCACCCCTCAAAGAAATCTTATACACATTAGCAGTCAGTCTTTATTTCCTATACCCCCCAGTCCCTAGAAACTACTAATCTACTTTTTGTCTCTATGGACTTGCCTATTCTGTAAAAATGGAATCCATGCAATATATGGCCTTTGTGACTAATTTCTTTCATTTAGCATAATACGTCAAGTTTCACCCATATTGTAACATGTATCAGTACTTCATTCCTTTTTATGGCTGATTAATCTTCTGTTGTGTAGATTTACTACATTTAGTTTATCCATTCATCTGCTGATGAATGTTTTGGTTGTTTCAATTTTTGCCTATCATAAATAATGCTACTATGAACATTCGTGCACAAGTTTCTGTGTGGACGGACATATGTTTTCAGTTCTCTTGGGTATATATCTAGGAGTGGAAGTGCTGGGTTATATGGTTATTCTTTATTTAACATTTTGAAGAACTGCCAGACTGTTATTCCCAGTGGATATACCATTTTGCATTCCCAGCAGCAACTTATGAAGGTTCTCCTTATCCTTGTCAATACGTGCTATTGTCCATCTTTTTTTGAGCCACTCTAAAGAGCGTGAAATTGTAACTTGTTGTGATTTTGATTTAAATGCCCCAATAACTAATGATGTTGAATGTCATTTTGTCTACTTATTGGCCATTTGTATATCTTCTTATAGGAGATACATCTATTCAAATATTTTGCCCAATTTTAAATTGGATTGTCTTTTTATTGTTGAGTTGAAAGAGTTCTTTATTCTAAATAAATGTTCTTTATAATATACATGATTTGCAAATAATTTCTATTCTGTGGGCTGTCTTTTCCCTTTCTTGATAGTGTGCTTTGAAGTTTTTAATTCTGATGACATCCAATTTATCTATTTTGTTGTTGTTGTTGTTCTTGTTACTTGTGCTTTTGGTGTAGTATCTAAGAAATCTTTGCCTAATTCAATAATCAAGCTATGGAGCTCTACACCTATTTTTTTAATTAGTTTTAAAATTTTAGCTTTACATTTAGGTCTGTGATCTATTTTGAGTTAATTTTTGTGTATGGTGGCAGGTGAGGGTTCAGCCTCATTCTTTTGCATGCGGGATATTCAGTTGTTCCAGCACCATTTGTTGAAAAGACTTCTTTCCCCTATTGAATTATCTTAGCATTCTTATCACAATCAATTGATCATAAAAGTAAAGGTTTATTTCTGGACTCTCAGTTCTGTTACATTGATCTATATGTCTCTCCTTATGCCAGTACTGTACTGTCTCGGTTACTATAGCTTTATAATAAGTTTGAAAATGTTAGAGTAAATCCCCTCACTTTGTTCTTTTTAAAGATTGTTTTGGTTATTATGTGTTTTTTGTTTCCATGTGAATTTTAGTGTCAGCTTGCAATTTCTGCAAAAGCTGCAGTTGGAATATTGATAGGGATTGTGTTGAATTTGTAGATGAACTTGGGGAATATTGCTATTTAGTTTTTTGATCCATGAACATTTTCACTTCTTTATGTCTTGTTTAATTTCTTTCACTGATGTTTTGTAGTATTCTATGTAAAAGTCTTGTACTTATTTTGTTAAGTTTTTCCCTAAATGTTTTAATAATTTTTATTTTAAATGGAATTGTATTCTTAACTTCATTTTCAGGTTGTTTATTGCTAGTATATACAGAAATACATTTGATTTTTTTTTTTGGTCTATTGATTCTCCTTCCTGTGACCTTACTGAATGTACTTATTAGTTCTAAAAAGTTTTTTATAATAGATTTCTTAAAATTTTCTATATACAATTATCAGGTAATTTTTGAATGGAGATAGTTTTACTTCCTTTCTAATCTAGTTACCTTTTATTTCTTTTTCTTTTCTAATTGTCCTGACTAGAGCTTCCAGGACAACATTCAGTTGCGGTGGTGAGAGCTGATCCTTGTCATATTCCTGATCTTAAGGGGAAAGCGTTCGGTCTTTCCCTATTAAGCCTGATTTGACTGTGTTTTTTTCATAAATGACCCTAATCAGGTTGAGGAATTTCCCTTCTCTTCCTAGTTTGTTGACTGTTTTTATCATGAAAGGGCACTGAATTTTGTCAAATTCTTCTTCTGCAGCTATTGACCTGATCATGTAGGTTTTGTCTTTTACTCCATTCATATGGTATTAACATTGATTTTTGTATATTAAGCCAACATTACAATTCTACCATAATTGTTATATATATAAAAACTTGTTATGTGTGTATATATATGTATATACCTATATATACATATATAACAAGATATATTATAATTTATGTTATATATATAATGATATATATGTAACAAGATATATATGTGTCTGTGTGTGTATATCTATCTATCTATATCTATCTATCTATATATATATATATATCTGCCTGAATGACTGACTCTTTATCATTTTAAAATATATTTCTTTGTCTCTAGAAACAGTTTTTATCTTAAAGTTTATTTTGTCTGATATGGTATAGTCACTACAGCTATCTTTTGATTACTGTTTGTATGTTTATTTTACTTTAAGCCTAATTATTTCTTTGAATCTAAAATGTATCTCTTGTAAATAGCATATAATTGGATCATTTTTTAAAACAATACATTCTGCCAATCTCTGCAATTTAATTGTATTGTTTAGAGTGTTTACGTTAATGTAATTTTCGATAAGGTGGTATTTACATGTACCACTTTCCTATTTTTTTCTATATGTCTTATGTTTTTTTCCCTTCTATTCCTCCACTACTGCTGTCCTTTGTGTAAAACAAATATTTTCTGGCATACTCTTTTAATTTCCTTGTTTCTTTTAACATATCTTTGAGTTGTTTTCTTACTTGTTGCCCTGCGGATAACAGTTAACATTTTAAGTTAAAACAATCTCATTTGGATGTGGGTGTGTGTGTGTGCGTTGGCAAGTTTTATTTTGATATAATTTCAAAATTACAAAAATTGCAAAAATATTACCAAGATACTTATATGCTTTAAACATATCCCCAGTTGTTAACATTATGCCCCATTTTTATTCCATGTGTTTTCTGAGAATTGAAGTTCTTGATTTTAATCAAATCCAATTTATCAATGCATTCTTATTATCAGTGCTTTTAATATCCTGTTTAGAAGTCTCTGTCTATCCTAAAGTCATGAAGATCTTCTCCCATGTTTTTTTCTAGAAGTTTCAGTTTACATTACACATTGAGATCTACAATCCATCTTTTTTTTTTTTTTTTTTTTTTTTTTTTTTTTTTTTTTTTTTTTTTTTTTTTTTTTTTTTTTAATTAGTTTCTGCTTTATAACAAAGTGAATCAGTCATACATATACATCTGTTCCCACATCCCCTCCCTCATGCATCTCCCTCCCTCCCACCCTCCCCATCCCACCCCTCCAGGCGGTCACAAAGCACCGAGCTGATCTCCCTGTGCTCTGCGGCTGCTTCCCACTATCTATCTACCTTACGTTTGGTAGTGTATATATGTCCATGCCTCTCTTTCCCTTTGTCACAGCTTACCCTTCCCCTTCCCCATATCCTCAAGTCCATTCTCAAGTAGGTCTGTGTCTTTATTCCCGTTTTACCCCTAGGTTCTTCATGACATTTTTTTTTTTTTTAAATTCCATATATATGTGTTAGCATACGGTATTTGTCTTTCTCTTTCTGACTTACTTCACTCTGTATGACAGACTCTAGGTCTATCCACCTCATTACAAATAGCTCAGTTTCGTTTCTTTTTATGGCTGAGTAATATTCCATTGTATATATGTGCCACATCTTCTTTATCCATTCATCCGATGATGGACACTTAGGTTGTTTCCAGCTCCGGGCTATTGTGAATAGAGCTGCAATGAACATTTTGGTACATGTCTCTTTTTGAATTATGGTTTTCTCAGGGTATATGCCTAGTAGTGGGATTGCTGGGTCATATGGTAGTTCTATTTGTAGTTTTTTAAGGAACCTCCATACTGTTCTCCATAGTGGCTGTACCAATTCACATTCCCACCAGCAGTGCAAGAGTGTTCCCTTTTCTCCACACCCTCTCCAGCATTTATTGTTTCTAGATTTCTTGATGATGGCCATTCTGACTGGTGTGAGATGATATCTCATTGTAGTTTTGATTTGCATTTCTCTAATGATTAATGATGTTGAGCATTCTTTCATGTGTTTGTTGGCAGTCTGTATATCTTCTTTGGAGAAATGCCTATTTAAGTCTTCTGCCCATTTTTGGATCGGGTTGTTTGTTTTTTTGCTATTGAGCTGCATGAGCTGTTTATAAATTTTGGAGATTAATCCTTTGTCAGTTGCTTCATTTGCAAATATTTTCTCCCATTCTGAGGGTTGTCTTTTGGTCTTGTTTATGGTTTCCTTTGCTGTGCAAAAGCTTTGAAGTTTCATTAGGTCCCATTTGTTTATCTTTGTTTTTAGTTCCATTTCTCTAGGAGGTGGGTCCAAAAGGATCTTGCTGTGATTTATGTCATAGAGTGTTCTGCCTATGTTTTCCTCTAAGAGTTTGATAGTTTCTGGCCTTACATTTAGGTCTTTAATCCATTTTGAGCTTATTTTTGTGTATGGTGTTAGGGAATGATCTAATCTCATACTTTTACATGTCCCTGTCCAGTTTTCCCAGCACCACTTATTGAAGAGGCTGTCCTTTCTCCACTGTACATTCCTGCCTCCTTTATCAAAGATAAGTTGGCCATATGTGCGTGGGTTTATCTCTGGGCTTTCTATCCTGATCCACTGATCTATCTTTCTGTTTTTATGCCAGTACCACACTGTCTTAATTACTGTAGCTTTGTAGTATAGTCTGAAGTCAGGCAGCCTGATTCCTCCAGCTCCGTTTTTCGTTCTCAAGATTGCTTTGGCTATTCGGGGTCTTTTGTTTTTCCAAACAAATTTTGAAATTTTTTGTTCTAGTTCTGTGAAAAATGCCAGTGGTAGTTTGATAGGGATTGCATTGAATCTGTAGATTGCTTTGGGTAGTAGAGTCATTTTCACAATATTGATTCTTCCAATCCAGGAGCATGGTATATCTCTCCATCTATTTATATCATCTTTAATTTCTTTCATCAGTGTCTTATAATTTTCTGCATACAGGTCTTTTGTCTCCTTAGGTAGGTTTATTCCTAGATATTTTATTCTTTTTGTTGCAATGGTAAATGGGAGTGTTTTCTTGATTTCATTTTCAGATTTTTCATCATTAGTGTACAGGAATGCCAGAGATTTCTGTGCATTAATTTTGTATCCTGCTACTTTACCAAATTCATTGATTAGCTCTAGTAGTTTTTCGGTAGCATCTTTAGGATTCTCTATGTATAGTATCATGTCATCTGCAAACAGTGACAGCTTTACTTCTTCTTTTCCAATTTGGATTCCTTTTATTTCCTTTTCTTCTCTGATTGCTGTGGCTAAAACTTCCAAAACTAAGTTGAATAAGAGTGGTGAGAGTGGGCAGCCTTGTCTTGTTCCTGATCTTAGTGGAAATGGTTTCAGTTTTTCACCATTGAGGACAATGTTGGCTGTGGGTTTGTCATATACGGCCTTTATTATGTTGAGGAAAGTTCCCTCTATGCCTACTTTCTGCAGGGTTTTTATCATAAATGGGTGTTGAATTTTGTCGAAAGCTTTCTCTGCATCTATTGAGATGATCATATGGTTTTTCTCCTTCAACTTGTTAATATGGTGTATCACATTGATTGATTTGCGTATATTGAAGAATCCTTGCATTCCTGGAATAAACCCCACTTGATCATGGTGTATGATCCTTTTAATGTGCTGTTGGATTCTGTTTGCTAGTATTTTGTTGAGGATTTTTGCATCTATGTTCATCAGTGATATTGGCCTGTAGTTTTCTTTCTTTGTGACATCCTTGCCTGGTTTTGGTATCAAGGTGATGGTGGCCTCGTAGAATGAGTTTGGGAGTGTTCCTTCCTCTGATATTGTTTGGAAGAGTTTGAGAAGGATGGGTGTTAGCTCTGCTCTAAATGTTTGATAGAATTCGCCTGTGAAGCCATCTGGTCCTGGGCTTTTGTTTGATGGAAGATTTTTAATCACAGTTTCAATTTCAGTGCTTGTGATTGGTCTATTCATATTTTCTATTTCTTCCTGAGTCAGTCTTGGTAGGTTGTGCATTTCTAAGAATTTGTCCATTTCTTCCAGGTTGTCCATTTTATTGGCATAGAGTTGCTTATAGTAATCTCTCATGATCTTTTGTATTTCTGCAGTGTCAGTTGTTACTTCTCCTTTTTCATTTCTAATTCTACTGATTTGAGTCTTCTCCCTTCTTTTCTTGATGAGTCTGGCTAATGGTTTGTCAATTTTGTTTATCTTCTCAAAGAACCAGCTTTTAGTTTGGTTGATCTTTGCTATTGTTTCCTTCATTTCTTTTTCATTTATTTCTGATCTGATCTTTATGATTTCTTTCCTTCTGCTAACTTTGGGGTTTTTTTGTTCTTCTTTCTCTAATTGCTTTAGGTGCAGGGTCAGGTTGTTTACTCGAAATGTTTCCTGTTTCTTAAGGTGGGATTGTATTGCTATAAACTTCCCCCTTAGAACTGCTTTTGCTGCGTCCCATAGGTTTTGGGTCGTCGTGTCTCCATTGTCATTTGTTTCTAGGTATTTCTTAATTTCCTCTTTGATTTCTTCAGTGATCACTTCGTTATTGAGTAGTGTATTGTTTAGCCTCCATGTGTTTGTATTTTTTACAGCTCTTTTCCTGTAATTGATGTCTAGTCTCATAGCGTTGTGGTCAGAAAAGATACTTGATACAATTTCAATTTTCTTAAATTTACCAAGGCTTGATTTGTGACCCAAGATATGATCTATCCTGGAGAATGTTCCATGAGCACTTGAGAAAAATGTGTATTCTGTTGTTTTTGGGTGGAATGTCCTATAAATATCAATTAAGTCCATCTTGTTTAATGTATCATTTAAAGCTTGTGTTTCCTTATTTATTTTCATTTTGGATGATCTGTCCATTGGTGAAAGTGGGGTGTTAAAGTCCCCTACTATGATTGTGTTACTGTCGATTTCCCCTTTTATGGCTGTTAGTATTTGCCTTATGTATTGAGGTGCTCCTATGTTGGGTGCATAAATATTTACAATTGTTATATCTTCTTCTTGGATCGATCCCTTTATCGTTATGTAGTGTCCTTCTTTGTCTCTTCTAATAGTCTTTATTTTAAAGTCTATTTTGTCTGATATAAGAATTGCTACTCCAGCTTTCTTTTGATTTCCATTTGCATGGAATATCTTTTTCCATCCCCTTACTTTCAATCTGTATGTGTCTCTAGGTCTGAAGTGGGTCTCTTGTAGACAGCATATATATGGGTCTTGTTTTTGTATCCATTCAGCCACTCTGTGTCTTTTGGTGGGAGCATTTAGTCCATTTACATTTAAGGTAATTATTGATATGTATGTTCCTATTCCCATTTCCTTAATGGCTTTGGGTTCGTTATTGTAGGTATAGTCCTTCTGTTGTGTTTCTTGCCTAGAGAAGTTCCTTTAGCATTTGTTGTATAGCTGGTTTGGTGGTGCTGAACTCTCTCAACTTTTGCTTGTCTGTAAAGGTTTTAATTTCTCCATCAAATCTGAATGAGATCCTTGCTGGGTAGAGTAATCTTGGTTGCAGGTTTCTCTCCTTCATCACTTTAATTATGTCCTGCCACTCCCTCCTGGCTTGTAGAGTTTCTGCTGAGAGATCAGCTGTTAACCTGATGGGGATTCCCTTGTGTGTTATTTGTTGTTTTTCCCTTGCTGCTTTTAATATGATTTCTTTGTGTTTAATTTTTGACAGTTTGATTAATATGTGTCTTGGCGTATTTCTTCTTGGATTTATTCTGTATGGGACTCTCTGTGCCTCCTGGACTTGATTAACTATTTCCTTTCCCATATTAGGGAAGTTTTCAACTATAATCTCTTCAAATATTTTCTCAGTCCCTTTCTTTTTCTCTTCTTCTTCTGGAACCCCTATAATTCGAATGTTGGTGCGTTTAATGTTGTCCCAGAGGTCTCTGAGACTGTCCTCTGTTCTTTTCATTCTTTTTTCTTTATTTTTCTCTGCATCAGTTATTTCCACTATTTTATCTTCCACCTCACTTATCCGTTCTTCTGCCTCAGTTATTCTGCTATTGATCCCATCTAGAGTATTTTTCATTTCATTTATTGTGTTTTTAATCGATGCTTGATTCATCTTTAGTTCTTCTAGGTCCTTGTTAACTGTTTCTTGCATATTGTCTATTCTATTTCCAAGATTTTGGATCTGGGAAATAGAATCTTGGATCAGCTTTACTATCATTATTCTGAATTCTTTTTCAGGTAGACTGCCTATTACCTCTTCATTTGTTAGGTCTGGTAGGTTTTTATCTTGCTCCTTCACCTGCTGTGTGTTTTTCTGCTTTCTCATTTTGCTTATGTTACTGTGTTTGGGGTCTCCTTTTTGCAGGCTGCAGATTCGTAGTTCCCGTTGTTTTTGGTGTCTGTCCCCCGTGGCTAAGGTTGTTTCAGTAGGTTGTGTAGGCTTCCTGGTGGGGGGGACTAATGCCTGTGTTCTGGTGGTTGAAGCTCGATCTTGTCTTTCTGGTGGACAGGTCCACGTCTGGTGGTGTGTTTTGGGGTGCCTGTGGCCTTATTATGTTTTTAGGTATCCTCTCTGCTAATGGGTGGGGTTGTGTTCCTGCCTTGCTAGTTGCTTGGCATAGGGTGACCAGCACTGTAGCTTGCTGGTCGTTGACTGAAGCTGGGTGCTGGTGTTGAGATGGAGATCCCTGGGAGATTTTCGCTGCTTGATATTATGTGGAGCTGGGAGGTCTCTTGTGGACCCGTGTCCTGAAGTTGGCTCTCCCACTTCAGAGGCACAGCACTAACTCCTGGCTGCAGCACCAAGAGCCTTTCATCCACCCGGCTCAGAATAACAGTGAGAAAAAGTAGAAAGAAATAATTAGTAGAAGAAAGAAAGAGAGATTGAAAGAAAGGAAGAAGGGAAGTAAGGAAGGAAGGAAGGAAGGAAGAAAGAAAGGAGGGAGGGAGGGAGGAAGGATGGAAAGAAAGGAAAGAAAGGAGGGAGGGAGGAATGAAAGCAAAAGGAAGAGTGAATGGAAGAAGAGAGGGAGGGAGGGAGGAAGGAAAGAAAGAAAGAAAGACAGGAGGGAGGGAGGGAGGGAGGAAGGAAAGAAAAAGAAAGTGGAAAGAAGAAAGGTGGGAGGGAGGGAGGGATGGAGGAAAGAAAAAGAAAGAAGGAAAGGAGGAGCGGAGGGAGGGAGGGAGGAAGGGAAGGGAGGAAAAAAAGAAAGAGCAGGTAAAGTAAAATAGAATAAAGTATGAAATATAGTAGCGTTATTAAAATTAAAAAGTAATTATTGAAAAAAAAACACGGACCGAAAGAACCCTGGGACATATGGTGGAAGCAAAGCTATACAGAGAGAATCTTACACAGAAGATTACACATACACATTCACAAAAAGAGAGCAGGGGGAAAAATCAAAAATCTTGCTCTCCAAGTCCACCTCCTCGATTTGGGATAATTCGTTGTAAAAAGAGGAAAAGGGCGAAAAGTCTGAAATCTTGCTAAGTCCACCTCCTTAATTTGAGATAATTCGTTGTAAAAAGAGGGAAAAAAAGGGGGGGAAAGTCTTAAATCTTGTCCTCAAGGTCCACTTCCTCAATTTGGGATGATTCGCTGTCCATTCATGCACTCCACAGACGCAGGGCACATCAAATGGACCGTGGAGCTTTAATCCACTGCCTCGGAGGCTGCACAGAGAGATTTCCCTGTCTCTGCTCTCACAGCTCCCGGGTCTCAGCCTTGGACCTGGCCCCGCCTCTGCGCGTAGGTCGCCGGAGGGCGTCCGTTCTTCGCTCAGACAGGACGGGTTTAAAGGAGCCGCTGATTCGGGGGCTCTGGCTCACTCAGGCAGAGGGGAGGGAGGGGAATGCCCTCTCCTCGCGCACCAGGCAACAAAAGGGAAAAAAGTCTCTTGCCTCTCCGGTAGCTCCAGACCCTTTCCCCGGACTCCCTCCGGGCTAGCACTAACCCCTTCAGGGTCTCTTCCTGCCGCCAGCCCCAGACCTCTCCCTGCGCTCCGACTGAAAGCCGATACCCGAGCCTCAGCTCCCAGCCCCGCCCGCCCTGGCGGCCGAGCAGACAAGTCTCTCGGGCTGGTGTGTGCCTGAGGGCACCGATCCTCTGTGCCAAAATCTCTCTGCTTTGCCCTCCACACCCCTGTTGCTGTGCTCTCCTCCGCTACTCCGAAGCTTTCCCCCTCCGCCACCTGCAGTCTCCGCCCGCGAAGGGGCTTGTAGTGTGTAGAAACCTTCCCTCCTTCACGGCTCCCTCCCACTGGTGCAGGTCCCGTCCATATCCTATTGTCTCTGTTTATTCTTTTTTTCTTTTGACCTACCCAGGTATGTGGGGAGTTTCTTGCCTTTTGGGGGGTCTGAGGTCTTCTGTCAGCGTTCAGTAGGTGTTCTGTTGGAGTTGTTCCACGTGTAGATGAATTTCTGATGTATCTGTGGGGAGGAAGGTGATCTCCGCGTCTTACTCTTCCGCCATCTTCCTCCGGCTCCTACAATCCATCTTAAATTGATAGATGTGTATGATATGTGGTCTTTGTCAGAATTCATTTTTCTCCACATAGATATACAACTGATGCAGAAACATTTACTGAAAAACTTTCCATTTGCCACTGGTTAAAATGTCCCTCTTCCTTTTAAAAAATAAATCAAGTGTATGATGTTAAGTAAGCTACCTCTCAAGGTGACTGTTTGGACCTTAGTAAAATAGGTATAATTGTGTATTCCTTTGTAGTTACTGTAAGGATTATAAGAGTAAGGATGTGATACACCTGTATCACTCAGTATGTTTAACATCAGGATGTTAACTTTATTCATTTAGCCACTCATTCTTATAACCAGCTCCTCCTAAGGCCTCGTATGTGCTACCCACTGTGCTAGTTGCTTAGTTCACTTTACGTAATCCCACATAGAGAGGGACATAATTTCTGTTGTTTACTTATGTATCCAAAGCACCTAGACCAGTGTCCAGCATATGGTTGGTGCTCAATACATGCTTGTTTAATAAATTATCTTGTGCATGTGAGCACAAGAAGAAATATGTAAATAGCCTCATTGCAGCATCACTTGTAACAAGGGAAAAGTAAAAACAATTGTGCTGAAATTTATCTCTCGGTAGGAAATAGATAAATAAACTTTATAAATATAAAATATATACATGGTAATATGATATAGGATACTATATTAAAATGATTCAAATAATGTGTTATAAATGGGTCAATCATCATAGTTTCCAAATACATGAAACAAAATTTGATAGTGCTGAAAGGAGACATAGAAAAACCCACAGCTATAATTGGGGACTTCTTAGCAATTGATGGAACTTCTAGACAGAAAGTCAGCAAAGATATAAAAGAATGAACACCACCAAAACCAAGAGTACCTAACTGACATTTACAGAACATTTCACCAAATAACAGCAGAAAGTACTTTTTTTTTTTTCAAGTTTCCATGGAACAGTCACAAAGATTTACCTGGCTCCTGGTTCATAAAACAAACCTCAACAAATTTTTAAAAATGAAATTATGACAGAGTATATGCTATGACCATAATGGAACCAAACTAGACCTCAATAACAGAAGGACAACAGGAAAACCTCCAGATACTTATAAATTAAACACAAATTTCTAATAATCCTTGGATTAAAAAAGAAGTCTCAAAAGAAATAAAAATACATACAAGTAAATGAAAATGAAAACACAGCATATCAAAATTTGTAGGATTCAGCTAAAGCTGTGATGAGAGGGAAATTTATAGCTCTCAATGCTTACCTTAGAAAAGGGGAAAGGTCTCAAATTAATCTATTCTTGATCTCAAAAAACTAAAAAACAAAGAGAAAAATAAACCTGAAGCAAACAAAAAGAAGGAAACAATAGAGTAGAATCAATGAAATTGAAAAGAGGAAAGCAATAGAAAAAATATCAATTGGAACAACAAGCTGGTTCTTCAAAAAAAATTGATAAAACTCTAGCAAGACTGAAAACTATAAACTGAGAGAACATACAAATTAAGAAAATCAGGAATGAAACAGAAGCTATCACTACAGTCTCTGCAGCCATTAAAAGGATAATAAAGGAATACTGTGAACAACTTTATACTCATAAATTTGACAACTTAGAAGAAATGGAACAATTCCTCAAAATCCACAAGCTACCAAAACTTAACCAAGAAAAAATTAACTTAATTCTATCTTTTTTATATAAATTGAATTTATAATTTAAAAGCTCCTGAAAAATGGAGTTCCATGTCCAGATAGTTTCACGGGAGACTTATAACAAATATTTAAAGAATTAAATTTAAATAATTTTATACAGTCTCTTCCAGGAAGCAGAAGAGAAGTGAACACTTCCCAATTCAATTTGTGAACTTGTATTACCCTGATATCAAAGGCAGATAAAGACAGTGCATTGTCTCTTCGTTTTGTTTGTGGTTTCCTTTGCTGTGCGAAAGCTTTTGAGTTTAATTAGGTCCCATTAGTTTATTTTTGTTTTTATTTCTGTTTCTCTAGGAGGTGGGTCAAAAAGGATCTTAGAGGAAAACATAGACAGAACACTCTATGACATAAATCACAGCAAGATCCTTTTTGACCCACCTCCATACTGTTTTGATTAGTGTAGCTTTGTAGTGTAGTCTGAAGTCAAGGAGCCTGATTCCTCCAGCTCCATTTTGCTTTCTCAAGATTGCTTTGGGGGACTTCCCTGGTGGTTCAGTGGTTAAGAATCCACCTGCCAATGCAGGGGACATGGCTTCGAGCCCTAGTCCAGGAAGATCCCACATGCCATGGAATAGCTAAGCCCATGTCCACAACTACTGAGCCTACACTCTATAGAGCCCATGAGCTACAACAACTGAGCTCATGTGCCACAACTACTCAAGCCCACGCACCTAGAGCCCATGATCCGCAACAAGAGAAGCCACCACAATGAGAAGCCCGTGCACTGCAACAAGGAGTAGCTCCTGCTCACCGCAACTAGAGAAACCCCGCATGCAGTGACGAAGACCCAACACAGCCAAAAATAAATAAATAAATGTATTTTTTTTTTAAAAAAAAGATTGCTTTGGCTATTTGAGGTCTTTTGTGTCTCCATACAAATTTTAAGATTTTTTGATCTAGTTCTATAAGAAATGCCATTGGTAATTTGATAGGGATTGTACTGTATCTGTAGATTACCTTGAGTAGAATAGTCATTTTAACAATATTGATTCTTCCAATCCAAAAACATGGTATATCTTTCCAACTGTTTGTGTTGTCTTCGATTTCTTTCATCAGCGTCTTATAGTTTTTGGAGTACAGGTCTTTTGTCTCCTTAGTTAAATTTATTCCTAGTTATTTTGTTCTTCTTGATGCGATGGTAAATGGGATTGTTTCTTTAATTTCTCTTTCTGATCTTTCTTTGTTAGTGTATAGAAATACAACAGATTTCTATGTATTAATTTTGTATCCTGCAACTTTACCAAATTCATTGATGAGCTCCAGTAGTTTTCTGGTAGCATCTTTAGGATTCTCTATGTATAATATCATGTCATCTGCAAACAGTGACAGTTTTACTTACTCTTTTCAAATTCGTATTCCTTTTATTTCTTTTTTTTCTCTGATTACTGTGGCTAGGACTTCGAAAACTATGTTGAATAAAAATGACAAAAGTGGAAATCCTTGTCTTGTTCTTGATCTTAGAGGAAATCCTTTCAGCTTTTCGCCATTGAGTATGATGTTAGCTGTAGGTTTTTCATATATCTTTATTATGTTGAGATATGTTCCCTCTATGCCCACTGTCTGGAGAGTTTCTATCATAAATGGGTATTGAATTTTGTCAAAAGGTTTTTCTGCCTCTATTGAGATGAACACATGGTTTTTATTCTTCAATATGTTGATGTGATGTATCACATTGATTGGTTTACAGACAACCCACAGAATGGGAGAAAATATTTGCAAACAATGTGACCAACAAGGGATTAGTCTCCAAAATTTACAACCAGCTCATGTGGCTCAATATCCAAAAACCAAGCAACCCAATCCAAAAATTGGCAGAAAACCTAAATAGACATTTCTCCAAAGAAGATATACAGATGGCCAAGGGGCACATGAAAAGATGCTCAACATCACTAATTATTAGAGAAATGCAAATCAAAACTACAATGAGATATCACCTCATACCAGTCAGAATGGCCATCATTAAAAAGTCTACAAAAAATAAATGCTGAAGAGGGTGTGGAGAAAAGGGAACCCTCCTACACTGTTGATGAGAATGTAAACTGGTACAGCCACTATGGAGAATAATATGGAGGTTCCTCAAAAACTAAAAATAGAGCTATTATATGATCCAGCAATCCCACTCCTGAGCATATATATAGAGCAAAACGTGGTTCAAAAGGATACATGCGCTTCAGTATTCATTGCAGCACTGTTTACAGTAGCCAAGACATGGAAGCAACCTAAATGTTCACCAAGATGTGGTACATATATACAATGGAATATTACCCAGCCATTAAAAAGAATGAAATAATGCCATTTGCAGCAACATGGATGGACCTGGAGATTATCATACTAAGTGAAGTAAGTCAGACAAAGGCAAATATCATATGATGTCACTTATATGAGGAATCTAAAAAAAATATGATACAAGTGACCTTATTTCCAAAAGAAAAACAGACTCACAGACTTAGAGATTGAATTTATGGTTACTGGGGGGAAGGGTGAAAGGGAGGGATAGATTGGCAGTTTGGGATTGACATGTACACACTGCTATATTTAAAACAGATAACCAACAAAAACCTACTGTATAAATAAGTAAATAAATAATTTTTTAAAAGACAGTGCAGTGAAAGAAAACTATAGACCAATATCTCTCATGAATATTGGAATGTGCATAGGAAACACTCCACAAGTGTGAATTACCATTATTTGCTTCCTATTTCTTACTCCATGCCTCCTCTTTGTAAAGAATGCAAATTATACATTTCTTTTGGAATTCAGCCCAAGGGGAGATGTTTGGCCCCATCTCATTCAATCAGACAGTGAGAGTGGGTTGTGTGTTCTGCATTGCCTTTGTTGCTCTGTCTTGTGAAGGAGGTTGAACCATGCTCACAATCAGTTTGTCCATGTAAACAAAACATTCGCCTCTCCCTTGTTCCACATCTTTCCTCTCCATCGCATCCATCAGTCTTACTTTGTTAGGCACTGCAAAAGTTTTAGAAGTAAGCAGAAGCGAGCACAGATTTAATCTATAAATTAAACCATTAAGCAACAAAAACAGTGTCCTGCACTGACACAGAGAGATGACACTTTAGGGTCTGCAAATCCCACCATGTAGCTGGCAGGTGGGGAGGGCTGTGGACTTGCATCTTGCCTTTGCATCATCCCACAATTTCTTCTGCCCTAAACTACCTTGGCCCGGGGAGCTGGATGGCATTTGAGAGTCTCCCCTTGATGGTACTTGGCTTACAGGTGGCAGATGGAAACTCACCAGTAATCTCCTGGGACAGAGACACGGCCAGAATCAGCCTAGTGTGAGAACAGTGAGGACTAGCGTGTTCGAATGCCTTGATGACTTTTGTGGCTGAAGTCAAATTAAAAAATTTAAAAACAGCTTATTACTGTGAATGTTATTAAAGGCATATGTATCAAGCACAGTTCAGGTTTGATAAGCTCCTTTTTATTTGTCTGATATGAGCTAACGGAAGGCCCAGCATCCCATTATTGGATTTCTTAGTCTAGAGGGTATTTCTAGCTCCTCTCTTGCTGGATATTAAGTCTCTGAGAATCACTGGAAGTGAGCATGGTGGGTGAGCCCCCCTCTCTATCTGCTCCCCCTCAAAGATCAAACTGGACAGAAAATGGTCTTAGGAGACGCTCGGCTCCTCGTCCTTGCGGGTGGACAGGTTAAGGACAGAGGAGATGAATGTGGGAGACACGTGGCTTGTCCTGCTGCCAGGGCTTCCAGAATGACCGTCCCACGGAGTCATCTCTGGGCAGTTGACTCCTTTTGCCTCAGGAAAGGTGGAGAAAGGCATTTGTTTCCAGTGGTCAAGTGGCATTGTGCTGCTGGAAGACTAAGAAGGTTTAGGATTTCCTGCAGAAGGTCCCTTTCCTTTCCATGCCTCCCCAGCCATTAATAACACACCGTTGGTTGAAGAGACCAGGTACTGGGCAAGGTGAGATGAAGTGAGAGGGAGCACTGGAGATGCTCTAACTGGACATTTGAGGCAGATCATTCTTTGTCATGGGGCCATCCTGTTCATTGTAGGATGTTTAGTAGCATCCTTGGCCTCTAATCACTAGATGCCAGTAGCATCCCTTCCAGTGTGACAACCAAAAATGTCTCCGGATGCCATCAGATGTCCCCACTGGAACACTGGTTGGAAACCACTGCTCTAAACTGGGAAGGGGATGATGGATAAGAGTAGAGAGTTGGGGGCTTCCCTGGTGGCGCAGTGGTTGAGAGTCCGCCTGCCAATGCAGGGGACACGGGTTCGTGCCCCGGTCCGGGAAGATCCCACATGCCGCGGAGTGGCTGGGCCCGTGAGCCATGGCCGCTGAGCCTGCACGTCCGGAGCCTGTGCTCCACAACGGGAGAGGCCACAACAGCGAGAGGCCCACGTACCGCAAAAAAAAAAAAAAAAAAGAGTAGAGAGTTGGGATTAGGGAACGTTGTGAGGGAGCAGGTAGGGGTGAGAGAGTGACAACAATGAGTGTCTTTGGGACTGTTAAGTCCATGGCCAAGGGCAAAAAATGGAAAAGCAGCAATGGATCATCAGGGGGCACTCGTCCTGGCACAGGACATCAAACTCCAGACCCCTTATGATTATCCCAAACTCAGGTGACCAACTGGGGCAACTTCTCCTGCTGAATCCCAGCTTCTGGCACAGGGCTGGCTGCGTAGTAGAAGCCTACTGAGTGTTTGTTGGTGTGTGCATGAGCTCATATTTGTGAAGTAGTCCCTGAGGCCATTCACCAGCATTTCTTTTATTAAGAAAGCTCATCTGTGAGCATGACGCCCAGACCACTTTGCTGTTGCCCCATGTAGCATTGCTTTTACGGAATTGGACTTTGATGCATTCAGTCTATCTTGAGGAACATCACACAAAAATCCCGTTAAACTTGCAACCCTGTTCAGAGCTATTTTATATAGCTCATTGATCACCACGTTATGGAATGCCATCTTTTTTTTTTTTTTTTGCGGTACACGGGCCTCTCACTGTTGTGGCCTCTCCCTCCGCGGAGCACAGGCTCCGGACGCGCAGGCCCAGCGGCCATGGCCCACGGGCCCAGCCGCTCCATGGCACGTGGGATCCTCCCGGACCGGGGCACGAACCCGTGTCCCCTGCACCGGCAGGCGGACTCTCAACCACCGCACCACCAGGGAAGCCCTGGAATGCCATCTTGATAAGAATCCAGTGGGAGAAATTTCCCTCTGGCTTCTGCACCAGCAATAAACATATGAAACATAAAAATAAACAATTGATTTGTTTTTTCACTTTGACCCTTGATTCATGAAGCTGGTCATGATTCTCACTTTGCTCTGGTTGCTGGGAAGGTTAGAAATGCATTGATGGCCTACTTCAGGCAAGCAGGCAAGTTCTTTGGGCATGGATTGGGGTATTTTTGCCTGCATCCATTTTCTTGTATTCCTTTATTATTCTTTGATTTGGTCTGTGGCTTACTTATTTTTAATTGTATTATGTTATATGTATTTTGCAAGTCACTTTTAATCTGTCTTGGAATAGGTAGGAAATTAATACATTTTTTTAAAAACCCAAAGGATGTTGGATTCTTCATGTTGGCCTATGTCAATGTCCAGGCCAGGACTGATGCCATCCCAGCTCCTGATCGTCTTTGATCTTGCATATTAAGCCTAATTATCCACATTTCTCCATGGGCAGCATTACTGCAGTCAAGTGCATGTTTTTCATTTGTGATCTCCATCATTTCCATGACAATATGCAACAGCATCATGAGAACATAATTATAATTCCAGTCCAAGAAGAAGCAAAAGAGACAATGGCACTGAGCTGTGGAACAGCACAAAACTACAGAGAGATCAATGCAAGGTCATTCTCTGTTCTCCGATAATAACATTGAGTCTCCTGGAGAATGTAGGGTCCATTGCCCAGGGTGACGATGCATCTGCAGCGAGGAAAAGCCATAATCTGAGTTATTGCCTAAATTATTGCTATCTTTGCATTTTGGATTTTCTCTTTAGAATTCATTCTGGTCTGCAAGTTTCTCCCCTGAAAATTCATGTTGCTCCTCCAAAAAGTTCTGATGGAATACTGAATGAGATGCCCTTTGACAGTTTAGCTGTGAATTGAGGGTGCAAGAACTCACTGGTCATTAACATAGCGTTTCAATAGTCCATCAACTATTAGAATACAAATTGAGCATCTGTAGGAGCGTATTACAGCTGATTCCTGTCATTTCTTTCTGAGCATCTAAACCCTTATCTCCAGTAGCAAATACGTGGAAAGATGCATCAGATGACTCTTTCAATTCCAAGTGACAGAAACACAGTGTTAAGTAGCTTAAATCAAAAAGTACAGTCATTGGGCTTCCCTGGTGGCGCAGTGGTTGAGAGTCCACCTGCCGATGCAGGGGACACGGGTTCGTGCCCACGTCCGGGAGGATCCCGCATGCCGCGGAGCGGCTGGGCCCGTGGGCCGTGGCCGCTGGGCCTGCGTGTCCGGAGTCTGTGCTCCGCAACGGGAGAGGCCACAACGGTGAGAGGCCCATGTACCGCAAAAAAAAAAAAAAAAAAAAGTACAGTCATTGCCCATGTAAATAGGAAGTTCAGGGACAGACCACTCTTCCACCCAGGCTGGAGCCCTCACCTCCAGCAGGGCCTCCCTCTGCTTTCAGCCCTTCAGCCCTGCTTGACTCTCTGCAGCTTCACTCTACAGATGGGTCTTATCTTCATTTTGGGCCACAGGATCTAGACAGCCTCAGTTGCAACTTCTAGTCGAGCACACCTAGAGCAAGGTCCTCATCCACACACTGACCCCAGGAGCACTCTGAGGGGGCCTGATGAAACAACACCAGTGGCCAGAAGACGCGTGTAAACTTTCTAGTCATATTGTCATCCTTTGTTGAGAGGGAGAAGCAGGAATCATCAGACGGCTCCAGCAGGTGCGCCTTAAGTGAGGGGGGAGAGTCCCAGGTGAATCGTAAGTGGGGGAATGGAGGGCGTTTAGATACCAGACTTGCTACAAACAAATGATGTCTCTTGTACACTTCTTCTTTTTGTTTTTTAAAGAAGATTTTGGGGGTAGGAGTTTATTAATTAATTAATTTATTTTTGCTATGTTGGGTCTTCGTTTCTGTGCGAGGGCTTTCTCTAGTTGTGGCGAGTGGGGGCCACTCTTCATCGCGGTGTGCAGGCCTCTCACTATCGCAGCCTCTCTTGTTGCGGAGCACAGGCTCCAGACCCGCGGGCTCAGTAATTGTGGCTCACGGGACCAGTTGCTCCGCGGCATGTGGGATCCTCCCAGACCAGGGCTCGAACCAGTGTCCCCTGCATTGGCAGACAGATTCTCAGCCACTGCACCACCAGGGAAGCCCCACTCTTCTTGAACATAGACAAAACAAAGTCACTTCATCATACAAAGCCAGTATTACCATGATACCAAAACAGGGTCAGGACAAAGGTAGGAAAATATAAGCCAGTGTCACTTGGAACGTCTGATGCAAAAATCCTAAATGAATAAACCTGAACCCAGTAAAAAAAAAAAAAAAAAAATATATATATATATATATATATATATATATACACACACATATATATAGTATATGTTATATGTAATATACTTATATATATTTATTATACATTATTATATTATATATATTATATAAGTTATAAATTTAAAATATATATTATAAATATATACTTATATATTTATTTATTATTATATATGTTATATATAATACACATATATGTGTGTATATATATATACATAGATATACATATATATATATGTGTGTTTATCAAGTAAGGTTTAGTCTAGAAATGCAAAGACAGTTTAATGTTAAAAAAAATAAAACCTTTGAACCCATCCGATAAAAATTCTTAGCAGTCTAGAAAGCAACTTTCTTAACTGGGTAAATGATATCCATCAAATATCTACAGCAAACAATTTACTTAATGGAGAAACATTTCACTAAATTCCAGAACAAGATAAAAATGCCCAGCATCACCTCTTATAATCAGTGTTTTACTGGAGGTCCTGGGTAGTAAAATAAAACAAGAAAAAGTAAACAGCATAAGGATTGCAAGAGTATAAACATGGCAGTTTTTTGTAGAATACATAATCATCTTCATATAAGTGGAAAAAATATAAGAAAGGTATTAGAACTAATAACTAAGAGGTCAGCCAAGCTGCTAGATTTAAGATAAACATAAGCAATTCTGGAGTGTATTTTCCCCTAGCAATGACCATTTAGTACACCTTACTTTAAAAGATTATCTTCACAATAGCAATAAAATTTATTTTAAAATATCAGAATACTCTGCTCAATGTTATGTGGCAGCCTGGATGGGAAGGGAGTCTGGGGGAGAATGGATACATGTATGTGTATGGCTGAGTTGCTTCTCTGTGCACCTGAAACTATCACAATGTTGTTAATCAGCTATACTCCAATATAAAATAAAAAGTTAAAGTAGTCATAAAAAATGCATACATGCCAGGCCCTTAAGTAGAAAATTATAAAACTTTATTGACAAACTTAAAAAGAAGACCAGAATAAATAGATATTTCATGTTCATGGAAAGGTTGGAAAGTTCCAGCATCATAAAAATGCTAATTCTCTTTAACTTGTAAATTAAACATAATTCCAACAAAAGTCAGAGTTTTTCAAGAAACCAGATACATTTATTCTAAAATTCCCATGAAAGAGAAAAGGTTAATACAGATGGCTATGACCATGTTGAAAGACAGTTTGAAGCGTGGCTTTTACAGTGTTCGCTAAGGAGGCCCTTGGTTACCTGTTCCATGCTCCAGTGTGTCAAGAGCATCTTTTTTTGATTCTCTCCATCCTCGCATGGGCCCAGATAGTCCACCCAGAAAAAATAGTGTCTGGAAAAGGCCAGTGCCTCCAGGCTGGGAGCCTACCTTGGGCAAGGCTCCTGGGCAAGCTTTATTTTTTAACCTCTGCACGAGCATCCAACTTCTGCAATGCATCAACTGGAGCAGTGATCACACACCAGACAGCTTATACTTGTCCTGAAGCAAACATAAAGTCCAGCTGGTGCCCTCCAGGTGGCCCTGGACAACCCCACAAGCCCCTGGACCACCTCTTTCCTGCCTGGTCAGGCAGCTACTGCTCCAGCCCTGAAGTGATCCTGAAAGAGAATGGAAGAAGCTGGTCTGCATCATCACCCTTGGATTGTCAGTGGCTAAGATGCTGAAACTGGGGGGATGGGAGGTGCTGTCCCCAAGACCCTACTGAGTCCTGGACTCCCAGCACCAGAAGGTTCATGCTGTCCTTCTGTCTGGGTCACAGTCCCTGTGTGTACCAGACCCAGGGTACCCTTCATCTACAAAGACCTCTCCACCCACCTCAGTTGCTGGAGAGATGACTTCCTCCCTCCACATGCCCACTGCACCCCAGAGAGATTTCTAGAGCCCCTGTACCCCTGCATGACCACTGACTGTTGACTTAGCCCTTCTCTCCTAGGGGACTGTGTGCCCCGTCAGAGTGAGGACAGTTGCTTTGTCCCAGTGTCCCCAGTACACCACCCAATGCCTGTCACAGGACAGGTACTCTGTAAACATCTGGTAAATTAACAGTTTGGGGTCACAATATATCACCCCCCTCCTCCTTGCTTTGATTCTGATCCGTATAAACATCAGGTGAGATATACAAGGAGAACTGTGACTCTTGGGCAGCCATTTCTTCTCTCTCTGGATCCCAATCCCTGTAATACAGGGCGGGTGGGACTAGATGGCATTTAAGGTTCCTTCCACCCCTGGAATCCCTCATCCCGTAAGCACATGGTCTGTCACCTCTCCTGTGGCCGAATCAGGCTCCCTCCTCAGGGCTGCATGCCCAGGTCAGGGAAACACAGCAAGTACATATTACAGCAGCATCTCTGCAGTGTGTGGTTGTAAGAGCTCGATGAGAGTGGGGGGTCTGAGTCTTGTTTTCACCCTGACAGTGGCTCACTGAGGCCCTTCTTCCCTCTTCTGTTGAACAAGGGGAATGGCCTGGCTGGCCCAGGTCTAATAGTCGAGGATCTGAGACACAGATCTAAGCATCCAGGACAACATCCTGTCATTCTGTGATGCCCTTATTACAGTTCATGGTTCTGTATGGAATGTGACGACATTTTATGACGTGATTCTAGTTTACAATTGTTTGACGCCATTCTCAGGGTTTTTATGTTGGTGCTTCAGCCCTTAAAAGGCCTAAGTGCAACTTCTGTTGCTTTGGGGGGAAAATACACTCAAAACCTTAGTGGCTCAAAATACAACCATTTCATTATCTCATGTTCTGTAAGTTGACTGGGCTCATCGGGGCGGCTCTGCTGCTCCATGTGATGTCAGCTGGGACTGCAGCAGAATATCCAAATTCCCAGGGTGGCTCTCTCTCACGGCTACTGGTTGGCGCTGGCTGTCACTGAGTGCTCCGCTGGGGCTCTTGAACAGAGCGCCTTGGTTTTCCTTCTCGTGGCCTCTCCATAGGGCTTGGGCTCTGGCCGGGTTCTGAGAAGCAACGTGAGTAGAAACTGCCAGTTCCCTTAAAGCCTGGATGTGTCTTACCAGAGCATCACTGCCTCCAAGGGCTGCAGAAACAAGATCCTTGTGGGGAGCGGCATGTGTGGGGAGGACAGGGGAATGAGTGGCGAAGGGGCTGCAGCTTTGGAGACCAGCTACTTAAGTCCTGACAACATCTAATTAAAACATATACTAAAAACAAAGTAACTGTTGGAGTCCAGTATTGGTTCAAGTGCCATTTGTCAGCCAGAGGACTGGTGCTCTGTCATAGAACACTGTAACTTGGGCAGCATCAGTGCCTCTCTGAGCCTCAGTCTGCTCTTCTGTAAAATGGGGGCATTGGTCTTGAGGGCATCGGAGTCATCTCCATCCCTAACTTTCTCTGCCCCTCGGTGCTCCTAGGTACTCCTTCCAGGACGAGGAGGACATGTTCATGGTGGTGGACCTACTGCTGGGAGGGGACCTACGTTATCACCTGCAACAGAATGTACATTTCACAGAGGGGGCCGTGAAGCTCTACATCTGCGAGCTGGCCCTGGCCCTGGAGTATCTGCAGAGGTATCACATCATCCACAGGTAACCAGGCTGCTGGAGGGATGCTGGGGGGTAGGGTGTGATGGGAGGAGTCTGCAGCCATTGAGAGTATTTTCTCACTGACATTCTTTAGAAGTGGCAGTACATGGAGATCATAAAAAGCAGAACAGCTTTATTGCTTTTACCTTCTCTACCTACTCTCTTGTCACATGCATCAAGGTGGAACACTCCCACTGCCTGTGTAACCTCCTCTCTTGGTACCCCACTGCTTAGAGACGTGGCTGGTGGTTGGCCTTTGCTTCTCCATTCTGATGTGTCTTTGGGAGGCTGGAATGTTCTGTCCCTCTAGCATCAGGTTAGAAAAGTCACAGTGGCCTGAGATGGGAATGCAAGGGATTCTCCTCTATTCCTTTCCTTACTTTGAAATCAGTGCTGTGTATCATGGAGGATTTCTTCCTCTTGGGAAGCTTCAGTGCTGGCTCTGGGCTTTGGATATAAGCTCTGAGTTTCTGCTGCTTCCTCAGGGCCTTTGCTTCTCCCCGCCTGTGCACAGCACCACCACATCCAACCTGGTGAGCAAGGCAAGTTTGACTGCAGGGGCAGGAGGCCAGCGAGAGGCTTCAGAAAACAATGGTTTCATTAATAAAGTCTTCTCGGGCTTCCCTGGTGGCACAGTGGTTGTGAGTCCGCCTGCCGATGCAGGGGACACGGGTTCGTGCCCCAGTCCGGGAGGATCCCACATGTCGCAGAGCGGCTGGGCCCGTGAGCCATGGCTGCTGGGCCTACGTGTCCAGAGCCTGTGCTCCGCAACCGGAGAGGCCACAACAGTGAGAGGCCCGCATACCGCAAAAAATAATAATAATGAAGTCTTCTCTGACCACAGAGGAGGGGGCCAGCGTGAGTAGCTCCAAATCTGTTCACCCGTCGTCTTGCACTGTGCCTAGTGGATCTTCTTCTAACTTATACAGTTTTGGAGGACTTGGGAAAGACAAGAACTTGAGCTTCAGGGTAAAGACAGTAGATGAAGCACACACACGTGCACACACACACTTACAGTTTCTCCTTTCTAAAATCTCCATATATTGACAGTAAGGAGGGTTTGAAAAATGGTAAATTCACAAGGATGGGGAAAACTAAAGAGGAGACTATAGCAGAACATGGTGGGGAGGGGGCTTAGAAAGAAGATGTAGAGTAGAAATGACTTAGGACACCAGAAACGGAATTTTGAGTTGTCCCTGGGAAGAACCATGAATTGATAGGCACTAAAGAATCCGCCTGCAAGGCTCAGGAATGGGGAGTCATCAGTATCGATGGAAGGAGGAAGAGGGGGTAAAAGAGAGGCTAAAATGAGGTTCATTGTTTGAAAGCCTTTTAAGATGTACTGAGAACCCCCAGTCTGCTTACCCATCCCGAATAACTGGATGGCTGTCCCTTCCTCTTACAAGCAGAAGACTGAAGGTTTGTTCCCTCAGGTGAGTAAAATAGAGAGTGTCTGGACTGAAAGACATCAAGCCTCTTGAGTTGGGATATGGTACTGAAAATAGCACGACTAAGTAGATGCATCCATACCAGATGCTCAGATAACACACCCTCCCCACTTCCAGCTGGGCTCAGGCCTTCCTCCTCCTGAATGGACACCTGAATGATTTCCGTGGGGGTTTGGCTGAGCCAAGAGGAAAGAGATTTAGACATCAGAAGTTCCCCGAGACCCTTGGAGTGTAGTTCAGGGTCAGCAAGCCCTGCTCATTTGTTATAAGCTCCCAACTAAGTTAGTGACAACTAAAGATTATCAGACATCCAGAGAAATCTTCTCACATGAATCGTGAGAGCCACACAGTCAAATGGAAAAAGAAAAAAAAGCTTGGAATAAACAGAGACTCTGCCAGGAGAAGACACTATCAAAAGAGCTATGATCAGTATTTTCAGTGGGATGAAAAGATTTTTGCAATTGTAAAATAAGAAGTACTATGTGCATTTAAAATTCAAAGGACAAACATCAGATCAGAGCTCTTATAAATTAACAATATGAATGTAGAAATGAAAAATTCAAAAGATAAATGTGTTGGAAGATAAAGCTTGAAGATATCCTATGCACAGTAGAATAAAAAGACAAAAAGAAAATATAAGAAAATTAGAGGACCAGTACAGTAAGTTCAATATCAGAGAGAGAGAGAAGGAAGGAAGAGGGAGAGAGAGAGAGAAAGGAAGGAAGGAAGGGAGGGAGGGAGGAAGGAAGGGAGGGAGGGAGGAAGGGAGGGAGGGAGGGAGGGAAGAAAGAAAAGTGAGAAAACATAAACATAGGGGAAGAAATCATCAATGAAATAAAGAAAATCTCCTGGACCTGAAATATATGTATTTCCAGACTCAAGGGTCCACCAAGGATACAGTGACTAGAAACAGACATACATCAAAACAAATTTTGGATCCAATAAGCTTGCACTGTAGAACAATAGTTTGGGATTATCAAACACCAGAAGGCAGTGGAAACATACTTATCAATCAAATGTGAGATGTACGTTTTCACAAGTTCAAGGTCTCAAAAAATACACTTCTCATATACCTTTTCTCAAGTAGCTGTTAGAAAATGACATGGACTCCACTAAAATGAAGGACTAAATCAAGGAGGAAGAAATGGAATACGGAAAGCTGGAGCTCCAGCAAAGAAGAGAGGCAAAGGAAATCTTCTGGATGATGGGTGGGTCAAGGATGTCAGCTGTGCCTGCGGTGTAGACCATGACCAGTTCTGATTGGAGTCAGATCAGAAGTCCCTGGGAGAGACTTCTTCAGGAAGAGCGAGCTGGTAGAATTCCTAAGACATCTGGCTGCCTTGAGATGTTTATTTATTTGGCAAAGAATTTGAAGTTGAATAAGTGAGAAGTTCAGGGAAAAAACTCAGCAATAAATAGAAGATATTTTTTAACTCCAGGGAATGAAAGTGTTGGACAGGACATTGCATATCATACAATTTACTACATGAATCATCTCTGCGTAGCACGCTTAATCATAATCACCTAACCCCTAAAAACTGACCTAACCAAAAATACAATAATACCCCATTAGGGGAAGTGAGGAAATGGGAAGATGAGTGTGTCTTGTGGAGACACACGAAGAAAAGACTGCTACATACTCATCTTCCATAGCAGGAGGCCAGCAGATAGAGCCGGAAATTGAAAAGTCAAGGAGTCCTGTACATCAGTCATTTCAAGATAAGGAGCTAAATACCAAAATTATAGCCTGGGAGAGATAAATGGATGGAGAGGGAGAAATCAGGGAGAAAGTGATAGGGATTGTTGCTATATTGTAACAAAACTTTCAGCACAATTTGATTCTTGGAACTGTTCCCCTGTATAATTTTGACACAAATAGTAACAAACATAACAAAATGCAAATGAAGACGAGGAAGGAGGGAGAGGAGAGGTAGAAAGAGGAGGAATGGGGGAGGAGGAGGAAGTGTAGTAGTTCCAGTCGTAACAGTAGTAGTAGTAGTAATAGTAGCAGCAGCAACCCTGGTTGAATAGGAGGAGTAAAGGGACTGTTCAGTGTAATGCAGAGTATTTACTGAGGTCCATTGTTCATTCACACAGTCATTGACTAGCTTTTGCCTGCAGGCATTCCGGCTGTGGAATCTGGGTTTATAAGCACTGTGCTATATTTGTTAAGGAAGGTCACCCTATACCAGAGTAGCCTCTGTGGGCTGGCTGGGCTTCTTTGAAGGCAATGAAAGGAGCGAGTTCTTTACCAACCTATTGTACAAGTGTCATTCACCCATTATCACAGTCCTTCCTCCGCTAGTGTATAATAGATGATCTATTTGCCTACATCCCCCCAGACACTGAGTCATGTGGACCTTGGCGAGACACGTGCCAACATCACAGAGCAGAGCTGACAATAGACCAGGTGGAAAATGGAACTGTCACATAAGAGCATGGTGGTTTGGAACCATTTCATTGTATTTCAACAAATGTTTTTATGTTGCTCTATGTGGGGTCACCTGCCCTCAGATTCCAGATCTACCTGAGAGAAAAGGAGCTATCCAACAGTGTAAGGAAATTTTTAACAATCCACTAAAAGTAAATGGAATTACCTTATCATTTCTAAACTTACAGACTTGGCAGAAATTTGAGTCAGGTTTTTTTTCCCCCTCCCATATGGTTCAATAAACCTCTTTTTCATTGTGTATGTATGTACAGACTTGAAATTATGTGTGTCTGTACATATTGTGCATAGGGATATAAGATAATGTTGTGCAATGTTTTGTATTCATTCAACAGCTGAATATGTAAGTCCCCTACTGCATATGTACAAGACACTGTCAGTGCCATATTTTATACAGACTGATGAATGTTGCTTCTTTCCAAGTAGCCACACTTGCAAGTGGTAGAATCATTCCACAAATGCAAGCCTGAGTTGAATTGCCAAGAATCTTCCATCTTGGTGGACTTGGACATGTGACTTAGCTTTTTGGACTTCCATTTCCTAATCTGTAAAATGGGCCTGATGACACCTGCTTCACAAATTCCATGAGATGCAAATTCCATGAGAAAAAGTTCATAAAAGATTTAACTGTGCCTGGGGCCTTTTAGGTGCCTCATTCCTCTTTCTTTCATCTGAGGGAATTGATTTTGAAACCACGTGTTCATTTATACTTAGTGGTGACAAATCTCCATCCTTTGAGGATGATGTAGATCTGTAGAAAATAAAAGGTATTTCAGAGTATAACCCAGTGAGCTTGAAAGTGCATAAGCAGGAAAATACCATTGTGGGTTCAAAATATATCATTGTCTTAAAACAATTAGAAGTTTTACTTTTTAGAGCACTTGAATTGGCCCTTCGTTCTTTCAAAACATTCTGGGCCAAGAAGTGTGCCAGCCCCGGGAAGAAAATGATGGATGGGACACTTTGCCTGCACCTGAGCAGATTCCCTGGGTGGAAGAGACAACCACTCTAGGGGCCAAATTACTGCAGTCCAAGGGGGAGAGGGGACCCAGGACAGGACACCACACAGTGGTGGGCGGAACCTCTGAGGAGGGCACCCAGCCCAGACTGAGGTGGGGGGCAGAGCAGGGGACACAGAGGAGGCTGACAAGGCTTCCTCTGGGACACGCAAATGTGATTTGTGGGACAAGTAGACATTAGCCCAGAGAAGAGGAACGCTGGAGACACTGGGCAGACAGGCTCCTACTGAGAGGCCTGGGTGGGCAGAGCCTGAGCTGGTCAGCTCAGCAGGGAGCACTTCCTGAGGCTCCGGCTGGTGTCAGTCATTGATGGGTTGAAGCTTGGGAGTGATGTGGTCCAACTGGTAATCGAGAATGATGTTCACCAAAGGCACCTCCCCGGGGTGCTCTTCAGCCAGAGCTGGTTACTGGACTAGGTACCCAGAAGGGCCAGGTCATACAGAAGCAGATGACTAACAAAAGTGACAGTGGATCAAGTTTGTAAAGCTCTTGTGTGTCAGCACTACTTTAAACTATATACACACACACACACACACACACACACACACATACATACACGCATGTGTTTGTGTGCGTTTACATATGTGTGTGCATGTATATGCATATGTGTATATATTCATATACATACAAATATCATCTCATTTAATTCTCACATCAATCAAATGGGCTAGGTACTAGGATTATCCTAATTTTTCAGAGCAATTGGGTGATTTGCACTCTGGCACACAGCTGGCAGGTCATGGAACCAGGTTTCAAACCAAGACACTCTGACCCCAGATCCCATGCTGATGAGCACATGCTATCCTGGCTTTCTGCATTGAACTGTCTATAAAACAACTATATGAGTGAGGGTGCCTGCACATCTGAACATAAAAATATGCATGGATGGATCTCATCGACTCCTCACAAGCGCCCCTGAGGAAGGCTCTTCCAGCAGTGCCCATGAAGCAAGGAAGGCTTCTGGTGGTGACACCCCTAGCCTGAGGTCACCCCTGACTCACTGCCCGGCACAGAGGGAGTGCTCCATAACTACATATTGAATCAATGAAGAAATACTAAAGAAAGAAAGGAAAGACACGCCTTACTTGAAATTACTTGAAAATACAAGTTCAAATTCAATAAGTCACTACCCAAATCTTGCACTGCTTCCTGTAACTTTTCTGCCCAAATATCCCTTGATATCCGAGGAGTCAGCCTTTTGAAAATTTCTGGTGGGGCCCAAAGTAGCCAGGCACAAACATGAAATTCCTTTGAAATCTCATGTTTGATGTTAAAAATTTCTCCAAGTTCCACTGCAATATGTAATCATAATTCTTTTGATACATAAAGTAGTGCTTTGAAGAACTACCTTTCATCAGAAAAATAAAGGAAATGAACAATAAAGGCTTCTTGGAGTCTCCTTGGTCAGTGACAGGTGCTGTTGCATTATCTATCAATTTGGGGGAAATGAGCAGATTTGAAGAGAGCTCATGGTTCAGGTGAGGTTCACGGCACCAGTAATTCTCTCCCTTGTCTTTTATTTTTAGATCCAATCCAATCACGTAAATATGAGCCTGTAAACAGCAAGCTTGCTCACTGTTTTGAACAGAGTGCAGTGATCTAAATGCTAATCGAAGTGGGTTTGAGGCAACTTTTTCAAACTTCTTTTGAAGAAAAATTTTCACCAGTGAGGTTATTTCTACCAAACAGTGTTCTGAAAATTCCTGAAAGTCCTAGGGCAGTGTCCTTTACTCCCTTGGGAAAATCTCTCGATGAAGTCTGATTATTTATATAGTGCATTTTATTTTGCTTCCAGCCCTGAACCTGCATCACATGCAAATTAACTCACAGTCTCAAAGGTTTGTCATCCCAGTGGTCCATCACTTCATCAGACTCACAGGCTTCCTTTCCAGGGCAGAAATCTCATCAGCTATATGAGAAACATCTTCAGCTTTGCCTTGGATTTGTTTATTGAAAGTATTCAACCTTGAGAAAATATCTGCTTAATGAGTCAAATATTTGTGAAGCCCTCTCTATCATTAAAGCTAATTATAAATTTTATTGAGGGCTTCTTTATGGGCTTTGTCAGAAATCTTTTTCTTTTCCTTTTTATCTTTAGGAAAAATAATAGTTCAGTCCTGGAACACTAGCAAGCACCTTTCTTTAAACTAGCATTATCTTTCAGATGAGCAAGCTTTTCAAAGCCACTTCTCATTTCTACAAATTGTCTAGAAAATAAGTATACAAATGCTAAGTTATATAAAGTTTATCATTTTGTTACCAAGTTCAAGTGCATACTGCTCGCCACACAGGAGGCCAATAAATCAAGAGATGAGTTGTGGAGGCAAGGAAGAGTGACTTTATTAGGAAAACCAGCAGACCAAGAAGATGGTGGACTCGTGTCCCAAAGAACCATCTTGCCTGAGTTAGAATTCAGGCTTCTTTTATACTAAAAGGGGAGGGAATAAAGCCAAACATTTCCTGGTTCCAGTCAGCCTCTGGAGGGGATGTGTTCATTTTCTCCTTGCTGCTGTCATTCATAGGTGGGCCTGGTCAGGATGTTTCCTGTGAGCTAAACAAACGTATTTTAGCTTAATGCCTGTTACCTGGGAGGCGGGGTTCCCAGAGATGGACAATTATGCATACTTTAACATCCCTTTAGTGAGTAACCTGTAGTAGAATACAAAGTTCTTCCCTATTACAATTTTTTGTCACTTTATTGAATAAACTGAGAAAATAAAGAAGTAAAAATTTTTTTTGCTATGGGTTTTGTTAGCGTTAAGTCCAGGCCTTATTTTTTAATAGAGAGTATGTGTACATGTTATAAAGTTCAAAAGATTAAAAAGCGTGCAAGTGAAAAATAATTCTCCCATTATTTTGAGGATTTTCACTTATTTACAGCATATGCTTCAAACTTCCACTTTGAATTCACCATTCATATTCCCTGTGGACAACTTAATTTAAAAATATTAACAGGTAAAAAGTAAATGAAGCATGTGCATACACATGCACACACACAAGATTTTTGGCATTGTGTGTCTTTGGGTGGGAATAGTATGAGAAGGAGATTACTCACTAGGGCAGGGCGTGGAACTGAGCTTTGTTCATATTTATGTACAGTAAGAATTTAAATGCAGTGGATTATCCCCATATTTGAAAACTGTGATTGGTAGGTAACAAAATAGAAATCATTGTTTGTAAGATGCTACACCCATGATGGAGATAAAAATTTTTCTGAGCACTTTGCTTGTGCCAGGCTCTGTTTTAAGTACTTTGCAGGTATGATCTCACCTAATCCCAACACCAGCCAACAGAGGTGGGGCCCATTATCAGCCCCATTTTACAGGTGGGAACACTGAGTCTCATGGGGAATAAATAACTTGCCTGGGAGCAAACACTATATGGATGCCTCAAGTCACCAAGCTCTTACTGTCTCTATACTGCTAATAATTGACAGTCAAGTTCTCTAATCATATGTACACATAGAATCTTTCTATTACCCAGGCTTTTGTGAAGGAAAAATCATGTGACTGACTCTCAGGAAAAGGTGATACCTTTTGCTGTTGTGTTCACATACAAATATAACTCTATTTTTTGTGGCAATATTCAACCTCCTCCGTCCCTGAGGCCTTTGGCATTGCCAGATGAGTTGCTCATTATCTTGTGGGGCAGCATCAGTTTTCAGCAATATTCAACCTCCTCCGTCCCTGAAGCCCTTGGCATTGCCAGATGAGTTGCTCATTATCTTGTGGGGCAGCATCAGTTTTCAGCTTGGGTTGCACAAACTGATGGGGCTAGCATTCCTGTCCTTACTTTGGAATGCTTGTGTGTTTATGATTTTTTTTTTCTTTTTTGGTAAATAGACTCACTCCCTTATGCTTGTACCTCCTGAACTCTGGAAAGAGAAACTCTTAATTCCTGATAATTTGGCAACATGGCCTACATGCATTTCCCAGGGAACTGTGTGCAGAGTGAGGTGGGGTGTTGGTTTTCAGTGGCCGAAATCAGTTTATTGGAAAATCAAATGCCTCTAAGCTGTAGGGACAGGGATTGTGCCAAGGGGTAAAATATGACCGGGCTGCGAATCCCATTTCATCTTTGGCAAAGGCTTGTCCCTCATGCAATGGCAGTGGAAGTGAACAATTTCCTAACCTGTGGCTTCAGTGGCTTTGGCTGAGTCTTCGCAGTAGCCTGCTGTCTCTGGCTCCCAGTTTGGGTCCCATTTGATGACCAGTGGAATTTTTAAACAAACCATCCCAACCTCTGACCAAAGTGGTGGGACACAGGGAATGAGATTGTGAAGAGGAGAAACCAGACTTCGTACCTGACAGTAGGGGAGGGGTCAAGGGCATCTCCTGCATGTAGGCAGGGTCCTGGCCCACCACTCCCGTTGTAAGGGAGATGTGAGAGTTCTCACATTGTGGTCCAGCCGCAGGAGACCTTAGTAAGTCCATTACA
This sequence comes from Hyperoodon ampullatus, assembly GCF_949752795.1. Lineage (NCBI taxonomy): Eukaryota > Metazoa > Chordata > Mammalia > Artiodactyla > Ziphiidae > Hyperoodon > Hyperoodon ampullatus. The sequence continues at coordinate 161,627,686 of NC_136914.1, read as the reverse complement.
TCTCTGACTTGAGTCTGCTTCTCTGTTAACAAGAGGAGTGATCGCCAACAGAATGACGTGATGCAGGTGGAGTGTCAGACACACATGAAGTATTCAGCAAGTGTAGCTCCTTGTTTTCGGGAGCAAAGAACAGGAAAGCACAGTGGTGAAAAACCTGGATTCCGCTAAGATAGAGGAGGCTTCCATGCTGTGAGCTCAGGCACAGCATCTAATTGCTCTGAAGCTCTGGTTTATCACCTATAGACAAAAATGGTGGTGGACAGAAAAATGTCCTCCCCACAAGATGTCCACATCCTAATTACTGAACCCTGTGAACATGTTATGTTCCATGGCAAAGGGGAATTAAGGGTGCCAGTGGATGAAGGTTGCTCATCTGCTGTCCTTGAGATGGGGAGATTGCCCTGGATTATCCAGGTGGCCCAATGGAATCACAAGCCTCTTTAAAAGTGGAAGAGCAGGCACAAGAAGAGGTCAGAGGGATGTAGTGTGAGAAGGACTCAACCCTCAATACATTCTTTTCTGGCCTTGATGGTGGGGAAAGGGGCCATGAGCGAGGAAAGGCAGGCAGCCTCTAGAAGCTGGGAAAAGGAAGGAAACAGATTCTCCCCAGGAGCCTCCAGAAGGAAAGCGCCCCTGCTGAAACCTTGACTTTCCATCGGACCTCTGACTGGCATACAAAATATAAGGTAATAAATTTTGTCATTTTAAGTCACTAAGTTTGTGGTCATTTGTTACAGCAGCTGCAGGAAACTAATACTCTACTACACTGGGGTGTTGAAAGAACAAACTGAAATAATATGTGTTGCATGTTTAAACTTAGTACCTAGCAAGTGTTCAATAAATGTGATCTTCTGTGACAAAGGTTACTGATGATGGTGATGATGATGATGGTGGTGATGATATTGAAGATGATGGTGGTGATGATGATGGTGTGATGATGAAGGTCATGATGAAGATGAAGAAGATGATGATGATATTTGAGGGCCTTACTCTTGCCCATCTCTCCAGCCTCATCTCTTGCATCCCCCTCCTCTGGTTCCGCCCATAGACCTTTGCAGTCCACTTGTCCCAGACTCTGCTTTTCTCCCAAGTTCATGCTGTCTTCCACCTCTGTTTTTCCTTTGCGTGATGATCTCTCTTTAAGAAATGCTTTTACTTACCCTATCCACCTGTTTAGCTTATTCCCATCTGTTAGAACTCACAATAGAATTCTGAAGGCCACAGGGCAGGGTTTCTCCACATCAACACTGTTGATATTTTGGTCCAGATAATTCTTTGTGGTGGGAACTATCCTGTGTACTGGAGGATATTTAGCTGCATCCCTGTCTTCTACCTGCTAAATGCCTAGAGCCCTACCTCTTCTTCCCCGCCAAGTTATGACAATCAAAAATGTCCCAGACATTGTCAAATGTGCCTTGGAAGGCAACATCATCCCTGGATGAGAATTACTGCATTAGGGGATATCATCCTTGAGCCCTGCCCCAAACCAACAGCTTTGCAAACACGTGGCTTCCCTGAGGAATGCAACCCCATGGAAAACCTGAATATCACTTTATTTATAGCTGGGCTTGGGCCCCAAACCTCAAAATAAGGCATTTCTAGGAGCAGAGCTGGACGCTATGGAGCATCATCCCACTGAGCTAATTAGGACTCAGCACCATCAAACCAGAGGCCAGGTGGCTGCACCTCCCTAGTGCCCAGGAGGATGCCTCAGAGATAGGCAGGCAATAGGGATGGTTGGATCTGTGGCAAGTGCTGAGCAGACTCACACCCCACGTGGGCCCAGACCGGCCTCACCCCTGGACGGGAAGAGGTGGTCATTCAGCGAAGAGGTCGTCTGTAGGGCTTCATCTCTGACCACAAGGAAGGGAGAAACAGGAGGGAGTGAGCCCCACCCCTGCCCTCACCTTTCAGCACACGGTGGCCCAGCACCTAAGAAAAGAGGCCCTAACCCATACCTGGAATCCAACCTCTCAGAATAATGGTCTGAGGAGGAGTGAGGAAAAGAAGGATATAAGGAGTTGGTGTTGAGCATCTTCTACATCATCACATTAGTTTCCTGTGGCTGCTGCAACAAAGTACGAAAAGCTTGGAGGCCTAAAGCAACAGAAATTTATTCTCTCCCGGTTCCGGAGGCTAGATTGTGATCAAGGTGTCAGCAGGGTCAGGTTCTCTCTGAAGTCTCTAGGGGAGGATTGTTCCTTATCTGCTGATAGTTTCTTCTGATGGCTCCTGGCGTTCCTTGGCTTGTAGCAGCATCACTCCAACCTCCGCCTCCATCTTCATGTGACCTTTTCGTCCTTGCCTCTCCATGTCTCAAATCCCCGTCTCCTTTCCCTTTAAAGGACACCGTACTAGGATTTAGGGCCCACCTTAAACAAGGATGAGCTCATCTCTAGATACTTAATTTCATTAGATCTTCAAAGACCCTATTCCCAAATAAGGTCACATTTACAGACATGGAGGGTTAGGATTTAGACATATGTTTTGGAGGACACAGTGTAACTCACTACAATCATGTTCCAGCTCCAAGGTCACTCCTATGTGAAGACTCCCGACTGCTCCAAGGAACTGGGTGGTTCCTCCTTTGGGCATCCTCTTCACACTTCAAGGAGGACTTCCCTCCACTTGTTTATTGTGTTCAGGAAACCTCCAAAACTATGCACTCCTCCAGAGGATGCTTTCATAATTATCTATCTCCTGGTTACCTATTTTAGGTCCTGGCACATAGTAAGTGTTTAATAAATGTTTATGCCTTACCAGCACTTTTTCCAATAGCCAAGACATGGACACCACCTACATGTCCATCGACAGATGAATGGATAAAGTAGATGTAGCACATATATACAATGGAATATTACTCAGCCATAAAATAGAATGAAGTAATGCTATTTGCAGCAACATGGATGGACCTAGAGATTATCATACTAAGGGAAGTAAGCCAGACAGAGAAAGACAAATATATGATGTCACTTATATGTGGAATCTAAAATATGACACAAATGGAATTATCTACAAAACAGAAACAGACTCACAGACCTAGAGAACAGACTTGTGGTTGCCAAGGGGAAGTGGGGGGCAGGGGAGGGTTGGATTGGGAGTTTGGGACTAGCAGATGCAAATTATTATATATAGAATGGATAAACAACAAGGTCATACTGTATAGCACAGGGAACTATATTCAATATCCTATGGTAAACCGTAATGGAAAAGAATTTTTAAGAAGGAAAAAAGTAAATGTTTATGCCTTAAATGAATGATTGAGGCCTAAGAAATAGAAAGGATTTGTCCAGGTAGTGAGATATTTCTGCCCTGGCAGATTGTGAAGTAAAACAAATCTCAGGATCACATTCATTCAGTTAGTAAGTGTTTAACTGGCACTTACTGTGTGCCAGACAGCACAGCAGAAACCCGTATACATAAATACTTGGTCCCTTTCTTCAAAACCCAAAATCTTCTTAAGTATGCATTGAGCACCTACTGTGTGCCTACCACTGGGCTCACAGTCGGCCTAGGGAGACAGACATGTAATGGCCATCTCAGCTGGGGTGGGAAGTGCTTGGTTCAAGCACATTCAAAGTGCTACAGAACACAGAGGAGCCAGGATAAAATTTGGCTTCAAGGATCATTCAGGCTTTGGGGAGATGATGGCATCTAGGTTGGATTTTACTTTCGGGGGAGAAGGGAGTGCTTCCTAAGACAAAGCATTCTAGAAAAATAATTTCTGGGCAGTCTGAATATGTATTTGCTGGTGGCAATAGAAATTGTTACAACCCTTTTGAAAAGATATTTGGCAATAAGAATCAAGTACTTTAAAAATATTTATACACGGGTTTCCCTGGTGGCGCAGTGGTTGAGAGTCCGCCTGCCGATGCAGAGGACACGAGTTCGTGCCCCGGTCTGGGAAGATCCCACATGCCGCGGAGCGGCTGGGCCCGTGAGCCATGGCCGCTGAGCCTGTGTGTCCGGAGCCTATGCTCCACAATGGGAGAGGCCACAACAGTGAGAGGCCCACATACGGCAAAAAAAAAAAAAAAAAAAAAAAAAAAAATATATATATATATATATATATATATATATATATATACACTTTGACCCACTGATTTCACTTCTTGGAATATATTATAAGGCTCCAGTCTGGCCTGCCTAAAAAGTTCTAAGTGTGAGGATCTTTATTACAACATTGCTTATGTTAACCAATAGTTTTGAAATAACCCAAGGGAAAGAAATCAGCTTAGTAAACTGTATACCTACTGTTGAGAGACTTGAGACTATGATACACCCACATATATAGGGCTTACTATGAAAATCCTGCAGTATTAAAAGGGGTTATTTTTATGATCTTGAAAGAAAATTATAGCTTATAAAATTATATAGACTATGTAAAATTTTTTATATAGTCTTTACATGACTATGTAAAGAAATGTCTGCTTATTAAACAAACAAACAAACAAACAAACAAAAAATCCCTCAGCTTTCCAATGCACTAGGTTGAAGGGAGATTTTCCTTTCCTTCTTTTTCTTATTTTGAAATTTTCTTTAATAAGCATGTCATCCTTTTAATGAAGAAAATCAAAGCATAGCTTTCTCTCTAATAGGAAGGTGTTTATCAAACGTGAACTTTGTTTTTTGTTAATTTTTATTTTTTATAATAGCAATGTTTTATTTATGGCTGCATCAGTAATCATATGTATATTCAGATACACAGTTTAGTATTTTTCTACAGAAATTAGCATATTTTAGTACCAATTAAATTATCTTATGTTTCCCTTATATATTTTTTCTAGATCCTTACTGAAAACTACACAATTGGGGTGGGGAGGTAAGTACCTTAGAAAAGCAAATACATTTGATAAAAATTCAGAGCTGTTGAAATCACTTTAACATCATCCTAAATTTTGGTGCTTTACACTTAGACTTACAATTAGTCTATCAAACATGAGCTTGAGGTTGGAATACCTGGATTGGAATCCTAACACCACCGCTTAAGCCAAATGTGAGAGCTCAGAAAAGTTCATCTCATCATTCCTCAGTTTTGTCATCCTTAAAATGGGCTCATGTGAGAATGGGACGAAATTATCCATGAATTCTCATAGCATAATGCCTGCTTCACTCATACTAAGCCTTCGGTGAGATCCATAGTAAAATAATAATAATTAATAAACACAGAATAAAACTGATATGACCTATTTTTGTATCCTAAATATCCTCCCCACCCCCTCTGGCAACACTGTGCCAAAAATAAACTGCCAATTCTCATCAGATTAAAGAAGAAACACTTCATCAATTCTTCTTCACTATCCTGTGGGACCAGGGTCAGAGCAACAAGAAAGAAGTTTTGAGATGGGGAAAAAAATTGAAGACATGCAGAAGTGTCATTTAGGATGGAAATTCCAATTCAATTTCAGGAGTAACTTTGTTATTTCTAAGCACAAAGCTTGGTTTCCCTTCTGTTATAGACCAGCATTTTGAGAATTTATGACTTTGTGATGATAAAAAAAAAAAGAGATAAAAAAGAATCCAATTTATTCCTTAAAGAGATTGCTCCATCTCTGGGGTATAAATTGCTCCTGCAATTAGGTGGCAGGCATTTATGTTAGATAATAAATTTTAGAAATAAGGATCTGGGTCTCAATTTAATGTCAAAGAAACTGGAATGAAATCTGGGAGCAGAATTTAAAAGCAGAGAATAAACCTCTGAAAGAATCCAATAAATTAGAGGCTGTTTTACAGAAGATGTTCAAAAGCAAGACAATGAATGCAGTGCCAGGAAATCAGGTCAGCATTTTTGGAAGTGTCAGCATGCAGTGAGAACACAAAGATTTCTGAACTTTGTGCCCATGCTGTTCCCTATGGCTCTGAATCCCTTTCCCAAGTAGAAGCCTTCATTCATTTATGCAGTCACTCAATAAACAATAATGGACAAGTTTCAAAGCTTGGGCATTAAGGAGAGATGCATTAAGAAAATAAAACTACCCTCAGGAAGCCCCAATCCTTGTGGGAGGAGCACATTGGTTATTAATAATATTAGCTACCATATATGGTGTCCTATATAACCATATACATATACACACACAGTTACAGATATATACCTTATTACAATATATATATATATCTTATACATATCTTATTATACATATCATATATATATTATTATGATTCATTGTAGCCTCCCCACCCCCTTTTAGCAAGTGAAGAAGATACAGGGCTAGAAAGGATATGAATCATGAGAGGGGCTAGGTGAAGACAAAATATTCTGACAGTTCCAAGAAGTGAGAGATCACATACATTTTATACCTTGCCTGGGCTTCTGGAGGAGCTGTACTTTGAATAGCATTTTAACAGGCACAGATGGTGGAGAACATTTTTTCAGGAGGAGGAATTGACACAAGAAAGGGGTTGGCTTACTTTAGGTCTTGTGCAGGACCTTGAGTACAAGGTTATTAAATATGAGCTTTATCTTGTGACAATTGCCATAAGGATTGTTGAAATAATCCTTCAAGTCAGATGAAGATTGAGATAAAGAAAGAAGAGAGGACTCCCCAGTGGCCAATGATTTAATCAACCATGCCTACATAATGAAGCCTCCATAAAAATCCCTGAAGTACAGAGTTCGGAGAGCATCTGGTTGGTGAACATGTGGAGGTTCTGGAAAGAAAAGAGAATGCATGAATAAAAAATAGAACAATTGGAAGTCAACAGGCTTTTAAAAAAAATTAAAAGTCACAATGTATTTATATTGCACTGCTTTTCAAACAGAAGAGATTGTTCCTGAGGAGCACAGAGCTTGGAAGATGAGAAAATGACCTGCAAAAAATGATCTTTCACTTAAATGAGTAGATTGCTGATTGGCACCCAGTGGACTAGCACCAACACCATGTAGGGAAGCCCACTAGTGCACTAATGTGAAGACTAGCTCATAAAAAAGAGTCAGAGAAGGTGCCTTCAAGATCGCAGAGGAGTAAGACATGGAGATCACCTTCCTCCCCACAAATACCTCAAAACTACATCTACATGTGGAACAACTCCTACAGAACACATACTGAATGCTGCCAGAAGACCTCAGACTTCCCAAAAGATGCCCTCAGGAGACCTATACACAGAGGTGGGGTCAAATCCCAAGCTGAACCCTAGGAGCTGTGCGAACAAAGAAGGGAAATTTCTCCCAGCAGCCCCAGGAGCAGCAGATTAAATCTCCACAAACAACTTGAAGTACTCTGCATCTCTGGAATACCTGAATAGATGATGAATCATCCCAAAATTGAGGCGGTGGACTTTGGGAGCAACTGTAGTCTGCATCTAATTTGTTTCTGGTTTTATGTTTATCTTAGTTTAGTATTTAGACCTTATTATCATTGGTAGATTTCTTTATTGATTTGGTTGCTCTCTTCCTTGTTTTATATATATATATATTCTTTTTTCTCTTTTTCTGAGCATGTGTGTGTATGCTTCTTTGTATGATTTTGTCTGTATAGCTTTGCTTTTGCCATTTGTCCTAGGGTTCTCTCTGTCCTTTTTTGTTTTGTTTTGCTTTGTTTTTTAGTATAGTTTTTAGTGCTTGTTATCATTGGTGAATTTGTTTTTTGATTTGGTTGCTCTCTCCCTTTCTTTTTTTCTTTTGATTACTTTTAAATTTTCTTATTTTTAATAATTTTTTTATTTTAATAACTATTTTATTATTTTTCTTTCTTTCTTTTTCTCCCTTTTCTTCTGAGCCATGTGGCTGACAGGGTCTTGGTGCTCTGGCCAGGTGTCAGGCCTGAGCCTCTGAGGTGGGAGAGCCCAGTTCAGGACATTAGTTCTGAACTCCCAGCCCCACGTAATATCAGAGACCTCCCAGCCCCACATAATATCAAATGGTGAAAGCTCTCCCACAGTTCTCCATCTCAACACTAAGACTACCTCCATTCAACGACCAGCAATCTACAGTGCTGGACACCCTATGTCAAATAACTAGCAAGACAGGAACACAACCCCACCAATTAGCAGAGAGGCAGCCTAAAATCATAATAAGTTCACAGACACCCCAAAACACACCACTGGACATGGTCCTGCCCACTGGAAAGACAAGATCCAGCCTCATCCACAAGAACACAGGCACCAGTCCCCCCCACCAAGAAGGCTACCCCACCCACTGAACCAACCTTACCCACTGGGAGAAGACACCAAAAACAATGGGAACTACGAACCTGCAGCCTGCAAAAAGGAGACCCCAAACACAGTAAGTTAAGCAAAATGAGAAGACAGAGAAATACACAGCAGATGAAGGAGCAAGGTAAAAACCCACTGGACCAAACAAATGAAGAGGAAATAGGCAGTCTACCCGAAAAAGAATTCAGAGTAATGATAGTAAGGATGATAGAAAAATCTTGGAAATAGAATGGAGAAAATACAAGAAACGTTTAACAAGGACCTAGAAGAACAAAAGAGCAAACAAACAATGATGAAAAACACAATAAATGAAGTTTAAAATTCTCTAGAAGGAATCAAGAGCAGAATAACTGAGGCAGAAGAACGGACAAGTGACCTGGAAGATGAAATAATGGAAATAACTACTGCAGAGCAGAATAAAGAAAAGAGAATGAAAAGAATTGAGGACAGTCTCAGAGACCTCTGGGACAACATTAAATGCACCAACATACGAATTATAGGGGTCCCAGAAGAAGAAAAGAAAAAAAAAGGGGGCTGAGAAAATATTTGAATATTATAGTTGAAGATTTCCCTAATATGGGAAAGGAAATAGTCAATCAAGTCCAGGGAGCATAGAGAGTCCCATACAGGATAAATCCAAGGAGAAACATGCCAAGACACATATTAATCAAACTATCAAAAACAAAATACAAGAAAAAATATAAAAAGCAACAAGGGAAAAGCAGCAAATAACATATAAGGGAATCCCCATAAGGTTAAGAGCTGATCTTTCAGCAGAAACTCTGCAAGCCAGAAGGGAGTGGCAGGACATATTTAAAATGATGAAAGGGGAAAACCTACAACCAAGATTACTCTACCCAGCAGGGATCTCATTCAGATTCAATGGAGAAATTAAAAGCTTTACAGACAAGCAAAAGTTAAGAGAATTCAGCACCACCAAACCAGCTTTACAACAAATGCTAAAGGAATTTTTCTAGGCAGGAAACATAGGAGAAGGAAAAGATCTATAATAACAAACCCAAAACGATTAAGAAAATGGTAATAGGAACATACATATTGATAACTACCTTCAATATAAATGGATAAAATTCTCCAGCCAAAAGACATAGACTAGCTGAATGGATACAAAAACAAGACCCATATATATGCTGTCTACAAGAGACCCACTTCAGACCTAGCGACACATACAGACTGAAAGTGAGGGGATGGAAAAAGATATTCCATGCAAATGGAAATCAAAAGAAAGCTGGAGTAGCAATTCTCATATGAGACAAAATAGACTTTAAAATAAAGACTATTACAAGAGACAAAGAAGGACACTACATAATGATCAAGGGATCGATCCAAGAAGAAGATATAACAATTGTAAATATTTCTGCACCCAACATAGGAGCACCTCAATACATAAGGTAAATGTTAACAGCCGTAAAAGGGGAAATCAACAGTAACACAATCATAGTAGGGGACTTTAACACCCCACTTTCACCAATGGACAAATCATCCAAAATGAAAATCAGTAAGGAAACACAAGCCTTAAATGACACATTAAAAAAGATGGACTTAACTGATATTTATAGGACATTCCATCCAAAAACAACAGAATGCACTTTCTTCTCAAGTGCTCATGGAACATTCTCTAGGATAGATCATACCATGGATCACAAATCAACACTTAGTAAATTTAAGAAAATTGAAATCATATCAAGCATCTTTTCTGACCACGATGCTATGAGACTAGATATCAATTACAGAAAAAGAATCTGTAAAAAATACAAACACATGGAGGCTAAACAATACACTACTATATAACCAAGAGATCACTGAAGAAATCAAACAGGAAATCAAAAAATACCCAGAAACAAATGACAATGAAAACAGGATGACCCAAACCTATGGGATGCAGCAAGAGCAGTTCTAAGAGGGAAGTTTATAGCAATGCAATCCTACCTCAAGAAACAAGAAGCATCTCAAACAAACAACCTAACCTTACACCTAAAGCAATTAGAGAAAGAAGAAGAACAACAACAACAACAAAAAACCCCAAAGTTAGCAGAAGGAAAGAAATCGTAAAGATCAGATCAGGAATAAATGAAAAAGAAATGAAGGAAACAATAGCAAAGATCAATAAAACTAAAAGCTGGTTCTTTGAGAAGATAAACAAAATTGACAAACCATTAGCCAGATTCAATAAGAAAAAAAGGGAGAAGACTCAAATCAACAAAATTAGAAATGAAAAAGGAGAAGTAACAACACACTGCAGAAATACAAAGGATCATGAGAGATTACTACAAGCAACTATATGCCAATAAAATGGGCCACATGGAAGAAATGGACAAATTCTTAGAAAAGCACAACCTTCCAATACTGAACCAGGAAGAAATAGAGAATATAAACAGACCAATCACAAGCACTGAAATTGATACTGTTATTAAAAATATTCCAACAAACAAAAACCCAGGACCAGATGGCCTCACAGGAGGATTCTATCAAACATTTAGAGAAGAGCTAACATCTATCCTTCTCCAACTCTTCCAAAATATAGCACAGGGAGGACCACTCCCAAACTCATTCTACGAGGCCACCATCACCCTGATACCAAAACCAGACAAAGCTGTCACAAAGAAAGAATACTACAGGCCAATATCACTGATGAACATATATGCAAAAATCCTCAACAAAATACTAGCAAACAGAATCCAACAGCACATTAAAAGGATCATACACCATGATCAAGTGGGGTTTATCCCAGGAATGCCAGGATTCTTCAATATATGCAAATCAATCCATGTGATACACCATATTAAGAAACTGAAGGAGAAAACCCATATGATCATCTCAATAGATGCAGAAAAAGCTTTTGACAAAATTCAACACACATTTATGATAAAAACCCTCAAGAAAGTAGGAACAGAGGGAACCTACCTCAATATAATATAGGCCATATATAACAAACCCACAGCCAACATCATTCTCAATGGTGAATAACTGAAACCATTTCCACTAAGATCAGGAACAAGACAAGGTCGCCCACTCTCACCACTCTTATTCAACATAGTTTTGGAAGTTTTAGCCACAGCAATCAGAGAAGTAAAAGAAATAAAAGGAATCCAAATTGGAAAAGAAGAAGTAAAACTGTCACTCTTTGCAGATGACATGATACTATACATAGAGAATCCTAAAGATGCTACCAGAAAACTACTAGAGCTAATCAATGAATCTGGTAAAGTAGCAGGATACAAAATTAATGCACAGAAATCTCTGGCATTCCCATACACTAATGATGAAAAATCTGAAAGAGAAATTAAGGAAACACTCCCATTTACCATTGCAACAAAAAGAATAAAATATCTAGGAATAAACCTACCTAAGGAGACAAAAGACCTGTATGCAGAAAACTGTGACACTGATGAAAGAAATTAAATATGATACAAACAGATGGAGAGATATACCATGTTCTTAGATTGGAAGAATCAACACTGTGAAAATGACTGTACTACCCAAAGCAATCTACAGATTCAATGCAATCCCTATCAAACTACCAATGGCATTTTTCACAGAACTAGAACAAAAAATTTCACAATTTGTATGGAAACACAAACTGCCCCAAATAGCCAAAACAATGAAAAAAAAAAAAAAGGAGCTGGAGGAATCAGGCTCCCTAACTTCAGACTATACTCCAAAGCTACAATATTCAAGACAGTATGGTCCTGCCACAAAAACAGAAATATAGATCAATGGAACAGGATAGAAAGCCCAGAGATAAACTCACACACATATGGTCACCTTATCTTTGACAAAGGAGGCCAGAATATACAATGGAGAAAAGACAGCCTCCTCAATATGTGGTGCCGGGAAAATTGGACAGCTACATGTAAAAGAATGAAATTAGAACACTTCCTAACACCATAAACAAAAATAAACTCAAAATGGACTAAAGACCTAAATGTAAAGCCAGACACTCTAAAACTCTTAGAGGAAAACATAGGCAGAACACTCTATGACATAAATCACAGCAAGATCCTTTTTGACCCACCTCCTAGAGAAATGGAAATAAAAACAAAAATAAACAAATGGGACCTAATGAAACTTAAAGCTTTTGCACAGCAAAGGAAACCATAAACAAGACCAAAAGACAGCCCTCAGAATGGGAAAAAATATTTGCAAATGAAGCAACTGACAAAGGCTTAATCTCAAAAGTTTACAAGCAGCTCATGCAGCTCACTAACAAAAAAACAAACAACCCAATCCAAAAATGGGCAGAAGACCTAAATAGACATTTCTCCAAAGAAGATATACAGTTTGCCAACAAACACATGAAAGGATGCTCAACATCACTAATCATTAGAGAAATGCAAATCAAAACTACAATGAGATATCATCTCACACTGGTCAGAATGGTCATCATCAAAAAATCTAGAAACAATGAATGCTAGAGAGGGTATGGAGAAAAGGGAACACTTGCACTGCTGGTGGGAATGTGAATTGGTACAGCCACTATGGAGAACAGTATGGAGGTTCCTTAAAAAAACTACAAATAGAATTACCATATGACCCAGCAATCCCACTACTGGGCATATACCCTGAGAAAACCATAATTCAAAAAGAGTCATGTACCACAATGTTCATTGCAGAACTATTTACAATAGCCAGGACATGGAAACAACCTAAGTGTCTATTGACACATGAATGGATAAAGAAGATGTGGCACCTATATACAATGGAATATTACTCAGCCATAAAAAGAAACGAAATTGAGTTATTTGTAGTGAGGTGGATGGACCTAGAGACTGTCATACAGAGTGAAGTATGTCAGAAAGAGAAAAACAAATACTGTATGCTAACACATATATATGGAATCAAAAAAAATAGTTCTGAAGAACCTAGGGGCAGGACAAGAATAAAGACACTGATGTAGAGAATGGAATTGAGGATACAGGAATGGGGAAGGGTAACCTGGGAAGAAGTGTGAGCGTGGCATGGACATATATACACTACCAAATGTAAAATAGCTAGCTAGTGGGAAGCAGCCGCATAGCACAGGGAGATCAGCTCAGTGCTTTGTGTCCACCTAGAGGGGGGGATAGGGAGGGTGGGAGGGCGATTCAAGAGGGAGGAGATATGGGGATATAGATATATGTATAGCTGATTCACTTTGTTATAAAGCAGAAAATAACACACCATTGTAAAGCAATTATATTCCAATAAAGATGTTCAAAAAAAATAAAATATTAATTTAAAAAAAAGAGAGGAAGATGGTGTAGATTTTCCATATTTACAGGTTGGTGATACCTACTGTGCCAGTCTGCATTATCTCCCTTGGGCTGGACCCAACAACTTGTGCAGTCTTCACAGGTACTCATTCATTGATTGATTCATTCATTCATTTGTTCATTCAGTTATTTGTCCATTCATCCTTCCAGTCATGCATGCATCCATCCATGTATCCATCCATGCATCCATCCACTAAACAGTGACTTACCAGGTGCCCACATCATGTCAGGGTAAGGCTGCAGCAGTGAACAGCTGATCAAATTTCTGCCTGTTTGGTGCCTATGTTCTTGTGGAGGGAGGCAGACAACAAACAAATGTGTATGTAATATGTCAGGAGATGATAAGTGCTGGTAAATTCTATGGCAACATAGGGAGGACCACAAGCAGGGGTCTGGCTTGCTGATGCTTTATGGAGGAGAGTGGTCAGAAAAAGACCTCATACAGGGCCATGTGAGCATGAGCTGGAGGATGTGAGGGCTGGGATTGTGGCAATCTTGGGGTAACCTTTCCAGGTGCGGGTGTAGAGGTGCCAAGATGGGAGTGTGATTGGCATGTGTCGGGAACAGCGAGCAGAGCAGTGTGGCTGGAGCATCAGGGAGAGTGGTGGAGGTGAGGCCAGGGGAGAGGTGAGATAGAGGGGAATAGTCATCAGCTTGGGCTTCTACCCTAACAGAGTGGAAAGCTAGCACCCCATTTTCAGCAGAGGAGTGACATGATTTGATCTATGGCTTCAGTAGAAGTGCATGCTGGCTGCTTCTCACAGGGTCATTCTGGCTGCTGTGTGGAAGATGGACTGTAGTCAGGAGGAGGGGGAAGCAGCCTCCCCTCCCTACAGATGAAGAGAAGGCATGGCTTTTGCTGGAGAGCAGAGAAACATTTCGACAGACGGTCAGATAACCTGCCCTAATACCTCATTTGGCCAAACCAACCCCAGTTCAGTTACCAGGAAAGAGAGACTCAAAAACCATTTATTGTTCGCTTGACAAATTCTGCTGTGAGGTGCCAGATCCAACACTACATTCTGGGGTGACAGAATTGGGCTGGAACCATGCCAATCTTCAGAGCACTCCATGCCCAGTGGGGGAAAGATCAAAGATGCTCACAAACTACAATAAAACAGGTCAGAGAGCCCCACATTTTTGGAGAGAAAAAGCCCTAAGTCAGGGGCAATGTCATTGTAAGCCCGCCCAGGGAAGGGGGTGCCAGGTGAGATTAGGTGACCCTTTGTTGCTTTAGGAGGGGCGTGTGCTCTGCTGTGAGGGGCTGGCCATTTTCTGATTGTTGGAGCTATTGTGTGGGAGGGCATAACTGATTCAGGGCATGGCGTGATCATATGTGCAGGAGGCTCAGGTGTGTGAGGTGGGCATTACCTAGATAGCCTTGCAGCTGGCAGAGAGGATGAAGCTGGAAAGCTGAGCTAGAGTTGTTTATTTTTTATTGTGGTGAAATACACATAACATAAAATTTACCATCTTAACTATTTTTAAGTGTACAATTCAGTAATGTTAAGTACATTCACATTGTCGTACAGCCAGTGTCCAGAACTCTTCCATCTTCCCAACCTGAAGCTCAGAATAAACCCATTAAACAGCAATGCTCCATCCCCCCTCCCTCCGGCCCTTGGCATCCACTGTTGTACTTTCTGTCTCTGAACTTAACTCTAGGGACTTCATATCAGTGGACTTCTACAGTGTTTGTCTTGTTGTGACTGGCTTTTTTCACTTAGCATCATGTCCAAGGTTCATCCATTTGTAGCATGTGTCAGAATTTCCTTCATTTTAAAAGTTGAATAATATTCCATTGTATGTATATACTACTTTATGTTTATCCATTCATCTGTTTATAGACATTTGGTTTGCTTCCACCTTTTGGAAATTGTGATTAGTGCTGTTGTAAACAATTCTTTGAGGCATATACTTAGAAGTGGAATTGCTGGATCACATGGGAATTCTATTTTTAATTTTTTGAGAAGCTGCCTGTGCTAGAGTTTTATATTGAAGAACTTCAACTGCTGGACTAAAGAATTCAGACTTTGTTCTGTAGACCATGGGGAGATGAACAGTGTACTCTAGTCTTCCTGGCAACCACACAGAGCAGGCATTCTAAGAGAGAGGTTTAGGTCAAGGCAGCCAATTAGGAGATGGCTACAAATGTTAATGTCATGGGGTACTAATGTAAAAGGAAAGATTGAAATCAGTATTTCAGTTCTGAGGATATTAGAATTAACTTAGACATTAGAATTAACTTCTAGTACTCACAGTAATTGAGATTGCTTCCTTTCCACCATCATGGGAGGCATTTGCAAATTCTGAATGTTTTGGTGCAGAAACCAGATTTCTCTCTGCAAAAGTAAACAAGCCTTCTTTAATATGAGAGAGTTCATCTCCATCAAGACATACAGAGCACTGTTATTTATTTGTTTGAAAAGGCAATAAAAATTGCATATTGCGGGAGGAGCTCTCCTTAGTGCTGAAAGTAGAAATTTTACATCTGTTCCTTGACTTCAGCTTGGAATTGCAGATATGAAGACACAAACAAATCATAGACAGTCAGCTAAACCCCAGGAATGGAAGGAATAAATTTAAGCCCTTATGCACTCCTGATCTATTTGAGATTGGCAGGTCCTGTCATCTCGGGAACCATCCCTCAGCTCTCCTCTCTCTTATTCCCACGTGCAGAGAAGTTCAAAATCCTCCTGGTTCACCTCTCTGCCTCCATCCATCATCATCTCTCTGGGACTAATTCATTGGCCTTTGTATATAGGTCAGGATGCTGGCAGAATATAGAAATCACCCTTAGTATTTCAAACAGAGGAAACTTAGTACAAGGAATTGGTGACATTGATGTATGTCTTCTGTATTGAGGAACAAACGGGTTGATGAGGCCACAAAGAGATTAGCCAGAGTAGGCAGCTGCTGCATACCCTGGAGGGACACAGGGGACAGGGGATGGGGAGGGTGGTGTCCTGGACCCCTGGAGCCAAGTTTATGCAGTGGAGCTAGACCCTGAGAAGATCTGGTCCATGAGAGCTGGAGCTGAGAAGTACCACAGAGGCAGGGACTGTGTGATACAAGCTGGAACAACAACATGGAGAAGATGCAGCCCTGCCAGCGGTGCTGCCCAAAGAAACACCCTAGCTTCTCCCCAACTCCCACTCTCCAGTCTTCCACCATAGGGCAAAACCAATTGGAAACCGGAAGACAAGTATGCCCAGGAAATGTGGTCCCTGTGATATAGAAAAGAACAGGAAAAGGATCAAACCATGTGCTGGCCCATGACCAGCACAACCTCCTGGTCTAGCTGGTTATACTTTGGCTTTCCATCAATCCAGCCTCCATACTTCCTGGGTGATTTCCCTAGAACCTTGTTGGTGTGATGTCACTACCAACTCCAGTATTGTCCCCTCCATGATGGCTACCATGACTTCAAAGGGAAACACATTGCAGTTCCATGCTTCCCTACTACCAAAGTACCTCATACAGACCGCCACTATCATAATGACCATCCCTGTGGTCTTAGTCTATTTCTCCCATTTGGTTTCAGTCCCTACAAGCTTGGAACCATATTCTCACCATCAGTACAGACCCAATGCCTAACAGAGTACCTATCAAGACTGTTTGATGGATGACCATGGAATGCCTGTAAACAAGATTATACACCTTTTATATAAATACATCTTTCACATAAATATTTTGAAATTCAAACAGTTTAACTTTAGAGAGTCTTGTATTATTTCAGATAATTCACACAACAATTCTTTAGCTTGGGCTATATCTTATGATTTCACTTATTTTATAGATGGAGAAAATGGAGGTTCAGAGAGAGGCTATGACTTGTCAAGGCTGCAGTGTTAGGGCTGCAAGCAGGTCCTGCTGCTGATGTTCTGGATCAGAGTCCAAGGCCTGGGTGATGTGTCACCTGTGGGTTCTGGGCAACCTTTGCACATTAAAGGCAGACTCCAGCCTTGATGCTAGCTCTGTGGCCTTTGCTCAGTTACTATGCCTGGCATTGCTTCTTTTAGATATTATAAGGATTGTCAAAAGTTGAAGCTTTTAGACCAAAACAGAATAACTTCTAGTTCAGGGTTATGAAAAAGATATTATCCAGAGCAGAGCTGCTCTAACCAAAGAATTAGATGTGGAGAAATGTGTTTGGCCAGCCTCCCTATTGTGACTGTTCCTTTGTTTCCTTTATTAATTGATGTGTTTGCTAATTGTGACACATGTCCTGTTACCTATGGGGCTTTGGCTGTGTAAGAGATGTTCCTGTGAAGTGTTTACTCCATTACTGAACATAGAAAAATTCAATATTCATTGCTAATTGAATAATCTTAGTTACTAAAAGAGAAAACTGCCTCCTGGCATATTCAGATGAAATTATCAGTTTCAAAATATGCATCCTTCTCTTTCCACCCTCACTGAGTAAGTGGAAACTCTCACAATATTTGCATGAACCAGTGAATGAAAGATCTCCTGACTCATTCCCCTGCTGGAGACATCTTTCTAAAACAAAACTGAGCCACGTTACTTTGCTTCTTAAAAATGCTCACTGACTCCCCATTGCCCACAGAATAAAGTCTGAGTGTCTTAGCCCTGTTGTTCATAATCGGACCCTTAATTCTCATTTTGCCCACTCTTCCCTTTATGCTACTAGGGTACAGCAACTTGTCATAGTTGTTTTAGTAAATTAAGAGTGATAGATGCTCAAACCAGTTTAAGAAAAAAGGAAATTTTATTTTTAAAATTTGGAAGTTAGCATATCTGATATTGTTGAACCCCAATCTCGGGTGGGGTGTGTGAGCGGGGGTGGGGGGGCGGGGAGAGAGAGAGAGATCTTGCTTTGTAGCTGTCTGCTAATTTCATTTGGCAAATAAGCTCTCCAGTGGGCCAGCAGCATGGCTGCTCGCAACCCCACTGCTGCCATGTCCCCAGCTGGACCATCACAGAGGAAGCTGGTCTTCTCTTTCACCAGAGAAGCCTGATTGATTCTTCTGAGTCACATGACTATCCCAGAAAAACCTCTGATTGGTTCTACTTGAGTCACGTGACTATCCCTGACTGAATCCCTGTAGGCAGAACGGTGGAATATTATAATTTAGATACTTGAACCATGTACCACCCCCTCCGAGCCCCATGGACAGCCCTTCTGGGACCACCATGAGGGGAGAGGGGTTACTGAAAGGAACCAGAAGAAGAGGCAGGAAACTATGTTAAGCCAAAAAAAAAACTTGCTACTCCAGTCCACACCCACAATATCCTTTTAGGTCTCCATGTGTTCACAGGCTGAATGCCCCTCTTCTATCAAGTCTTCCTGGAAAAAAAAAATATGTCCTCCTTTGAGAAGGCTTCCGAAATTCTTCTAAAATATGTAGCTGTCCCCCCTCCTTGAATCTGTTTATGCATCTTGCTCCCTTTGGGGTTTAATAGTGCCTAGCACATAGTAGGTTCTAGATATATCTAGAAGCAGTGAATAAGGTGATCAATAAGAAACCTCTCAGTTTTCTCTATATTAAACCTAAATATACCATTTTATTCCCATTTTAAAGTTCCTTACATGTTTTTACCATTCATCTTGTTTATCTGCATACTTCAAAAGCTGCAGAGCAAGTCACATTTGGTTTTATAGCAGTGAAATTAGATTCTGGGCTGGAGAAGAGACTTTCACGTTTGAAAACCTTCAACCTCCCCAGTTTCATGAAAATGCAGAGAATTTCTATTGAGTTTGGCAGCAGGCGATATTCCTGATGTTGCAACACACATTTTTCTGTGGAATGTTGAAAAGTTAACTTGGGAGCTTGCCTTCAATGTTGATATTACTCATTTTTCAAAAGAGACTGATTAGTGAGTCACTGGGAAGAGGATGTTATCAAGAGTTGAGTGAGTGTGTGTGTGTTGTGTGTGTGTGTGTGTGTGTGTGTGTATCCTGCAAAGGTGTGCTGCCAAGAATCAGACTGCTGAGGGCTTGTGATTTTAAAGGGCAGTGTTCCAGGACCTGATTTAGAACTTGGGACTCCACACTGCTGTGCTCATCCATGTTTACAGATGTGCATGAAAAATGTATGGAAAACTCACAGTTGTGCAGGTGCTGGACAGATCCTCCTCGCTAGTATTTATTTCTGTAAGAGGTGTGCATACCCCGAACCTACTTCCAAAAGAACCCGGGGTGACATAAATGGAAGGAGACCATGAAAGGCAACAAGCAGAGATTCCAGGTTCCGAGGCCGAATCCCTAGCTGTGCTCTCTGTGGAAAGTTGCTTCAGTCCCCTGAGCCTTGATCCACTTCTCATCTTCCAGAATGGGGATGGTGATGATAACCACAGGGATTCTGTGAGGATTAAAGAGATAATGTGTCAGAGTGCCAAGCCCTGGATGTGTCTTGTCACAGTCACTTGCTCAACTTGTCACATCTCCCCATCTCTTACCTTCCCAAAGGGTTTGACACGGAAGGTACATTAAAACAGAGTGAAATATTTCTTTACAAAAACTGAGTTTGGAGCCTGCCACTTGCTCTCTGAGTCTCAGGAACGAGCTGATCAATCTCTTTGATTCCTCATTTCCTTCATCTTTAAAATGAGGTGAGTGTATATGTCACTCATAAGAAGATGCTCAGTGCCAGGGAGGTACCAAAGCATGTGTGAGAAAAGGAAACATGCACATCAGTCCTACTGAGCAGGGCAAGAGGCATGAATGGCCCAGTCACCTGTCCCAGGTGATGACTCAAGTGGCATCAGATGTACCTGGATTCTTGGTGACCTCTTTGTAATGTTTTGCATTGAGCAGAAACACCAGACATTTCACATAGAAAGACTTGAGTCCAAATCCTGACCTTGTCTTGGTTGAAGTTGGTGTCAGATTCCTAGACTGCTAAGTATAGAAGGCAAATTGGAGTGAATAATATCAATTGTGGCCCTGAGGATCACTGCCATTTACTGCATGCCTAATGCGTTATAGCGTTCCATTAGGCGCATTACATGCACTATCTCATTTAATCCTCACAACCATCATGTCTGTTGGACATTATGAACCACCCGCCTCCCATTTTGCGGCTATGAACATTGAGGCCCAGAAAGGTTAAATAGCCTGTGGAAGATTTTGAGGACAGGAATTGGTGGAAGGCATTTTAACCCGCAACTGCAGATCTCAGTGTCCCTGCCCTTTTCCTCCAGTCTACGTTTAGCTTTTAACTTCAGAAGAAAAAAAAAGAAAACACCCTTATCACATGGAAAGAACTCACATTTCTCCCTAGAACTAAGCTAAAAGAGAAATGTGACACATGGTTTTTTTTTTTTTTTTTTATAAGACATTGACGATTCCTTTGTCAATGCCCAGTGAAAGGCCATTCACCCCACCATGATGCAGAAATGCTCTGGGGCAGCTCTGGGGTAGCTCTTTATGCCTTTTGATTTGTCAAATGGAAGAGGAAAGATGCTTAAGTTGTGTGGCCCCAGAGGGCAGAATTGGCACAAAGGGGCAGATGTGATGGGGAGGCTGGTTGGATTCTCCATCACATAAAGGATTTGGAGCTGTCCAGCCTGTGGCCAACAGCCTCACCAGGCAGTGAGTAGTTGCCTTTCCCTGAGCCCATTTCAGTGGAGGCTGGAGGACCACTGAACAGGATGCTGGAGAGAGGACACATACAGGGACAGAGCACCAGGCCAGGGGGCTAGCAGCTCCCCTGCACCAACACTGAAACTTCCTTGGGCTTGTCTATAGCAACACCCTTGAACCACCCATGGGGCTGTTGCGCTTGGCCAAGTACAAGTCAACTTGTAGGAAGGAAATGTGAGCATAACCAGTGTATTATGTTATTTCTGCTTGTTGGGCTATTTAAATCAAATCGTCTTTATTTTTCTCTAATTCTGGTTCAGTTGTACAGTGGTGAATGTTCCTTCTCTGTTGGATAGTGGATCCCATTTTGGGTAGATTCCATCACATCCCAGGAAACTTTGGTAATCAAAAGTCCAATCTAGTCCACTTGAAAACTCTAATCTCATATAAGATCCAGAGCTTTCCCCTCCCCAGTCACTGTCCACGTGTGGCTACGGACGCTGAGGTGAGGAGGTGCTTATCTACCTTCTCCTTTCTTTTCCGTTTCTCCCCTTGGCATGTGAGTGTGGAGATACCCACCCCCAAGTCCCCCCTCTTCTGGGTCTCTCACTTCTCTGGTGTGTCAGGTCAAAGAAGAGGGAGATTAAAAAGGGATTTGAATAACCAGCCATGTTAGTCCTTTTGCTGTTGTCTGACCAGCCATGGACGCTCTCTACATGGAGATGTCTGAATAAAACCACAGCAAACTTACCACTTGCTGGGTCTGGTTCTAAGGGGTTTGCATTCAATAACTCACTTAATGCTCACAACAATGTCCTGAATTAGGTCTATTATTATTCCCAATTTATAAATGAGGAAACAGAGAGGCACAGCGACCTGCCCAAGGTCAAATAGGAGGTGAACCCAGGCGGTCCTGGTGGCACATGGCCTAGTCTCTCATGGGCATGAGTGCATTCTTAAGTGGGCCTGGCAGGGACCCCCTGACATGGGAGTTTCAGAGCAGACCTTCCTTTTTCCATCCCCTTTCAATTCCTATCCTCTGAAGGACACCCCCAAAGGGGACGCTGCTGGTGTCCCCTTGCCTGGGGACTCTGCACAGGAGACTCACGCATCCTTGCTGTGTCAGATGCTGGGAGGGAGAGGGCTGCCCTCCTGCTATTCTCTTCCTCTTTCCTGCTGTGGCAAAATGGTAAATTGTCCCCAGTAGGTGTTCTTCCCATAGTATTAAATTCTGGTCCATAGTATTAAATTGTATCTGGGCATGCTGTCCAGAATAGACACCATGTTGCCTGCCTCCCTTGCATTAGCTGTGATTGTGGGACTGGGTGCTAGCCTATGAGATGTGAGCAGAAATACCAAAGGCAACTTCCAGAAACCTTCTGATGAGCAGGTTGATACTTATTCTTGGTCTCTTCCTCCACCCTTTTTCTACCTGGCTGTTTGGATGGAGACATGGTGCCTGGAGCTCCATCCTAGGGAGTGAGAATCCACACCCCAGTGATGTTAGAGTGGGGAGCTGGAAACAACCTGGTTCCCCAAAGACTTGGTGGTACCCAGCTGCTGTGCCGGCTCTCGGGTGCCTACCTCTAGATTTCCACGTGGGGGAGAAATAAACTTCTTTCTTTTGTCAAGCCACAGTTATCTAGGGGCCAAACCTAAATCCAGCTAATCAGTCTATAGGTCTCACTCTCATTCTTTCTTCCACTGTTCAGGTCAGCACAAGGGCAAGCAGCAGGCTCACTGCCTGAGCAGACAGTGGATAAAATGCTGTTCATCAGGTCTTGCAGGCAGCTCTGATCACTGCTGTGGGCCTCTTACGCCCTCTCTTGGGTGGGTGCAACTCTTCCGTGTTCATGCGCTTCCTTCTCCAAGCTGGCAAGTCATGCCGAATGATTCTCACTCTCTACCCTCACCAGTCATCTTATATGAGGGTCTGGGGTGAAGTGGCAGCTTAAGGGTGGACCAACTGTGTCAACTCTTTGCATCCACTTCTTGGACCTGGTGGCCAGTTCTCAGGCAACATGAAGATCTCAATCGTGATCCTGTTAGGTGCATTTCCCAGATGTGGGCCAAGATGGTCTATGAAGCTATGAGCAAGTACGTTGAACAGAGTTGATTTAAGCAGTTCACCAGTGGTAAGGCTCTTGTGGGTGTCTTCGTGTTCGCTGTGGGGTTCTCACTGGCTGACTCAGTGCCTGCCATGTTGCAGGAGCGCCATGTTTTTGAATGAATAAACCAGTGAATGAATGAACTCTTTGACAGCCCTTTTGAGAGAGTTTAATCATGAAGAGTGACTAATGGCATCCGTGGGTAAAGATGGTGATCAAGACTATGAATCAGAGGTTTGTTTATACTTCTGGGGCGAGAAATGTTTTATTCAAGCAAAAGGGTCCCCAAACTCAAATCCAGAGTTCAGCATGTGCAAGCAGCGTCTGAGCTTGGATGCCTAGCTAGAGAGGCAGGTGCCGCAGAACAAAGTTGCTTGACTGGCTGCCACAGAGCCTGGATTGGAGCCCTGGTGCCATCACTGACTGACCATGGCACTTCAGGCGAGATGTTCACCTCTGTTAAAGAAAAGATTATCCTGACACTCGCTAAAATGGTAAGGAAGACTTCATTCAGGACTGTTGCAAAGGGGTCGAGACTGTTGCCACAGAGAAGAGAGATCAGGCTCAGGTCCAAATACAGCAAAGACAAGTGGGGATTTCTAGCCAAGCAGCAGAATGGAGGATCAGCAAATGAAAACTTACTAGAAGGAGACATCAAGAGTAGGGGAATTCTCATTAAACTGATGTAGCAGCAGTGTTCTTCCTAAAATCAAACTTGGCAGGCCAAAGACAAGACCCCAAGATGAAGTCTGATCAGAAAGGGGGCTCAGAGGAACCTGTCTGGGGTTTAGCCAAGCTTTTGTCATTCTTGAGCCTGTCTCTTGTCTTAAGTCCCTTGTAAGGTTATTATGAAGACAACACAAGGTAGGGCAGCAGAAGAGAGAGGGGAGCTGGAATCCAGCCCTGGCTGTGCTCAGCTCACTGTGCATACGTTTTACTTATAGGGCCAGTGAGTGAATATTTTATGCTTGTGGGTCATAAGGTCTTTGTCTCATTGCTCAGCTCAGCCATCACAGTGTGAAAGCAATAATAGACAATGCACCAATGAATGGGGGTGACTGCATTCCAATAAAACTTTATTTACCAAAACAAGATTTGTGCCTGAGACATAGGTTGACCTCTGTCTAGAGGGGGGCGTCTTTTTCCAATTCATACAAGAGTACTGTATAGACCAATGATGCAGTTTTCATAGGGCTTGAATTCTATTTCCCTCACATTATCAGTTATTGTTTATTTCATAACCCAGTGGTAATGTATGTGTTGTGTAAGCCACTTTATAAACCTTTTTGGAATAAAGTGGATATAAATATTTTTAAATATATTCTCTTGTGTGACTGTCCAAGATTCCAGCCTATGGAACTTGGGGCAGGGAGACCAGGGAGGGGCAGTGTCGCAGGAGGTGGCACGGTGGGAATGAGAGCCCCCCCCCAACCAGTGCAGGACACACCCAAATGGTCACAGAGATGTCCTGCTGGAGGCACAAGCCACTTCTCTCCACCCCTGGCAACAGGCCAGGATGTGGGCTGCACTTGAGTTGACCCTACTCATCCCTGCAGACAGGCAAATAATACAGATAAAGCAGATGGTCCAGAATGAGAGCACAAGAAAATTAGCCAATAGTTGACTAACCCCATGACAGAGAGATGAGCACCAGTAGTTAGAAGGGCTTACATTTGAGGAAATACAGACAAAGGATTGGGGACCAGGGTAACCAGCAAGAGAACAGAAAATGTGGAAGCAGAGGGTGCCACAGCCCTGGTACTCCCTGGTTCCTGCCTCCTCTGTCTAGCCAGGTTGTTCATGGACTTGTTAATTTACTGAAAACACCATGATACCATCCATTCTTTCTGCTGGAGCCTTGAAGCTTCTGTTGGGCCAGGACTCATGGTATCCATCACCCCTTAGCTCTCGTTCTGCATTCTAGACATCGTCATTGCTATTCTGTATTGGCATCCTACCAAGGCAGTTGTCCTATAGTTGACCAAAAAATTCAGAGTGTTTAAAAACGAGAAGATGACAGCTTTCATCTTCTTCTGGGTCAGTGGACTATTTAAGATTAAGATTTCAGATTAATCCCTATCATTACAATAATAACTGCATCTACACACTTTGAGCTCAAGGCCTCAGCAGGAGAAAGGGGATTCTACTAAACTAATATTCCCAGCTCTTCCTCTCCAACACACATCTGTACTTTTTTCCTGAATTCAGACTGATTTTTGCAAGGCATTTCATGCTACAGAGCATGGAAGCTGTCTTCTGCCATAAGCCCAATAAAGTTTAAGATTGGGTTCAGCACGGTGGAGGCGCTTCAAGACACAAGACCCATGGACCTAGTGGTGAATCCTCATTTTGCTTGCTTGAGGTCGACAAGGATGAACTGGATGCTGTCTAGGAGTCAAGCATTTTGTTCACACCAATTGAAAGATGTGATTGCAGCAACAGCGGGGTCAGCCTGTGGAGCCAGGAAGAGCTTTCTAGAGGGAGACAACTTTGCAGCTGTGACTTAAAGCATGAGTAGGAGTCACTCAGAAAACAGAAACAAGATGAGTCCTCATGGATATAGTTTGCCCATCCGTATTTGTTAGGGTTCTCCAGAGAAATAGAACCAATAGGATAGATATACATATTTCCCTCGACTTACAGTGGGGTTACTTCCTGATAAACCCATTGTAAGTTTAAAATATTGTAAGTCAAAAATGCATTTAGGGCTTCCCTGGTGGCGCAGTGGTTGAGAGTCCGCCTGCCGATGCAGGGGACACGGGTTCGTGCCCCGGTCCGGGAAGATCCCACATGCCGCGGAGCGGCTGGGCCCGTGAGCCATGGTCGCTGAGCCTGCGCGTCCGGAGCCTGTGCTCCACAATGGGAGAGGCCACAACAGTGAGAGGCCCGCGTATCGCAAAAAAAAAAAAAATGCATTTAATACGCCTAACCTACCAAACATTATAGCTTAGCCTAGCCTGCCTTAAACATGCTCAGAACACTTACATTAACCTGCCATTGGGCAAAATCATCCAACACAAAGCTTACTTTATAGTTAAGTGTTGACTATCTCAAGTAATTTATTGAATACTATACTGAAGTGAAAAACAGAATGGTTGTCTGGGTGCGGAATGGTTGTAAGTATATCAGTTGTTCACCCTCGTGATCACGTGACTGACGGACCTGCAGCCACTGCTGCTGCCCAGAGTCATGACACTGCATATTATGGGGCTGGGAAAAGATGAAAATTCAAAATTCGAAGTATGGTTTCTACTGAATATAAATTGCTTTTGCACTGTTGTAAAGTCGAAAAATCATTAAGTTGAACCATCGTAAGCAAGGGACCATCTGCCTATGGAACTGGCTCACTTCATTACAGAGGCGAACAAGTGCCAAGATCCACAGGTGAGTCCTCAAGGTGGAGACCCGGGAGAGCCGATGGTAGTTCCAGTCCAAGGGCCAGGTGGCTCGAGACCCAGGAGGAGCTGATATTTCACTTCAAGGTCGAAGGCAAGCGGGAAACAATTCTCTCCTCCAAGGGAAAGGGTCAGACTTTTTGTTCTACTCAGGCCTTCAACTGATGGATGAGGCCCACCCAAATTGGGGAGGGCAATCTGCTTTACTCAGTCTACTGCTTCAAATGTTAATCGCATCCAAAAAGTCCTCACAGATACACCCAGAATAACGTTTGACCAAACATCTGGGCACCCCGTGGCTCAGTCAAATTGATGCAGTAGAATTACCATCACACCATCCATTCACAATTCCCACTAGGGTGGCTGGTCTATGGATTGATCTGGAATTTTAACCATTGACAGCTGAGATTGTTGGAGACAGCAGCTGGGCAGGCAGCGACAACCATGTCAGTCTGGACAGATGACTGGCATCAGAGGCATTGGTGGACATGGTCCTTCCTCACTCCTGATGTTCTGCCTCTGAAGGGCACTCATTGTAACTCTTGGCCTCTCTGAGCCCCTCAGTGCTAATGTAGAGTGACTCATCTGATTAGTAACTTGGAAAGACTGGCCGTGGCCTGCTCAGCTCTGCCTGCAGAGCACATGTTCCGTTCTCTGTGCTACACATTTAACTGAGCAGA
Organism: Hyperoodon ampullatus; assembly: GCF_949752795.1. Classification (NCBI taxonomy): domain Eukaryota; kingdom Metazoa; phylum Chordata; class Mammalia; order Artiodactyla; family Ziphiidae; genus Hyperoodon; species Hyperoodon ampullatus. The sequence continues at coordinate 161,600,533 of NC_136914.1, read as the reverse complement.
TCTTCTCCATGTGGAGGGACCTTCCTTGGTTGAGTTACCCAAGACTGAGTGGGCAAATATTCTGATTCCCAGGCCCTTTGGGCCCTCCTGCTAAGCCTCATCCTCCAACTTAACCTCTACCAGTAATAAAGATAGCATGTTGGTCTCTAGCTTTACTCTTATTTTATTCCTCAAAGTTCTCACATTCCAGGTGTGAAGGATATGTGCTATTTAGCAGACGTCTGCTCAGAGATGCAATACATTAATTTAATTATTTAATAAGTTAATAAGAGTTAAACTTTGGAAGTTAAAAGTTCAAGACCATAAGAGAAAAGAAGATTCATGGAATGGTAGAGAAAACGTTTAAAAAGAAAGTCAGAGGGCTTCCCTGGTGGTGCAGTGGTTGAGAGTCCGCCTGCCGATGCAGGGGACATGGGTTTGTGCCCCGGTCTGGGAGGATCCCACATGCCGCGGAGCGGCTGGGCCCATGAGCCATGGCTGCTGAGCCTGCGCGTCCGGAGCCTGTGCTCCGCAACAGGAGAGGCCACAACAGTGAGAGGCCCGCGTACCACAAAAAAAAAAAAAAAAGAAAAAGAACCTCAGAAGGCCAGGGCAAGACTTTACCCAAATTTCTACACTTTGAGAGCAGCAGGAAGAGAAGCAGCAAAGGAATGAGAAGAACAGAGGCGAGAGAACTCAGCCAGCACACACCAACACTCATGGGAAGGAGCTTCAAGAAGGTGGTGGACAGTGGCAAGTGCTCAAGCCAGATATCCAAGAGTTTTCCAATTCACCAACATCCCAAACCCCCAAAGTTGAAAGAACATCCCAGATCTATCCATTTCCTCCACTATAAGGCCTCTTCAGAGAAATAGAATCAGTAAGATATATCTACACATCTGTATCTACATCTCTATATACCCTTCCCCCCCTTCTCTGTCTCTCTCTCTCTAAGACAGAGAGCTTTTTTTTAAGGAATTGGCTCATGCAATTATGGAGGTTGGCAAGTGCAAAATTTGCTGGGTGTGCTGTCAGGCTGGAGACCCAGGGAAGAGCTGACCTTGCAATCCAAGTCTGAAGATCATCTTGCTGGCAGAATTCCCCCTTGCTTAGGGGAGGTTACTCTTTGTCCTAGTCAGGCCTTCGACTGATTAGATCAGGCTCACCCACTCTGCAGAGGGCAATCTGCTTTACTCAGTCCACCAATTTAAATGTTATTCTCGACTTCCCTGGTGATCCAGTGGTTAAGATTTCATGCTTCCACTGCAGGGGGCACAGGTTCGATCCCTCAGCAGGAGGGAAGTTCTGCATGCCATGTGGTGCAGCCAAAAAAACACAAAAACTGAAAAAAAACAACAACAATAAATGTTACTCTCATCCAGAAACACCCTCACAGAAACACTTAGAAATAATGTTTAACCAAATATGTGGTGGGCACCTCATGGCTCAGTCAAGTTAACACATAAAATTAACCATTAAATTCCCTAAATTCCAAAGACTGTGTCCTACGACACAGAAAAGGACACACAGGGGCTTCCCTGGTGGCACAGTGGTCGAGAGTCTGCCTGCCGATGCAGGGGACACAGGTTCGTGCCCCGGTCCAGGAGGATCCCACATGCCGCGGAGCGGCTGGGCCCGTGAGCCATGGCTGCTGAGCCTGTGCGTTTGGAGCCTGTGCTCCGCAACGGGAGAGGCCACAACAGTGAGAGGCCCGTGTATCGCCAAAAAAAAAAAAGAAAGAAAAGGACACACAGAGACACAGAGGAGAGAGCCACGAAGACAGAGGCAGGAACTGGAGTGATGCACAAGCCAGGAAACACTGGAGCCACTAGAAACTTCTAGAGACAAGAAAGGACCCTCCCTAGAGCCTCAAGAGGGAGTTTGGCCCTGCTGACACCTTGATATTGGACTTCTGGCTTCCAGGACTGTGAGAGAATAAATTTCTGTTGTTTTAAATCATTCAGTTTGTGATGATTTGTTACAGCAGCCCTAGGAAACTCATACTCTACCTTTATGATTTTTGCCGTATCTGCATACTACCTATACTATTGTTTAAATAGCATTCAAACTCAATTCGCTTTTGCTAAGATAAATTTGTTTCAGAAAGACACTTTACGTTAGTCCTTGAAAGAGGAAACGGTGCTGTTTGTTGTAAATATAAGGTGACCATGAAAACAAACATAGTGAAATCAAAACGATGTTATTAAGGGCTAGCTAGATCCCATTGTCAAAGGTGCTCATCCTGCCATCTGCTCTCTCTTTGTTAAAAGGGATATTAGCAAGTGTCTGATGTTAAAGAGATAAAAGTATCAAACCAAGACACCTGTTTGACCTAATTAGAAGGACTGAATGAGAATTTCTCATTCTGTGCTCCAGTGCAACAGAATGAGGCTGCGTGTGTACTAAAACCACCGCCCACCCACTATGGTCCTCGCAACAACACTTCCTGAAACTCCAGGCTTCCCCCGCGCCCCCACCCCAGCCTGCTTTTCATACCCTGCCGCCTCCTCCACCTGCTGGCCCAGCTTCATTGCCCTCACTCCCTCCGCTCACATTGGACCTTCCTGTTCTCCTAAATTATTTGGATGTTGGACTTGCTAGAATGATCCCCTGTGTTTTAAAATTTTTTTCTTATTCTCCATCTGTGAGACTTTTCATTATAGTTTCTGAGAAATTTCCCTGACTTCATCCTCCAAACCTGTCTATTGATTCTTTTTGTTGTTGTTGTTGTTGTTGTTGTCAGATATTCGATTTCCCAGAGCTCTTTCTCCTCCTCTGACGGTTCCTTTTTCATTGTGCCCTGTTGTGTTTTATGGGCACAGTATTTCCTCCTACCTCTCTGAGGATATTAATAATAGTTATTTTGAAGTTTCCTCTTCCCTGAATTTATTTCTGTTTCCTCTGAGGTCCTTTGATATTTTTATTTTATCTCTGCTTTTCATTTTGAAGATTTTCCTCAAATGGCCACTGGTCATGGATAACTGTTCACTGATATTGAAGAAGGAGGCAGTTAAAAGCTGGTTGGTGGGTCTTGGGCACGGAAGGCCCCACAGTGGAGCTTCATACAGTGAGAGCTGGTGGAGAGCTTCCTCCATGGGATGCCCAGGCAGTAGCTCTGGGGCCCCCTCAGTCTCCTGAATGGTGTTGACCCTGGCCTGGCTGCTGAGGTTGTGGCTGCAGGACAGGACACCATTTATGAATTAGACTTTTGTTTATTACCCTCCCCGTTTCAGCCCTGTGCTCACGTCCACCCTTCCCTGTGAGTGACCCAGCATCATGGGGCTGGGAGTGGATTTGTGGGTTCAACACCCTAGGGGCAGAGTGTCAGCTATCCAGCCCCCAGCACAGCCCATCTTCGGTGGCTCCCGGTCCTTCTACGGCTGGAGATTCTCCAAGGTTCTGTGAGTGACCGGCTTGCTGGGCTCCCCTATGGGAGCCCTGACATCAGAGCGTCCTCCAGCCCATTCGATCGGCTCCTCCATCTGCTTTGCTTTTTAAACATGTGATGACAGCTTATCCTTTGGTATAAACTGTCCTGATCTCTTTGTCCCAGTGGGCTCATCCTGGTTTTATTCCTTGTCTTGCTGGGGGACTCATTCAGTCACTGAATAAATACTTGCTGATCCCTCACCCTGTGCCAGGCACTCTTCCAAAGTAATGAGCAGAAACACAGCCGTCCTTGTCCACCTGGAGCTTGCGTTCTAGTGATCCAAATGCATCTTGTCAATTCCCCGTGTTTACTGGAAAATGTCAAACCATCTTCTACAAACGTAAATCAGACCATGTCACTCCCCCAGTGGAAACCCCTGTAACCAAGTCCAAGCTCATACTGCTCACTGCAGGACAGGCCAATAAATCAAGAGATGAGTTGTTGGGGAAAAGAATAGTGACTTTATTCAGAAAGCCAGCAGACCAAGAAGGTGGTGTACTAGCGTTCCCCAAGTTAGAATTCAGGCTTCTTTTATACTAAAAGGGGAGGGCGTATGGCTGTTTGTTGCAACTTCTTGGTTCTGGAATCCTTTGTTCTTGCAGCTGTCCACATAAGTCAGGTCACAAGGTTCCTCAAAGCCTGCAAGACAAATGTTATTCTCTGTTCTGCAACTTTTTATCTCTATATGAATGGGAAAGTGTTAAACCTTTAAAGGTCAGAGCTTTGACGATGGGCTCTCATGTATATTTCAGGCTATAGGCAACATTCTTTTATAAAGGGGCAGAGCCAGCATGACTAAGCACAGGCAACAGAGCACAGGGGTTAGAGCTAAAGGAATAGATCCAACATGGAGTCAGGTTGGTCCTCTGTTACACCCCTGCAGGATCCTCACACCGCAGTTAGACTAGACCGAAGGCCCTCAGCTTGGCTGGAGTGTGTCCTGACACCCCCCAACCAAGTCTCCCCAAGACCCTTCACCCTCACTCCTCTCAGCCTCGATGCTTCCTTTGTCTTCCTGCAGCACTGGGTGTCCTGTTTTCATTTGTTATCACATTAGGCTTCATAACGCTCCCTGGAGGCAAGAATTGTTGCCTCCCCCTTGTAAATGAGGAAAGTGAGGTGTAGAGAGGTCAAACGACTGAGTTAGGTCAGGTCACAAAGTAAGCAAGTAAAGCCAGCTGGGTTCAAGGAGGGACGTCTGACATCCCAGCTCCCCTTGGCCACCAAACCGCCTCCCTCCCTTCTCTCAAGATCGGTGCACAAAGCCATGTTCTCTCTCTCTCTCTCTCCCTCTCCCTCTCATTGGTTCCCCTCCTGCCATCTGTCCGAGAGCAGAGAGAGACCCAAGCACAGCGCTGGCAAGACCCAGGAGCCAGCGACCCTACCTGTCTTAGAAAGGCCGGCACAGAGATGTACTTCTTTTCACCTCCACAAGCGTGCACAGATCCCAGGGAACTGTCACAAATGCAGCCATTTGTGAGCTTCAGGTTGATGAAAATGAGGTTGGAAGAAGCAGAGTCTCCCACAGCACGTTTAGTCCCTTTTAAAGTTATTGGTCAGAATCTGCAGCCACCCCTCCCCCTCCCCCTCCCCCTCCCCCTCCCTTGCCCACCCCGCACCCTCCCCCTCCCCCTCCCTTGCCCACCCCGCACCCTCCCCCTCCCCCTCCCCCGCCCACCCCGCACCCTCCCCCCTCTACTCTCCCCCTTCCAACCCCCCTCCCCTCCACCTTGTCCCCTCTCCCGCGTCTGTCCCTTCCTCTCCATGCCCACTCACTTCTCTCCCAGCTTACTGACAACCCTCCTGGTGGTCTCAAGGCCTTGCCTTCTTTCTCTGCCTCTTTATCCTCCTGGCTGTCTCACAGGGTCTTTTTCAGATGCTCAGTAAGCAAGTTGCCACTGTGTTAGAAATTCTCCTGCGGCGGCTTCTCCTCCGGTCTCCTCAGAAAGCCCAGATTGGGTGGCCCTGTTCCTCGTAACAAGCTGCTGCCACTCCCAACTTGGCTTGTGTTGCCACCCACCTCGTCCTGCCCTGTGCTGTGTACTCTCCTCCCCCTCCCCCGCCTGCGCTGGCTCTCCTGGGTGTGTCCAGTCTGCCAAGCTCTACGTAGAGAGGTAAAGCCTCTGGGCAGCTCTGAGCCATGCAGGTAGTGAGCACTCAGAGAGCTATCAGGGGTCAACACTGAGGTTGGGGACAAGGGAACACGGGTGGGGAGAAACCTCAGAATTCAGCCCTGAACTAGACCCCCTCCTCCCCACCTTTGCTGGTCAGTGATAACGGTGAGGTTGAGAGTAACCGGTTAGCTGAGACTCTGTAAATGGATATCCCTCTATTCCTTGTGAGATTGTTGGCACAGCTGGATTCAAACCCAGGTCTCCAAGACCTGTGGCACTAGCCTCTCTGCTCCCCCTGGGTGCTCCCCACCACATTCCCTTTCTTCTCAGACCTTCCTCCAGGGTCCCCTTGGCTCCATCACTTGGTCCTCGCTCTCTACAACATCCTTTAACCCCATTGCTCGGTCCACTCTTGGACTTCTCATCCTTAATGCTGACTGCAGACACCCTTTCTGACCTCAGGGAGCCTGGTTCTTCCTAGACCTCTATTCCCTCATAATCATCTCCAGAGGAGGCAGATCATCCCCCCTTCCACCCAGAGGTCAAGAGGCTTCTCTCCTTTTCACATAATCCCATAAGAGGGTGTTATGAGCTGAATTGTGTCCCCCAAAATTCATATGTTGAAACCCTAAGCCCTAGTACCTCAGAATGTGGCCGTACTAGGAGACAGGGTCTTTATAGAGATGACTAAGATTGATCATATGGGTGGGCCCTAATCGAATATGATTGGTGTTCTTATAAGAGGGGGAGGATTAGGACCTAGACATGAACAGAGAGGCAGCCGTGTGAGTTCACAGCAAGAAGACGGCCATCTATAAGCCGAGGAGAAAGGCCTCAGAGGACATCACCCCTGCCCACACCTTGATCTTGGACTTTTAGCCCCCAGGAATATGAGAAAATAAATTTCTGATTTTTAAGCCCTCCATCCTCCCTGCCCCATCTGTGGTGTGTTGTTATGGCAGCCCAAGCAGACTATACTGAGGGCTAATGGTCCCTCTGGTGCATCCTTGGGGCCTCAAGCAAGTACAGATCCCAGCCCTGCCTAAAGCCAGCTACCTGAGGTCATTTCCTCCAAGGAGGCAGGGTACAGGTCTTCTCCTTGTGCACGTGATGAATTAGGATCTTTGTGGAGGTGACTCCGTTACTAAGAACAGTGAAGGTCATGGCCCAGGGGCTGCTGGCATCAGTATCGCCAGGATTACAGCTGGAGCCACCATTGTCTGAGACAGGACGTGATGAAAGCGTGCACATGTGAGGCTGCCAGAATCTCAGGGCCACATCCCAGTGCAGAGGGCATCTGCCAAGCCCACTGCTTCTTTCCTGGGGACAATTTAATATGTTTATTATGCTGGTGAAGCTGCCCCTAACCAGACCTATCCTGCAGCTGGCTGAGAGCTATTTCATTATCTCTTCACTCAACAGATAAAAAAGAAAATGGAACACAGTGGGCTGCATCAGGGCAACCCCTTATTTTTAATCCAGGGTCCTCGCTTCCCTCCCAGCCCCACTCCCAAACTTCTCCAATGCTACCCAGAGAAACACAAAAGGCCAAACTTCTGTGCTGAAATTACGCTATGAAATAGAAGGGTGTGGCTTGGGAGACATACAGGAACTGTACTAATGCTCTGTGTAATTTTGTGAATAGATGTTATATAGAGAAAAGCCTCATGTTTAAGGTGAGGATGACTTTACAGGAATCCTGTCCCAGCCCCTCTCCCTCTCTCTGTGTATATACAAGGACTTAAACTCTCTGTTTTAGCTTCCTCATCCATCAAATGGGAATAATTGTCCTTCCAGAGGGGTAGTTGGAAAGATTAATTAAGATAAAGGATGTAAAGTAACAGCAGTTTCTGGCAATGGAAACTTGGGAAATCATCAGTTCCTTCCACAGTGTATTCGGAGCTTACTATGTGCCAGGCACTGCTCTCTCCTTGAAACAGAGTGGACAAAACTCAGGCAGGTTCTTACTCTCTTGGAGATTACACTCCAATAGGGAGAGACAAGAAGTGAAAAGAAAACAGGTGACACATGTAGTCATTCACATTGTGTTATTGTTGTGCAGATGTATCCTGGGTGACCGGACAGAGAGCTGGGGGGCAGGGTAGGCTAGTGGGGATGATGATGGTGGTGATGATGGTGATGGTGACAACAGTGGTGATGACAATGGTGCCGGTGACGATGACGACAGTGGTGATGATGATGGTGATGATGATGACACAACGACCTTTGTACCGTGAGCAGGCTGCTTGACTTCTCTGAGTCTGCAGAATAAGCTAAGAATTACATGATTTGACGTAAAAGCAGGACTAGCTACATAATTAGAGGGGTCCAGTACAAGATGAACATGCAGGCCCCCTGCTCAGATCTTATTAAGCTTCCCTCTCAGCTGTGTCTTCCTTTCCCTCGGGTGGAAGGAACAGAGGGAGATTTGACAGAGGGCCCCTCAGTCCCTCTCCATGGTCTTCTTCCTCAGGCTGCCCCAAGATGTTAATTCTCAACAACTTGCAGCAAAAAGACCCCAGCTTTCCATCCTGGTCTCAGTTCTGCTGTTTTCCTGGCATTTCCCTTCTCCAAACCAAGATTTATTTATAATTAAGCAATTAAAATTTTTTGACGTGTTAACTGAGACCTCACAACAAGCCTAGGCTAATTCTTTTGTATACATCATTGCATTGAATCCTCAGAACAACCCTTGGAGGTGGACGTGATGATTATCCCACTTTACAGATAAAGAAACTGAGTCTCAGCAAGGTTACAAGTCCCAGGGCTAGTTTGTTTCAGATACACTTAAGGTCCCAGGCTGGGACTCGGTGACTCTTACACATTTTGGCAGCGTGCTCCCTTGGATGAAATATCAGAGAGATTGGGCCCTAAAAATAACAACCCTTAAAATATTAATTCACTGTAACGCTTCACATAGACTCTACTTTCTAACCGGGCCTCCCTCATTCCTAGTAAAATCAGAGAAGGGAAATCCCTCCTTCTGTGGTTCTCATCTGGGCCCTGCCATCAGCCTTGGGTGGGTGGGTGTCAGGGGCTGTTTTCTTCTTTTCTTTGCCAGCTGATCAGTACCTGCCATGTCTGGTTGCTTTAGAACCCACTAAAATAGAGCCTCTGCTCACTTCTGCACACAGATCCACGCTGTGAGTCAAAAGGTGATTCTCCCCATCCCCCCATCACGCCAATCAAACTGAGCGGGACTGCCCCTAAGGGGGCCCACAGGACTCAACAACTATAACACAATCCTCCTAACGTATTCCCAAAAGAATCAGAGCCCGTTACCGGGGTCCCATGTTTTAGTGAAAGACGCCTACACGCCAGGGATTGGAGACTAAGAATTCTGGGCAATTCCTCTCCTGAATTCAGCCTCCCATTGTGAACCAACTCAGATATCTGCCTTGCCCCTTAAGCAGAACAGGGCTCTCAAACCCCAAGAGGCATCAAAATCCCACTGGAGCTCGTCAAAATGCAGGTTCCCAGGCCTGGCTCACAGAACCTGAGGCTGTGGCTGGTCTAGGGTGGGGCCTGACTTGCTGTATTACTCAAAGAACCCTAGTTTCTGGAGCTGGAAGACTATGGACCAACCCTGAGAAACAGATGGAGAGGAATCATGGGGGCAAGCAGTCCTGAATGCTGGGCCTTCACCCACTCAAGTATCCAAACAACTGTTTACTGAGTGTGTTCTTTATGGCAGATAGTGTTCTAGGTTCTGGTGGTACAGCAGTTGGGGGAATCATCCCTGCTGTCATGGGGTTTATAGCCCAGTCTGGAGAGGGAAACTACGAAAACAAGTCAGTAAGTAAAATGTCAGGTGGTGAGGAAGCCGAGGTGGAGGTAAACAGTGGTCTGGAGGGAGAGGGTAGGAGGAAGGTAGTAGAAGCGGGAAAACAAATTCTTGGCGATAGAAGGAACACTGGCCACGGAGAAAGATCAAGCCAGACCTGAGCGCAGCTTTGTAAGGATGTATTTGTAATTTAGAGCAAGTAATTGAACCTCTCTGAGACTCATTTGCCTCGTCTGTAAAAAGGGAGGGAGAAACAAAATTATTTCCTAGCTCCTTTTTAGCTATACAATACCTTTCTCACTGACTCAGTAAGATCCAGGTGGTTAAGAAGGTTACAGTAGTCAGGAAAGCAAAATTCAGACCCCAGCCCTGAGGCTAACTTACCGATTGACCCAAGGAAGTGACTCACCTCTCCTGAAGGTCAGTCTGTTGGTCTGGAAAATGACAGGTTATTCCTGAGGGTGGTCAGGTGTCCTCCTGCCCGGTGCTCTTAGATTCCAGTAGGTATCACATGAATAGAATAAGACCTTGACATGGAGTCTCTTTCCAGTGTTTTCCTCAGAAAGTAGGCTTAAGAACATGAAGCCTATGTCTGAGCATCTTAATGGAAAAGCAAAGACCTGGGAGCTGTGGGAGGGACCACGGAGCTCCTGAAGAGTCACAGCACTTCTTAGGCTCCGTCACGTGGAACCCACCACGATTACTGAATCCAAGTGGGAAATGCAGGACCAAATGACTGTGGCAGTTTGCAAGCTGCCAGAATTGAGTGAAATAAAACGAGAGCTAAGCTGTGGTCTCTGGGGAAGCCGGGAGAGTTGGGGGGATCCCGGGAGAGTTGGGGGGATCCCCTGCCTGGACCACCCCCTGCCAGGACCTGACACTAATTGGCCTGGTTCTCCCTCGGGACTTCTGGACTCAGACGTTAGGGTTCTGGCCAACATTTACCCAGTGCCTTGGGACAAGTTTATAGATGTAGAAACTTAGTCAGTAGTTGTCAAAAGCCCAGTCTGTGCTCAGCATCATGCCAGGTTGCTGATCTAGAGGTGGGCCCTGCTTCGATGGAACTCAGAGCCTTTTGGGAAAGAAAAACATCATTCAGATAATCACACACACATACACACTGGCTGTGGTCACAGCCAGTGAAGTTCAGGGAACAAGAAAATGCAGGACAGTGACCGGGACCATCCAGGACTTCAAGGAGGGCTTCTCAGAGGCAGTGGCGGCTGAGCAAGGGCAACCAGATGCAAGGGGCTGGCCAGGAGGCGATTGGAGAACTCCAGGTCAGGGAACAGCGTGCACACGGACACGAGGACTGGGTGTCTGCCCCACCCAGGAAATGGAAAGAGGATTGGGCATCAGGAGAGCTGGGTTCAAATCCCTCTGCTGCCACTTTTAACTCTGACCATGGGAAGTCACTTCACCTCTCTAGGCTTCAGCTTCCTTGTCCATGAAAAGGAGATAATGCTTGTTCCACAGGGCATTCATGTGGGTTAAACGAATTACAGTATGGGAAGGGGTTTTGTGAGCTGTACAACTGTGTACATGTGAAGGATGGTCATAATCATTTTCAGGGTCGGCTCTTCCATCTCCTTTTCTGCCCCATACTGTTCCCTCTAAACTCCCTGCTAAATAGGGGTGGGTCAAAGTGGGGGAAATGGTCACCATTTTTTGAGCACCAACTCTATGCTAGGAACTGAGCTAGGTCCTTTACGTTCATTATTTCATTTCATCCCCATTTTACAGATGAGGAAAACTGAGACCCAGGCAGGTGTAGAGTTCATGTGTGAAGGGCTTTAAAGCTTTATCCATCATCACAGGCTGTCCTGCGGTCACTGCAGGGCATGGGCAAGCACCCTATCCTTCTTACACACTTTTATTGTTTTCCATATGCTGTGCAGTGGCGCTTAACTTGAGGTGTTCACAGACTGACTCATGGACAGACCTTTGTAATTTAGTGTTCCTAAAGCAACTAGAAAGAAATAAAACTGGGCTGGGTGGGTCTGCGTGGGCTTCACGGACCCTTCCTGACCTGCCTGGGAAGGCGACACCCTCATTGTGTCTAGGGCAGCGTGTTGTTGGCCTCACCCATCCATGAAGGAATTAACTGAGCCCAGTGCATCCCTGAACCTGTTTGTAAATCCTGAAACTCTTGAATTCTCCATGAGGTATACTTGGCAATTAGCCGAATGCAATTGCCTTAGTAACCAAGTTTACACCCAGGCCCCATGAAGTGGCATAGCGTTTGAATGTAATGAATCAATGTCAACCATGCTGATGCTTGTTCTTTGCAGGATGAAAGAAAAACCAAACCCCAAGCATGGCTTGACCAGATGCACTTTCTCTCCCAAAGGATAAAGTGAGAGGAAAATGATTTGAGTTGCAGCAAGAGGTTTTAAGCCAGATGTAAGAAAGAACTGACTCACCAGGCTGTGTGTACATTTTAAAAATTGTTTCCATACCTTTAAATCAAGACCTGGGTCTCTAACTGGTACATCCAGGCTCTACCATGAACTCTGTGACCTGGAGAAAATATTTAACTGCTCTCAGCTGCAGTCTTGTCCAGTAAAATAAGGATAGTAATATTACCTACCTATGTTAGTTTGCTTGGGCTGCATACAAAGTACCACAGACTAGGTAGCTTAAACAACGAGTTTATTTGCTTATAATTCTGGGGGCAGGAAGTTCAAAGTCAGTGTGTCAACAGGGTTTCTTCTGAGGCCTCTCTTCTTGTAGACCACCACCTTCTCCCTGTGTCCTCACATGGTCGTCCCTGTCTGTATGTACAGCAGAAATGAACACAACATTGTAAATCAACTATACTTCAATAAAATAAATTTAAAAAAATAATAAACACTTCTCCAGGAATGGGCCTGAGGCCTGTGACAGCTGTGCCTTATTCTGAAATTGTGTCCTTATGACTCTTCCGGGCTCCTCTTTCCCTCTTTTTGTACAAGTACAGTGGTAGTGGTGGCTAGTTTTCTTTGATGGCCTCAGTTGATGGTTTTCAAAGTTGACAGCCACATCTCAGCATTCACTTTTTATTTTTGAGATTATGTTAGAATATGGAATCCCAGACACCGGCCACCAGCACTGTGGGTACCAGAGGGTAATTAAGGGAATTTATGTAAGAAGGGACAGATGTATGTTTTGTAAAGCCATTCGGGTCATATTAAAAAAGAAATACAACCTTGTATGTGGGTGTTGTAATAAAGAAACATATCCTGAAATCCAAGTAACATAACTTTGCTGATCAAATAACATATGTATAATAGGCATGCTCCTGGAATTATGAGATTCATTTTCTTCTTCTTCTTTTTTTTTTTTTTTCTTGCGGTACGCGGACCTCTCACTGTTGTGGCCTCTCCCATTGCGGAGCACAGGCTCCAGACGCGCAGGCTCAGCGGCCATGGCTCATGGGCCTAGCCGCTCCGCGGCATGTGGGATCTTCCCAGACCGGGGCACGAACCCGTGTCCCCTGCATCAGCAGGCAGACTCTCAACCACTGCGCCACCAGGGAAGCCCCTCATTTTCTTCTTGAGTATTTCCCCCAGGTAGAGAACATTGATCTAGAGGCAAGTTGAGAATGGGTCTTGTCTGCTGACATGTGACCTTTGATTCTCTGTAAATACTTCTTTCTTCATCAATAAAATAGGAGTAGTGAGTGATAGCTGCCTCTAGACTTGTGTCAGAATTGAGCAGGGTGACACAGAAGGTGATGCCACAGCACCTGATCCAGAGAAGCCACACCCCTTGTGAAACCCACGTGACCTGCCCATTGGTGCCCAATTCATGGTAGGCTCTCCAGGAAGTGCAGCTGTGAGTAGTATCAGGACTTCTGATAATGTGGAGGCATCGTGTTGGGGGCTGGGGGCTGTACATGGTCCCTGCCCTCCACAGGAGGCAGGAGAGAGACAGGAGAAAGAAGTGAAATCTAACGAGTAGCAACAATATGCGGTTTCAGAATCGGTACCCAGTTTCTGGAAGGACAGTCCACACCAATATGGTGAGAGATTCCAAAATGTGAGAACCAAGTTCATCAGGCTCCTGTCCCCCATCGGCTTGCTGCTGGATGGGTGCCAGCTGGCCACAGAGGTCCCCAGCCAAGGTGAATCCCACCCATTCAACCCTGGCTCAGTCACTGCATCCAGCCTCCCTCCCCAGTGCCCGTTCTGGTAGCTCATCCCCAAGACTGAAATGTCTTTGCTCCTTCTGCTACTAACAACGGGCGTGCATCCTACAGGCCTGGCCCTTGGCTGGTTGCTCTCATAAAAGCCCACCTACATCAAACGGAATCATCTAGTACCAGCCAGCCTGGAGGAAAATCCCAGGTATTGCCTCCTAAGTCTAACAACCTGAAGTTGGCTCCATAATCAAGTAAAGCCCCTCATAAGTGGTCTCAACCCACCTGTCTAAACCCATCTCCCTCTACCCACCAACCTCTAACCCCCCACTCCGGCACGACCAGTCTTCTCCAGCCCCAGAGCTGGCCATCCTTCCTCCTGTCCCCAGTCCTGCCTGTAATGCCTTACATGTAACTCCTTGGACAGCAGTGAGGAACTACAGAAGTTTCTGGATCACACGACTGAAACTATCGAATTTGCATTTCAGAACACAATAAAGATAAGCTCCTATGATAGTTAGGATGTAGGTTTAGGCGCTTTAACAATGGGCAAAAAAACGACTAAAACAAACAAATCATCACCGTAAGTACGTGGAGTATGTGTTATTTTCCAGTTTACAGCTGAGGAAACTGAGCCTCACCCGGGGCATTGTGCCAGGACCACGGGGCCAGCAAATTCGGGACTGGAATATGACCTCTGTGTGTCCACCTCCTCCTGCTACTTCTGTGATGTCAACAGCATGTTCTTTCTCTAGGGGTAAAATATCCACAGAATTTCATTTCACAGATGTGACTCTTTTTCCACCAGGTTTTTATTTGTCTTTATTGCTGCATAAGATCATGGACATATAACACTCAGAGACCCCCAGCAAAGGCACACGTGCAGAAATGTCCCCACGGCCCTTTTTTGCAGTCTGGATCAGAGTCATTTCTGTGCTTATTATTATTTTTTTTTAATAGCCCAACTGACATTTTATGCTTTGTTTTATTTGGGGGTTAGGGGATAATTCAAAAGCAGAACCAGGTTTTATAGCCTCGCATGCACACTTTCTATCAAAGTGTCATTTTGCCCAGCTCTGAAATTATGGGCCTGTCCTCAGAAAACGTCACAGACTGGCCCATCCTCACAATGCTTCTAATGCCCTTTCTGAACACACAGGCCCATTTTCAGCAGGATGACGTGCTTGGGCTGAGATATGATCAATGTGAAAAGTGGAACTGGAGGAAATGGTCCTGGAACCCGCTAACCTAGAGGCTCTGATAAGATGCTTTGCCCATAAAATGTTATTCTTATTAAATCCCGAATGAATCAGGCTCCCGTCTCCTACGTGAGGCTTTGCAGGAGTCTGCCTGGTGAGTCTCCTATGAAAGAGATCTAATTCACTTTGCTAAAAGCTCAAGAATCCACCCCTGAGGCCTCCCTATCTCCTTTTAAAGAGCAGAGATAGGACCCTCATCATTACTTATTTCAGCACTTCTTACGTACTGGGAGTCCTGCTAAGCCTTGCGTGATAGCACCTCCGTGTATACGCCCAGCAACTGTCAGATAGGGACCGTCATTCCCATTTTCCAGATGAGGAGAGTGAGGCTCAGAGTACGTTGCCCAAGATCATATAGCTATCATAACAGTTTTCTGTCACTGCGGAACAAATTTCCACTAAATGAGCAGCTTAAAACAAACTCGTATCTATGTATTTCCTCAGAGTTTCCACAGGTCAGGAGTCTGGCCACAGCTTAGCTGGCTCTTCTGCTCAGGGTGTCACAAAGCTTTGACCCCAGTGTCCACTGAGCTGCAGTCCTTTCTGGATCTTTCCCAGGATCTCCTGGTTGTTGGCAGAATTCAGTCCCTTGTGGCTACAGGCATGAAGTCCCCCTATTTCCTTGCTGGCGCTCAGCTCCTAGAGGTGCCCGCAGGTCCCTGCCATGTGGCCACTCCTGCTCCAGCCCACCAGGACTCAGTCTGATAACCTGTAATCATGGGAATGACCCCACCACCTTTGTCCTGTTCCCTAGGCTGGACAGATGTCACAGGTTAAACCATTCACCCTCCCAGCTTTCCGTGGACTCATCTGCAAGATGAGAGCCTCCTCCCAGCTTGCGTCTAACTGTTTCTTGTCATTCACATGTCAAACTAATGTCACGTCTTCTGAAAGTCCTTCCCTGGCCACCTACCAAAAACAGGTCTCTTTTCTAGACTCTGATTTGTTCTCTTCAGAGCACTTGTCTCAACTTCGGGTCGTGTCACTTATTCGCTCCTGTCAGCCTCCTAGAAGCGAGTTCCATTTGCTGGGTCTGCCTTGTTCACTGTTGCAGCCCCACTGACCACGAATGGATAAAGAAGATGTAGTAGATACATACAATGGAATATTACTCAGCCATAAAGAAGAATGAAATAATGCCATTTGCAGCAACATGGATGGACCCAGAAATCATCATACTAAGTGAAGTAAGGCAGACAGAGAAAGATAAATATCATGATATTAATTATATGTGGAATCTTAAAAAAAAAAAGATACAAATGAACTTATATACAAAACAGAGTTACAGATACGGAAAACAAACTATGGTTACCAAAGGAGAAAGTTTGTGCGGATGCATGGGGAGATAAATGAGGAGTTTGGGATGAACAGATACAAACTACTATATATAAAATAGGTAAACAACAAGGGCCTACTGTAGAGCACAGGGAACTATATTCAATATCTTGTAACAAACTATAATGGAAAAGAACCTGAAAAAATATAGAGATATATATTACTGAATCACTTTGCTGTACACCAGAAACTAATACAACATTGTAAATTAACTATGCTTCAATTAAAAACATTTTTAATGTACTTTTGTACTTCTGTGTTGTCTCTGCATCGACCATGGAAGGGATGCCCCCAAGATGCTTGAGGGCCATTGACTCCCCTCCGTGCTAAGAGCCGACACAGAGGCACGTGTCAGACATTTAGTCCACACCACAAAGGAAGCTGAGGCACAGGGATGTCACCCTGATAGCAGGAGAGGCGCCGAGCAGACAGTCTGCTCCCGAGCAGGATTCGCCTGGGCAGGACACCCTCTTTCCTTGGAGTCATGGGGTCTAGTTTACCAAGCCACTCGTATCTGTGCCCCTGTTTGGTCCTCATGATATGAGAGACCATGAACGGAGGCCTTTCAGAATGCGGGCTCTGATGGATGGTGGGCCTATCCAAGGTCACACCGTGGTCAGTGGGGGAAGCTGGCTGCCACTTGACATGTACCCACCTCCTTCATTAGCTCTCTTTCTGCTCTGCCAGATGTGTAGACTCCTGTGGGCTGCTGCAGCAAATTATCACAGAATTGGTGGCTTAAAAAAAATGCAAATTTGTGACCTCACGGTTCCGTCCAGGACTGAAATTAAGGTGCCAGTGGGGTCAGCCTTCTCCAGAGGCTCCAGGGGAGAATCCTTTCCTTCCTCTTCCAGCTTCTGGGGGGTCCTGATTCTCCTTGGCTTGTGGTCTCTGCCCCTGTCTTGACATGGCCTCTTCTCTCCTTTGTGTCTGTGTCCAAACCTCCATCTCTTTTCTAAGACGGCAGGCATTAGGATCCCCCAAACCCAGGGTGATTTCATCTTGAGATCTTTAATTCCTTGAAACTGCAAAGGCCCTGTTTCAAAATAATATCACTTTCTGAGGTCCTAAATAGACGTGAATTCTGGGGGAAACACTCCTCTCCCTACTACACAAGGTCACCTCTCCTTAGGTCTGCCACCACTGCCCCATCTTTTCTTGGCTCTGACACCCTGGTCCCCACTGCTCCGTGTGATTCCCTGGCTGGCCGTTCCCTCTCCAGCTGCCCCCGTTCCATCTCCCCCAGGCTCCAGAGCAGTCTCCCTGCACCGTGGCTTCTGTGCCACCCCACCTGCATGTCTCCCTCTCCCACCGATTCTGAGCTTCCAGAGGGGAGGGACTGTGTCCCCAGCTCTCTGCCCAGACCTGCCAGGGGGAAGCATTTGAGGACTATCCTGGGAATGCCCTGGAAGGAAAAGGAAGAAGTCAGAGGAGGGACTGAGGGATGAAGAAGGAAGAAAAGGAGAGGGGTGGGCAGAAAACCCCGAAACAGGGCAGTTTCAGCATCAGTGGAGGCGGCAGCTCAGGCCAAGGATCTTGCAGGCCTTTTGGGCTCATGCTCCTGGTCCACGGCCAGCGCCTCCGAGATCTGCACACCCCAAACAAGGTCATCGCAGTTCTAGTGACACCTTAAAGAAAGGATGCTCTTGGGCTTCCCTGGTGGTGCGGTGGTTGAGAGTCCACCTGCCGATGCAGGGGACACGGGTTCGTGCCCCGGTCCGGGAAGATCCCACATGCTGCGGAGCGGCTGGGCCTGTGAGCCGTGGCCACTGAGCCTGTGCATCCGGAGCCTGTGCTCCACAACGGGAGAGGCCACAACAGTGAGAGGCCCGCATACCACAAAAAAAAAAAAAAGAAAAAAAGGAAAGGATGCTCTTGAATATTTGCTGCTGTGTTTTCATTCTTGACAAGTATTTATTTTCCTTTCTCTCACCTTTTCTGGAGAAACCCTCCTGGGAGAGGCCCTAGACAGGGGCCAAGTGTTTGCTGATTTGAGCCACAAACACTTGACTCCAGGTCTTCCGTCTTTTGTTTTAATTGTGTGAGCTCTCCAGTTCATCCTCCCCCTGGGGACTCCCCTAACGACCAATCTCTGTTCACCAGGGACATGTGTTTGTGAACTTGGCAGCTGGGGTTCCATTGGCTTAATGCTCATCAGTATTCACAAGTCACAATGAAAATGAAAATTTAAAGCTATGGTTTGAGTGTATCTTTCTTCCCCAAAGCCGTAGGCATTACCTCATATTGTTACAAATAACCATGGTGTGTTTTCAGGTAGAATTGCTATTTGATAAACTCAGGAGCAATCGCTTTTTATTTCGAAGAAAGCTGTCATTAGTCTCAAAAGATTTGACATTTACTCTAAATGAGTGAGTGGGGCTTGCAATTCTAAAACCTATGGCTTTAATACAAAGCTTTGGAAAGTGTATGCACGTTAATGATGGGTAAATCAGAGCTGAAGCTGTCCACTGAGTTTCTCCAAGGCTGTGTTTCTCTCACATTCATTCTTCCGTGTTTCCTGTGTGTTGACAAAGGTTCTTTTCCCCCCCAAACTCTACTCAGGCTCTTCTGATGAGTTCTTCTGAAACCCGACCTCGTCTTTTGTACTTCTGTCTTGTCTCTGCATCATCCGGTCTTGGCAAGAACCTGCTAAGTTGGTTTAGCCAGAATCCCCCATCCTCCCGACCTGATCATCCTCTGATCAGGTTGCTCATCCCCTGGGTGGTTGGATCACCCTGGCCTGCCATCAGCAGGAATCCTGACCCCCCTCACCTCTGATGTCTCCTCTTAGTAACTTTCCATCCACCGATCCCCACCTGCTCCTCGGCTACAAATCCCCACTTGTCCCCGTTGTGTTCAGAATTGAGCCCAGTTCTATGCTGAGGTGTCTTTTCCCCTTTGGTGATTGCAACTGAATAAAATCTGTCTTTACTGCTTTAACTACTGTCCTGGTTTTTCTTTGACTGTGTCTGCTGGTGACAGACACCATGCTAGGGGTGCAGAAGTGAAGAAGGCAAAACCCCTGCCTTTAAAAAGCACAGCTTGGAGTTGGGAGCCCTTTGCTATAGTGATGACATAGAGCAGAATTTTCCAGAAACTCCCCAGCCGAGATTTCACTGCACATGGCCCACTGTGTGCAAAAGGGATCAGCAAACTTCTGAAGGACCAGATAATAAATATTTTAGGCTTTGAGGGTCACATCAGTCTGTGTTGTACATTTCTTTTCATTTTTGCTTTGTGCATGTGTGTGTCTTGTTTTGTTTTTTACAATCTTTTAAAAATGTAAAAGCCCTTCTTAGCTCACAGACTGTACAAAAACCAGCTGATTTCTGGGTGTGGTCTTTTAAGAAACTGAATTGACATCTTCAACCCTGATTTAGTCATCATGAACGTGCATACACTTTCCAAAGCTCCATGTAAAAATCACAGATTTTAGAAATTCAAGCCCCAGTCACTTCTTTATAATAAATGTCAAATCTTCTGAGATTGTACAAAAACTGGCAGAGGCTGTGGACAAGGCTGACCAGGACAAGTTACTGAACCTCCCAGAGCCTCAGTTCCCGGGTCTATAGAGCAGAGACCATTACACCTGGGAGGTTTAGTACCTAGCAAGGCGGGAGGGCTAAATTCCATCAGGAAGGGTAAGTGTCTGTACCCACCAGTAGAGCCCCTGTGCTCAGTGAGCAGTCATTCCTGGGACTCAAGAGGCCAGAAATCGTTAAGAATATTGAGGAGAAAAATATTCACACAATCCACTTGCAGTTCCAGGAAAAGAAAAGGGAAGGAAGCAAGAACACGGGGCTCCACTATCATAACAATCACTCTTCCGCTCCCTGTCTGAGCCCTCATGCCAGGGGAGAGACAAGCACTCTAGGTGTTGTCAGGCATTTATCCCCAGTTGTCATGTTTGTCACGTGCTCCTCGGTAGGCTCCAGAAATCACATTTTCAGCTTCTTTGTTTTCTCTTACAGAGACATCAAGCCAGACAACATACTGCTGGATGAACACGGTAAGCCTGTTATGAACGCTTTCTAGAGACTATTTCAGTGGGAACTTTGAGGCTCTGGGAATTTGGCCCTGGTCCTGGTGAGTTGGATTTTAGGGTTGACTAGAAAGCCTTCTTTTGTTTCAATCCTGGTGAATGAACACCTGTGTAAATTTCTGGTCTGTGTCCTGCTACTGTGAGTTAAGTCCAATGTATTTGATGGTTACATATCTAAAGACATCACCGTTCACGTCCTGGTGTGAGGACAACAGGGCAGAAATGGGAATGGGATACAAGGTTGGAAAGCTCTGAGCCTCCCACCCCTGCTCTCCGACCTGTGAACCCGGGGCTGCAGAAATGTCACTCACCTCTCTAAACCTCAATGTCATCTTCAGTAAAATGGGGAAAATGATACCCACCTTCCAGATTGTCACGGGGATCAAATGCGATAGGGTGTGCTTGGCAAGCTAGAAATCAGTAATCAGTAATCCTCTAAGCCTTCCCTCATCCAGGCTTCTCAAGCTTTTATGTGTGTATGGAGTGTGGGCATCTTCTTAAACTGATTCAGTGGAGTGAGGTGGACCTGGGATTCTGCATTTATAACACCTCCCAGTTGAGGCTGACACTGCTGGTCCATGGAGAAGGCTCCATGTCAGCGGCTCTCCAACTCTGGTCTTATCGGAATCCCCTGGGGGACTTGGTAAGAATCAGAGGCCAGATCCTGTCCTGTTTAGAGAACCTGGGTCTCTGTGTTCTGAGTCAGTCCCAGGGATGTGGTGCCCAGTCACGTCAGGACCACAAGTCCAGGGCACAGCCCAGCAATGACTGACAGTCCCCTGCAGTCCATGCCAAAGGCAGCTTTGCAGCCAACCATCATGGCAGTCTTAGAGACTAAATTCCCTGATGTTGCTTCAGGAACTCATCTCCCAAGGGCTTTCGAGGCTGTGGGCTGGAGTGAGCAGGTGGGGATTTTTCTGATGTGCTGCTGAATCTTTCAGGGATGAGTCTGCCGCCTCATCTACACGGCTCCTCTGACCTACCTCCCCCAGTCCCTCCCGCAGGCTGAGGCTGTGGCTCTAGCCCGAAGCCCCTCTAGGCCTTGTGTGTGTCACCAGTGTGTCTCAGGGAATCCTACCTCGTTGTATAAACCCCTTGGTACTGGGAGACAGAGTGGGAGTGGTAGATGGGACCATCTGGGCTGCAGTCTCCCGCCAGAGGCTGAAACCAGACCAAGTGCTTTGGGGCAGAGAGGTGAAATCCCTGTGCTCCCGAATGGAAGGTCAAGGATGACCTTAGGTTGCCAGGGGGAAACTGAGCAGAGCTGAGGCTGCAAATCAAGGTCCCCAGTTTGTATCTAAAAGGCAGGAACCCCAGACCTGGGTCTCAGCTGGTCCCCCAACTAGCTGTGTGTCTTCAGGCAAGTTGCAAAACAAGTAATACCACCTTGCAGGGTGGCAAATGTCCAAGATAAGATGGTGAGGATCAGCCACTGTCCCAGCACCAGGACATAAAGGTGCTCAGGAGGGCTTGTATTCGCTTATAGTTCTCAGCCTCTCCTGTCCCTTGTCTGCTCAGATCACAGAAGCAGGTGAGGTGGAGGAAGAAGAGGCACAGGCTGGGTGATGCAGGACCCCTGGCAGGGCTGTCCTGGAAACCAGGGGTATGGAGGGCAGGGTTCTGGCTGGGATCCTCACGGGCCCTGCCTAGAGACTTGAGAGAGACTTTTGGACAAAGACCTTTCAGGCCCTGGGCAGCTTTCCAGAAGCAAAATCAAGGCAGGAACACCAAGCAGTAGGAATAATTCAGCCATTTCCTCTAGGATGAAATGAGACTCAGCAAGCCTGTGGGGTAACCAGGGCCTGCCTGACGCCATAGTTCCTGCCCGACGCCATAGTTCCTGCCCGATGCTACAGCCTCGGGTCAGAGCTCACACAGCCTTCTCTGGGTTCCCTCGTTCCTGAGCTCCTGGATCTCCATCCATCCCTTCCTACCTCCCCTTCTGTGCTCGTCCTCACCTCTCCCCCTCAGCCCCTTCCCACTTTCCTCCCAGATCTCCCCACCCTTCACCACCTCCCATGTGCCTTACACAGTGTCCTGACCCTGCCCTCTGGCTTTGCAGCATCCCACACGCTCCCCAAGGATTCGAACCCTCCTCTCTTCTCTAAGCTCCTTTTTCATCAAGCTTGGTGTCGAGACAGAGCACTGAACACTATTCCATACTAAGATGTGAATGGCCGATACCCTCCCCTCCATCAGCTTTAGCATCCATGAGTGCCTTTTTAGGCAGTGCAGAAGGAAAATCAGGAGCAGAGAATTCTCAAAAAGCACAAATCTTCTCCCCTAGGAGAGAAGGACAAGAGAGGAGACTGTGGCTATGTTTTTCCTTTCCCTGATTTATGACAAGAGATAGATGCTCATCAGCTTTTCTTTCATTTTTTCTTACTTAGTCATTATTGCCTTTTTTCCCCCTCCAGCTTTATTGAGGTGTGATTGGCAAATAAAAACTGTATATGTTTAGGTTGTACAATGTGATTTTTTAAAGGTGTACAACATGAGGATTTAATACACATATACATTGTGAAATTAACAACACACGGTAATTAACATATCCAGCACCTCTTATAGTTACCTTTTTATTGTGTGAGTGGTGAGAACATTTAAGATCTACCCTCTTAGCAAATTTCAACCACACAATACAGTATTATTAACTACTGTCACCATGCTGTACGTTAGATCTCCTTACCCTTTTGTTAAATGCATAAAAAAAACCAGCTTACAAAACAGATAACTATGTGTTTCTATTTAAAGAGTTTGCTCATTGATCTCATTAAGCGTTTTCTCAGAGAACAAGTTGGTTGCTGTGTTTACAGTGAGTTATAAGTATAATTAAATAAATGCATTCATATTTTATTTAAAATGTTCAAGATCTGCTGGTTATACAAAATCCAAGGCTCTTACAGAAGTGTCTGTGCTCCCCCGGCGTCTGGTCTGCTTTCTGATCTTTCAGGCTGGTTTTATCTCCTAGAATGGGCACTAATTGTACTTTGAGATTTGGGGTCTCTTGGCTAACAGCAAAAGCAGAGGGAGACCATACCTGGAGGTAAAATGAAGTTGAAGGAAGATGTAGCATCATAGCACAGTGTGAGAGGAAGAGTTGAGAGTGCTTTAGGGCTGAGGGCAAAGTGCTCTAGGAAATGGGGAATTTAAAACTGTAGAGGGAAGGGGAAGGGATTGCATTCATTTTCTGTTGGTACAATAATGCTGGGTGATGAATAACCACATGACTTTAATGGCATAAACAAGAAGCATCCAGTTAGCTCACAGGCCTGTGGGGTTAAGCTCTTGTAGGCGGGGCTTGCTCCTAAGATTGAGGTCCTGCAGGGTCAGCCAGGCAGCTACGGTGACATTGGCTGTGTTTACTCCCATGTCTGGGGGTCGCCTGGCTACCAGCTGGTACACTATGACCTTGACTCATTGACTGGGCAACTCGGCCTAGCTCCTCACGGCTCACCTTCTGGCAGGCCAGCCCTGTGTGACCTTGCGTGGCCATAGCAGAAACAGAGGCAGGGAAAGCCCAGTCACTTAAGCCACCACCTGCATCACATTTGCTGCCATCCCAGTGGGCAAAGCAACTCACAAGACCCAACCGGGTCAGGGTTGGGCACTGCCAAATGACATGGCAAAAGGAAGGATACAGAGGAGGAGGAACTGCAGAGATTAATGCAATCATGCAGCAGATGCGCAGGTGGGGGGCTGGTCTTTAACACATGGGGGCTTGACTTCCCCCCAAATGAGCAAAGAGCCGGGAGTCAGAGACAGAAGGGCAGTGCCTGCGTTTTGCCCTGAGTGTCTACTGAGGACCCTTGGTCAAAATGTACTGACCATATACTGTCAGCTTTCTTACCTGGGGTTTCACATTCTCGAATTGAACCAACCTCAGATGGCAAACATTCAGGAAAAGAACTCCGGAAAGTTCCAAAAAGCAAAACTTGAATTTGCTGCTAGCTAGCAACTATTTACATAACATACGCATTGTACTTACAACTATTTACATAGCATTTACATTGTACTACGTATTTATAAGTAAAAAAATAAAATGTATATGGAAGGGTGTGCCCAGGTTATATGTAAATTCTACACCATTTTATACATGGGACTTGAGCATCCAAAGATTTGGGTATCAGTGGGGGTCCTGGAACCAATCCCCAGCAGATACAGAGGGACAACTGTAGCTCTGTCCTCTTCTGTATGCAAGAAAGTAATTCCTTCACTTTTGCAGACCGGCCATAAGGCAGGTGTTGTGACAGGCGACCCAAGGACACAGACCCCCTGGGGCCGAGGACATTGTGGTCTAGGGTGGCGCTTCTCAGCCATGGCTGCATGTCACCCAGGAACTGTAAAAGGTGCCAATGCCAAGGTCCCACCCGCAGAGGCACTCACTTGACTCATCTCGCAGGAGAAAGTGCTGGGCGCAGTGGTGGGGTGAAGGTGGGGTTAAAGTTACCAGGTGGTTCTAAGGTGTAGCCAGGGCTGAGGGAGGGACAGAAAAGTAAACAGGTGATTCCGACCCAGCAGGGTCAGTGCTGGGACCGGCAGGGGTGAGGCTGTGCCGGAGCAGAAGGGCAGTGAAGCTGGGGGAGGGGGAGGGGGAGGGAGGGCTTTCTGGATCCTCCCTCCAGAGTGTGGGCACCAGAGCATTTGAGAGCAGAGCATTCCAGAGGGCAAGGGAGAAAGCTCCACTGGCCAGAGGACAGCAGGCTGTGAGGCGTAGAACTCATTCTTTTCTCAGGGACCTCGGGATGGGCGCTTGGGGATCAGAAACCTCACCTGGATCTTTAGTAACAGGTGACACAGCAGCCATGCCAGCAGAATGAATGTTTTCTCATTGTATTCACCATGTCTTATTTCCTGTAATCGGATGCTTGACTTCTGCACACTCCAGGCCACTATCCACTTGCCCTAAACACCCCAGTGCCAGGATCCAGACAGCCAGGGACAGCTCCTGTGCCCCAGAACCCCTGAAATTATTCAGACTAGCCAGTCCTAAGCCTGCTTGCCCTGCCTTGCCTGTTCCTTCCCACAGAAACTGCCAGAAAGGCTCTTGCCCACATTTTCTCCCTTCTCCATCTCATGACTAACGCTAGTGCTTCCCTGGGGGTGGGGGGAGGCGCCCACAGGGTGTGATGTGACCCCCTCCTCTTAGGAACTGTGAATAACAAACTATCTTTTCATTGGCAAGTGTCTCCTAATCTGTTGACTTCACTTCAAATTTTCTATTAACAGGCTCTATTTCAGAGCACCCATTCACTGGACTTATTTCAAAGAATTTCCTCTCCATCTGTTGCTGACATATTTGTCGGCAAGTGTGATAAGTGTTCCCCAAAACGGCAGTGGCCAGCAGCAACACCCCCTTATCACTTGTCAAAACACTGTATGTGCTGTGACATCCCCATCACGAGACTCCAGGAAATTAACAAATGAGGCGTGTGTTGATTCTGAAGCCTCAGATGCAGGGATTGAAGCAGCTGAGATGGAAGTGGGAAAAGCCACCCAGGCAAGTTGGGGGGCAGAGGTGTTTCTGCTAAGTCAGAGGGGCCAACAGTGGGTGTCATTATTCTAGACGAGTTTAAGGATAAAGCTTAGGAATGTGGCTTAAAGCTAGCCTGGAGTCCTTGGGAGGTTTGTAATGAGATTCTTTCTGAAGACTGCTGGGAATGGAAGTGTCTAGCCCAGTGTGATGTCTTAAAGTCCTGAAGACCCAGAGCAGGAATCTCTGAGGACCCCCAATAAATAGCCCCCTGTATTAGTTTCCTAGGGGTGCTGGAACAAAGTCCCACAAATTGAGAGGCAATAAACAGCAGAGATGTATTGTCTCACAGCCCTGGAGACTAGGAACCCGAGGTCAAGGTGTCCGCAGGGCTGTGCTCCCTCTGAAGGTGACAGGGAAGGGTGTGTGTCAGTTCTGTTTGCCAGCTTCTGGTTTGGAGACACACATACTTCCTTGACTTTAGACAGTGTAACTCCAGACTTCAAATGGCATTCTCCTTCTGCTTCCAGACCTTGCCTGAGTGCACTTGAAAGGCAGAACCTAAATCTTGTCCAGAACCCTAGCTGCAAGAGGGTCAGGACATGTGGTTTTTCTCTCTTTCTGGTCCTTATAATACAGGAGGCAGGAAAGAATGGAGTAGAAAAGGATGCTAGGTATCAAAAGATAGTCTCTATCCCCGTGCCTCTCACAGTCATTGCAAAGAGCAAATCATGGCTGAGAAAGTTTATAAAAACCTCTCTGTAAACCTAATTCACTATGATTAGTATGATTGCATAAAATTACATACAGAGACGTGGAAGGGAAATGATTGATCAGGTAGCCATGGCTATGCTGCAGTAACTAATTAACGCCAAATCTAGTGACTTAACATTAAAAGCCACAGAAGTAGAGAAAAGGGGAAAGAAACTCAGAACTGTTAAGCCTGCTCAAAAGCCTTGGGGGAGGCGGTTTCCAAGCAGCATCAAATCAAATAGGGTGTGAAGGCTGGGCAGGTTTTATGAAATCACAGTATATCCAAGGGGAAAGCGTTGAAACTCGTCTTGGGTGGGAGTTCCCCCAAATCTCAGCCTAGGAGCTTAAGAAATCCCACACGTGTTGCATTTCTTGTACCCTGCTATTGTTTGTTCACCCCCGCACAGGGGGAGCAGGGAGCACACAGATTCTTTTGTTTTTTGAAGATTTATTTATTTATTATTTATTTATTTTATTTAGTTTTGGCTGCGTCGGTCTTAGTTGCGGCACGCAGGATCTTCATTGAGGCACGCGGGATCTTTCGTTGCGCCACACAGGCTCTTCGTTGTGGTGCGCGGGCTTCTCTCTGGTTGTGGCATGCGGGTTTTCTCTTCTCTAGTTGTGGTGCACAGGCTCCAGGGAGTGTGGGCTCTGTAGTTGTGGTGCGCGGGGTCCAGAGCACGTGGGCTCTGTGGTTTGCAGCACGCGGGCTCTCTAGTTGAGGCCTGCGAGTTCAGTAGTTGAGGCACGCGGGCTTAGTTGCCCTGCGGCATGTAGGATCTTAGTTCCCTGACCAGGGATTGAACCAGCATCCCCTGCATTGGAAGGGGGACACTGGACAACCAGGGGAGTCCCACACAGATTGTTTTGAAAGTCCTTCTTTCCCATCCCATGTCCAAGATAGGGGAGGAGGTCAAATCAAATAGAATAGAAGAAAATCAGAGGGTCATTCATTCTACATCAGGCAAAGGTGTGCCCCAAAACAGAGTCAATCTTTGGTTGAGGTAAAGCCAAATGAAGCCTGGATAAGCTGGTGCCCTGGAATTTGATTTGGTTTCTTTCTTTCTTTCTTTTCTTCTTCCTTCCTTCCTTTTCCCTCTCCTCACCCCCCCTCTCTTTCTGCCACTGTCCTGCAGTACATTCACTGTCATCTCCATGAAGACAAGTGGGAAGAGGGAACAGCACCCAGGATGTGTGATCCTGAGGGAAGTATCACAGCCAGGGTAGCATCACACTGACATCTCGGAAGTACAGATATTATTAGCAGTGAGCATGTGAGCCTGTCATGGGCGGGGCAGTTGGGTCTACAGCAAGGTTCTCATCCTCTTGGGCATCCAGCTGCATCTTTTCAGCAGCACCACTGTGACCTCTGGCTTAGGCATGATGTAGACCCTGTAAACCAGCTAAGGTGGGGATAGATGGTCCCATGAGGCTTTACTCCAAATTCCAGGGAAACAAGGCAGAAAATAATGTGGGAGGAGATCATCTCTTACACATGGACCCCCTGTCAGCCTAACTCCCAATCTAGTGCCCTCTGGTGGGCACTACCTTAGCACTCACTCCTAGGAATTCACAGCCACAAATCCAATCTTGACTTCCTGAGCACAGATCTAGAGAGAACTCACTCTGCAGTAAACAAAGCCTGCCGTTGGGTTGACTATCCCCTCCCAAGCAGACCCCATCTTTTCCTGGACTATGGCCTTGTCGGTCCCAGTGAGAGCACTGCACTGCCCTCACTCATTTGGTAAATACCCACGTGGGTTTGGGGCTATTTCACTACAGGGGCTGAGAGGGGAGAAGGGAAGGGGGGTGGCATGGTGGATCAGGAACAGACACTTGTGCAATGTAGCTGCAGAAGAAACAAATGAAAAGTCAGCAAAATTCAGGAGGGCTTTGGATGTTTTCTCCTGGAATATATAGGGAAGATGCAGGAATCAGTCTTCAAAGTAGGAGTCCCTGTTGCTGGTAATACTGAGAAGATTCTCTGCATTGCCAATTATACCCCAATGAGGGGACTGTAGATGGGACTTTAGCCCCGTGTAATCTCCATCATCCCACCCCCCCAGTTCCATGACACAGGTAACTGGCACATCCTTAGTGTCTGCAGTTTCAAGCCCCCTCCACCCATAGGCACAGGTAGGAGGTGCTCATTAAATGATTGCTAAGTGAACGAAGAAATGAGTGAGAATTTTTCCAAGTCACATGGATGTCAAGTACTTTTGTACTCGGAAAATAGCCCAAGTTACAGGTCCTCATGGTGCCAATCCTGACACTGGCTCCAGTGATTACAAAAACCATGGAGAGGGTGGCTGAGTTCCATCAGCTGAGGTCCAGCTGAAAAAGTGACATTGCTACAGTTTTAAAAGTCAAAAATTGAAATGGAGTGTTGTCAACTCCTGTAAATATCATGATAGCCTTAAGAAGTAAAGAATGAAGAAAGATGATGGGATTGCCTACCATATTTCCTTCATTCAGTCTTTTATTTGGTCAGTTGATCAGCCAGTCAACAAACACTTGATAAGTACCTTTTCCAGGTCAGGCCAGTGCTAAGGTACTGGGGACATAGAAATGAATGAGGGAGGATTCCTGGCCTCAAGGAGATGGACAAAGTGACAGATACAATATGGTGAATGCTAGCATGGGAATGACAATGGAGGGGACTGTGGAGGTACGGGTCGGGGTCCAGAGGAGAAGCCTAAACTAGTCAGTCTGCCATGGATTAAATGTGTCTCCACCAAAATTCATGTTGAAGCCTTAACCCCCAGTGTGATGGTACTTGGAGTTGAGGCCTCTAGGAAGTAATTGGGTTTGGAAGAAGTCATAGGGTTGGAGCCCCCATGATGGGATTCGTGCCCTATAAGGGGATGAAGGGACCAGAGCTCTCTCTCTCTCTCCACCATGTGAGGATACAGCAAGAAAGCTGTCATGTAAACTAGGAAGAAGACCTTCACCAAGAACCCGACCATGCTGGCACCCTGATCTTGGACTTCCAGCTTCCAGGACTGTGAAGAATAAATGCTTGATGTTTACACCACTCAGTCTGCGGTAATCTGTTTTAGCAGCCCAAGCCAACTAAGACACACACACCCCTCGTGGTAGTGAGTCTCCTGTTAGTGGAAGCAAGCAAGCAAATGTCAGATGTGCATCCAGCAGTAATGTAACTCTCCAGCCAGGTTTTGAAGAATGAATGGAAATCTGCCAGGCAGGGGGGAGGAAAAAGCATTCCAAATGGTATCAGAGTCTTGGAGGTGTGATGAATTTCCATGAGTTCAGAGAAAGGAGAGAAGCAGGGCTGGAGTTCAGGATTCATAAACAGGGCTGGAAGGATGATTACTGATTATTGATTCTCTCATTAAAACTTGTACTAACAGATCTCACACAATATCCTGGGCTCCTTCTCTCCCTGAGTTTTGAATGTTTTTAATTTACAGAAAACCAAGAGCTGAAAAGTCAGTTCATATTTGCACATTTTGTAGTAAATTTCCATTCTCCTTAGAAGGAACTCGGAGACCTCATATGGCACTAATTTTCACTTTCCACATCTTGACTCAACCGTTAAAGAGACACACCGGGAAGTTACAGCTCATCAACTCACGCGGTACAGAAACCAGAAGTGGAATTCTGCTGTCTGGCGCTCCTGCTGGACGTGAATTCCCTGTAGACTGGTCGGCTTCAGAGCTGCCCCAGATCCTCCACCCCAGAGGGCCGGAAGGAAGTAAGGGCTGGGCTGTGAGACTCAGCTCTGAAGGGGGCAGCGTGGGGCGGAGGGAAACACCCGCCCCGGAAGAGGCTGGAGACAAACAGCTTCCCACGTATCAGCTGCTAACCGTGGATGAGTCACTGGTCTCTGGAGCTTCAGGCTACTCTTATGTGAAAAACAGGGTAGCCATACCCCCCCCCCGCATAAGAGTACTTCAAGGATTAAATGCGCTTCAGCACCAATTATGTACCAGTTATGCAACCCTAAACAACAGCAGCTTAAATAGATGGGGGGTACATTTTTTTTCTCCCTCTTTATCAGTTTCCCTGCTTTGACTATTGCCCCTACAATCCATACACAAGCCAAAGTGATTCTAAAGTGAGTTGGATTGTATCTCTCTTTCTCAAAACCCTCTCACTTGGAGTAAAAGCCATCTGAGCCCCTTTCCCTCTTTCTCTCTCTGGCCCCCTCGCTGGTCCCTTGCAGGGCCTTTGTGCTGCCCATTCCCTCTGCCATCACACTCCTCCCCCAGAAGTCCAATGGCTTGCTGCCTCTCTTCTTTGGGTTTTTGCTCAAAGGTCACATTCTCAGTCCCTATCTACCCTGTTTAATGCTTACAACTACCCTACAAGGTACTTATTAATATTAGAAGAATCAGAGGCTTATAGAGTGAAATAATCTGCCCAAATCTCATGGTAAGTGTCTGCATCAATTAGGACACCAGCAGTGTGTGGCAAAGAACAGGGAGCCCAACTCAAATAGTCCTAAGCAATAAAGGGTTTTTTTTTAGCTTGTATAGCTGAAGCCCAGTGGAATGTAGCTTCAGGCAGGGTTCGCTCAGGCTTTGGCACCATTTCTCTGCCACCCTTGCAGCTCTGCCTTCTCCAAGGATAGGCTTCATCTTTAGCTTGTCTTTCTTTGTGGAAGCCAATGGCTTCTACAGTCCCTCGGGGGGGCAGGGGGGTGGTTATATCCCCACATCACACTGGCCAAAGGCAGAGAATATCACTTTAGGTAGCTCCTGAAAAAAAAGAAAGAAAACTCTTCCTGAATCCCTAGAAAATCATCTCCCCAGTTCTCATTGGCCCCAATTGGTTCATATGCCCAACCCTGAGCCAACTGTTAGAGCCAAAGGGGGAGGTTAGCCTGGCTGGCTGCAGCTGGAGCCACATGCCCCATTCCACAGCCAGATGTGCAGGGATGAGTAATTGCTGAGATAAGGGGATGTGAGTGGCCACAAACAGCAGATGTCCCACACAGGAGCACAGCTGTTTGTTCTTGAGTAATCTGACTCTAAAGACTGTGTTCTTAACCACTGTGCTCTAAGCCCTTCAACCAGGGAAAGGACACCATCATTGTATGCAGATGATGTGCTTCTATGCCTAGAAACACCAAAAGGCTCACTAGAAAAATTATCAAAATTAATAGTGGGTTGTAAAAGTTAAGAGAGACATAATTGCTTTTCAAAGACTCACAAAATTTTTTTTAATGAAACAGAAGTAGTTTTCTCTCTGTAAAAGTCTAATCTCTCCTCCATTGACATTTACTGTGACCCAAGCTGCTTCTACTTTGTTGCTCCTCATCTGTGTGGCCCAAAATATTCCCCCAAGTCCACATAACAGGTGACAGAATGGGGGGGGTAGTGGAGGGAAGGAGGGAATTCTCATTCCCTTTAAGGAAATATCCTGAAAGTTGCAAATATCTTTCTGTTCATATCCCATTGGTCAGAACCTTGTCACATGACCACAGCCAGCTGCAAGGGAGTCTGGGAAATATAGTCTTTAAGTGGGTGAGCATGAACTCAGTTAAAAATTCTATTACTATCTGAGAAGGGGAGATGGGATATTGGGAGATAATACCTTGTACTATGGATGATTAATAGAGTAGCCAAATAGGAGATAAATAAGCAAAACTTAAGAGCTTTTAATTGTACTAAAAACAACTAGGTATAAAAAGAAAAGGAAAATATCTTCATTCAAAATAGTGACCAAAACTATATAATATCTAGGAATAAATTTATCCAGGGAGTTACAAGGTCTAAATGAAGAGAACACTAAACATACACTGAAGGAATAAAGCTGAATGAAAGACAGAGCATGACCTTGGGTGGATTACATGTCCACACTTCTCACATGAATGCATAACTTAGTGTAATTCCTCTCAAAATCTTAATGGGAGTATCTCCTAAAACTGGACAGAATTCATCTCCACAAATAAACATTTAAGAATAAATATTCTTTTCTATGTTTCCAAGAAAACATGGAAAAGAAACAGTCATGAGGGTGACCACTCTCATCTAATTTTACAATGGGCTACAAATCTATTGTAATGAAATGAGTCTAGTTCTGGTCCAGCAACAAACAATAGGTCAGTACAACAGAAGAGAGAATCCATATGCAAATCCACATATATGTGTGACTTGATGTAAAATGAAGGTCACATTACAAGTTATTGGGAAAGGATGAAATTTTCAATAAATGTTGAAACAAATAGCTATCTATTTGGAAGAAATAAAATCAGAATCTGTATCATACCATATAGAAAAATATAATCCATATGGTTGGGAGATTTAAATATTGATATAAAATATAAATTTTATATATATATATTATAAGAAAATATTGAGGAATATGTAAAATCTTGAGGGTAGAATAGGTTTCTGGAAACTGGAAAGTTATAAGAAAAATAATACTCAGAAACTATAAAAATAATATATTGTTTGAATTCTTTAAACTTTCATATGGAAGAGATACTATAAACTAAGTCAAAAGAAAAGCAATAATCTAGAAGAAGATATTTGCAGTAGATGGACCAGAGAAAAGGGTAAATGTATTGAATAGTCAAGGAGCTCTGACTGAAAATTGACCAATATTCTAGATAGGCAGTTTGCAGGGATACTGGTCACATGAAAACTATGCAGCCGCATCAGCACGGAAATAACATTTCTCACCATCTGATAATAGCCAATAAGTAAAATTATTGATAACAGTTAGTGCTAGTAAAAGTGCAGAGTAATACACACTCATATTCTGTTTATAGTACCATAAATTGTAAGTTTTGGGAACATAAAATGCATACCCTTTAACTACACACTTCCACTTCTGGGAGTTTATCCAGTCAAAATAAAAGTACCAATATGTAAAGATAAGTTCAAGAATACTACTGCTGCATATTTTATAAGAACAAGACAAACAATTAAGCAAACAAAACTGGAAACCTGAGTGCCATAATAGGAGAATTGTTGAATAAAATATGGTATAACCATATATGGAATACTCTGCAAATACAGGTCCACAATTTCTTATCTGAAGCTCTTGGGGCCAGATATGGTTTCATAATTCAGATATTTTCAGACTTAAATATATACTTGTATTAAGTAATATATATCATAATAATATGAAAATAATGTGTCTAACATAACATATAATAATATTTTAAAATAATATATGCTGTATATTATGTACTGTATACTACGTAGCAAGGCTTGGAGAGCATCTTGTAATCAAATATATAAATATTTCTGTAGCAAAACATGACTTTTCACCCTAAGTAGAATAAATAAAACTATGAAGGGCTTCCCTGGTGGCGCAGTGGTTAAGAATCTGCCTGCCAATGCAGGGGACACAGGTTCGAGCCCTCGTCCAGGAAGATCCCACATGCCGTGGAGCAACTAAGTCCATGCGCCACAACTACTGAGCCCACACGCTGCAACTACGGAAGCCCATGTGCCTAGGGCCCGTGCTCCACAACAAGAGAAGCCACCACTCGCCACAATTAGAGAAAGCCCGCGCACAACAACGAAGACCCAATGCAGCAAAAATAAATAAAATAAAATAAATAAATTTATTTTTAAAAATAAATTTAAAAAACTATGAAGAGGACTTCCAGGTCAGATTTTATCACTAAATGAATTACAACAAAACAAAACAATGGATTTCGAATGGAGGTAGGGATTGTGGATCTCATAGGTAGACCTACGTATATTGATTTGGAAATATGTCCACAATACATGGTTAAATGCAAAAGTGACTCTTAGAATGACCCATGGGGTATTGAGCTCTTTATTGTAAGAACAAAACCAAAGTCCTAACGTATGTGGATATACGTTTGCATAAGTGAAGGGAGAAATAATGGAGGAGCTGTATGAATCAGGGTGGTTATATGGCAGGGAAAGGAGAGATTCAAACACATGTTTGTATTCTGTGATTTATTATAATGAGCTGGCTTTACTTCCATAATGCAAATGTTAAAAAATTTTAAGAGGAGGAGAAATGAAAGAAAACCAAATAAAATCCATATTTGAAGATTCCAGAATTCCCTCCCAGTGGTGCTGCTGTGCTTGGAACTGTTCAGGTGTGGGGTGCAGAAATGACTCAGATGTCCACCTACTTTCACATACCTCACAGTGGAAAACAGGACTGTGAATTTACTTGTTTGTTAGTATGAGAAATGAGGCAATAGAGGATGCAGGAGTGGACTGGCCCTAGCTGGAGAGGGGATTGGAGCCACGCCTTGGCAGGACAGTACTGCTAAGAGTAAATGCTAATACGAAATTCCCTACTTCATGTGTGTCAGTATGCTCTAACCATTTCATATGTATTAACTCCCTGACTCCTCCCAACAGCCCTCTGAGATGGATATTTTGTTATCATCATCCCCATTTTACAGATGAGAAAACCAAGGCTCAGGGAGATTATTTGCCCAAGGTCACACAGCTGGTCACAACAAAGCTGAGACCCAGACCAAGGCAGCCTGTCTCAGAGTCTGGACACCCAACTACTGCACTGCACTGCCTCTCTGCAGATAGGACCATGGATGGCTGAATGGGAGGGATGCTCATCCCAGCCCCAGAGGCTGGAGCAGACTGGATATGATCTAGAGATGCTACCTGGGTGGGGACACTGTGTGTCTGGCCAGAAAGGGTTCCCAACAAAGGCCTGGCTGGGTGACTTAAGCTTCATCCACAAGCAGCTGAAGGGTACTACAGATCATCACTGAGTACCTCCTGCTGCATCTCACCCGGGGGCACTGGACAGAGCACCTGGCAGAGCAGCTTAGTCACACATCGGTGCTGGCTGTTGAGCCTGAGATTTGGGATTTGCACATGACACCACTGGTGCTTTTTCTGTCCACCATGGCTGATCACATCAGGCACGCCTCTCCCATGAACCTCTCAGCAGGCCTCTGCACCTGCTCTAGTGGGGGTCTGTCCATCTCTTGGAGGTGCCCTCCAGGCTCTCCCAATGTCCCAATTTTGTGTATGCCACCCACCTATGTATTTAAGCCCCACCATCCCAAACACAGCTCTCAGATTTGGTGAAGATCCAACCATTTTTACAAGATGATGTGATGACAAATAGAAAGAAAAGTGATTGCATTTATATCAGGTATTCAAGGGTCTCAGAGCTGATTTTATTTTACTTTATGTGTTTTTAAAATTCTGTAGTGCTTTACAGTTTTCAAAAGTTTCACACACATGATTTCCTATAATCCCATAATAACCCTTTTTTTTATCCCCTACCCCTTCCCTCTCCCCTCTGGTGACCACTAGTTTATTCTCTACATCTGTGAGTCTGCTGCTTTTTTGTTTTATTCACTAGCTTGTTGTATCTTCTAGATTCCACGTATTAGTGATATCATAAAATTTTTGTCTTTATCTGTCTGACTTACTTCATTTAGCATAATGCCCTTCAAGTCCATCCATGTTGCTGCAAATGGCAAAATGTCATTCTTTTTTATGGCTGAGTACTATCCCATTGTATATCTACACCCATTGTACCTCTTCTCTATCCATTCATCCATTGATGGACAGAGCTGGTTTTATTTTATGTTCCAAATTCCCCAGAGAGCCAGTACTCACTATTTTGGATTTTCCTCCTTCTCACCTCTCACCCTCTTTCTGTCACTTTCTTTCTTTTCCCCTTTATCCCCACATCTCCTTGTCTCCTTCCTTTTCTGTCCCTCTTCCTTCCCTCTCAGGGTTCTTCAACACCCACGTCCCATCTGCTGTCGTTACTTTAGGCTGGATGGAAGGTGGTCTCAACCCCCAAGCCCCCTCCCTACTCAATTCATCAGGTACAGTACTAAGGCCCCCGCTGACCAGAGCAGACAGAGAGCAGAACAAGGGTGTCTTCAGGGCATGAGAATCCTCTCTCCATGCACCCTCTCCCAACCCACTGTTTTCCTGAGAGAGGGAGTCTGGACTCTCCTGTCTCATTTATTTATCAGGAGCTTTCACTCTCTGGACCAGTGCTGCTAAACTTTAATCCATAAAAATTTCATTATGTCTTCAACATATTTGTTTATTTATAAATAATATGCATGTACCACCAAAATTCACATTGTAAAACCTACGTATAAAATAGATTTTTTTTCACCTCACATATTTATATATGTATATGTATCTATTTTTTGGAGGGTGAGCATATTTGAGTTCTACTATCTTAGCAAATCTTAATTATACAATACAGTGTTATCAACTATAGTCACCATGTTTTGCATTATCCTCAAACCTTATTCATCTTAGAGCTGAAGGTTTGTATCCTTTTACCAGCCTTTCCCTATTTCCCCCTCCCCCAACCCCTAGCAACCACTTTTCTACTCTCTGTTTCTATGAGTTCGACTTTTTTTTTTTAGATTCCACATACAAGTGAGACCATGCAGCATTTGTCCTTCTCTGTCTGACTTCTCACTTAACATAATGCCCTCAAGGTCCATCCTTGTTGTCCCAAATGGCAGGATGTCCTTCTTTCTCAGGGCTGAATAAATTCCATTGTATACACATACCACACCTTGATCCATTTGACTGTTGATGGACACTTAGGTTGTTTCCATAGCTTGGCTACTGTAAATGATGCTGCCCAAAATAGGCACTTCTAAAGTATCAGTTAAAATACTAATGTAAATAAAAGTTCTAATATTTTCTTCCTGCCCCACCCACCGCTTTGCAGACCACAGCTTTAAATCAGACAAGGAAATAACCCAGCTGCCTGCAGCTCTTGCTAACTGTGGTTTCTGATTCTCTATCTCCAGGACATGTTCACATCACAGACTTCAATATAGCGACGGTTGTGAAAGGCACAGAAAAGGCTTCCTCCATGGCCGGGACCAAGCCCTACATGGGTGAGTATTCCAGATCCCCTCAGGCCTCAGCATTCCTCTCCTGCTTCATCTCACCCCTCCCTCACCCACCTCCCATCCCCTCACCAGACCCCAAACCATGCTCAGTATGTGCCGTGCTCTCTCACACCTTTGGCCCGTACCTAAGCTGTCTCCCCTGCCAGGAAGACCATCTCCTCCTGTGTTTTCTAGAGAACTCCTACTCAGCCAGAAAGGTTGGCTCCAGCTTAGGGAAAAACAAACAAACAAGTAAACAACAAACCCTTCTTCTTTTTCCTTAAAGTCCAGTAGTGTTGCCGGAATACAATTTTGGTGTTGGTCATTTTGGATCTATATTCTTAGGTACACAGTGCTCTTGCAATGTGGTTTCAGGTTGGTTTTTCTTTAGGACTTTTCATGGAAATGTCATTTTTTTTAGTACACATTCTTTACCTTTACTTTTTCTTTGTTAAGGATGCCTATTATCTGAATATTGGGTCTTCTTTGGCAGTCTTCAATATTTGCCATTTTCAAATCTTTCTTATCTCTTTCATCCTATGTTTAAAGTTTTTATCATTTTTTTTCTTTCTCTTTATTTTAAAGCATTCTCTGTTGCATTTATTTGCTTCGTGTACTTTTTAGTGAAGTATTTATTTCTGAAATAATTTCCCTTTGTTTCTAATTTTTTTCCTGAGTTCTTCTGCCAGATTTCTGAGTATTTAAATTGTAATTTATGTGTTCCTTCATATCTTGCATAATTTTTAAATGTCTATATAGTTATTAATTCTTAATGTCTATATTAGTTGTCAATTGCTATATAACAAACCATGTCAAAACCTAGTGGCTTAGAACAATAACAATTGTATTATCACAATTCTGCCGCTTGATTTTTTTTTAACATCTTTATTGGAGTATAATTGCTTTACAATGGTGTGTCAGCCTCTGCTTTACAACAGAGTGAATCAGTCACACATATACATATGTCCCCATATCTCTTCCCTCTTGCATCTCCCTCCCTCCCACCCTCCCTATCCCACCCCTCTAGGTGGTCACAAAGCACTGAGTTGATCTCCCTGTGCTTTGTGGCTGCCTCTCACTAGCTATCTATTTTACGTTTGGTAGTGTATATATGTCCATGCCACTCTCTCACTTTGTCCCAGCTTACCCTTCCCCCTCCCCATATCCTCAAGTCCATTCTCTAGTAGGTCTGTGTCTTTATTCCCGTCTTGCCCCTAGGTTCTTCTGACCATTTTTTTTCTTTTTTTGTTTTAGATTCCATATATATGTGTTAGCATACGGTATTTGTTCTTCTCTTTCTGACTTACTTCGCTCTGTATGACAGTCTCTAGGTCCATCCACCTCACTACAAATAACTCAGTTTCATTCCTTTTTATCTGCCACTTGATTGAGTGGTTCTTCTGCTGGTTTTTGTTGTGCTCACTCATTCAGCTGCTGGGTCAGCCAGGACAGCTGAGATAAATGGGCCCCTCTCTTTACGTGGTCTTTCATATCAAGGGGACTAGAGAGAGCTTGCTCACATGGTGGCAGCGGTTTCAAGAAGGAGAACCCAACTCCCATGTGCCTATCAAGGCTCTGCTTGCTTCACATTTCCTGATGTCCAACTGGACAAAGCAAGTCACATGACGAAGACCAGGGACCACATGGGAGGGGACTGTACTGGTCATGGATACCAGACAGCCTGATTCATTGGGGAACCATTTATCAAACAATCCACCACACTGTCTTTTCTGAGGTGCTTTCCTTGTACAGTGTTGTTCTGCTCTTTATTCTCCTTTCTCTTATAACTTGACATGGAATTTGACTTTGATACTTTTCTGTTGCTCGTTTTCACATAATATTAGTTTTCCTGAACCTTTATAAGATGGTGTGGCTCAGGGTAGCTTTTCTAACAGACTTGCCTCTTCTGTTGTTTAAGTGACATGTCACATCCCAAGGAAGCTTGCTACCTGGGATTTCCTTGCCCACTTCCACTTGCCCACTTCTATCTGGACCTCCTCTTTTTTGGTCTGAGGGGCCCCCTTCCTGCTCAGTTTTGATTTCACTCCCAACAGTTTCTCCCTGGGATCTTTCCTAGATGGGAGCTCTGGCTGGATTGATTAAAGCTATTTTGTGTCCCAGACTCTCCAGCTCCTGCAAAACTTACCAAGGGCCCTTTTCACTCACCTGAGATGGGTCTGGACAAGTCCCCTCCCAGTTTCAGCTGCTATTCTCAGACTGGTCAGCTGCGCCTCCCAGTCAATGTCTGCTCACTATTTTGAAGTTCCCTGTCCTCGGGTCCATCATAGGCTGTGTTATTTTTTTCTTTGTTTCCTTCTGTACAGAAATCACTGCCATGGAGGGCTTGTCACTGTTGCTGTTTTGTTCCCACCTGCTTATTATTTGGGGTCTGGGGGGACAACCTAGCTTTGTAGTAAATATTGCCCATGGTTTTTGGTTTAGCTATTTATCTGCTCTGCCGTTGTTTATAGGTGAATTGTGGAGATTCAAAATCTATGTCATCGTCTCCCCAGAATGGACTCCTTGTGTCCTTCATCTTTAACTTACTAAATAGATTACATAAATGAAGTTTGGCAATAAATAATGGTAAAACCAATACTTTTTAGTATTTAATATGTACGTGCCAGGCATTCCATCCATAACCTTATTTAATCCTCACAAACATGAAGTAGGTGCAATCATTTATTCCCATTTTACAGTTGAGGAAATGGGCTGAGAGAGGTCGGGGGACCTACGCAATTTGACCTTGGTGGTGAGAGCAGACCCAGGTCAGTGTGAACACCAGAGGGTATACAATGAATGGGTCTGTCCATTTCAGAGAATCCCCTTGGGATGCTGAATACAGACCTTAATAAGGCTTTCACTGTTGACGATCTTGCTGAAATCCCATTCCAGAAGGATCCAGAACTGGGGCAGTTCTATCCAAGGAGGTCCCTGCTTTAAGATTCAACAGAGATCAGACATGGAGATGGAGAATGGCAGTGAAGGAGGGGATAACGCTGCCTCCAGGCCTCTGAATCAAGCAGTAGAGGGGATTACAGTGATGACCACTGTGCAGGGAACACCGCAGGAGGAGCAGGTGTGTGGGATGGTGGGAAGGATGAATTTGAAAGTGAGGTCTGTAGGAACTTCAAGACATTCAGATGTACTCCAAGCAACTGGAGAGTGATGTGGACTCCATCTGTGCATCGGGAGTTACTGGCACGGAGATGCAGCAAAGCCACGGCAGTGACAGGATCCCCCAGGGAGTACACAGGAAAGAAGAACACCAATCCTAAGTCCAGGAGCATTTTGCCAGAAGGGGCAGGTAGAGGCCGGAGGAGTCATCATCTCCAGAGGGAGGATGGAGGTGAGAGGTGACATAAGAGAAGAATCTCCCAACTGGAGCCACCTCTATAATCCTATAAATTAGTTCCCACTGCCTTGAGGCTATTTCCAAAAAGCAAATTGATCTCTAGGAAAGTAGATTCTGGACCCCTGGAGAAATTGAAGACAATGTTCTCCCAACCCTGACCTTTCTGCCCCTACTTTGCCACTGTTCATAGCAGACTTTCCTGGGCTACCTCAGCCTCATGCCCTGGTTTCCCACTCATCTCTGACGCAGCTCTGTCCTGGCTCTCAGCCTCTGGGGAAGCAGACCAGGGTTGACCCAGAGGCCCCACTGTCAAAAAGGAGAAGAAAGCCAACATGTATTTTGACCCTACCAGACGTCTGTCATTACATTTAATCCCCAGAAGATCCACATGAGGATTCTACATCTCTTTCATTTTATATATGAGTAACCTGAGGCCCATAGAGGTTAGCTAACCTGCCCAGAGTCACACAGCTGGCAAGTGATGGAGCCAGAATTTGAAGCCATGTCTATTTGGGTCCGAAGTCCATGCTTTTTAAAAAATTTTTTATTGAAATAGAGTTGATTTACAGTCATTGGGTTAGTTTCAGGTGTACAGCAAAGTCATTCATTTTATATATATGTGTATGTATATATATGTATAAATATATATATTCTTTTTTTACATTCTCTTCCATTATAGGTTATTACAAGATATGGAGGAGAGTTCACTGTACTATATAATAGGTCCTTGTTGGTTATCTGTTTTATATGTAGTAGCGTGTATATTTTAATCCCAAACTCCTAACTTATCCCTTCCCCCCCTCCCCTTTGGTAACCATAGTTTGTTTTCTATGTCTGTGAGTCTACTTCTGTTTTGTGAATAACTCCATTTGTATCATTTTTTTAGATTTCATGTATAAGTGATATCATGTGATATTTGTCTTTCTCTGTCTGGCTTACTTCACTTAGTATGATAATCTCTAGGTCCATCCATGTTGCTGCAAATGGCATTATTTCATTTGTTTTTATGGCTGAATAGTATTCCATCATGTATATGTACTTCATCTTCTTTATCCATTCATCTGTCGATGGGCACTTATGTTGCTTCTGAAGTCCATGCTTTTGCCACTGTACCAAGCTGCCTTTTTGACACTGAGTTCTTGTATCAGAAAGCCACATTTCTCAGACAAGAAAAAACTGTATTGCCCCAGCTGTACCTAGGATTCAGGGCTTCTGGTGTCCTTCTAATTAAAGGAGCTTCAGTCCTGAATTAGTGAATGAACGCACAGGAGAGATTTTTATGGGATTTAGAGAGCACAGCTGATTTACCAAATGGAAATATTTTCAGAGACTGTAGGGGTTGGCAGTGCCAAGCAGTGGGAGGTTAGTGGGGAAAATGGGGGTGAGAGGGAAACTCTCTCATTCAGGTCACATCCTGCAGTTCCCAGGGCTATAAATTCCTGCTATCAAGTGGCAGGTTTGTTGATTTCATTCACTTGAGCTGTTCAGTTCAAAGGCCCAATAACAAGTTCCCAGAATGTTCCAAACATGGATTCAGGGAACGGGCTGATGAGTAAGCTCCCAAAGGTTGCTCACGAAGGATGATCCCAGAAGAAATTTTTTTTTTTTTTGCGGTACAGTGGCCTCTCACTGTTGTGGCCTCTCCCGTTGCGGAGCACAGGCTCCGGACGCGCAGGCCCAGCGGCCATGGCCCACGGGCCCAGCCGCTCCGCGGCATGTGGGATCCTCCCGGACCGGGGCACGAACCCGTGTCCCCTGCATCGGCAGGCGGACTCGCAACCACTGCGCCACCAGGGAAGCCCCCCCAGAAGAAATATTTGCATAGTACTGAATTCTCATTCATTAAAAGAGCAGATGGAATTCACCAACAGAGAAAAAAATACTCTCTGAAACGTGCCAGATTAGAAGTCAGAAATGTTCCAGCAGCCTCCCGGGGCTTCAGAGTTTATTCATCTGAGGTGAAATGAAGAGCTGAGTGTTCTTTCA
This sequence comes from Hyperoodon ampullatus, assembly GCF_949752795.1. NCBI lineage: Eukaryota > Metazoa > Chordata > Mammalia > Artiodactyla > Ziphiidae > Hyperoodon > Hyperoodon ampullatus. Next base: position 161,558,090 of record NC_136914.1, on the reverse strand, counting down.
GCAAATACAGTGTTTCAGAGGTGTGAGGTTCAGAGTTAGGCACTGGGGCACAGGGGTGAGTCATGCTCTCCGGGGCCAAAGGGGCTCAACATCTGTGGGGCAGAGAGCTGTGCAGGCCTGTATTTAAGCAGGTCCCTGTCAAGATGGATTCCCCAGAATGGGACCATCTGAGGAGTTAAAATCTCAGGGTGTGCTCAGAGCTCACCTGCCAGGCAAGGATAAGGAAAGGTCATTTCAGTCCGTGCAAAGGCATAGAGGAGTGATGCAGCATGGTGGGCTTGGAGACCCTAGCACTCCCATTTCTTTATAGTTTGTGGAACAAGAGGAGGTGAGAGGGAGAGACGAAACAGGCCAAAGTACCAGGGTCTTGAATGCCATGATAAGGGCCACAGAACCAGTGGCAAGGCCAATGCCGGAGACTCACGGGATTGGCCTCATGGGTGGCCTTGGAGAAGAAAATGGGCAATCGGGCTTGCCAGAAATGGGTCTCGATGAAGTGTGGGCTTCAGCGTGGGGTGATTTGGGTGTCTTCCACTTAGAGGCTGGGTGAACTTAGGCAAATCCCATTAGCCAACATAATACACTTAAACTGCCCAGCATGGTGAAGGTCAAACCACGGGACCCGACAGTGTCCTCATCTGAGAAATGGGATTAATGGTTATGCAATCTGCCTTAGTAGATTGTTTGTGAGGATTTCATGATGTAACTATGGAAAGTACATAACATAAAGTCAAGTGTAGATGCATCAGACTGGTAACTGATATTATATTGTTGCTGTTATCATTATTCAGACTATTTAATATATGTTAAGCCCTGGGAACCCAGAGCCAAATCTGACATTCCCTTGCCTTATGGAGTTTGCAGTCTAATTGGGGAAAGAGACCCCAACCAAATCCTAATTCATGATAGGAGCTGGGTCAGCTGTGGGGGGTGGGTGCCCTGGGAGATCATTGGGCCGGTGCCCTGTCGGTACTCACCATATGTGAGTTCCTTTCCCCAGTGAGCAAACACAGGTGGCTGTGGAGGCACCATGGCCATGCTTGTACTTTCCTTGTAGAAATGATGGAGGCTAAAGGAAGTAAAGTTTGCTACCCCTGTGCCAGAGTAAGTGACAGAGCCAGCATTCAGACCCAGGCCAGTGAGGCTCCAGGGCCCAATATCTTTCCTGAGAACCTGCCAATCCATCCATCCATCCATCCATCCATCCATCCATCCATCCATCCATCAATCATCCATCCATCCATCTATTCATCCATCCAGCAGAGATTTATTGAGCACCTTCCACCTGCCAGGCAGTTTTCTACGGGCTGAAAACACATCTGTGAACAAATAGGCAATATTCCTGCCCTCATCAGTTTGGCTGTTTGTGAGGGAGACAATCACTTTGCAAATCATTGAACTGATAAATATATAGTTCGAGATGCTTATTTTTGAGGAACAACTTTCATGCAGTAAAATGCACTCTTTTAGTGTAATCGAGTAAATTAATCCACCATAATGAAGACAGAGAAACAGTTCCATCACCTCCAAGATTCCCTCATCCCAGTTCCTGGCAACCAGTGATCAGTTTTCTATCCCTATAGTTTTGACTATTCCAGAAAGTCACAAAAACAGAGTCATATTTCTACAAACTTTTGAATCTGGCTTTTTTACTTAGAATAATGCATTTGAGGTTTTGCCATGTTGTGTGGATCAGTAGCTTTCCTTTTGATTTCTGAGTAGAAATCCTTTGGATGAATATACACGCTTGGTTTATCCATTCACCAGTTGTATGGCATTTGAGTTGTTTCCAGTTTTACAAAATTATAAATAAGCTATTTGCATACAGGTTTGTATATAAACTTAAGTTTCTACTTCTCTAGAATAATTACATAGAAGTGGGATTGTTGGGTCATATGTAAATGTACATTTAACTTTTTAAGAAACTGACAGACTGTTGAATATAGTTTCATTTGCTTATTTGCCATCCACATACCTTCTCTGTGAAGTATCTGTTCAAATCATTGCCCATTAATTTATTGGGTCATCTGTTTTTTATTATTAAGTTCTGATAATTCTTTATATATTCTGGTTATAAGTCTTTTACCAGATATATTTGCAAATATTTTCACCAGTCAGTGGCTTGTCTTTCTGTTACCTTAATAGCATCTTTTTAAAAGCAGATGCTTTAAATTCAAGTGAAGTCCAATTTTTTATTTTACATTTATTGATCATGTACAGGGTGTCATTCTAAACATCTTTTCCTCCCTCACATGAGGTCACAAAGATTTTCTGCTTGTTTTCTTTAGAAGTTTTATACTTTTGGGTTTTACATTTAGAACTATAGTCCATTTTGAGTTCACTTTTGAATATGTTGTGAATTTTCATTGATTTACAAGGGCTGTCCAATTGTTCCATCCAGCATTTGTTGAAAAGACGATTCTTTCTCTATTGCACTGGCTTTGCAACTTCATCAAAACTCAATTGGCCATAAATGTATGGGTCTGTTTCTGGATTCTATTCTGTTCCATTGATCTATTTGTTTATTCTCTGACTAATCTCATACTTTTCCTTTCACTTCATAATAATACTCGGATCAGGTAGTGAGAGTCCTTCAACTTTTTTCTTCTTTTCAAAATTATTTTGGCTTTTCTATCCTTTGCCTTTTCATAGAAGGAAAAGGCTTTGTGCCCAGTCTTTGTCATGAGTACCCAGTGAGGGTATGTAGAGAGGAGTCTGTGAGTAGTGCAAATTCCTCTTGTATCTGGACAAACAATAGTTCTATTCTCTCACTTAAGTTCTTATACGACCTTCAGCAATTCAGTTAAATTAAGCATCTTAATTTGTCTCCTTACTCTCTTCTGTGGCAGCCCTATTTTCTTCCCATGCTCTTCCCAAGGTAAGCCAGTATTCACAACCCAAACCTTCTTGAAGGCACCTGTCTTTCCTTAAATTTCAGACTAGTGAGTTCAAGAAAAGTTATGTGGGTTTTTTGTTGTTGTTGTTGTTGTTGTTGTTTTTGCGGTACGCGGGCCTCTCACTGCTGTGGCCTCTCCCGTTGCGGAGCACAGGCTCTGGACGCGCAGGCTCAGCGGCCATGGCTCACGGGCCCAGCCGCTCCACGGCATGTGGGACCCTCCCGGACCGGGGCACGAACCCACATCCCCAGCATCGGCAGGCGGACTCTACCACTGCGCCACCAGGGAAGCCCAAGTTATGGTTTCACAGATGATCTAGCTTTTTCTCACTGTTAGGCTGGGAGTGACACTCTCTCCAACTCCTATATTTTAAACAGAGTAGAATTGTTTGAGGTCTTTATAAGGATTATGGTGGAAAAAGAGAGATGCTGATGGGATAGATGATTAGATTGGAGGGGTCAGGATAACTTTGCTGAGGAAGTGACTTTTCAGCTAGGTTCTAAAGGAGGAGTAAGTGTTGTTTAGCACAGCATGTAGAAAAGCACTGCAGGAGAGAGCAGCTTTTTGCCTAGACCCTGAGGCAAAAAGGAGCTTGTCACATCGGAAGAACCATAAGGAAGCTAGATTGGGCTGAACAAAGTAGGCAAGGAGAGTGAGCCTGGAGACATGGCAGGGCAAGATCATGTGGTACTTGTGTACCCACCAAAGCTTTTGACAGTGGGAAATTTTAATGAACATTATGGACCTTAGATAAACAGGGATCTTGGAATCCTTTAAGAGAGTAGCACTGGGCTTCCCTGGTGGCATAGTGGTTGAGAGTCCGCCGTGCCGATGCAGGGGACACGGGTTCGTGTCCCGGTCCGGGAAGATCCCACATGCCGTGGAGCAGCTGGGCCCGTGAGCCATGGCCGCTGAGCCTGCGCGTTCGGAGCCTATGCTCCGCAACGGGAGAAGCCACAGCAGTGAGAGGCCCGCGTACCACAAAAAAAAAAAAAAAAAAGAGAGTAGCACTATCTAAATGAACTTTTCCATCAGCCTAACATGCTGTTTAGATGTTTATCCCCCATTTCACATATTAACTGTGTAAAATGCACTTGATTCTAACCCTGTGCTTTCAGTTAGCATTTTCCATCATTCTCTCTGAAAACTTTCCAAGGGTCTTTTTTTTTTTTCTAATTTACTAATTTAATCTGACACATTTAACATGAAGTAGTTTTCTGGTACTGGTGCATCATTAATTTCTGTACCTCATCAGAGCTTCTCAGCCAATTAAACTTTCCCTGCTGTTCCTTTTCTCATGCAGACAGGTGAGGTCCTACTGGTCCACACCTGAGCAGCGTCTTACATACCTTAATGAAACCACTCTTCTGTTACTATCAATGCTACTAGCATCACCAGATAGAAAGAAATTATCAGACTGATGCAGCAGATTCATTTCCTCTCAAATTAATATCTGAGTTCATTTGCCAAGATAAAAAGCCAAAGAAACATGAATTGCCCCCAAGGGATCCAGACAGAGGCCAGGAACCCTGCTCATCTCTGCTTTCTACAGCTTTTCCACACACTCTAATCACAGAATGATGGTGGAGCTCTTGAATCATTTGGGGAACATGTACAACATGTACATTTGTGAGTTGGTCTTTCATTTATGTGTGCATTTCATTTCCCATTCAATAATGAATTGATATCATAATAACTAGCTCACATCTGTTTGGAACTTGCTCTGTGTCAGTCCTTGTTCTAAATGACTCACATATAGCTTTGTGCTAATCCCTGACATTTTGACCCTGACTTAGTCATACCCCTATTCAGAGAGCTCACAGTCCAGTGAGAATGGTGGACATGTATATCCTTAATTATAGTACGGCATGATCAGTGCTGCAAGGGAGGAACTGACAAGGGTTTGGTGAGAATCCAGAACACTGATGTACTTGGCCAAGAGAGGGGGAAAAAAGGGAACTGAGAAACAGTAAGGGACTTGAAGAACACTCCACAGGAGGTGTAAAATTTGGTCTGGGTTTTGAAGTATGAGTAGGAGTTCATGAGTATAAAAAATAGGGTAAAGATTACCAGGCAAGTCATAGAAGATTAAACATAAAGTGTGTCCTATTCTTTAAAGTTGGCACAATGGGTATAATAAAGATAGTGGCCAAAATATGAGGAGGTTGGAACCTATTTTTAGGAGTTTTTCATGCTAAGGAGTTTGACCATTATTCTACAGTAAATAGAAAAATTTGGAAAGATTTTACTTAAATGATTTGAACATGTGAATGATAATACAATGACAACAATGTTAGATCGCATTTATTGAGCACTTACTTTGTGCTCAATAAATACATAGAGAATTTCATTTTCTCTTCTCAATAATTTGATGTAACAGACACGTTATTCCTTTTTACAGATGAGGAAAACCAAGGTACAAATAAGAGGTTAGGCATTTTGCCTGAGGCCACTGTGGCAGTAAGCCTGGGAGCTGGGGTTCAGGTTCAGGTTGAATAATCACTACACTCACACCTTCCGTCTCTCCGTTCCACTGATTCTACTGACTTAGAAAGGTGTTTGAAGAGTAAGTGTAGTGGGATTAAAGGGCCCCAGGCTGGGGTCTGGAGCTGTCTTGATTCCAAGCAGAAGTGAAAAAGGACCAGAGAAGAGAGGAAGATTCTGGAAGGGAAAAATGATGAGTCTTGAGAATTAATCACATGATCCAAAACATAGGCTGGAGCAGGGGCAGGGTCCATGAGACTCCCACGTTTCTGACTTGCACAACTGAGCAGCCCATCGACAGAGACTGAGAACCCAGGCGAAGGGGCAGTTGGAGAGGGAGAGTTTGGCTTGGACAGATTGAATATGCCATGCCTGTGGGGCTTCTAGGTGGAGGTGTCCAGATCTGGCACATCCTGCCAGCCGGGATGTGTGAGCCACAGAAAGGCTCAGTGGACAGGAGAACTGGGCTCTGGTCCCAGCTGGGCTGGAAGCCATGGAACTCCTCCAATAGGCTTCGGCTTCCTCACCTACAAAATGTAGGGGAGGAAGGAAATTACCTTGAGGGTCCCCTCTAGGCTGAAATGCAGTAATTCTATGTTCCCAGTCCAGAAGGATGCAATTACCTGTAGAAACCGATCCCGGAAGCCAGTCAGCTTGTAAGCTAGACATTGAATAGCATTGTCACACTCCACTGCAGCAATCAAAGCCTTCAGGAATATTCATAGAGCTAAAGCAGCAGACCAATAATTATAACTTGGGTGGCTTCTGTGGTTTTTCTCCATATTTTTAGTCTAATGAGGAAGTAAACTCTGTGTGGTGAGGATAGGGGGCAAAGCCCACCACATACATATTTACATTGCCTCAGGGGTGATCTCTTTCAGACGACACCCCATGTTCTTGCTTTTCTGGAAGGCCAATTCTCTGATGTCCCTTGGAATCCAGACTCACTTTCCATTTAAAACCTGCCCTGACAGAATTGCTCAGCTACTGGTAGAAAAGGTTAGTGGGAAGTGGGGCTGATCTATCCACGCCACTGGGCCATGCTGGGGAAGCAGCTTCCGTGCAGCCCGATTTCCCCCCAGTGTATTCATTCGTGGGCTCGCAACTAGCCATGGAGCGTGCAACATGCATGCACACCGTGAAAGATCCTGGGGATGCAGCAGGGAAGGAAACAGGTGTTGCTGGGGAATGTGATTCAACAGCCACTTTTATTAATGTGCATGTTAATGGCGAACCACATGTTTTTTTTTTTTTCTTTTGGACTATGTTGAAACCTTTTAGAATACCCGGACCTTCATAAATACTCTTGATTTTAGTTCCAATTGAATTCACAGATTTAATGCATTGACCATGGAGAGATTTTGGCGTATAAAACGTATAAAGTATATATTGTGTGTGTATATGTATATCTGTTTTATGATACTTCATTTTCAGCGTATACATAATGATGGTGTAATGTCTGGAGTTTGAAGGAGACAGGGCAAGGTCTGGTCGTCATTCTGGATGACCCCAGAGAATGGGGGAGGCCTGGGTTCGAATGAGGCTCAGAGCCACGGTAGCTGTGTGACCTCTCCAAGCCTGGCTTCCTCAGAGGGAGCTCATGATAGTACTCGCCTCTCAAGTTCCTTCTGAGGATAAAGTGAGATAATGCATGTGAAACAGTAGAAAGTGTTCCATAAATGTTAGCTTTCCTGAGGAGTAAATAATATATGTAAAGAAACTTGAAGAACTTCTAGCACATGGTAGATGCTCAACAAATGGCCACATTAATAATGCAGTTCTTGGGCTTCCTTGGTGGCACAGTGATTGAGAGTCCGCCTGCCGATGCAGGGGACACGGGTTCATGCCCCAGTCCAGGAAGATCCCACATGCCGCGGAGTGGCTGGGCCCATGAGCCATGGCCGCTGAGCCTGCACGTCCAGAGCCTGTGCTCCGCAATGGGAGAGGCCGCGACAGTGAGAGGCCCGCGTACCGCAAAAAATAATAATGATAATAATGCAGTTCTTGGTGTTGTAAAGAAAACCACTGCTCATGATAATAATGGAACAGCTGTATTGAGCGCCCCTTGAAAGTGGTAAAAGCAGCCTTCCAGTCCACGCTCTTCCACTTGCTGTCTCCACGGCCCTGAACTTGCCCCATTACCTCTCTGTGCGTCTGTTTCTTCATCTGGGGCTTAGGGTGCTTTGAGCATGGGTGGGGGTAATTATGAAGGAATCTTTGTGCCCTAGAAAGCTCTGCATGACTGTTTTGTGCATGACGATGATGGTTACAGTGGGCATTTTCAATGGCTTAAAATAGATTCAGGGTTGGCCCTTACCCCACCAGGGCATTGCAAGAAGTTTTAGTTGTTTTTCTTTCTGGAAGACCTTGGGGAGTTTCATGTATCCATCACCCCTGCAGGTGTACCCAGACCTTGGACCCTGGACATCCTTTCTGGGCGAGACCATAGCCAACTTCAGCTATCTGCTTGGTTTGTCATTTGCTGTCCTGGGCTCCCCCTTCAGGGTTCCTTCATCACTCACTCTGCTCCAGGGAACCCCCAGTCCTAGCCTTGCCAGCATCAGCCCAGAACATCCTGGTCCTTTCCTCAGTGAGACTCAGCTGCAGCTAGCCAAATTCCACGTCATTGTGAAAATTAAATGAGTTAATACCTGCTAAACTCTTAAAACAAAGTTTGGTGCATGACAGATGCTCCAGAAAGATGAGCTTTTTTTCTTTTTTTTTTTTTTTTGCAGTACGCGGGCCTCTCACTGTTGTGGCCTCTCCCGTTGCGGAGCGCAGGCTCAGCAGCCATGGCTCATGGGCCCAGCCGCTCCGCAGCATGTGGGATCTTCCCGGACCGGGGCACGAACCCGTGTCCCCTACGTCGGCAGGCGGACTCTCAACCACTGCGCCACCAGGGAAGCCCAGATGAGCTATTTTTATTAGCAGTGTGCCAAGAACTTAGAACAGGTCTTGGCACATAGCGAGGGCTGTACTGGTGTTGTTTGCTTTTTTTTCATACAATCATTCATTTATTTAGTCAGTCAACAAACCCTGCCCACATGTCTTCTTCATGCCAGGCAAGACTTGGGGAGCCAGGGAGAACATGACCGTCCCTGCCTTCAGGGAGCTTAAAGTCTAGCAAGAAGCAGACAAATAAGCAAAAATGCAGCCAAACTGTAAAAATCAAGAGATGCCTAGGGAAGGTGGGGATAAAGAGGAAGCTCTAATCTAGTCTGGAGGGAAGGGAATGATAAGAAAATAATAATAGCAGAGATGTATTTTGAGGAATACATGACAGATGTAAAGAAGCCTGCAGAATGGTACATATTCAGTTCCTAGAAGTGGTAACTCTGAAGCTGCACCCTTTGTGAGAGAACCTGGTGGATTAGGGGAGAGAAAAAGAAACAGATAGACAGATAGGATGTTCTAGGAATGGCAAGCAGCATGTGCAGCTGGAGCCCAAGGTGGCCATGGGCAACCCCTGGGCCATAATACAGCTTAGAAGATCTACAGGTAGGAGCTGAGGGGCTACAGAATTTAAGCCACCCTCTAGGCCACATGGGTTTCCAGCCCTAGTGCTTTGTACTGTTCCACTGAAAAATCAAAAAGATTCCAGGATCAAGTCTAATAAATTTCCAAACCATGCTTGCTATTGAGTCATTAAAGGCGCTAAGAAGTCTACAAGAAAGAACGCAATTGAACCTCATCATTTCCCAGACATGTTTGACCTCAGAATCCTTTCTCCTCCAAAATCTATGAGCCTAACATGGCTGGTGGCATTCCTGTGAATACAGATTGTGAAACAGCCATCGTGATAGGAAGACCTTGAGGCAGGGTACTGCCGTGGTCTGAGTTGCATATCAGAAGGCTAACTCCCCCAGAAGCAAAGAAGGACTGGAGAAGGAGACTCTGGAAGCCAGAGGACGGGTGGAGAAGCTAGTGCAGGAGACCAGGAGGAAGGAATGGGGATCTGAACAAGGGCCATGTGTTGGCGAAGAGGAGGAAGGGGATACAGGAGCTGAGGAGGGAGAGTCATCTGGCATTGATGGCTGAATTTAACTGTTCCAATAATGGGAACTCCCTGAAACTGGCAGTCAGGACCAGGAGTTCTGACTTGAGCCCTGAGTTGGTGAGTTGTGGCCGAGGCAAACCACTCTCGCCCCTCAAGCCCGGTGGCCAATTCTAACACAGAGGGGACGATGACAAGATGGTTTCCAAGGGACCCTGCACCTCTGCCATGCTGACACTCCTAGGCTGTGAGCTGTCTCTACTTCTGAAGCAGTCAAGCAATGTGCTGGACCAGCTGTATGGCACCAGGATGAAATTGACATGCGTTGATGAAGTGCTTACCATGTACTTGGCTGAGCGCCAGTCTCTGGGACAGAGGGAAGGAAGGTAGCAGCTTTCATCAGGACCCATCCTCAGGTAAGTCCATCACCCATGGAAGTCACCTCAGTATAGGAGAAAGGACTTTGGAATCAGATACTGAGAGAGGCTCATCCCAGCTCTGCCATCCCAGCTGGATGATCTGGAGCAAGTTCCCAGCCCCTATTACTAGTTTCCTAGGGCTGCACAACAAAGTCCCACAACTGTGGTGGCTTGGAGCAACAGAAATCCATTCACTCACCGTTCTGGAAGCCAGTAGTTCAATATCAAGGTGTCTGCAGAGCCGTGCTCCCTCGGAGGTATGGGAGAGGCTCCTTCCTTGCTCTTCCAGCTTCCAGGGGCTCCAGGGCTTCTTTGGCTTGTGGCCGCATCCCTCCAGGCTCTCCCTCCTCCCACAGCTTTCTCTTTCTCTCAAATATACCTCTTCTTTCTCTTAGAAAGGCATCAGCCATTGAATCTAGGAAGGGTCCACCCTGAATCCAGGATGGCTTTATCCTGACGTCTGTATTAATTACATCTGCAAAGTCCCTATTTCCAAATAAGGCCCCGTTCACAGGTACTTGGACATATCTTTTGGGGACACTGTTCACCCAACTACACCCCTTCATGTCTCTGCCTCCTCATCTGGAACGTGGAGATCGTTGTAGGCTTGTTTTATTGGGCGGTTGGGAGGATGAAGAGAAGTAGGACGTGTAAAATCCTTAACAAAGTACCTGGCAAACTGTAGTTTCCATATTCATTCATTCATACCTGAAATGATGGTGACAGGTATGTGTCTTGTACCTGTCCTTCAAGCTCTAATCCTATATGATGCCCTCGCCTCTAAGCACTGATCCAGGCCCCTAAAGCGGCCGTTTTGGTGGCATATGGATTGTGACATAAAGGTTGTTTATGTTCTATCAGCCCTAACTGTGCAAGGGAGGAGAGACTGTCACCTTCTCTGGGAGTGGGGTCACAGGCTGCAGACGTTTGTCACTTGGTTGGTCACAACAGCCAGGACAGAATTGGTCAGCTGCTGCTTCTACCCTGAATTCCAGATGGGCATGGGGCTGCCAGGCACCACAAGGATTTATGGGGACACCTGGGCACGCAGCCTCGCCTGCACTCCTGGGCGTGTCCCTGCCTCCCTCACTGTCTGAGCACATGGGCTGGGCCAGCAGCTGTCAAGGCCCTGGTTCTGTAGAATTACATCTACACGTGCACAGACCAGCATGATGTGGCTCCTTCTCTCCTGGAACCCTCAGCACGGAGGGAAGAAGGACATGTACACAGATTGGGGTGCAGGGAAGGAAGCCCCTCTGGGTTGGAGCTCAGCCTCAGGCTCCCAGTGGGATGCAGAATAGCACAGCTCAGTGCCTGGAGCTGCTAGGAAATCAAATATTTTCTCACTAGATGTTTAATGAACAGGTATGATTGCCACCTTTGCATTCAGGTTGATCTAGGATCGATAGGAAGGGGCGGACAGAAAGATGCTGGAAATGCCAAACTCAGCGGGTCTGTAGACTGATAGGTCATGAGGCTCAGGAGGATGGAGTTTAACACGCTTCCCAGGCTGACTGGACCGTGGCGAGGCTGAGCATGATCGGAAGAGGAGGTCTGAATGACAATTCTAGTAATAAAAACCATGCCCAAGATTCCCAGAACACTCACAATAGACCAGCCAGGCATCGGGCTTAGCTCTCAGCCTGCGTTGTTCCTTAATCCTCATAAGAACCCTATGAATACACTGTTTATTCTTGTTCATGTTTTACAAAACTGAGGCAAATCGAACTTGTTAATTCAGCTCCAGCCCCACTGACCTTCTTCCTGTTTCCCATCACACCATGTTGCTTCCTTTGGGAAGCTCAAATTACCCAAAGGGACATTTCCTCAAACTCCCAATCACATCTTCCCCAATGTAGACTATGTTTCTGTACTCAAATGTTGATATGAACCTTATTTCAAACTGGGGCTCGACCTGTGTATAAGGCGCACCTCAGCTCTGAACTTCCCTGCTGTGTAACTTCCTGTGCACCGCTGTCCCTCTCTGAACCTCTTCGGTAAAATGTGTCAGATGATAACATGGCCCTGAGGGTTGTTGTGAAGAGGAAAGTAGAACCCTCGGGTGAAAGTGCTATAAAATACAAAGTAAATGGAGAGGGTCTCTAGAGGGCAGCTAGGATCTGGCCGCCAGTCAGGTTCAATGGTCCAGCTGCCAATCCAGAGCCCAGCTTCGAGCATCCATGTCTGCCCTCATCTGCCTCATCTGGCCCTCCCCCATCCCACGCCGTCTGAATGCCAGTCTGAAAGTTGAGTTGAGATGTCTTTAAACACAGCATGTCCTGGTTCCCTGCGAGAGAGTTTGGCTGCTCTGACGCCTGTAAAATGGAATTACATCTACAAATTAATTTGCTAGAAATGATCCACATTTCCCAAGACGTTCCTGGAAGCCAATATGAGCGATTAGAGCTGGAGATGCACTCCTGGCCTGATGAGTTGGGGGTCGCATCCATCACGGGCCTCCACCCTCCACTTGTCTATTTATTGAGGTGAAATTCACATAACGCAAAATGAACTGTTTTCAAACAGAGTGACATTTAGTACATTCACAATGTTGTGTAACCACCACCTCTGTCTAGTTCCAGAACATTCATCACCGCAGAGGAAACCCAGTGGGCAGTTGCTCCCCATCCTCCCTCCCGGCCCTTGGCAACACATGATCTGCCTTCTGTCCCTGTGCATTTACTTATCCTGGATATTTCATATTCGATCCCACCTATGCTAAAATAAAACTGTACCTGAGACAGGCACCAGGCACAAAGGGCTCTAAGTATCCTAGTTGTTGGGACACCTGACCTGGTGTTGGTGCCAGAGCAGAATGACATTTAGCAAGGTTCTTAGCCCCTTGCGGGTGCAGTTTCTTCTTCTTAACTCAGACTTTAATCCCTGGGCTGTGACTGTGATTCATGCTCCAACAAACCCTCCTCCTCCCCAGACTTTCCCTGACCCTCCCTGAGAGAACGCCCTCCACAGCACACTTGGGTTGCCCCATTTGTATTTTGTCCCAGGTGTCACACTGGTGTTTCCTGTGATGCCTGCACCTTGTTCTCTAGCCATCTCGTGACTTATGGAGGGCAGAAACCACGTGGCATAGCAGATGGAGTACTGGCTTTGCCATCCAAAAAGCTGGGTTCCTGGCCCCGTGTCCTCTCTGTAAGAGGCAATGAGTGTAAAGTGAGATGCGCAGTAATGTTCTTTTGTCCTGTCTTTGGCAGCCCCGGAAGTGTTCCAGGTGTATGTGGACGGAGGCCCTGGGTACTCCTACCCCGTTGACTGGTGGTCCCTGGGTGTCACGGCCTATGAGCTGCTGCGGGGCTGGGTAAGATGTGCGCCTGTGTGGTGAACGTGAAGGCTGTGGAAGTGGGGGGCTCGGCTTCTACCAGGCTTGGGTGGGGTGAAATGGCCCTGCCGCTGGACGTGCACCATGCTGGCAAGCAGCCCTGGGTGTCAGCCCTGATTGCCCGTGTGCCAACTCCAAGGTCCTGAGCATTAGAAAGCTCTTAACAGGCTTCTGGTCCAGCCCCTCATTCTACTCACGGGGACAGGGATGTCCAGAGTGGGGAGGGTCTTGTGTGAAGCTCAGCAGCTGATCCGTGGCAGCTCAAACACCCAAAGCATCTTGGTGTCATCATTTCAAACGCTGTCCTCTTTCAACCCACAACATGATGCACCCGTGCCCAACTTTCCAGCTTGGTTTTTTGTTGTTGTTATTTTAGTTCCAACCTTCCCCAAATACTTAGCTCAGCGTCCTATAAAAATGGGGCATTCAGTACGTATTTTTGTTTTATTTCTTTTAAATTTAAAAGCTGAAGATGGCTAATGGAGCTATTTGACAACTAATAACTCAGTTTTATTTTAGCAGAAAGAATTATGACAAACGAATTTTGAGGCTTTTTTTTTTTTACACAAGTATCATTTGAAAATGACGCCATTTAACCTCTCAGGACCATTCCCTTTCATGCAATGGGGATAGTAACATCCTTTCAGTCTATTCTGTGGTGCTGAAGTTATCCTGGGATCGATGCACCCCTAGACTGGGACACTCAGTTTGCATATTACCCACCTTATAGCTCCAGCACCCAGCGCACAGCGTAGAGAGTCAGTTCCTCCCACTGGATGCTGCTTTAACATTGTCTCACGGTCATCTGCATATATGCATATTAAGGCGGGTAGACGGTGCCCCTCGAGGGCAGGAGCCCCCGGTGCACAGTGATAACTGGTGGGAATGAATGAAGGAATGAATGATAGCAGCTGTGTGAAAACCATCCAAGCTATATGAATGTTATTCGTTATCCCCCTGTGGTTCAAGTATCTGGGGTCTCTCTTGATCTCAGTGATTTCCCCTGAATTCCTCAAAAACATACTACAGTACATGATGTTGTTAGAATGCAAAAAATATGTATATGAACTTGTGAGTTTTCTTGGGCACTGAATGAAAACAATTCATCTCTCCCCATCTCCCTGGTTGGTTCCTTTGTCGTGTACTGGTTCTTTAAGATACGTGCTCCAAGAGGGGACATGAGGGTCCCCATGATATTTGTATGAACCAGAGAGCACAGACATCACCAGATGATGTTTATCACGGAATCAATCCTACAAATGACCTTGGCAAGCAGTCGACCTAAGCATCATTGGTCATTTGCCAGCAGAAAGTATATTCTCTGCCAGAATACAAGTCAGAACAGTCAGAGATGATGACTTGGCAAAAAGTCCCAAGGGCTTCAAAATAAAACGTTTCATTTTCAATGTATCTGAGTTTTCTGCTTAGGGATCCAAATGCCACTTTTAATAGAAGAGGGAGGGTCACATGGTGGGATCGGGCCTTTAGCGTGGGGACAGAGTGAACAAGAATGCCTGTTATGGGTTAGTGTGACTCTCTCTCCCAGATATCTTGGTCTGTTCACCTTTGACTTGAAACACAATGGGTTTATGCAAATTGTTTATTCTGTTTTTTTAATCCTGGAAACAATCACATTTAGTCCAAAAGCTATACTGAAAAACACTCATATTTTTCCATGGACTATGTGAATTTAGAAGTTATCCTTCCTCATTGAAATTCCTCCATCATGTCAGTGACAGCATCCCTGATAGGTGATCACCCCCCTGTTCCTTGATTCCCTCAGGGTCCAGGGGGCTCCTTACCTCCAAAAGATGAAAGTCATTACGGGAATTTTCTAACACATATTCTAAGATCATAGAGTTGGAAAGCGTTAGAAATGAAAGGTGGGAGATTGAAGGTATTAATATGTTATGTTAGCCAGGGACCCAGGCATGCTCTAGTCTTAGAGCAGGAAGAGGCATCTCTCCCGAAATGCTCTATCACGAGAGCAGAGGAGTGGATTGTCATCAGTGGGCTTGAAATTTCAATGCAGAGAATTCTGTGAGCCTGCTTGGATCACGTAGCCCAGACGAGGGGAGTACCTTGTACCCAACTTTCCTATGAGCCCAAACAAGCATCTCAGTTCTCACCCTGAGACCTGCTAAGTTAAAAAAAAAACAAAAAAACACTCAAGAAAGCACCACCTGGACAGTTCCCTTTTGAGCACAGTTGTCTCAGGGACTGTGACCACACCCCCTGAAGAGAACCCCATGGGGACAGAGAGGAGAGGGAGGTTTCTCATCCACTGACCCAGAGAAGGGACTTAAAGGTCTTAGCCCAGCCCCTGTTTCCCCACCTACCAGGCTCCTTGACGGTTTCCCTGGCAGTGTCACCCACCTGTCCACTGGTTTTCCTCCGCATGCACAGGGGTCTTATATCCAGAAAGAACATGTTTCATTTTTTTAAAGCCCTCCTCATAACACAGAAAGAGGATCTTAGAAGAATTCACAGGTTCAAACCCTAGCTCTACCAGGCACCTTGTCTGTGATCTTAACCAAGGCCAATAGACAGACCAAATGCTCAGTTATTATTAATAACTGTGATAGGTGATCACCCCCCTGTTCCTTGATTCCCTCAGGATCCACAGGGGGTGTGGTCACAGTCCCTGAGACAACTGTGCTCAACACCTACCCAACAGGGTGGCTGGGAATATTAAGTGATTCTGACGATGCAAATTACCCAGCTCTGTGACTGATAAAGGGTCAGTACTCATCAATGTCAGCTCCCCTCCCCTGGTCTCTCTGATTCCCATGCCGGGGGCCTGCTGGCAGGTCTGCATCCTTTCCAACTTAGCACCTCTCAAGGTGGAGACAGGCCCTGGGAGAGGAGCTGAGTCACATGTGGCTGCTGACCGTTAGTGGGGAGGTCCCGGGCCCGGTGGGCAGAGGTCCGGGCTCCCATCCACACCCCGTGTGCCTTGATGCTGTGACTCCACCTTAGTCACTTAACTCATCTGAGCCCTGGCATCCTCCTTCATGAAATGGGGATGAGGAGGCTGGCCTGAGAGGTCACCATGGGGATTCCAGGAGAAAATGTAGGTGGAGCACACGCAGTGTCCAGCACACAGGAGGGATGCTGACTGCTACATAAATGTGCACGTGGTGATGATTCTGAGACAGGTAGCTGCAGAGACAGTGCTGATGACTTCTTCTTAGAGGAGCAGGGAAGAGTTTCTGAGGGAGGAAGCGCTAAGGGGGATCATATATGAGTTGGTTGGGAAACCGTGTGAGCAGAGACCGGGAAGCACAGCTGAGGCTGACACAGCAAACACCTTAGACTGACCAGCAGTCAGAAGGACAGTCTGGGGGCTGTCTAGAAAGGAACCTGAGGTCAGCTGGAGGTACCAGCTTCACTCTGTAGGCAGTGTGGTGCTGCCCATGGAAGCGACAGCATGGTGGTCAAGCGAGAGTCTGGGCTTTGGAATCACATGTTTTGGGGATCAAATCCCATCTTTGTTGCACAGTTTCTGAATTTCTGGGGATGAGCCTGTTTCTTGTCTATCAGATGGGGAGAACAGTGGCTGCAAAGCACAGGGTTCCTCAGCCTCAGCTCTACGGACGCTTGGGACTGGGTACTGCTTTGTGATGGGGGCTGCCCAGGGCACTGTAGGATGTTTAGCTGCATCCCCAGCCTCTACCCACTAGATGCCAGCAGAACTTTGCCCCCACCCAGGAAGGACAACGAAAATGTCCCCAAACATTGCCATATGTCCCCTGGAAGGACAGATTAGGCCCAGTTGAGAACCACTGCCATAGAGTAATCAAGGGGACTAAAGGAGATTCTGGTAACCAAACGTCTTCTACATCTGTGACTCTATTTCAGTTTTGTAGATAAGTTCATCTGTACCCTTTTTTTAGATTCCACATATAAGTGATATCATATGATATTTGTCTTTCTCTGTCTGAATTACTGAGGGATAAATTGGAAGATTGTGATTGACATATACACACTACTATATAAAATAGATAACTAATAAGGACTTACTGCATAGCACAGGGAACTCTACTCAATACTCTGTAATGACCTATACGGGGAAAGAATCTTAAAAAAGAGTGGATATATGTATATGTATAACTGATTCACTTTGCTGTACACCTGAAACTAACACAACGTTGTAAATCAATTATACTCTAATAAAATTTTTAAAAATAAAGTTGCAACTCCCTTCCTCTCCCCGCTCACAAATACCTCAGGCCCTCCTTTTTCTCTAAGACATGTAACACCATGTAATATCTATTTTACATATTTGGATCGTCTATTTCCCCACACCAGAATGTAAACTCCATGAGGTGGGGATTTTTCTGTTGTTTATTTACTAATGTATTCCCCAGCCCCTAGAGCAGAGGTTGGTATACCTTGGGGACACAGTATTTGCTGACTAAATAACAGATGGATGGGCTTCCCTGGTGGCGCAGTGGTTGAGAGTCCGCCTGCCAATGCAGGGGACACGGGTTCGTGCCCCGGTCCGGGAAGATCCCACATGCCATGGAGCGGCTGGGCCCGTGAGCCATGGCTGCTGAGCCTGCGCGTCCGGAGCCTGTGCTCCGCAACGGGAGAGGCCACAACAGTGAGAGGCCCGCATACCGAGAAAAAAAAAAGTGAGGGGGATAACAACGACAAATGAACCTGTAGAAAGTAGAGGGATGAAAACTACAGGCCAATATCACTGATGAACATAGATGCACAGATCCTCAACAAAATACTAGCAAACAGAATCCAACAGCACATTAAAAGGATCATACACCATGATCAAGTGGGGTTTATTCCAGGAATGCAAGGATTCTTCAATATATGCAAATCAATCAATGTGATACACCATATTAACAAATTGAAGAAGAAAAACCATATGATCATCTCAATAGATGCAGAGAAAGCTTTCGACAAAATTCAACACCCATTTATGATAAAAACGCTGCAGAAAGTAGGCATAGAGGGAACTTTCCTCAACATAATAAAGGCCATATATGACAAACCCACAGCCAACATCGTCCTCAATGGTGAAAAACTGAAACCATTTCCACTAAGATCAGGAACAAGACAAGGTTGCCCACTCTCACCACTCTTATTCAACATAGTTTTGGAAGTTTTAGCCACAGCAATCAGAGAAGAAAAGGAAATAAAAGGAATTCAAATGGGAAAAGAAGAAGTAAAGCTGTCACTGTTTGCAGATGACATGATACTGTACATAGAGAATCCTAAAGATGCTACCAGAAAACTACTAGAGCTAATCAATGAATTTGGTAAAGTAGTAGGATACAAAATTAATGCATAGAAATCTCTAGCATTCCTGTACACTAATGATGAAAAATCTGAAAGTGAAATCAAGAAAACACTCCCATTTTCCATTGCAACAACAAAAAAAAATATCTAGGAATAAACCTACCTAAGGAGACAAAAGACCTGTGTGCAGAAAATTATAAGACACTGATGAAAGAAATTAAAGATGATACAAATAGATGGAGAGATGTACCATGTTCTTGGATTGGAAGAATCAACATTGTGAAAATGACTCTACTACCCCAAGCAATCTACAGATTCAATGCAATCCCTATCAAACTACCACTGGCATTTTTCACAGAACTAGAACAAAAAATTTCACAATTTGTATGGAAAGACAAAAGACCCCGAATAGCCAAAGCAATCTTGAGAACGAAAAACGGAGCTGGAGGAATCAGTCTCCCTGACTTCAGACTATACTACAAAGCTACAGTAATCAAGGCAATATGGTACTGGCACAAAAACAGAAATATAGATCAATGGAACAGGATAGAAAGCCCAGAGATAAACCCACGCACATATGGTCACCTTATCTTTGATAAAGGAGGCAGGAATGTACAGTGGAGAAAAGACAGCCTCTTCAATAAGTGGTGCTGGGAAAACTGGACAGGTACATGTAAAAGTATGAGATTAGAACACTCTCTAACACCATACACAAAAATAAGTTCAAAATGGATTAAAGACCTAAATGTAAGGCCAGAAACTATCAAACTCTTAGAGGAAAACATAGGCAGAACACTCTATGACATAAATCACAGCAAGATCCTTTTGGACCCACCTACTAGAGAAATGGAAATAAAAACAAAAGTAAACAAATGGGACCTAATGAAACTTCAAAGCTTTTGCACAGCAAAGGAAACCATAAACAAGACCAAAAGACAACCCTCAGAATGGGAGAAAATATTTGCAAATGAAGCAACTGACAAAGGATTAATCTCCAAAATTTACAAGCAGCTCATGCAGCTCAATAACAAAAAGCAAACAACCCAATCCAAAAATGAACAGAAGACCTAAGTAGACATTTCTCCAAAGAAGATATACAGATTGCCAACAAACACATGAAAGAATGCTCAACATCATTAATCATTAGAGAAATGCAAATCAAAACTACCATGAGATATCATGTCACACTGGTCAGAATGGCCATCATCAAAATATCTAGAAACATTAATGCTGGAGAGGGTGTGGAGAAAAGGGAACACTCTTGCACTGCTGGTGGGAATGTGAATTGGTACAGCCACTATGGAGAACAGTATGGAGGTTGCTTAAAAAACTACAAATAGAACTACCATATGACCCAGCAATCACACTACTGGGCATACACCCTGAGAAAACCATAATTCAAAAAGAGACATGTACCAAAGTGTTCATTGCAGCTCTATTTACAATAGCCCGGAGATGGAAACAACCTAAGTGTCCATCATCGGATGAATGGATATAGAAGATGTGGCACATATATACAATGGAATATTAGCCATAAAAAGAAACGAAATTGAGTTATTTGTAGTGAGGTGGATGGACCTAGAGTCTGTCATACAGAGTGAAGTAAGTCAGAAAGAGAAAGACAAATACCGTATGCTAACACATATATATATAGAATCCAAAAAAAAAATGGTCATGAAGAACCTAGGGGTAAGACGGGAATAAAGACACAGACCTACTAGAGAATGGACTTGAGGATATGGGGAGGGGAAATGGTAAGCTGTGACAAAGTGAGAGAGTGACATGGACATATATACACTACCAAACATAAAATAGATAGCTAGTGGGAAGCAGCCACACAGCACAGGGAGACCAGCTCTGTGCTTTGTGACCACCTAGAGGGGTGGGATGCGGAGGGTGGGAGGGAGGGAGATGCAAGAGGGAGGAGATATGGGAACATATATATATATGTATAACTGATTCACTTTGTTATAAAGCAGAAACTAACACACCATTGTAAAGCAATTATACTCCAATAAAGATGTAAAAAAAAATAAAATAAAATAACAGGTCTACTGCAGTTCTTTTCCTGTTTCTTCCATTTTTCGGTAAACTGGCAATTTTTGTAAACTGAGTTTCCTGGAATAGAGATGCACCTGCACTCTATAATGAGTATATCCAGTGCCCTGCTGCCAAAATCACTTTCACCAGCAGAACATGTAATTATTTTACCTTATAAAGACCACTTGGTTTTCTGAATTAAGACATCCTAAGGCCAATGAGTGAGAACCGAGCATCAGTAGAACTCTTTACCTGATGCAGATGGAATATAGATCTTTATTTGTGCCAGTATTCTTGTCGAAGGACCTGAGTTTCTCCACAACCACGCAAACAGATTAAGGCTGAGCCTGGAGCTTAAAGGCGCAGAGCTGATTTTATTTTATTATTTAAAAAAAAATTTTATTGGAGTATAATTGCGTTACAGTGTGCTAGTTTCTACTGTACAGCAAAGTGAATCAGCTATACATACATATATATCCCCTCTTTTTTGGATTTCCTTCCCATTTAGGTCACCACAGAGCACTGAGTAGAGTTCCCTGTGCTATACAGTAGGTTCTCATTAGTTATCTGTTTAATACATGGTATCAATAGTGTATATATGTCAATCCCAATCTCCTAATGCATCCCAACCCCCCAAACTCCCACTCCATCCCTCCCCCTCCCCCTCCCTCTTGGCAACCACAAGTCTGTTCTCTGTGTCTGTTTTAACCACGTGGGGCCTCTCTCTCTCTGATGCCGCCTGTTGTCCTTTGGTTGCAGAGGCCATATGAAATCCACTCGGCCACTCCCATCGATGAGATCCTCAACATGTTCAAGGTGGAGCGTGTCCACTACTCCTCCACGTGGTGCAAGGGCATGGTTGCCCTGCTGAAAAAGGTAAGGGGGCAGCCGCCAGCCCACCTGGCCAGGGAGCTGGGCACTCAGTGCAGTAACAGACAGACCAGCAGATTAAGGAATGAGAAAATGAATGGCGGGACAGTGGTGGAAATAATAAAGTCAGCGGTGCTCTAACGCCTCATCGTAAGCACTCTCACCATCCCGCATCGAGATCACAAAGCCGCTGGACAGGGTGGCTTGTAGTCACGTCTGTGACAACAAAGCCCACAGGCTCTTTTCACTCCACAACAAGCTTCTAATAATTAGAAATATTTAATGCATATAGCTCTTTAAACATTTTACAAATCGTCTTTTAACTCACTGACCTTTAAGACGTTGGGCGTCTCCTGACTTTTCCTGGGAACTGTTGCTAGTGGAATAAAGCAGTGGTTCTCCAAGGTGGTTCCTGGACCAGCATCCCCTGGGAGCTTGTTAGAAATGCGGATTCTCAGGCTCCACCCCCAGACCTGCTGAATCAGAAATGGTGGGGCGGGCCCTGTTGTTTCTGTTCTGATAAGCTCAAGTTCAGCATGGGCAGTGGGTCGTGGCGCCCTCCTTCTGAGGCTGGCATTCAGCGAAGCTCACTCGGAATCCTCCAAGACACAGAGTCGAGCCTTGCATGTGGTCAGCACCAGTCACCTTTAATGAAGGAATTATGATGACGGCAGCCAGCACTGGTTGGGGGAATGTTATATGGGGGCTCTGCTCATTTAGTCCTTACATGCCCTGTGAGAGGAGTAGTGTTGGTGCCTCCATAGTAGAGATGGGAAAACTGAGGCTTGGGAAAGCATATCATTCACTCACTGCCACAGGGCTGTTCAAGGCAGAGGAGGATTTAAATCCAAGCTCTCTGAACTCCAGATATCAGCTCTTACTCCCTCCAAACTCTGTAGATGATTTAGGGAATTACTCATTAGTTAAATTGCTTTAGGGGAGATTCACCCCCTGGGTTTTAGACTCAGTGGTCCTTAACCAACTGCTGATTGGAATCACCTGGAAGCTCCACCCACCTGCCAACACCTCCACTTCCCACCCACCCATGGAGTCAGAGAACTAACTGCTGCCCTAAACTGTGGCCACCCCCCTCCACCACCGCCCTGCCCTGGGCATTGAAGCAGCATCTCTGTTTAAATCTGTACCCGTCATTTTGGGGACAGTTCCTAGAGAGAGGCCACCGTGATCAGCAGGTGGGGCCCTGCCAGGTGCCCCTCCCATGGTGTGACTGTAGCCCACTTGTTGCAGTGGCAGCTGGGTGTGGCATCATGCCTTGGTGTGTCCCAGTTCCTCATCCATCCCCTTTGGGTCTCATCTGAATCATGAGCCAGAAGTGGAAGAGTTACCATTATCCTTCCTACTTTCGGAGGAGGAAACACGCACAGCACAGTCAGCAGCTCAGCCGGGGCCACACTGCTACCGAGTGGCCCTCCCAGGGCTGGGCCCCGTCTTTCATTTTTAGCCTCAGTGTTCTTGCACCAGATAAGCTACTGTTTTGAAAGTTGAAAACCCCTCTGGATGCAAGGTAATATTGTACGGCTATTTTTTTTTCTTTTACTGCATCACCCCTTATTAGCAGAAACTCCATTTGAAGGGAAGCTAAAAGTTGACCCCTTGGCTACAAATGAGGTCATTCCATCAGACTGCAGAGGTCACCTCATAGCTGTCCAGGGAGAAATTTTATTATGCTTTTGTGCATCCCATTACCAAGCTGAAAGTCCTAAATCGAGGTGGCGAATTCTTTTTATTTTTAATTGGAAGCCTCTGCAGACCTCATTGAGAGGTGGCATGTCACACGGTGCAAGTTCCCAAGGGGAGCACGGCGGGCGAAAATCTAGTCCCTGTCCAAAGAGCCCATTGCTGGATGACCTTCCAGCAGCCTGACCCCTCAGTTCCTCCCTGGCTATAAAGAGATGAGTGTAGGTGATGCTTCCAACACAGCAGCCCAAACAGGGCAGGACATTCATGGAACGCAGAAAGCAGGGTCACCTTCATTTTCCCAAGACTCCGCCTTCGGATTCCCCCAAAAACCTCGGTGGGGTGCACTGCCCAAGCGAGCACATTTGCCCTTTGCCTGCAGCTCCTGACCAAGGACCCCAAGAGCCGCCTGTCCAGCCTCGGTGACGTCCAGAGCGCACCCTACTTGGCCGACATGAACTGGGACGCGGTGTGGGAGAAGGCCCTGATGCCCGGCTTCGTACCCAATGTGAGTGAGGTCCTGTTTGACGGCATCCCACCCTGTGCAGGGTCCCCCACCTGGGCGGGCAGGAAGACGCCAGAAGCTGTCCAGTGGGGGCCCTGCTGGCCACGGTCACCTGAGCACCAGAGGAATCACGTTTCACTGAGATTCAGGGTGGATTTGTACCTGATTTCCGAGGTCCACACGCAGATGCCTGCAGTTGTCCCCTCTGGCCACACTGTTTCTTAGCTCCATACCTGTGAACACACTGCTTCCTCTTCCAGGAATGCCTTTCTTGTCCACTTGGAAATCTACCCCTCCTTCCAGACTCAGTGTAAAATGCAGCAAATGGTCCACTGGAGGGTCTTGGTAGCTGCCTTCTGGATAAGGAGCAAACGCAGTCATTGCCTCCTCTGGGACATTTTCCCAGCCAGCCTCTCCATCCCCTTACCTGGAGTGGATCTCACCCTCCCTGGTTCCCCACTGGACAGGTGCCTAGGTCTGCATTAGCGGTCAATAACGTTCTGTTGCGTGCATCCGCCATTCCCCGAGAGCTTCAGAGGGTGGGTTGGCTGACCTTCGCCTGAGAGAGATCCCAGAGCAATGGGTGACCCTAGAAGCTGCTAGAAGACCTCGATACGTGCTTGTCACATGAGTATGGATCAGTTAACGATAACAGCCAATAGGGTTAAGCGTGTTCTACAGCTTCACGTACATTATGTCATATAAGCTTCACAATAGGGAAGGGGGCTCTGTTAGTAGTCTCAGCTTAAGTGAATAGTCTCAGGTTAAGCAAACTGCCCACAATTACTCAGTGAGAAATTGGCAAAGCCAGGGCTTGACCTCAGGCAGTCTGGATCCAGAGCCTCCACTGAAGGAAGGAAGGAAGGAAGGAAGGAAGGAAGGAAGGAAGGAAGGAAGGGAGGGAGGGAGGGAGGGAGGAAAGAAAGATAAATCAGGCCAGGAAAGACTTGGTCCTGGAATCTGACCTGCTCACTGGGAGAGGTAGCGTGGTGGCGGACAGATGTGCCACCAAGGGAAAGGGACTGTTAGTGGAGCCATAGAAGCTGGCGGTGCGAGGATCCCGGCAGGGGCAGGTGGGGGAGAGCTGTCAGTACAGACAATCCCAGTGGGGACTGTTCTGCTGGGACCTCTCTCCAGGATCGAGACGGGAAAGGGAAAAGAATGTAGTACTTACTGCTCCCCATCAGACCACCAACAAAACAATAATAATAATACCTGTGATTAACATTTGTTGGTACCCACCCTGTGGCAGGGACTGGGCTAAGAGCTTTCCCTGCATTGTGTCACCCCAACCCCACAAGCTCAGAGCACTTACCCTCATTTTACAGTCATGGAAACTGAGGGCCAGAGAGGTTGAGGGACTTGCTAGTGAGTGGAAAAGCCAGGCCTTGCCCCAGTTCTATCTGCAAAGCCCTGGTTCCTCCTCCTGCCTGGCCATGGCAGGGCACTGGCTGACATCGAGGGGTGAGGCAGCCTGGCCAAGGCAAGTTTGATGGCAGGTAGCAAGACCCTCGCTTATAAGTTGGGGTTTAAGGCCGGGGCTCCCATGGGAGGTGGCTGGGACTGCAGGGCAGCAGAGGGAGTGGTCAGTCATTGCAGGCCTGCCATGGATCAGGAAGGACCCATTCTAGAAGATTTGCAAACACTGTCTCAGTTAATCCTCATCAACCCACTGAGCCTGCTGCATTTTATACAGATGAGGAAACTGAGGCACAGACAGGTTATATGTCTCCCTCAAAGACACGCAGGTGAAAGATGAGGCTGTAGGACTCAGTGGCAAGGCTGGCAGCCCCCCTCCGGGGTTGTGCCTGGTCCCTCTCCTCCCTGGCCCCCATCCAATCAGGAACAGGGACACCTACTCAAGGACTCACTTCTCACTTGGCCCTACATGAAGAACTTTATTAACTTATTTAATCTTGCATGAGGGAGGAATGCTTATCCAGACTTTACAGATAATGAACTGAGTCCCAAAGAAGTTAAAAACTTGTTCAAGGTCAGAAAGCAGCAGAACTGGGTTGTTGTTTTTTCTGAGCACCTTCAGAGCCATTGATGTTATAACCACCATACTGTGCTGCCTGAGAGGGCCAGCATCCTGGGCTGGGTCTCAGGATGGAAAAGAGCCACCTGGGATAAGTCAGGGATACCGATATTACTCCTGACCAAAGTGGCAGGAGCCCAGCCTACGGCAGGGCCAGGCCTGAGGGTCAGCTGGCTCTAGCTGCAGGAGACCAGGGAGCTAGGATAGGGAACTGGGTAGATTTTGGCCAGAAATGGTATTTTTAAATGGAATGGTTCAAAATGATATTTATAGAAAAGGTAGTAATGACATGAGAAGGAGAGTATAAGAAAATAAGTGAAAAGAACAGATTGGAAAACTGAACTCAACCTCACGAAATGAACATACGTAAGGAGATCAAGGGAACCTGTGGGTGTTAATAAGTGGGGTGTGCAAGGTGGGCGGGATTATGGGGATAAATGAATGACGTGTGCAGCGAGGATGTGTCACTGTCCACTATCAGGAATAAAGTGTAGCTGATGTATCCCACTGGAGTAGTTCATTGTCACTTGTTGAATGAATGAATGATTGATTGAATGAATGGATGAATGAATGAATGAAAATACAATTCAATGGCACGGAACAAAGACAAACAGTGTTTTCTTTTCCATTTCCTTTCAGAAAGGGAGGCTGAACTGTGATCCCACATTTGAACTTGAAGAAATGATTCTTGAATCCAAACCACTTCACAAAAAGAAGAAGAGGTTGGCAAAGAACAGGTCCAAAGATGGCACGAAGGAGAGCTGTCCTCTGGTGAGTGCTGTCTCAGGAGCAGACCCCAGGCAGAGAGGAATCCTATACTCCAGTGAATACGATTGAGCTGCTTCTTAGCCAGATGGGGGGCTTGTCACTTTGCCCCACCAAATACGTTCATTTGCAGTCAATAAAATGCCTCCATCGAACACGTGGTCTTGCATAGCAGGACCCTGTGAAAGCATCACTGGAGATGGACATATCCGTGCTCTCATCATTCACATTAGCACTGTCCCTAGTGCAGGAACCTCTGTATCTGTGAGCAAGAGCAGAAGAAATGATGCTGAGCGACACCAGCGCTGTTCTGAGTAGCCCCCGGCACCCTCTGCAAAGGTTTTATACTGTGGAGGCACCCAGGGCCACACTCTGTGGGCCACTGCATTAATTTTCTAGGCTGCCATCACAAAGTATCACACACTTGGTGTCTTAAAACAACTGAAACGTGTTCGCACAATTCTAGAGGCCAGAAGTTCAAAATCAGGTATCGACAGAGCTTTGCTCTCTCCAAAGGCTATAGGGAGGGTCCCTCCTCGCCTCTTGCAGCTTCTGGCGGTGGCCAGCAGCCCTTGACATCCCTTGGCTTGCAGCTGCATCACTCCCATCTCTCCCTCCGTCTTCACGTGGCGTTTTCCTCTCTGTGTCTTCACACGGCCCTCTTTTAGGGACACCCGTCGTTATATGTAGAGCCCACCCTGCTCCAGGATGACTTCAGCTTAACTAGTTCCATCTACAAAGACCCTGTTTCCAAATAAGCTCACATTCACCAGTCCAGGGGGTTAGGACTTCAACATATCTTTTTAAAGTTTTTTTTATTTTTTATTTTTTATTGAAGTATGGTTGATTTACAATGTTGTGTTAATTTCTGCTGTACAGCCAAGTGATTCAGTTATACACATATATACATTCGTTTTCATATTCTTTTCCATTATGGTTTATCACAGGGTATTGAATATAGTTCCCTGGGCTATACAGTAGGACCTTGTTGCTTATCCATTCCATATATACTAGTTTGCATCTGCTCATCCCAAACTCCCACTCCTTCCCTCCCCCGCCCTCTCCTCCCCCTTGGCAACCACAGGTCTGTTCTCTATGTCTGTGAGTCTATTTCAGCTTTGTAGATAGGTTCATTTGTGTCATCTTTTAGATTCCACATGTAAATGATAACATACAGTATTTGTCTTTCTCTTTCTGACTTACTTCACTTAGTCTGATAATCTCCAGGTCCATCCATGTTGCTGCAAATGGCATTATTTCATTCTTTTTTCATGGCTGAGTAGTATTTCATTGTATATATACAAACCTTCTTTATCCATTCCACAACGTATCTTTTTGGAGGACACAATTCAACCCCCAACTGCCCCTTCCTCCATCAAAATATATTAAAAATTGTAATGCATGATTACATTGGTAGGAAGATGAATATAACTTTCAAATTTAAAAATTCATTTTTTTCAGCTTATTTGAAAAGAAATTAAAACATCTTTGTAGCCCCTAAAAGTATCGTGAAGCCTAAGCCGGTTCCTGCACAGCCTAATGCAGATGTTGGCCTGGGAAGGGCTGGGTGTGTGTACGTGAGGGCACAGAAGGGTGTGGGGTTCCTGCACAGGCATGCAGTGTACATTCGGCATCCAGACAGCCTCTGAGACGTGTATTACAGACCATCCGTGGGACGGATGGTCCTTGGCACCTGTTCCTGAAGAGAATGAGCACCTTTGCACAATGGCCTTCAATTTCTCCCTCTCCCCACCATGCTTCTTAATTAGGACTAACGAACATTCAAGTGATCAGGAAACCAAGGTCATGGTTTTCAATTCCTACTCCGTGTTAACATGGCTGTTAAATTCGGATTTAATGGCTTAAAATGGAGAAAAGCATCTCTGCCTGCCAGCCCCCCTCCCCACCCCCGGTGGCACAGCCGCCACTACAATCAGGGCTGCTCCAGCCGCTTTGATTGTCCCCAGCCCCAAGCATCCGTGGTCCCATTTAGATCAGTCTCTGCTCGTCCTCACTCCCTGGACGATGCTTCATCACTTACAGTCCCCTCTCTGTACTCTTTGACAGAATGGACACCTCCAGCAATGCCTAGAGACAGTGCGGAAAGAATTCATCATATTCAACAGAGAGAAGTAAGTCCACCACCAGCATCTGCTGGGCAGAGCCCTTCCAAGGGCAGAAAGTCTCCCTTGGGGAATCGGGGTCCCTGGCCCCCCATGAAGCTAGCCACGATGCTGGAAGGGAAGCAGCAGGTGGACCCCGTTGTTCTAATCCTGCCTCTGCCATGTGGCCCGAGCAAGGCACTAACTTCACCTCTCTGGGCCTCAGGGTGTTTATGTGAAGTGGGGTGGCCACAGGAGGACCAACCTGGCACACAGGATGCTGGTGCAGAGGGGCAGGCCTACAGATGGTTACATGCCCGAGCTCTGGAGCAAAATTGCCCGGGATCAAGTCCTGGCTCTTCTGCTGCCAGAGTGACCTAAGGCAAGTCACTTGACGTCACTGAGCCTCATTTTCAGCAATGACAAAGAGGAAATGACTCCCTTGCAGTGTGTTTGTTGTAAGGTTAAATGAGGCTGTTGATACAATACCTGGCATGGTAGGAGTACTCATGAAAAGGATTACTATTATTGTTATTGTTCTTGTTATTATTTGATGGGGTGAGGTGGTGTGGACTGTGCTAGGACCCCAGCGTCATGGGCTGGCAGGAGATAGGATGATGCTGAGTTGGGAGGGGCGAAGCTGGGGTCTGGCCGCATGACTGCCCTTACAGCAGCCAAGGAAACAGAGGCTCAGGCTTGGTCCCAGCTGACATTACTATCTGGGGGTTCATCCGCCTGTGCCTGATGAGTCAGAGCAGCGGCTTGGGCAGCCATGGGCTCATGCAGCAGGAGCTGAAACCCTGTAGGCAGGACTGACAGCACATCAGCCCCATTTGGCCAACACTCAACTAGGCCTTGGGCTTGCGGAGATGATGGGATACGCTTCCCTACCTCCAGGAGGGCCAGATGGACACATGCCAGCTTGGCCCTTAGGCGTTCACCAGTGTTCCACCATTTTCAGCTTATAGCAGGTGACAGCAGCAGTGGGGATGCATGATATGGAAAACGGCAGCCCAGGCATGGCTCCGACAGCAGGTGCCAGGCTCAGCCTGGGTGTCAGGGAAGCTTCTGGGGGCACCATGCCCAGCTGAGTCCTGACGGGCGAGGAGGGCAAGGCATGGAGTTCCAGGAGTGAGGACAAGGCACAGAGAACGAGACAGCATGGCAGACACAGGGACCACCGGCTGTTGAAGAAGTTTGTATTCCCTAAGTGTGCATGGAGGGTGGAGCAGCACGAGGTGAGGGCCCCCGGGCAGAGTTGTTTGGGTCGGTGGGTAGGGCGGGGCCCCATTCCCAGTGGGCACTGGGGGAGGTGAAGGAGACTGCAGCCTGTCATTTATCCTGGTCAGCTAAAGCTCTAGGGCTGGTGGATGCCCAGGTTAGCCCAGACACACACACCAAGCTGGGCAGCAAGCCTCACCCACTGCGGGACTACGTCCTTGCTCCCAGCAGAACGGGAAGTGCCTCTGCAACACAGCACATCAGACTTGGGACAGGCGGGGGCTGACGTGGTGAGCGGTTTCAGAGCTCATCACAGTTTCCCTGTGGTCTTGTCTGCTCTGAGGCTCATGGTCCCCTCCCAGCGGTAGACACCCAGTCCTGGGAACTTTCGCTCAAACCAGCTTGGGCACTTTGGACCAAAGTGATGGTGGCCTCCAGGCAACCTTGCCTCGGGTCCTTTATCAGTTCAGGCATGTCTGAAGGGTCCTCAGAGAGTGCCTGGATGGCAAATGTGAGCCTGTGAAAAGGCAGAGGGGTGACGGACCCGAGCGGAGAGCAATCACATTGCATATGGTGCTGCGTGCCAGAAGATGCTTCAATCTAGAATCCGAAGAATCCAAGTTGTTTCCCATTAAAAGAAAATGAACATGAGATATCCCTCCTTGTGTTGTTTAGGGGTTGCATCTGGCTGCTTTTAGCAGAAATCTAACTATTTAGTGGCTTCGACCAATTAGGTGTTCTTTCTCACATGGAAAAGTGAATGGATAGAGAAATGTAGTAGGATCGCCCAGCCGTGCTGAGAACCCCTTTGAGAGTTGTGGTCATGGATTTGAAGTGAGCCTGGCACCGTTAACAGAGAGAGGGTGGAAGTCATTTTCCAGATGGAGGCTGTGGGGTCAAGGACCAGCATACGCAAAAGCAGGAGGCAGGAAAGAAGATGGCCCGTAAGGGGAGACGTGCATGGGTTTCACCGAGGTTCCTGCCCTTTCATCCCTGCCTCTCTGTTCACCTCAGGTGCTCCCCCGTGGCTCTGAGGCTATAGGCTACCTATCAGAGCAGGTGTGCTGGGAGCAGTGCCTTTCCCCCAGCCTCTCCCCGCCCACCCTATAAAACTATCCAGGTGGACGGCTTGGTGTCTGGATGCTGTCTGAGCATCACGTCGACCCCTCCATGTCAAACCCCATCCCTGCTCCACAGTGTACATGGGAAGGGAGCCACATTGCATCTACCCATAACCCTCTCTGCTGCAGTTTCTCATCTACATAAGTGCCTGTGAGAAGTCAATTCATGAGGCATGATCTGCCCCAAAGCAAGAGATTTCCTTTTAAACCAAGAAAAAAAAGTCGGCGCTATTCATCCTGCACTTCTTTCTGCAATCCTGTTTTTGAAGCACCTGCTGTGTTGGCATTTGAGTAGCTGGAAAATTAAGTCAAGTACCTTCTTTCCAACCTCAGACATGTGGCCAGTGGGGTGACAGTAGGGGATGCCAAGATGCTGAGCCAGGCTTCCCTTCATGCTCCGCTGGGACCATGCTGCCCCTTGCTGCCTCCCTTCAGCAGTTCTGTTTCCTTTCATTCTCTGCATGCCCGGCCGTCAAAGTGCAACAGACTGGTCCTGCTCCATGTACGGTTGTTACAGGCCTTGTCTCTGCAGAAGGCTCTGTAAAGAAGAACCAGAAGGAAGTGCCATAGTCACAGGGGTTCATGTCGGAATCTCCCGGGGGGTTGTTAGCATTTAGAATTGCTGCATCTGTTACAGGTTGAACTGTGTCCCCCCAAAAAAAGATATGCTGAAGTTCTAGCCACCAGGACCTTAGAATGCGACCTTATTTGGAAATAGGGTTGTTGCAGATATAATTAGTTGAGATGCGATCACACTGGAGCAGGGGACCCTTAATCCAATATGACTGGTGTCCTAATAAGAAAAGAGACACAGACACAGGGAGAAGACTGTGTGAAAATGGCGTCAGGGACTGGAGTGATCCATGTGCAAACCTAGGAAAGCCAAGGATGGCCCACAGCCAACAGAAGCCAGGAGAGGGGCCTGGAACAGATTCTCCCTCAAAGCCTCCAGAAGGAACAAACCCTGCCAACACCTTAATTTCAGACTTCTGGCCTCCAGACTGTGAGATAGTACATTTCTGTTACTATAAGCCACCCAGCTGGAGGTACCGTGTTACAGCTCCCCAGCCCTGCACCCAGGAAACCAACACGGCATACTTCTGAATCAGAAGCTGAGAGAATGGGCCTGGGGATCTGCACTGTAATATGTTATTCCAGTTGTTCCGATGAGAATTTCTGCAGGAGACCAGTGTGCCCAAACTGTGCATCCTCCAGTTGGTTCTGGACTGAGTCATGAGAATTCCCCATCTAAAACTGTCTCCGAGGACAGAGGAAATGAAAAGTGCCCAACGAACTGAGAAGGTATCTTGAGACCAAACAACGAGGCAGGCAGCTCCATAAAGTACAGTTGTGAAGTTTATTGCGGGTTACTTACATGTGGATTGGATGGGGCATGTGGCAATCTGGAGGCATCGGCAGCTGCACTCCACACCTCCGAGGGACCATCACAATTTTGTAGTTAACCTAGGGTATGGGGGTAAGTGCTTGGAGACGGGGATTGCATTCCTAAGTCAAGGCCTTATCTGATTTATGATGGGTGGGTGCCAGGAATATGTCAGCGAAGGTCTTTATCATTATTTGGAGACTAACAGAGCATAGAGGCTACCTGGACCTCATGATCATTAAACAGTATCTATTAATTACAAATCCACTGACAACAGAGAAGAGATTTACTACACAGTACAGTCCTAGGTAGGGTCAGTGGAAGGACAGGAAGAAATGAACAGGCCCGAGATGGCGTCAGTTATGCTAACAGCCATACACACTGCAAACCTTCCAGCCCTCTTTCTCCTTTGCCCTGGATCATTCACCTGCAACTTCGAGCCCTCATGGGTGGAAGAATACTGCTGAAGCCTCTAACCGCCCCAGCATAGCTACCTACCTCTTGCATGGGCCAAGTGCACTTCCTCAACTAGAAAAAACTCTTGGACAGAGAAAAGGTTCCCCTCTCTCCGTGGGATGAGGAAGCTGTCATAGGCATGAAGTGCCAAGGGGACACGGGCCGGGCATCTACTGTGGCAGCTCCCATAGGAGGTTCTCATTCAGCCCTTTGAAAGATATATTAATTCTGACCTGAGACTTGGGGTCATGGAAGTGGATCTAGCAGGACCATGTCCTCAGGATGCTTGAAGCCTGCAGGGGAGATGGTGGGATGCAAACATTCTTAGGCCACTGTGCAAACGTGGAGGAGATGCCCTAGGTCTGACCTCTCTGGACTTCAGTTTCTAAACAGAGAACAAGATTAAAATTAGCACTGCCTAATTTTCTGGAAATGCAGCTATTATTGGTTAATGGTCTCAGCTGGCAAAAGGCCACCGAGCCAGGTGGAGCATCTGCTTCCAGGGACTGGTCGGGGCTTCCAGGGCCTGGGCAGCTGAGCTTCCATTAGTTTGAGAAGTGCACTCTGGGGCTTGTCCTCCTATTTTGGCCAAAGATCCGAGCAGGGGTGATTTTTCCAAAAGGTCTTTTCAATAGCATTTGACAAAGTTTTGCAGGATAAGAAGCCCCTGGTGCGAAAGGAGTTTGAGGAACTGAATTTTCTATCTGCTTCCTCTCTTAAAGAAATAAAAACATTTAAAAGCACATTTAAGCTACCTTTGGAGCCCTTGAAAACATTACATTTTAAAAATCAAACACTGCATATGTTATGTTTAATAATATTATTAACAGTAACTGTACATGATTTTATGGTTTTAGATCCTGTTCCTTTAATCCAGGGCTTCTCAACCTCAGCTCTGTTGACACTTGATGACTGTTGACATCAATTCTTTGATGTGGGGACCGTCCTGTGCATTATAGTATGTTTAGCAGAATCTGTGACCTTTATTCATTAGATATCAGTAGCACCTCCATAGCTGTGATGCCAAAAATGACCCCGGGCATTGCCACATATTCCCTGGCAAGCAGATCACCCCCAGTGGAGAACCATTGCTCTAATCCTTACTCATCACATTTTCCGGAGGTACTTTTATTATTATTATTATTATTATTATTATTATTATTATTATTCCCAAGCTCTTGCAGCTCTTAATTGAAAGATGAAGGACTTGAACTCTCATCTTCCATCCACTGGATTCTGGGCTCTTTTGAAAACTCAAGTTTCATGAAAACTCGAAATCAAGAAATCACACGGGAATCAGGGCCCTCTGTCCACTTCACTCGGTTCTCCATCAAAGGAAATTTCAGCCAGGTGAAAAAGGGTGACTGATCATGACATATCAATCTCAACCAATAAAAGATAGGAGCCTTGGTTTTCAGTCAGCCAAGGGAGACACGCAGACCCTGACAGATCGCCCCGAGTGTATACAACCCCGTTGCCCCGAGCAGTAAAGCACATGCTCTTACTGGTCTGCTCAGACTTAACTCATTTAAAGACCCGTCTTTACTTTCCCTTCAATCGGTTTTCTCTAGTACAAAAGAGGTACCCTAATTTTTTATGTGAATATTTATAGGCCTTATGTGAAATGAGGCTATGTGTAAATTTGAAAATTATAAATAGGACCTAATGTTCTGTTTTAGAATAAATGATGATGGTGGTGGTGGTGACATTCCCACCAACAGTGCAAGAGGGCTCCCTTTTCTCCACACCCTCTCCAGCATTTGTTGTTTGTAGATATTTTGATGATGTCCATCTGACTGGTGTGAGATGATATCTCATTGTAGTTTTGATTTGCATTTCTCTAATGATTAATGATGTTGAGCTCTGAGCACTTTTAAGGTAGGAAATCTAAGCTATGATGTTTGGTAGGTTAGGTATGTTAAATACATTTTTGACTTTTAGGATATTTTCGACTTACAAGGGGTTTATTGGGATGTGTATATATATGTGTGTGTTTGTGTATGTATATACATATGTATGTGTATATATGTTTATATGTGTGTATATATATACATATATATATATAAATAAAACACATACCTAAGTCCCATGGCTTAACCTACACAAGTCGTGGCTCTAGGAGTCTAGAGAGGCAGATACCAGCACAAATGGTGAATGCTCAGAGACTACCATGGCTACAAGGGATGAAAACAAAAAGAAAACAGCTTCAGTGAAATGGAAACTTACTGCAGGACTCATTTAGCCACAGGAAGTTCTGTAATGCAATGTGATCCCAAAGTAACTGGGACAGGGGCCAGGAACCTTGCCTGAACTCACTCCTTCCTTCTTCCGGTGATTTGTTTTTCTCTGCACATCAAAGTCATTTTCTTTTACTGTAAACCAGTTCTTTCTACACACTGAGCTCCAGAGTCTCCCAGCTCTGCCACCAAACTCAAGAAAGTAGATAAAACAAGGAGTTGAGGAAAGACAAGAAGGAGAATGCTTTCCTGATCTCAAATTCGAGTACCCCAGGGAATGACTTTGATTGGTCAGGTGCTAGTCCCTGGACCAATCAAATCTGGCCATTGGAGAACTCTTACTGGTGCTGATTGGCTCATGTGTCTGCCCTTAGGCCAATCAATAGCTGTGAGAGGGAGGTAAGATTTATAAAATCACTAGAAAGGCAAAATGATGGTGGTCCACTCCACTTGGAAAGTAAGGACGATAGTGTAGGGTAAATAGAGCCCAGGAGAGGAAAGAATAGGGAGTGACACTGCTGGTGGGAATGTGAATTGGTACAGCCACTATGGAGAATAGTATGGAAGCTCCTTAAAAAACTACAAATAGAACTACCATATGACCCAGCAATCCCACTACTGGGCATATACCCTGAGAAAACCATAATTCAAAAAGAGTCATGTACCAAAATGTTCATTGCAGCTCTATTTACAATAGCCAGGAGATGGAAACAACCTAAGTGTCCATCATCGGATGAATAGATAAAGAAGATGTGGCACAGGGCTTCCCTGGTGGTGCAGTGGTTGAGAGTTCGCCTGCCGATGCAGGGGACACGGGTTTGTGCCCCAGTCCGGGAAGATCCCACATGCCACGGAGCGGCTAGGCCCGTGAGCCATGGCCGCTGAGCCTGTGCGTCCGGAGCCTGTGCTCCTCAACGGGAGAGGCCACAATAGTGAGAGGCACGCATACCACAAAAAAAAAAAAAAAAAGGAAGATGTGACACATATATACAATGGAATATTACTCAGCCATAAAAAGAAACGAAACTGAGCTATTTGTAATGAGGTGGATGGACCTAGAGTCCGTCATACAGAGTGAAGTAAGTCAGAAAGAGAAAGACAAATACCGTATGCTAACACATATATATGGAATTTAAGAAAAAAAATGTCATGAAGAACCTAGGGGTAAGACAGGAATAAAGACACAGACCTACTAGAGAATGGACTTGAGGATATGGGGAGGGGGAAGGGTAAGCTGTGACAAAGTGAGAGGGTGGCATGGACATATATACACTACCAAACGCAAAATAGATAGCTAGTGGGAAGCAGCCGCATAGCACAGGGAGATCAGCTCGGTGGTTTGTGACCATCTAGAGGGGTGCGATAGGGAGGGTGGGAGGGAGGGAGATGCAAGAGGCAAGAGATATGGGAACATATGTATATGTATAACTGATTCACTTTGTTATAAAGCAGAAACTAACACACCATTGTAAAGCAATTATACTCCAATAAAGATGTAAAAAAAAAAAGAATAGGGAGTGACAGATGTTGAGGTCTGGGGAAGGTTAATAAAGAAATGGCAGGTGGTCCCTCTTGGCTTTCTGTCTGACCTCCTCCCTTGCTCTGGGCAGGTAGAATGTGGTAACTGTACATGGATGGGGCAGGGGAATAGGGGACAGGGAGTGCTGGCTGCCCAGGCATGGAAGTACCGGCCCCAAAGTGGACACCAATTCAGGTCCCTTGGCCGTCAAAGAGTTCATTTCAATCTGCAGCCCCAGGGTTTTCCCATGGTTACCCTCTGGCCCAGAATTGGACTGAGGCCATTATTCACCAAAGGACCAGTGTCTGAATCTCCAGAACCCCTCTCTGAACCTAAAGAGGCACGAACTCCCAATCTTGGCGGCATATAACAGCAAAGGTCTGTTTCCTGTTCATGGCAGGTTAGCTGGGGGGTGCTGCTGCCATGTCACCATCCCCATCATTCCAGGTTGAAGACTGAAGGAGCATCTCTGGAACATGGCCGTGAGAGTGACAGAGGGAAAGAGACTTCGGGAGGGTCTTGCGTCGGCAATGCTCCAGCCTGATGGTAGCATTTCTACTCACACTCACGGGCCAGAACTGGTCACATGGCCGCACCCAGCTCCAGAGGAGCCAGGAGGTGCACTCTTGCTGCGTGCCTAGAGAGGGGCAAATCAGAATGTTTGGTGAACACCATTAGTGGCTACCTGTCCATCAGGCCCCCAACCCACAGAAGTGAGGACCCAGCAAGTCTCATCCTTAAGCCAGCTCAGACGTAAAAGGTCAGCCCCACCTCTAAATCTAGAGAGAAATCTACTAGTGCCAGTGCATAGGGAGGAGCACTTAGCTGGGAAGATGGGAAGAGCCAGGTCCTCCATGTGAGCCGGGGCTCCCCTCTGAAAAGCTGTGTGACCTACCACCAGTTCCTCATCCCCTCTCACCCTTTCCTCACCCTCAGAATGGGTGCTGTTCATTCTTATCTGGAAGGGTGGGTGTAGGTATTAAATGAGGAGGTGCCGAGTGAAGATGAACTCATCAAATCTCAACCCCTATCACTCAGAAACCAGGGCTGCCATCCCTTCAGTTTTCCCAGAGCTCATCTATTAGCAAAGGTGTATATAGAGAGGATGCTCAGTAAGATAATCCCCTACAATTTGCTATATCACACCCATGCCATAGCTGACGCCATCCTAAGACTCCCTCAAATAGGTTTTGCTTCAGGCAAAGCCGATAAAATAGACAGAATTGTAATGCTTCTGGCCAAAGGCTGTTACTGAATTTGTGAGATAAGTATTGCAACCAAGGTGGTCTTCCCAATAAGTGATGAGGTTTGAAAGTGGAACAGCCAGTTATACTGAGTTTTTACTTAAGGAAGAGACACCTCATGGGAGAGCAGAAGCATGTTGTATCAGTCAGAGTTGCAGGGGAAACACTCCAAGGATAATTTATTTTCAAAGGACACTTTACAAAGGTGTGGCTGTAAGGGCGTCACAGAAGCTTGTGCAGTGAACTGGGGCTTCAGAGAAGGCAAGGTGTTCCCACCCGGTGGGTGACAGAGATGAGGAGAGGGAGGTCGTCCAGGGAAAAGGCTACCTTGATTGGAGCAGCGACCTTCCAATGTTCCCAGCAGCCCCAGGTGACAGTGCAGGAAAGGGGCTGGGGACCTGATGCCCAAACTTGACTGCCCTTGCTCCTTCTGGTTTCTGCCAGGGCTCCCCACGGGCCAAGCCCAGCTGGAAGCCCAAAGAGCTTGGGAGCTTTTGATACAATTCCTACAAGTCAGACTCCCAAGCTGGCGAGCAGGCGGAGAGTGGGGCAGGGTGGACCTGGGGGATGATGGAAGATGGGTGATGGAGGTCCAGGGGGCTTCTAAGAATTGAAGGACTATCCCAATGAGAGAGAAATTAGAATCAGCTGAATAATTCCAGGAAGCACAATAAAGGCCAACCGAAAGGAGCTCTCAGGCAGCAGATTTCTCAGTTGAAATTCTACATGAAGGAAAAGTTTCTAAGGATTTAAGCAGTTCCCACATGAAATGGGCTATCCTGGGAGGTGGGCAGTGGGGTTTGGGTTAAGACTGGCTGGCTCTCTGCTAGGGATGCTAGAGGCGGGATTCTTGCAGTGTACAAACAATTAGACCAGGTGACTGTTTGCTTTCTTCTCTTCAGTATCCACCCCCTGTCCCCAGACAGACAACCATTCTTCAATTTGGAGTGTTCCCTTTCAGAACTTTCTGGTAACTTCGACTCTGGTTTTTATTAACCATAGAGAAGCAGTATACATAACAGCTAAAAGTACAGCCTCTGGAATCAGACTGCCTGGTTTTGAATCCTGATCCATGCTAGCTTTGTGACTTTGGGCCTCACACTACTGCCTCAGTTTCCTCATCTGTAAAATGGGGTATTCAAATCTACTCCATATGAAGGATTGTTGTAAAGATCAGTGAGTTAACAGATGTTAAGCACTTCACAGCCCCCCTACACAATCAGTCAGCACTGCCCAAGTGTTTGCTAGTAATATTAATTATGCACAAAGTTATCAGACCAATACAGTACTGTATCAATTAAGTGCCATGTCAAACATCATTTTGCCTTAATTTTTTAATGAACTCTTATGCATACACACAAAATAACAACCTATCTCAACTCCCTTGGCCACAAGAGAAAAAGCTCCATGCATGTTGACTCATGCAAATTGTTGTCCACGAGGGCTGTGAGCTCGCCAGTTCTAATGGTCATCCAATTTTTGTCCAGCTAAGACATCCCTTTACTCCATTTAATTGGGACTGGCATCCTTTCCCCCTCGGTGTGTTGAGACAGAGCCTGCCAACCTGTGCAAACAGGCTGCTGATGAGTGGTGGAAACCTGGCTGAGCATTTATCCCTGCATTCACCCGCCCAGCCTTCCAACACACATTGACTGTGCACCCGCCCCAGGCTGGTCGCTGTGCTGGCGGCTGTGCAGTCACAGATGGCATTCAGTGTCCCTTGCCCAGAGGAGGGGAGACCAGTAACCAGGCTGGAGACCCAGTTCCAGTTGCCATTTCCATGCCCAGCCTTCCCTGGTTTATAGACCCCTCTGGACCCCACCATGACTTGTGGGGCTGGATTCCCTCCCCATGAGCCTATTGTCTTGTTTCACCCATTTCTGGGTCCTGACTCTCAGCCACTCTGTGTGTAACCCCTTCCAGTACCCTCCTCTTCTCCAGGTCTTCAGCCTTGATCCCCCAGAACGAGGCCTGCAGAACCATCTGTGGGGGCCTCCTTGCTGGGAGACATTCATCAGAACTGTGGCAGGAAGTTAAGCTTTACTTACTGATCCTCAGTTTCTCCATCTGTGAAATGGGGGTATCCCCACACTGCAATCATCATCATAAAAATCACTGCCCTTTATAAAGTGCCTGTTACAGGGCAGATGGATACTATGCATTAGTTCATCTTCTCCTTTAAAGAGGTGGTGCTGTGGCCATGTTACAGGTAAGGAAAGAGGGGCTTCAGGAAGCTGGGCAAGTTCCCCCAGGCCCCTCAGCCAGTCATGGCAAAGGTGGGATCCTGATCGAATTCTGTAAGGCTCCAAATCCTGCCTTCTCCCAGCATGCCACACTGCCACTCCATGATTCCACACAGTTCAGGAGACATATAACCAGTGAAATGACATGAATAGGTGTGACAGCACTTGAAATGTTTCCCATTTTTAAAGCACACAGCACAAAGGAAAGCTGGACATCACCCTGGAACAGGAGGCCAGGCCTCACCTAGGGTTTGATGTTGCAGATCAATGTTGATATGAAACTGATTCCATCCTCAGGGTGTGAAATAGCTTGATTTGAAATTAGTTTGATTGCTAACCATTTTAGTTTAGTCCTATGTAGTGCTTTGCCTTTGAAAAATGCCTCCAGCCCAAGTTACTACAAATTTTAATGTGTTCTGTTCTTGTTAATCAAGGGTCTCCATCACAGAGCACTTCCTTGTGGAATCTAATGCTTGAGTTTGGGACGTTGAGAGCATTCACATCCATCACTCAGAATTCTGGTCACAAAGCTGACAATTAATTTGATAAAGTGTCTGAGAAAATTAAATGTTCCTGCCATCGTGGAGATAACTAGCCAATTTGCATCGGTAGACTTGGGCTGTGTCTAGTAAGATATGTAAAATCCTTTTTCGTTTCCTCTTGAATTATAGATAACTAGGCTCTGAGCTAGTCATGGAAGTGAGCTCTCGGGGCCAACCATATGGTTTCATATCATTGTCTTGGTTCGTGGGTTCCTATTTGAGCAAACTGAGACTTTCTAATTCCTTCAGAGTGTGGAAAAATCATTCCATGCTACCTTCCTTCCAGATCCAGATTGAAAGGCATAAGAGTCAGTGGAAAGGGCAGGGGTCTTGGAGACAGACAGCCCTGGGTTTGAATCTAGCCTCCCAAAGTTACATGGCTAGTAAGTGGCAGACCCAGGGATAAAACCAGACAGCCTGGCTCCAAACCCAGGCCTTGAATGCCAAGCCATACTGCTTCCTTCCAGCAAAGACTTCATCACAGTGAATGTTCACTGTTTGCTCTCTGTCCTGCTCCCCAGCCCCTTCAACTGTGAGCCTGGAACATAGAACCTGGCACACAGATAGTGCTGGTAAAAAGGATGAGTGGAAGGATAGGGGAGTGAATGGGTGGGTGGGCATTGAGCAGATGGGAGGGTGGCAGTGATGAATGGAAATATGGGAGTAGATGGATGATTGGATGGGCAGAAGGGTGGTGGATGGATGGATAGACAGGTGGATGGATACTAGATGAATAGGTGATGTGAGGTAGCTGTGTGGGTGGATGGGTAAATAGGGGATCTATGGGGGGAATCAATGGATGGGTGGATAGTGAATAGATGAAATGGATGGTAAGTGGATACTTAGATGGATGATGAGTAGAAGGGTAGATGGAGGGATGTATTGATGGATGGATGGATAATGAATGGTTAAGGTAAATAGATAGGTGTCTGTATAGAGGTACATGGGTGGGTAGGTGAATAAGTAAGTGAGTAAGGGGAGGTCAGTTAGGTGAGTAGGGGTGGACAGGTGGGGGTGGGGTGGGACAGATGGACATATGGGTGGATGATGGTTGGATGGATGGGGTAGATGAATAGGCAGATGGGTAAGCAAATGAATGAATATATGGATAGGTGGATAGAAAGTGAATGGGTAGGTGGATGGTGGCTGGATGCTAAATGGTTGGTAGTAGGTGGGAATGCAGATGTAGTGGGAAGAATGCAGGCTTTGGAGCCTCCCAAAACTAGATTCGAATCCAGTTGTGTAAGCCCGTGGATGGATGGGTGGATGTCTAGAGAGGGGTCCATCCTTGTGGATTCTGCCTTCTCGTCTCACACTGCACCTGGTGGTAAGTTGCAAGGGGCATGACTCACACCTCATTTAGACACCACTCTAGGCCTCCAGTACCCATGGTCATAGTATTCTTATGAATACTTATGACCCTCCATAGAGGAGGGGAGACTTGAAACAGCTGGTTCTACTCTTTTTTTAAAAAAATATTTTATTTATTTATTTATTTTGGCTGTGTTGGGTCTTCGTTGCTGTGCGCAGGCTTTCTCTAGTTGCACTGAGCGGGAGCAACTCTTCATTGCGGTGCGCGGGCTTCTCACTGCGGTGGCTTCTCTTGTTGCAGAGCATGGGCTCTAGGCGCACAGGCTTCAGTAGTTGTGGCGCATGGGCTTAGTTGCTCCACGGCATGTGGGATCTTCCCGGACTAGAGTTTGAACCCATGTCCCCTGAATTGGCAGGTGGAGTCTTAGCGCTGTGCCACCAGGGAAGCCCCTGGTTCTACTCTTTAAAATAGCTCTGGCCAGAAAGAGGAGCTGAAGTGGCTGAACCTATCCAGCTCCAGAAAGGACTCTGGTCCACCATGCAGTATTGTTTTTACTTTCCGTGACTTACCTCACTGGTGTCCCTTCATTTCAAATCTCCTCCCTCCCTCCCTCCAGCTTCACACATTCCAGACCAATCCTTAAAGCCCAGCTCAAAGGCTGCCTCCTGCAGGAAGCCTTCCCTGATCTACACAAGATTTCAGAATCCATCTCTCCCTCATCAGGGCTCTCATCCCTATGCTCCACTCTTTATTATGCAGTCTTTGAAGATTTATTTTGCGTTATAATCAGGGAGGTTCAGAAATCTAGAGATAGTAATGCTGTCTATGCTACGTTGAGACATTTAAAAGAAAATCTTAATGGCATTCATCTTTATCTTGCAATATACCCAGAGAATTGTGGGGCTTCACAGATTGTGAACCAAACAGCAATGTCCTACTTTGGAAGTAAAAGCATTTCCCTTTCACTCTCATAGATTTCTTAGTCATTTGAGTTTTCCCTAGTTCCGATCTGATTTTCTCTCCAGAGGTGCCTGAGAGAGTCTCTGAATGTAGGAGAGGGAATAAAGGGCCAGGGGAGCAAGATTCCCAGGCAATCCCAACCTTGCTGAGGAAGTTTGACCACCTCCCTTCCTCATCCTAGGCTCTCCCCTCCCTGCTCACTTTGGCCACTAGATCCAGGGCCTCTGGGCCTCTGGGCCCTGAGCCCTCCTCCACCAGGATGACGTATTTTATCCTGACTACCTTTCCCAGTTGTCCTACCTGGAGGGCTGCAAGCCTCAGAGGCCGAGGCACTGGGCGCCTGGTCCTAGTCCCTGCAAGTAGACAAAGGACAGGAGGTTGGGCTTCCCTGGTGGCGCAGTGGTTGAGAGTCCGCCTGCTGCTGCAGGGGACATGGGTTCGTGCCCCGGTCCGGGAAGATCCCACATGCCACGGAGTGGCTGGGCCCGTGAGCCATGGCCACTGAGCCTGCACATCCAGAGCCTGTGCTCTGCAACAGGAGAGGCCACAACAGTGAGAGGCCTGTGTATCGCAAAAAAAACCCTAATTAATTAATTAATTAATTAATTTTAAAATATGATACAAATGAACTAATTTACAAAACAGAGACAGGCCCACAGACATAGAAGACAAATTTATGGTTACCGAAGGGTGAAGGGAGGGAGGAGGAATAAACTAGGAGTTTGGGATTAGCAGTTGTAAACTATAAATAAAATAAACAACAAGGTCCTACTGTATAGCACAGGGACTATATTCCATATCCTGTAATAAACCATAATGGGAAAGAATATGTAAAGAGTAGATAGGTAGATAGTTAGATAGAGATATATATAGATATGTAGCTGAGTCACTGATGTACACCTGAAACTAACACAACATTGTAAGTCAACTATACTTCAAGAAAAAATTT
This sequence comes from Hyperoodon ampullatus, assembly GCF_949752795.1. Lineage (NCBI taxonomy): Eukaryota > Metazoa > Chordata > Mammalia > Artiodactyla > Ziphiidae > Hyperoodon > Hyperoodon ampullatus. The sequence goes on along the minus strand of NC_136914.1, from coordinate 161,514,494 downwards.
TAAAAAAATTGTGCTCCCTTAACACAGTTTGTCATGGGGTAGTTTGTAAGTCTGGGTGCTCATCTGTTCAGATATTTCCTTGTGGGACAATCTGATCAGTGTCCATCTTCCCCATCAGGTGATAAGCTCTCTGAGGACAGAGAACCTGACTGCTTTGCTCGCCGGGGTTTCCTCTGCTCCCTGGCATGGTGACTGGTCCGTTAGTGGGCATTCACTACACATACATGCGCGAATAATGTGTGGGACACGCCCCTTTACCTACTGTGTGAACTTAGGCAAATTATATACATGATCTCTTGTGGACTTCACAAGGAGCCATGATGTAGGTATTACTATCTCCATTTTACAGATAGAGAAACCGAGGTTCTGGGTGTTGAGTAACTCATCAGATCCACACCTGAGCTGGGTGTGGATCCCAGCCTGCCAGGATCCAGACACAGCATTCTGGTCCCCTCAGGGGTTGTGCTTCCACAGGCCAGCATGACATGAAGGCTCCTCGGTCGCCCTGCTTCCCCAGCCATGTCCCTGGACATCCCCCGCTCCACATCACTAACTTGGGTCTCTGCTGTGCTTGTGTGCAGGCTGAGGAAGCAGCAAGGGCAGAGCGGCCAACTCTTGGACACAGAAGGCCGAGCCGGGAGCCAGGCCCAGGGCAAGCTCCAGGACGGGTGTAACAACAACATCCTGGCCCACGCCTGCTCCCATGGCTGCAGCAGCTAAGCCACCACCTGTGGCTTCCAGCGGGACTGCACACACCTCTGCCCTGCCCACCAAAAGCCCCTCTTTGTGCCATGATGGTCCCTGTCTCACCTCTAATAACATCAGATGCAGAGAAGGAACCCTGGGCTCGGAGCTGAGGAGCCTGGGTTCTGGTCCCAGCTGCCTGGCTGATACCTGCTTGACTGTGGACAAGCCTTGCCCTTTCTGTGCCTCAGTTTTCCACATCTGCCAAAGGGGTTAAATAGCTCTCTGCCCCACCTCTAATTACAAGGTTATTCAAAGAATCCAATTGGGTAGCGGACATGCAAAACCTTTATAAAGTTGTTTACACGGGCAAAATAAAACCTTAATATTTGAAGTGCACTCCCCTCCCCCAAAGCAATTAAACCAGCACAACTCTGCAGTTCGGTCCGTCCTGGCTCTTAAGACAGTACTTTCGAAAATGAAGCCCTCAAACATCTGATGTGTTAGCCCAGCCTATGGAAACACCATTCCCCAATCCTGGAGCTAAGCCGGAAGTGTCTTCTTTTGCCTTCTCTGTCAGGCCAGTCTTTCTGACCTTCTAAGATGGTTGTCCACCATCTCCACCTTTAATTTCAGTAGGTCTCCACTCCCACCCCACCCCTGGTGCTGGGATGGCCCGTAGATGCCCATTCAGAAGGTCAAATCACTGACCATCAGTCTCTCCTATAGCGTGTCAGCAGAGTTCCTCCCCAAACCCAGTCCCACAGCAGAACTCTGAGTCTCCTTCCCCGTCCAAGTTTTCTTTCCTGAAAAGGGGTTATGTCATCTCATCGGCATTGTCTTAAAGAGGGTCTACAACTGCCATCAAAGAGGCTGCTCCACATGATAAATTAGGAAGCACAGGTGGTTAGAAAGTTTAGGAGGACAGTGGGCTAACACAAAGAGCAAACTACTTTATGATCTGTTCAGGGAGCACTTTGTCTTTGAAGTGGGAGATGCTGTAGCATAGGGGATAAAGCTTGGACTTGGAATCAGGACTGTGTCCAGAATCCAGCTCTGCTGTTTACTAACCAGAAGACCTCAGGCAAATCGCGTAATCCCTTGAGTGTCAGTTTCCTCGATTTAAAATGAGGATAATAAAACTAACCCTCGGGGGTTGTTGTAGGGTTAAAAAAAGATCCTGTGTGTGATATACCCAGCACATATTACTCTGTGAATGGTACCAGTTTTTGGTCTGCATCAGCATCAGCATCATTTGAAGAAACTTTCCTGTTTCATTCATTTGGCAGTCAGTTTTCTGTAGAAACAAGCCTGGTGTTTAAGATTCTTTGAACTTTTCATCCTGAAGTCTCTGATATCTGTACATTCCTCTGAAAGTTCAATTGTGTTTTTATTTTTCATCCAACTTTCACTTTTTACATCATAAATCAATCCTTGGGACTGTCAGTGCCATCTCTTAGATTTCTTAAGAGACATTTTAATGTATTATGTGGTTTTATATTTTTATTTGAAAAAAGGAAAGAAATGATTATTGTTTTCCTCCTTCAAACCCAGGCTATTTCTAGATAGTGTTGCCCACGTGTCCACTTGTCTTGCACACTTTTCATTTGTTGATTCCCGTTGGCACCATCCTGTCCCCTCCAGGAAATAACGGGGATGCTTCTCTCTTCACTGTGACCCTGGCAGCACTTAGGGCCCCTCACTGGGTTGAGTTCATGAATTAGGAGCAGGAGCTGGAAGTAGCCCAAGATGCTGGATTTCCTGGCTCTGTTCAAGTTAGCCTTGTTCCTTGTTCAGAATAAACTATTTCTTGGCCATTCCTTCTTACAACTTTGTTCTTATTCAGGGTTGGGTTGGATGGGCAATGTCCCCTCAAAGACAAGTTTAATGAGGAACATAGAGACTGGGGGCGGGGAGGTGGGGAGGATTTCAAGTCAGTGATGTGTTTACTTTGCCCACAGAATAAAACCAAACTTGGCAATTCAAGGCTCAATCAACTTGATCACAATTCATGTTATCATCATCACCATCATCATCATCACCATTATCACCATCATCATCACCATCATCACCATCATCACCATAATTATTGTCGTCCTTATCATTATTTTAAAAAATACAGAAGATTCTCCACCTAAAGAAAAACACTCTTAAAATCTCCTCAAATTACTGCTCAAACCTTTATATAGCACACACATGGGTGCAAATGAACAGTAACTGCTCTATTGTACAGATTCCTTAACTTGCTGCGTCCCTGCTTTTGCCCACCCTGACTTCCCTACCCAGGATGCCTTTCAACTCCCATCTCTACGTGTTAAAATATGTGCCTCTCATGGGCCAATTCCACCTTTCCCATGATGCCTTCTGGGTCTCATGGCAACCCTAACCCAAGCCAGGTGTAATCTCCTCCACACACCCTCTCACGCATTTTCTGTGACTTTCTCACAGCTCTGATTGCTGCCAACTGCACAACAGGGTTACTTTCGCCCATGGCTCATCCTCCTTACCCTCAAGCTCCTGTGAGAGGTCTGATTCTTGTGCCTATCTCCTCTCACCCTCCATCTTCCAGTCCTAACAGCTCCTGTTTCACAGGAGGTAATAATTTGGAATGAATGAGATAAATGCAAGCCCAACACAAACTCTCCAAGTGGGTGAAGCTTGCTTTTGGCAGCCTCCTGTCTGGTCCCACTTCCACCTTCCCTGCTTTTTTTTTCTCTCTTGGTCCCAGTGGTTTCCCAGAGGCTGCCTCCCCCTGAACCACCAGTGAGGTACCCAGTCCCCACCCCCAATCCCCTTAAGAGCATATCTCCTCAGTCTCAAGTTCCAAATGAGTTTTCCCTTCTCCCTCATCCAAACCCCCATTCCCAGAGTACAGAGCCCCAGGCCAGTTGTTGGGAAAGCAGTCCGATCCAAGAAACATGTATCCAAGCAAGAATTTGCATTAGGAATCACCTTATGATTTGGGATTTAGGCACAGAGGGACAAGCTGTAAATTGGTAACATTGACAGGGCTTTCCCACCTCCACTGAAATATAACTTGGGCTTCTCATGCCAGTAAGTAAGCATAGGTCACGTTTATAGTAATAGTAAACCCCAAGCTGCATGCTCTGAGTCCCTTCCCACTTACTGGCAGAAAATACAGTATATTGTCCAAAATCCTACCCAAATTTGCCTGAGTGACCACAGCATAATTTCCTATTAGCCAGAAGGGCCCCTTCCCCACCACTGGGGAGAAGGGGATCCCCTATGAATCCTCAGTGCCTACAGCTGTTGTCATTCTGCTGTGTTGACCATCCTGGTTCCTGGCCACCATGAGCCGTGACCCTCACCTACAGGCTTGTGCCAGAACATCAGCCTGCACCCCTTTTCTTTCTCTCCAGCCTCTAGAGACACAGCTTGGACCCCTTAAAATAAGCTCTTCTAATGGTGGTTCCAACGCAAAGCTCTTGAGCTGTAGGCAACTCAGTTCTTGCCTTTATGCCTCCTCCCTCACCTTCTCAAAATACACAGTGTGGCTGGTCCTGGGACAGTCCTGTGCAGGGACACACTGACCCTGGGGTCCCTGCCTCCTGGTGCTCCCTGACCCCCTTGCCAGAGCTTATCTCTCAGCTTTCTTCAGGGACCCCTGTCCATCAGACTCACCTCCACTCCCATCATGGGTTGGTCCGCTTCCCTTTCCAGGGTCCTCGGCCCACACAGAAATCAGCTCTTGAGGCAGGCAGCAGCTTCCATGTGCTGAAGTCTCCAGCCATGGCTGGGAGGCTGCTCCCCTCTGGACACACTGGTCCTCTCTGGGGTGGGCATGAGCCCACCCAGTCTGATACTGGCCCAGCGAGAGCTGGCTCTGCAGTGGGAGATTTGGCTTCAAATCATGGCTCCACCATTCACTGTGTGGCCCCACTGGGAGGCTCTCAGCAAGTGCCTACATCTCTTAGTGTCAGTTCCTGCACCCATGAGCAGGGCCTGGTAATTCCTGCTCTGCCTTCTTCATACAGCAGTTATGAAGGTCAACTTCAGGGCTCTAAGGGGGTGCACGTGTTAACTCATGGAGTGCCGTGTAAAGCTGAAGTCCTCACCAAGCAGGACATCGCTTCCCACTTCATGAAGCTCTTCCCACACATTGTCCAAGTTGATCTCTGCAGACAGCGGTCTCCACCACCCACACCCTTCGTAAGCCCTCCATCTCTGTCCCTTCCCATGCAGCCTACTTCAGGCTTCGGGTCAAATAGCTACCAGTGACCTTCCCAGAAGCCACTACAAAGATGAGGCATGATGGGATCCCAGCAGGCAGTGCCCCAGCCTGCTCCTCCCCCAGGAGTCCCAAGAGAGGCCAGAGCTTAGAAGGATCAAGAGGTGGAAATACACCCTTATTCCATGCCCATTCTCTGCCAGGAACTTCACATGATTTTAATTCTATGGAGTATGTGCATTTTAGAGATGAACAAAACAAACTCTTCAGAGGACCTATAATTTGTCTGAGGCCACCCAGCTACTTGGTAGTAAAGTCAAGATTTGAACTGTCTGCCAGGATCCAAACTTCATGAACTTTCTATTACATAGTGGAGACCCCACAGGGTTGGCTTGGGGGTGCCCTTCCCAATCTATCTTAGTATCACAAAACCACACCATAAAGGTGCTCTTTAGCTAAGCACAAGGTGCATGCTAAACAAAAGCAGCTCTAAGGCAAATCCTCCCCCATCCCTCCAGAATGGTGCCGTGAGTCCCTGCTCTATAGAGATCCTGGAGCCACCCTGCCACTTGTTACTACAAGGAGTCTCTGTCCTCTACCAGGAAACGCATTTGGAAGAGAACCTTCTCAGGGGGACAGCAGCCAGCTTCCAGCTCTGATGTGATGCTCCTTACCATTTCCACGCTGCTGTGAACCAGGTTTAAAACACTTCCCACTACATGGGTTGTTTGTGGCCCCTTGCTCTAGAAGAGAGAAAGAGGGTGGCCAGGGGATGGAATCTCTGAATCAGGACCCAGCCCTAGAACTTCTGACCTTGAGCATCCTACAGAAGATTCCCAGGGACCAGCCAAGGATGGAGTCCAAGGAAAGGTAAATGCTACCCCTTCTTCCTTTCTTGTGGAATTAAAAGCACAAGGAGTTGCTGGGAGAAGTTGCCTGGAACCCTTTACTTTGACAAGTTCCTTGACTTTGACCCATCCAGGAAACTTCCTTCTCTTCAGGGAAGGGAGCTGTGTCGAGAAACTCCTAAGTCATCAGAGGGCTTTATTACTAATAACAACAGCAGTATCATAGCATCAGCAAGTTCTTGTGCTGCCTTTTGTGCCCCATTTGCCTCAGGATGCTGTGGAGTAGGCCAGCAGACATGCACATGCAGTGGGATGCATTACACAAAAGGCACCCTGAGCTCAGGGAACCTGGACGTTTTATAACAGGCAGTGAGCACACTAGCCCTTTGCTCCCAAGGGAGACACAGTCTCCATCAGCCAGGTTTGTCTGCTGCACAAACATCCTTGAGAAGACCTTCTAGAGCAGAAAGGCCATCAGTCTCACTTATAAGACATACACTGACACAAGATACCCATGGAGAGTTGTCTCCCAGCATTGTCAAGCTGTGAACAGTTAGGATTCTCACACCACCCATCCTGCTGGGTATATGAATCATCTCCATTTTACAGGTGACAAAATTGCAAGCACTATATAGTAGTGACATATGTGGAGGTCTCAGGAACAATCCTTGTGAGCAGCAGATTCTAATTCAGTGGGCCTCAAGTGGGGCCTGAGATTCTGCATTTCTAACAATCTTCCAGAGCATGCTGATAATAATGGACCAGGGACCACACTTGGAGTAACAAGGATCTAGTCCCTTCTGTCTTCAGGCCAACCTGGCCACACCCATTTGCTTCCATGTGTCTACAGCTGCATTCAAACTACAACTGCAGAATTAATTATTTACAACAGGGATCAGATGGCCTGCAAGGCTGAAAATATTTATCATCTGGCCCTTTAGGGAAAAAGTTTGTTGACCTCTGATCCAGGAGACACATCTGGGACATTAGATGGGCAGATTGAGAATGCACCTTTGTCTTGCTCACTGACAATTCAGCCCCACAAGTTCCCCATGGCGAAGAATTTGCAGAGAAATCCACAGTCCATTTTGTCTTCATGGGTTGACTGTTGGGCCTTTTCCCAACTGTGGACACTTGTCAGTGACACCCTTCCCAGTTGAGTATTGAAAGTCACTCTCTCTCTCTTCTTCCTCCCCGTGCCAGCAAGTCCTCCCAGCAGCTCTCTGTGTAGCGTCTCTGCTTTTGCAGTTTAATTTTTTTTTTTTTTTTGCAGTACGCGGGCCTCTCACTGCCGTGGTCTCTCCCGCCGCAGGGCACAGGCCCCAGACGCACAGGCTCAGAGGCCACGACCCACGGGCCCAGCCGCTCCTCAGCATGTGGGATCCTCCCGGACCGGGGCACGAACCCGCGCCGCCCGCATCGGCAGGCGGACTCCCAACCACTACGTCACCAGGGAAGCCCTGCAGTTTAATTTTGGCAGCAATTACCACACTGGACCAATTGAAAGTAGCTCTTTTGCCCCTTTCCTGTTTACCCATTTCTGTCCCCCTCTAACCTTAAAACCAAATTAAAGGAATGAGATCACTAAGCAATTGAAACTAACTCCTGAATTATGCTTTCCTGAATGCACACCATGCCTTGTCTAACGTGTCGATCCTTTTCCCAGATAAAAAGAAGTAAGAATGAAGAATCCAGTAGTTAAGGAATGATTAGCTCTCTACGCCCCAACAACCCCCTAAGGAATACTGCAGGCAGATCACGCGGGCAAGGTAACATCCGAAGAGAGAGAGTCAGCCAGTCTGCATGCAATGAAGAATGATGCAGAACCCAACCTCCTGCCTCAATGATTCACTGAGATTCTTCCCCTTAAAAAACTGTCATGGCTGAACAGAATCTTCAGAGTTTGTCTCTGGACATGAGTCCACCTTCTCCCCCGATTGCCAGCTTTTCTGATTAAAGCACCTTTCCTTTCTACTGGCACTTGCCTCTCGAATTATTGGCTTTTGAGCAGTGAGCAGCTGAACCTGAGTTTGGTATAACACAATGATGGTTATGTGTCCCACACACCCCACTCCAGGCTGCGAACTCCATCAGGGTTCACAGGCTGTGTATAGTTGGCCCCCCAGCACAGAGCTGCCTTAAAGCCATATCTCAATGAACATGAAAGAGTGCTGACACTCCCACCTTGGCACCGAGCTTGGGCCACATTTAGCAAATGCCTATCACTTTGAGGATTCAGCCCACACACTGTGCCTCTGTGTCTGTCCCATTTCCTCTTCTGCCCTCAAACATGAAATCATGGCTAGGCCTCTCTCATGTTTAATTACTAACTGTCACAAGGAACAAGCAGGTGCTTCTTCCTGGGTAATCACAGGCAAACATGATTAATGTATTTCCCTCTCAGTGTCTCTGCACTTCATGTTTATTCTCCATCCCTCCAAACACACACTTGCTAATTATTTCCTCTCTGCAGGGAGGATGGCAAGTTACACTCAGACCCTTTGCAAGCATAGAGCCTGCATCCTGGCATTGTCTTCATTCTAAGAATCTATTTGTACAACCACCTTCTATACTCAATTCAATGGCATTTTATAAATAGGAATTCATTTCACATGTCATGTTTAGTCAACTTAACAATTAAGGGCGAGAATGGGGGCATCCTGGATGGTGTTCTGGCCAGGATGAGAAAAACCTGAATCCTGTTTTGCTGATCAGCCCTTCCCCAGCTCCCCGGCTCGCCTCACAACAGGTTCTCAAGGGAGCTCAGCATACAAGAACATAATAGGAATCAGTGAACAACTGACCTTCTCAATGTTGAAACCCCAATGCTGAGCCAGCCCTGTGGGAGGTTCAAGTTGAAGTAAGAAGCCCAGGATCAAAGCTTTAACAAGGCCCCCTACTCTTCTCAAAATCTAACCTAGGATCCAGCAACCTCAAGGGTGCCAAGCATGGCAGTTCCACCCATTAGTAATAGTGGCCCCATCAATGGCTACTATCAGTTAGGCTCTGATTAATGAGATCAAATTCCTCTTTTATTTTGAGAGAAATGGGAATGGATTGATCACAGACATGCCTGGCAAAGCAAAATGTGTGAAAATCCCCCTTTTCTCTTAACTATGAAGCTGTAGGAGAGTCCTTCTCTATCAGAGAAACCAAAATCGAAGAAGCCCAGGATTTATTCACTTGCCTCCTCTACATCTCCTTCCATAGAGTTTCTCCGCCCTCACCTATCTACCACTCTTTGAAGTCACAGCCAGGATGTACTGATAGACATGCTCTTTTGTATTACATTTCACATCTATGCCTCTGAAAGAATTAGTTCCATATCTTGTAAGGCTCTGGGTATTGCTAAGATTTTTACACTGTCAGGCTACCCACCTGACAATTTGAACCGTAAACATCTATCATTCAGGTAGACGACATTGCACAGGGGGAGGGGGAGTTATAGGAACACAGAGCAGGGATCCTAGCCCAGCTTTAAAGGATCAGAGTAGACTTCCTGGAAAGGGTGACAGTCTCTAAGTCCAGAAGGAAAAGTAAAAGAAAGAAGGAGTTAATTAGGGGGTGAAAATTAGGACTAGGGGAAGACCATTATTTTGCAAAGTCCCAAAGATAAAAAAGAAATCTGGGCATCTTCCAGGAATAGCAAATATTCAGTATGGTTTAAGCAGGGAGTGGATCGAAGGTTGGAAGAAAGTGATATTGTGGATACTGGACTTTCAGACTCTAGAATCCTGTGGTCATTAATGCCCTGTGCCCTCTCATGGCCAGTCTGGGTTTTGGCAAGTGTCAGCTGCCCATCCATAATTTGGATAGTTAGGAAATTTCATTGCCATGGTAGGTGAAATCCTCCTTCCAACCACTCATAACCCACTGGGTGGCTCTCTGCCCCCTGCAGCTCACAGAATTCTTGGTCTTCCCTGCCGCGATGCGATGCCCGAGCGCTGCCCCGTTTCCCGGCCCCTCTTTCAGTCTCCAGCTCCTCCACGCTCCCCGCCCCCAGGCTGTGACGTGCGGCTCCACAGCTCCAACTGTGCTTGTGATGGCTCCCAGCTGCTTCACTGTGACACTTCATCATCTTCTTTATTTGAACTCATTCTCTTACTCTCTTTAACACATCTCCCTTTCTTTTCTCTTTGCTCTTTTCCCCAACCTCTAAATGTTGACGTTCCTGAGGGTTTGGTCCTGGGCCACTGGAGGCCACGAAGGAGCCCTGCTCAGTTATCTCAAAGGCCATACTCTTTCCTGGGTGTGACCAGGCACAGTGGGGATACTGGATCTGTGTCATTTCTGCCCAACACAGACCCCTCTAATGGGCAGTCCCTGCTCTGGAGCTCTTCAGCCTGGCCGAGGCTTTTTCTCTGAACTCTGCTGCTGTCTAAGCCTCTTCCCCAAATCTTCCTTGGCTCTCTACACAGGTGTCAACTCTCCATCAAAATCTGAAGGCCCTTCCTGCCTCCTGCTGCTTCTCCTTTATTCAACACAGGTGTCTCCCCTGAGAAGGGCGGAAACCTGCCCCTGACATGGGACGCCGACCCAGCACTGCTTGGCCATGTTATTCTCCTACGGGACAGAAGCAGTCTCAGGATACCAGCCTCCTAGATAAAGCTGCTCTGAGACCATGATAAAGCAAGACAAACCAAAACCACTTCACAACTTTGTCTAAGCACAGGAAAAAAAACCAAGGTCACTGTGCCACCCCCCAAATACCAAACATTCTCCTGGCTAAAAAGTAAGTGACTGCTTTTTCTCTTTTTTTTTTTTTTTTTTTTTTTTTTAACCATTTACAGCTTTATCTCTGGTCTGCCCTTCCTATAGATAAGATTTATTAAGACACCCAGTCATAGAGTTGCCCCTGCTTTCTGACAGCATCTAATCTAGAATGAATCCCTGCTTCTTTAGACCCTCCTGGAAATCACCCAAGCAATGCCAAAATCTTAGAGTAGGTTCTTTCTAACACCCTCTTTTCTGAGAAGCCCCACCGTTCTTCATGATGGACATTCTCCCTGTGTCCAGCAAGTAGTAAAGCCAACTCATCCAACTATAGGTGGGTTTCTGGTGTTCTGTTCCTCCAGCTGTGCCGGGGTATGCCTCCTGGAGGGCCCAACTGACACACTGCCACGGACGTGGCCTGAGAGCAGGCAAGAGGGTGGGGTTGGGGACTGGCTTGCTTACTGTCCAACTGGCAGGGAAGACCCATCCTGAGGGTATGTGAGGTACAGTCACTGGCTCAAGAGGGTGGCCCAGTTATTGAAGATCGCACCAGTGGTGCCCTGGGCAAGTGTCCCAGTGGAAGGGAACTTTGTCAGTGCACGGATTCGAACATTTGGAAGCTAAGGGGGAATACTGCATATAAGAACGGTGGAGTTGGCAGGTTATCAGTTCACTGTCTTGACTCTCAGCAAAGGGACAATGACAAAATAACTGTTTAATGCTCAGAGGCCACTGTGAGTGCCCAGGGCATGTTTGGTTATCTCCTGCAGGGGGAGAACAGACAGATGAGGAGCTAGTAGGAGGTAGCAGATCAAAATCAGTATTGCATCTTGGGGGTAATGGTGGAGATTAGTGCTATCCTGAGAAATCTAAAGGATGCTAGGAAGCTGGTCCCTATCATAACTCCATTTACTTCCCCAGCCTTGCCCTTGCAGAATCCAGAGAGAGGCTAGAGAATGAGTATATACCAAGTAGCCTCAGTTGCAACTGCTGTGTTGGATGTTGCACTGATGCAGAGCAGGAGTAAGGACTCAGGTATGTGGTGTGCAGCTGCTGATTGGGTGAATTCATTCTTTTCTCCCCCAATTAAGAAACAGTTCTCCACAATGTTCCTTTCCAGTTTTGCTCCAGGAATATGTTAATTCCTCTTCTCTGTCATAATATATATGCCTAAAGAGATTTATCGTCAAATCCTGTTGTTTCTCCCTCCTAAATCAATTTTGAGTCAGTTCATTTCTCTTCATGTCTGCTGTTACCTCCAAGCCATCCCCATTCATCTCTAGACCACTCTGCTCTTGAGAGATGGATGGAACCAGATTATGCAAGAAAAAACAATAATGTTTTATCGCTCAAATTTCCTTGTCAATATTATCTAGGGTACAGAGAGGTAGAATTTCATTCACTGCTGGTGAAGGTGTAAATTGCTAGAAACTTTCTGGTAATTTGGTAGTATCACACAAAAAGCCTAGGCGTATCCTTTGATGCTTTACTTCCATACTCAAGGAATATGTCCTAAAGGAAAAAAATGATAGAAGCATGCCAAGCTTTACTTAACAGACACAATTGTTTGCATGTAACCTAGAAATTTAACATGATCTTTCACTTGCCTGCAACAAGAAAGGAGTCAAGACAGATGTGGGGTCTCAGTCAAATTCTATCCCTGTAGCATGTGTTATGCTGAGTTAAAGGACAGTAGTATAAAATGCAGTCTCCTTTGTTAGTCATCAGGAGTTGCACAGTAGTGGGAAAATATTTCAACAAACAAAAGTAGAACTACCTGTATGTAGTCTGTAAAACACAAACATTATCCTACAATGCTCACCCTAAGCAGGTAACAAAACTAAAAAATACTTGATACTGAAAAATAATATGGCATGTTACACGGATAGTGACAAATATTTGCATTTAAAAATGTATGTTATTGGGCCATGTGTTTTGATTAGCTGGTAAATTTACTTTTAAATTGTGAGTCTGAGTTGTAATTACATTTCTCTCAATATGACATAAGTGCATGAGCAGCTACATTTTATTTATTTTATTTTAATTAATTTATTTTTAACATCTGTATTGGAGTATAATTGCTTTACAATGGTGTGTGAGTTTCTGCTTTATAACAAAGTGAATCAGATATACATATACATATATCCCCATATCCCCTCCCTCTTGTATCTCCCTCCCTCCCACCCTCCCTATCCCACTCCTTGAGGTGGTCACAGAGCACCGCAGCTACGTTTTATTGAAGATGATCTGACTGAGGTTAATGTGAGCTTCCTATTTCCAAGTTCAGCCTTCATCTAATTTCACCTTTTTTTGGAAAATCAATACAAATCACAACCCTTTTTATTGCCCAGTTGTTTATAAAGTTTTATTCAAAGAGCAAAGGTTTGATGGTGCATAGAATAGACAACTGTTTATGGGCCACTTGCTGGGCCAGCACCAAAGGATTGAGAACATATTTTGACCACTAAAAGTTGTACTGACTCTTGTCAAATTGCACCGCTCCATCAGAGGGTCAGACAGCTCAGCGTGGGCTGACAGCGAGGTCAGCATTGTGGACGGCCATTCCCAGTTCCCTTTAATCTGCTGAGCATCCATGCAGTGGGGAAGCAATGCACCATGAGGCAAGACTAGAGGTTCAGTAGATCTTTCAGTTCAAAGAATAATCTAGAAACCAGCATAAATGACCGAGTTGATGCTACAGTCACTGAAGTTGAGTTGTATGACAGGGTGAGGCTCAGTTATTCACAGAAAAATCCTGGCAAGGCTTAATTCCAATTCATGATTAGTATCATTACCCATATTTTGCTTAAACTTCAAAAAGCCCCTTTCAGGTAGGTGTTATGCCCTCTATAATCTTCTTCATGTCCTGGACCTAGGAGGTCAAAATATTTGATCCAAGTATGCCAAGGTCTGCTATAGTCCATTCCTAGTAGTTTTGTTTTCTTTGGTTTTTTAAAATTGGCTTTCCTGGTTATTTTGAGCTTTGTTTTATTCCTCTACCTATTGAGGTTACGTGTGTATTTTGGAATTATATCATTTACATAGAAACACTTCTCAAGTGAAGATAACAAGCATCCTAGGAAAATGAAACCACTTTAAAAGTAGACCATGGAAATCACAAAGTCTGATATTCCACAATGCAATCTTATGGACACTAGAAATCAGTAACGTTAATAATATTTCCCTATGGGCACTTTCTGATAACGCTGGTTTGTTTTATCTTAATGTCACAATGAAACAGTTTGAAATGTTAATGCAAGAATTTGTTTTAGCTATGTATGTAAATCATATTACAAGCAAGTTATTTGGTTGGTTGGCTTTTTCGTTCATTCCTTCAATCAAATGCTTCAAAAGAATTGTGTTTCAAATATCCACTTTGTGATCAGTTTCAGGATCAGTTTATTTTATTTTATTTTATTTTATTTTTTGCAGTACGCGGGCCTCTCACTGTTGTGGCCTCTCCCGTTGCGGAGCACAAACTCCGGACGCGCAGGCTCAGCGGCCATGGCTCACGGGCCTAGCCGCTCCGCGGCATGTGGGATCTTCCCGGACCATGGCACGAACCCGTGTCCCCTGCATTGGCAGGCGGACTCCCAACCACTGCGCCATCAGGGAAGCCCTCAGGATCAGTTTAGAAAGAAAAATATTTGGTAAACCATTCCTGGTGGGCTGAGCCCTGCTTCTGCTGGACTTCTTTGGGTTGGGCTGTTTCATCATCTTGTGTCCTAAAAACAAACAAAACGTTTTCTTAGATGGTTTTGAAAATTATTCAATAAACAACTTAATACTCTACCATCTTTTCAGGGAAAGATAACTGCTTCTTTACTCTTAAAAAGATACTAGAACGTGATGGGCCAATATTAGGGAGCTAGAAACAAGTTGTGAAGGATGGGGATGGAGAGGGAGCCTCTAATTCCAGTTTTGAAAACAGAAGTTTCCCCATTGTTTCACTTAACACTAACGAGGCATATTTTGCAACATATACTATTTATTTCAGGCACAAATTAAACAATAAACCCCCTCCAAAAACAGGTAAAAGAAGAAATGGTTAATCAATACAGTATTACACTTTATGGCTTCTTCAAAAGTTATCTGATACGTTCTGGCATTTTAATGAGGTTGTAAAATTAGCCTAATAAATTGAAAAGGGGAGACGGTAGGTAAGAAAGTACAGTGTATACCTGTCTGAACGGTCTCTAACTGCATTTGTGAAGCTTCTTATAAAACAGTGGGGGGACTTCCCCTGTGGTCCAGTGATAAAGAACCTGCCTTACAATGCAGGGGACATGGGTTTGATCCCTGGTCAGGGAACTAAGATCCCACATGCTGCGGGGCAACTAATCCTGCGCGCCACAGCTGCTGAGCTCGGTGCCTCAACAAGAGCCCACATGCCGCAAACTACAGAGCCCACGCGCCCTGGAGCCTGCGCACCAAAACTAGAGAGAGAAAACCCGCATGCCACAACTAGAGAGAAGCCTGCGTGCTGCAACAAAAGATCCCGCACGCCTCAACAAGGGTCCTGCGTGCCGCAACTAAGACCTGGCGCAGCCAAAAATAAATAAAATAAATCTTTAAAACAAACAAACAGTGGGAACACAGCTTTAAACAGGTGTGTGATAATGAGATGAACTGTGGCCAATCAGGCTGGCTCTGGCAGTTAATAGACTGTGTGCTTGGGGCTCCAGGCCTCAGTGTCCTCAGTTGTGACACAAAGGGCTGGACTCGTTCAGTGACTGACAAGAAGTCCTTCCAGCTCCACACTCATATTTGTCCAAATAGCCTTGGGCAGGCAGGCCTTTAGAAAAGGAATATTTCAGAAGGGCCCCTTTCAGAAATGCAAACTTCAAAGCCCAGAATTAAAGGGAAGGGAAGGCTGGACAGGAAGGAATCAATAAACAAAGGGGAAATCACACATTTCTGGAAGAGAAGCATGCTGCAAGGGCTTCTGGAAAAATAAGGCAGTATCAGAGATCATCATGCGTGATCAACCAAACCCACAGATTAAGAGGCCTTAAAATTACAAGATTATACAATGAATCTTGAGAAATAACCTTAATAATAATAGTGGAAAATTACTGAATGCTTTTGTGCCAGGTCTTGTGCTAAGCATGTCCTATGGATTAATTCCTTCAGTCTCACATGAGTCTAATGAGGTAGGTGCTGTATTATCTTCATTTTAGAGGTGAGGAAACAGACTCAGAGAAGTCAAGTGAGCTGCCCAAAGCCAAGCAAGCTAAGAACAAGGAGGACCAGAATTTGAATCCAGACTCAAGGCCAGATGATGAGTCCATCTTCTGTGTGACCCACTCTGAAGTAGTCAGCTAAGTGATTCAATGTCCCCTGTCTAATCATCCATGGGACAAAAAAAAAAAAGGTTTTCTGAAATTTGGTATCAGGAATAGTGCCTCTTCTAAAGAATGAGCTATTTCCCTTCTCTTACATATCTTCCTTTTTGGCTGGGTTGTAATTTGTCCAAGGCAGGGCTTGTTTCGTTACCCTTTGTATTGGCCGAAATGCTGGGTATTTAACAGGTACCAGAAAGGAATACTAATTTCCCTCCTGACTATGGGAAAATGGAATGATAGCTTTGGCCCCCTACCTTGTGGCAGCTTTTACGTCTAGAGGTGGGGTGGGTTTGTAAGGCTGGCCACAGCTGGGGCCTGGGTCCAAGCTGGGTGACTTAGTTATCGGAGGAGTATTGATCCTGGAGCTCAGGTCGCCACTCAGAAAGTTCTTAGCATAGGAAGCGAGGTTTGGCACACTGACCACTCGGCTGGGCACTTCCTCCATCTTCTTTTTCTGTTGGTATTAAAGGAAAGGCCTGTTAGTACCAACCAAAGAGGCATCGTTGTAAAAGTAGATAAGGCCTGCCCAACCGAAATTATATGAGCAAGGAGGCAATAACTTACATGTTATTTTTTAAAGCATTTTATCTTCCAATCCACTTTGTGCTTTAAAAAAACACAGGCTCACAATCTCTTATCCAAAACGTCTGGTGACAAATGTGTTTTTTAATTTAAAATCTTGTTTTAGATTTTAAAAGGCTATATAACATCCCCAGCAGAAGCTGGGCCCACCTTGTCCTCAAACACATTAATATTTCTGGAGTGAAACTTACATTTTGTCACACCAAGAGCGATATATAAAAGTTATAAATGAGCTTACATGAATTCAGCTTGGGTTAGGTTTACTGTCCTATGAGTTACAAAAAAAATACAAATTTTTAAGCACTTTAGGATTTTGTGATAGCAGATGAGAGATTTGGATGTGAATACTCTCACTGTAATAAATTCCAAAAGTTTTATAAAAGGAAAAAAAGTTACAGTGAAGGATTCCTGCTCTTCTCTCTCTCCTTCCTATCACCCAGATATAGCCATTATTAAGAGTGAGACATTTATATACAAAAAGTTTGGAAAATTCAAAAAACTCATAAAAGTAAAAAACACATAATCTGCCTAGCCAGATATAAATACTGTTTATTAATAATTTGGACTATTTCCTGGGGGTCTTATTTTCAATGAATATTCCTCTAAATGAATGCCGGACAGTTGATAAATAAGCTGCCATTACCTTTGGGAAAAACAAAGCCAGCAGAATTATGTAATGCATTGAGACCAGTAGGACCAATTTACCTTCATGGAAGGGGTCAAATACCCTGGGCGAGGATTGAAAGAGAAGGACTGATTCCGATGGGACACTGCGCTGGGGAATGCTGCGTAGTGAAATCTTCTCTCCTCCTGGAAAAACAATACAACGGAGTCTAAATGAGCCTAACTACCCAGCACACGGAGTTTAATTTGAAGGAAGATGGCTGTGTGAGAGCAGACTACAGAGAGGAGGAAAGACCAGGGAAGGGAGGGGAAGTCAGTGGGAATCAAGCTGCCACCCACTGAAGCTTTGAGGAAGCACCTTTATTTCTGGGGCCTTTGTGTCCCTAGCACCCCTTGTGAAGGAAAGGGAGAGCCTTTTTGGAATGCCTTAGGGAAGTCAGAGATCCAGGTACTCTTAGGATCTGAGCAGAATCTACTGCAGAAAGGTATTAGTTAAGACAAAGAAAAAACCACCCAGGTACAATCACTATATGGCCAATCTTCTTTACCTGTGTCATTCTCCACTTTTTTCTTTCCTGCTGTATTGTTTCTAAAGCAAGTTCCAGTTGTTGCATAATTTCATCTGTAAAAACATTGAGGGCTTCCCTGGTGGCGCAGTGGTTAAGAATCCGCCTGCCAATGCAGGGGACATGGGTGCGAGCCCTCGTCCGGGAAGATCCCACATGCTGCGGAGCAACTAAGCCTGTGCACCACAACTACTGAACCTGCGTTCTAGAGCCCACGAGCCACAACTACTGAGCCCACGTGTGACAACTGCTGAAGCCCGCGGGCCTAGAGCCCATGCTCCGCAACAAGAGAAGCCACCGCAGTGAGAAGCCCATGCACCGCAACAAAGAGTAGCCCCCGCTCGCTGCAACTAGAGAAAGCCCGCGTGCAGCAACGAAGACCCAACGCAGCCAAACCCCCCCCCAAAAAAACATTGATAAGTGTTTCTAAGAGATAAGGACTCTTTTTTAAAAAAAACATAACCACAATACCTTTGTCACACTTAGCAAACAAGCAATTCCTTATTAGTATCATCTAATTTTCAGTTGGTGGTTAAGTTTTCCTCTTCATCTTGACATGAAGCAACGTGACTGGGGAGCAGGAGGGTGCAAGGATGGGTGTGAGATACAAGTGTGCGTGTGTACTGTGGGAGGATGGGTCGCTGTGTAAGCTACCATAAGACCATGGATTTTACTCTGAGAAGGACAGGGAGCCGCAGGAGGTCCTGAACAGAGCCGTGTTGTAGTCCGAATTACATTTTTATAAGAGTACTCTGGTTGCTGTGAGGTCAACAGAGTGGGGTGAGGCTGGAGTGAGTGGGGAGACCAGTGGACTCTCCATCATGCATGAGAGGCAGCAGGGCCCGGACCTGGTGAAGGTGGTGAAGGTGGTGAAGATAGAGATGGTGGGAAGAGGCTGGACTTCTGATGTGGCTAATTAGCTGACCCACGTGGGCAACGCTGACAGGAGCGAGTGTATCACCCAAAGTCCCCAGAGCTGAATGTAAGCTCTGGGAGCTGGCTTACAGAGAACTTTCAACCAAAGCTTGGAGCACAGGAAGGCTGGGCAAAAGCCTAAAGCAATGGTTAAAGTGTGAGGAAACATGAGTGTGAGGTGCAAACCATTCTAGATTTTCCCAAATGCTGTAGGTTAAAAAAACCAAACCAATACCAACATCAGGCAGATGGTGTGGGACTTGAGAGTGATTTTTTTTTTTTGCCTTCTACTTTCCTGTGTTAATTTTTTTTTAGTGAGCATGTATTTTTTTATATGATAGGGGAAAAATAACCAAGGACCTTTTGTAAGGTGGTTTTCGGGTTATCAGGATTACAGTTTTAGGCACCCATGGAAGTGCTAGGCTAAAGCGAATACCCTGGACAGCCTCACCGTGAGCTGCTTGATGATCTCCTCCCTCTCCTTCAAGCGGGTCTGCAGACGGCCTATGAGCTGAACATCCTCCGGCCTCAACTCCCCCTTTCCTGGCTTCTCTCCGGAATCTTTCAGTCTGTTTGGAGCAGGCATGCAGTTAGCCACCATGCTGCAATGACCCAACCACAAGGAGGGAGAAGAGGTGGACGTGATGGGGATGCTGCTATGTTGCTTGGCCTGGCTGGCCACTCTCTGTTCACCAAAGGGGAAACTGAGGCCCAGAGAGCCTGCCCAGGGCCACCCAGTGAGTTGGCTGCAGAGCTCCAGGTGGAGCCCAGGACTGCAACTCCCAGTCTGACACTTGTCAGTTCCCCCAGGTTCTGTAGGGCCCAGAAACCAAAGGCCTGTGTGTGCACACTGATGCCACATGCAGTGGGGCTTCAAGAACCAGTGAAATTTGGGAGAAGAGGCCTCAGCTGGAAAACGTCCCCACCCACGCCAAGGCCAGCAGGTTATGCCAATACAGATGTGGCTCCCGCCCCACCTGCAGGCAGCCAGAGAGCATGGCATTAGCTAGTTCTGCAAAGCAGCCGGGCAGCTGCTTTGGAAATAACCTCCGGATGGTGGCGGAGAGAGGGTGAGGGCTGCCGGTGATTTACTGACTGTAGTTGATAAGAGGCCAGGGCTTTGGGGTGAGATGACTTGGGCTCTTATCCCAGCTCTGCTTTTTTTATAGCTATGTAATCTTGGGCATTTTGCCCATGAGACTCAGTTCCTTCTTTAATGTGGGCGTGAAACTGGGTGGTTGTGAGGATTCAGTGAGATAATGCATGCCCAGCATGTGCTAAGAACCCATTAGATGGTAGCTGGTAAAACCTTCCACTCCAGATTTTGGATGATTTGCCTTGTATTGGAGCCAGTGGAGGACAGTTTTTAAGAGCACAAGTTAAGGGTCAGACAGGTGACATTTAAATTTACTTAGTGCTGCTTGACCTGATCTCCCTGTCACTAACCCCGATCTCCCAGTCTCTTCTCCTCTCAGCAGTCAGAAGTGACCCTGTTAAAAGGTATCTCAGACCATGTCAGTCATGCTCAAAGCCTTACAAGGGCTTCCCAGTGCACTCCATCCGAATACACCCAAACCCCTTCCTGCTCAGCGCAGCATCTCCTCCACCCCTCCCAGCTACCTTGCTAACCTCAGTTCCTATCATCACTCTCTCACTCATTCTACTTAAGCCTTCTGGCTGTTTGGTCTTGGGAGGCGGGCCCCAGGGCCCTTGCACTTGCCATTCTGGCTGCTTGGAATGCTCTTCGTCCAGATGGCTCTCTCATTTTCTCTCCTCTTTATGCTTAAATGTCACCTCCTTGCCCACCCTTGGCACTCTAGACACTGATCCTGTTTTCCTTCTAGTACCTTCAGGTACTTTCATTACCTGATGTGAAGTTAAATATTTATTTGCTTATTTCTTTGTCAGAATCCCCATCTAGAATTTGTGAGTGCTATGAGAGCACAGTCTTTGTTTTATTCCCACTGTAACTCCAGAGCCTAAAACAGTGCAAGGCACACAGTAGGCCCTTAACAAATATTTGCTGAATGAATAAATGAATGCTTGCACGAGGGGCCCTTGCTTTCTTAATCAATCCATGGGAACAATGGTTTCCACCCTGAAGAACTGCTGTGAAGATTAAATGAGATGATGCACATTAGAAGGCAGAAATGCTCATAAAAATGCTCATTAAAAAGTAGCCCTGATCTTCTTCTGTGTGTGAGGGTCAAACCATGCTCATTCCTCACAGATTCCCAGTACCCTGCACAAGACGGGAATGCAGTCTCATAAAAAGACGGGTGGCCAACCATCCCAGTTTGCCTGGAACTGAGGCGCTTCTGGAACTCGGGACTTCTAGTTTTAAAACTAGGAGAGGGGGCTTCCCTGGTGGCGCAGTGGTTGAGAGTCCGCCTGCCGATGCAGGGGACACGGGATCGTGCCCCGGTCCGGGAAGATCCCACATGCCGCAGAGGGGCTGGGCCCGTGAGCCATGGCTGCTGAGCCTGCGCGTCCAGAGCCTGTGCTCCGCAACGGGAGAGGCCACAACACTGAGACGCCCGCGTACCGCCAAAAAAAAAAGAAACTAGGAGAGTCCTGGGGACACTAGGATGAGGTCCCCCTAATAAAATGGTACATCTACTAGTCCCTCCCAACCTGGGGCCAAGTCCTCACTTACTCAGTTTCCAGGGCAGCCAGCTGGGCGTGGAGCTGCGCTTGAGTGCTGCTGAAATCGGCCACCATGGCCTGCATCTCCTGCCGGTGTTCCTGGCGTAGCACCTCCATCTCCCGGGCCCACTGGGCTTGCTGATCCTCCTCCAGCAGCCTGTGGGGCGGGGTGGAAGCACAGCTGGGCTTGTCCAGGCTCTAGGGACTGAACCTCTAGGGCACTGGAGTTTCTCCCCACTCTGCTGGGTGGCCTGCAGAATCTAATGTCAGGACACAGTGGGAAGGAGATCTGGGGTCTCTGAGTTGTGGGGTCCAGCTTGTGGAACCTCTTCTCAATACCTTCCACCCCCAGCATTCCATGAAGGAGAAACCTGAGCACAAAGGGCAGTCTTCTGGGGCAAGGGGTGGAGGACAGCTCAGGAGAGGAGTTCCAGAAAACACTCCTTTCACTTGGGGGAGGTGGGTAGGCCTGGAGGTTGAGATTCTGTATCAGAATTACCGAACGCTGTGGACTCTGAGAGTTGGGAGACCAGCAGTCCAGGGTGAGAAGGCAGGATGGGAGAGGGATTAGGAGAACACTGGTTAGAGCCAGGCTGCCTGCGTCCCTCCGCGGCCTCCCCCATCACTTCCTAGCTGCATGACTTTGGGCGAGCTGCGCTCTGCTCAGTTTCTCCATCTGACAACAGTGGCTACCATATAGGGTTATTGAAAGGATGAACCACGTTAATCCATGTCCAGAAGAGCCTGTGGCACAAAGCGTATGTTTGACCATCAGCTATCACTTTTCCTCACCTTGGGGTGGGGCACTAAGGGATCCTCAGACCAGCCTCAGGGGGCCTGACACCTTCTGAAAGTACATGCATATTTTTGTGTGATGATATCCTTCTCCAGGAGAGGGACATCGTTTTCCTCACCTGGAGGGGGCTGTAATCAGAAATGGTCAGGAGCCCCTACTCTGGTCCAGTCTCCTTATTCCAGTGTCACATGGTGAGTCTCTAACTGAATTTAAGGTGCTCCACCTTGGCCAGGTGGATTCATGGCTGTTTCTCAGATGAGCCTCAGGCCTACTTTCACTTGAACTTTATGCCGGGGACTGGAACATTCAAACTCTGGGATGAAATGGACAAATGCCTTCAAAGATACAAACTACCAAAGCTCACTCAGGAAGAAACAGATAACTGAAAAAGTCCTATATCTATTAATGAAATTAAAGTTGTAGTTATAAACTTTCCAGCCAGGGAAAAAGGCGGCCATGAATTCAGGACTTGATAAAGGGCTATCCAGCCTGGACAAGGCAATCAGAGTTGCCACCACAATTTACCGAGTGCTAGGGTCACTGCTAAGTATCTTCCTATACATTTCACTGCATTCTACAACAGCCCTGAGAGGGGTTGGTGTTTTCTACCTTTTACAGGTAAGGGCAGGGTCTTGGAGAGATTAGCAGACTCGCCCAACGTCACGCAGCTAATTCTGAGCACACAGAGGCGGCTCCCGGCATTCCCGTGGGCGGTGCTCCCCTTTGACCCCTCGCTCGCGTTTTGCTACTAGTGAGGGGAAGATGGCGGACGCAGCTGTCGTGGATCTCGTAGAGTGGATAAAGAACTGGGAGAAATCTGGGAGAGGTGAATTTTTGCATTTATGCCGGAACCTCAGTGAAAGTAAAAGCCATGATAGTTCAACTTATAGAGATTTCCAGCAAGCTCTTTATGAGTTATCATCCCATGTCATTAAAGGAAATCTAAAGCATGAACAGGCATCTAATGTTCTTAATGACATTAGTGAATTTTGTGAGGATATGCCCTCCATTCTTGCTGACGTATTCTGCATATTAGATACTGAGACAAATTGTTTAGAAGAAAAAAGCAAGAGAGACTGTTTTACACAATTGGTATTAGCATGTTTGTATTTCGTTTCAGACACAGTTCTAAAGGAACGCTTGGATCCAGAAACATTGGAATCATTGGGGCTTATCAAACAATCACAGCAATTCAATCAAAAGTCAGTTAAAATCAAGACAAAACTCTTTTATAAGCAGCAAAAATTTAATTTGTTAAGAGAAGAAAATGAAGGTTATGCCAGACTGATTGCTGAATTGGGGCAAGATTTATCTGGAAATATTACTAGTGATTTGATCTTAGAAAACATCAAATCTTTAATAGGATGCTTTAATCTGGATCCCAATAGAGTTCTGGATGTCATTTTAGAAGTGTTTGAATGCAGGCCAGAACACGATGACTTCTTTATATCTTTATTAGAATCTTACATGAGTATGTGTGAACCACAAACACTGTGTCATATTCTTGGGTTCAAATTCAAGTTTTACCAGGGACCAAATGAAGAGACTCCTTCATCTTTGTACAGAGTTGCAGCAGTACTTCTACAATTTAATCTTATGGATTTAGATGATCTTTATGTACATCTTCTTCCAGCTGATAATTGCATTATGGATGAACACAAACGAGAAATTGTAGAAGCTAAGCAGATTGTTAGAAAACTTACAATGGTTGTACTGTCTCCTGATAAAACTGACAAACGAGAGAAAGAAAAGGAGAAAGAAGAGGAGAAAGTGGAGAAGCCACCTGACAACCAAAAACTTGGTTTGTTGGAAGCCTTGTTAAAGATTGGTGATTGGCAGCATGCACAGAACATTATGGATCAGATGCCTCCATACTATGCAGCTTCACATAAACTAATAGCCCTTGCTATTTGCAAGCTTATTCATATAACTATTGAGCCTCTCTACCGAAGAGTTGGCATTCCTAAAGGTGCTAAAGGCTCACCTGTTAATGCTTTGCAAAATAAGAGAGCACCAAAACAAGCAGAGAGCTTTGAAGATTTGAGGAGAGACGTCTTCAATATGTTCTGTTACCTTGGTCCTCACCTTTCTCACGATCCCATTTTATTTGCAAAAGTGGTGCGGATAGGCAAGTCATTTATGAAGGAGTTTCAGTCTGATGGAAGCAAACAAGAAGATAAAGAGAAGACGGAAGTTATCCTTAGCTGCTTGCTTAGCATTACTGACCAGGTATTACTTCCATCTCTTTCTTTGATGGACTGCAATGCTTGTATGTCTGAGGAACTGTGTGGAATGTTTAAAACATTTCCATACCAGCATAGATATCGTCTGTATGGCCAGTGGAAGAATGAAACTTACAACAGTCATCCACTTTTAGTAAAAGTTAAAGCTCAAACAATACACAGAGCCAAATATATCATGAAGCGTCTAACCAAGGAAAATGTGAAGCCCTCTGGAAGACAAATTGGAAAGTTGAGCCACAGCAATCCAACCATTTTGTTTGATTATATCTTGTCACAAATACAGAAGTATGATAACTCAATAACACCTGTAGTAGATTCATTGAAATACCTCACTTCATTGAATTATGATGTCTTGGCCTATTGTATCATTGAAGCTTTAGCTAATCCAGAAAAGGAGAGAATGAAACATGACGACACAACCATCTCAAGCTGGCTTCAGAGTCTGGCTAGTTTCTGTGGTGCAGTTTTTCATAAATATCCAATTGATCTTGCTGGTCTTCTTCAATATGTGGCTAATCAGCTAAAGGCAGGCAAAAGTTGTGACCTGCTTATATTGAAAGAAGTGGTACAGAAAATGGCAGGCATAGAAATTACAGAAGAAATGACAATGGAGCAACTAGAGGCCATGACTGGTGGAGAGCAACTAAAAGCTAAGGGTGGTTACTTTGACCAGATAAGAAACACTAAAAAATCCTCCCAGAGATTAAAGGATGCACTATTAGACCATGATCTTGCTCTTCCTCTCTATGTGCTTATGGCTCAGCAGAGGAATGGGGTAATCTTTCAGGAAGGTGGAGAGAAACATTTGAAACTTGTGGGAAAGCTCTATGATCAGTGTCATGATGCCCTGGTACAGTTTGGTGGGTTTTTAGCATCTAATCTAAGCACAGAGGATTATATAAAGCGAGTGCCTTCAATGGATGTGCTCTGTAATGAATTTCACACACCCCATGATGCAGCATTTTTCCTGTCTAGGCCAATGTATGCACACCATATTTCGTCAAAGTATGATGAACTTAAAAAATCAGAGAAGGGAAATAAACAGCAACATAAAGTTCACAAGTACATTACATCATGTGAAATGGTGATGGCTCCTGTCCATGAAGCAGTGGTTTCCTTACATGTTTCCAAAGTCTGGGATGACATCAGCCCTCAATTCTATGCCACATTCTGGTCATTGACAATGTATGACCTTGCAGTTCCACGTACCAGCTATGAACGGGAAGTCAATAAACTTAAAGTCCAGATGAAAGCAATTGATGACAATCAGGAAATGCCTCCAAATCAAAAGAAAAAAGAGAAGGAGCGATGTACTGCCCTTCAGGACAAGCTTCTTGAAGAAGAAAAGAAGCAGGTGGATCATGTACAGCAAGTGCTACAGAGACTGAAACTGGAAAAGGACAATTGGCTTTTAGCAAACTCTACCAAAAATGAGACCATCACAAAATTTCTACAGCTGTGTATATTTCCTCGATGTATTTTTTCAGCAATTGATGCTGTTTACTGTGCTCGTTTTGTTGAATTGGTACATCAACAGAAAACTCCAAAGTTTTCCACACTTCTTTGCTATGATCGAGTTTTCTCTGATATAATTTACACAGTCGCAAGCTGTACTGAAAATGAAGCTAGTCGATATGGAAGATTCCTTTGCTGCATGTTAGAGACTGTGACCAGGTGGCACAGAGATAGAGCCACATATGAAAAGGAATGTGGAAATTATCCAGGATTTCTTACTATATTACGGGCAGCTGGTTTTGATGGTGGAAATAAAGCTGATCAATTAGACTATGAAAATTTTCGACACGTTGTACATAAATGGCATTACAAACTAACCAAGGCATCGGTACATTGCCTTGAAACAGGCGAATATCCTCACATCAGGAATATCTTGATTGTGCTAAGAAAAATACTTCCTTGGTACCCAAAAGTTTTGAATCTGGGTCAGGCTTTGGAAAGAAGAGTGCATAAAATCTGCCAAGAGGAAAAAGAGAAGAGGCCAGATCTATATGCATTGGCTATGGGCTACTCTGGGCAGTTGAAAAGTAGAAAGTCATACATGATACCTGAAAATGAGTTTCATCACAAAGACCCCCCTCCGAGGAATGCAATTGCCAGTATACAAAATCGGCCTTGTAGTGGGCTTTCTTCATCATCAAAAGGAAGTGCATCTAAATCGGATGAAAGCAGTAACGATGAGACTGATAAATCAAGGGAGAGATCTCAGTGTGGTGTGAAAGCAGTTAATGAAGCTTCTAATGCCACACCAAAAGGGAATTCAAGCAATGGAAATAGTGGCTCTAACAGCAAAGCTGTTAAAGAAAATGACAAAGCAAAAGGGAAAGAGAAAGAAAAAGAGAAAAAAAAAAAGACTCCAGCTACTACTCCTGAGGCCCGAGTACTTGGTAAAGATGGTAAAGAAAAACCGAAGGAAGAACGGCCAAGTAAAGATGGAAAAGCAAGAGAGACGAAGGAAAGAACACCTAAGTCTGACAAAGAGAAAGAAAAATTCAAGGAGCAAGGAAAAGCTAAAGATGAGAAATTCAAGACCACTGTCCCCAATGCAGAATCAAAGTCGACTCAAGAAAAGGAAAGAGAGAAGGAGCCATCCAGAGAAAGAGATATAGCAAAGGAAATGAAATCAAAGGAAAATGTTAAAGGAGGAGAGAAAACACCAGTTTCTGGGTCCTTGAAGTCACCTGTTCCCCGATCAGATATTGCAGAGGTTGAAAGGGAACTAAAACGTCGCAAAATTGATACCTACCCTTCTCCATCACATTGCTCACCAGTACTTCCCAAAGTTCCTCTGGGTTCTGAGAACTATGCCAGCTCACCTGTCATCTCCATTCATTTTCTACAGGACAGTCTCATCGAACTCAAGGAATCTTCAGCAAAGCTCTACATTAATCATACTCCTCCACCACTGTCCAAGAGTAAGGAGAGAGAAATGGACAAGAAAGATTTGGACAAGTCGAGGGAAAGATCCAGAGAAAGAGAAAGAAAAGATGAAAAGGACAGGAAAGAGCGGAAAAGGGATCACTCAGACAATGACCGAGAAGTGCCACCGGACTTACTAACCAAGAGGCGGAAAGAGGAACATGGAACAATGGGGGTTTCAAAACACAAAAGTGAGAGTCCGTGTGAGTCTCCTTATCCAAATGAGAAAGACAAGGAAAAAAATAAGTCAAAATCGTCAGGCAAAGAAAAAGGCGGTGACTCATTTAAATCTGAAAAAATGGATAAAATCTCCTCTGGTGGCAAAAAGGAGTCCAGGCATGATAAAGGAAAGATAGAAAAGAAAGAGAAATGGGACAGTTCAGGAGGAAAGGAAGAGAAGAAACAGTCCTCGGACAAGCACAGATAATGAAGACTTTCAGTCAAGGGTATGGACAGACCCCTAAGCTGAAGGTCTCCTAGAGGAGGATGCCAAAGCTCCATGCGTCACTCTCAGAATGATATCTCCTATAATTAAGAGCTTCTGGTGCTGTCCATTTAATGGGGATCTGCTTTAAATCAGAAGATGAACACACACCACCATCCTCTTTTTTTCAAAAAATAAATTTATATATTTATTTATTTTGGGCTGCATTGGGTCTTCATTTGCTGCACGCGGGCTTTCTCTAATTGCGCGAGCAGGGGCTACTTTCCGTTGCGGTGTGTGGGCTTCTCATTGCGGTGGCTTCTCTTGTTGCAGAGCTCAGGCTCTAGGCCCGCGGGCTTCAGTAGTTGTGGCACGTGGGCTCAGCAGTTGTGGCTCACGGGCTCTAGAGCGCAGGCTCAGTAGTTGTGGTGCACGGGCCTAGTTGCTCTGCGGCATGTGGGATCTTCCCAGACCACGGCTCAAACCTGTGTCCCCTGCATTGGCAGGCGCATTCTTAACCACTGTGCCACCAGGGAAGTCCCACACCACCATCCTCTTGACGAGACATTCCAAAGTCACTGATTTTCAGAACATTATTTTCACCTCCAGGCAGTTTCTTGCAGCAAGGTTCCTGTGTATACAATGTTTACTTGAGCTTTGCCATCCAGAAGCAGCATCTAATGAAAATTTCACTAACTGTTTTAGTTCATCCTTCTTTCTCAGAAAGGAGAGGAAATCGCCTCCTGGAACCAATTCCTTAATCATGTAGATAGGCTGTATTTGTGTGCGAACATTGATAAATTTGACAATACTGGGATGATTATATTGCTTGAGGATTTTGGCTTCTTGTAAAAATTTTAATTTCAGTTTCTGGGAAGGATCATCTTCAGGTGTTTTAACAGGAGTAGCAGTTTTATCCTTTAATGTGCCCTTAAATGTGTCATCAGAATTTCCCTTGCCCAGTAATTGTGACATTTTCATGATATGCATTTTTTATTCTAATTATGATCATGCTGATACCATGATTCTCTTTACTGGAACATTGACTGTTTTTGTAGTTAAAAAAATTGAGATGAAATTCTTATAAAATATGCCATTTAAAACTGGTTTTTAGTATATCCCCGTGTTGTGACCATCACCAGTAATTCCAGAACATCTCCATCACCCTCAGAAGAGACCCTGCATCTGTTAGCAGTCAACCTCAATTCTCTCCTTCCTGCAGCCTCTGGCAACAACTAATATATTTTCTGTCTCTATGGATTTGCCTGTTTTGGACATTTCATAAAAATGGAATCATGAAATATGTGGCCTTTTGTTATATGTGGCTTCTTTCACTTAGCATCATGTTTTCAAGGTTCATCCATGTTGTAGCATGTATCAGAACTTGATTTCTTTTTATAACTGAATACTGTTCCATTGTATGGATGTGTACCACATTTTGTTTATCCATTCATCAGTGATGAATAGGAACAATGATTTTTAAGTATTAAAACTGTAAGTTCAACATTAATGTATCTATAATTATAAGTGGTAATGTCAAGATTATACATGGTGTGAAGAGAATACTGTACAGAAACGATATGTAAATTATTTGTCAGCATATCATGCAAGTGTGATTATTTTCTAAGGCCCTTCTAGCTCTGGTTTTATGAATTATGTGAAGTAGTATTTTCATCAATAAAGTGTAATGCGTTAAGCCTTAGATTAAAATTTGAAGGAAAAAAAAAAAAAGAGCACACAGAACTGTCTTAACTATTCCACTGCATTGACTCCCTAAGGCTAGCTTTGAGGATACTTTTGGCATCTTTAAGTTTGATTCCATAAATTCCCTGATCTGTAGGGAAATAGGGTACCCCTCCGCCCATTTCAGGGCTAATCCTAGGCAGTTTTGAGATCTAGAATTCCTAGACCACTGATCCTTTCCATGGGTCAAAGGAGTAACATCAGTGAAGTGCTGGCGTACTAGGGAGTCCTTTCTTTGGGAAGATACTGAGGGTGCAACCCAATCTTAGATCCCAGAGGCTCACCAAGGGGCAGAGGAGAGAAGCCCCGACCCGCAGACCTACCTGCGCTGGTCGCGGAGCTGCAGCGCCTCCTGCCGGTGCTGTTCCACCTCGGCCTGCAGCCGCCGCACTGTTTCCTTGAGCTGCGAGTTCTCCTCCCAGAGGCCGCATCCCTCGCTGGGCTCCTGCTCGGCGGCGCCCTTGCCCGTCGGGGAGCCCGCCTGGCCCGGACCGGCCCCCTCCTAGGGAGAAAGCAGCCAGAAGAGCCGTGTGCAGGAGGCGCAATGGCAGACAAGGGCCAGAGATGTGCCGCGGCAAAGACCCAGCCTGGAACCCAAATCGGGCTCCTGATTCAGGAGCTCACGTCTAGTCTCTTAAAGTTTCCTGCTTTGAGAGTTGGCCAAACGTGGCCCTCAAAAAGTCTAATAATGCTGGTGAGCCAAGAATGCGGCTTAAATGAAAACAAGCCCAACACTGCACATGTGTGGAGTGGGGGTGGGAGGGTTGGGAAGGGGGGTAGGATGTCTCTGAGTCTCTTCTTGTTACGACACTAATTCACTAATTACCCCCCAAAGATCTCATTCCCAAATTCCATCCTATTGGCGGTTAGGGCTTCAACATGTGAATTTGGGGCGAAACCACACAGGGCAGAGGAAGGGGAGAGTGAATATTTGCTGAACGATAACAATGTCACATCACCTCACAGGATTCTGATACAGCGGGTCTGGGTACATCCCAGCTCTGTGTCTCTTGAAAAAGCCTCCCAGGTGACTCTAAGGCCACCACAGGTGTAATCCACTGCCC